>NC_083237.1:16662526-18095699 GCF_032191835.1 Heteronotia binoei
AATGAAAATGTAGGCCTGTCTAATGTTATTTGCGCGCAAATAGAACTGCATTGTATGCATACGATACATATCAGGGGCTTGGGTTGTATGCCTAAGTAACCAAACAAACTGCTTGTAACGACCATCAACGGTACAAAGAAACCTGCAAAAGCGACAGGGAAAAGCAGAGAACCAAAGAATTGACAAAAATTATAAATGAATGGAAAAAGCAGTACTGGCTCAAGACAGTTTGTTTGTTGAGTTCCCTATTGCCGCTGCCTTCGACTCTCTGTACCTCTCTCCAGGGGGGTTGGAATTCTAGCAGGAGCTCCTCTGCATATTAGGCCACATACTCCTGATGTAGCCAGTCCTCCAAGAGCTTGGAATTCTAGCAGGGGCTCCTTTGCATATTAGGCCACACCCCCTGATGTAGCCAATCCTCCAAGAGCTTGGAATTCTAGCAGGGGCTCCTTTGCATATTAGGCCACACACCCCTGATGCAGCCAGTCCTCCAAGAGCTTGGAATTCTAGCAGGGGCTCCTTTGGCTATTAGGCCACACACCCCTGATGTAGCCAGTCCTCCAAGAGCTTGGAATTCTAGCAGGGGCTCCTTTGCATATTAGGCCACGCACCCCTGATGTAGCCAATCCTCCGAGAGCTTACAAAAAAGAGCCTTGTAAAACTCTTGGAGGATTGGCTACATCAGGGGTGTGTGGCCCAATAGGCAAACAGCTCCTGCTGGAATGCCACCCCTGCCTCTCTCTACAGCTCTGCTCTCTCCTCAGGAACAGGAGGGGACCTCCCTCTCTTCCCCTCCCGCTTAAAAAAAAAAAAGCAGAATGTGTTAAACATGTCCTATAGTGGGAGGGCATGTTTAACATCATATAAGACATTTAAAAGGTGATGGCCAGAACTCCCTTTGGAGTTCAGGTATGCTTGTCACAACCTTGCTCCTGGCTCCACCCCCCAAAGTCCCCAGATATTTCTTGAATTGGACCTGGCAACCCTAGGAGAATGACCGGTTACTGCCCTGCCCCAATGCTACCAAAAGCCACTGACTCTATTTACCTAGTAGATGAGCCAGCCCTTCCGGTCTGTTCCCCCCCTTCTTCATCTAATGCACAGTCTTGGGCTTTACCCAGGAAGATCACTTCAGGGGGATCTCGGCTTCCATAGATTTTATATAAGAAAACACTCGTCATCATCAATAAAATAAATAAATTCACCATTGCCCAAATGCTATTAGGATCTTGGCCGAGAACCAGGAGTGTCATTACGGTGTTGGCTCCCAAGCGGAGAGAAGTGCTTTGGGCTGATAGAGCTTCTTGCTCTTGGCTGGAGACCTTTGGAGACACCGGCCCAGTTGGTGGCAATAGCAAAAGGGTAACCGCGGCATATATAATTTAAAAGCTTATTGGAAATTTAGTACCTGAGAGATTTTGTAATGGAAGAGGAACCTGCTTGAAAAGCCATTCCCTTGATCTTCGCCCCTTTTTTAACCTGGAGGGGTAAACTGACCCTCTGAAAAGGCACACACACACACACACACAGAGTCATTTTACCTGTTAGAAATGCCCACTGATAAGAGCAGAGCACAGACTAGACCATTAGACCTGAGAAACTGGGTAAACTGGAATCTCCCCCCCCCCAGGGTTAATTGCTCCTACCCAGCGAGAAAATCATGAGTGCTAAATCAGGAACACGGCATGTCCCAGGAGAGATGAGGAGAGAAGAGAGAGAGAGAGAGAGCCAAAAGCCTGGTTTCAAAATCTCCGGGCTGTTTTGTGCATGATCTGGTCCATAGGCTGAGCACAAGAGCCAGAGTTGCAAAACAAAACCATGTGGTCTGCCTCACCACGTGCAAAGGCTTCTGAAATGCCTTTGGCCTCTCTTCCATCAAACCCAGGGCCCTTTTTTGTAGCAGGAACTCATTTGCATATTAGGCCACGCCCCCTGACATCACCATTGATTCACACAGGGCTTTTTTGTAGAAAAGGACCAGTAGGGATTGATTTGCATATTAGGCCACACCCCCTGACACCAAGCCAGCCGGAACTGCGGTCCTCTGAATTCCTGCCCCCCCCGAGGCCACACCCTCCTGATGTAGCCAATCCTCCAAGAGCTTACAGGACTCTTAGTAGAGGGCCTACTGTAAGCTCCAGGAGGATTGGCTACATCAGGGAGGTGTGGCCTAATATGCAAAGGAGTTCCTGCTACCAAAAAAGCCCTGGCCAAATCCAACATCTTCTACACAGCCTCTGTGATTAACCTTTCTTTCAAACTCAACCAGAACCTGGGCATAGATTTGCCAACCTCCAGGAAGGGGGTGGGTGGGTAGAGATCTCCCAGAATAATAGCAGATTGGATGACAGAGAGCAGTTCCCCTGGAGAAAATAAGAGTTTGGGGGGGGGGGGGTCCTTCTGTGGCATTATACCACAATAGCTTTTGCAGCACCTGCATCATTGGCCCTTTTAACTGGAGGTGCCAGCAATTGAACCTGGGACCTTCTGCATGCCAAGAAGAGGCTGTACCATTGAGTTGCAGTCTCTTCTATATTTCTTTATGCTCTCTATATCTGTGTTCTCCCCTTAAAACCAAGCACTCCAGCTCTTGTATTTTGGCTTGGAATCTTTCGGCGCTAGAAAATAAAGAGCTCCACTCATTTCACTTTTATGAACTGGGATCTATGCACAGAAAAGCATTCCTTCTTGTAATGCTGGCACTTACGCACTTGGACTGAAAAACTAGCCATGGTCTGAGTCAGACCATCGTGTACTGACCGACAGCAGTGCTTTGTGGCCATGAAGAAAGGTTCAAATGCCTGGGGCTCTTTAGCTTGGAGAAACGTCGACTGCGGGGTGACATGATAGAGGTTGACAAGATAATGCATGGGATGGAGAAAGTAGAGAAAGGAGTCCTTTTCTCCCTTTCTCACAATACAAGAACTCATGGGCATTCGATGAAATTGCTGAGCAGACAGGTTAAAACGGATAAAAGGAAGTCCTTCTTCACCCAAAGGGTGATTAACATGTGGAATTCACTGCCACAGGAGGTGGTGGCGGCTGCAGGCATAGCCAGCTTCAAGAGGGGATTGGATAAAAATATGGAGCAGAGGTCCATCAGTGGCTATTAGCCACAGAATATATATATATGTGTGTATGTGTGTGTGTATACACACATACATATATTGGCCACTGTGTGACACAAAGTGTTGGACTGGATGGGCCATTGGCCTGATCCAACATGGCTTCTCTTATGTTCATAGAGGTTTCTTCAAGCACCGTTCCCTGGAGCTCCCAGATATTGAACTGGGAACCTTCTGCATAGAATCATATCATAGAATCACAGCATTGGAAGGGGCCATCCAGGCCATCTAGTCCAACCCCCTGCTCAATGCAGAATCAGCCTAGAGCATCCCTGGCAAGTGTTTGTCCAGCCGCATGTGCATGGAACAAGCTCTTCAGCAGAGCTCTCAGCCATCCCTGATGCTGTATTAAAACTCCCAAGTCTACAAGACATAATTGCATTGGGCTGAAGGATTTTGCTTACTCTTCTGGGTGGTGGGGAGGCTGCAGCCTGTCTTGGATGCAGCAGGATAAATTGGGAAATAACACAGACCATCACAGCCGAGGTAAGCAACCTGGTCTCTTCCTCTCTGCTCCTGAGTGCCTCGGTTTTGGCTAGTTATTTCAGATTCTCTGCCAAGAGCAACGCCATTGGCAGAGCCAGATAAGGGTACCCCTGCCAAATCTGCTACCTCTCCCTTTGGGGTCATCACAGCCTCTCTTGCCGGTACAGACGCTTTTATGCAAAGCTGGTAAACCTCGCACTGAGGAGACAGCATCTCTGTTTTAATAGATCCAGCTCCCAGCTCTGCTGCAAGCAGAACAGGCGCATCCTGACAGTCCGTTGTCCCCGGGTTCACTGGGCTTTTGCGTTGGAATTGGCCTTTCCCAGGGCTTTTTTTTTCATAGCAAGAACTCCTTTGCATATTAGGCCACACCCCCTTGATGTAGCCAATCCTCCAAGATCTTACAGGGCTCTTTGTACAGAGCTCTTGAAGGATTGGCTACGTCAGGGGTGCGTGGCCTAATATGCAAAGGAGCTCCTGCTACGAAAAAAAGAGCAAGCCCTGGCCTTTCCAGTTTTAGCTCTGGAACCAATCCAAAAGACGAGAGGACATCTGAGCGTATTCAGGGGCCCTGTCCTTCTCCAGAGAGGAAAAACTTGCAAGGCAAGGGATTCAAGCTTGGTTTTCCTTCCTGCAAATAGTGTCACCATCTTCCAGTCACAGCCTGGAAATCTCCCACAATCAGGGGTGGAATTTTAGCAGGAGTTCCTTTGCATATTAGGCCACACACCCCTGATGTAGCCAATCCTCCAAGAGCTTACAAAAAAAAGAGCCTTGTAAGCTCTCAGAGGATTGGCTACATCAGGGGAGTGTGGCCTAAGACGCAAAGGCGCTCCTGCTAGAATTCCAACCCTGCCCACAATTACAGCTGGTCTCTAGACTACAGAGGTCAGTTCCCCTGGAGAAAGCAGCTGCATTGGCAAGGGAGCTTCTATGGCATTTTACTCCACTAAGGTTCCTTCCCTCCCCAAGCACCATCCTCCCCAAGGTCTGCCCCCAAATCACCAGGGATTTCCCAACCCAGCACCGGCAACCCCACCAAGATATCCACCTGCTCCCATCGCAGTGCAGAAGAGACCCCCAAACTTCACCTCCTTACCTCTTCTGTTTTGCTTGGAACGAGGAGCCCCTGAGATTTTTCACCATGCCCGCTCCATGCTGCACTTCTGTGCTCCTTTCACCGAGACGGTCCCTCCTTCCATTCTAGCCCACCGGCTATTGTCCTTGACTCATCCTCCGTAGACAACACAAATACCTCAGCTTGCGAAGGAGGAGTTGGAAGCGGGGCCGTTTTGTTCCCAGCATGTCCTTCCCGTGTCTGGTTGTAGGAGACGGCTTAAGTTGGAAAATGTCTTTCCACCCACAGAACCTGTTTGGCAACTTCTGTTTGTGAACAGCAAAGGCTGGAATATTCTGACACAAAGGCACATTCCCCCCCCCCCCACACACACACATACTCACACTCACAGCCCTGCAAGCCAGTGACTCCAGGCGAAAAGCCACATCTTTGAACCCATGAAGCCGACTTCTCTGGAGTCAGAATGCTGTTCCACTAAGGTCAGTCTTGTCGGCTCTGAACAGCAGCAGATCTCCGGGGGCCTTGAGTCCAAACATTCCACAGGACTTCCTACCTGACCCGAAGAAGAAGAAGAAGAAGAAGAAGAAGAAGAAGAAGAAGAAGAAGAAGAAGAAGAAGAAGAAGAAGAAGAAGAAGAAGAAGAAGAAGAAGAAGAAGAAGAAGAAGACATTGGATTTATATTCCGCCCTCCTCACAGAGCGGCTCACAATCTCCTTTACCTTCCTCCCTCGCAACAGACACCTTGTCAGGTAGGTGGAGCTGAGAGAGCTCTCACAGAAGCTGCCCTCTCTCTGTGAGAGCTATGGCTGACCCAAGGCTATTCCAACAGCTGCAAGTGGAGGAGTGGGGAATCAAACCCGGTTCTCCTAGATAAGAGTCTGTGCACTTCACCGCTACACCAGATTGGCTCTGAAGATGCCAAGGACTGATACAGGGGACTTCTGAATGCAAAGACTGGATGAGCCACAGCCATCCCTGTGCTGATCTCCACATCTGGCAGGGAGCTGTTCCTGTAGGCAGCAGAAGAGAAGACTCACCATAAGGGGTTTAAATTAAGGGCGGGAAGGTACCAGCTGGATATTAGAAAAGGCTTTTTTTTTTTTTTACAGAGTTGTTCAACAGTGGAGTCAGCCACCAAGGGAAGTGGCTCCACTGCACTGGCCATCTTTAAGCAGCGGCTGGACAAACACTTGTCAGGGAAGCTCTAGGCTGATCCTTAAGAACATAAGAGAAGCCATGTTGGATCAGGCCAATGGCCCATCCAGTCCAACACAGTGGCCAAAAATATATACACACACTGTGGCTAATAGCCACTGATGGACTTCTGCTCCATATTTTTATCTAACCCCCTCTTGAAGCTGTCTATGCTTGTAGCCGCCACCACCTCCTGTGGCAGTGAATTCCACATGTTAATCACCCTTTGGGTGAAGAAGTACTTCCTTTTGTCCGTTTTAACCTGACTGCTCAGCAATTTCATCGAATGCCTACGAGTTCTTGTATTGTGAGAAAGGGAGAAAAGAACTTCTTCCTCTACTTTCTCCATCCCATGCATTATCTTGTAAACCTCTATCATGTCACCCCGCAGTCGACGTTTCTCCAAGCTAAAGAGCCCCAAGCGTTTTAACCTTTCTTCATAGGGAAAGTGTCCCAACCCTTTAATCATTCTTGTTGCCCTTTTCTGGACTCTTTTCAATGCTATAATATCCTTTTTGAGGTGCGGTGACCAGAATTGCACACAGTATTCCAAATGAGACCTCACCATCAATTTACACAGGGGCATTATGATACTGGCTGATCTGTTTTCAATTCCCTTCCTAATAATTCCCAGCATGGCATTGGCCTTTTTTATTGCAATCGCACACTGTCTTGACAATTTCAGTGAGTTATCTACCACGACCCCAAGATCTCTCTCTTGAGCAGGGGGTTGGGCTGGATGGCCTCTATGGGCCCTTCCAACTCTATGATTCTTTGATTCTATCTCAAAACCAGGGCTTTTTTTGAGCAGGAATGCACAGGAACGCAGTTCCAGCTGGCATGCACTGGCAACTCAAGAACAACCATCTGAAACAGAATGGCATACTCAGAAGGTCTTTGATCTGACTCAGCCAGGTAATTCTTGATCTGTTTTATGTCTTACCAGTCACTATTGGAACCATGGATGGATGGTTGATAAAAGGATAGATGACAGACAGGTGGATGGATGGATGGATGGAGATAGACAGATGGGTGGACAGACAGATAGATGGGCGGACAGTCAGATAGATGGATGGATAGACGGATGGATAGATGGATAAGTGATAGATAGATGATGGATGGATGGATAGATAGATAGATAGATAGATAGATAGATAGATAGATAGATAGATAGATAGATAGATAGATAGATAGACAGACAGACAGACAGACAGATAGACAGACAGACAGACAGACAGACAGACAGATAGATGATAGATAGAAGATAGATGATAGATAGATGATAGATAGAAGATAGATAGAAGATAGATGATAGATAGATAGATAGATAGATAGATAGATAGATAGATAGATAGATAGATAGATAGATAGATAGATAGATAGATAGATAGATAGATAGATAGGGAGGGAGATGATAGAAAGATAGATGAGAGAGAGAGAGGGAGAGAGAGAGGAGAGAACCTTTCCCCCTTGAGGTTGGGAAGTGCCCCCAAGAGGCACACCCTGCAGGGATGAGAGGCCAGACCCTGCACTGAAAATGGGCCACCCAATTGCGTAGCGGTTGAACTGGAGACAGATGTGGACTTCCCAAAATCGTCTTCAGGGCGGCTGTTCCAGCAGGAGCCATTTGCCAGAGGGCCAGTCAGACGTGCCGATTCCTCTCGGACTTTCTGTACCATCCTTTGCAAAGCAGCAGGAGCAGGCCGCAGAGGCAGCCACTTAGCAACACTTTTCAAAAATCACAGCAAATTGCTTCCAGCTCTCCTTCGCTACTGCCCCAGTTCAGGTGGCTTCAGAGCTCCGCGCTCAAACGCACACCTGGGAACAAGCAGAATCATTGGGTAGAGAAACCTCATTTCTTTATTCATTTTGGATATTTTTCTGCTGTTTTTCTCCTGCAAAGCAAGCCTCAAGACGGAGGGCCTACGAAAACAAGCAGGGACAACAAATGAACAGTTAGATTCGAGTCCAGGGGCTCCTTAGAGACCCACAAGAGCTGCAGGGTAGAAGCTTCCATGAGTCAAAGCCAGTGTTCCGTTAGCAGGAGCCAGCTCGCAGATTTTGAGCCTCCAGCTCACACTATTTTGTCTTAGCTCAGGAAGGATGACCCCAGAGCACACTAATCAGCTCAGAACCAGGACTGGATCTACATGTTTTTTGAGGGGGGGGGGAGGGACAAAATTAAAAAATGACGGCCCCTTATGGGTCATTCTATCGTACAGTCCCATAGAATACAACGGACTGCATTCCCAATTTGGCGCCGCCCTCTCCATTGGCGCTTGAGGCAAGCACCCCGCTGTGCCCCCCTAGATCCAGCTCAGCACAACTCTAACAGCAGTAGCTCACCAAGTAGAATTTTCGCTCACAAGACTCTGCAGCTTAGAGGGAACACTGGTCAAATCTCTCTTTGCAGGACATGAGGGTGAACGAAGATCTCTCATAAGAACATAAGAGAAGCCATGTTGGATCAGGCCAATGGCCCATCCAGTCCAACACTCTGTGTCACACAGTGGCCAAAAAAAGTTATATATATATACACACACACTGTGGCTAATAGCCACTGATGGACCTCTGCTCCATATTTTTATCTAAACCCCTCTTGAAGGTGGCCATGCTTGTGGCCTCCACCACCTCCTGTGGCAGTGAATTCCACATGTTAATCACCCTTTGGGTGAAGAAGGACTTCCTTTTATCCGTTTTAACCTGTCTGCTCAGCAATTTCATCGAATGCCCACGAGTTCTTGTATTGTGAGAAAAGGACTTCTTTCTCTACCTTCTCCATCCCATGCATTATCTTGTAAACCTCTATCATGTCACCCCGCAGTCGACGTTTCTCCAAGCTAAAGAGTCCCAAGCGTTTCAAGCTTTCTTCATAGGGAAAGTGTTCCAGCCCTTTAATCTCTGAGTCTTTATCCCATCAGAAGGCAGGAGGGGGGAGATAGAAAATAAAGCTTGTAAAGTGTGCAAAAAAGTACAACGTATGTATGCAGCTTGAATGGAGCAGAGGGGAAGTGCTTGGGAGCAGAAAACCAGCATTTGGAGTGAGATAACAACAATCTACAAAAATCACAGGGCAATAACAGGCAACGGTAGCAGCCGGGGGTGGGGGGGTGGGGCTGAGCTAGGGTTGACAAGATCGCAACAGGGATGCGCATGATGTCCTGTTTCACAGGAGGCTTCTACAAGCTTCAAAAACCATTTAAACAATTCATATAGGAGACCAAAGCTCCACCATTCTGTTGCGATCTTGTGCCTTGCCTGTTTCCAACAATTACACAGGCTAAAAGAAGACTGGGAGCATTGGAGTCTATCTTCACAACTCACTCTACCACGTCCCGAAGTTCCAGTTTCAAAGAACTGATTATTATATACAAACAGATGGGCTTGATGTTCGGGTGTGGCTTGCTTATGCACTTTGTATAGCATTATTTTTCTATAAGTATAAAAAGTGTTGTAGAAATATTTAAAAGTATTGAGGCTTGTTTTGGCATGGATGCCCTAGGGGCAGGGGTGGCCAACGGTAGCTCTCCAGATGTTTTTTTTGCCTACAACTCCCATCAGCCCCAGCCAGCAAGGCCAATGGCTGGGGCTGATGGGAGTTGTAGGCAAAAAACATCTGGAGAGCTACCGTTGGCCACCCCTGCCCTAGGGCTTTTTGCCTGCTCCAATTTCCACATTACTCTTGTTGGTTGCCAAATCCCCAGGTGGGGGCATGGGATCCCCCTGTTTGGAGGCCCTCGTCCTACTTCAAGGTCATCAGAAAGTCTGGGGGAAAGGAAAATATCTGCTGGGCACTCCGTTATGCCCTATGGAGCTCAATTCCCATAGGGTATAATGGAGGATTGATCTGTGGGTACCTGGAGCTCTGGGGGGCTGTTTTTGAGGTAGAGGCACCAGATTTGTAGCATAGCATCCAGTGCTTCTCCTCATAACACCCTCCACGTTTCAAAAGGATTGAGTCCAATTCTATGAGCCCCCAAATAAGGTGCCCCTATCCTTCATTATTTCCAATGGAGGGGAGGCATTTAAAAGGTGTGCAGTCCCTTTAAATGGCCAGAACTCCCTTCGGAGTTCAATGATGCTTGTCACAGCCTTACCCCTGGCTCCACCCCCAAAAGTCCCCAGATATTTCTTGATTGGACTTGACAACCCTAACAACAATCCGCAACAATCAGAGGGCAATAACAGGCAGCAGCCGCCAAGCTGATGGAGCAACCTCCCTGGACGAAGTGCGGCAGCATCTAAAAACCCTTGCTGTCAAAGTAGCAGGATGAAAATAAAGCATAGTTTGTGTATTGGGGGGGGGGGGGTGTCTCGATCCAGCAAATTGGCGTCCCTCTTCCTTGTCTGTTTCCACCCACACCCTCCCATGCTTGCTTTCCCCCGTCTATTAGCCCTCCTTCCTGCCTCTCTAATTAGCTTCCTCAGCTGCCCACGCAGGGACTCCAGAGAGATCTTCTCGCCTGCCTCCACCACTGGACTAATGAGCTCCGTTAACAAGGCACCCGTCATTGGCTGGCATCTGTCACCAACCACTGTGGAACTGGGAGAGGCGGGAGTCAAGCTCCTGGGGGAGAAGGCAGGGCGATGGATTGGGTCTGAAGCAAGGGGATGGGCGTGGAGGGGCCCCCAGCAAATAAGAACAGTCCTTTCCAGACTGCCCCTTGGCTCAGAGTGTTAAAGCTGCAGTCCTAAGCTCTGCTCACAACCTGAGTCCGATCTCCGGTGGAAGCTGGGTTTTCAGGTAGCCGGCTTGAGGTTGACTCAGCCTTCCATCCTTCCGAGGTCGGTAAAATGAGTACCCAGCTTGCTGGGAGAGGAAAGCGTAGATGGCTGGGGAAGGCAATGGCAAACCACCCCATAAAAAGTCTGCCGTGAAAACGTTGTGAGAACAACATCACCCCAGAGTTGGAAGTGACTGGTGCTTGCACAGGTGACCTTTCCTTCCAGATGTTACAGTCCCATGTAGGACCAGAACCAACAGGTTGAAATTAAATCAAAAGAGTTTCCAGCTCAACATTAGGAAGAACTTCCTGACCATTAGAGCGGTTCCTCAGTGGAACAGGCTTCCTCAGGAGGTGGTGGGCTCTCCTTCCTTGGAGGTTTTTTAAAACAGAGGCTAGATGGCCATCTGACAGCAATGCGGATCCTGTGAATTTAGAGGGAGGTATTTGTGAGTTTCCTGCATTGTGCAGGGGGTTGGACTAGATGACTCTGGAGGGCCCTTCCAACTCTATGATTTTATGTAGCTGGAGCTGACTAGCCATGCGCAAAATGGGAGCGCGGGCCACCTGTGATCGACCTGCTGTCCATGGTTGCTTTGCTGTGAGAATGGGGGCAATGTGTGTATCTGCCATGGACTTAAGAGCCAGTTTGTTGTAGTGGTTAAGAGCACGGACTCTAATCTGGGAGGACAGAGTTTGATTCCCCCCTCCATCACATGCAGCTGCTGGTATGACCTTTGGTCAGTCACAACACTCTCAGAGCTGTTCCCTCAAGAGCAGTTCTCCCAGAGCTCTGTCAGCCCCAGCTGCCTCACAGGGTGTCTGTTGTGGGGAGAGGAAGGGAAAGGAGATTGTAAGCCGCTCTAAGTGAAGACTCTGTGGCATTATACCCTATTGAAGTCCCTAACCTCCCCAGCCTCTGCTTCCCAAATCTCCAGGAATTTCCCAGCTCAGAGTTGTCACCCACGAATTTCTGCCTGACACGTGGCCCAAACAGTGCTGCCTGGCTATTTCAAATGGCAACCGAAATTTGAGAGCAATGATTTACTGCTGTGCATGAGCCACGATCGCCTCACAGAAAAAGTCCAGCGTGCCGATAAGAATTCTCCCTTTTTTGCCTGGCCTGGGCGTCTGGGGACAGGCCACGCCAGACAGAAGGCTCCACAGTTCCTTCCTGCAGCCCAGCCCAATGGCGCAAGCTGCGGGCTGACCCAGGCCTCAGGCCAAAGGAGCAAGACAATGAACACTTTCCTGTCAGCAGAAGCCGAAGGGAGGCCAAAAAGAAAAGCTGTCCTAGGATGATGAGGGACTAAAAGCAGGCATTCCACAGGAAGTGCGCCTCCCTACCCTACCTCCCCACCTCTAGCTCTTCCCATTTCCACCTTCCTCTTTTTTTCAAGTCCTTGAAAGAAATGACGTCTTCATCTTTTCCCTCCTGGGGTCTTGTCATACTCACAATCTTCCCACTCCACCCACAAACAAAGAGGCCAGGCATCTTGCTCCCACAAGTAGCCGTGCCCCCTCTGCGTGGTTCTTCTGTAAAAGGACTGAAAGAGGCTCACAGCACTTCAGACGTCCCGGTTTGTCCAGGGACCAATCCATCAGGCAGAATTCATTTCCTTCCAATTATCCCGCTGACAGACCAGATTCATTAAGAGAAAAATAAAATCAGGATTCTTTAGATTCCTGGACTCTCCTGTACACATTCTGACTTACTTATGCCCACAAAGCATTTTTAAAAAATGTTTCTGAATATATTTTTTAAAAAGCTGTGTCAAGTTGATAGGTTTCTCACCACCCCTGACACCGAACATGTGTGTGTGTATTTTCTGTGGCCCCAAGAAGGTACGACCGGAACCAACGGGTTGACATTAAATCAGAAGAGTTTTCGGCTCAACATTAGGAAGACCTCAGTGGAACAGGCTTCCTCAGGAGGTGGTGGGCTCTCCTTCCTTGGAGGTTTTTAAACAGAGGCTAGATGGTCATCTAACAGCGATGAAGATCCTGTGAATTTAGGGGGAGATGTTTGTGAGTTTCTTGCATTGTGCAGGGGGTTGGACTAAATGACCCTGGAGGTCCCTTCCAACTCTATGATCATCTATCTGTCTATCTATTTATCTATGTAAATACATTTCAATTAGGGGGGAAATTGTTTGGTATGCTCACATTCACTGTTTGGTGATACAATCTTTGCACATTTGTACACACAGGGAGCAGTGGAGTCTTGTGAGCAAAAATTCTACATTGTGAGCTACAGTTGCGAGGTACTGCATAAATCAGTTTGTTCTGGGGCCCTCCTTCCTAAGACAACAATGTGTGAGCTGGAGGCAAAAAAACTGTGAGGTGGCTCACACTAACTCAGCTTAGAGGGTACATTCATAGGGAGTCAAAAGGCAGAGGTTGCCTGTCATTTGCAACAAAGGGGTCTCTGCAAATCTACTTGTGGGTTGAGGCTTCGCTTCTGAGATATGATGAGATCAGGCTAACCGGGGCCATCCAGGTCAGGGCACTGTTATTCAGGCATGGAAACCTACCAGACTGCCCTCCATGGGAGATGGGCGATTCTTGCAATATCTGTCTGGATGTCACAAAGAACTTTGCAAAGGAGTCAGTTGCACAGGCTAGTGCAAGGAGTGCATGTTCTGCCTTTGTGATGGGCGTAACCAAGGCTTTTTTTGAGCAGGGACACATCGTTCCAACTGGCTTGGTGACAGGGGGTGTGGCCTAATACGCAAATGAATTCCTGCAGGGCTTTTTCTCCAAAAAAGAAAAAAATCCTGGGTGTAACCCTCCCCCCTTATCTGTCTTCTCCTGTATCTCCTTACATCCCCTAGCCGTAGGTGTGTTTTCAAGTTAGGAAGACTGAGGGCGTTTTCGCACAGGGCTTACCCCGGAGCGACGTCCCTCTTCACCGCGCAGCGTCTGCGCGGATTTCGCACCAACTGCTCCGCAGAACCCGGAAGAGCCGCGGCTTTTGCGTCGCAAATGTAAACTGGTTTTTGGCGGTTTACATTTGCGACGCAAAAGGTCAGGAACTTCCTGGTTCCTCGGAGCAGTTGGTGGGAAATCCGCGCAGACGCTGCACGGTGAAGAGGGACGTCGCTCCGAGGTAAGCTCAGTGGGAAAACGGCCTGAATGCCCTGACACTGCAGAGTTTAAGGGCCCTTCGCTAAATTCTGCATTCTGACTGCTATGGCTGCTGTGCATCTGGAATAAGTGAGACCATAGATCACCTCACCTTTTTCTGTGGTGGATGGATATCACTCAAGAGACGTTTGGATTACATCCTTCCTCAGAAAATATCAGCTACATGTCAGGATTGGATAAATATATGGAGCAGAGGCCCAGCAGTGGCTATTAGCCATAACATATAGATGGCACACTATGTCTGGGGCAGTAATGCTCTGTACCGGTGCTTGGGGGGCGCCAGTGGGAGGGCTTCTGGACTTCTGGGCCTGCTGGTGGACCTCCTGATGGCACTTGGGTTTTGGCCATTGTGTGACCCAGACTGTTGGACTAGATGGGCTATCAGCCAGATCCAACAGTTTCTCTCTTATGTTCTTAAATCTCACCTCTTTTTTGCCTACAGAATTTTTTTTAAAAAACACACATTCCGTTGCCAAATTCTTGTGGTTTCTTTAAGAGATGGATTTTAATTTGCCATGCTGTATTTCAATGTTTACCGCTTCGTATTTTATCTTGTATCTGTATTGACTTTGCTCAAGACCTTTGGGTCACAGGAGCGTAATAATAAAGGAAGGCGAGGGATTCAGTGCTGCTTGAACGAAGTGCTAACTTCTCTGCTCCAAAACCCGGACATAGAATCCTAATTAAAGACAGTGCCTATGACGATGTAGGGATCTGGATGGTGGGAAAAGCGGGTATAGACTCTGCTTTCACTTTCCTTGCCCCCTCTCCCACAGACTCCAGCCCACAAGCGCCATGAAACGATGGCACAATTCTATTTCCCAGTTCATTTTGCTCTGACGCTTCTGTGAATGGCTACTGTCAGCTACTGGGCAAGAGGAAACCAGAAGTCTGATCCAATAAGACTGCTTGCTGGATGATTCGTGATACACAAGGAGCCGTGGCCAATGGTAGAGCATCGACTTGGCATACAGATGGTGTCAGGTTCAATCCCTGGCATCTCCAGTTAAAAGGACCAGGCAGTAGGCGATCTGAAAGGCCTCTGCCTGAGACCCTGGAGAGCTGCAGACAATAGTGAGCGTGATGGAACAATGGTCTCATTTGGGATAAGGCAACTTTGTGTATGTATTATGGTGACAAAATTCCATTGGGTCACATCTCTTCTTCAGAGCAACCAGCTGTATTTAGATGGCCAGGAAGCCCAGGTCTGATCTTGTAAAACTGCTCCAGTGTTCTTACAGGTAATGCACAGGTGACAAACAGTCCCCTTGCAGACAAGAGCTACGAATGCTTTTGAGCCAAGGGATGTCCACAGACAGACAGATTATTTTTTCTTCCTGAGGCTGTTTCCAGGATCGAAGGACATCGAATTATAAGATCCAATTTGGATCCCTGAAATATCATGGCCGGAGATATGGATTCCACCACCTGGGGATACAAGAGAGGGGAGAAAAGAAGAAATTCAGTTCAGTCCCCAAGTGGCGAAAAAGACAGGTCTTCTGACAAAGAGGAAAGAGTTACAACAATAGTCTGTTTCTTTGAGTTGCAGTCACCCTCGCAACAGGTGTTAAATTCATTTAGCAAGACTAGGAATGTTGGGCCAGATCTGGCAATAATTTCTGCCAACAAAAGGTATTTCCAGGGCCATTTTTTGTAGCAGGAACTCCTTTGCATATTAGGCCACACCCCACTGATGTAGCCAATCCTCTAAGAGCTTACAGGGCCTACTGTTAGCTCTTGGAGGATTGGCTGCATCAGGGGGTGTGGCCTAATATGCAAAGGAGTTCCTGCTACAAAAAAAGCCCTGGGTATTTCTACCAGCAGAAAGGAAGTATTTTGACCAATGCTTTTTTTTGTAGCAGGAACTCCTTTGCATATTAGGCCACACACCCCTGATGTAGCCAATCCTCCAAGAGCTTACAGTAGGCCCTGTAAGAAGAGTCCTGTAAGCTCCAGGAGGAACAGCTGCATCAGGGGAGTGCAGCCTAATATGCAAAGGAGTTCCTGCTACAAAAAAAGCCCTGATCTTGCCTTTCCCATTACTCTGGAACCTGAAGCATCTCTCTGAAATACTGCTTCTGGAGATGCCTCTCCCCCAGAATACTTCTAAAGGGGGGAGTCAGTGGTTTGCTGTGTGAGGGCGGAAGACTGGCAAATATCAACACCCTTCCATTAGCGGACATTCCTTCTGTAGTACCTTCAAGCCATTACGGAGATGGGTTTTAATTCCCCATGCTATATTTCAATGTTGCATAAGAACATAAGAGAAGTCATGCGGGATCAGGCCAATGGCCCATCCAGTCCAACACTCTGCGTCACAAAGTGGCCAAAATGCAGGTGTCCACCAGCGGAGCCAGAACTCCAGAAGCTCTCCCACTGTTGCCCCCCAAGCACCAAGGATACGGAGCATCACTGCCCCATCTATACCTCGGTAAGTAATAGCCACGGATGAACCTCTGCTCCATATGTTCATCCAGTTTCCTCTTGAAGCTGTCTATGCTTCTGGCCACCAGTGTTCCCTCTAAGCTGAGTTAGTGTGAGCCACCTCACAGTTTTTTAACCTCTGGCTCACACATTTTTTTGTCTTCACTCACGAAAAATGGCCCCAGAGCAAACTAAAATTATGCAGTGGCTCACATCTTTAATACTAGCAGCTCACAAAGTAGAATTTCTGCTCACAGGACTCCCCGGCTTAGAGGGAACATTGCTGGCCACCACTACCCCCCGTGGCAGTGAATTCCACGTGTCTTTGGATGAAGTAGTACTTCCTTTTATCTGTTCTAGCCTGCTGCTCAGCCGTTTCATTAAGTGTCCACGAGTTCTTGTATTGTGCGAAGGGGAGAAAAGGACTTCCTTCTCTGCCTTCTCTATCCCATGCACAAACTTGTAAACCTCAGTCATGTCACCCCTCAGTCATCATTTATTGATTTGTCTTTTACCTTGTAAACCTGCGGTTCGACATTTTGAAAACTAGGAAAGAGAGTCTACCTCTTTTCTTTGTTGGTTCCCCCCCCCCCCCATTGGAGGTGGGAAGTGGGGTTAGCATTAGGGAGCAGTTCAAAAGATGATCCCCCGTGGTTTTCCACCTCCTTTCTGAAAGGGCACAATTCATTCTAGCCAGGGTTTTTTTAAAACAGAAACTCCTTTGCATATTAGGCCACACCCCTCTGATGTAGCCAATCCTCCAAGAGCCTACAGGGCTCTTCTTACAGGGCCTACTGTAAGCTCTTGGAGGATTGGCTACATCAGAGGGGTGTGGCCTAATACGCAAAGGAGTTCCAGCTTTTAAAAAAAAAGCCCCAATTCTACCACCTTGGAAGTCTTTCGCCTCTTTCTCCTACATGTGCAAACTAGGCTAAGAGTCAAAGTACATGGGAAGGTGGGAGTTTTGTGACTGCAACTCTGAATGTTTAATCAGGACCTAGAAAACACCTGTGTGTCCACCCCCACCCATTCCAATCAGGGCTGTGGTGCTGGGTAAGAGTAAGTGAATCTCACTCATGCTCTTTCCCAAATTGAAATGTTCGCCTCTGAGATATTTTAAGCTTCAACAGGAAAAAAAGAGAAATACCCTATTATGTCAAGTTTATTCATCTGTCTCCTGGAGCTTCAAGCAGACAGAGAGAGGTCATTTTTGATCAGGAAAATAGGATGAGACCCACAGTTAACTCCGTATTCACCACTGTACTCATCTGTATTGCCCTCCAGTGCATGTTTTAGTGGATATCTAGGACCACATGTTCCTCTGTAGTTCAATACCAAGATTTTTGGTGCTTGATGTGGCGCATGAATGTGGATGGACAGGGTTCTTCTTGTAGCAGGAATTCCTTTGCTTATTAGGCCACGCACCCCTGATGTAGCCAATCCTCCTGCAGCTTACAGTAGGCCCTGTACTAAGAGCCCTGTAAGCTTGTGGAGGATTGGCTACATCAGTGGGGTGTGGCCTAATAGGCAAAGGAGCTCCTGCTACAAAAAAAAAGCCCTGTGGATGGAGCAGCTTGGTCTCAAACATCATCACACCAAATTGTTCTTGATCACCACTGGTTGGGTCTGTACTAGGAACTCAACGCCTTGATCTGGATGGCCCAGACTAGCCAGGTCTCATCAGATTTCAGAAGCTAGGAAAGATCAGCTCTAGTTACTACTCGGATGAGAGACCACCATTCGAGGAGGGATGGTGGCTCAGTGGTAGAGCATCTGCTTGGGAAGCAGAAGGTCCCAGGTTCAATCCCTGGCATCTCCAACTAAAAAGGGTCCAGGCAAATAGGTGTGAAAAAGCTCAGCTTGAGACCCTGGAGAGCCGCTGCCAGTCAGGTGAGGGACGGTGGCTCAGTGGTAGAGCATCTGCTTGGGAAGCAGAAGGACCCAGGTTCAATCCCTGGCATCTCCAAAAAAGGGTCCAGGCAAATAGGTGTGAAAAACCTCAGCTTGAGACCCTGGAGAGCCGCTGCCAGTCAGGTGAGGGACGGTGGCTCAGTGGTAGAGCATCTGCTTGGGAAGCAGAAGGACCCAGGTTCAATCCCTGGCATCTCCAAAAAAGGGTCCAGGCAAATAGGTGTGAAAAACCTCAGCTTGAGACCCTGGAGAGCTGCTGCCAGTCTGAGAAGACAATACTGACTTTGATGGACTGAGGGTCTGATTCAGTATAAGGCGGCTTCATATGTTCACCAAAGAAGCCCGAAGTCACCATGCGGAAGGAAGCAGTGGCACACCACCTCTGAACATCCCTTGCCTTGAAAACCCCACAATCAGCAATCACTTAACAGCCCTTTCCACCAGTGGGGACTCACTTCCACACGGAGAGACTTGATTGAAGTAGGGCAGGAGGGACTGATCCCTGGTAAAGAATCCAGCTTCAGTAGGGTACTGGCTGTGGAAGGATGACTGAAATAGAGAGGGAGGGAGAAAGAGAGAACACGACACAGATCATGAGAACCACCTAGATCGGGGGTGTCAAACATGTGGCCCGAGGGCCAGATCAGGCCCCTGGAGGGCTCCTATCAGGCCCCCGAGCAATTCACTGTCATCTGCTTCCTTCTCCCTCTCTCTTGCTTCCTTCTGCATCACAGCTTGCTTTGCCAGGCTTGTTCAATCGCACAGGAGCTACAGAGCAAAGCCTCTATTTTCTTCATTGGCTGACCAGCACATGAAGCAGCTTAGGCACAAAAGCTCACAATGCCCAGCCATTTCACGTTTCCCCCTGGGTCTTAGGCACAAAGCATTGGCCATGAGATTTCTATAATGAATGTCAATAAATCAAAAGTAGGTTGCAACTTACAGATGCACACTGAACAACACCTGAACAGCATACACAAGATTGCAATGATTCAGAGGAATGGGTGTCAGTTATCGGAGACTTTAAACAAACAAAATATTGCAAGAGTATTTTAAGCATGTTTTATTTAAAGTTTTAAAAAATCTTTAATTGTGTTTGTCTGTGTCCTTCATAAAGTTTATATCTCTGCTACCTGGCATTACATTTGGGCAGGGCTTTTTTTGGTAGAAAAAGCCTAGCATGAACTCATTTGCATATTAGGCCACACCCCCTGACATCACCATTGTTTCACACAGGGCTTTTCTGTAGAAAAAGCCCATTAGGAACTCATTTACGTACTAGGCCACACTCCTTGACACCAAGCCAGCCGGAACTGCGCTCCTGTACGTTCCTGCTCAAAAAAAGGCCCTCATTTGGGGAGGATAGCAAATCTTGGTTTTCCAGGCTCTCTCAATCGCACAGCAGAGCTATTGAGCCAAGTCTCTCTTTCTTCTATTGGCTGAGGCTCCCCCCCATCCCCTGGGGAAGGAAGGAAGGAGCCACAACTTCCTTTGCCCCGTTCCCTGGGTCCCATGAGAGAAATAAATAATAAAAAGCACCTTTAAGACCAATGTGTGCTAATGTTTTAAAGTTTTTTTAAAAAATCTTTAATTGTGTTTGTCTGTGTCCTTTATAAAGTTTATATCTCTGTTTTTTGTTGTTGTTCAGTCGCACAGTCGTTGAGTCCGACTCTTTGCGACCCCATGGATAAAATCATGCCAGGCCCTCCTGTCTTCCACCATCCTCCGAAGTCTGCTCAAATCCGTGTTTGTTACATCAGTAACAGTAAGATTAGGTAACAGAGACGGCAAAAGATGAGATGGCTGTACAGCCATCTCATCTTTTGCCGTCTCTGTTACCTAATCTTAAATAGGTACACACATGGCCCCTCCCAACAAGGTCTCATTTATGTCAGATCCGGCCCTCATAACAATGAGTTTGACACCCCACACCTAGACTACTTCGACAATCAACATTACAATCTGAAACCAACGGTTTTGAAAGCACGTTCCCTTCCTCACCAGCCACTGTGCTTGTTCCATACAAAGAGTACAAGACAGCTAACTCGGGCGGCTTCAGGCAAGCGGAAGGACCGCTGCCCACCAGCCTCTCTTGAGTGGATAGTCTCAAGAAGAGCATTAGTCTTATCATTGACACCTTCCTCTCATCAGACACGCTCAGCCGTCTGGAGATTGCCAACTCACAGTGCCAGTCTTAACGTTATGCAGTCCTCAAGTCTGCTGGGGAAGAGAAGAGGTGATGGGAGAGTTGTGTCTTCCAGGCACGCGCCAGCTGCTTTTGGCTTGCTGCAACCATGGTGTGCAAGGGAAATGCAATCTCAGCCTTTCCTCTCCAGCATCAGAGCTTTTTTTGTTGCAGGAATTCCTTTGCATATTAAGCCACACCTCTCTGATGTAGCCAATCCTCCAAGAGCTTACAGGGCTCTTCGTACAGGGCCTACTGTAAGCTCTTGAAGGATTGGCTACATCAAAGGGGTGTGGCCTAATATGCAAAGGAGTTCCTGCTACCACAAAAGCCCTGCCCAGCACCATTTTCACTTCTGCAAAGCTACTATCAACTCCATTGCAAAACCAAACCAAACAGATGTATAGCCACATAATAACACGGCATTACCAGCTGAGCCAATGGGGATTCCAGAATAGTTGTAGGAAGAGGCTGAAGTTGCTTATTCCCACATGCTACGGTGAGTTTGCCTGAACCTGAGGGACACAAAACTCCCTTTGCACACCCAATATAAAATCCTGGATCTATACACAAGCAGTACAACTAAGGGCCTCTGATTAGGAAAGGAAAGGTCCCCTGTGCAAGCACCAGTCGTTTCCGACTCTGGGGTGACGTTGCTTTCACAATGTTTTCACGGTAGACTTTTTACAGGGTGGTTTGCCATTGCCTTCCCCAGTCATCTACACTCCCCCCCCCCCCAGCAAACTGGGTACTCGTTTTACCGACCTCGGAAGGATGGAAGGCTGAGTCAACCTTGAGCCGGCTACCTGAAAACCCAGCTTCCGCCGGGGATCGAACTCAGGTCATGAGCAGAGGGCTCCGACTGCAGTACTGCAACTTTAACACTCTGCACCACGGGACTCTGATTAGGAGGGGTCTCTAAACGCAAGAGACGTTGACCTGAATGGCCAAGGGTAGTTCAGCCTTGTAAGATCTTCAAGCTAAGCTGGTGAGTATTTAGATGGGAGACCACCAAGGAAGTCCAGGGTCACTACACAGAGGCAAGCAATGGCAAGCCACTTCTCAATAATGTCTCTAGCCTTGAAAAATCTACAAGGTCGGCAGAAGTCAGCTGCTACTGGACAGTGCTTTCTGCCACTAAAAAATTACTACATGATATCTGGAAGGTATTGTGACGGGGCATCTGAAACGTTAGTTTATGGCCTCAGGGTGTCTTAATCTGGGCCTGATCCCACGCAAGGACCTTATAATGTGAAAACTGGCCCTCATATATGCTATTTTAGAAGATAGAAGAAGATATTGGATTTATATCCCGCCCTCCACTCCGAAGAGTCTCAGAGCGGCTCACAATCTCCTTTACCTTCCTCCCCCACAACAGACACCCTGTGAGGTGGGTGGGGCTGGAGAGGGCTCTCCCAGCAGCTGCCCTTTCAAGGACAACCTCTGCCAGAGCTATGGCTAACCCAAGGCCATTCCAGCAGGTGCAAGTGGAGGAAGAAGAAGAAGATATTGGATTTATATCCCGCCCTCCACTCCGAAGAGTCTCAGAGCGGCTCACAATCTCTTTTACCTTCCTCCCCACAACAGACACCCTGTGAGGTGGGTGGGGCTGAGAGGGCTCTCACAGCAGCTGCCCTTTCAAGGACAACCTCTGCCAGAGCTATGGCTGACCCAAGGCCATTCCAGCAGGTGCAAGTGGAGGAGTGGGGAATCAAACCCGGTTCTCCCAGATAAGAGTCCACACACTTAACCACTACACCAAACTGGCTCTCTATTTTGTTTTAATGCTTGGAACAACTTCACAGGTTACCCAAGTGATGCCACATCTCCCAGTGCCTTCTACTCCTTCCTGGCCACCCCTTGATTGGTGAAGTGTGTATTGGTCACGAGAGCCAATTTGGCACAGTCGTTAAAAGCAGTAGGCTTTAATCTGGGAGAATCAAGTTTGATTCCCCACTCTTCCACATGCAGCCAGCTGGGTCAGTCACAGTTTTCTCAGAGCTCTCTCAGCCCCACCTGCCTCACAGGGCGTCTGTTGTGGGGAGGGGAAGGGAGGAGATTGTAAACTGCTCCGAGATTCTGAGTGAAGGGTCGGGTATAAATCTTGGTGCTTACAATGCTGGACCCAGGTTCAAATCCCCACTGTGCCAGAAAAATGTGGTGGATTAACTTGAGGCAAACACACTCTCTCGCGGCCTAATCTGCCTCACAGGGGGTTGTTATGAGGATTCCTGAGGAGAAAGAAAAACTATGTATGGTGACCTGAGTTTCTTGGACAAAAGGTAGGATCAAAGAAGAAGAGTGAAAGATAAGTCCCCGCTGAAACTAACTTTAAGCCCCCCTACCCATTTTATGGCTTGGCCTTCTTGAGAAGGTCAGGAATGCGCCCACTCTCGTAGCCTTCTGAACTATATTGGAGGGTAACAAAGACAGGCGCTGTTTTGTGGAGCTTCTGGCTCATCTTTTCTTTTTCTGGCTTTATTGTTATGAACTGTTTATTTAAGGTTTGCCGTAAGCTCTTTGGGTCTCAGACAGGAGACAAGCAGGTTCTCGGGGATACCAATAAATGCAGAAGTTCACATCACTGAAACCAACATAGACAATCCGTTTAATCCCTGCCTCCATCTCTGTTTGTCATCTCCCTTGCGCCAGCCATAAACTCCCGGGGGGCAAAGGCCGGCCTTCTCATTCTCTGAAAATCCCTGTGAGCGCTGAGAAACCAAAATGGATCCACTGTGCTGTAGCAAAGATGGTCAGACTAGGATACGGGAGATCAAATTTAAACCCCAAATCAGCTGTAAGGTTGCCAGCTCTGGGATGGGAAATGCTTGGAGCTTTTTTGGGGGGGGGGGGAGGGGGGTTGCAGCCTGGTAAGGTTGCCAAGTCCAATTCAAGACATAACTGGGGACTTTGGGGGTGGATCCAGGAGACTGTGAGGGTAGAGCCAGGAGACATTGGGGTGGAGCCAGTAGCAAGGTTGTGACAAGCACAATTGAACTGCAAAGGGAGTTCTGGCCATCACATCTAGAGGGACTGCGCTCCTTTTCAATGTCTTCCCTTCACTGGAAATAATGAAGGATGGGGGCACCTTCTTTGGGGGCTCATAGAATTGGACCCTCTCTTTTTGAAACTTAGAGGATGGTTTGAAGAGAGGCATCAGATCCTATGCTGAAAATTCCGTGCCTCTACCTGAAAAAACGCCCCTCCAGTGCCCCAGATACCCACAGATTGATTCAGCATTATACCCTATGGGAATCGGTCTCCATAAGGAATAATGGAGTGCCAAGCAGACATCCCCCTCCCTGCTTTCTGATGACCCTGAAGCGGGGGGAGGGTCTCCAAACAGGGGAATCTCCTGTCCCCACCTGGGGATTGACAACCTTACAGTCTGGGGAGGGCAGAGTTTGGGGAAGGAAGGCACTTCATAATTTCACACCGTCCCCATTCCAGAACAGCTGACAGAACTGATTCTATCAGACCTGTTGCAATTCCAGGAGATCTCCAGCCGCGGCCTGGAGGTTGGCAACCTGAGCCACGAGATGTGAGCCACTCGCTCTCAGCCTAAACTACTTCAAATGATTGTTGTTAGGACAAAAGTCGGGTCTGTGTGGACCCTGTAGGTTATCCTGGGAACGTTGGTTGGAGGGTGGGATAATATTGAGATATATGATAAAATCGTGGGATCTGTAAGGAACTCATAGAGGGAGAGGAGATTCCCTTCCCTCACCAGTCCCTGCTTGTCTCCCTGCCCCCATCTCCTCCTTCGCCCTCTTCCCTCTATCACCACCTTCTCTTCCTTTCTCTCCCGTAGCTGCTGCTTCCTCCATCTTCCCTGGTTCTCACCTCCCTCCCTCCCTCCTCCAGCACTCCTGCCTCTTTCCCTCACCCTCCCGTCAGCTTCTCCTTAACTTTTCCCTTGAAGTACCCATTTATTAGGGGTTGCTAGGCAACCCCATAAAACCGACTGTGATCTCACAAGATTTTGATCAGCCCTTTTTTTGCAAATTGCTACGTGCCTGCGGAGGTGCCCATATAGCTTCTGTGTGCGTGTGCATTTGAGAATTTCTGACAAACCAGGGGGGTTCTTGCATCTGTCTGGCCCTATTGTGCGGATTCAAAATTAGATATATAGATAGTCCAAGCAGATGTGGTCCATATCCATGAGGCTCTGGATGCAAAGGCAAGAGATAGACTGTTCTGGACTCTCAATTAGATTCTGAAGAACAAAACAGCCCCTGAGAATACAGAAGCTAACCAACCGCAACCTAAAGAAACCACGGCTGGCCAGACAGGAGCCTGATAAATGCATGTATTATAGATGTGGTTATGAATCGGATCAAATCTCTCCTGTTCCAGAGTCGCTAGGTGGCTTTAAGCAAGCCACTCCCTCTTATCTTCAAAATGGGGATGACAATAATACTCTACCTTCCCATGTTGCGTGCAAAGCTCATGGAATACTCAAAAATACTCAAGAACACTGCACAATTACAAAGTGTCAGGGCTTTTTTTGAGCAGGAACACAGTTCTGGCTGGCTTCGCATCAGGGTGTGTGGCCTAATATGCAAATGAGTTCCTGCTGGGCTATTCCTAAAAAAGCCCTGCGTGAAACAATGGTGCTGCTGGGGTGTGTGGCCTAATATGCAAATGAGTTCCTTCTGGGCTTTTCCTACAAAAAGTCCCGCGTGAAATAATGGTGCTGTCAGGGGGTGTGGCCTAATATGCAAATAAGTTCCTTCTGGGCTTTTCCTACAAAAAGTCCTGCGTGAAACAATGGTGCTGTCAGGGGGTGTGGCCTAATACGCAAATGAGTTCCTTCTGGGCTTTTCCTGCAAAAAAGCCCTGTGTGAAACAATGGTGATGTTAGGGGGTGTGACCTAATATGCAAATGAGTTCCTGCTGGGCTTTTCCTACAAAAAAGCCCTGTGTGAACCAATGGTGATACTAGGGGGTGTGGTCTAATATGCCAACGAGTTCCTGCTGGGCTTTTCCTAGAAAAAAGCCCTGCGTGAAACAATGGTGATGTTAGGGGTGTGACCTAATATGCAAATGAGCTCCTGCTGGGCTTTCCTACACAAAAAAAAGGCATGCAAAGTGCTATTTGAGAATTGGACCTGCTGACTGCCTAGGACTATAGAAACAGGTATGTGGTTCAAGCACCTGGCAGGCTAGAATTCATTGGGAGGGGGCTACTTTTGCCTGGGTGTTTTGGGCAGTGTGCTATAAGGAATTAAAGGAAAGCTGCCTTTCGACTCTATTTCAGTCCCTTCCACCTGCCACTGCAATCGCTTCCCAGCCTCAGCTGTCTCCTGTATCAAGTCCAATTCAAGAAATATATGGGGACTTTGGGGGTGGAGCCAGGAGACTTTGGAGGTGGAGCCAGGAGCAAGGGTGTGACAAGCATGATTGAACTCCAAAGAGAGTTCTGACCATCATATTTAATGGGACTACACTCCTTTTAAATGCCTTCCCTCCACTGGAAATAATGAAGGATAGGGGTGCCTTCTTTGGGGGCTCATAGAATTGGAACCCCTGGTCCAATCATTTTGAAACTTGGAGGGTGTTTTAAGGAGAGGCACTGGGTGCTATGCTGAAAATTTGGTACTTCTACCTCAAACACAGCCCTCCCCCAGAGTTCCAGATGCCTGCATATAAATTTTCCATTACAGCCTATGGGAATCGGTTTCCATAGGGAATAATGGAGTGCCCAGCAGACATCCCCCTCCTCCCGATTTCTGATGACCCTGAAGCTGGGGGAGGACCTCCAGACCAGGGGATCCCCTGCCCCCACCTGGGGATTGGCAACCCTATCGGATGCTTCTTGGTTCTCTTACCTGTTGAAACGGAAAGATTCCGGGGTGATAAGGCGGGAATGTTCCGAATGGATACATGTCAGAGAGGGGGCGTGGCTTCTCTTCTGCAATTAAGAAGAAGAGAAAGAGAATGAACTGCTTCCCCTTTAAAAGTTAAATTTCTCACAGTGGCCTCTCTGTCTCCAGCCCTTGTATCAACTTCCCCTTTGAGAGTCAACTGTTTGACAAGTCAGCATTTCACGAACTTCTGCAGAGTTCCACCTGTTTCAAGGAGCATGAAAGTGCTGTGCTCTGTTTCTTTGTGTGGGAACGTGTGCAAACATTCACAAGAAGGGGATGAGTGCTCAGTGAGGGGGGGGCCCTCTAAGGGCCCTCGTCTGTATTGGGCACCACAAGTCTGGCTCCTCCTCCTTACCATAGAGATCCCTTCAGCAGGACCGGATCTACATGTTTTCTGAGGGGGTCAAAATTTAAAAATGGTGCCCCCTTATGGGCCATTCTATCTTATGGTCCCATAGAATACAATGGACTTCATACCCAATTTGGCACCCCCCCTCCATCGGCACCCAGGGCAAGCACACCCCTCTGCCTCCCCCCTAGATTCATTCTGCCCTTCAGGGCTGGCTTCACAGACAGACCCTCATCAGCATGGAGAGCTTTTCATTGGAAGGGCTTCAGTGAAGGCCCAGAGACGTTCTTCCCATCATGCCTCACTCCATTGCTGATGTTAGGAAGAGCTAGTGAAAAGAAAGGGCTGAGCATAGCTCAGAATGAGACTTTGGGGGTGGAGTCAGTAGCTAGGTTGTGAGAAGCATGGTGTTCTGGCCATCACATTTGAAGAAGAAGAAGAAGAAGAAGAAGAAGAAGAAGAAGAAGAAGAAGAAGAAGAAGAAGAAGAAGAAGAAGAAGAAGAAGAAGAAGAAGAAGAAGAAGAAGAAGAAGAAGAAGAAGAAGAAGAAGAAGAAGAAGAAGAAGAAGAAGAAGAACAAGAAGAAGAACAAGAAGAAGAAGAAGAACAAGAACAAGAACAAGAACAAGAACAAGAACAAGGGAAAGAAGCACTCCCACAACCATCCTGTGAGGTAGGTGGGGCTGAGAGCTCTTACAGCAGCTGCCCTTTCAAGGACAACTCCTGTGAGAGCTATGGCTGACCGAGACCATTTCAGGAGCTGCAAGTGGAGGAGTGGGGAATCAAACCCGGTTCTCCCAGATAAGAGTTCACGCATTTAACCACTACACCAAAAGGGACTGCACACCTTTTAAATGCCTTCCTCCCACTGGAAATCATGGAGGATAGGACATCTTTGGGGCTCATAGAATTGGAAGCCTTGTCTAATCTTTTTTGAAACTTGGGAAGTTTTTTGAAGAGTGGCACAAGATGTTATGCTGAAAATTTAGTGCTTCTACCTCAAAAAAACAGCCCCCCTCAGAGCTCCAATGAGATCAATTCTCCAATATACCCTATGGAAATTGGTCTCCATAGGGAATAATGGAGTTCCCAGCAGACATATCCCTCTCCCTTTCTGAAACTCTGAAGCAGGGGGGAGGGCCTCCAAACTGGGGGAATCTCTTGTCCCCAACTGGAGATTGGCAACCCTACTCAGAATGGAGCTAAACATAAGAAGAACATAAGAGAAGCCATGTTGGATCAGGCCAATGGCCCCTCCAGTCCAACACTCTGTGTCACATAAGAACATAAGAGAAGCCATGTTGGATCAGGCCAATGGCCCATCCAGTCCAACACTCTGTGTCACATAAGAACATAAGAGAAGCCATGTTGGATCAGGCCAGTGGCCCATCCAGTCCAACTCTCTGTGTCACATAAGAACATAAGAGAAGCCATGTTGGATCAGGCCAGTGGCCCATCCAGTCCAACACTCTGTATCACACAGTGGCCAAAATATATGTTAATCACCCTTTGGGTGAAGAAGTACCATGTTTCCCCGAAAATAAGACACTGTCTTATATTTATTTTTTTCTCAAGAAGACACACTAGGGCTTATTTTCAGGGGATGTCTTATTTTTATTAAGTATAATACAACAATCTACATTTATTCAAATACAGTGGGTCTGGTGCTAGTGCTGCGTGAACTCCTTTCCCCTAGCCGTTTGCATGTGCGCAATAGGATGCCTGCGACCGCAGTTACCACCCGCGCATGCGCAAATGGCTAGGAGAAAGGAGTGATGTGGTTGCCACTCGCGCACCCATGCAAGTGCGAACGGCTCGGAGAAAGGAGTTGTAGCAGATAAAAAGTATTTCAGTTTTACTTACCACTCCGCGCTGAAATGCATGGCGTGGCTAAGCAGATACGCTGCATAGCCACGCCCATCACTAGGTCTTATTATCGGGGTAGGGCTTATATTTAACAAATGCATAGAAATCCTGCTAGGGCTTATTTTTTTGGTAGGTTTTATTTTTGGGGAAACAAGGTACTTCCTTTTATCCGTTTTAACCTGACTGCTCAGCAATTTCATCGAATGCCCACGAGTTCTTGTTTTGTGAGAAAGGGAGAAAAGGACTTCTTTCTCTACTTTCTCCATCCCATGCATAATCTTGTCAACCTCTATCATGTCACCCTGCAGTCGATGTTTCTCCAAGCTGAAGAGCCCCAAGCATTTTAACCTTTCTCCATAGGGAAAGTGTTCCAAACCTTTAATCATTCTAGTTGCCCTTTTCTGCACTTTTTCCAATGCTATGATATCCTTTTTGAGGTGAGATGACCAGAATTGTACACAGCATTCCAAATGAGACCGCACCATCGATTCATACAGGGGCATTATGATACTGGCTGATTTGTTTTCAATTCCCTTCCTAATAATTCCCAGCATGGCGTTAGCCTTTTTTATTGCAATCGCACACTGTCTTGACATTTTCTGTGAGTTCTCTACCACGACCCCAAGATGAAGTGATATCACAGGGTCAATAACACTTTCCCCAGGCTCTAATCTCCAAACACTCCTGGGGTTGCCAGTTCAGGATGGCAACCTTAGGCTTAAATAATAAAATCTCATTGGCCGTTTTCCCACTGACCTTACTCCGGAGCGACGTCCCTCTTCACCGCGCAGCGTCTGCGCGGATTTACCACCAACTGCTGCGCACAACCAGGAAGAGATGCGGCTTTTGCGTCACAGATGTAAACTGGTTTTTAGCGGTTTACATCTGTGACACAAAAGCCACAGCACTTCCTGGTTGTGCGCAGCAGTTGGTGGTAAATCCGCGCAGACGCTGCGCGGTGAAGAGGGACGTCGCTCCGGAGTAAGGTCAGTGGGAAAACAGCCATTATTTCTGCCCGCCACTTCAAGTTGGAAGCATTAGGAGCTAGCCCAGGACAAACTTATTTAATATAAGGATCACATAGAATAAACATCAGATGTTTGAAAGCTGCTAGACATAAATGCAAGGGAGAGAAAACAACAGAGAAAGAGAGAAAGAGAGAAAGAGAGAGAGAGAGAGAGAGAGAGAGAGAGAAAGAAAGGAAGGAAGGAAGGAAGGAAGGAAGGAAGGAAGGAAGGAAGGAAGGAAGGAAGGAAGGAAGAAAGAAAGAAAGAAAGAAAGAAAGAAAGAAAGAAAGAAAGAAAGAAAGAAAGAAAGAAAGAAAGAAAGAAAGAAAGAAAGAAAGAAAGAAAGAAAGAAAGAAAGAAAGAAAGAAAGAAAGAAAGAAAGAAAGAGATGGAGAGAGGTGGAAAGAAACCAACTTTAAGTGCATTCTCGAAGCCCCCAACATTGGCTGACTTGACTTGCAGAAGGCATTTAAAGAGAGAAATGCCTTCTCCAAGCTGACCAACAGGGTTGTGGGGGCTTCACGAGCCACACAATAAAGAGCCGCATGCAGCTCCTGAGCCACAGTTTGACACCCTGGAGCTAGCATCCTTGGAGAGTGCAAAGAATACCTGAAGGCCGGGTCGAGACCGCATAGTCACGCTTGAGGCGGGAGTTTCATTTCCATGCCCTTCTTCTCCCTTGAAGAGTAAATCAAGAACATGAGCGGAGATCGACCAACACTCAAGACCCCCTCAACCCAAGGATGGACAGGGAACAACCGACATTGTGTCGTAATTCTGGAAAATCACCAGGCCCACAAAGCTGAGAAACTATTTCCTTACTCTCATATTAATCATACTAGAACTACGAAGCAAGAGCGGGGACGATTTGGACTCTGGGTTCCTCTTCAGACCACTGCCAGTAGGTGAAGCCTCTGAAAAACAGTCAAAGGGAGGGCATCCAATCATTTTGGCTGAAGGAAAGCCACCTTGTGGTGAGATCTCCCCATTGGCTTCTCCCTCCCCATCCCCCCCCCCTTGCATTTATTTGCTTAATGTGTGTGTGTGTGTTTATTTATTTAGTGCAATGATATTATGACTTACCGCTTTCAAGAAACTTCTAAAACAATGATAAAAAGCGTGGGTTTTTTTGAAAAAAAAGAATAAGCAGCAGTTAAGGGCAGAGCAATTGCGATGCCCATATACGTTACGGCCCCTCCTCATCCCGTGATATACACCCAAGTGCATCAGAGCAGAAGCAGCTGGTCACACTGTGAAGCGCAACGGGTAGTGCTGAACGGAAACGGGTCCGCTCGCACAGCAGCCGCATGCGCACGGAACTCCGTCACACCGCCCTGACGCAGATGGCCCCGGCTAGCCTGATCTCCTCAGATTTTGGACGTTAAGCATTTGGATGAGCGGCCTCCAAGGAATGCAAGAGTAGTGACGCTTAATGTACTGAGAACCGAGACGGTTTGAAGGCAACATAGTTTATTCAGTAGCACATTACAAGAGGGGGAACACGCGGGCCGGGCCCCGCTTATATGCATGACCCGGAACAGCCCCCTCATCCGACCAGGCCAATCCTGGTCGGTCAAACTTCCTGCCACAGATCTTGGTGGGCGGGGCGACAGGCGAGCTCCATCCGGGGACCCGGGGGTCGCCTTCAGTAGGGATCGCCATGCGGCCTGATCCCTTGTGTTCGATACATAACAGACGCAGAGGCAGGCGCTGGCAAGCCACCTCTGAAACGTCTCTTGCTTCGCTTGAACTTTGAGGAATGTGAGCTTTTGCCAGTTGGAATTTTGTAATTGAGACCTCATTGAGTAATACTAGTATATTTGGATTGACATTATTTCCCGAAGAAGGGTTGAATCCCGAAGCACTGAACATCCGGAAGTCATGTGGTCGACTATGCTTTATAGTAATCTACAACTTTCTTCCTGGAACGGACACTCCGTTTCGTGAGCTACTTGCTTGAGCTTTCATTTTCAAAACAGCATTGTTTATAAATAGGAGGAGTCTTTGTATCTTTTCATGTGTTCTAATCAGGAATGTGACAATGCTGTATGTGATTATGTATTCAATCATGATATAAATGCATTTGTAGCATCTCAGAACAAAGATTTGGTTATTGTTCCTTTAAAAACAATTCCAGATCTCCACCTAGTGGTGCATTAATGCTAAAAGAGCTAGAACTTCTGGCTGCCAGATAATCTTAGGATCTCTTGGCTGTTCTATACACAATGCCTAATAATAATAATAACAATAATACCGTCACAGTATCGAAATGTTCCACTAGTGCTGCCTAGAATCCAAGTCATAACCTTTCATGCCATTCTTCATTCCTCCACAACAAATCTTTCACTGTTATTTGTTCATCGACAAATCACCGCCGTACATCTGAATAATGTACATTTTATGGTCAACATGTTATGTAAAGTGCAAATAAAATCCGTGAGATGTGAGTACAGTGAAAAGCAGTGAACTGAAATCATTGATAAAATATAAACAAAACCAAAAATAACTGGCTCATCCCCCTGAAGCACCTCTCTTTCACTCTACCCCACACTTGCTCAGCTCTGATCTACTTCTATAGGGTTTGTGAAGAAGTCATGCTGAGAGAGCTCTTATTCTCTGAAGTTTGTGTGTGTGTGAGGGAGGGGGACCCTCCTCCCCAAACACCACTATATAAGTTCAACTCACTATTTTGTATGGATGGGGATTCTTGCAAGCGCAGAGTCTCAAAATGTTCCTCTATTCCAAAGGACTGTGGTGTCAGGGAATATGCACTTCTGTGTCTTAAACTGATGGAAGCGCTTTCCTCAGACGTCAGACTGGAGTCAAGTCTAGTTCCCCTTGCTGGAGATTTCTCCATCTGCATCTTTGGGGAAAGAAAATGAGAAATCAGTATAAATATTGAGATGGAAGGGAGGCCATTTCCACTGACAGTAGCAGGAATGGAGTTGGACAAAGGAGGGAAGAGACATGGGTTCAAATATCCTGCCCAGTCCTGAAGGTCATTGATGTCAAGTGTCAGTTATGATGGCTAACTTTTCTCACAGAAACTCACTACAATCCCATGGACCACAGTTCATACAAGCAGCAGAGTTGTGACCACATGCTCCAGATGTCAAGCGTCAGTCATGATGGCTAACTTTCCTCCCAGAAACCCACAACAATCCCATGGACCACAGTTCATACAAGCAGCAGAGTTGTGACCACATGCTCCAGATGTCAAGCATCAGTCATGATGGCTAACTTTCCTTACAGAATCCCACAACAATCCCATGGACCACAGTTCATACAAGCAGCAGAGTTGTGACCACATGCTCCAGATGTCAAGCGTCAGTCATGATGGCTAACTTTCCTCCCAGAAACCCACAACAATCCCATGGACCACAGTTCATACAAGCAGCAGAGTTGTGACCACATGCTCCAGATGTCAAGCATCAGTCATGATGGCTAACTTTCCTTACAGAATCCCACAACAATCCCATGGACCACAGTTCATACAAGCGGCAGAGTTGTGACCACATGCTCCAGATGTCAAGCGTCAGTCATGATGGCTAACTTTCCTCAGAGAAACCCACAACAATCCCATGGACCACAGTTCATACAAGCAGCAGAGTTGTGACCACATGCTCCAGATGTCAAGCATCAGTCATGATGGCTAACTTTCCTTACAGAATCCCACAACAATCCCATGGACCACAGTTCATACAAGCGGCAGAGTTGTGACCACATGCTCCAGATGTCAAGCGTCAGTCATGATGGCTAACTTTCCTCCAGAAACCCACAACAATCCCATGGACCACAGTTCATACAAGCGGCAGAGTTGTGACCACATGCTCCAGATGTCAAGCGTCAGTCATGATGGCTAACTTTCCTCCCAGAAACCCACAACAATCCCATGGACCACAGTTCATACAAGCGGCAGAATTGTGACCACATGCTCCAGATGTCAAGCGTCAGTCATGATGGCTAACTTTCCTCCCAGAAACCCACAACAATCCCATGGACCACAGTTCATACAAGCGGCAGAGTTGTGACCACATGCTCCAGATGTCAAGCGTCAGTCATGATGGCTAACTTTCCTCACAGAAACCCACAACAATCCCATGGACCACAGTTCATACAAGCGGCAGAGTTGTGACCACATGCTCCAGATGTCAAGCGTCAGTCATGATGGCTAACTTTCCTCCCAGAAACCCACAACAATCCCATGGACCACAGTTCATACAAGCGGCAGAATTGTGACCACATGCTCCAGATGTCAAGCGTCAGTCATGATGGCTAACTTTCCTCACAGAAACCCACAACAATCCCATGGACCACAGTTCATACAAGCGGCAGAGTTGTGACCACATGCTCCAGATGTCAAGCGTCAGTCATGATGGCTAACTTTCCTCACAGAAACCCACAACAATCCCATGGACCACAGTTCATACAAGCGGCAGAGTTGTGACCACACGCTTCAGATGTCAAGCATCAGTCATGATGGCTAACTTTCCTCACAGAAACCCACAACAATTCCATGGACCACAATTCATACAAGCAGCAGAGTTGTGACCACACGCTTCAGATGTCAAGCGTCAACAGCGCAGCTGTGGTAATGGCTGTTGCATAAAAGCTGGGCCTCCTTAATGTCCCACCAAATCCTTAGTGGTCAGCAAGGGTGAAACGATATTTTGCATGAATTGAGGATGCCTGTGTCAGAAAATTTGCACATGACTACAAAAGCCAAAGCTTTAAATGTGACGGTCTTATGAGGAAGTAGGGTTGCTGGGCTGGGAAGTTCCTGGAGATTTGAGGGCGAAGCATAGGGAGATAAAGGCTTGAGGAAGTGAGAGACCTCAGGGTTGTATAATGCCTCAGAGCCCACCATCCAAAGCAGCCATTTTCTCCACGGGAACCAATCACTGTAAAGTCTGGAGATCAGTTTTAATCCTGAGAGATCTCAAGGCTCCATCAGGAGGGAGAAGCCTGAAACTCAAAACGTTGGTATTTTCCCCTCAAGGCAGAAGAGAAGTCCCTTTGTTTTTGTATCACGTACGGCTGCTGAAAGTTTGGGAACCCCGCCCCCCCCAAACAAAGCTTCCTTCTAGGCCCCCTCTCAGTACAGACCGGCCGCCAACATCCTATGAAAATAAATCCCAAGACTCACAGCCAGGGGTGGAATTCTAGCAGGAGCTCCTTTGCATATTAGGCCACACACCCCTGATGTAGCCAATCCTCTAAGAGCTTACAAAAAAGAGCCTTGTAAGCTCTTGGGGTGTGGCCTAATATGAGGGGTGTGGCCTAATATGCAAAGGAGCTCCTGCTAGAATTCCACCCTTGATGTAGCCAATCCTCCCAGAGCTTACAGTAGTCCCTGTATGAAGAGCCCTGTAAGCTCTTGGAGGATTGGCTACACCAGAGGGTGTGGCCTAATATGCAAAGGAGCAGCTGCTAGAATTCCACCCCTGCTCTCAGCCAATGTGTTTATAAATAAGTTCTCTCTCTGCAAACCATGAGAGGGGTTCCCTGCCCCCCTCATTCCACCCCTTATGTTTACATCTTCTGTTTCCTCCAGTGTACTCCCAGACCAATTCTGCATTAGCTTTCGTCCCAGTGTCGTTCTCAGCACTTGAGTTTGTGTGGGGCAAGGAGCAAGCAGGGAACATGCAGCCCTGCTCCAGAGATGCCTGTACAATATTCGGGAAAAAGAGCCACCATTAAGTGCCTGGCAAAGAAGGGAGGCAAATGCTAAGACTGGAATCGGTCCCAGTGTTGTGCCCTTCTCCTCTCCTCACAACAACCCCGTGAGGAAGTTTAAACTGAGCATGGCTGACTCAAAGTTCTGCTTCCACTTGTCCTTCCTCTCAATAAACGGGAGGCTGAATTTATCCCTGTGCAACAGCGGCATCTTGCCCAAGGCAACCATGACCCATGAAGAAGATATTAGATTTATACCCCGCCCTCCACTCTGAAGAGTCTCAGAGCGGCTCACAATCTCCTTTACCTTCCTCCCCCACAACAGACACCCTGTGAGGTGGGAGGAGCTGAGAGGGCTCTCACAGCAGCTGCCCTTTCAAGGACAACCTCTGCCAGAGTTATGGCTGACCCAAGGCCATTCCAGCAGGTGCAAGTGAAGGAGTGGGGAATCAAACCCGGTTCTCCCAGATAAGAGTCTGCTCACTTAACCACTACACCAAACTGGCTCTCCACTCTATCATGCATTTCACTGGGCACAGATATTCGGCAAAGCCTACCTTACAACGTTGAACAATAAAGTTACCCCAGTGAAGAACAATAAGGAAAGGAAAGGTCCCCTGCGCAAGCACCAGTCGTTTTCGACTCTGGGGTGACGTCGCATCACGACGTTTTCACGGCAGACTTTTTACGGGGTGGTTTGCCATTGCCTTCCCCAGTCATCTACGCTTTCCCCCCAGCAAGCTGGGGACTCATTTGACCAATCTCGGAAGGATGGAAGGCTGAGTCAACCTTGAGCCGGCTACCTGAATCCAGCTTCTGCCGGAATCGAACTCAGGTCGTGAGCAGAGAGTTCAGACCACAGTACTGCAGCTTTACCACTATTTATCCACAATTCGCTGTGGTGGAGTTTGCTTGCTTATATGGGCTCAATCTGGAGCAGATGTGGTTAATTTTATAGTGAAATGGTTGTACTCCTCAGTGTTGCGAGAGACCAGTAGGGGAAAAGATGACATCTTCCTTGGGATTCTATGCAGAGGGCCCCTAGAGTATTTCTGCCACCTAGTGGCAGCCTCCAAAACCACCACTGAAATGTCATACACTTCCTTCCCCCTTACCAAAATATCTTGGACTTCGCGCACGGCCATCACAATCTGCTGCTTGTAACAGCAGTAGATTTCCTCTGTCTTGTGGCTGCAGTCTGAAGGGAGGAAAAATGGGAAAGAAAAATTAAGCAAGCACACATCAGTTTCCCTGCACAGCCCTCAAACTTTTAACAAAACTGGTGTTTTATAGCAGGAGAAACAAATGTTCCTTATTTCTTTATTTCCTTGACATTCCAATGTGCGTTATGTACATGTCATGTACAACTGCTTTGGTTCTCTGCTTTTCATCGATTTCTTTGCAGTGCAATGTCAATGCAGTGCAGTGTAAATAAAAATACAGCAAGGCAGTGTCCCTGAATACAGTTTTCATTTCCTCATTCCCCAGCAGCTAACTTCCATTAAATGAAAGTGAACACACATTCACACTCTCTCACAAAGCAGCCAAAATAAATACAGTTAGCAAGCACACAATATTGTGATCTCACTGGGGCAATTTACCCAGTTGCTAACCTCTCAGACTAATAGTAAAATGAAATAACAGCCTAAGGGGTGGAGTTTTCCTCCACTGAGCAAAGTGGCTCTGTCTGCTTGCCCCGCCCCCCTGCAGCTTTCCTCTTGAAATTTAAAGGCGCACACACATTCAGAAACACAAACATGAGCTTCTTCTAAACTTGCCGAGGTTTGAAGGCACATTGTGGGTGTTGGGGCAGGGCTTCCCCTTGCCCACCAGCTGGCTGGTGGCAGGGAAAGCCTGTTTGGACCTGGGGTATGGCAAGCCTACTTTAAATATGATGGCCAGAACTTCCTTTGGAGTTCAATCGTGCTTGTCACACTCTTAATCCTAGCTTCATCCCCAAAATCTCCTAGCTCCACCCCCAAAGTACCCAGATATTTCCTAAGTCAAACCTGGCAACCCTAACCCTACTGCTCTTAAACCCTCCTACTGGCTGTCAGGCCCTGCCTGAAGCTCAAAGTACTACTGAAAAGAAGTCTTTGAATATGTGTCAAGCACTTTCTCTTCATCATCTGAAATTTCGTAGGCCATCTCTACAGTTTTTGGGTTAAGAAAGGGGTTTCTGAGCCAGACCATTCAACTTCTATGCAGAATTAAACCTTTCTTTCAAACTCTGTCTGGGGTAGAGTTGCCAGGTCTGTGTTGGAAGATACCTGGAGACTTTGGGGGTGGATCTGGGAGAGAGCAGGGTTTGGGGTGGGGAGGAGCCTCGGTATAGTACAACACCATAGAGTCCACCCTTCAAAGCAGCCATTTTCTCCAGGGGAGCTGATTTCTGCCAGCTGAGGATCAGTTGAAAAAGCAGATCTCCATGCCCCACCTGGAGGCTGGCAACCTTTGACTGAGGACAGGGGGAAGGAGTCACATTTACCTCGGAAAGACGGCCTCTGGGTCCTGTCGTTATGCCAGCACCGTTTCATCAGCCCAATCAAGTCTTCCAGTTTCTGCACTTCATGGATCTTCTTCTCCAGCTCCTCAGTACTGGGCCTTTGGCCTTGCGGGATAAGTATTCTGACCAAGGAGCTCATATTGGCAGGGTGGATGTCTAAGCAGGGATGGAAACACTGGTGTTAAATTAGGGTTGCTAGGCAGGGGGAGGGGGAGGTCGAGGCCGTATCATGCTGATGTCATTTCTGGTATGCACCGGAAGTGATATTGCTGCATAACCAGTGATGTTGCCACTTCTCCAGCTTGGCTGACTCCCATTTGGTAAGTCCTCCTGCTGGCCAACTGATTGGCAGCAGGGGCCAGGGGGTCTCTCACCCCAGCAGGGGCTGGTAGCTCCAGGGCTTTTTTGGTAGAAAAAGCCCAACTGGAACTCATTTGCATATTAGACCACACACCCCTGACATCACCATTGTTCTTTTTTGTAGAAAAAGCCCAGTAGGGATTCATTTGCATGTTAGGCCACACCCCCTGACACCAAGCCAGCCGGAACTGAGTTCCTGTGCGTTCCTACTCAAAAAAGGCCCTGGGTAGTTCTATGTTAAGTGGAACATTACAGAGTCCTGTGGCTATGTAGGGTAAGGCCGCCCGTATGTGCTTAACCCTCTGAAAGGAGAGTTCAGGATCTCAAACAAAATGCCCAATGCTCAGACCAAATTACAATACCCTTGGGGGAGAGGGAAAATCATTGCAGTTAACCTGCTATCAAGATGGTCTATGATGTTCAATGTATATCTGCACTAAAAAAAATCCTGTATAGTTATAGGCTTGCCAAATTGCATCAGATCTCAAAAAATAAGCAGAGTTGGGCAAGGCTCGTATTTGGATGGGAGCAGGGGTCATTTTGTAGAAAAGGAGGTGCTGGAGCTCATTAGCACAGCTCATTTACATATGCCGCACGCCCCCAACACCGCTGGAAGGTGTACTAAATTATATCAGCTCAGCATCTACCTTCAGGTGCTTCTCGAATTATAATTGTCAGAATAAAACCTTCCTCCCATCATGCTTTTTAAATACTTTCTCCTCTGTGGCCACAGTGGCATGAGGAAGATTTCCATCTCTCTGCTTGATATGTTTGGGTTATTTTCCCATTTTTTTGTGGGGAAAAAATATTAGAGAGTTAGTGTCAAATCTTAGAGTTCAGCAAAATTCTCATAGGGGGTTTGAACAATGGAGCCCAGAAGCAAGTATTTTTTCGGGGGGTGGGGAGTAAGAAAGAAAGAGCACAATAACATTTAGAGATTCCAGAGCTCCGCTCCTGTGAGCTCCTGCCCAAAATGAGGCCTGGATGGGAGACCTCCAAGGAACACCAAGGTCATGACAAGGAGGCAGGCAACAGCAAGACATCTCTGGATGTCTCTTGCCCTGAAAACCCCACAGGGGCGCCAATGCCATAAGTCAGCTGTGAATTGTTAACACCTTCTGTGACCACCACCAGTTATTAGACAGCAGTGGCCCCTTCACTGCTCTTTGCCGAATAACTTTGGGACCACACTTAACGATGTTTTTATTATGACAGCTCTCCTGTGTGGGGCTGCCAGCCCCGCCCCCCCCCCATGTCAGGAGGCCTCCTTCTAGAAGCCTTCTTGGCCCACCACCATTCCCACCAGCAGGTGTTACCCCACATTCCAGCCCCTGGACCTCCTGCTATTGCCAGGTATGGCCTGGCAGCCCTTCCCCTGGGTCTATCCTCATTAAAGAATCATTCACTAAAATCTCAGGCAAGTTGAGAAACTATGAGCAAAAAAGAGCAGAACTCACGTGGATAAGGTTCTTCACCGGTTAACAATGACCACGTAAGGATTGCATAACTGAAGACAAGAGAAGAAAGTCAATTAAGGGCACTGGAACGTTTCCTCTTTCTGCAGAGCAAAGTTTTCAGTTATTCTATCCTATCCTCCACCTCCATCACCTGAACTTCTCCATCTCCTGAACTTCTGCAGTGCTCAAAGAAGAGGTCAAGCAACAACAGAGCTTAAGCTTGATTGGGTGGGTACTAATGAAACACTGCTATAATGCAGACCAATAAGAGGCATAGAAGACAAAGCACTGTGAGAGACTAAGACAGAGTGTCTTCCCCCGCCCCCTTTGACCTACAGCGTATTCCTAATTGTCAGTAATGGCTTTTTACCAAGTTTGAGCTGTGGGGGTCATCCCCGTGCAAGCACCAGTCGTTTCCGACCCTGGGGTGACGCTGCTTTCACAATGTTTTCACGGCAGACCTTTTACGGGGTGGTTTGCCATTGCCTTCCTCAGTCATCTATGCTTTCCCCCAGCAAACTGGGTACTCATTTTACCGACGTTGGAAGGATGGAAGGCTGAGTCAACCTTGGGCCAGCTACCTGAATCCAGCTTCTGCCGGGATCGAACTCAGGTCATGAGCAGGGAAGGATGGAAGGCTGAGTCAACCTGAGCCGGCTACCTGAAGCCAGCTTCTTCCAGGATCGAACTCAGGTCGTGAGCAGGGAGGTCCGACTGCAGTACTGCAGCTTTACCATCATACTGGATATCTATGGTACTCACAGAACCACAGCACCCCCTAGTCAGTGCCCGAAACAATGCAGCTCATCTTCACCTGTAGACATCCGTTCCTGGGGCTGGCTTGTAATTCAGATTGGTGAAGGCCTCTGGGGGCATGTATTCCAGCGTCCCGCCATATCCATCCCCTTCTCTGCTGCTGAGGCTGGCACGTTGGGTAGTCCCGCGTTTGAATTTGGACAGCCCAAAATCAGCCACCTGAAAGGGAGGGATATTAAAAATGAGACACACAAGATCTTTCTCCTAGGAACTGGAAATAGTGGTTGCTGCCATCCAGATTATGGGGCAGAGAACCGACTTGGAGAAGGGATGGGGAAACAACTGTCCCAGAAATCTGACATCTGACTTTTCCAACTTTCTAACACGGCCAGCTTTAACTTTTGAAATGCAAAGCCTTTGAAGAAAGTTAAAAATATGTCTAGATCAGGGGTGGCCAATGGTAGCTCTCCAGACGTTTTTTGCCTTCAACTCCCATCAGCCCCAGCCAGCATGGCCAATGGCTGGGGCTGACGGGAGTTGTAGGCAAAAAAACATCTGGAGAGCTACCGTTCGCCACCCCGGTCTAGATGATGAAATTTAAAGCAATGTTCTCAACATGGGTAGATTTTACCAGTGGCCACCGCTCCATTTGAAAATGAAGAAAGGCGAGATATAAATATTTAAATAAACAAGTAAAGCAACTCTGTGTGTGTGTGCGGGGGGGGGGACCTGTTTGAATGCTGTCCGACACCAAAAAGGAATTCGGAAAGTCAAGCTGCTCAAGGATATTAGGTCTATCTTTGAGAAATATCCTGCCCCCCCCCCAAAAAAAAATAGCCACCTACAATAGCCCAGAACAAGGGGGGGGGGGTCTTCACAAGTATACAGAATATACATTCAGCAGAAACCCAGCAAATGGGTTATGGCTACAGGATTACCAGTTGGTTTAAAGAGTTAATAATAAACTGATATTTAAAAACACATTATGGGAAAGACAGAAAGATATTCAAGTGTTCACCAATGGATAAATAAGGAATCTTTCAAACTTGTTCATCACTACTGATCTCACTCTGCAATGGATGCTGGCTGGGGCTGATGCAAAGCCTTTAAAGAAAGTTAAAAATATGTCTAGATCAGGGGTGGCCAACGGTAGCTCTCCAGATGTTTTTTGCCTACAACTCCCATCAGCCCCAGCCAGCATGGCCAATTGCTGGGGCTGATGAGAGTTGTAGGCAAAAAAAATCTGGAGAGCTACCGTTGGCAACCCCGGTCTAGATGATGAAATTTAAAGCAATGTTCTCAACATGGGTAGATTTTACCAGTGGCCACCGCTCCATTTGAAAATGAAGAAAGGCGAGATATAAATATTTAAATAAACAAGTAAAGCAAGTTGGGGGGGAAACCTGTTCGAATGCTGCCCGACACCAAAAAGGAATTCGGAAAGTCAAGCTGCTCAAGGATATTAGGTCTATCTTTGAGAAATATCCTGCCCCCCCCCCCAAAAAAATATTTCCTCCCAAACAGGGAATAGCCACCTACAATAGCCCAGAACAAGGGGGGGGGGGGTGGTCTTCACAAGTATACAGAATCTACATTCAATAAAAACCCAGCAAATGGGTTATGGCTACAGGATTACCAGTTGGTTTAAAGGGTTAATAATAAACTGATATTTAAAAACACGTTATGGGAAAGACAGAAAGATATTCAAGTGTTCACCGATGGATAAATAAGGAATCTTTCAAGCTTGTTCATCACGACCGATCTCACTCTGCATGGATGCTGGCTGGGGCTGATGGGAGTCGTAGGCAAAAAACATCTGGAGAGCTACCGTTGGCCACCTCTGCTCTAGCTCATACCTAATCAATGCACCCAGTAGGGATGCGAGGGCTCCCAATACAGTGGGAGGTCCCCCAGCAATTCCCCTTGATGTCCATTGGCGGGTTGGAGGGGAAGGAAAGGCCTGGTGCATTGGGGATGCGCTGGTGTCAATTCCAGTTTAAACCAGAAGTGATGGGACGCTCTAGCATACTGCCAAAACTCTATAGTAAAACCATGGAGTGTTTGTGAAATGGTAGAGCATCCCCAGTGATGCACTGATACTACTTTCTGGCACACAGGGAGTGACATCAGTGCATCACCGACATCACCAGAGGACCCCTCCCTCCCAACACCTTTCCAATAAGTTGCATGCTCATCAGCAGCGAAACCATAGTAGCCATGTAGGCATCATATAACCCTTCCCAGAATCCTTTGTATCATGCAGATGTCTGGGGTCAATGCTGAAAGGATTCACCGAACGCAGAAAGCTGTGGATATATTATAAAGGAGCTCAGCTCCTCTAGAGGGTGCTCACTCCACACTGGCTCCCATTAGACAGTTTGGTGTAGTGGTTAAGTGTGCGGACTCTTATCTGGGAGAACCGGGTTTGATTCCCCACTCCTCCACTGGCAGCTGCTGGAATGGCCTTGAGTCAGCCATAGCTCTGGCAGAGGCTGTCCTTGAAAGGGCAGCTGCTGGGAGACCTCTCTCAGCCTCGCCTACCTCACAGGGTGTCTGTTGTGGGGGAAGGAGATATAGGACAGGGGTGGCCAACGGTAGCTCTCCAGATGTTTTTTGCCTACAACTCCCATCTGCCCCAGCCAGCATGGCTGACGGCTGGGGCTGATGGGAGTTCTAGGCAAAAAACATCTGGAGAGCTACCGTTGGCCACCCCTGATATAGGAGATTGTAAGCTGCTCTGAGTCTCTGAGATATAGGGTGAGATATAAATACAAAATCATTGTCATTAAGGAAAAGGAACTAGTCTGTAGCTCACCCTGACATGTAGCTCCCCATCCAGTAGAACGTTGCTAGGCTTGAGGTCCAGGTGTAACAGTGGAGGACTAAGGCTATGAAGGAAATTCATTCCCAGCGCCACCTGGTGGAGGATGCGGAGTCGCAAGGCCCAAGGCACAGACGGTACCCGATCTCGTAGGGTGGACAAACTGCCATTCTCCATGAACTCCATCACAAGGCCCAATCTGGGTGCAGCGTCTCTCAAGCCTGCCACCTTTGCATCCGTCTCCACATCATCCACAAAGAGGCCAAAGAGGCGGAGAATGTAGGTGAAACGTGCCTGATCCATGGCAAGGGCTTCGTTCAGGAGTTCCTCTGGGGTACAGGAAGCATCGCTGCAGAATGTTGCAGGGGAGAAGACAAAACATGAGTGGCAGGAGGAAAAGGAACTCTTGAGACCCAGATGTTCCGATCGTGACCCCAACTTGATATGGTCAGCCTGGTGGATTTCATAGCCCCTATATCCAGGGCTTTTTTTTTTTGTAGCAGGAACTCCTTTGCACATTAGGCCACACACCCCTGATGTATCCAATCATCCATGAGCTTACAGGGCTCTTAGTACAGGGCCTACTGTAAACTCCAGGAGGATTGGCTACATTAATTTAATTTGTGATTTATACCCTGCCCTATCCCGCTATGCAGGCTCAGGGTGGCTTACAACATTAAAACATTGCAATAACAATAAATAAAACATATCAAATTAAACACAACAAATTTAAGATATCTCCTAAACATAATACATACAGATTAAAATAAGAAGACCATAACTCCAGCAATAGTACAGCCTGAGACCATAGTTCAGCAGTTGGCACAACTCCAGATAATTAACACCACTTAGCACAGCTTCAGGTCATTGGCACTACTTAAGGTTGTAACTTAGACTCTTGACCCAACTCAAGCACATGGATAGTAAAGTGCTGGGGAAAGGTTTCAGAGGATGCCCGGTAGATTAAAGGAGTGGTGGAAGAACTCCGTCTTACAGGCCCTGCAAAACTTTGGGAAGTCCTAAATCAGGGATATCTGGCCTAATATTCAAATGAGTTCCTGCTACAAAAAAAGCCCTGCCTATATCTGAGCCATAGCTTAGGGACAGAGCAACTGCTTGCAATGGAGAAGGTCCTGGGTTCAGTCTCAAGCATCTCCCATTATCAGGTGGTAGGTAATCTAGAAGACCTTTACCCGATCCTGGAAAGCCACCGCCAGTCAAATTTGGCAGGACCTATGTTTGGTCTTGCTATCATCGCACCACGTTGAGTCCTGATAAGTGTCGGGAAGAGCTTGTGGCTTGGTAACTGAGCACAAACAAAAGGTCCCCGATTTAATCCCCTATACCTTGGTACTGAGAAATGACTTTCTCTGATTGGCAGTCTGCCAGAGCAGCCGGTGCAGACTGAGATAGATCAAGGATCAACTCAGCGTAAGTAGCTTTATGACTTCTTGATTCAACTCCCCCAAAGACCACCTATTTGGACTGGGATTGGAAGGCACCACTCTGTGGTGGTTCTGGTCCAACCCGGAGAGTAGGTTTCAAAAGATGGTGCCGGGGGATTGCTGCTCAGCCCCTTGCCTTTGCCCTATAGAGTCCCGCAATGTTCCGTTTTGTCTCCTACGCTCTTGAACATTTATAGGACATTTCTACAGTCCAATAGCACTTTAAAGACTTCCAGGAGTGAAGGGAAGGCAAATTGCCATGAACGGAACAAACTGCCACAAAAACTGTGGTGGTTCGTGGGAAGATCTTGAACCAAGTGGGTTCGCTAACTGGGGGGTTTGTGAACCACAAACCGGCCTGATTCGTGATAAAGCCTGGTTCATAATTCGGTTCATGCCCATCCTTAGTCACCAGTATGTAGATGACATTCAGCTCTACCTCACACTTCCAGATGATCCCAGGGTGACTGTAGAAGACAAGCCCCTTCTGTTGCCATCTTTGGCCAGTGAGTGAAGACTTTGTTCCCTTTGCATTCCCTAAATCTGGGGTCCCCAACCCCCAGCCATGGACCAGTACCAGTCTATGGCCTGTTAGCAACCAGGTCATGAGTTGTATAATTATTTCATTATATATTACAATGTAGTAATAATAATATATTGGATTTATATCCTGCCCTTCACTCTTAATTTCAGAGTCTCAGAGCAGCTCACAATCTCCTTTACCTTCCTCTCCCACAGCAGACACCCTGTGAGATGTGTGGGGCTGAGAGAGCTCCCCCAGAAGCTGTCCTTTCAAGGACAACTCCTGCAAGAGCTATGGCTGACCCAAGGCCATTCCAGCAGGTGCAAGTACAGGAGACGGGAATCAAACCCGGTTCTCCAAGATAAGAGTCCGTCCACTTAACCACACCAAACTAATAGAAATAAAATGCACAATTGTATCATCCTGAAACCATGTCTTTTCCCTCCACCCCCCCCCCCCCGGTTCGTGAAAAAACGGTCTTCCACGAAACTGGTCCCTGGTGCCAAAAAGGTTGGGGACCGCTGCCCTAAATGATCCCTCAGTCCTAACCAACATTTTAATGTTTTATGTGTATTTTAACTCTGTTTTTAATTGTCTTAATGATTTGTGCTTGGTTTTACAATGTGTACATGGGTAGTAACATGTTGGAAGAGTTAAGGGGGTCAGGAATGGTACCTAAAGAAGAACCAGTGCCACATGTCAGAGACTGAGACAAAAGATGGCACTTTGGGCGGTAGGGTGATGGAGAAGGCCCAGGTGTCCAGTTTAAAGAGCCCAAGTATCAACAGCCTGTAGGGTTGCCTGGTCTGTGTTGGAAACTACCTGGAGACTTTGGGGGTGAATCCAAGAAAAGGTGGGGTTTGGGGAGGGGAGGGGTCTCAGCGTGGTACAATGCCATAGAGCCCACCTTTCAAAGCAGCCATTTTCTCCAAGGAGCTGATCTCTGCCAGCTGGAGATCATTGTAAAACGGGGGATCTCCAGGCCTCATCTGGAGGCTGGCAGCTCTAACAGCCTGAGGCCCTAAAGTGTGGGCGGGGACAACTTGCCTTCCCCTCCAGAGACAAGTTCAATGTGGACATCAGTGTTCCTGGGCACGCTAAGCTACAAACTCAGCTCAGAATTACAAGGATTCCTTTTGAGGACTCTGCAGGAAAATATCCCCAGCTCTACGGGAGGAAAGGCATCAGGAAATGCTTTTACAGTCATGTATTTGGTCACTCCCCTTGTTCCTGACACCCTTTCTCCCTCTTTGTTAGCAACCCATAGAGGAGATCCAGTTTGGTGTAGTGGTTAAGTGTGTGGACTCTTATCTGGGAGAACCGGGTTTGATTCCCCACTCCTCCACTTGCACCTGCTGGCATTGCCTTGGGTCAGCCACAGCTCTGGCAGAGGTTGTCCTTGAAAGGGCAGCTGCTGTGAGAGCCCTCTCCAGCCCCACCCACCTCACAGGGTGTCTGTTGTGGGGGAGGAAGGGAAAGGAGATTGTGAGCCACTCTGAGACTCTTTGGAGTGGAGGGCGGGATATAAATCCAATATCTTCTTCTTCTTACAACCCTTATATTTGCTTTCTCATTTGCAATGTGCAATTCTGTTTTCCGCATTGATCTTTGTAGTCTCCCTCCTTTTGTGTTGGTTGCTTTATTCCTAAGTCAGGGGTTGGGAATCCCACAAGCAGAAGACTGGCTTTCATGGAAGCCTGCACAGACCAATGGCAGCAGAGCTCTGGTACTCCTGCAGGATGGTGACTCCCCCTCATACAGCCAATTCCTCCCCTCTTTCCTCATCCTGCCCTTCAACCATCAACACTACCGGTTGAGAATCTTCACCGCAACATCGATCCCCCAGTCTCGGTGCCGAGCCTGATAGATCTTCCCAAAGGCCCCTCTGTTGATGTACTGGAAGTCCTTCATGGAGTCGCAGGTGATCCTCTCGCAGAACTTAGTGGGACTGGCCATCCTGTCAGAAGGGTTAGCCGCCAGATGTGAAGCCTCCTTAGTTCAAATTCATGCTCGGGACAAGTCTTGGAGAGAAGAAAACAGACATCACTGTCCCAGACATAGTGTGCCATCTATATCTTGTGGCTATTAGCCACTGATGGATCTCTGCTCCCATGTTTATCCAATCCCCTCTTGAAGCTGTCTATATCAGGGGTGGCCAATGGTAGCTCTCCAGATTTTTTTTGCCTACAACTCCCATCAGCCCCAGCCAGCATGGTCAATGTCTGGGGCTGATGGGAGTAGTAGGTAAAAAACATCTGGAGAGCTACCGTTGGCCACCCCTGGTCTATATGCTTGTAGCCACCATCGCTTTCTGGGGCACTGAATTCCACATGTTAATTCCACATGGGGTGAAGAAATATTTCTTTTTGTCTGTTCTATACCTACTGCCCCTTAACTTCATTTAGTGCCCACAAGTTCTTGTATTGTGAGGAGCAAAGTTCTTTCTCTACCTTCTCTATCCCATGCACAATTTTGGAAACCTCTAATGTGTTACCCCTCAATCTTCATTTCTCCATGCCAAAGAGCCCTATCCTCTTTAACCTTTCTTCATAGAAAGGTATTCCATCTCCTTAATCATATTAGCTGCCCCGTTCTGCAACTTCTTCAATGCTATATTATCATTTTTGAGGTGCTGTGACCAAAACTGTGCATAGGCCACACACAGATTCATACAGGAGCATTATGATATTGATTAGTTTCGGGTCCCCTTTCTAACAATCCCCAACGTAGCGTTTGCCTTTTTTATTGCAGTCACATACTAAGCTGACATTTTCGGAGAGTTATCCACCACAACTCCAAGATCCTTCTCCTGGTCAGTTACAACCAGTTCGGACCCCATCAACGTATATTTAGAGATAGGATTTTTTGTTTTCAGAGTGCATTATTTTGCACTTGCTTAAGTCGAGCCTCATTTGTCATGTTGACACCCTCTCACTCAGCCTAGACAGATCCCTCTGGAACACCTCACAAGTCTTCCCTGGTTCTCACCATCCTGAACAACTTTGTGCCATCTGCAGATTTAGCCACGTCAGTGTTTTATTCCAGATCATTCATAAACAAGTTAAAAAGCGCTGGACCCAGCAGCACCAAAAGAACCCAGATCCAGTGACACCGAAAGCTGAATTTTGCAAGCTGCAAAATTAAGGAAATGAGAGAGGCCTTGCATTTGTGTGTGTGTGTGATATTTATTCTACTCCGGTTAGACCCAGAGAGAGCAAAAAGCCTCCAGCTACATGCCAGCTATTCTGGCTTCGAAGATTTTGGCAGGTACTGACCCCACAATGATAAGATACAAGGACTAGAAACTTGATTTTAAAAAAGAGTTCCAAGATACTCAAAAAGCTGAATCCCGCAGCCAAGACCAGTTTTACAAGCACCAGCTTTTCAACCACCAGATTCGTAACAGTCACACAGCCCTAGACTGTCTGGCACCATAGGTAAGGCTAACTTCTGGCACACACCCCCCCCCCCACACACACACTGATCACAGCACTGAGTCATGCGGGGTGCTAGGGTTGCCAAGTCCATTTCAAGAAATATCTGGGGATTTTGGGGGTGGAGCCAGGAGACATTAGGGGTGGGGCCACGATCAAGGCTGTGACAAGCATAATTGAACTCCAAAGGGAGTTCTGGCCATCACATTAAAAGGGACTGCACACCTTTTCAATTCCTTCTTTCCATAAGAAATAATGAAGGATAGGGGCACCTTCTTTTGGGGCTCATAGAATTGGACACCCTGGTCCAATCGTTTTGAAATTTGGTGGGTATTTTGGGGAGGGGCACTAGATGCTATAGTGAAAATTTGGTGCCTCTACCCCATAAAACAGCCCTCCCAGAGCCCCAGATACCCGCAGATCAACTCTCCATGATTTTCTATGGGAATAAATCTCCATAGGGAATAACAGAGTACCCAGCAGACATTTCCCTCCCCTCCCCCTGCTTTCTGATGACCCTGAAGTGGGGGGAGGGCCTCCAAAACAGGGGATCCCCTGCCCCCTAGGCTTCCCAACCCTCCCGCCCTGGCGGGGGACCCCAGGATTTCCACCCTCTTCCCCCGCTCCCCCCAAAAATGGAAGCGGGGGGGTAGAGGGGGGAAACGGCGCCGAGCCGCCGGATCCTGGAGACGGCGAGGCCGCCACGCCGCCCCCCTCCCCACCCCGCTTCCGAGATGGGCTGAGCCCATCTCGGAGAAGCAGCCAAGAGGCAGCAGCAGCGCAGGGGAGGGCGAGGCAGGCCAGGAGCATGGCGAGCCACGAATCCGGGCCCTTCTAGGACCCGGACTTGCGGCTCGCCACGCTCCCGGCCCGCCTCCACCCCCCCCCCCCGCTTCCATCCCAGAGCCAATCTCAGAGGAGCAGCCACGGCGAGCGGAGCAGAGGCGGCAGCTGCGGGGCGGCTCACCACGCTCCCCGGCGCCGTTTCCCCCCTCCCTCCTAGCTCCACCCCAGTGTCTCCTGGCTCCACCCCCAAAGTCCCCGGATATTTCTGGGGTTGGATTTGGCAACCCTACTGCCCCCACATGGGGATTGGCAACCCTACGGGGTGCCCAATTTGGTGCCCCAAAAGGCCAGTGTCCTAGGGAATCCCCTAGTTTGCCTAGTTGCAGCCTGGCAAGTTTGGGGAAAGCAAAGCAGCTTCCAGTGAATGGAACGGAGGGTAAAGGATGCAATCCATGGCACCTGCCAGCAATGTCCCCTCTAAGCTGCAGAGTCTTGTGAGCAAAAATCCTACTTTGTGAGCTCCTGGCATGAAAGTTGCGAGCTCCTGCATCAATGAGTGTGTTCTGGGGTCATCCTTCCTGAGCTAAGTCAAAAATGTGTGAGCTGGAGGGTAAAAATCTGTGAGGCTAGCTCTCGCCAACTCAGCTCAGAGGGAACACTGCCTGCCAGGATAGATTCCTGCATCTTTCCTAACACATTTCTCTTGCAGTCCTCAGCGTTCCTCTCCCATTTCAAACAGTCAGAAAATGCCGTATCTGACGTTTAAGAGGCACCTGATCCCGGTCAGGGAGGCACAGGAACGATGTGAAGAGATGGGGAGGGCAGAGTTTGAGAATCGGTCTTTGACCTCATCCAGAAGGGCACTCCTCCTGGGTGGAAGGTCAGGGCCCACACCCAAGGCATAGCCAGGGGCACCTGCCTCCTTCCTCTGTTGTGTCAACACACACACACTCCCCATACCTTTGTCTTCCGGCAGACTCCTTTGCAGCAGACGACAGAGTTTTCTCTTCAGGCCTCGACGTGGGTCGACATTTCTTGGTTTTAATCTGACTTCCCTTCCTGGTCAAAGAGGCCCAGCGCTGGCAGGAGGAGATCCCTCTGCCGGCTTTCTCTTTCACAATCTCTTTGCTTCTCTTCTCAATTTCCTCTCCGCACCCTCCCCCTTTCTGGGAGGATCCTGCTTGTGACAAAAGCAGGGGTGAAGAAGGCTGCGCAAAATAGGGTTGCCAAGTCCAATTCAAGAAATATCTGGGGACTTTGGGGGTGGAGCCAGGAGACTTTGGGGGTGGAGCCAGGAGACATTGGGGCAGAGCCAGGAACAAGGGTGTGACAAGCATCATTGAACTCCAAGAGAGTTCTGGCCATCACATTTAAAGGGACAGCACACCTTTTTAAATCCCTTCCCTCCATAGGAAATAATGAAGGATAGGGGCACCTTCTTTTGGGGCTCATAGAATTGGACCCCCTGGTCCAATCGTTTTGAAACTTGGGGAGAGGCACTAGATACTATACTGAAAATTTGGTGCCTCGACCTCAAAAAACAGCTCCCCCAGAGCCCCCGAAACGAGTCTGAAGCAGGGGATTGGCCTCTCTACTCACGAGGTGCTGCCAGCTTCTTCAAAGCAACACAGACACCCCATCCCAAGAGGAAGCCTTTTAATCGGAGTCTGAAGCCTCCAGAGGTTCAAAGGCACATGGTCCTCTGGGGGTGGGGCTTCCCCCTGCCGGCCAGCTGACTGGAGGCAGGAAGCAGCCTGGGAAAGCGGAAGAACCCCCGCTGGGACCTGGGGATTGGCAAGCCTAGGGCAAAAGGAGATACAGCCGGAGAGCGGAAGCCCCATCTTCAGAGGCAGTGTATCTGGCCCGGAGTGCCACCACCAGCCACTGATTTTGCTTTTTGAGGTGGGAGGAACGGCTTCAGCAGTCAAATGTCTAACTTTTCACATGGACTTGAAAAGGCTCAATGGCTTCGCTGAAGATATCACAGAGGGAGTGGAGAGGCCGATTCGTTCCTGGGTATGTGTCAGTGTGTCTAATAGATCTAGGGTTGCCAATCCCCAGGTGGGGGCAGGGGATCCCCCGGTTTGGAGGCCCTCCCCCCTCTTCAGGGTCATCAGAAAGCGGAGGGAGGGGAGGGAAATGTCTTCTGGGGACTTTATTACTCCCTATGGAGATTTATTCCCATAGAAAATAATGGAGAATTTATCCATGGGTATCTGGGGCTCTGGGGGGGCTGTTTTTTGGGGTAGAAGTACCAAATTTTCAGTACAGCATCTAGTGCCTCTCCCCAAAATATCCCCCAAGTTTCAAAATGATTGAACCAGGGGGTCCAATTCTATGAGCCCCAAAAGAAGGTGCCCCTATCCATTGTTTCCTATGGAAGGAAGGCATTGAAAAGGTGTGCTGTCCTTTTAAATGTGATGGCCAGAACTCCCTTTAGAGTTCAATTACGTTTGTCACAGCCTTGATCTTGGCTCCACCCCTAATATCTCCCGGCTCCACCCCCAAAGTCCCCAGATATTTCTTGAATTGGACTTGGAGACCCTATGGGTTCCAAGTCCCCCACAGCTGCTAGCAGGGGACTTTTTTGCACACACACCAGTGACGTCGCCCGGAAGTGATGTATCATGCAGGGCACATTGCGCAGGGATGCTCTAGGAATTTGCAGGAAATGCTATGGCTTTGCACAGAGACACTCTAGCAATTTGGGGGGAAACCAACCATCGAGTTTCCTACAAATTCAGAGCATCCCCGTGCAACATGCCCAGCGCGATACATCACTTCCAGGTGCCACATGCCATGTGGCAATGGGACTCTTTGGGGGGCAAGGATCCCGCCCCCAGCGGCCTGCTCCCTGCCGGTGGGTTGGGGCCTGCCAAACCGGGGGATCCTCTGCCCTCAGCAGGAACTTGGAGCCCTAAATAGATCTGCACATCAGACCAGGCTAGATATGCGCTTTGTTCTGATCAATAATTTATTCCTCCCAGGGAGCAGGCATGCCAGCCTCCAGGTGAGGCCTGGGGATCCTCCAGAATTCCAGATTTCAGAGAACAGTTCCCCTGGAGAAAATGGCTGCTTTGGAGGGTGGGATCTGTGGCATAGTACCTCACTGAGGTCCCTTTCCTCCTTAGCTCCGCCCCCAACTCCCCTAAAGTTTCCCAGCCTTGAGCTGGCAACCGTAACCAGCCCATCGTCTGCTGGCGGCCAGGAAGAATATGTCAGCCTTAAGTGGATGTAGTGATGGCCACTAGCAAAGATGGCTCTAGAAGGGGATTAGCCAGATGTGTGGAGGAGAGGTTCATGAGCGGCCACAAACCATGGTCACCAAAGGGAACCTTGCTGGGGTCAACCAGCAAGCCTCCAGGACAGAGCGTGGGGATTCCAGCCTGCGTCTCCCAAATGCAAGTCTGATACTCTAACTAACCACGGCACTGCAATTATTACCACACACTCACTCATTCTTTCTCACACACTTCCCTCCCTCCAGCCACATAGCTGTTCATATCAGACAGAACAGCTGCCTTGGTTATCAGATTCTATGACTGGCTCTAGGGTTGCCAGTTCCAACTTAGGAAATACCTAGGGACTTTGGGGGTGGAGCCAGCAGACTTTGAGAGTGGAGCCAGGAGCAAGGTTGTGACACACACGATTGAACCCTGAAGGGGGTTCTGGCGCCTTTGAAATGCCTTCCATTAGAAATAATGGAGGATGAGGGCACCTGTTTTGGGGGCTCACAGAATTGGACCCCCATGGTCCAATCTTTTTGAAACTTGGATTTTTTTTTTTTGAGAAGCACCAGACACTATGCTGAAAACTGGGTGCTTCTACTTCAAAAAAACAAACCCCACAAAGCCCCAGAGACCCACAGATCTATCCTCTGTTATACCCTATGAGGACTGGTCTCCACAGAGTATAATGGAGTGTTCAGTAGACATCCTTCCCCTCCTGAAGGGGAGGGGCGGGACCTCCCAACCAGAAGATCCCCTGGCCTCAACTGGGGATTGGCAGTCCTCACACCCAATCTCTGGCACAGCCAACGCAAAAGTCCTTGTCCACGTAGGCACTGCATGTATGTTCCATCCCACATAAGCCACCCTTAACATACCCCCATTTTACCCGTATTGTATTTTATTTATGTTGTAAGCCACTCTGAGCTCACCATGGGATAGGGTGGCATATAGGAATAATAAATAAATAAGATTGGACACTTCAGCAAACTGGGTAACAATAGCACATCTGGAAAATTCCACCCAACCCACCCAAAAAGGTATAGTCCCCTATGCAAGTACCAATGATTTCTGACTCTGGGGTGACGTTGCTTTCACAACATTTTCATGGCAGACTTTTCACGAGGTGGTTTGCCACTGCCTTCGCCAGACATCTACACTCCCCGCCCCCAGCAAGCTGGGGACTCATTTTACCGACCTCAGAAGGAAGGGCTGAGTCAACCTCGAACCGGCTGTCTGAACCCAGCTTCCGCCGGGATCGAACTCAGGTCGTGAGCAGAGCTTAGGACTGCAGTACTGCAGCTTTACCACTCTGCGCAGTACTATAAAATATGAGTTCAGAACTACCACACTGCATGCAGTTTACTGGATGAGTTTAGGGAAGTCACTTTCTCACACCAAGCAATCTCACAAGCATAAGGATAGAAAGCAGGGGGGTGGGGGGCGGTACATATGCTGCCCTGCATTCCTCGGAGGAAGGGGACAATGAAAAAAAAAATAAACATGAGTGTGTGGCTTTTAAATATCATTGTATCAGTTTCACCCTCATTCTTCACCTACAGAGGTTAGAATGTTTAGAAGCATTCTAAGACCTCACAACAGCTCAGCTAGCACTGTCAGGAAAGAGAAAAATTGGAGGCTGCTCTATATTAAGATGGTGATGAGTAACAGGGCTGGAAGAAGTTTAACTCTCTCTCTCACACACACACATACAAACAAACATATCCAAATGAAAGATTACTTCCACATTTCTCCAAATCCTTTGTAGAAACTTCCCGTTTTCTAAGAGGTCTCCAAACCACACACAAAAAGTGACACACAGTTGCACAAGAAGTGTTATTTTCTTTACATTTTATGCATTTAATTAAAAAAAAAGAACCCCCCCCCACATATATTTATCCCAAAAAATATAAACACCAACTCCGCCTTCCATCAAGATTACAGAACTCATTGTTTCCCCACACACGTAATTTTCATTCCTGAGCCTCAAATTCCCCCCCCCCCCAAGGACCAAAATGTGTGTGGTGGGGAGGGGCACAGCCTTCTGTGCACCCTTCCCAGTACTTCTCCACCACCGTGACACATTTCATTCCCTTTTCATCCTTCCCTATCTTTAATTTACAAGCCTCTCACAGAAGAATTCCGGGGAAGGGAGCTATAAAACTAGCTGGTACCTCACCTGTGTACTCAATTCCCAACTGGGAGTTTTTAACAGGATGTGGCTAGTTCGCAGAGGCAGTTAGCTAGAGGCTCATTTCCTAGGGTTGCCAACTTCAGCTTGGGAAATTCCTGGAGATGGCAGGAGGGGTGGAAGCTGGGGAGGGTGAAGTTTGGAAAAGAAAGGAAGCTGAATGGGGATGCAGTTCCATGTAATCCCCCTCCTAAAAAGCAGACATTTTCTCTAGGGCGGTGGTGGCCAAACATAAGAGCCACATAGAATAAACATGAGATATTTGAGAGCCACAAGAATGGCAGATGTTTGAGGGAGGGAGGAAGAAAATGGGGAGGGAGAAATGGAAAGATAGCAACTTTAACTTTATATGCATTCTCCAAGCCCCCAGCTAGCTTGGTGAAGTGATTTAAAGAGACAAATGCCTTCTCCAAGCTGGCCTGTGGGGGAGTGGCGGCTTTGAGAACCAGACAGTTATGTGTGAAAAAGCCACAATTTGGCCACCTCTGCTCTAGGGGAACTGATCATTGTACCTGGAGATCACATGTAAAATTCCCTACGAAGAAAGGTTGAAACGCTTGGGGCTCTTTAGCTTGGAGAAACATCGACTGCGGGATAACATGATAGAGGTTTACAAGATAATGCATGGGATGGAGAAAGTAGAGAAAGAAGTACTTTTCTCCCTTTCTCACAATACAAGAACTCGTGGGCATTCGATGAAATTGCTGAGCAGACAGGTTAAAACAGATAGAAGGAAGTACTTCTTCACGCAAAGGGTGATTAACATGTGGAATTCACTGCCACAGGAGGTGGTGGCGGCCACAAGCATAGCCACCTTCAAGAGGGGGTTAGATAAAAATATGGAGCAGAGGTCCATCAGTGGCTATTAGCCACAGTGTGTATGTGCGTGTGTGTGTGTATAATTTTTTTGGCCACTGTGTGACAGAGTGTTGGACTGGATGGGCCATTGGCCTGATCTAACATGGCTTCTCTTATGTTCTTAAGTGACACAGAGTGCTGGACTGGATGGGCCATTGGCCTGATCCAACATGGCTTCTCTTATGTTCTTATGTGACACAGAGTGTTGGACTGGATGGGCCACTGGCCTGATCTAACGTGGCTTCTCTTATGTTCTTATGTGACATAGAGTGTTGGACTGGATGGGCCATTGGCCTGATCTAACGTGGCTTCTCTTATGTTCTTATGTGACACAGAGTGCTGGACTGGATGGGACATTGGCCTGATCCAACATGGCTTCTCTTATGTTCTTATGTGACACTGAGTGTTGGACTGGATGGGCCACTGGCCTGATCCAACATGGCTTCCCTTATGTTCTTATGTGACACCGAGTGTTGGACTGGATGGGCCACTGGCCTGATCCAACATGGCTCCTCTTATGTTCTTATGTGACCCAGAGTGCTGGACTGGATGGGCCATTGGCCTGATCTAACATGGCTTCTCTTATGTTCTTATGTTCCAGGCTCCACCTGGAGGTTGGCAACCCTAGCAGAACCAACTTAATGAAAAGTTCCTCGTCGAGGTCATCCTGACTGAAAGCCCAGAAAAGTTGAAATGTGGCAACTTGTGTGCTTGATGCACCAGTCCCATACATCCGGTCCTTTCTGCCTTATTCGAACCTTTTACCGTGGACTCCTGGGAACAACTGAGGGCCTCTGGTCACTGGAATTCCTGTTCAGGCCAGCTATGGCTTCTGAGTTTTCCCCCACCATATATTTTCAAGCTTATTTCCTCAGGTTTAAGGGCTAAAAAACTGGTTATTTTAAAATATATATATACATATATAAAAGCCGAGAAACTCAGGGCCAAGAGAAAGGTTAAAAAGAGAGAATTCGTGGCAGAATCTTCAGCGGCAGCGCTGAGTTCGGATTCCCTCCAACTTCAGAATCAGCGTGTCAAAGGTAGGTTAGGCTGTCACTCATAGTCTTCCCTCCATGCTATAAGAGGGCGGCTCACCTTTTACATTTGTAAAAAGGTGCTGCACGTACTTTTACCTGTTCATTCATCGCCTTAATAAAAAAGAAACCTTTTACAATGTGCAAAAATCTGCTTGAGGGAAGGTCTACTGGCGACGTCACAGGTACCAGCCAATCAGCGCTGCTCAAAGCCAGCTTCTGCCGTTCAGTTTGCCGAACCTTTTTCTTCTCCAGAGCTCAGCCCTGGAGGGGGAAAAACCCACATAGATTTGGCACCATGTTTCAAAAGCAGCTCTGCTGCTTTTTTAAAAAAAGGTTAGTCGTCTTTTCACCCTGAAGCACCCGTGGTATGTATATACACATAGGCCTGGTGAAACCTATCTCTTGCATTGAACTCTAATAAAAGCAGTGTCCACGAGGACTAGCACCTCCAATTAGCTCCAGCAACAATCACCCTGCACTGTGTCTTCTAGAGACACGCCAACCCCACCGCCTTCTCACTTAGAACCACAAAATACAATCAGTAATGCAAAAAAACCTATCACACTGTATCATCCTTCTACCTCTGGTAGAAGCAGCCCCTGCAAACACAATGGCAGTTTCTTCAGCAGGGACCCGATTCCAAACCATTTCTGGACTGGAGGGAGATGGCTGGCTATTGGGAAACGCGGAATTGACTGCGAATGTTCCTCAGAAGGCTCTTTGCACCACAGAACACGGCAGAGATGAAGGATGGGGAGACATTAATAGAGGCAAAATACAAAGGGATCCCTTGGTGTCAAGCTTTCTGCCTTCTCCACGCAGAGCTGGCACCTTGGCGAAGTCGGAGCATCTGTCAGGGAAACACTGCAGGTAGCGTGTCTGTGGCTTCCTTTGACGCAGGGCTTTTTTTTGTAGCAGGAACTCCTTTGCATATTAGGCCACACACCCCTGATGTAGCCAATCCTCCTGGAGCTTACAGTAGGCCCTGTACTAAGAGCCCTGTAAGCTCTTGGAGGATTGCCTACATTAGGGGTGTGTGGCCTAATATGCAAAGGAGTTCCTGCTACAAAAAAAGCCCTGCTGTGATGCCCCGCAAGCACATCACAGGAAGGTTCAAAAGGTGAGTCGTGGGTTTGTAAAGGCTGAAGCCCGCAGCTCTGGAGCGTGCCCAGCACTCCCCTAAAGCTCTGCTTGGCTGATAGCAACGGAGATGCTACTCTCAGGGCTTTTTTTTAGTAGCAGGAACTCCTTTGCATATTAGGCCACACCCCCTGATGTAGCCAATCCTCCAAGAGCTTCCAGGACCTACTGTAAGCTCCAGGAGGATTGGCTGCATCAGGAGGGTGTGGACTAATACGCAAGGGAATTCCTGCTACAAAAAAAGCCCTATGTTCTGCTGTTCCTGATCTTCATACTGAGGATGCAATTTGCCAAAGCACAAATCTCGTTTCTCATGCCTCTCTCGTGCTGCCATTAGGAACCAACCATCTAGAATACAGGGGTGAGAAGCACCTGGACGCCTTCTGCAGCACAGAAGAGAAGGCAAAGGAAATAGGGTCTCGATGGGAACAAACTCGATAACACGGTGACTTTTTTTTGGGGGGGGGAGAGGGAGATAAGGAAGGTTGGACAGATGGAGAAGAAAGATTACGTCAGGGGTTTCCAACCTTGGGTTCTCCAACCTTCTTGAGCCTTTGGCACTTTTGGAATTCTCACACAGTGCGGTGGGTGCAGCCACAAAATGGCTGCTCCAGGAGGCGGAGCCAGCCGCAGAACAGCAGCCACCCCTTCCCCTCGGTCATGCAGTGAAGATCCTTGGGCTGTGGGGGCAGCTGGTGCCGAAGCAATGTTTAAAAAAAAAAAAAACTCGCACAGCCAATCAAATCTTTGGTGGCCAATCAGAAACCCTGCTGGGCAAAAGCCTCCCTTGGCTCCGCCCACTTTATCTAAATACCTAGCCGGCACCTAGATTGGGGACCCCTGGATCAGACAGGCACAATTTACTGTCGACCAGATGGTCTCATTTCGATGGCCGAGCAGAGCAAGAGAACCAGTGGAACTCATTGTCGCGGGATCCTGCCATATGCACTAGCATCGAGAGCATGAAAAAGAGATCTGATGAACAGAGGAAGGATTCCACTGCTCAGGATGCGAACAGGCAGTGCTGGTCTTCAATCAGATTCCCGTTTATCTCCGGAGGCTTCTAGCAGGAAGTCCTTGGAGGATATTAAAAACTGCAGGATGTACCATTGCTTTCATCCACTTTTGAGTTACGTCCTTACAGAAACCTTGAGAGAAGGAAAAGAAGCAAGGATAAAAATACGGGGGGGGGGGGGGCGATAGGCAGGAAACTCGATGGCAGACGGGTCAATATGAGATTCCCTCAAATGAGAGAATATGTCGCTCAAAGCCATTCTCGCTGTTGACAACTTTCTCCAGGTCGCCTGCCTGAGCTGAGCCTCCGATTGGCTGGGAGGATCCGGGGCGCTGTGGGATGGGGCAGTTTCTCAGCTGTGCCCTCCTTCGCAGGACGGCTTGGGGAAGTCACTCAGGTCCCTGCCGATTATCTCGGTCACTGAGGAGAGGAAACAGTTAAGAGATGTAAACTAAGACATCAAAACTTCTAGCCTAAGGAAGCTTGGGAAAATTCTGCCTTGCACCTGTGGTGTATGCCAGGGCATACCGGGAAGGGGGGGAAATGGACCTGGAAAAGAGCTTTGCTACCAGTTTACCCTGCCCCACCCTCCCATAAGCAGAGAAGAACGGCTGGCCAGCCCCACACCTTTAATGGTTCATTTGGGCACATCTGTCTGCAGGCCTGGAATATTGGGTAGCAAGTGATTCCCCCCCTGAGGTTGGAAGCGGCACAGTTTGTTCTCTGCCACCCTCCTCCAACTGTGTGCATGAACCAAGCCATGGCCTCCAAAGACGACAGCTGAGATGGCTTTTGAAAAAGGAGTGGGCACGTTCATGGAGTTGAGGTCCATCCATAGCACTTGACAGCAAAATTTCCAGTGGTCACAAGCTGGAGAACAGTGTTGGTTGGTTGCCACAAACTTAATTGCATCACAAGCTGCTCAATGCACAAGTTGCTCAAAACCCAAAAGATGCTTGTGATATAGACAAGTATATTGTATATCCCAGGGGTGGCCAACGGTAGCTCTCCAGATGTTTTTTGCCTACAACTCCCATCAGCCCCAGCCAGCATGGCCAATGGCTGGGGCTGATGGCAATTGTAGGCAACAAACATCTGGAGAGCTACCGTTGGCCACCCCTGGGATATACCACAAGAATCTTGTATATGTGATGACATATTTTTCACAACTGGTTTAAGGAACGAATCCAAATATTTAGAAAGTGGTCCCAATAATGAATCGCATCCTGATATAATAGGACACCCAGGTGGCTTGGGCAAGCTTTTATGACTTTTTGGTAAGGCAGTTTGTGGCATTAGCTACCTCTGAGGAAGCCAGCAAATTTGTGATACGTTTGGAACTTCGGCAACTGAGGCCTTTATGTTCCATTGTAAAGAAGAAGAATTGCAGATTTATACCCCGCCCTTCTCTCTGAATCAGAGACTCAGAGCAGCTTACAATCTCCTATATCTTCTCCCTCCACAACAGGCACCCTGTGAAGTGGGTGGGGCTGAGAAGGCTCTCATAGCAGATGCCCTTTCAAGGACAACTCTTGCGAGAGTTATGGCTGACCCAAGGCCATCCCAGCAGGTGCAAGTGGAGGAGTGGGGAATCGAACCCGGTTCTCATAGATAAGAGTCCGCACACTTAACCGCTACACCAAACTGGCTCTCACTAAAGTGACTAAACATTTAAACTTCTAAGATGTTACACGGTTAAATGACTCAATGTAAAAGTTTCTACGATACGAATTATAGTTTTCAAATAAGCACACAGATATTCCTTGAGGTAGCACTTTACATTCTTGTATAAGGTATTACTTTTAACAATATCAACATAATACATTAATATTTATAGAAGGTGGTTTAGTTATTTACATGGGATTTCCTTTATACATTTATTTTTACTCCCAACTGGGGGCGGACAACCCCACACGTTGTAGTGGGTGCAATCACAGAATGGCAGCCATTGGAGATGGAATCAGCTACAAAATGTCCCGCATAGGAGGCAGAGCCAACTACACACACACACAAACACACACACACACATACAGCTTTTGAGAAGAAGAAGAACCACTACCACCACCAAAGACACTCCAAGCTCCAAGACTGGGATAAAAATGCACCAGACAGTAATACAGGAGATGTAAACCTGCTACTCTACTCATCAGGAATATAGCCAAACTTCGTTTGAATAGTCTCTATTCAATAGGATATTCAATAGTCTCTATTCAATAGGAGAGCCAGTCTGGTATAGTGGTTAAGTGTGCGGACTCCTATCTGGTAGAACCGGGTTTGATTCCCCCACTTGCACCTGCTAGAATGGCCTTGGGTCCGCCATAGCTCTGGCAGAGGTTGTCCTTGAAAGGGCGGCTTCTGTCAAATCTCTCTCAGCCCCCGCCCGAAGCCGTCGCCCTGGTTCAACCAGGGGCTGCGGCAACAAAAGCGGGGACGACTGGAGAGGCAATGGCGGCGTACTCGAGACGAAGTGACCCGAACATCTTATAGAGAGAGTTTGAAGGCCTATGAGATGGCAATCAAATCCGCAAAGAAAGTATTCTTTGCGGCTAAGATTGCGTCCGCAACTTCGCGCCCGGCACAATTGTTTGACATAATTAGAGAACTTACAACGCTGCCGCAAGGCAGACCAAATTCTATTGAATTGGAAATAGGCTGTGAGGCTTTTGCGAAATTTTTTGTGGATAAAATCGCGTCACTCCGCCCCGAACCACCTGCCAGTTTTGAGACAGTCAGCGAAACCGAGGCCCCGAGCCTGTCTTCGGATTATACTCTGGATGGCTTTAGCCCCCTCAGCCTGGAGGAAGTTGACAGGATTCTCTTATCGGCTCGCCCAACAACTTGTAAATTGGACCCATGCCCTTCCTGGCTTATTAAATCCTGCCAGAGGGATCTCAGATATCCTATACGGGATATCATAAATAGATCCCTGACGGAAGGGCATTTTCCATCGCCGCTCAAAGAGGCTGTGGTCCGTCCCCTCCTAAAAAAAACCATCTTTAGATCCGGCCCAATTGGCACACTATCGGCCGGTCTCAAATTTGCCCTTTTTGGGCAAACTTATTGAGAGGGCAGTGGCGATGCAGTTACAGACTTTCCTGGAGGACGCTTCCGTCCTAGACCCATTTCAGTCCGGCTTTCGCCCAGGACATGGGACAGAGACGGTGTTGGTCGCCCTAGTGGATGACCTTCAACGGCATCTGGATCGGGGCGGCTCGGTGGTGCTGATGCTGTTAGACCTGTCGGCTGCATTCGACACGGTCGACCATCGGCTACTGACGTGCCGCCTTGCCGACGCAGGGATTCAGGGGTTGGCCTTACAGTGGCTTTCCTCTTTCCTGGAAGGTCGGGGACAAAGGGTCGCAATTGGGGGGGAACTATTCTGGATGTGCACACTCGATTGTGGTGTGCCCCAAGGGGCGGTTCTCTCCCCGATGTTATTTAACATCTACATGCGGCCTCTTGCCCAGATTGCCCGAAGGTACGGGCTAGGGTGTCACCAGTATGCTGATGACACCCAGCTCTATCTACTGATGGACGGCCGGCCGGTCTGCGCCCCGGAAAATCTCGAACGGGCACTACAGGCCGTGGCTGAGTGGCTCAGACTGAGTGGGCTGAAGCTAAATCTGGCGAAGACAGAGGTCGTTTGCTTGGGTCGCCGCGGCCTGGGGGGTTGGGGATTCCCCCTACCAGTTTTTGACGGTGCGCCGCTGATAGCGGCGGACAGGGTCAGGAGCTTGGGGGTGCTATTGGAGCCTTCCCTAAAGATGGAGGCTCAAATAGCAGCAGCTGCCAAGTCCGCGTTCTTTCATCTTAGGCGGGCAAGGCAGCTGGCCCCATTCCTGGAGCGCGACGACCTAGCAACAGTGATCCATGCTACGGTCACCTCGAGGTTGGACTACTGCAATGCCCTCTACATGGGGCTGCCCCTGTCCCGAACTCAGAAATTACAGCTGGTGCAGAATGCCGCGGCCCGGCTGTTATTGGGTCTCCCAAAGTGGGGACACATTCGGCCTGGTCTTTGGACCCTGCACTGGCTTCCAGTGATATACCGAGTCCGGTACAAGGTGCTGGTTATTACCTTTAAAGCCCTATATGGCCTGGGACCTGCCTACCTGAAGGACCATCTCTCCCCACATGTTCCCCAGAGAGCACTGAGGTCGGGAACACAAAACCTCCTCACTATCCCTGGGCCAAAAGAAGCCCGCTTGAAATCCACCAGAGAAAGGGCCTTCTCCGTTATGGCCCCTACATGGTGGAACCAGCTGCCGGAGGAGGTGAGGGCCCTGCGGGACCTTGTTCAGTTCCGCAGGGCCTGTAAGACGACCCTCTTCCGGTTAGCCTACATCTAGCTAAGATGAGAACTCAATGTAGCTTGCCAGACGTCTGTTTTATATGAAACTGGAATGTTTATTGGTTTTAAGGTTTTAACTGTTTTAAATATTTAATTGCCTATATATTTAAAAGTGTTTAATTTTATGTTGACCAATTTTTGGAAGCCGCCCTGAGCCACTTGTGGGAAAGGCGGGATATAAATCCTAAATAAATAAATAAATAAATCTTCTTCTCCCTGGCCACCAGTGGGGGATGGGGGGTAGGGTTGCCAGTTCCAGGTTGGAAAACTCCTGGATATTTGGGGATGGAGCCTGGGGAGGACCGGGACCCCAGTCAGGCACAATGCTATAGAGCAGGGGTGGCCAACGGTAGCTTTCCAGATGTTTTTTGCCTACAACTCCCATCAGCCCCAGCCATTGGCCATGCTGGCTGGGGCTGATGGGAGTTGTAGGCAAAAAACATCTAGAGAGCTACCGCTGGCCACCCCTGCTATAGAGTCCACCCTCCAAAGCATCCCTTTTCTCCAGGGGAACTGATCTCTGTACTCTAGAGCTGCAATTCCAGTCCCCGCCTGGAGACGGGCATCCCTAGACTGATTGATACTGGGGAAAAACTCTCCTCTCAAAAAAGGTTTCTGTTTTTAATATATGATTCTTGACCCCTGAAATTAATATTTATTATATTAGAAGCAAAATGCCCGACTCCTGCTTTACCTTCCTCCAGCGTGATCCCATGGACAGGCAGGTTAGCCCGGAAGCCGCCACTGCCGCCAAATCCCGATTTCTCCATGTCTTTGGTGTTCAGCTCCACAGGCTCAAGCTCAAGATCTGTCCACTCAGGAGTCTTGTCATCACCGTGGGCTTCTCTGTGCCCTGGGGGCTGAGGGCTGAGTTGAGGACTGAGGGACTGGAAATTAGGAGGGTGGCAATCCAAAGGAAGGAAGTGGGGCAGGTCTCCCGGAGCGAGGAGGGGCACAGAGAGGTGGTTGCCCTGATAGGCCTCACTGGACGGGAAACGGAAGGAAGGGCTGTAATGGGGAGGGGTAGGAAATGAGCAAGGGCCCCAGTCTGGACTGTAGGGGGAACAGGGCGGGGAGCGGTCTGGGCAATAAGGAAAGGGAGGTCTAGAAGGAGAGAAATCCATGGAGCTCTGGAGGGACTGTGAAAGGAATGGGGCGCTTTGAGAGGCAGGGGGGAAACTACGGAGTGGTGAATCCGGAAGGGGTTCTTCCTTGAAGATCACTATAGAGAAACAGAGAAGAAATAATATGAAGAGGGATTATAACTTTTGAGTTTTTTCGGAGAAAGATTTTCTAATGAGAGCCAGTTTGGTGTAGTGGTTAAGTGTGCGGACTCTTATCTGGGAGAACCGGGTTTGATTCCCCACTCCTCCACTTGCATCTGCTGGAATGGCCTTGGGTCAGCCATAGCTCTGGCAGAGGTTGTCCTTGAAAGGGCAGCTGCTGGGAGAGCCCTCTCCAGCCCCACCCACCTCACAGTGGGATACCGAGTTCGTTACAAGGTGCTGGTTATCACCTTTAAAGCCCTATATGGCCGAGGACCTGCCTACCTGAAGGACCGTCTCTCCCCATATGAGCCCCAAAGAGCATTGCGGTCGGCTGGAAAAAACCAGCTGACCGTCCCTGGGCCAAGGGAGGCCAGATTGAAGGCCACCCGAGATAGGGCCTTCTCTATTGCTGCTCCACTGCTGTGGAATCAACTCCCGGTAGAGGTGCGGGCCCTGCGGAGTTTGGAACAGTTCCGCAGGGCCTGTAAGACCCACCTCTATAAACTAGCCTTCAACCAATGATAAACTAGGAAATGCCTCTAAAAAAATTGCTCTTGGTTACTGAATTTTATGGAATTATTGAAGATCGAATGTTTTAGCACCATTGTAATTTGTAAATTTTAACTTGTAATTTGTCTTAACTTGGATTTTATTTGCAATTTATGTAATCTGATGTATAATGTATTTTATGTTGTAAGCCGCCCTGAGCCTGCTTTGGCGGGGAGGGCGGGATAGAAATTAAAAGTTATTATTATTATTATTATTATTTGTTGTGGGGGAGGAAGGTAAAGGAGATTGTGAGCCGCTCTGAGACTCTTCGGAGTGGAGGGCGGGATATAAATCCAATATCTTCTTCTTCTTCTTCTAATGGACAGAGCTTATTACCTTATAACAAATTAGATTAAAAATACGGGGACGTTTGATCAGGGGGCATGCACTGCTGGGGGCCACAAAAGGGGGGGTGGGATGGAGAAAATGTTATATATGTGTATCGACATTTAATGACAAATGATTATATGTCATTACAGTATATTACAATAAATTGTTTTAAACAGGAGAAACAGAGAAGGAAGCGGGATCAGCAAAATTAAATTAATGTAGGGTTCCCATTCCCCCGAGGGTGGCGGTGGGAGAAAAAGTAAAAGAAAAAAAAAATTAAAAGGGGGGGGGGAACCTACACCATCCCTTTCAGTAAAAAACAACAACAATGCAAATAACACAGGATTACTCTAGGAGTCACCTGAAGCTCTATGAAAAAACCATAGATTTTCCAGTAGCTCTAGGGATTTTCCTGGTAGCTCTAGGAATCACTGGAAACTCTGGTTTAACCACAAGACTTCCAATCACATCTTTCAGCCATCATATGTCATTTTCTGTTTTTCTTTGGGAAGTCACGTGACATCGCACCTAGTTCTGTGCCCACCCCACAATAACCCCACGCACAGCTCTCCCACCAGTTGCTGCCCGGCAACCCTACATTAATGACCCCCGCGTTTCTTCCCTGCCCCTGGTTTGTGCCTTTACATACCAGGTAAGTATTTGAAGGCCTGAGCGGGACTCCTTTTCCGTCGTCCGTTCGAAACGTAGAAGTACGTCTGAACCGGCCGCGACACTCGCTTGTTGTTGTATTCTGGGACTGTGAGGGTCAGTGAGATCTGCAGCAGAGAATGAGACATCCTGCTCTTCAAAGTCCTCAGCCAGCCTCACTGGCCATATTCCCTTCTTTTGCACGTCTGTAGCCCCAGAAGCCGCTCCTCGTGTTAAGCAATGTTCCCTCTAAGCTGAATTAGTGTGAGCTAGCTCACAATTTTTTAGCCTCCGACTCACACCATTTTGGCTCAGCTGAGGAAAAATAGCTCTAGAGCAAACTGATTCATGCAGTCGCTCACAACTTTAACGCCAGTGGCTCACAAAGTAGAAATTTTGCTCACAAGACTTCACAGTTTAGACAGAACACTGGTTACCAGGCATGTCCATGTCACTCAGCCCTATCCTGATAGCCGAGGCTGGCCCCATCTTGCCAGATCTTGGAAGCTAAATAGGGTCAGCCCTGGCTAGTATTCGGAGGTGAGACCTCCAAGGAATATGAGGATCGTGACGGGGAGGGCAAGCAATAGCAAACCACCTCTGAACGCCTCTTGGCCTCACCCACAGCTGTGACTTGATGGCACTTTCCACCACCTACGTAACTCAAACGCATTGAAGTGGAACAAAAATATACATAAGACATAGATTTCTAAAATAAAGCAGGAGAAAAGAAAAAAAAACATAGTAAACACTCCTACAGACTTTAACACGAAAAGAAATGAATGACTAATCAAGAAAGCGACTACGTTACAAATCAGGGCTTTTTTGTAGAAAGGGTCCAGCAGGGACTCATTTGCATATTAGGCCACACCCCTGACACCACCATTGGTTCGCACAGAGTTTTTTTTGCGAGAAAAGCCCGACACAAACTCTATTGCATATTAGGCCACGCTCCCATATGCTTAGTTAACCGGGACTGTGTTCCTGTGAGTTCCTGCTCAAAAAAAGCCTTGATTATAAGCATCTCACTCAAAGAAGGCGTCGCGGGTTCCAAGACAGTTATCTAAACTCAAGCTGAGCATTGTCCTGAAATCTCAGAGCCGCAGATATATATTGGGCAACAGTCGGTGTGACATTTCGGTCATTGCCTAAGAGAAAGCTAAGACAATGGTAATCTCTAGAGAAGGCGTGACCAAACTTGCTTAATGCAAGAGCCGCACAGAACAAATGTCAGGTGTTTGAGAGCCACAAGACAAGAAGGAAGGATAGCAAATAGATGGAGGGGAAGGAGAGGTGGAAAGAAAACAACTTTAAATGCATTCTCTAAACTGCCGGCTGGCTCGGCGAAACGACTTAAAGAGTGAAATGCTTTCTCCAAGCTGTTTGCAGGGGGGGCTTTGAGAGCCACACAATGTGTGTGAAAGAGCCACGTGTAGTTTGGCCACCCCTGCTCTAGAGCTCTCCAGATGTTTTTTGCCTACGGCTCCCATCAGCCCCGGCCATTGGCCATGCTGGCTGGGGCTGATGTGAGTTGTAGGCAAAAAACATCTGGAGAGCTACCGTTGGCCACCCCTGCTCTACAGCAACTGGAAAAAGACATTGAGAGAGAGAGAGAGCAAAGAAAACACAGCGTGCTCATTTTCAAAGAGAAATAAAACACATTGCATTGGGATGGGATGGGGGGGGGAATCCCCATCTGGGATCCTCACCTCCGTGCTTTTCAACCGATTAATGCTCGCTTCCTCTTCCCACTGGAGCTTTCCATCTGAAATCAAAAAGAGACTGAGCGACCACAGATAGGAGGGGCCCAGAGGCAGCACAGTGAGTGGAGGATCAGGATGGCGAGAAAAGAGAACGGGCAGGGTTGTCAAGATCCCACGGAAGGCAGGGGATCTCCCGCCTCCAGAAGACCTTTCCCATTGCTGCTCAGCAGGAGAAAAATGGGGGTGGGGGGGTGGGGGTGGGACGGGGAGGCAATGGCCGGTGCCCCATGCACAGATGTCGCTTCCAACCAGACTGGAAGTGACGTCAGGGTGTTCCCAGGGACATTGTGGTTCAACCACAGTTTGGGCCGAATGCTAAAGCATTCCCAGCAACACAGTGAGGTCATTTCCAGGTAACACAGGAAGTGATATCGGAGCCTCTCTCTGCCCCTTAAGCGGCAAATCTTCCGCCAGTTTAAGAATGGGTCTTGATGTCTCAGGCTAAAACCTACCAGCTGGCTCTCGGAAGGTTACAGGAAAGTCATGCCAGAAACAGCAGACCCATTTTCGGCCTCCGATAACCAATAACGAGTGATATCGTGCCACTGCACACGGTGGCTCCATTCTTTACGCCAGCATAGGTATGGTGAGGCAAAACTGAGTTGTCCATCACCTCTGTTGAAGCTGTCACTAGGGAAGGACCTGCAAATCAAGCTGGCTGTGCTGAAGAGGCTGAGATAGAAGGGCAGGGGGGGTGGGGTTGAAGAGGCCTTTCCCCAGGACGGGTCACTCTGCCCTTCAACAGTGGCAACTCCTGTGCTTATACCAACTATGGGGGTTGTGGGGGACGGAGGCTTGACACAGCAGGTTGGCACCACAGGGCAGCAAATACCTGTGAGCCCCAGGGACACGGCAATGCTACTCCCCTCCTCAGTCGCAGCTCCTTTCTTGACACATCACAACGGCATCAGTATCTCAGGCGGACACTATCAGTTGCAATGCTGTCAGTCAAGTAATGGGGAAGCTCGACGGACACTCCAACTCTTAACTCGTGCCAAAGCGTCTAAGGCCAAACTGGTGACTGTTGCCACAAGTTAATGCCGGTTCACTTACCAGGGCCTCGCTCAATGAAGACAACTTTGGACTCAGGCAGGAAGTTGGCACCGGTAATCGCCATCTCCTCGCCCCCGTGTATGGAGCATGCGCTGAGGCTGTAGCTTTCCACCTGGGGGAGCTCTTGAGCAGAGCGCTGGGCTGGAAGCAAACAAGGGACAGGAACAGGGAATAAGGAGAGAGAGCGAGAGAGAGAGACAGCATTATGTGCGTTTATTAAAGAGCAACTTGCGAAGGACCAAGCGGAGACCAAGCTCTATGCTAGGTGCAGTTTATTCACCAAGTGCTCAACAACGACCTGGCATAGTCCCAGACTTTGTTACAAAGAGCTCTATATTTAGCGCTGCTGCTGGCTAGGTCTGAGCCCAGAAGCAAGTATTTTTGGGGGGGGAGGGGGAGAGAGAAAGAGCACAATAAAATTTAGACATTCCAGAGCTCCACTCTCCTGTGAGCTCCTCCGCAAAATGAGGACTAGTTATATTTTTGGGGAGGGACGGTGGCTCAGTGGTAGAGCATCTGCTTGGTAAGCAGAAGGTCCCAGGTCCAATCCCCTGGCTTCTCCAACTAAAAAGGGCTCAGGCAAATAGGCGTGAAAAACCTCCGCTTGAGACCCTGGGGAGCTGTTGCCAGTCTGAGTAGACAGTACTGACTTCGACGGGCCAAGGGTCTGATTCAGTAGAAGGCAGCTTCATACGTTCATATGACTTTGTATGGGATTGTGCGTGTTCCTCAACCATTTTTATTTATTTACATGATATTTATATCCCGCCCATTCCGTACAGACTCAAGGCGGCTGACAGCATAAAACAGACAGTAAACAAAAACAATATTAAAACAATAAAAACAATCAGATAAACGACAATGGTGCTACTTCAGGCGGGTCATGCAATATTTTCTTTCTCACGCACTCAGATCCCGGGCAGTTAGTAATCAAAGCGCTATGGATCCAGATGTGGTGGCAGCCCTCTCCCATTAGATGTTATATGCCATCTGAAACAGTTCAGCCTTGCAGGCCCTGCGGAACGGCGATAAATCCCGCAGGCCCCTGATGGCTTCTGGAAGGGTGTTCCAAAGAAGTATTGGGGCTGCAACCAAGAAGGCTCTTGCTCTGATGGAGTTGAGCCTAGCCTCCTTTAGCTCAGGGACAGCGGGAAGATTTTGAGAGCTTGATTGCAGAGCTCTCTGGGGAACATGTGGGGCAAGGCGGTCCCGCAGATAGGTAGGTCCTAGGCCATATAGGGCTTTGAAGGTTAATACCAGGACTTTGAAACGGATTTGGTATGCAACAGGCAGGCAGTGCAGTGCTCTCAGCACAGGCTGAATGTGCTCCTGACGGGGAAGCTCCATTAGTAGCCTGGCTCACTTTGCGGGGGGGGGGGTTTGACACAACAGCAGCCATCTTTGGATTCATGAGAAGGCATCAGCAGAGCCAAAACCACCTCCCTCTCTTCCGCCTCTGACCCCCCAACTCACAGCATTCAATAGGAACTGAGGCAGTCTGGATGGAGACCACTTTGCCGTTGCCTTGGGGCACGTGGACCCGGAAGACCAGGCGGACCCGTGTGTTCTTGCGCCCGATGTCTGTCTCCCCCTTCCGAAGCTCAATGTCTGAATTCCGCAGCTTCAGGATCCCCGCGCAGTCAATGCTGGGGAGGGAAAGGAGAAAGTTGAGATTCGACAAGGCTTGGTGGGGGGACCACCAAGAGATGGACAACATATTGAACAAGAGACTGGATCAGCATCTGGAGCAGAGGTCCATCAGTGGCTAGTAGCCACATGATATAGATGGAACTCTCTGTCTGGGGCAAGTGATGCTCTGTATTCTTGGTGATGGGAGGGCAGTAGGAGGGCTTCTAGTGTCCTGGTCCCACTGGTGGACCTCCTGAGGGCACCTGGGCTTTTTGGCCACTGTGACACAGAGTGTTGGACTGGATGGGCCATTGGCCTGATCCAACATGGCTTCTCTTATGTTCTTATGTGACACAGAGTGTTGGACTGGATGGGCCATTGGCCTGATCCAACATGGCTTCTCTTGTGTTCTTATGTGACACAGAGTGTTGGATTGGATGGGCCATTGGCCTGATCCAACATGGCTTCTCTTATGTTCTTATGTGACACAGAGTGTTGGACTGGATGGGCCATTGGCCTGATCCAATATGGCTTCTCTTATGTTCCTAACAGAAGTGGATTCTCGGAGTGACACATTTAGAACCAACCCATCCATCATCAACTCAGATCTCCTGCCAAATCAGGAATCCAGTTCGGAGATGAAGCATAATTAGACGCAAATACAAAAACCGAACACACTTCAGAATTCATTTCCTCCCCCTCAAATGTCAAGTTCTATTCTTCCCCCAAATGTCATGCTTTGCTTTTGAAAACGAACTTGGACAGCTTTGAAAATATTGCAACATATTTTTGTAAAAACAACCCCCCCCCCCCAGAACTCTAAACCCCAAAGCATTTGTAGGAATTATTTAAAACCATTAAATTAGGAGTGGCCTGGCATGAAACTATGGGGAAGGAACAGATGTGCTGCAAAATGGTTACAGAGCACCGAATTACCCCACTGAGTCCCGAAGGTCTCTAGGCAATCTGTAATTTCGCCCAGTCTCACCTACTTCGCAGAGCTGTCGTGAGGATAAAATTGAAAAAGGGAAAGCGATGAACAGAGGTCCTTGGAGAAAGGGCAGGATAAAAACATAGCGTGCAGACGCGAATCGAACCTCTGTGTTTTCCTGGCTTATCTTCATGGAGACTCATGACGCTTCCATGTGCGCAACTAAGGTTTTGTTAAGTGTAACACATCAAAGAGTCAATTGGATATTACAGAAAGACATGGAGACACGCTCCTCAAAGAGACAAGACTGGCCACAATTCCCTGTTGAGTGCACTCAGTGTTAATTCACAGCTTACGCACACTCATAACGTGCCTAATGTCGCTGCATGGTTAGATGTATGCTATACATTCCACGCTGGGGAGATTCCCCCAACCCTGGTAGGGTTGCCAGCACTTCCTCAGCACATGCTGGGGGATGTTGAGTGCAGTTGCCTGGGCAGAGTTCGGGGACATTATGAAGTCACTTCTGAGTGATGCTCTAGGAATTTCCCTTAATGTCTATGTTTAAGTCCATAGAGACATGGGGAAATTCCTAGAGTGTCTCTAGGGAGACCATTTTCTGGCCATTTTTTTTTCTCCAGCTCAATTTCTTAAGGGCAACGACTTGTGGCCAAGGGAAGGAATTTCCCCTAATATCTATGTTAAAGTTGCTGAGGGGAAAGATCCAGCTGTGGAACCCAAGAATGTCAAGACACATAGAGACATGGGGAAATTCCTAGAGTGTTTCTAGGGAGATCATTTTCTAGTCATTTTCCCCCCCTCCAGCTCAGCTTCTTAAAGCAAATGGATTGTGACCGTGGGAAGGAGTTTGCCCATGAACGGTGAGCAAACGGCATGCCAATCCCCTGGTCAACTCTTACTTGGCAGCCATGTTGTTCTCAGGCAGCAGGGACATCTCCAGGACTTTGGTGCCGCTGATGATGGATTCGTAGCTGGTGGTGGCAACCATCTTGCCAGTGATGCGGTGCACCTGGTAAAAGGCGTGGGGCCGCAGATTCCGTTCATCCGCCGTGCCGATGAACATTTGCAAGGTCAGAGGTTTCTCATCGTAGCCTGAGAGCTTGCGCAGGAGAGAAGAAAGGACCGCGATAAGCTTCTAGTCCTTAATCTTTTAACGGGTTTAACTACAGAATAGTTTTTCAGATTCACCTGTGGATATGAGAAACTGCGATGCCGTTCTTCTCCCAATCTGTCCCTCCTCCACACAACAAATATTTCTTAAGAATGACTGGTAAAAGCTGACAGGGGACAGATTTTTTTTCAATCCTGTTTTTTATTAATTGCTTATGCTCCATCAGAGAGGTGGTGTGTGACAGACAAAAACCGACAGCTGCCTGTCCCAAGGAGTTTATGGTCGAAAAGAGACAATGGAGGAAAGAGAGGGAGAAGTCTTTCACATTTCACTACAAGCGGGCAGCCTGGAGACAGTCACGGAACTGTGTGTATCAGGCAGGGCTATGCAGCCATAGAAACAGTATTAAGTTGCTGATCCAGCTGTGGAACCCTGGAATGTCCAGCTGTGGAACCCTGGAATGTCAAGAAATGTAATCATGCGCTCACGTGCAGTTCTCTTGGGGCCAGGCTCAAAAATCTGAAATAGATTCTGGGAGAGAAGATTAAGCCCTGTTTTTGTAGACCTCCGGATTGGACTTCCATTCTCCGAAATAATGATGTCATACCGGTGTTTCCTGTATATCGGCCCGTCCCTATTTCCCACTACCATCACTACCGCTGCTGCTTTCTTATCCGGAACTCTCTCTGGCAAGGGCTGCCGCAGCTGGAGACGTCAACCATTCGGTGGTCTTGCCTCAAGGCGGCCCAGATGTTTTCCATCAGACGCTGAGACTGCCAGCTGTTGTCAATTTGACTCTTAAAGGGAAATACACCCTATTTTTGTTTAACCTCCTCTTCTCACGTTGTGGAAGACGGAACATTCTAGAAAGGGCTACAGCAGTCAAGAGAAGCAGCCTTTAGGCCCATACGGATCTGCCAGGTTTCAGGGAAGCGGAGGGGGGGGGATGGGGAGTGAGAAAGGAGGGGACAAGTTAAAATGCAGGAGAGGGACCTTCCTTTGAGAAGAAAAAAGGGAATTTGCCAGATAGCATTTGTGGTGGAATTTCCCTCGTGTGGCCCCCTCCTTTACCATTCACAATGAGTGACGCAGAGGAATGGCTGCAGAAGGAAAGCAGCCCTGTGGTGCTAGGAAGAGAGCGTGAGAAAGAGCAGACCCAAGATCCCAGTTACAGGGGAATGTGGTAGGGAAGGAGGATGAGGCACACACACACACACAAACCCCGGCCTTTTCTAGTGGGGAGAGGAAGATTTCAGTCTTCTTGTCTGAAGTACACTGCAAGAGCTGCGTCCAGAACTCACACATTTGTAATTGCCTTGAATCGGGAGACACCCAGAACTGTGAAGATGGGCTGCAGGACTTTAACAGGCTCTCAGATATCTTGTGGCATGAACTGCTGTGGACCGAAGTCCACGATGTCTGAAGAAGTGAGAATTACCCACAAAAGGCCGCACGAGAGCTTCAGTCGCCATTGATCTGTGAGGCCCTTGAGTAGTCACAAGGCTCCTTTCAGTGTCTGCTGCAGCCAGGCGCGGATGGGAGCTACTTTTGTTAGGGGCCTGTCAAAGCGGCAACACCTTCCCACCACTTAGGGTTGCCAACCTCCAGGTAGGGCCTGGAACCTCCCAAAATTCCAACTGATCTCCAGACTACAGAGATCGGTTCCCCTGGTGAAAACTGCTGCCTTGGAGGGTGGACGACAGATGCCGGCCTCAAGGCGATCTCCTGGAATTACAACCAGGGCTCTTTTGGTAGCAGGAACTCCTTTGCATATTAGGCCACACCCCTCTTATGTAGCCAATCCTTCAAGACTTATAGGGCTCTTATTACAGGGCCTATCGTAAACCCTGATTGCAACTCATCTCTGGAGTACAGAGATCAGGTCCTCGGGAGAAAATGGATGCTTTTGAGGGTGGTATCGATGACACTTTCCCCCACTGAAGACCCTGCCCTCCCCAGGCACCACCCCCAAATCTCCAGGTATTTCCCAACCTGGAGCTGGCAACCCCACCACCCACCCCAATGGTGGCCAGAGGGGAATTAATCTTAGGGTGGCCTGTGCATCATTACACCCTCTCCTTCCCAAGTCTTGCCTTTCTGAGAGCCAGTTTGGTATAGTGGTTAAGTGCGTGGACTCTTATCTGGAAGAACTGGGTTTGATTCCCCACTCCTCCACTTGCACCTGCTGGAATGGCCTTGGGTCAGCCATAGCTCTCGTAGGAGTTGTCCTTGAAAGGGCAGTTGCTGTAAGAGCTCTCTCAGCCCCACCCACCTCACAGGGTGTCTGTTGTGGGGGAGGAAGGGAAAAGAGATTGAGAGCTGCACTGAGACTCTGAGATTCAGAGTATAGGGCAGGATATAAATCCAATATCTTCTTCATCTTCTTCTTTGTTTTGACCCCAAATCTCTAGGATTTTCCCTACCCGGAGTTGGCAAGCCCACTACCATCCTTTCCCCACAATTCCCCACCCTTTCCCACAACATCTCTCGTAAAAGACTTGCGCTGCACCTTCCTTTGACAGGCAAGCTGGCCAAATGTCGCCCACGCATTCACATTTGAAAACCTTTATTTAAACGCAGAAATCTAGTTTTGGTAGGCAACTATTTCACTTTTTGGGGGATGAAGTCTGTGACATTTGGAGTCTTTTTTCGCACAGTAACGCGAGCCTTTGAAGTGGGAATAATTTTCATCTTTCGCATTTTTTGGAGAGAAGCTTGAAAGCCACCACCTCCCCTGAAAAACTTCCCGGTTGGATCTGTCTGGCTGGAAATGCCAAGTAAAAATAGATTTGGAATAGAGTTTGGGGAAAGGCGGAGGTGGGGGGGGGGAGAGAAAATAGGTGGAAAGAAGAGCATCCAGGAAGCCAATAAACCATGTTGAGAGGCAGGGGCCAGAGCCTGGCGCTGGCTAAAACCTAAAGAAAAGCACAGGACTGTGCTTAAAAATACAACGCGGAGAGCCCAGCCGGCATTCTCCCTTTGAAGCTGCGGTTTATGCCGTGCCAATAGAAAGGCACTCCACACACGCTCAGAAGTATTCTTGGCACATCTGCCACAACTACTATGAATGGCATTGAGGGAAAAGAATTTCTACTCCACCCAACTAGGGTTGCTAATTTCCAAATGGGGCCTAGTCGGGTTGCCAAACTCAAAGTGGTAGCTGGAGATCTCACGCTATTAGAACTGTTCTTGATGTGACAGCTCTGTTCACCTGGAGCAAATGGCCAATTTGGAAGGCGGACTCCATGGTGTTTATGTCCCATTAGACCCTCCCTTCCCCCAACCCCACCCTCCTCAGGTTCCACCCCCAAAACCTCCAGGTATTTCCCAACCCAGAGGTGGTCGTCCTAGCCTTCAGATCTGCTGGAACTGCAACTGGTTTTGACTACAGAGATCAATTCCTTCGGAGAAAACAGCTGCTTTGGAGGGTGGCCTCTCTGTCAAGTTCCCTCCTCTCCCCAAACTCTGTCTTCCTCAGGCTTTCCCCTTAAGATTTCCGGGAATTCTCAGCCTAGGACTGGCAGTCCTGTACCCAATCCCAGATCAACAGGAACCAGATCATCCAAGATTCTCAAGGGAAAAAAAAAGATACACAATTAAGTTATGGGATCGACCGGCACAAGTTCCACCAACGGCATCATCTTGGCCTCCTGGAGACTGCATTTAAAGTTAAAATTTAACTATTACACCAAACTGGAGAGTCAGTTTGGTGTAGTGGTTAAGTGTGCGGACTCTTATCTGGGAGAACCGGGTTTGATTCCCCACTCCTCCACTTGCACCTGCTAGCATGGCCTTGGGTCAGCCACAGCCCTGGCAGAGGTTGTCCTTGAAAGGGCAGCTGCTGGGAGAGCCCTCTCCAGCCCCACCCACCTCACAGGGTGTCTGTTGTGGGGGAGGAAGGTAAAGGAGATTGTGAGCCGCTCTGAGGCTCTTCAGAGTGGAGGGCGGGATATAAATCCAGTATCTTCATCTACCTCACGGGGTGTCTGTTGTGGGGGAGGAAGGTAAAGAAGATTGTGAGCCGCTCGGAGACTCTTTGGAGTGGAGGGCGGGGTATAAATCCAATATCTTCATCTACCTCACAGGGTGTCTGTTGTGGGGGAGGAAGGTAAAGAAGATTGTGAGCCGCTCAGAGACTCTTTGGAGTGGAGGGCGGGGTATAAATCCAATATCTTCATCTTCCTCACAGGGTGTCTGTTGTGGGGGAGGAGGTAATGGAGATTGTGAGCCGCTCTGAGACTCTTTGGAGTGGAGGGCGGGGTATAAATCCAATATCTTCATCTACCTCACAGGGTGTCTGTTGTGGGGGAGGAAGGTAAAGGAGATTGTGAGCCGCTCTGAGACTCTTTGGAGTGGAGGGCGGGGTATAAATCCAGTATCTTCATCTACCTCACAGGGTGTCTGTTGTGGGGGAGGAAGGTAAAGGAGATTGTGAGCCACTCTGAGGCTCTTCGGGGTGGAGGGCAGGATATAAATCCAGTATCTTCTTCATATCTTCAAAGTTGCTTTCTTTCCACCTCTCCCTTCTCCATCTGTTTGCCTTCCTTCCTTCCTTCCATGTTCATGTCTTGCAGCTCTCAAACATTTGACATTTATTCTATGTGGCTTTTAAATTAAGCCAGTTTGGCCACCCCTGCTCTATGGTATAAAAGTATACCCTAACTTTTCCTCCAGGGAAAGTCCAGGGACTTTCTGTAGTCTAGAGATGTTGTCATTCCAGGAGAACTCTGGCCACACCCCGAAGGTGATAACTTTACTCTTATGTCAAGTTAGACCACTGCTCCGTCAAGCGCTGCGTTATCTCCTCTAACACTGGCAGTGGCTGAAAGGTCATTCCCGACACCTGATGCGTAACCCATGATGCCAAGGAGCGCGCAGGCGACTTTGTGCACGCCACCCCAACGCTCTGCTATCTTGCAGGAAACAGCTTTGCAAGTTGGGGAAAATGCAAACTGGGAATTTACAAACTCTTAACCCCTGTCTTGCGCCAGCTCTGGTTCTGTACCTTCACCACAGGGTGCCCTCCTGGAGTGGCCTTCACCGCGCCCCGGCTGCCCTCGGTCTCGTAATGGGCTCGGTGATGCGTCCGAGGCTGCACTTCGATCTTCAGTTCGTACTGCTCGTATTGACTGGGGAGGGGCCAGTCCAGAGGCGGAAGAGCAGAAGACCTGGGAAGGCGAAGAGAAGAATTGTTTAATTACACACCCGTCAGCCTCCCACCTACACCCCATCCCAGCCGATCAGGTCGGTCATAACCAGTGTTCCCTCTAAGCTGAGTCAGCGTGAACTAAAAAGGGTAAAGGCAGTCCCCTGTGCAAGCACAAGTCGTTACCAACTCATGGGGTGATGTCACATAACCAGGGCCTTTTTTGTAGAAACAGACAAGCAGGAACTCATTTTCGGATTAGGCCACGCCCCCTGACATCCCCATTGTTTAGCACAGGGCTTTCTTGCAGGAAAAGCTCAGCAGAAGCTCATTGGCATATTAGGCCACACCCCCTGATGCCAAGCCAGCCGGAATTGCATTCCTGCTAAAAAAAAAAAAAAAAGCCCTGCACATAACAAATGTTTTCTTGGAAGACTTTTTACAGGGTGGTTTGCCGTTGCCTTCTCCAGTCATCTACACTTTACCCCCAGCAGGCTGGGGACTACTCATTTTACCGACCTCGTAAGGACGGAAGGCTGAGTCAGCCTTGAGCCGGCTATCTGAACCCAGCTTCTGCCAGGATCGAACTCAGGTCGTGAGCAGAGCTTGGACTGCAGCTTTACCACTCTGCGCCACGGGGCTCCAATCAGTGTGAGCTAGCTCACGGCTTTTTTTAGCCTTCGGCTCATGCATTTTTGTCTGAGCTCAGGAAAAATGGCCCCGGAGCAAACTAATTTACGCAACAGCTCACAGCTTTCATGCCAGCAGTAGCAGTAGTAGAATTTCGGCTCACAAGACTCCACAGCTTCGAGGGAGTACTTGCCAGCGTTCTCTAGGGTTGCCAATCCCCAGGTGGGGGCAGGGGATCCCCCGGTTTTGAGGCCCTCCCCCCGCTTCAGGGTCGTCAGAAAGCGGGGGAGGGGAGGGAAATGTCTGCTGGGAACTCTGTTATTCCTTATGGAGATTTATTCCCATAGAAAATAATGGAGATCTGATCCGTGGGTATCTGGGGCTTTGGGGGGGGGCTGTTTTTTGAGTTAGAAGCACCAAATTTTTGGTACAGCATCTAGTGCCTCTCCCCAAAATACCCCCCAAGTTTCAAAAAGATTGGACCAGGGAGTCCAATTCTATGACCCCCAAAAGAAGGTGCCCCTATCCTTCATTATTTCCTATGGAAGGAAGGCATTGAAAAGGTGTGCCGTCCCTTTAAATGTGATGGCCAGAACTCCCTTTGGAGTTCAATTATGCTTGTCACAGCCTTGATCTTGGCTTCACCCCTAATGTCTCCTGGCTCCACCCTCAAAGTCCCCAGATATTTCTTAAATTGGACTTGGCAACCCTAGCGTTCTCTCTAAGCTGAGTTAGCGTGAGCTAGCTTGCCGATTTTTAGCCTCCAGCTCACACATTTTTCTCTTGGCCCAAGAGCACAATAACTTATGCAGGAGCTCACATCTTTAATACCGATAGCTCACAAAGTAGAATTTTTGCTCACAAAACTCTGCAGCTTAGAGGGAACAAACCCATAGCCAGGGCTTTTTATCGTAGCAGGAACTCCTTCGTCTATTAGACCTAATGTAGCCAATCCTTCTGGAGCTTACAGTAGGCCCTGTAGGGGTGTGTGGACTAATATGTTCCTGCTACAAAATAACCCTGGGCATAAGCCTTTCAGTTGCTTAGTCTGGCAGCTCAGCTCTCATAAGGCTCCTCTTAATTCCCAATATCCCGCCCCCCACCAGCTTTGGAAACCTCCTGGAATAGAACCCCCCCACCTCAGTCACCTCCAAAGTTACCAAAGATGCAATCTAACAAAAGACCAGTTTGCTCCGAGGTCTGATAAGACTCATTCTACAAGGTAATTCATGACATGAACTAACTATAGTAAAGGTCAGAGGGTTGGTACAAGCTATGGATTTCGGAATTATGAATTGTGTCGGCAAACGGTGTGGACGGCGAGAGAGAGCCTTCTGAATCAACTGCTTACCTTAAGAGGGAAGGCGCCAGGGGATGTTTATGCCCACTCCCGCCCCCCTCTCGGCCATCCCCAGCGTGGAAGGCGGGCAGAGCCGGGGTCTGGCATGTGTAACCGGAGACACCAGCCCTTCTGCCTGGTCCGACTTGACAACTTGTTTTTATACAACCTCTGGCAACCAAACCAAAGAGCTTACAGCGCAGCTGGCAAATTCCGACCGGGCTGTGTGAAGGTTAGGAAGGTGATATGCAAAGCTGCTCCTCCACCCTGCCTCGAATGGGCAGCGTCTCCAGATGAGGTTGGCACATTTGGATGAGAGGAGTTCAGATGTGAGGGAGTGAGGAATAGATGGGCAGGGCGGCAAAACTGGCAGTTGGGGGAAAAGGATAGCCGGTTGCTATAAACCAGGGGTGGCCAAACTTGCTTAAGGCAGACGAAACCTTTTGCCACATAGAATAAACATCAGATGTTTGAGAGCCGCAAGACATGAACGCCAGATACTTGAGAGCCGCGATATGGAAGGAAGAAGAAGATATTGAATTTATATCCCATCCTATACTCTGAATCTGAGAGTCTCAGAGCGGTCACAAACTCCTTTACCTCCCCCCACAACAGACACCATGTGAGGTAGGTGGGGCTGAGAGAGCCCTCACAGAATTTGCCCTTTCAAGGACAACTCTGCAAGAGCTGATGACTGACCCAAGGCCATTCCAGCAGCTGCAAGCGGAGGAGTGGGGAATCAAACCCGGTTCTCCCAGATAAGAGTTTGCACACTGAACCACTACACCAAACTGGAAGGTGGAAAGAAAGCAAGTAGGTAGGGGGAGAGGTGGAAAGAAAGCAACTTTAAATGCACTCTCCAAGCTGCCAGCCAATGGGGTGGGGTTCTACTCCACCCAACCCTGTGGTTCGAGAGCCACGCAATATGTGTGAAAGAGCCACGTGTGGCCCCCAAGCTGTAGATGGGCCACCCCTACTATAAGCAACAGTTAAGCCCTGAGCTGGATGGCCCAGGCTGCCCTGGTCTTGTTAGCTCATGTTAGCTCTGCCCTGGTTTGTATTTGGACGAGAAACCACCAAGGAAGCCCAGAGTTGCTATGCAGAGGCAGGCAACAGCAAACCACCTCTGGATACCTCTTAACTTGAAAACCCGGTGGGATCACCGTATCGGCTACAACATGACAACGCTTGAGTTTGCACCCCCATGGGGAATGTTAGATGGGGTGGCCAAACTTGCTTAATGTAAGAGCCACATAGAATAAATGCCAGATGTTTGAGCGCCACAAGACGTGAACGTCAGAGGTTTGAGAGCCGCAAGGAAGGAAGGAAAGCAAATAATTGGGGGAGAGGTGGAAAGAAAGCAACTTTAAATGCATTCCCCAAGCTGCCGGCTGGTTTGGCTTGACAACGTAATTAAAAGAGACAAATGCCTTCTCCAAGCCGGCTGATGGGGCAGTGGGGCTTGGAGAGCTGCACAGCCTGCGTGAAAGAGCCACATGTGGATAGACCAAGGTCTCTTTAGTCTAACACAGGGGTGGCCAAACTGTGGCTCGGAAGGTTGCCTAGGCTGGAGGCCTTGGCCTATCCACTCCCACGAGGGAAAAGGAGACGGCCCCAGAGGCTCCTGCAACGTCTGTCACGAGCTGGGGCCAGGCCAGGCGAAATCCAGGGGCAGTCCAAGGTCTGTAGCTGGTGAGCAAAGAGGGTTCAAAGCACCAAAACCAAATCACAGTCCAGGTATCGCAGGTCAGAGGTTCAGAAGCCAAAGTCAGAAGCCGAAGTGGATGCTAGAACGTCAGGTAAGTGACTAGTTGCTTCCACAAAGCCTTCTCCCAAAGCCCACAGCTATATAGCCCTCTGCTGTCTGTTGCCCATTTGGACTAATTGCTGGGTCAGAGGGCGGCCAGGATCCTGCTGAGACTCAAGCATCCTCACTCCTAGAGGGTCCAGGATCCTTTTAGAACTCAGGGCTCAGGGAGCGTCTTGCTCATGAGCGTGCCGCCCTCCTCCGATCCCTGAGGTCCTGACGAAGGCGGTCACGCACACGAGCCACCCAAGAGGGCGAGGTGGGGGGGGGGGCTTGGGTCTTCTCCAGCAGGAGGCAGGGGCACTGGTGCAGGTGGCAGTGGCACAGTTTCTTCTGCAGGCTCAGCTTCTTCTGCAGGGTCCCCAGCACCCATGACAACGTCAAAGGGGCCTCCCACTTCCTGAGGGAAGGGGAATCTCCAAGGGAGTTGGCTTTTCCCCCTCGAGGGTAGCCGGTTTGGCCACCCCTGTGTAGACTAAACAGGCATTAGATGCTTCTGCAGAGAATACGTCTCTCTTTAATGCCCGTAACAAAAAGCCTGCCAAGAAAATGTCATCATGTGACATCACCCCACGGGTCAGTCATGACTCAGTGCTTGCACAGCGGACTACCTTTACCTTTAACAACAGGGAAGTCAAAAGGGGTAGTATGAAGCCGCTGCTGTTCTTGGACCAGGGGTGGAATTCTAGCAGGAGCTCCTTTGCATATTAGGCCACACCTCCTTGATGTAGCCAGTCCTCCAAGAGCTTGGAATTCTAGCAGGGGCTCCTTTGCATATTAGGCCACACACCCCTGATGTAGCCAGTGTTCCAAGAGCTTGGAATTCTAGCAGGGGCTCCTTTGCATATTAGGCCACACCTCCTTGATGTAGCCAGTCCTCCAAGAGCTTGGAATTCTAGCAGGGGCTCCTTTGCATATTAGGCCACACACCCCTGATGTAGCCAGTGTTCCAAGAGCTTGGAATTCTAGCAGGGGCTCCTTTGCCTATTAGGCCACACCCCCTGATGTAGCCAGTCCTCCAAGAGCTTGGAATTCTAGCAGGGGCTCCTTTGCATATTAGGCCACACACCCCTGATGTAGCCAGTGTTCCAAGAGCTTGGAATTCTAGCAGGAGCTCCTTTGCCTATTAGGCCACACCTCCTTGATGTAGCCAGTCCTCCAAGAGCTTGGAATTCTAGCAGGGGCTCCTTTGCCTATTAGGCCACACACCCCTGATGTAGCCAATCCTCCAAGAGCTTGGCATTCTAGCAGGGGCTCCTTTGCATATTAGGCCACACACCCCTGATGTAGCCAGTGTTCCAAGAGCTTACCAAAAAGAGCCTTGTAAGCTCTTGGAGGATTGGCTGCATCAGGGGTATGTGGCCTAATCAGCAAAGGAGCTCTTGACAGAATTCCACCCCTGTCTTGGACCATCTTCTTCCTGCCTGCCATGTAAGGTTGCCAACGCTGGCATGGGAGATCTCTGGAGATTTGGGCCTGGAGCCAGGGAAGGTCACGGTTTGGGGAGGGGAAGGACCTCAGCTGGGTGTAAGGCCGCTGAATCTACCCTCCAAAGCAGCCATTTTCTTCAAGGGAACTGTGGTCAGGAGACTGTTGTAACACTAGAGATGTTCAAGCCAATGCTCCCTATAAGCTGTGGAGTCTTGTGAGCCAAAATTCTACTTTGTGAGTTACTGCATCGATTAGTTTGCTCTGGGGCTGTTTTTCCTGAGCTAAGGCAAAAATGTGTGAGCCGGAGGCAAAAAACCCCCTGTGAGCTAGCTCACACTAACTCAGCTTAGAGGGAAAACTGCTTCAGGCCCCACCTAGAGGATGACAAACTTACTGCCACAATCCCTCCCTCCTGCTACAACCGACAGAAGAGCAGGCAAAGAACCGGTCACCATACTCCTCCTTCAGCTCTGAAGGAGAGCCAGCTTGATGTAGTGGTTAAGTGTCCAGACTTTTCTCAGGGAGAACCGGGTTTGATTCCCCATTCCTCCACTTACAGCTGCTGGAATGGCCTTGGGTCAGCCATAGTTCTTGCAGTGTTGTCCTTGAAAGGGCAGCTTCTGGGAGAGCTCTCTCAGCCCCACCCACCTCACAGGGGGTCTGTTGTGGGGGAAGAAGAGAAAGGAGATTGTAAGCTGCTCTGAGTCTCTGATTCAGAGAGAAGGGCGAGGTATAAATCTGCAGTTGTCTTCTTCAGTTCCTCTGGCGTTCTGGTTCCAAGCTCTTCAAAGGGACAGGCAGAATCTCAAGGGCAGCCAAGCCAAACCTCTCTGTAGGGGTGGTGCCAGGGGTCACGATGGCAGGCCAGAAGCCAAGGAACCGAGGCCCATGAGCAACCGGAGACCTTGGCCTATCCACTCCCACGAGGGAAAGGGAGACGGCCCTAGAGGCTCCTGCAACGTCATAGGGGCCTCCCACTTCCTGAGGGAAAGGGAATCTCCAGGGGAGGCGGCTTCTCCCCCTCTAGGCAACCTTCCCACCAGAAAGCTGTGATGCCTCAAGGGCCTCTGGGATGGTCTCTCCCTTCCTGATGGGAAGGGCGATAGGAGGCGGCAGCGAGAATGATGGGTCCAATGAGAGGCGATCTATCTCCCATTTCCTGGCTACAGAGACGCCGGAGGGAGTGGAGTGATGACTTCCTCTCGGCCCCCTTAGTCCAGCTGCCAAGGTCCCCAGAGAGGTAATGTGTGTGAGAGAGCGAGAAAGCATACGCATTTTTGGATATGGGAGGTGAAGACTGGAGGAGGCGGAGGCGTAACGGAATAAACGGAAATGGAAACAGCCAGCCCATAGACGGATTGACACATGAAAGAGTACAGGGGTCTCCAACCTTCTTGAGCCGGCAGGCATCTAAGGAATTCTGACACTGTTTGGTGGGTGTGGAGACAAAATGGCCGCCGCAGGAGGCGGAGCCGGCTACGCTACGGCTGCCCCAGCTTACCCTCAGTCACCCAGCAAAGATCCTTGTGCTGTGGTGACGGCTGCTGCCAAAGCATCAATGTGAAAAATGTGAACAGCCTGACAAATCTCTAATAGCCAATCAGAAACCTTGCTGGGCAAAAGGCCCACCTGTCCCCACCGGCTTTCTATAAACCCTTGGCGGGCAGCAGGGAAGGGGTCAGCGGGTGCTGAGATGCCCACAGGCACCAACCGGAGACCCCTGTGAGAGAACGATAAAGCAAAAGTAATTCAGAGTTCCTTCCTTCTACACCAGGGGTGGCCAAACTGAAGCTCAGGAGCCCCATGTGGCTCTTTCACACATATTGTGCACCCCATCAGTTGGCTTGGAGAAGGCATTTGTCTCTTTAAATCGCTTGCCAAGCCTAGCCAGCAAGCAGCTTGGAGAATGCATTTAAAGTTGCTTTCTACCCTCCCCTCTATTTTCCTTCCTTCCTTCCCGCCCTCCTGCCCTCAGACGTCTGAGGTTCGTGTTTTGTGGCTCTCAAACATTAGATGTTTATTCTATGTGGCTCTTACGTTAAGCGAGTTTGGCCACCCCGATCTACACGCTGGTTCTCATGCATGTGTGAACACAGACGAAGAAGCCTGAACTATTGAGCCACGATGGCCATTTTTACATTCCGAAGGAGAAACTAGAAGCCAACATCGCTCCTCTCTATTGGAGGTGCCTCCGTTTCCATTTACCTGAACACAGGACTGTGGCCTCCAATACGGGCCTTAGACCAAGCTAATGGAGAAGGTACAGCCAGGTAATCCATCCCTTCTTTACGTGCCATGCTGAGTCCAAAGCCCCCAGGGGTACTCCCCCCATCCTCTCCATTGCAGCTCCCTTCTTCTTTCCGGGTCAGAGCCACGGTCTGCTCTGTTGAGGTCTTCCGGGCTTTTTGGGGAATGCTCTCTGCCGGTCGAGTGCCGGCGCAGTTAAAGGGGGCTGGATCGCCCCCTGCCTCCACGGATTCCCCCGGGGCCTCCTCCCCGAGGCTCCCCCGCCGAGACAGACAAGGGGACGCAGACGAGTGTGTTTCCGAGCTGGAGTAGCGCCGCTTGCCACAGGGAGAAGCCGGGCGTGGGCCCAAAAGCATCCACCCGTCCTCCGTCCCCCGGCTCGGAGAATAACTGGAGCCGTAGATCGGCCATGACTCATCGGCAGATGACCAGGGCTTGGGGGAACCCCGCGGGGAGCCCAAGGGAGACGTGAGGGCAAACCGCGCTGCAGCTTCGTTCAGTTCGTGTTCCACGTCATCCCCCGTGGGTGCCTCGTCATCCGAAAAAAAGCTCCATGGGGAGGCGCTACCGCTGCTGGCAGGGCTAGGGGTGAAGAAGCCGGACGCCGGCGGTGCCTCGCGGTATCCTCCAAAGGCCTCTAGGAGGAGATAATCACGCGGCGAAGAGTCCCAGTCGTCTTCCTCAGTCCGTCGGCCCGGGGAAATGGTAGTGATTTGTATGCTCGGGCACTCGAGCACCCGAGAGCCTCCGAGACGCACGCGCCGTGCCGGCTGACTCTCAAAAGTGTCTCCATCTAAGTCAGCCGGACGGGGAGGGGGAGAGTGCATGCCAGCTCGTCCTCCCCCTGGGTGCAGCGGGCATGGGATGCCCAGAGGTGAAGCGTAGGGAGGGGGGTCCCCCAACGTCAGTGAGCAATAGACGGGGAGGCTGTCTGCTTCTAGATCTGTAAAAAAAAAAAAAGACCATTTAATTTTTTTGTCGATTGATGGCAAAGGTTTATGAACCCCTATTCCCAAACTTCACATACAACTCTATTTATATATATAAAAAAGCTATAAGATACATTGCTAGGAAAGAAAGCATAGCATCACAGAGTTGGAAGGGACCCCCAAGGTCATCTAGTGCAATCCCTTACACAATGCAGGAAATTCACAAATACCCCCACATACCCAGTGACACTTGCTCCATGCCCAGAAGTTGGCCAAACTGCCTGGAGAAAAATTGCCGCCTGACCCCAAAGTGGCAATTAGCATTTCCCTGGGCATGTAAGAAAGGGCAATGAAAATTAAGCACTGATGCAAACCTTCCTGTCCTCCTTCCCATGATCTGTATAAGGGACCTCGAGGGTCATCTAGTCCAGCCCCCTGCACAATGCAAGAAATTGACAAACACCTTCCCCTAAATTCACAAGATCAGCATTGCTCTCAGATGGCCATCTAGCCTCTGTTTAAAAACTTCCAAGGAAGGAGAGCCCACCACCTCCCAAGGAAGAAGCCTGTTCTACTTGAGGAACTCCATTAACTGCCAGGAAGTTCTCCCTAATGTTTAGTTGAAAGCTATATTGATTTAATTTCAACCTGTTGATTCTGGGGCAATAGAAAACAACTTCGTGCCATCCTCTATATGACAGACCTTCAAGGAGTTGAAGATGGTTATCATATAATTTCTCAGTTGTCTCCTCTCCAGGCTAAACATACCCAGCTCCTTCAGCCTTTCTTCATAGGACTTGGTCTCCAGACCCCTCACCATTTCTGTTGCCCTCCTCTGGACACCTTCCAGCTTGTCTATATCTTTCTTAAATTGCGGTGCCCAAAACCGAACACAATACTCTAGGCGAAGTCTAACCAGAGCAAAGTGAAACAATACCATCGCTTCATGTGATCTGGACACTAGGCTTCTGTTGAGTGCGGAATCGTAAGCTGGTGAAGGGATAAATGATCTGAGAAATGCTTCTAATTTAACGCTCGCCTGGGGCTCTCCTTTCTTGCATTAGGGTTGCTTTTGGCTGGTGGGAGGGCGGCATACGCTAATGAGCTTCGCTAATAAGCTCCACCACCTATTTTTTGGACTGCGATACTGCAACTTACCACTCTACACCATGATATTCAACAAAATCCATCACTAATGTGCCCCGTTCTGTCGACTTGGCACAAAATGATAAGTTTATGCTCTAATTTGCCCTCTACCTCTCCACCTTGCCTTGACAAGTAGTAACTTCCCAGGAGGGGTCGCTCAGCGGTCCACAGGGTTGCCAATCCCCAGGTGGGATAGGTATACAGCCAAAGGCATCCACGTCAAGAGAAACCACAATAATATAAAGGATTTATAGAATGAAAAGTTACGTCTAGTCAAAACACACATATAAAGAACATCAATAAAGCGCAAGTCGGAACCACTCCCATGTGCAGTTCAAATACTCTCTCTTTCAGTTTCAAAATCCGGGATGCGGTATAATGAGCCGTCGAGTAGAACAGAGTCCAGTGCTCCAAATCCACTTCTAGCCAGTGGAAAAGATGGAAGCAGCAAGGCAAAAAGGACGCAACAGGGATGCGCTAATTGCCCTGTTTCACATGAGGCGTCTATGAGCTGCGTGAACGAAATATTAAAAATCGCTAGCAAATCTTGCAATTCAAAAATTACATAAAGAATCTTAATAATACATACCTTGCTCCTGGCTCCACTCCCAATGGCTCCTGGCTCCACCCTCAAAGTCCCCAGATATTCCTTGGACTTGGCGACCCTAGCTGGTCCGCCTCAGAGCCTTAAAATAAATCAAGTTCCTAGTCCACAAAAAGGCCCGGCAGCTCTTATGCTCCTGTCTCGCCACACTAGGAATTAAGGGCATGCGGAAAGAAGCAGGAAATCGAGGTAACCACTTCGGAGAACGTGTCTGCTCACGGGAGGCATTCAAGCAAGCGATGGCTAAGAGGCCTCCTTTAACTATCCTCCCAAACGGTGAGGATTTCGAGTGGGATTACCCGTAAACAGAGGTGGAATCCTGGCAAGAGCTCCTTTGCATATTAGGCGATATTGGGAGGGACGGTGGCTCAGTGGTAGAGCATCTGCTTGGGAAGCAGAAGGGACCAGGTTCAATCCCTGGCATCTCCAAAAAAGGGTCCAGGCAAATAGGTATGAAAAACCTCAGCCTGAGACCCTGGAGAGCCGCTGCCAGTCTGAGAAGACAAGACTGACTTTGATGGACCAAGAGTCTGATTCAGTATAAGGCAGCTTCATATGTTCATATATGTTCACACGCCTCTGATGTAGCCAAACCTCCAAGAACTTTTACAAGGCTCTTTTTTTGTAAGCTCCAGCAGGATTGGCTGCATCAGGGGTGTGTGGCCAAATATGCAAAGGAGCTCCTGCTAGAATTCCACTCTTGCCCCTAAGGGATCCTGGAAAGATCCAGCTTCGTGCCCTTCCTCTTCCCGCCCCCCCTCCCCCAAATGACAATTCCGTCCATTCAAAGAAGCCGGTCAGAGCATTCCTGCCCCATCAGAGAGATCTGAACGTCAGTTTAAAAAGTGACTAGCGGCAAGATAAAAAGTAAATAGGGACGAGATTCTTTCTCCTAGAAAAAACAAATATTTGGACCAACAAAGTTAAACAAACAAAAAGAGAGGGAGAGATGAAAGTCGATGTGTTCCCTGCTCTCCCTTGCTCTGACTTCCTTCCTCCCCCTCTCCTCCCCCCAAAACCTGCTTCTAATTTACCGTCCTTTTTGCTTACCCCATTTTTGCCAGCTGCTCTCTCAGCAGCGGGTGGTCCCCCGCCTTGCGCCCCAATGGCGCCCACCCTGTCATAGCTCAGCTTGCCCCCTTACTCACGACTCCCCCTAGCGGCAGCCTGAAGCTCCTGCAACCCAACCCTGGTCTTTTCCGAACTCGCCATCCAGTGTGAACAAGCATCCATGATTCGCCTCGTGGCTGGGGCAGGAAAACACATCGGGAAATTCACAGACCGCATGCTTGTGGAGAGGCACGATGAGAAAACTGGCATCCCCCAGAAGGTAGGATGAAGGAAGAGGATGGCGAGCCAGAAAGGAATCAGGGGAGATCCATAAACGCCCTCTGTAAGGGTGTCTTGGAGTGCACAAAGCATTTCACCCTCATTTCCTCAATTGTCTGCACAACAGCCTTGAGAGGGAGGCTCCAAGGATTCACCCCTCTTCACAAACTCAAGCAGAAAGGCAGGAAATTGCCTGTTATCTACTCAGTCATCCGCAGACATAAAGTCTGAAGCAGAGGAGGCTTTTTTTTTTTTTTTTAGTAGGAGCTCCTTTGCATATTAGGCCCCACTCCCCTGATGTAGCCAATCCTTCTGGAGCTTACAGGGCTCTTAGTACAGGGCCTACTGTAAGCTGCACTGGCCCAAGGGCGCTTGGCACTGCAGGCAGGCACCCCCACTGCTGCCCCCCCCCTGCAGCTTCGCACACACAACCCCGAGCACGCCGAGGCACAGGGCGGTGCCCGCCCCCTCCCTTCCCCTCTCCCCTGCGTGATCAGAGCGTGCCTGCCTGGGCCATACCGGCTGCAACACAGTGTGTATCTTTTCTTTCAAAGAGCTCACTAGAGGCTTCTCCCCCCTCCTTTCCAGAACTGGAAGGGAGCGGGAGCCAAGCCTCCTCTGGTGTGTTCTTTGAAAGATAAGATGCACACTGCATCGCGGCTGGCAGGGCCCAGGTGTGGCGCACTCTGATCGCACCGGTGGGGGGAGGCAGCCAAAGGGCCGAGAAGGGAAAGGAGGGGGTGGGCGGTGGCCAAACTAGGCACTTGCCTGAGGCACCGGGAGGAGCCCAAGTCAGCGCCCCTACCCTCCTGGCGCCCTAGGCAAGCGCCTAGTTTGCCTAGTGGGCGAGCCGGCCCTGACTGTAAGCTCCAGGGGGATTGGCTACATCAGGGGGTGCGGCCTAATAGGCAAAGAAGTTCCTGCTACAAAAAAAGCCCTGAAGCAGATCGTTTGAGGTCAAAACTCATCCCCTTCACAGGATGCTGTGGTGGAAAGAGCTGTCAAGTTACAGCTGACTCAACGGCGTCCCTGCAGGGTTTTCAAGGCCAGAGACCTTCAGAGGGGCTTCACCATTGCCTGTCTTCGCGTCACACGCCTGGTATTCCTTGGAGGTCTCCCTTCCAAGTACGGACCAGCGCTCGCCCTCCGTAGCTTCTGAGATCCGACACAAGACCGGGCTAGCCTGGACTATCCATGTCAAGGCTAAATAAAAACAGTGTCTACTGCTTCGATTTTGGCACTCCCTTGGCTGAGAAGGGAGAAACCAAACAAGTATATGAATAAACAAGGGTTGCCCATCCCCAGGTGGGGGCAGGGGATCCCCCGGTTTGGAGGCCCTCCCCCCGCTTCAGGGTCATCAGAAAGCGGGGGGGGGGAGGGAAATGTCTGCTGGGAACTCTGTTATTCCCTATGGAGATTTATTCCCAAAGAAAATCATGGAGAATTGATCCGTGGGTATCTGGGGCTCTGCGGGGGCTGTGTTTTGAGGTAGAGGCACCAAATTTTCAGTACAGCGTCTACTGCCTCTCCCCAAAATATCCCCCATGTTTCAAAACGATTGGACCAGGGGGTCCAAATCTATGAGCCCCAAAAGAAGGTGCCCCTATCCTTCATTATTTCCTATGGAAGGAAGGCAAAGGTGTGCCGTCCTTTTAAATGTGATGCCCAAAACTCCCTTTGAAGTTCAGTTATGCTTGTCAAAGCCTTGGTCTTGGCTCCACCCCTAATGTCTCCTGGCTCCACCCCCAAAGTATCTTGGCTCCACCCCCAAAGTCCCCAGATATTTCTTAAATTGGACTTGGCAACCCTATCAGTTAACCAGAGCTTTTTCTGTAGCAGGAGCTCCATTGCATATTAAGCCACACCCCCTGATGTAGCCAATCCTCCAAGAGCTTACAGGGCTCTTAGTGCAGGGCCTACTGTAAGCTCCAGGGGGATTGGCTACATCAGGGGTGCGTGGCCTAATATGCAAAGGAGCTCCTGCTACATAAAAAGCCCTGCAGTTAACAATAAACACGTTATCATTCACGATGGTCAATTCCCTTTTTGTTGCGAATGCATGAAGGGTTGCATCAGTGCTTGCTTGCCGTTACCTCCCCAGTTAACAATAAACGTGTCATCATTCACGATGGTCAATTCTCTTTTCGTTGCGAATGTGATAAAGGTCGCAAAGGTGCTTTATGCTCGTGGCCTTTTCTTACACCTCCAGGGAAACGCCATTTGCAGCAATTCCTCTCCAGGCTATTATTGCTAGGGATTCTGGAGGGGTTTTTTGGTTTGCTTGTTTTTGGTTTTGGCCATCTTCTGGGCATGGAGCAGGTGCCATTGGGGGTGGGGTGGGGGGAGGTAGTTGTAAATTCCCTGCATTGTTCAGGGAGTTGGACTAGATGACCCCAGAGGTCCCTTCCAACTCGATGATTGTATGATTCATTTTATTAGGGTTACAATACTACCATGAACATCTTCATAATTTACTTCCTCAACTTATCCCTTTTGGGGGGAGGGTGAAACTCAAACCTCCCAGCTGAAACTGGAGCAGGGGTGGCCAAACTGTGGCTCAAAAGCCACATGTGGCTCTTTCACACATATTGTGCAACTCTCAAAGCCCCCACCGCCCCGTTTGCCGGCTTGGAGAAGGCCTTTGTCTCTTTAAATCACTTCTCCAAGTCGAGGCAGTCAACGAGCGACTTGGAGAATGCATTTAAAGTTGCTTCCTTTCCACACCTCTCCCTCTCTTCCCATCTATTTGCCTCCCTTCCTGCTCTCAAACATCTGACATTCGTGTCTCGTAGCTCTAAAACATCTGAAGTTTATTCTATGTGGCTCTTACATTAAGCAAGTTTGGCCACCCCTGGACTGGAGTAACCCAGAGAAATGAATCTATCCTCGCTAAAGCAAAACTTCCATGTCCGGAGGCAATATACCTCCAAGCGGCAGGCATTGAGCGATATGCAACTGGAAAGGACAGCTGGCATCAGGGCCTGCTTCTGAGCTTCTCAGCAGCATAAAACCAATTACGGCCAGTGGGCATACTGGTTAAAGCGCTAGGGTTGGGGAGAACTGAGTTCAAATCCGCCCTTCACTTATGAAGCTTGGCAGTTGTCTTTGGGCCAGCCATGGTCTGTCTGCCTAATCTATCCCACAAGGGTGTTGTAAGGACAAAATGGCGGAAGGAAGAATCACATATGATACTGCAGTGTCATACTGAGCTAGTGTGCTGTAGTGATTGCAGTGAAGGACTAGGATCTCGGCGATCCAGGTTCAAATCCCCTGGGCTTTTTCTGTGGCAGGAACTCTTTTGCATATTAGGCCACCCCCCCCTCCGATGCAGCCAATCCTCCAAGACCTTACAGTAGACCCTGGACTAAGAGCCCTGTAAACTCTTGGAGGATTGGCTACATAAGAGGGGTGTGGCCTTGTATGCAAAGGAGCTCCTGGTACAAAAAAAAAAAAAGCCCTGTGAATCCCCATTCTGGCATGGAAGCGATCTGGGTCCGCTTGAGCCAGTCACATCCTCTTGGCCTGACCTCATCTACCTCACAAGGCTGTTGTGAGGATAAATGCTTTGGATCCCCACTAGGAAGAAAAGCAGGGCATCGATGAAGTAAATAAATACAAGTGAACTGCTTGGCGGAAGGGTGGGCTAAAAACACAATGAAGAAATCAACGAAAATCAGTCTAGCCTCTGTCAGAAGCAGGACACCGGGCCCGCAGTCCAACACAGTAAGGGCTTGTGCATCCTTGGCTCCACAGGGAGGAAGGGGGCCACCCTCTGCCCCCCCTGTTCCGGTTCCATTCACGGGCTACGCCAGGAGCAAGATTCCAGGCCTCCTCCTCTACCTTAAGGATCCGGGAAGGTTTTTTTGGCAAGCGAAGGGGGGCTCAGAAAGCTTCCTTCGAGCTTAGCCAAGCCCTCTCTGGGCCTCCACCCTGTTTTGTGGGCCAGAGACAAGCCCGGGATTAGGAGGGGCCACCATCTGAACCCAATTATAGGGCCATTTCCCAAAGCCCCAGGCTCCACTGGCAGGGACCCCCGTTGTCAAGGAAACGGGGCCTGGGCCAAGGACGAAAGGGAAAATGGCAGTGTTGCAAGGGAGATAGTTGAAACCGTATGTGAGAGGCGGGCAAGAGACGTGCCCCCCCCCCCTTGCCGCCACGCCTCCCCGCCCCCTCCACCACGGATGGAAGGGCTTGGACCAAGGCCAGTCTGGAAGGGCTGGATGCAGCGGGATCCCGAGGCCTACTTTGCTTCCCCATCTGGATTTCATTCGAACCAGACACCGCCTGCCCAGAGACGGTTTGACCTTTCTCTCTGGAAACGAACCCAGTTTCCTACCTTCGCCTCTGGGGCTGCCAGCTCCCTCCAAGAATCGGTCTCGGCCAGAATGTGGATTTATTCGGGCCCTACGGATGCGTTTGGAAGAACGTGTCCTCTTCCCCAAGTAACGGGGGCCATGAACGTTCCCACTGTGGATGCCGAGATGGGGCTGGAGTCATAAATCAGATCACAAAAAAGCAGGGCGCCCCTCTGGGCCGTCTATTTTTCAAATATGTGTGTCACGCAAACCACACTTTTCTATTTTGGAAAGCCAGGCTTCGAATACCAGATGCGACCTTTTGTGTTTTAAGCTCTTCCGAGGGGACCACTTCTGAGAAAACAGATTTCGACTCGTGGAAGCTTGTGTCCCCACAAATGTTGTTTTTTAAAGGTTACTTTTGCTCCAACAGCCTGTCCTTCTGGAAATTTCTCTGAATTAATATATTTGATTTTCAGGAGGTGGAGTCAGCTTTTGGGGAAGATAGCAAAAAAAAAAAAAATAAGAACAACAACTGCCTGAGAGAAATGCAAGAAAAGAGAAGTGTTTTGGATAGTCAGAACTGATGAGAAGAAAGGAAAGAACCAAATTATGCCTTTGGTGCTAGTCCTTAAGAACACACCATCTATCATTAAAAAACATAGTTGTCACAAGAGGTTACCCTATTACCAAACCTGTTAGACTACCACAGATTTTGGCCAGCAATAACCAAGGGTACCTCCTAGCAATGCTCTCCCTAAGGTGTGGAGTCTTGTGAGCAAAAATTCTACTTTGTGAGCTACTGGCGTTAAAGTTGTGAGCTAAGACAAAAATGCGTGAGCTGGAAGCTAAAAACCTGTGAGCTGGCTCACACTAACTCAGCTTAAAGGGAACACTGCCTCCTAACCTGCCTCATCCTCCTTGTGTGTATTAATGAAGTAACCACAACCCAGTTTTGACTGTCCAGGAACTCGTGTTTTAAAAGGCTCACAGGCCTGCGGTATCTTAAAAATAAACCGCTTTTCTATTCCATCCTAAAATTTCACGGACTAGAACCCATTTTGCCAGATACAATCTTCAAGTGCACATTGCATCACCTGTGGCCTACCTCAGGTGAAGCAATGTGCACTTGAAGATTGTATTTGGCAAAATGAGTTCTAGGCAAAAAAACGCACTCTACCTGAAGTTCATTACTGGTTCTCCAGCCGTCTTTACTCCGCCCATCTATGTTTTTCTAGGTTACTCGAGTTAGCAGGGCGGGGAATCATCTTCCTAACTATGGAAGAACACTGTTCCTCTTTGCTCACAGTTCTTCACACACATACGCACATCAGCTTCACAAAAGACCTACGAGGCAGGCCAAATCTCCGTTCACAATCGACAAGGCCAGGGTTAGAGGATTGTGGTTTAACCTTGTGCAAGTGCAGAGCTGCGACTCTTTTTCCCCCCTGGATCCTCACTCCAACACAAACCTACATCGCCTCTATTTTTGGTTACTTTTAAAAAATGTATCATTATTATATAGCAGGGGTGGCCAAACTGTGGCTCTTTTACACATATTATGTGGCTCTCAAAGCCCCCACCGCCCTGTTGGCCGGCTTGGAGAAGGCATTTCTCTCTTTAAAACACTTCTCCAAGCCTAGCCAGCCAGGGTCTTGGAGAATGCATTTAAAGTTGCTTTCTTCCCACCTCTCCCTTCCTTCCTTCCTTCCTTCCGGCTCTCAAACATCTGACGTTCTTGTCTTTAGGCTCTCAAACATCTGATGTTTATTCTCTGTGGCTCTTACATTAAGTAAGTTTGGCCACCTCTGCGATATAGCATAAAGATAGTCAGTTATCAATCCTGGGGAAGCCAAAGCTACAATTTACCTTCTGCATGAAGTTCTGTGGGTTCCATAAACTTGCAAACACAAACTTTGGTCAACACGCGAAACTCATGTAAACTGGACTGGGTTACAAGATTTTGAAAAAGAAACGAAAAAAGATCTATTTCCCGACTATTTGAAACAAGTGATCACTATGACAAATCTCTCCTATTGTTTAAACTGTGGCAATTGCTACTAACTAGGAACATTCCTAAATCTTCCAACCCCCCAAAAGGGGGCATTTTCATCATTTTTTTTAAAGAACTCAAAAGAAGGCAAACACCAAAAAAAAGGACATCTGGTAACCCTAAAACTGCATCTTTCTCCCATGTGCTGTTAAAGGCACCATGAGAAGAAGCAAGCCGCTCTTACAACCTGAGGGACCGCCTTTCCCCACGTTTCCCGGAGAGCACTTCGGTGCATATCACAAAATCTACTTACAATCTCTGGCCCTAAGGAGGACAGGCTCATGTCAACTAGAGCCAGAGCCTTCTCTGTAGTGGCCCCAAGCTGGTGGAATGAGTTGCCAGAAGAGGTCAGGGCCCTGCGAGAGCCCATACAGTTCTGTAGGGCCTGTAAGATGGCACTCTTCCACCAGGCATTTGTGAACTAGGCTGTTGGCCACTACAGTTTATAGCAACATGTGAACCACCACCAACAATCTCCTGTACAGCAGCTGCAGAGAGGAGAACTTAAGATCTGCTATGCAGAGAATTATAAAATTGGAAAATGTAAGATCATGGCACTGAAACATTTTTTTTAAAATGTATTTTATGTCTCTTTTACTCTATGTTTGATGGTTTTAATGCTATACTATTATGTTGAATCACGCACACGCATGTCTGTGTGAGCCGCCCTGAGCCCGCCTCGGCGGGGAGGGCGGGATAAAAGTGGAATTAAATAAATAAATAAACAACCAACCTTTTTGCGAATATTCTTATCAACTCTTGTGGCTGGTTTTACGATCCTTAGTCACAGACAACCCTCTCTTCCCTCCCCCCCCCCCCATGCACTGCAGAATGGTGGAATCTTTCATGCCATCTCCCACCCACCCCTCATCCTAAAAAGGGGGGGCTATCTCACACACATGCTTTCTTGAAAGAGAGACTCTCCATCCCCCTCCTTTCAGAATAACTTAAAACAGAGCCCCGTCCCAGCCGAAAAATAAGCCCCCCCCCCCAAGGCAAAGCCCCTCACCTTCCAAGGGGACCTCCATGGCAGGGGATTCCTTCTCCTCTTCTCCAAAAATCAGCTTAAATTCCAAATCTTCATCTTCACAGTTTGAAGCCCCCATTTTTTCTGGGGGAGGGGGGGGGGAATGCAGTCAAGAAGGGGGGGGGGAGCAAATAATTCTTTTACCCCCTTATTCCAGGATGAAGAGCAAGCCGGGGAGGGGGGACTTCTCCCCAGATTCCCCCCTTCTAACTCAATGCCTCTTTCTGCCTTCCACTTTTCCCCCCTCCTCTCTTTACTAATTTTTTTTTTAAAACCCAAACTTTCCCAAACAAACTTTTCCCTCTCCTCCAAACGCCCCCCTCCCGCTCCCCCTCTCCCTGCTGATTGGCTGTCGCAAAAGGCCAAGCCCTGCCCCTATGTCACACGAAGACACACCCACCCAGAAGGGGGGAAAGAACGGGGGCTCCTGGGCGGTTCCATTTTCCCCCGCGCCCCCAGGAAGGAACCTCGGTCCCTCCCGTTTCTCCCAAATGGAACAATCTACTTGAAGCCCATTGGAAGCCTGCCTAAGGAGACCCGCCTCCCCTTGGTCTGCCTGCTCGGGAGGGTTGGCCACGCCCAGGCAGGCGCTTAAAGGCGCGGGGCGCAAATGGCAAATAATAATAATAGATGGATAATGGCCGTGCGCGCTGCAAGAGCCACGTGAATGCCGGCATTACGCACGCTGCCATTTAGGGCAAGGAGGAGTGGGGCAGCCCAGCCATACGACAAATGCGTGGGGGCGGGAGATGGTGCAATTCGGCAGCTCTTAGGGGGAGCGGAGGCTGCTTTAGCAGGAGGGATGCTCTAGACCCGGGGTGCCCAAATTTGCTTAACGCAAGAGCCCCATAAGAGTAAACATCAGATGTTTGAGAGCCACAAGATGTGAGCGTCAGATGCTTGAGGGAAGGAAGGAAGAGAAGGGAGAGGTGGAAAGAAAGCAACTTTACCTTTAAATGCATTCTCCAAGCTGCTGGTTTGGGGAAATTTGGAGAAGTGATTGAAAAGAAACAACTATCTTTTCTGAGCCAGACAATGGCCACGCAATATATGTGAAAGAGCCACATGTGGCCCCTGAGCCCAAGTTTGGCCACCCCTGCTGTAGACTTCAGCAGGTTAATTTGCAGGAAAGGGAGATGCCGCTTCAAGATGTCTGGAAGTGACACTACCTCTGGCCAGGGCACGCCAGCGGGCAGGAATGAGGTATTAATTAGTTTCCTTGTTTCTTTTAACCACGCTTAATTCTTTTTTAATGCCGCCCTGGTGATGTTTGGCAACAGTTATTATTTTTATTTTGTTCTGTGCCAATTGCTAGGGAGGGCAAAGGGCAACACCATTTGGGGAGGAGGCACCAAGTTTATTTTATTATGTCTTTAAAAAAAAATAAATCCCCCTTTTCTCCTTGACTAGGGGGATCCCCGAGTGGCTTTTCATATTGTTCCCCGTTCCTTTGCTCAATTCCCACGACGACCCTTTGAGGGTCAATTCAGGCGAGCAGGCAGAGCATCTGTTTGGGAAGCAGAAGGTCCCAGGTTCAATCCCCGGCATCTCCAACTAAAAGGGTCCAAGCAAATAGGCGTGGAAAACCTCAGCATGAGACCCTGGAGAGCCGCTGCCAGTCAGGTGAGGGACGGTGGCTCAGTGGTAGAGCATCTGCTTGGTAAGCAGAAGGTCCCAGGTTCAATTTCCAGCATCTCCAAGTAAAAAGGGTCCAGGCAAGTAGGCGTGAAAAACCTCAGCTTGAGATCCTGGAGAGCGGCTGCCAGTCTGAGTAGACAAGACTGACTTGGATGGACCAAGATTCCGTATAAGGCAGCTTCATATGTTAGTCTGAAGCAAGAGAACAGGGTTGATAGGTCTGTGTTGGGAAATCCCTGGAGACTTAGAGGCTGGATCTGGGAGAGGGTGGGGTTTAGGGTGGGGCCTCAGCATGGGACAATGCCAGGGGTGTCAAACTCATTTGTTGAGAGGGCTGGATCTGACATAAATGAGATCTTGTTGGGCTGGGCCATGTCGGGTTGGGCCATGTGTATACCCATTTAAGATTAGGTAGCAGAGATATACATTTTATAAAGAACACAGACAAACACTTTTTTTTTTAAACTGAAAACATGCTTAAAATGTTAGCACTCATTGGTCTTAAAGATGCTTTCTTTGTATTTCTCCCATGGGAACCAGGGAACTGGGCAAAGGAAGCTCTGGCTCTTTCTTTCCTTCCCCAGGGGGCTGGGAGGGGGAGCCTCAGCCAATAGAAGGAAGAGAGTCTTGGCTCAGTAGCTCTGCTGTGCAATTGAGAGAGCCTGTCAAAGCAAGCTGTTCCTCCCCAAAGGAGGAGCCTCAGTCAATGGAGAAAACAGAGGCTTTGCTCTGTAGTTCCTGTGTGATTGAGCAAGCCTTGCAAAGCAAGCTCTTATGCAGAAGGAAGCAAGAGAGAGGGAGAAGGAAGCAGATGACAGCCAGTTGCTCAGGGCCTGATTGGAGCCCTCCAGGGCCTGATTCGACCCTCGAACTGGATGTTTGACTCCCCTGCCATAGAGTCCACCCTTCAAAGCAGCCATCTTCTCCAAAGGAAAATGCCAATGAAAATCACCAGATAATAATAATACTTTCACACATCTAGTGTGTATGCATACTCTATTGAGTCAACAAACATGCATCAGCATTAATAATAATCATCACATGTCACTGGTAACCACTCAAAAGTGGAATACAGGGTACTTCACACTCCCCCCAAAAAGTCTACTTCGCAATGGGTGCCGTTGGTTGTGTTTCAGCAAAAAGCTTTCCTGTTGTTATTGCTTCTGGAGCCACAGTAAATATAATTCGAACAGGGATCAATGCATGCCAATTGCAATCTCTGTTTCCTGAAACAGAGATTGCAATTGACATGTGTAGCAGTCCAGTGGCACCTCGAAGACCCACCCACTTTGGTGTCTGGCCTAAGCTTTTGTGTGCATGCATACTTCAGAAGTACCCAGAATTAAAGGTGTTGGTCTTAAAGGTGTCACTGAACTTTGACCTTTGAGGGTAAGTGAGGCTGAGAGATGGTAAGAGCCCTTAGGTCACCTGGCAGACTTTTCAGTGGTGGAGCAAGGGACTCAAAGGTGGTCATCCCAGGTCATCCCACACTCCAGCCACTTACCACACCAGTTGCGAGAGCCAGTTTGGTGAGGTTAAATGTGCAGACTCTTATCTGGGAGAACCGGATGTGATTCCCCACTCCTCCACTTGCAGCTGCTGGGATGGCCTTGAGTCAGCCATAGCTCTCGCAGGAGTTGTCCATGAAAGGACAGCTGCTGCGAGAGGCCTCTCAGCCCCACCCACCTCACAGGGTGTCTGTTGGGGGAGAAGATTTTGGAGACTGTAAGCTGCTCTGAGTCTGATTCAAAGGTAAGGGCAAGGTATAAATCTACAATCTTCTTCTTCCCCATGGGATCTAAGTCACTCCACAATGTTTAAACCCAATGTTCTATGCTTTGGCTGCAGTCTTTTCGTAGAAGGGACCTTTCCCAACACAAATATCCAGAGTAAACGGGCTACAAAGCTTCTTGTCATCCAAGTCCCAAATGAGATCAAATGCCTAATTATTGACTAATTTTATCAAGGAGGAATAGGGCTGCTGGGTCTGAAGAAATATCTGGGGACTTTGGGGGTGGAGCAAGGAGACTTTGGGGGTGGAGCTGGGAGACTCTGGGGGTGGAGCTGGGAGACTCTGGGGGTGGAGCCGGGAGACTCTGGGGGTGGAGCCGGGAGACTTTGGGGGTGGAGCTGGGAGCAAGGGGGTGAAAAGCATGATTGAACTCTAAAGGAAATTCTGGCAATTACATTTAAAAGGACTGCATGCCTTTAAAATGCCTTCCCTCCATTGGGAATAATGAAGGACAGGGGCACCTTCTTTGGGGGCTCATAGCATTGGACCCCCTGGTCCAGTATTTTTGAAACTGGGGGGGGGGAGGGGGGTGATTTGAAGAAGAAGATTGCAGATTTATACCCCGCCCTTCTGAATCAGAGACTTAGGGCGGCTTACAATCTCCTATTCCCTCCCCACAACAGACACCCTGTGAGGTGGGTGGGGCTGAGAGGGCTCTCACAGCAGCTGCCTTTTCAAGGACAGCTCTGGGAAAGCTATGGCTGACCCAAGGCCATTCCAGCAGGTGCAAGTGGAGGAGTAGGGAATCAAACCCGGTTTTCCCTGATAAGAATTTGCACACTTGACCACTACACCAAAATGGCTTGAGGAGAATTTGGTGCCTCTACCTCAAAAAAACAGCCCCCTCAGAGCCCCAGATACCTGCGGATCAATTCTCCATTATACCCTATGGGAATTGGTCTCCATAGAGTATAATGGAGTGCCCAGCAGACATTTCCCTCCCCCCCTCTGCTTGCTGATGACCCTGAAGCGGGAGGAGGACCTCCAAACAGGGGATTCCCTGCCCCCACCTGGGGATTGGCAACCCTAAAGAGGAAGCTGCCAGAGCCAGCTTGAACCTCCCACCCCAAGTTGTTCCTGCCCCCCCCCTCCCAGATTCCATCCAGTCCTCCCAAAAGCACAGCTGCTCACCTGTCTTGGCCTTTCGCTTTGTGGTGATTGTCGCTTTGCCCAAGTCACAAGCCGTAAGCAGTGTCACATTGCAACGGCTGGGGAGAGAGCTGTCCCCGTCATTAAAGCAAAGATCCCAGGTTATTAAGGGACATGAATGTTCTTTTGCCACATTCCTGTCCTGCTGATCCAAGGGGACATCCCATTAAGACACAGAAGCTCATGACACCGCCTAAGGAACTCTGAGTCACTTTCCTCTGGAACTGGGCTGCACAGACGCTCCCTTCAGGAAAAGACAAAAAAAATACTTTTCCCAGGTGATCTTTAGGCGTTACAAACCAGTTTTCCACACAAAATTGCATTTTAAAAAAAGAAATCACCTCCCGCCTTTCTCCCTAGTTGGGACTCAAAGCAGCTGAGAAAAATCGTTTTCCCATCCTGAATTCTCTCACTACAGGCCAGACTGATGTACCCAATGGGATTTGAACTTGGGTCTCCCAGGTTCTGAGTATGATGCTCTATCCCAAGAGTCCGCTGCCCTTTGGAGCCTGCAGGCATCTTTGTAATTCTGACTCTGTAGTGGGTGTTGCCCCAAAATGGCTGCTGCAGAAGGCGGAGCCAGCCCCAAAATGGCTGCCACAACTTACCTTCGGTCACAGAGTGTTGCTGTGGCAACTGCTGCTAAAGCAGTGAGGTTTTTTAAACAAATCTGCACTGCCAATCAAACCTCTCATGGCCAACCAGAAGCCTTTCTTGGCAAGAGCACTACACACTTCCTCACAGGGCTTTTTAAAATCAGGAGCACACAGGAACACAGTTCCAGCTGGCTTTGGGTCGGGGATATGGCCTAATATGCAAATGAGCTCCTGCTGGACTTTTGCGACCAAGAAAGAAGAAGAAGATGAAGAATATATTGGATTTATATCCCGCCCTCCACTCCAAAGAGTCTCAGAGCGGCTCACAATCTCCTTTACCTTCCTCCCCCACAACAGACACCCTTTGAGGTGGGTGGAGCTAACAGAGCTCTTACAGCAGCTGCCCTTTCAAGGACAACCACTGCCAGGGCTATGGCTAACCCAAGGCCTTTCCAGCAGGTGCAAGTGGAGGAGTGGGGAATCAAACCCGGTTCTCCCAGATAAGAGTCCACACACTTAACCACTACACCAAACTGGCATACAAAATAATGGTGATGTCAGGGGGTGTGACCTAATATGTAAATGAGTTTTGGCCGAGCTTTTTCTGCAAAAAAGCCCTGCTTCCTTGTAACATTTTGCGGGCACCACATTGGGGTGGGGGGTGGGGGCTTGCTCTATGCAGGATGCCCGACCAGTTTGTGTATCGACATCCTCAAGCAGGGCTGAAGCACAGGCTGGGGGCTAGAGGGGGAAAACGTCAGTGACCCCCCCTAGCCCCAGATTTCCAAAATGGGATGGGGCTCAAAGGATGGTATCCGATGGTTATTGCCACATCCAGGATAGGTCTGCCCAGGAGAAGGCACCTGGCAGCTTCCAGCCTCCAATAAGGAGTTGGGAGATGGACCTGCGTTCAAATCCTCGTCCATAAAAAGTTCCTGGGGCTGTGGCATTCTTTCTGTCTAACCTGCGTTGCAGGATTCCTGGGAGGATAGACGAGGGAAGAAAGAAGGTGTAGGCCAGCAGAGGGAAGAGGAATAAAAATGTAACAGAAAGGCTGCTTCTGAACCTGCAGACTATTCCAGAGGAGTAAGCTGTGTTAATCTGCTGCTGCAAAATAGTAGAGTCCACTAGCACCACTTAACACATTTTTATTGTAGTGTGAGCCTTCGAGAAACACAGCTCTCTGTGCATCTGACAAAGAGAGCTGTGTCTCTCGAAAGCTTGTGCTACAAAAAAATGTGTTATTCTTAAAGGTGCTACTGGACTCTACTCTATGGCAGATTCTTTGGGTCTGAACTTTCGATTACTGCCCCGCAGATAGGGTTGCCACGTCCAATTCAAGAAATATCTGGGGACTTTGGGGGTGGAGCCAGGAGCAAGGGTGTGGCAAGCATTATTGAACTCCAGAGGGAGTTCTGGCCATCATATTTAAAGGAACCGCACACCTTTTAAAAGTCTTCCCTCCACTGGAAATAATGAAGGATAGGGGCACCTTCTTTGAGGGCTCATAGAATTGGACCCCCTGGCCCAATCTTTTTGAAACTTGGAGGATCTTTTGGGGAGAGGATCTGGATCCTATGCTGCAAATTTGGTGCCTCTACTTCAAAAAATAGACACCCCAGAGCCCCAAACACCCACAGATCAATTCTCCATTATACCCTGTGGGAATCGGTCTCCGTAGGGAATAATGGAGTCCCCAGCAGACATTTCCCTCCCCTCCCCCGCTTTCTGATGACCCTGAAGCTGGGGGAGGGTCTCCAAATTGGGGGATCCCCTGCCCCCACCTGGGGATTGAGTAAACCAAAAGAGAATCACGGTAGTGAGTAGCAGAAAAGGCAAACACAAGGCTTTTGTTAGTTTCTGTGGTTGTTTGTTATTGTTTGAGGTTGGTAAGCAGGGAAGCCTTGTGCTTTTCTTTTCTGCTACCCACCTGGGGATTGCCAGCCTTACCTGCAGACCTTTAAGTTCTTGGTGGAAACGGGAGGCTTCCGTATTTGCCTGGGATCAATCCAACCTAGGATCTCACTTGCATATTAGGCCACACCCCCTGGCACCAAGTCAGCCGGAACTGCATTCCTGCCAGGGCTTTTCTTTGTAACAGGGACTCCTTTGCATATTAGGCCACACCCATCTGTTGTAGTAGGGTTGCCAATCCCCAGGTGGGGGCAGGAGATCCCCCAGTTTGGAGGCCCTCCCCCCGCTTCAGGGTCATCAGAAAGTGGGGGGGAGGGGAGGGAAATGTCTGCTGGGAACTCTGTTATTCCCTATGGAGATTTATTCCCATAGAAAATAATGGAGAATTGATCCGCGGGTATCTGGGGCTCTGGGGGGGGGGCTGTTTTTTGAGGTAGAGTCACCAAATTTTCAGTACAGCATCTAGTGCCTCTCCTCAAAATGTATCCCAAGTTTCAAAACGATTGGACCAGGGGGTCCAATTCTATGAGCCCCCCAAAAAGGTGCCCCTATCCTTCATTATTTCCTATGGAAGGAAGGAATTGAAAAGGTGTGCCGTCCCTTTAAATGTGATGGCCAGAACTCCCTTTGGAGTTCAATTATGCTTGTCACAGCCTTGATCTTGACTCCACCCCTAATGTCTCCTGGCTCCACCTCCAAAGTCTCCTGGCTCCACCCCCAAAGTCCCCAGATATTTCTTAAATTGGACTTGGCAACCCTATGTTGTAGCCAATCCTCCAAGAGCTTACAGGAGGCTCTGTACGAACAGCCTGGTAAGCTCTAGGAGGATTGGCTACATCATGGGGTGTGGCCTAATATGCAAAGGAGTTCCTGCTACAAAAAAAAAAGCCTGGCTCCTGCTCCTAGCATTTCCACTGATCACCAGACGACCGAAATCAGTACCCCTGCAGAAAATGGCTTCTTTGGAGGGTCGACTCTATGGCATTATGCCCTGCTGAGGCCCCGGCCTCCCCAAACTCCACACCCAAATCTCCAGTCATTTCCACCTCCAGAGTTAGGAGCCCTAGGCCAGCCCCAACGCCAAGGGGTTAACCTGCTTTCGTTTCCCCATTTCCCCAGCCCACGAGGGAGTCTGACGCATGTGGAGTTTGCAAAACAGAGAAGCTGCCCAGGCCGGAGCACGCTCTGCCTTCCCTCAGTCCTCCCTTTCATTAGCTTTAATCAAAACCATCCGTCTTTTCGCAGGCGGAGCGGCAGAGACCGAATGCCTGGCCTGTTTCTAAAACTTTCCCTAGAGGCTGAGCTAAGCTGGACTCCGGAGGGGGGGAGTTCTTTCATTTGCTCTAGACGGTTCCCTCCGAGGGCCAACCCACTCTTCGTTGGCCCAGCCCGGCCCAGCCAACCCTATCCACCTGCCCTCCCCAATTTGCAGTGTCTGTTTGGAAGGCCAACATCTGTCTGGTTTCCCTATAAAAGCCAAGCTTCCCAGCAACCAGACATGGAAACTGCCTGTCAGTGAGATCTTGACTCCCCCCTCCCCTCCCCTTTGCTTTCTATACAAGCCCAGGCAATCCTGGGGCTTCCACCACATGGTTTCGAAGTAGGGTTGCCAATCCCCAGGTGGGGGCAGGGGATCCCCCAGTTTGGAGACCCTCCCCCTGCTTCAGGGCCATCAGAAAGCGGGGCGAGGGGAGGGAAATGTCTGCTGGGAACTCTATTATTCCCTTCTCAGGTAGCTGGCTCGAGGTTGACTCAGCTTTCCATCCTTCCGAGGTCAGTAAAATGAGTGAGGGGGGGGGGGGAGCGTAATGACTGGGGAAGGCAATGGCAAACCACCCTGCAAAAAGTCTACCGTGAAAATGTTGTGAAAGCAACGTCACCCCAGAGTCGGAAACGACTGGTGCTTGCACAGGGGACCTTTCCTTTACGTTTTTTAATATCCAGCCAGAACGTTTCCACCTTTGATTTAAACCCAGTATTGTGAGTCCTCTCCTCATCTGCCAACAGGAACAGCTCCCTGCCCTCCTCTAAGGCAGGGGTCCTCAACCCTTGGTCCGTGGACTGGCCCTGGTCCGTGGCCTGTTAGCAACCAGGCCGTGAGTTGTATAGTATATGTAGTAATAATAATAACAAGATGACAACATTGGATTTATATCCTGCCCTCCACTCAATATCTCAATCTCCTTTATCTTCCTCCCTCACAACAGATACCCCGTGAGATGGGTGGGGCTGAGAGAGCTCTCCCAGAAGCTGCCCTTTCAACGACAACCTCTGCCAGAGCTATGGCTGACCCAAGGCCATTCCAGCAGCTGCAAGCAGGGGAGTGGGGAATCAAACCCGGTTCTCCCAGATAAGAGACCGCGCACTTCACCACCACACCAAAATAAAGTGAACAATTATATCATCCCAAAACTATCGCCCCCACTTCCCTGGTCCGTGGGAAAAAATGGTCTTCCACAAAACCAGTCCCTGGTGCCAAAAAAGGTTGGGGACTGCTGCTCTAAGGGACAGCCCTTCGAAGACTTCAAGAGAGTCATCATGTCCCTCCTCCACCTCCTCTTCTCCAGACTGAACATTCCCAAGTCCCTCAGCCTTTCCTTCTAGATGTGGGAGTAGGCAAAGTAGGCAGTCGTCTAGAGTGCCACCGGGCCTAAGGGGCACCACTGAGTGCCTGTTGGGGTTTACATATACCTTTAGCAGAGTAACGTGGAGCTAACCGCAAAAAAGCAGGCAGGCACACAGTTTAGCTTAAGAATAAAAGTAGTTTACTTTTCTAATGAGGAAAGGGTTGACTGGGATTTCTAGAAAACAAAGGAGGATTCAATATCCTGTCTAGCTTCTAGACTACATCTCGACTCTCAGGAGTCCTAACTTCGACTGCATGCAGATCTAAGGGCTTTACACAAAGGGCTATAAAGCTGACCAAATGGTTTCCCTCAGACCACCACCCAAATATATGGATTAGCCTATTAGGGCTCTCCCTCAATGGTCACTATGCATATTGACAGCTAGCCTTGGCGGGAAGTACGTGCACACATTCTCATTGGCTCTACCTACTCACTGGCTAAACAGCAGCACGCATATGCAAACATATAAGTAACTCATGACAACAGGAAGTGAAATTGCATCAGAAACCCAACAGTGCCCCCTCCCCTCCCCGACGCATGACTCTGGCTCCTGACCGCTGTCACCTTGTCTTCTCCCATCACCGAGCTGCCCTCAACAAAGCCAAGCCACCCCCCTCTCCCCGATGCGTGACTTTGTCTCTCACCTCATCCTATCCCGCCACCCTCCTCCCTGGAGTGGCCGGCAAGCACTTATTCTCACCATTTTTTAATAACGTATTACATTTAAAAAAAAATTTTTAAAATTAAAAATCAGTAAATTAAAAATGTGAAAAGTTTCAAGTTTGACACTCTTCATTTCCGCTTTATTTTTAATAATAATAATAATAATAATGGGGGGGCGCTAGTGAGTGATTCGCCTCGGGCGCCAGAAAGCCTCGCCCCGGCCCTGCTTCTAGGGTTTGGTCTCCACAGGCCCCTGATCATCCCCGTCGCTCTCTTCTGCCCCCATTTCAGTCTGTCCACCTCCTCCTTGAAGCGAGGCCTCCAGAACGGCGCGCACAAGGTGCGGCCTGACCAAACGCAGCGTGCAGCGGGACTAGGACATCTTGCGATTTGGAAACGATGCCAAAAAAAGCTGGAGGAACAGACGGGCTGGAGATGATGTGACATTTCATTCACCAGTGCTCACACTCCTGAATTCAGAAAAGAGTCTCTCTGACAATGGGCATGTTCCACGCATGGCTTGAGTCCAGTGGCACCGTTAATACCTGCAAAGTTTAATTCTGGGTATAGGTTTTCCGGTGCACGCACGCACGCTTGCCGGTCTTAAACAGGGGTGGCCAAACCTGCTTAACCGAAGAGCCGCACAGAATAAACGTCTGATGTTTGAGAACCTGCTTAACCGAAGAGCCGCACAGAATAAACGTCTGACGTTTGAGAGCCGCAAGACATCAACATCAGAAGGAAGAGAAATAGAGGTGGAAAGAAAGCAACTTTAACTTCAAATGCATTCTCCAAGCTGCTGGCTGGCTTGGTTTGGAGAGTTGATTTAAAGAGACAAATGCTTCCCCCAAGCTAGCCAGCAGAACACTGGGGCTTTGAGAGCCACACGATATTTGTGAAAGAATCACATGTGGCTCCAGAGCCACCATTGGGCCACCCCTGATCTTAAAGGTGCCACCGGACTTAAAATCTGTTCTACTGCTGCAGGGGGCCGCCCAGTGCCCACCTCAGTCTCCATCCGTTCCATCTCAGTTTATGAGGCAGCCGGTTTTGAAGTCAGAAGCTGATGACATCCATCCTGGCATAATAAGAAGAAAAGTAATAATCCTCCGAAGAGAGGTGGGGGGAGACTAGAGGCACTCAGACGTGTGCTTGCTGCCCCCTCGTGGAGGGAATGACCTCTGCTTTTATTGGGGTAGTCCTCCCCCTCCCCTCCCCTCCCCTCCCCACCGCCTTATTTTAAAACCGCAGATCAGACTGAAACTTTTTTCTGCTGCTGCTTCAGACCAACCCGGCTGAGTACCTAAAAGAGGAGAGGGCTTCAAGCGCAAGGAGTTTGTGGAAGGGAAAACGAGAACTGCATTCAATAGAAAGAGGGCTGGTTGGTTTTGCAACAGGCACTCCAGTCCAGACTACTTTGGGCAAGTAGGGTTGCCAGTCCCCAGGTGGGGGCAGGGGATCCCCCGTTTTGGAGGCGCACCCCTCACTTTGGTCATCAGAAAGCGGGGGGGGGGGGAGGGAAATGTTTACTGGGCACTCTATTATTCCCTATGGATATCGATTCCCATAGGGTATAATGGAGAAGTGATCTGTGGGTATCTGGGGCTCCACGGCGGCTATTTTTTTTTGTGGTAGAGGCACCAGATTTGCAGCATAGCCTCGGGTACCTCTCCCCAAAAGATCCTCCAAGTTTCAAAAAGATTGGACCAGGGGGTCCAATTCTATGAGCCCCCAAAGAAGGTGCCCCTTTCCTTCATTATTTCCAGTGGAAGGAAGGCATTTAAAAGGTGTGTGGTCCCTTTAAATGTGATGGCCAGACCTCTCTTTGCAGTTCAGTTGTGCTTGTCACAACTTTGCTGCTTGCTCCACCCCCAAAGTCTCCTGGCTCCTCCCCCAAAGTCTCCCGGCTCCACCCTCAAAGTCCCCAGAGATTTCTTGAATTGGACTTGGCAACCCTAAGGCATCCGACCTTCTAACTAAACCACACTTTCCTTGTTTTGGTCGCTCATTCATAAACTCCCCCCCCTTTTTTCACAGGGGGGGGGGCGACACTCCTCAATGGAAACGCTGGCTTCTTGTGGACTGAGACCCCCAAACTGAATCTGTAGACGCAGGTGGGGGAAAAAACGTCCCGGGGCTCATGACACCTGCATCGTTTCCTCCACCAGAAAAACCCCTGCCCGTTGGGGCTGAGCAGAGGAAAGCGGGTGGGAAAGCCCCACCGAGAAATCCCCCCCCGGAACACACCTTCTCTCTCTCGCTTCCTCTTTTTCAGCTGTTTCTTTTTCCCCCTTCCGTCTCTGCATTTTGATTGGCTCCCTCGCCTCCCCGGGTTTCTTCCGATTGGCTCCGACTCTGCTCCTCTTTAAACCTAAGGAGACTTCCTGAAACAGTTTCAAGGGAACTCCTTCAGATGGCAGAACGGCGGCGGCGCCTCCAGGTAAGGCCGTACTAGGGGAAGGGGTGGTGGATCGTGGGCGCGATAAGGAGTCGGGTCCACTTGCAAAAACGCAAGATTCAGTCCTTTTCTTCCTCAAAGCGGAGTAGATCCGGATGCTGGCCGATTTCAGCGTGTGCATGACTTGAATCTCGGGGTAGAGCCCGCGGTCTTGTGAATAAGTATGGTTTTATCTTATCCTGCCTTTAAAGAGAAACAGTTTGGTGTAGTGGTTGAGTGCGGGGACTCTTATCCGGGAGAACCGGGTTTGATTCCCCACTCCTTCACTTGCACCTGCTGGAATGGCCTTGGGTCAGCCATAACTTTCATAGGAGTTGTCCTGGAAAGGGCAGCTGCTGTAAGAGCTCTCTCAGTCCTACCTACCGCACAAGGGGGGGGGGGAGGAAAAGGAGACTGTGACCACTCTGAGATTCAGAGTATAGGGTGAGATATAAATCCAATATCTTCCTCAGCTTCGTCTTTCCACTAAGGTGCTCACAGTCGTCCCCACATCCCTGTTTGGTTTTCACAACGACCCTGTGGGGTAGGCTAAATTGAACAAGAATGACGATCCCAAAGCAACCTGGTGAGCTTCGTGGCTGGGGAGTTGGGACTGGTGTGGCATTAGATGTGCTGCCCTGATTATGGTATTTAAGAATGATGTGAGGCCTCTGAGTAAGTGCAGAGTGCCTTTGTGGATCAACACGAGTGGGATATTGGAGGTGGGGGGGAAAGTTGAATCAGACTGGGGCATGGACCCAGGTGGGTAGCCCCGTTGATCTGAAGCAGTGGTGGCCAACTGTGGCTCTTTCACACATGTTGTGTGGCTCTTGAAGCCCCTCTGCCCAGTCAGCTGGACTGGAGAAGGCATTTGCCTCTTTGAATCACTTTGCCAAGCCAACCAGTGGCTTGGAGATGGCAATTAAAGTTAAAGTTGCTTTCTTTCCACCTCTCTCTCCCTCCACCCTGCCTGCCTTCCTACTCTCAAAAATGTCTTGCAGCTCTCAAACATCTGACATTTATTCTGTGCAGTTTGGCCATCCCTGGCCTGAAGCAACAAAATAAAGTTTACAGTCCTGTAGCACCTTGAAGGCCAACAAAAGTTTTATTCAAGGTAGAAGCTTTTGTGTGTACACACACACGCTTCTTCAGATACAATGAAATGGGAGACAAGCATTCAAACTTAAAGACAAGGTTGAGGGAGAAAAAACCAAACACAAAATAACATATAACACAGGGGTGGTCGGACCTAATGTAAGAGCCACATAGACTAAACATCAGATGTTTGAGAGCCACAAGATATGAACACGAGAAAGTGGAAAGAATGGGGAGGAAGGAGAGGTGGAAAGAAAGGAACTTTAAAATGCATTCTCCAAGCCCCCCACATCAGCTCGCTTGGCTTGGAGATGGGATTTAGAGACAAATGCCTTCTCCAAGCTGGCTAACAGGGTGGGGGGGAAGGGGTGGGGGCTTTATTTGCCTGCCTGCCTGCCTTCCTTGCAGCTCTCAAACATCTGACATTTATTCTGTGTGGCTCTTACATTAAGCACGTTTGGCCACCCCAATAGATTTTGCTTAACCTTCATAGTGCTTAACTCAATTTTTGGGGGCTGAGTCTCTCCCCCCCTCTTTTTTTTTTTTTTTTGTCTGGCCCAAATGAGCTTCGTGACCAGTGGGACATTCGAACTCACATCCCTCTGCCTCTAGCACAAACTGCTATATTTCATAGTTGGGAGAAGAGAAAGCTGTACTTTAATTTGTCTTTTTCCCCTTTACAGTCTCCAGTCTTTTCTGCTCTGGCCATGAGCGGGTTCAGTCTTTCTCAGGTCAACAGTGACTTTTCTTTCTATCACTTCCTGTGAGTCAGTTCTTCCGCCTTGACCACCTCCTTCCACTGGCAATGAAGCCTCGTCGGCTCTTCATAGCTGTGAAAAGCTTCTCGGGAGAAGCCAAGTCAGGCGGGGAGGTGAAGGTCTCTAAAGGCAGCCTCCTGCGTCAAGAAGATACCTCCAGGGCCTCCTCAGAGGGGCATTTCTGGGCCAAGGTCTTGGACATGGAAAAAGTGGTCCGAGTCTCTTTTTCCGCTGTTCGGGAACTGACCGGAACCCACGCTGGGCTCTTGGAAGCTGTGACCAATGGAGAAGAACGCCTGGGACTTTTCAGTCAAGAGCGGCTGATGCGGAGGCTGAGCTCCCTCCAGAAAGGAGACCCAGTGCGGGTCCAGATCACTTCTGCCTCTGGGCAAAAAGTTCAAGGCATTGTCCGATACCGGGGGCCCATAGAGAAGAACAAGCGGGATACGAGCATCATCTTTGGGGTAGAGCTGGTGGTAAGTTAATGGCTCAGATGGGGAGGTTATAGCGTCTCCAATCTGTTAACCGTTTGGTTGTTTGCAACAAAGTTCCTAAGATTCAGCAGGACTTTCGGGGTGAAACAATTTCTTTGTCTTAAAAAAACACTCAAGTTTCTAGTCCTTGATATGTTAAAAGTTTGACGCACATCCTTTTGCTGTCAACTCAAAAAGTAGATAGCCCCGTGGCACAGAGTGGTAAAGCTGCAGTATTGCAGTCCAAACTCTCTGCTCATGACCTGAGTTTGATCCTGGTGGAAGCTGGGTTCAGGTAGCCGACTCAAGGTTGACTCAGCCTTCCCTCCTTCCGAGGTCGGTCAAATGAGTACCCAGCTTGCTGGGGAGAAAGTGTAGATGACTGGGGAAGGCAAGGGCAAACCGCCCCGTAAAAAGTCTGCCGTGAAAATGTCGTGATGTGGCGTCACCCCAGAGTCGGAAACGACTGGTGCTTGCACAGGGGACCTTGACCTTTTTAACTCACAAAGTTGAATTTTTGCTCACAAGACTCGACAGCTTACAGAGCATTGTCCACCACCTGTCTCAGAATCCTAAAGGTGTCCACAGGGTCAAAAATGTTAGGGACCCCCGCTTAAACAATGCATATCTAACCTTAGAAAATCCCTGCCACAGAATGCATCAGTGCCCAAAAGCTTAGATTTAATGGACTAACCACTCCCCCTGACCTTTGCACCCCCTTTTTTCTGTTCCCCCCCCAAGGGTTCCGCAGCTGGGAAAGGTTTCACCGATGGCTCCTTCAAAGGTCAGAAGTTCTTCTCTTGTCAAGAGAACTGCGGGGTCTTCGTACCTGTCAACCGCATTGAGCCAGATGACTCGGTGAAGGGCATCTCTCCAGCTCCTTCCAGAGGCACTGCCAGGGAATGCACAAGGATCCAGCTGACATCTGGAGATCCCTTGTCGTCTCCCGGGCTGGAGGTTGGGGACCGTGTTTCCTTCAAGATGGAAGACAGCAACCCAACGGGCACTGTGGTGTACTGCAACTACCTGCCCAAGAAAATGGAGACTGGGGTGTTCGTGGGGATACACCTGGTAAGAGGCATCCAATTTCCTCCTTCGTCTTATGCTCAGTGCCTCCCTGAAGGGGAGATCAGGTTGAAGAAACCCATTTCACAGGTCTCTAGAAGAAGAGCCAGTGTGGTGTAGTAGTTAAGCATGCGGACACTTATCTGGGAGAACCCGGTTTGATTCCCCACTCCTCCACTTGCACCTGCTGGAATGGCCTTGGGTCAGCCATAGCTCTTGGGAGTTGTCCTTGAAAGGGCAGCTTCTGTGAGACCTCTCTCAGCCCCACCCACCTCATAGGGTGTCTGTTGTGGGGGAAGAGATTGTGAGCCAGAGCCACTCTGAGAGGCTGAGATTCAGAGTGAAGGGTGGGGTATAAATCCAATATCGTCATCTTCTATCTATCTGTGTTAGATATAGGGTTGCCAAGTCCAATTCAAGAAATATCTGGAGACTTTGGGGGTGGAGCCAGGAGACATTGGGGGCGGAGCCAGGAGCAAGGGTGTGACAAGCATAATTGAACTTCAAGGGAGTTCTGGCCATCACATTTAAAGGGACCACACATCTTTTAAATCTCTTCCCTCCATAGGAAATAATGAAGGATAGGGGCACCTCCTTTTGGGGCTCATAGAATGGGACCCCCTGGTCCAATCTTTTAGAAACTTGGGGGGTATTTTGGGGAGAGGTACTGGATGCTATGCTGGAAATCTGGTGCCTTAACCTAAAAAAACAGCCCCCCCCAGAGCCCCAGATACCCGTGAATCAATTCTCCATTATTTCCTATGAGAATAAGTCTCCATAGGAATAATAGAGTTCCCTCACCCCCCCCCCCCCCCCGTTTTCTCTCTCTCACTCACACACATGCTTAACTGTCTCTGGTGCAAGTGGGCAGCCATGTTGGTCTGAAGCAGAAGAACAAAGCAGGAGTCTCTGGTGCCTCCACAACGAGGTCAGGAGGTCTGCTGTTGCTAACCATTCCCCATGAAGTGCTTCCCGCTCCAATTTAAAGGCATACACACATTTTAAAACCGGACCTGTTTGCAGGTCCTGCCCGAGATCTAGAGGTACAGGGTGGCTGTGGGGGAGGAGCTTCCCCCGCTGGCCAGCTGGCTGGGGGCGGGGGGAATCCTGTAAAACCGGGGACTCCCCCACTGAAACCTGGGGATTGGGAAGCCTAGAGAGTAGTAAAATGTAATTTGTCTGTTAAATCGTCCAAAGGGAGGGAGGTTTTTTAGATGCAGAACAATCATAGTCGTCATATCTGAACATGCACCAATTGCCTTATTAACTTATATATCTTAGGGCTACAAAATGTACCACGTGGGCCAAGGGACAAGGTATTTTTTTTCCCACTCACCCGCCAGAAACGTCTTTCAAGGACGAAGCAGAGGCTGTCAAACAAGGAGGGCTTGAAACATATTTTGATGTAGCTTTTTATTTTATTTTATTTTTAAAAAAAACTGAAATAATTGAGGACAGCCTTTCTCTTTGCTAAATTCTTTGCAGAGATCTAATTTTCCAACTGGTTAAGCATCAGAAACTAGCAATAAGGGAATCTATATGTGGGCAGAGGAACACTTTGGAGGCACTGAAAGTGAGCCTGCTAGCTTCCATTCAGAGATGAATTAGTGACTGAGGGAGAGGGTGGTGGTTGGATCTTGGCATTCTCTAACAGGTAATGGCGTGGGATTGGTTCTCTGGTGTCACCTGACCACCAGGGAGGATTTTGGTCTATGGCCTCAGTGTCTTAGCTTGACAACCGCATCCCTTTCTATTTGAATGCAAAGTTATTACCACCTCCTCGCCCGAAAAGCAACTATTGACACACTTAAAACTTATCCCTAGGATAAACCAGTCGGCTCCTGGGATGGTTATTTCAAAGAACGCAAGCTCTGCCATATCCCAGCGCCAGAGTATGGGATTCTCCTGCCAATTTCTAAAGTACAAAAAGGTAAGTCCCATAGTATCTGACTGGGTTTGTGGTGTGTATGAGAATATGCTGTTGTGGAGTTTGCATTGTGTATAAGAATACGCTGTTGTGGGGGCTTTTTTTGCTTCACTGCTATGGTGGGCAGCGTCCCACCCTGGCATGCAAGCCCCCACTGCTGCTCAGTGAAGCAGTGAGCGTAAATTAGGGTGAGGAGACAGGCATTGCATAATTGGCAGCTCTGTGTTTAACGCTGGAAGTGATGTCGTGGCATTGTCTGACACTCTAGGAAGTCCCCAAATCTCTATGGTAAAAACTATAGACATTAGGGTCATTCCTAGAGCACCGTGTGACACCCAGAAGTATCGTTGCAGTGTCGCACAATGCAGGCTTCTGCACTGTCCCATCACTGCACTCAGTGCTCCTGGACATTGTAATTGTCATGATTGTTATTCTGCAGGAGTCGGCAACATTGCAATTTTGCGGCGTTATGAATCCCAGAGCCAGGAGACAACATCAGTAGAGAGCCTCGGCCTCTATGCTCTGTTGTTAGCCTCTCCCAAGAGGAACTGGCTGGCTGCTGCGTGAGGCAGGATGCTGGACTCACTGGACCGTTGGTCTGATCCAGTGCGGCTCTTCTGTTCTTACAGAGAAGCTGTCCAGCGCATAATAAGGCCTTGGTAGGGTTGTTTCTAGCTAGGCTGCAGATTAATCTTCTAAGGTGCATCAACCAGCAGTTCTCAAAGCGTGGGTCAGGAACCGGGGGGGGCTGAAGACTCTTTCGGAGGTGAGTCACAAGGCAAGGTGAAGGAACAGGCCGAGATGGTAGAAAGAGGTACTTGAGGACTCAGGGCCCAGTTCACATTTATCTCTGCTGCAGTGTGCAGAATGGCCTTCAAACGCAGCTTGTTTCTTAGCAAGACCACCCGTTTCCTTCAAAAACGAAAAATAAAAACTAAACTTGGCAAGGACTCAGCGAAGTGGGATTCTCTCGCAAAGGTGGTGGTCGTAGTGGGAAACGTGGCATAGAGTGAGTCTGCAAGTGAGTCCCGAACAACAGGGGTGGGATTCTAGCGGGAGCTCCTTTGCATATTAGGCCACGCCCTCCTGATGTAGCCAATCCTTCAAGAACTTAGAAAAAAAGAGCCTTGTAAGCTCTTGGAGGATTGGCTACATCGGGGGGGGGCGTGGCCTAATATCCAAAGGAGCTGCTGCTAGAATTCCACCCCTCCCGAAGAATACAGTAAGATTCCGAGTGGGCCCCGGATTGACAAGTTTAAAATCTCCAGCTCAGGGTTTGCATATTTGGTTTCTCTTTCCCGCTTCTGCTACTCGTGACAAAGCTCTGGGGCCTCTAACCCTTCTGACCACTGGAGATCCCACCCCGCCGTTCTTAGCCTAGGAGGTTGGATTGGGTGACGCCAGGGCCTTTTTTGTAGCAGGAACTCCTTTGCATATCAGGCCACGCCCCCCCTGACGTAGCCAATCCTCCTGGAGCTTACAGTAGGCCCTGTACTAAAGGCCCTGTGAGCTCTTGGAGGGTTGACTACATCAGGGGGCGTGGTCTAATATGCAAAGGAGTTCCTGCAATAACAAAAAAGCCCTGGTGTTGCCCACACAGAGAATCAGTCCTGAGGACTACAAACTGGCCTTTAAAAAAAAAACAACTCATAAATAAGGCTGCTCACTGCCAAACTAGATACTTCTGAGAATTGATTCACATAGATAGGGCTGGTATGGTTTAATGGAAAGGGTGTTAGATTGACATCAGAGAGATCCAAATTCTACTCCAAGAGCCAGTTTGGTGTAGTGGTTAAGTGTGTGAACTCTTATCTGGGAGAACCGGGTTTGATTCTTCACTCCTCCACTTGCAGCTGCTGGAATGGCCTTGTGTCACCCATAGCTCTGGCAGAGGTTGTCCTTGAAAGGGCAGCTGCTGTGAGAGCCCACTTCAGCCCCACCCACCTCACAGGGTGTCTGTTGTGTGGGGAGAAGATAAAGGAAATTGTAATCCGCTCTGAAACTCTGATTCAGGGAGAAGGGCGGGGTATAAATCTGCAATTCTTCTTCATCGTCTTCTTCATCATCATCATCATCTCAGTACAATATTAGATCTCACTGGGTGCCCTTGTCCAGTCACTGGCTCTCAGCCTATTTCAGGAGAAGAAGAAGAGATTGGATTTATACCCCACCTTTATCTGGAGGCTCGAAGTGACTTGCAATCTCCTTAGATTCCTCTCCCCACAACCAGTGCCAGCCCTAGGGGGCATGGCACTTCAGGCAGGCTCCCTGCCCATGAACCCCTCCCGCCCTCCCTCTGCAGCGCCGCACTCCGTCGTGCCCCTCCACGGTCAATCAGAGGAGCACGCCGCAATGAGGATTGGCGCTACCGGCTTTGAGGCGGCCGGCACCTGAGCGTTCATTGAAGAGAGCGCTAGAGAAGGCTTCTCCCCCCTCCTTTCCGGAACCAGAAATGAGGGGGATTCGAAGCCTACCCAAGCTCCCTCTTCAAAGAACGCTCAGATACCGGCCTCCTCGAAGCCAGTAGGGCCGATCCTCGTCGCGGCGTGCTCCTCTGATTGTGGGGGGGGGGGGGGGGGCGGAGCGTGGCGGAAGGGTAGGGAGGGGGTGGCAGAGAGGCAAATTTAGGCATTCGTCTTGGGTACTGGGAGGGGAGAGCACAATTCGGCGCCCCCCCTCCCGGCGCCCTAGGCAACTGCCTAGTTTGCTTAGTGGGTGAGCCGGCCCTGCCCACAACAGGCACCTTGTGCGGTAGGAGGGGGTGAGAGACCTCTGAGAGAACTGTGACCTACCCAAGGTCACCCAGCTGGCAGCATGGTGGAGGAGTGGGGAATGAGACCCCGTTCTCCAGATTAGAGTCCACACTCATAACCTCCACCAAACTGGCTCTCTCCGCTAGGTTGATGTGAGAGGGGGGAAACGGAACAAACAGAGTCCCGTGTGCCACCCTATGTTTTTTGGAGGAAAGAACAAAATGAAAACACGGCAGTAAGTTTATTGAATTATCTTTCCCCCTTCTACAGAACAGCCGGACAGAAGCCCTGAGGGGTTGGACAGCAGTTCCTCCCCACCCACCTTGGCCTCCTTCGATTACCCCTCCCCCTCGTCCATCCGGTATCCCCCAAAGATGGAGGGGTGTTCCCCCAAGGAATCGCTGTTCCCTTCCCTTGCCTTGGAGAAGCGCAAAGGCGGGAACGGTGCGGGGAACAAGGAAGAACAGGAGGCAGGCGAAGAAGATGAGGAGGAAGAGGGTGAACAATACAGCCACTATCTCCTGGAGATCAACTCCATGGTGGAGGTGAACGATCCCCCGATCTACGGGGTGATCCGCTGGATCGGGGATCTGCCTGACATGGATGAAACAATTGCTGGTCTGGAGCTGGTAAGTGCAATGAGGCGGCAGGGCTGAGCAGGCCTTCCTTGCCTTGATGCTTAACTCGCGTTGTCAGAAGCAACGTTCCGTCAAAGCTGTGGAGTCGTGTGAGTAAAAATCCTACTCGTGTGAGGGATTGATGTTTGATTTGTGAACTGCTGCATCAATGAGTTTGCTCTGGGGCCATTTTCCCTGAGCGAAGACAAAAAGATGTGTGAGCCAGAGGCTAAAAAACTGTGAGCTGACTCACACTAACTCAGCTTAGAAGGAACACTGGTCAGAACTCAAAAGACTTTTTTGGGTATTTTTGTGTTTGTTTGTGTGTGTGTGTGTGAGTGTGCCTGTGTGAGTGTGTGTGCGCACCGGGAAGTCATGGTGACCCCCGGTGTCTGATCCTTACTGGGGGCTTGGATATTCAGAGAGGTGACTGAATGAAGCCTGCCCCTGACTTCCCGACTGCTGGTATTCCAAGGACGTCTCCCATCCAAGGTCATCCCATCTAAGCCCTGCTTAGCTTCTGAGATCTGATGAGATGCGGCTTGCCTGGGCTTATCCAGGTCAGGGCAAGACTTGACTTTTTTTTTTTTTTAAATTATTTCATGCCTCCAGAAAATGCATTCCCTGAAGTTTTTTTTTGTTGTGGAGGTGACCTGAGCGTTCTGACTGCTCCTTTAAGATCTGTAAGCAGCCCAAGTGAAACACAGATAAGGGTGGCAGAGACACAAAATAACGCTTCCGTGTCTAAATTAGTCTCAATTGTGCTTCTGAAAGCTAACGCCAATAAAGTTGTTGTTGTTGTTGTTCAGTCACACAGTCGAGTCTGACTCTTTGCGACCCCATGGGCAAAATCACGCCGGGCCCTCCTGTCTTCCACCATCCTCCAAAGTCTGCTCAAATTCGTGTTGTTACATCAGTAACGCTGTCCAGCCATCTCATCTTTTGCCATCCCCTTCTTCTTTTGCCTTCTGTCTTCCCAGCATCAAGATCTTCTCCAGGGAGTGCTCCCTTCTCATTTGGGGGCCAAAGTATTTGAGCTTCAGCTTCAGCATCTGACCTTCCAGGGAACAGTCTGGGTTGATTTCACTTAGGACTGACTGATTGGATCTTCTTGCAGTCCAAGGGACTCTCAAGAGTCTTCTCCAGGGAGTGCTCCCTTCTCATTGGGTGGCCAAAGTATTTCAGCTTCAGCTTCAGCATCTGACCTTCCAGGGAACAGTCTGGGTTGATTTCACTTAGGACTGACTGATTGGATCTTCTTGCAGTCCAAGGGACTCTCAAGAGTCTTCTCCAGGGAGTGCTCCCTTCTCATTGGCTAGCCAAAGTATTTGAGCTTCAGCTTCAGCATCTGACCTTCCAGGGAACAGTCTGGGTTGATTTCCCTTAGGACTGACTGATTGGATCTTCTTGCAGTCCAAGGGACTCTCAAGATTCTCCTGCAGCACCACGCTCACACAAAAAGTATAACTGGCCTTATCAAAATATATTTACAGCAAACGAAACATCAGCAGGAGAAGAGCCAAACCGCAGCCCACTCACAAACGAGCAAGACATCTCTTGCTGCAGTCATCGAATGAAAAACAAGCATATGCAATTCTGCCCTCAGAAATGTTGCGTGTTTTTGAAAATCGGGGCTGTGACTGAAAATGTGGGATGAGTGTGATGCAAGGACACAAGAGGTTGTAGCTTCCCCATGAGGAAAGGCTATAGAGTCCGGGACTTTTCAGTTTAGAAAAGAGATGACTAAAAGGGAGGTGGGGGACATGATAGAGGTTTATAAAATTATACATGGGGTGGAGAATGTCGACAAAGAGAAAATGTTTCTCCCCCTTTCAAAATGCTGGTCTCAAGGGCATCATCCTGTGAAGCGGATGGGCGGTAGGGTCAGGACGTGCAAAAGGAAAGACTACTTTACACAGAGAGTAATGAAAATGAAGAAAGGTTAAAACACTTGGGGCTCTTTAGCTTGCAGAAACGTCGACTGAGGGGTGACATGATAGAGGTTTACAAGATGATGCATGGGATGGAGAAGGCAAAGAAAGAAGAACTTTTCTCCCTTTCTCACAATACAAGAACTCGTGGGCACTCCATGAAATTGCTGAGCAGTTGGGTTAGAATGGATAAAAAGGTGATTTACACCTGGAATTCACTGCAGCAGTTGTGGTGGTGGCTACAAGCATAGCCAGCTTCAAGAGGGGATTGGATAAACATCTGGAGCAGAGGTCCATCAGTGGCTATTAGCCATACTGTATTGTGGGAACGCTCTGTCTAGGGCAAGTGATTCTCTGTATTCTTTGTGCTTGGTAGGGGCAACAGTGTGAGGACTTCTAGTGTCCTGGCCCCACTGATGGACTCCTGATGGCACCTGGGTTTTCTGGCCATTGTGTGACACGAAGTGTTGGGCCTGGTCCAACGTGGCTTCTCTTATGTTCTTATGTGACACAGAGTGTTGGACTGGAGGGGCCATTGGCCTGATCCAACGTGGCTTCTCTTATGTTCTTATGTGACACAGACTGTTGGACTGGGTTTGCCATTGGCCTGATCCAATGTGGCTTCTCTTTTATGTTCTTATGTGACTCAGAGTGTTGGACTGGATGGGCCATTGGCCTGATCCAACATGGCTTCTCTTATGTTCTTATGTGACACAGAGTGTTGGACTGGGTGGGCCATTGGCCTGATCCAACATGGCTTCTCTTATGTTCTTATGTGACACAGAGTGTTGGACTGGGTGGGCCATTGGCCTGATCCAACATGGCTTCTCTTATGTGACACAGAGTGCTGGACTGGGTGGGCCATTGGCCTGATCCAACATGGCTTCTCTTATGTTCTTATGTGACACAGAGTGTTGGACTGGGTGGGCCATTGGCCTGATCCAACATGGCTTCTCTTATGTTCTTATGTGACACAGAGTGTTGGACTGGGTGGGCCATTGGCCTGATCCAACATGGCTTCTCTTATGTTCTTATGTGACACAGAGTGTTGGACTGGGTGGGCCATTGGCCTGATCCAACATGGCTTCTCTTATGTGACACAGAGTGCTGGACTGGGTGGGCCATTGGCCTGATCCAACATGGCTTCTCTTATGTGACACAGAGTGTTGGACTGGGTGGGCCATTGGCCTGATCCAACATGGCTTCTCTTATGTGACACAGAGTGTTGGACTGGGTGGGCCATTGGCCTGATCCAACATGGCTTCTCTTATGTTCTTATGTGACACAGAGTGTTGGACTGGGTGGGCCATTGGCCTGATCCAACATGGCTTCTCTTATGTTCTTATGTGACACAGAGTGTTGGACTGGGTGGGCCATTGGCCTGATCCAACATGGCTTCTCTTATGTTCTTATGTGACACAGAGTGTTGGACTGGGTGGGCCATTGGCCTGATCCAACATGGCTTCTCTTATGTTCTTATGTGACACAGAGTGTTGGACTGGGTGGGCGATTGGCCTGATCCAACATGGCTTCTCTTATGTTCTTATGTGACACAGAGTGTTGGACTGGGTGGGCCTTTGGCCTGATCCAACATGGCTTCTCTTATGTTCTTATGTGACACAGAGTGTTGGACTGGAGGGGCCTTTGGCCTGATCCAACATGGCTTCTCTTATGTTCTTATGTGACACAGAGTGTTGGACTGGGTGGGCCTTTGGCCTGATCCAACATGGCTTCTCTTATGTTCTTATGTGACACAGAGTGTTGGACTGGAGGGGCCTTTGGCCTGATCCAACATGGCTTCTCTTATGTTCTTATTTGACACAGAGTGTTGGACTGGAGGGGCCTTTGGCCTGATCCAACATGGCTTCTCTTATGTTCTTATGTGACACAGAGTGTTGGACTGGATGGGGCATTGGCCTGATCCAACATGGCTTCTCTTATGTTCTTATGTGACACAGAGTGTGGGACTGGAGGGGCCATTGGCCTGATCCAACATGGCTTCTCTTATGTTCTTATGTGACACAGAGTGTTGGACTGGGTGGGCCGTTGGCCTGATCCAACATGGCTTCTCTTATGTTCTTATGTGACACAGAGTGCTGGACTGGGTGGGCCATTGGCCTGATCCAACATGGCTTCTCTTATGTTCTTAAATGTGGAATTTGCGGCAGAGGATGTAGTGATGGCCACAGGAATAAGCAGCTTTAAAGAGGGATTAGGGAGGGATTTAAAGAGGGACTAGATAGACTCATGGAGGATAAGTCTATCAGTGGCTACTAGCCCTGGTGACTGAGGGGGAACCTCCATGTTCAGAGGCACTAATCCTCTGAATCCCAGAGCCAGGAGGCAATGTCAAGGGAAGGTCTTGGCCTCTCTGCCCTGTTGTTGGCTGTCCAGAGGAACTGGTTGGCCGCTGTGTGAGGCAGGATGCTGGACTATAGATGGAACATTGGTCCGATCAGGGCTTTTTTTTGCAGCAGGAACTCCTTTACATATTGGGCCACACCCCCTGATGTAGCCAATCCTCCAAGAGCTTACAGTAGAGCCCTGTATGCTCTTGGAGGATTGGCTACATCAGGGAGGTGTGGCCTAATATGCAAAGGAGTTCCTGCTACAAAAAAAAAGCTCTGGCTCTTCTTACATTCTTGCGTCTGCTTTGTCTGCTTCTCAGGAGGAGCCGCTGTCTTCAGGCTGCACAGACGGACAGTACAGAGGGATCCGCTACTTCTGTTGCCCCCCCCAACAAGGCCCTCTTTGTCAAGTTGCGTCGCTGTCGGCCCGACTCTCGTTTCGGCACGGAGCAGAATCTGGAGAATCCCGTTTTGCGATGCAATTCCTTAGGTATGGCACACACTTGGGAGGGCAATGAGAGTTTGAAACCTTTTCGGTTTGTTTGGTCAGCGATTCTCAAACTGTGTGATGGGAGACTCCCGGAAGCATCACTGTTATCCAGAAAGTGGGATTTATCCTTGAGCCATGTCCAGCTGGACAGAGAAGATGGGATGCCAAGAGATAATACCCCATCCATTAAGGGAGGATTCTTGCCTGTAGCACGAGGAGCTTGACTTAGCAGCTTTTGAGGCTGGAATGTTTAAATAAGAGCCACTATGGTCTAGGGCAGGGGTGGCCAAACTGTGGCTCAGGAACCACATGTAGCTCTTGCATACATATTGTGTGGCTCTTGAAGCCTCCACTGCCCCATTGGCCAGGTTGGAAAATGCACTTAAAGTTAAAGTTTGCTTTCCTTCCTTCCTTCCTTCCTTCCTTCCTTCCTTCCTTCCTTCCTTCCTTCCTTCCTTCCTTCCTTCCTTCCTTCCTTCCTTCCTTCCTTCCTTCCTTCCTTCCTTCCTTCCTTCCTTCCTTCCTCCCTCCCTCCCTCCCTCCCTCCCTCCCTTCCTTCCTCCCTTCCTCCCTCCCTTCCTCCCTCCCTCCCTCCCTTCCTTCCTCCCTTCCTTCCTTCCTTCCTTCCTTCCTTCCTTCCTTCCTTCCTTCCTTCCCTCCCTCCCTTCCCCTTCCTTCTTCCCTCCCTTCCTCCCTTCCTTCCTTCCTTCCTTCCTTCCTTCCTTCCTTCCTTCCTTCCTTCCTTCCTTCCTTCCTCCCTCCCTCCCTCCCTCCCTTCCTTCCTCCCTTCCTTCCTCCCTTCCCCTTCCTTCCTTCCTTCCCTCCCTCCCTCCCTTCCCCTTCCTTCTTCCCTCCCTCCCTTCCTTCCTTCCTTCCTTCCTTCCTTCCTTCCTTCCTTCCTTCCTTCCTTCCTTCCTTCCTTCCTTCCTTCCTTCCTTCCTTCCTTCCTTCCTTCCCTCCCTCCCTCTCTCCCTGCTCTCAAACATCAGATATTCCTGTCTTGCTGCTCTCAAACATCTGATGTTCATGTCTTGAGGCTCTCAAACATCTGACATTTATTCTGTGTGGCTCTTACATTGTGCAAGTTTGGCCACCTCTGGTCTAGAGGATAGAGTGTGGGACTAGGAAGTGGGAAACATGTCCAGATCTTCATGCTGCTTAGTATGGTTTTCCTTGCAAGGATGTTATAATGACAAAATGGGAGCGATGCGTGCTTATCCTGAGCGCCTTGAATAGAACAGTGGGCACTGGATCTGTTGTATCTATTCCCTGCAGACTCTGGGCAAATGATGGGATTAGATGGGACAGTGAAAATGGTTTCCCCTGGATTTGGATCTAGGAGAGCTCAAACCTTTTGCACGAATATCATTACACTCTTCTCCCACCAGATTTCCGTGTGTATGCCAGTGCAAAAGTGGAAGAGGACACTCCGCCACTGCCATTGGGCGATCGCGGTCTAGAGCAACTCTTGGGATGGAAGAAAGGCATCCAGGGACACTGCAATTCCTGTTATCTGGACGCTACGCTTTTCTGGTGGGTGCAAGCTGTGGCGGAACAGGCAACCACTGGAATTCCTGAATTCAGGAACTTTGCTTGGTTACAAGCTATACGGGTGCAGGTTCCTATACTAGGTGTGTCTTTTAGAGTGCCTGGTAGGTATTGTAGACTCTTGTGAAGTCCAGCATGCTAACAGTGACAGAGCCTTTGATTAGCAGCTTTCCCCACATGGATCCAGAAGGCTTGTCCTATTTAACCCGACCTTCTTCAAAGTCCCGTAGGTATCCACAGCTTGTTGCTCATCAAAATTGGCCACAGAAAATGTGCTTCTGCAGTTAGAGCTCAGTCTTCTCCCATAAGTCTAGACTACTGTAATGCCCTCTACGTGGGGCTGCCCTTGACTCTGACTCGGAGACTGCGGCTAGTGCAGAACGCTGCGGCACGGTTGGCACGGAGAGCCAGTTTGGTGTAGTGGTTAAGTGTGCAGACTCTTATCTGGGAGAACCGGGTTTGATTCCCCACTCCTCCACTTGCACCTGCTGAAATGGCCTTGGGTCAGCCATAGCTCTGGCAGAGGTTGTCCTTGAAAGGGCAGCTGCTGTGAGAGCCCTCTCCAGCCCCACCCACCTCACAGGGTGTCTGTTGTGGGGGAGGAAGGTAAAGGAGATTGTGAGCCGCTCTGAGACTCTTCGGAGTGGAGGGCGGGATAGAAATCCAATATCTTCTTCTTCTTCTTAATGGGGCTCCCTCGATGGGAGCACATTCAACCAGTGTTGAAAGAGCTGCACTGGCTGCCTTTTGTGTACCGAGTCTGTTTCAAAGTGCTTGTATTGACCTTTAGAGCCCTATATGGCCAAGGACCTGTCTATCTACGAGACTGCCTTTCCCCATATGTTTGCCAGAGTGCTCTGCTTTTGGGAACTCAAAATTTGTTGTCCATCCCCAGACCAAGGGAGGCCAGACTAGGCTCTACACTGGCCAGGGCCTTCTCAGCAGCAGCACCAATGCTGTGGAATGCTCTCCCTGAGGCCATAAGAGCCCTGCGGAATCTCTCCCAATTCTGCAGAGCTTGTAAAACCGAACTTTTAAAACAGGCCTATAGTAACTAGTGGGAGAAGGCTGCCGCTTCTATGCTGCTGAGCAATTCCACCAGAAGGACCACCAACAGATAAACAGAAGATCTAAAACAATCTGATCTGCCTATGTTTTAAGATTCTGTATAGCACCAATATTTTGTCTGAAATTGTAAATTGTTTATGTTTTTATCATTTTAATAATGTAATTGAGATTGTTGGTTTTATTATGACTGTTAGCCGCCCTGAGTCTGTTTTTGGAATGGGTGGGATATAAATTGAAGGTAAATAAATAAATTCCCTGCACCCAACCAATGCTTCTCTTCATTCAAAACTGGATACAGATTCCTTTGTTTGTTTGAATTTTTGGCTGCCCTTCCCGAAACCGGGCTCAGGGCGGTTCATGTCTCAATATTCGTCTCTCTCTTTTGCTGCCAGTATGTTCACTTTCTCCTCGGTCCTGGATTCGATGCTGCTCCGTCCAGCAGACAAGAACGACGGGGAGTCTTACACTGAGATACGGGACCTGCTGAGGACAGAGATAGTCAACCCTTTGCGCAAGTGAGCTTGTCGAATTTTCACATCCGGTGCCATTAATAGAACATCCCTTGTTTTCTTCCGGGAGCAAAATATAGCCCTGGAACTTTGATGTGTACTGAACTATTGTGCTAAACCAGGGGTGGCCGAACTGCAGCTCGGGAGCCACATGTGGCTCTTTCACACATATTGTGTGGCTCTTGAAGCCCCCACTGCCCCATCAGCCGGCTTGGAGAAGGCATTTGTCTCTTTAAATCACTTCGCCAAGCCAGCCAGCAGCTTGGAGAATGCATTTAAAGTTAAAGTTGCTTTCTTTCCACCTCCCTCTTCCCCATCTTCCTTCCTTCCTTCCTTCCTTCCTTCCTTCCTTCCTTCCTTCCTTCCTTCCTTCCTTCCTTCCTTCCTTCCTTCCTTCCTTCCTTCCTTCCTTCCTTCCTTCCTTCCTTCCTTCCTTCCTTCCTTCCTTCCTTCCTTCCTTCCTTCCTTCCCTCCCTCCCTCCCTCCCTCCCTCCCTCCCTCCTCTCAAACTTCTGATGTCCATGTCTGAAGGCTCTCAAACATCTGACATTTATTCTATGTTGTTCTTATGTTAAGCAAGTTGGCCACCCCGTGCTAAACCACAGCACTGACGGGCATCAGGTGAGTACAGGAACCAGTTTGAATGTAGGATCCCAAGTGATAAAAGATAACCTCTAATGTCATTTTTCTGCCGTGTTGCTCCAGAATTTTTACTTCAGAATACTGTGAGTTTGTGGATGTGAAATGAGCAAATTTGCATGTACTAATTCATAAAATCATAAAGTTGGACGGGACCTCCAGGGTCACCAAGTCCAGCCCCCTGCACAATGCAAGAAATTGACAAACCCCTCCCCCTAGATTCACAAGGTCAGCATTGCTGTCAGACGGCCATCTAGCCTCTGTTTAAAAACCTCCAAGGAAGGAGAGCCCGCCACCTCCCGAGGAAGCCTGTTCCACTGAGGAACTGCTCTAACTTTGTTTAACTAATAGGAAAAAATACTTGTTTAACTTATATGATAAGCTATGAGCTGTACATGATGGTTACTTTCCTTCTGAGGCCGCTGAGGTGTTTTCATGTATACTGAATAATGTAGTTTCAGTCCACTTCAGTGGCTCTTTGAAAGTGGATCTTCCAATTTCATACAGTAAAGTCCAGTTGCAAAGTGGGTTGAAAATGCATCATTTAGTCTGTGTGAAAGCACCCCAGAACTGTTCTTCTCCCCCCACCCCCCACCCCCCCCAAAAAAATCCAAAGGTAAATCTGGAGGTGATGCAGTTGTTGGTTTTCCTCCCCTCCTCTCTGGGTAGGAATGGCTATGTCTGTGCCACCAAAGTCATGGCTCTGCGGAAAGTTCTGGAAACTGCTGGGCATTCTTCAGGCTTCACCAGTGAAGAGAAAGGTTGGTGGAAAGTGTGTGTGTGCACGTGAGAGAGAGATAGTGCGAGAGGGTGCAGTTTGGGCAGCTGTAGAAAAGAAGAAGAAATAAGAGGAAGGGAAGGTCAAATTTGTTCAACTGTCACTGTGCACTTCTCCAGCAAAAGGATTAAAGTCTGAAGTATTTCTGACATTTCAGCACTTGAGATACGAAGCATTAGCCAAGATGAGGCGATTCATAAATTTTAATGATGATGATAATATCCCAACTGCTACTGATGGAGTTACCAGATGCGGCGTAGGAGCCAATGAGGTCCCTGCATCATGCCTGAATTCAGCTCTCGTTGGGAGAAAACAAACCAAGTTGTGCCGAATTTGTATTGTTGTTTTAAAAATATATATATTATTCCTGTAGCAGCTAGTTTGAAGTGGTATTTACAGAGTCAGGCAGGGATCCCCATTTAGCCCTGAAGCTCCTTGGGAGACGTCGGGCCTGTTGTTTTCTCTCAGCCTAGTTTACCTCATGAGATTATTGTGAGGGTATAATGTTCACCAGCCTGAGCAACTTGGAAGGAAGGGTAGGGTAATAAAAAAGCATAAATAGATATTTTGAAAGCTGTATTGGTTTACTAGCAAGTCGTCAGGGTGGGGCTGTGGTTCACATCTGCTTGGCAAGCGGAAAGTTCCAGTTCAATCCCTGGAATTTGCAGTTAAAAGGACCAGGCAGCCGGTGATGTGAAAGACCACGGCCTGAGACCCTGGAGAGCTGCTGCCAGTCTGAGTAGACAGTACTGGCTTTAATGGACTGATGGTTTGATTCCATATAAGGCAGCTTCATGTGTCCGAGCAGGGCTGCCAAACTCCAGGCAGGGCCTAGCATTCTCCTGAGATTCTGACTGCTCTCTAGACCACAGAGATCACTTCCCCTGGGGAAACAATGGCAGTTTCTGAGGGCAGGGTGTATGGAATCACATCCCCATAGAACCCCCTCTCATTCCCCAAACTTTGTCCACAAATCTCCAGGAATTTCACTACCTGGAGATGGCAACCCTATCAGCAAAATACAAATGGCATTAATTAATAAGGGATATGACTTTGTGAGTGGGCTGTAGCAACTGAGTTGTAAGAGCCTGTGCCGATGATAGAGTGGTCAAGGAAATGAGGAGCTAGGATGTGGCAAGAGTGGGGTGGGGTGGCTGGTGTGTTTGAATGAGAGGCATTGGTGAGGACCAGGCCGGCCCTTCCCTCCTCTGGTGCCACGTCCTTGTTTCTTTCTCACACAGACCCAGAAGAATTTCTCACCCTGTTGTTCCGAGTCCTGAAAATGGACCCGCTCTTCCAGATTCGGTAAGTGACTCTGAAGCTGGAAGGGAAAAATGTTTGTTGGGCGATGTTGGGCCTGTTGTTTTCTCTCAGTCTAATTTACCTCACAAGATTATTGTGAGGGTATAATGTTGGCTGTGCCCTCCAATTCCTGCCCCATTTTCCTCAAAAGTTACTTTTACGACACCTTGCTAGCAATGTGCTTTTAGAATCACCAAAAACAGGACATCAATGTTTCCCACACCTTTTATGGATCCTGGCCAGGTGTACCTGGCTCCATAGGTTCTTAGAAATTCCCAAAGAAATGATACAAGTGTTTCAGGGTTACTTACAAGGATATATTAAATTTATTTTATTTTTATTTATTTGCATTATATTTATATCCCGCCCATTCCATACAGACTCAAGGCGGCTAACAGCATAAAACCGACAGTAAACAAAACAATATTAAAACAATCAAATAAATAACAATGGTGCTACTTCAGGCAGAGCATATAATATTTTCTTTCTCACACGCACAGATCCTGGGCAGTTAGTAATCAAAGCGCTATGGATCCAGATGTGGTGGCAGCCCTCTCCCATTAGATGTTATATGCCATCCAAAACAGTTCAGTCTTGCAGGCCCTGCGGAACTGCGATAAATCCCGCAGGGCCCTGATGGCTTCTGGAAGGGTGTTCCAAAGAAGTATTGGGGCCGCAACCAAGAAGGCTCTTGCTCTGGTGGAGTTGAGCCTAGCCTCCTTTAGCCCAGGGACAGCCAGAATATTTTGAGAACTTGATCGCAGGGCTCTCTGGGGAACATGTGGGGCAAGGTGGTCCCACAGATAGGTAGGTCCTAGGCCATATAGGGCTTTGAAGGTTAACACCAGGACCTTGAAACGGATTCGGTTCGCAACAGGCAGCTAGTGCAGTGCTCTCAGCACAGGCTGAATGTGCTCCTGACAAGGAAGCCCCATTAGTAGCCTGGCTGCAGCTTCTGAGTCTGAGTCAAGGGCAGCCCCATGTAGAGAGCATTGCAGTAATCAATTCTTGAGGTGACCAAGGCATGGATCACCATTGCTAAGTCGCTGCGCTCAAGGTAGGGGACCAACTGCCGTGTTCACCGAAGATGAAAAAAAGCAGCTCTGGCAGTGGCTGCTACTTGGGCCTCCATAGTTAAGGAGGACTCCAAGAGCACTCCCAAGCTCTTAACCTTCGACGCTGGCATCAGTGGCGCTCCATCGAAGGCTGGTAGAGGAATTGCCCTTCCCGGGCCGCTGCGACTTAGATAGATAACTTCCGACTTCGTTGGATTCAGCTTTAGCCGACTCAACCTGAGCCATGATACCACAGCTTGCAGCGCCAGGTCCAAATTCTCCAGGGCGCAGGCGGACTGGCTACCCATCAATAGATACAGCTGGGTGTCATCCGCATACTTATGGCAACCCAGCCCATACCTCCTGGCCATCTGGGCAAGGGGGCCCATATAGATATTAAACAGCATTGTGGAAAGAAGTTCCCCCTGGGGCACCCCACAAATAAGTGGGTGTCTCTGAGACATCATTTCCCCAATCGCCACCCTTTGTCCCCAACCTTAAAGGAAAGAGGAAAGCCACTGTAAGGCAGACCCCTGTATCCCCACCAGCATGTAACAAAACCTAGCAGAGTTTGCTTTTAGTGCAGAATTACACACAGTCTCTTAACCGGGCATATTTCTACTCAGTATCTTGTTCATTGGGCAGTGGCTTATATTCCAAAACGTTTATGTGGGCAGAGGTGATCTTAGCCTACATAGGGAAGGCTGGGAATGGTGGCTCCCGTTGGCTGTAACTCTTGTCTGCTTTTATCTCCTTTATATTCTTCATCCCTTTCATTCCCCACAGCCCCCATTCATGTTAGCATCTCCCCTTCTCATCCTCTTCTCTCCCCTTCCGTTCCAACCAAGCTCGGCTGGGAAGGACCCCCACGGCTGCATTTTCTACCAGATCTTCACCGAGGAGCACCTGACCCAGGGCGTGCCCACTGTTCAGCAGCTCCTGGAAGGGTCCCTCGTCACCGCAGACCTCAAGTTCACGGAGGTGAGATCCAAATCCAGAAGGACGGTAGGATCAGGGCTTTTTTTTTGTAGTAGGATCTCCTTTGCATATTAGGCCACGCACCCCTGATGTAACCAGTTCTCCAAGCTGTTTGGGACAGCTTCAGGGAGGGACGGTGGCTCAGTGGTAGAGGATCTGCTTGGTAAGCAGAAGGTCCCAGGTTCAATCCCCGGCATCTCCAACTAAAAAGGGTCAAATAGGCATGAAAAACCTCAGCTTGAGACCCTGGAGAGCCGCTGCCAGACAATGCTGACTTTGATGGACCCAGGGTCTGATTCAGTAGAAGGCAGCTTCATATGTTCAAGAGCTTAAAGGTAAAGGTAGTCCCCTGTGCAAGCACCAGTCGTTTTCGACACTGGGGTGACGTTGCATTCACAACGTTTTCACAGCAGACTTTTTACGGGGTGGTTTGCCATTGCCTTCCCCGGTCATTATACTTCCCCCCAGCAAGCTGGGTACTCATTTTACCGACCTCAGAAGGATGGAAGGCTGAGTCTACCTGGAGCCGGCTACCTGAACCAGTTTCCGCTGGGATCGAACTCAGGTCATGAGCAGAGGGCTCCAACTGCAGTACTGCAGCTTTACCACTCTGTGCCACGGGGCTCTATTGTCCAAGAGCTTACAGGGCCCCATACAGTGAAAGAATCTGTACATGCCCCATTGGTGAGGTGAAAACACTGGAACATATTCTTATTCGTTGTCCCCTCTATAAGGAAGTTAGGGACAAGACAATTCTCCCTATTTTGGAACAGTATAAGGTGCTAACAGAAAAGATATCTCTGGGGAAACTGCTGGTTGATGAAATACCAGTAATCACTAGAGTGACAGCTAGGTTTTGCGCCCAAGTCATCAAACAGAAGAATAGTTTTAAATCATAGGAGCGTTCTCCTTTGCTGTAGACTTTGTGGAGCTATTACAAATAACTACTGCTGTGTACTAAACTTGTATCTACATTTTAATGCTATTGTATTATATGGACATGTATTTTAGTAGTATACCTTTGACAGATTTGTACTTTTTATTACTGATAGATTTGTGTTTTTTACCTGGTCTATGACTGTTATAATAAACAGTGAGTCAACTGAGCTTACAGGGCCTACTGTAAGCTCCAGGAGAATTGGCTACATCAGGAGGGTGTGGAATAATATGCAAAAGAGTTCCTGCTGCAAAAAAAGCCCTGGGTAGGACCATCATTTTGCCCACAACCTGCAGTATCTTCACTTGCTCTATCCTGTAGTCCATGGGGTTTGGTAAGCTTCTTATGACACTGGAAGCAACAGTGTTAACAGAATGGAGCTGCTAGATCTGACTCCGTGGTTTCTGTGACAACTCAGTAGGAGCAGTGCATGAGTGCCACAAAGTTGTCCATCGACAGACAATCACCTATTCTTTCTCCCCTCTTTGCTCCCTGGCAGGCCCCCTCCTGTCTTATCCTACAGATGCCCCGGAACGGAAAGAATTTCAAGGCCTTCCGCACCATCCAGCCTAGCCTGGAACTTGACCTCACTGACCTTCTGGAAGACAGTAAGGAAAGAGATTGAAGGCGGTACAAAAGCCTTCTGGGGATTTGTGGGGAAAGAGGGCAGGTTTCATGGTGAGGACACTGGTGCTGGGCAATCAGTCCTGTGCACAGCCAAGCTTCTCTCTCCAAGGTGTAGAGTTAGGTTTTTTCAGAATGGTATCTTTGGATGGAAGAGCTCCATGGCGCAGAGTGGTAAAGCTGCAGTACTGCAGTCTGCTCACGACCTGAGTTCGATCCCAGTGGAAGCTGGGTTCAGGTAGCCGGCTCAGGTTGACTCAGCCTTCCATCCTTCCGAGGTCGGTAAAATGAGTACCCAGCTTGCTGGGGGGGGGGGAGCGTAGATGACTGGGGAAGGCAATGGCAAACCACCCCGTAAAAAGTCTGCCGTGAAAACGTGAAAAAACAATGTCACCCAAGAGTCGGAAATGACTGGTGCTCGCACAGGGGACTACCTTTACCTTTTTTATCTTTGGATGGAGTGCAGCAAGACTGCTTCCGTGTTACTGCTCTAAACGAATTAGGTGTCTTTGGTTACTGATACCCTTGTTTCTTCGACTGACCAGAATGTGTCTGACTGATCCATTTGCAGCACCTCGGGAGTGTTGTATCTGTCAAGGGCTGGCTGTGATGGAGTGTCTGGATTGTTACGGGGATCAAAGCTTTGGCTTCAGACACATCAAACAGTTCTGCAGGACGTGCAGCCAGCAGGTATGTTGCTTGGGTGGCTTCCTCAGTGAGTTAGACCCCTCCTGCATTGAGGAAGGGCCCCAGTCATGTGACTACCGGTGTCTTCTCTAAGCTGAATTAGCGTGAGCTAGTTCACAGATTTTTAGCCTCCAGCTCACACATTTTCGTCGTAGCTCAGGAAGGATGGCCCCAGAGCACATTAATTTATGCAGCAGCTCACAGCTTTAATGCCAGTCGCTCACAAAGTAGAATTTTTGCTCACAAGACTCTGCATTCCCTCTTAGAGGGAACGTTGGTGACTGTGTACAGAAAGGTCAACCCCAAACACTCAGAAGAAACCTCTGCTATTAGTCTGCCATGGAGTCACCATGACCAGGATAGTAATCTGTGCTATATGCATTAAATATTTGATTTTAAAAAAAAAATGTTGAACATTTTTAAAATGTGGTTTTAAAATCCTGAAGTGAAATCATCTACCTATTTCTGTTTTCTGATCCCTAGTTTGGTGGTGTGGTTTGGAGTGGTGGACTCTGATCTGGAGAACCTGTTCCCCACTCCTCCACATGCAGCCAGCTGCGGTAACCTAGGGTCAGTCACAGTTCTCTAAAGAGAGGTTCTCAAAGAGCTCTCTTAACCCCACCTGCCTCCTAGGGTGTCTGTTGTGGATCTGGGACTCTTGAGCGAAGGGCAGGCTATACATCCAGCTCTTCTTCTTCAAACACAAAAGGAGATCCTAAATTTTACTACAAAAGTTGTTGTGTAACTTTACAACAGCTGCCAGAAGTTTTGCTGCACGCAGAATAGTTTGTTTAGCTTTACCTCGGAGCAGGGCTTTTTTTTGTTGTTGTTTGAGCTTACCATGGCAGGAACTCCTTTGCATATTAGGCCGCATCTCTCTGATGTAGCCAATCCTCCTGGAGCTTACAGTAGGCCCTGGAAGAAGAGCCCGGAAAGCTCTTGGAGGATTGGCTACACCAGGGGTGTGTGGCCTAATATGCAAAGGAGTTCCTGCTACAAGAAAAGCCCTGCCTTGGAGTAACCAGGATGACTTCGCTTCTGACGAGACAAAGCCATGATTCAATAATGAAGAGATTGATTCAGCTCTTAGATCTGAAAATTTGGGGCAGTCAAAAGAAAACCTATGATCCACGGAATTGATTTTGTTGTTGCCACAATTACAGAGTTTATCTGAATATGGAATTAGCATCATGAGTAGCGATCTTTCATAGCACCTACTCTGTGATCCTTTCAACCGGAGACACTGGGGGGTTGAATCTGAGTCCTCATACAGAGCTGAGCCTCTGCCACTGAGCCTCCTCTCGTCTTCTTTTTCATCCTCCCCTCTTTTAATGTTGCGGCACTTGGCTGGCCTTTACAGGTTCACAAGCACCGTAGCCGTCGCTGCCACCAGCCCCGTCCCCTGCACCTGCCCGAGGAGCTGTCCCGTTTGGGCCACCTGCCTGAGGTCATCCCCCGCCAGACCATGCAGCTCTTCGCCGTCCTCTGCATCGAGACCAGCCACTATGTAGCCTTTACCCGCCACGGCTCTGGTATCCACCAGTGGCTCTTCTTTGACAGCATGGCTGACCGGGAAGGTAAGCAGCCACAAGGAGAAGGCCATAGCCTCTTCCTGTGAGGAACAGGAAGTGCAACCCCTAGGGGGAGGAACTATTTAGGGCAGGGGTGTCAAACATGTGGTCTGGGGGCCGAATTAGGCCCCCGGAGGGCTCCTATCAAGCCCCCGAGCATCTGGCTATCATCTGCTTCCTTCTCCCTCTCTCTTGTTTGCTTCTTCAGCACAGGTTGCTTTGCCAGGCTTGCTCAATCGTTCAGGAGCTACAGAGCAAAACCTTGATTTTCTCTATTGGCTAAAGCTCCTCCCTTGGGGAGGAAGGAGGGAGGGAAAGCTTGCTTTAGGCTCTCTTAATTGTACAGCAGAGGTAATGAGCTAAACTTCTCTCCTTTCTAATACAAGAAAAGCCCCAGGGTAACACCAGGCTTAAATACTTAACAACCCTTAAAAGTATTAAAACGTGTATAATTGAGAACAATACGTGAAATAGCAAAACCCACTCTAACAAGGGAAATTCTATTTACAAATAATACAACAAAGTAATACGATATAACACAGTGTGATAATCAACACAAAAGCAGGTTGTTCTTGAGAAGTCAATATCAAGCCAGTCCAAAAGTGTGGCTCAGCCGACGATGTTCTTCTCTGGCCGCTTGAGACTTAACGAAGCAAAGCTGTACCGGTGATCAATAATATCCGGTTTCGGGTAGCCTTAAAGTTTTGTGATTTGCAAAAATCACAGAGCAATGTCCCCGTTCCTGAAATACATTCCAAAAGGGGGGGGAAATGTATTCTAGCTGTTGGGACATCTATTGCCTTCCTCTGGATTGAAATATGATCCTTCTATTCCTAGGCTCACCGTCCTTCCTAATCTTAAATAGGTACACACATGGCCCGGCCTAACATGGCCCAGCCCGACAAGGTCACATTTATATTAGATCGGGGCCTCATAACAAATGAATTCAACACCCCTGATTTAGGGGCTGAAGATCTTATTTGTATGTTCATCTTTTAACTTCTTCCAGTTTGGTGTAGTGGTTAAGTAAGCGGACTCTTATCTGGGAGAACCGGGTTTGATTTCCCACTCCTCCACTTGCACCTGCTAGCATGGCCTTGGATCAGCCATAGCTCTGGCAGAGGTTGTCCTTGAAAGGGCAGCTGCTGGGAGAGCCCTCTCCAGCCCCACCCACCTCACAGGGTGTCTGTTGGAGGAAGGGAAAGGAGATTGTGAGCCGCTCTGAGACTTTTCGGAGTGGAGGGCGGGATATAAATCCAATTTCTTCTTCTTCCTCCTCCATTTCTCTCTTGCCTCCTCACCTGTCCTCTGTGTTGCTTCTTGTGTACCTCTTTTTTTCCTCTTCACTTCGCTATCCCAGATCCTTTCAGTTTCATTCTCTTCTGTTTCTCCTAACCTCTCCCCCTCATTCCTCTGTGTTTCAGGGGGCCTCAATGGCTTTAACATCCCTCGCATCACGGCCTGTTCGGAGGTTGCGGACTACTTGGACATGCCCCCTAAGGAGCTGCAGAGCCTGGACCCCAAATCTTTGGCCCCCTGCGCTCGCCGCCTGCTCTGCGACGCCTACATGTGCTTCTACCACAGCCCTTCCCTCGGCCTCTACAAATAAGCTCCTTGGCTGAAGAGCGCAAGGGGGTTTCAACCAAAGCCATCAGGCCGTGGGGCTGGAAGCCTGGAGTGAGCCTCGCTGTCGGCGCGTAGCAGGAACGGGGGTCTTCAGTCGAAACAGCACGGGCCGGAACACGCTGGAGATGCAGGCTGATGCAGGCAACAGCCACAGACAGAACCTGTTTCTGCTTTTGGTGGGAGCAACCGTATTCTCAGCCCTGACTAAGCCATGACTGTCCCCAGTAGGCTGAAGCAATAGAACAAAGCAGCAGACAAGTGGCGCCTTTCAACCTTTCTGGACCACCTACCTGGGCTGGGATTGGGAGGCACCGTTCTGTGGTGGTTCCAGTCCTACCTGCGGTGGTGCCACTCAGCCCCGTAGCCATGTCCCCTGTGCTCTTGAACATCTAAATGAGCTTGCTGGTAAAGTCATCCAGAGATTGGGGCTGGGTTGCATCCAGCTCTTATATCATGCTTCCAGCTCATCCCAGGAAGGTTGTAGGAACCATGAACTGGTGCCTTGAGGCTGTTTTGGAACAGATATGGGCTAATAAACTGAAGCTTAATCCTGACAAGATGGAAGTGCTACTGATGGGATGACCTGGGATTTAATGTATCACCAGTTCTGATTGAGGTTGCACTCGCCTTTAAGCACCAGGTGCGTAGTCTGGTGGTGCCATTGGACCCAGGGCTAGTGCTGGAAGCTGAGACCCAGAGTGCCTTTTACCAGCTTTGACTGGTTAGCCAGTGGCAGCCTTTCCTGAGCAAAAAAAAAATCTGGCCACTGCTGTGCATGCCCAGCTTGTATCTAGATTAGATTACTGCAATGGCTCTACATGGGATCACCCTTGAAGAGTGTTTGAAAACATCAGTTGGTACAGGATACTGCAGCCAGGATGCTGACTGGAGTGGGTCTTAGGGACTGTATCACTCCAGTCTTGGCCCATCACACAGGCTTCCATAAGAACATAAGTGAAGCCATGTAGGATCAGGCCAATGGCCCATCCAGTCCAACACTCTGTGTCACACAGTGGCCAACCCCCCCCCCCCCCCTGCCCAGGTGCCATTTGTTTCTGGGCAAAACTGAAGGTCTGAGTCTTGACCTTCAAAGCTCTATATGATTTGGGACCAACATACCTAAGGGACCATCAACTCTCTTTGCCTGTGTTGGTGTAGTGGTGAAGTGCACGGACTCTTATCTGGGAGAACCGGGTCCGATTCTCCACTCCTCCACTTGGAGCTGCTAGCATGGCCTTGGGTCAGCCATAGCTCTGGCAGAGGTTGTCCTTGAAAGGGCAGCTGCTGTGAGAGTCTTCTCCAGCCCCACCCACCTCACAGGGTGTCTGTGATGGGTGGGGGGAAGGTCAAGGAGATTGTGACCTCTCTGAGATTCAGTCTGGGGTGGGATATAAATCCAGTATTATCATCATCTCTTATGAACCTCCCTGACCTTGCTTTTAGGTTAGGCCAGTGACAGCCCAGAAGTGTCTGGCTCTCTCTCCCCAGCGATACTTAGCTGCCTCCTGTTGCCATTGTGTTTTCATTTGTCATTCCCTCAAGGATCCCTCCTTCCCAGCCAATGTCTTAATTGCTGCTTTTATGTTCTGTACATCTTTTAACTCTGTTGTTTGTTTCAGAGATGTGTGTTCGGGCAAGGTTGATTTTTGTTTTGAAATACAGATTTTATCGTGTATGTTTTTCAATCATCGTCTCTGCTGGTGGCCCTTGCAAAGGCAGAAAGGTGGGATACCAGTTTTGTAAACAATAAAATAACGACAGTCTTCTTCCATGCCGGCGGTTAGCCAAGACTGACTTGTTCTTCCCACTTGCTTCAAAGGTGAAGCTGTGCAAATTATTTCACACTTGCTTCCTGCTAGAAGGAAGAGTTTGCCCCCCCCCTTCTCTTCATTCTAGTTCCGCCAACTGTATAGCAGCAGGGCATCCCTAGAGCGCCAGCCCACAATTTTTCTCTTGCTGCTGGTGTCATAACAACTTGGTTGACGAAGAGGTGCCCTTCTTGTTTGATGTAGTGCCAGTTTGGTGAAGTGTGCGGGCTCTTATCTGGGAGAACCGGGTTTGATTCCCCACTCCTCCACTTGCACCTGCTGGCATGGCCTTGAGTCAGCCATAGCTCTGGCAGAGGTTGTCCTTGAAAGGGCAGCTGCTGGGAGAGCCCTCTTAGCCCCACCCACCTCACAGGGTGTCTGTTGTGGGGGAGGAAGGCAAAGGAGATTGTGAGCCGCTCTGTGACTCTTCGGAGTGGAGGGCAGGATATAAATCCAATATCTTCATCTACCTCACAGGGTGTCTGTTGTGGGGGAGGAAGGTAAAGCAGATTGTGAGCTGCTCTGAGACTCTTCGGAGGGCAGGATATAAATCCAATATCTTCATCTACCTCACAGGGTGTCTGTTGTGGGGGGGGGGGGAAGGTAAAGGAGATTGTGAGCCGCTCTGAGACTCTTCGGAGTGGAGGGCGGGATATAAATCCAATATCTTCATCTACCTCACAGGGTGTCTGTTGTGGGGGGGGGGGGGAAGGTAAAGGAGATTGTGAGCCGCTCTGAGACTCTTCGGAGTGGAGGTCGGGATATAAATCCAATATCTTCATCTACCTCACAGGGTGTCTGTTGTGGGGGAGGAAGGTAAAGGAGATTGTGAGCCGCTCTGAGACTCTTCGGAGTGGAGGTCGGGATATAAATCCAATATCTTCATCTACCTCACAGGGTGTCTGTTGTGCGGGGGGGAAGGTAAAGGAGACTGTGAGCCGCTCTGAGACTCTTCGGAGTGGAGGGTGGGATATAAATCCAATATCTTCTTCTTCATGCTCCTGTTGTATGACTTCATCTGATCTCCATGACCCCAGCCCATTGCCTGCTGTAGGGTTCTTTACTGCCTGCTGTCCTTTTATATAAGTTTGCTCTACAGAGCCGTGTCTGGTGTGGACATTCTAAAGCAGGGGATGCTTCTGCAGGTGACCAATGCTCCCTCCAAGCTGAGGAGTCTTGTGAGCAAAGATTCTACTTGGAGCAAGTGGCGTTCAAGTTGTGAGCGACTGCATCAATTAGTTTGCTCCGGGGCCATTTTTCCTGGGCCAAGATAAAAACGTGTGAGCCGGAAGGCTAAAAAACTGTGAGCCAGCTCACACGAACTCATCTTGGCGAGAACCCTGCGGGTGACCCTTTCGGTCTCCTTTGAACTGCAGATGTCAAAATCTGCTGAGAGATTAAATGGGCTTCCCTACGGATGCCGTCGTTTCAGCCGTTCATTTCTCCATAGCCTCCCAGGATATTATATCCCATTTGAATAATTTTTTAATATCCTCTCAGAATTATCTTTTTTTTTCCCTTAAGAAATCATCTGTGGTGCTACATTTTCCAAGAAACGAGTGATAATGAGATCCATTTTACCTTTTCTGTCCCCTCCTCCTTTTTCCTTTGGTGTTGAAGTGTTACCTTCTCCCCACCTCTTTGAGAGGCAAGTAGTTTCAAGGGCAGGGCTTGTCTTGGGTAACTCCCTTTTGGAGCAAAGAGCACTGAAAGCTTACAGCATTTTGGTCATGTGTTGCTATTACAGAACAGACCCATGTTACCATTCCACGTTGGGGAGAGGTTGGGATATTCAGCAGCTGTTCCAGGTCTTTGCGTGGCAACCTGTCACTCTCTTGAGCTCACCTGAGTCCCTGAAGCGTTCTTGGCTTCTCTCTGGTTCTCCACACTGCCATCAGGTGGTCATTTAAAGAACCTCCTGCAAAGAGGGCTGGCATTCTGTCCGCATTGCTGTTTACAGGCTCCACCTAGTGGCTTCATTTCCCCACTTGATCCCATTCAGTAACAACAGAGAGATGGCTTGCAAAATTTGTGCAATCCGTGGATCTAGCAATCTATTGACCAACTTCCTTCCTTCCCCTGGAGTACTTGAGCAGGGGTGGCCAAACTTGCTTAACGTAAGAGCCACATAGAATAAAAATCAGATGTCTGAGAGATGCAAGACATGAATGTCGGGTGGAAGAAAGGAAAATAGATGGGAGGGAGATATTGAAAGAAAGCAACTTCAAATGCATTTGTCCCAAGCTGCTAGCTGGCTTGGCTTGGCTAAGTGATTTAAAGAGACAAATGTCTTCTCCAAATCCACTGACGGGGCAGTGGGGGCTTCAAGAGCCACACAATATGTGTGAAAGAGCCACAGGTGACTCCCAAGCCACAGTTTGGCCACCCCCGCCCTTGAGTGACTGGTTGAGGCTTAATGTGGTTATGGAGAACAAACTTCCAACCATTCCAAGTAGCAACAAATGTGTTAAGAAGAAGATGGCTGCATTTGTACTGTGCACAGCGACCGGTTGAGCAAGGTGATAAAGGCGTTTACGCTTGCTCCTCCATCCCTCCACCGCACTTGCCCTGGTTGTTTTTCTAGGATAGCCTGCTTATGCTTAAAGTTGCAATGTTCTGTCAGTCATCAGTTACCTTGAGTTTCTGTCAGGGCTGCCACCCCCCCCCCCCCGGTTAGTTCCACAGGATAACAGCCAGCAAGATGGAGTCGGCCAAACTGGACCTCCAAAATGGATCTCATTCCCCTTCTGTCCAGGGAATTTCTATCCTATTTTTGCCTCACCCTTGGCACCCTTGGCTCAGTCCTTGTTTTCCTGTTATTTCCAAGAAGAGAGAGAATCTAGCATTTGGCCTCCCTATGTCTCCATCCCCTCATAGGTGTCTCATTTTTACTATGACCCTTTATTGTTCTCTGCTGGCTAGATGCATTTGCATAACCAGAACTTTAGTAGTTATGGACACCTGTCCTCTCTCTTCACTGTGGGAGGAGAGTCAGTCTCTCCCATCTCTGTTGGGAGCCTTGATGCAATAACCCAGGTCCACTGAGGAGATATGTACAGTTGCTTTTATTTAGTAGCTTTAGCTATCATATATATTTCTCATTGGGACTCAAGGGAAATTACAGATTTTTTTAAAAAAAAATAGTACAGCAAAGACTGGTATTTTACATAAAACAATGCAATAAACCTGGATTGCACCACTAGAGAACGATAGATTCTTAAAAGTGCAATACATTCAGTAAACTGAAGTATGACATGGGAAGGAGGGTGGAATTCTAGCAGGAGCTCCTTTGCATATTAGGCCACAAACCCCTGCTGTAGCCAATCCTGCAAGAGCTTACAAAAAAGAAGACTGCAGATTTATACCCCTCCCTTCTTTCTGAATCAAGAGACTCAGAGCGGTTTACAATCTCCTAATTTTCTCTCCCCACAACAGACACCCTGTGAGGTGGGTGGGACTGAGAGGGGTCTCACAGCAACTGCCCTTTCAAGGACAACCTCTGCGAGAGCTATGGCTAATCCAAGGCCATTACAGCAGCTGCAAGTGGAGGAGTGGGGAATCAAACCCAGTCCTCCCAGATAAGAGCCTGCACGTTTCGCCACTACACCAAACTGGCTCCTGTAAGCTCTCGGAGGATTGGCGACATCAGGGGTGTGTGGCCTAATATGCAAAGGAGCTCCTGCTAGAATTCCACCCCTGGAGGGGGGGGGAAGATAACTTTCTTCAAAAAATTCAAATCAATGACACATTATCCTCTTCCCATATGGATTTTGTCCATGTGGGTCTCCTGAGCCCCAGTTTAGTCTTTAGGAGGAGCTGTCTGGATCCTACCTGCACTCTATACAGTGTCAGGAAGACAGCATCGGGAATGTATCAAACAAAATGGGATTTGTCAGGCTAACAGGGGGAAAGAAGGCGGCATGGTATTGACAGCTCTCATCTGAACTAAGAAGCTAAGAAGGTCAATACTTGAATGGGAGTTCCCCAGGGAAGACCCTGCAGAGGAAGGACATGACAACCCCCCTCGGCTTCTTACTTGCCTTGAAAGCCCCTCGCTGTGGTCGCCATAACTCAGACGCAACTCGATGGCACTTCACACACACAGGATAACGCATGGATCCAGGTGGGCAGCCACATTGGTTTGAAGCAATAGAACAAAGTAGAAGTCAAGTAGCGCCTTTAAGACCAACCAAGTTTTATTCAGAATGTAAGCTTTCGTGCTCTAAAAGCACACTTCATCAGACAACGAAATGCGGTACAGTAAGCAGTGCTACATATGGTTTGCGGGGAGTGGTTAACAGCATATGCAAAATAGTATAAAGTTTGAATCCAATGGCAAGATAGTGAAGTTAACAAACTGAAAGAATAACCGATCCAAGCGGGCAGCTGTGTTGGTCTGAAGTACTAGAACAAAATAGGAGTCAAGTTGCACCTTTAAGACCAACTTAGTTTTATTCAGAACGCAAGCTTTCGTGTGCTCTCCAAGCACACTTCATCAGACGAGGAATCCGGCACAGTGGGCAGAGCCACACATAGCTGGTAGGCAGTGGCTCAGAATGCTAAATGGTACAAATTTAAGTTCCAATGACAGAACAGTAAAATTAACAAATTGAGCAAACCTTTGATCTGAGTAGCATGAGCATGCGAAAGCAATAAAACAGTAATATGTCAACATGTGAGAACGTCTGTTCCTGGGCCAAAATGAGGGCATTCCTCTCGCAGATGTTTTCCCATCCAACTAATTAACCTCTTAACATGTAACATACATATAGTTTGCCATTAGGAGAAAAATACACTAAAATATAGTGGGAGATGGGTTCAGTATATGTAACGGGGAAAACAACCAATATCCCTATTTGAGTATGTCAATAGAGCTTAAAGGGAAATACATTGAATAGTGGTGTTCTTGTCCATCTAGAAAGAATAACAGTTTGGTTTGGATGGTCAGGTAGCCGGCATGAGGTTGACTCAGCCTTCCATCCTTCTGAGGTCGGTAAAATGAGTCCCCAGCTTGCTGGGGGGGGAGTGTAGATGACTGGGGAAGGCAATGGCAAACCACCCCGTAAAAAGTCTGCTGTGAAAACGTGAAAGCAACATCACCCCAGAGTCAGAAAAAGACTGGTGCTTGCACAGGGGACCTTTCCTTTGCTTTCCTGGATAGCATAAGTGGTGTGGGCAAACAGCAAAAGGCAATAAACTTGTCAGAATTGGAGAACGATGGTGAGAAGGGCAGTAAATGTTAATTACTCTGTTTCTCCTCAAGCATAGGTTAAACTGAGAACATCTTTTTCTCAGAAGTGTTTCTGTCCACCCAATATACTTTTTAGCACGTAGCATGGCGTTATAACTATCGTTCCAGTCTGCCAGCACAAAAAAACACATTTGCTGACAAGAAGGTAATTGTGGGCATGAGCAAGGCAGGACTTGTAGGCATGGAATGCACTTTTATAGTTTGGATTCCATGGATCTGGTCCGTTGCCATTCGTGGAAGGCATCAGGGAAAACACTGCTATTGGTGGAATGGATCTACAGACTATTTTGGTGTAGTGGTTAAGTGTGCAGACTCTTATCTGGGAGAACCAGCTTTGATTCCCCACTCCTCCACTTGCAGCTGCAGGAATGGGCTTGGGTCAGCCATAGCTCTTGCAGGAGTTGCTTTGAAAGGGCAGCTTCTGGGAGAGCTCAGTCCCACCCACCTCACAGGGTGTCTGTTGTGGAGGGAGAAGATTTTAGAGATTGTAAGCCGCTCTGAGTCTCTGGTTCAGAAAGAAGGACGGGGTATAAATCTGCAGTCTTCTTCTTCTTCATAATCCTCGATAAATATAGTTAAATATTAATGCAAAGTTTAAAGGAAAAGTCTGGAAGGTTAAGGAGAGGGAAAGAGGAGTTGGTCAGGCCATCCAATAGGGAGAGAACTGTGAAATGGTGTTTTTGCATTGTATGCAAAAAAGGTAGGTGGCGGATGAATTCAGTACCATTCCCTTGTGATGAAATGGGTCAAGGAAATAGTGACGGAAATAGTGCATTATGTCTTCTCACACAAATCTCAGAACTAGATCAGGCTCAGAGATCACACTGTCCAGAAGTCCACCTAATGAACTTCAGTGACTGAATTTATCATGTCCAAGTACTATATCGAAGGTCCATTGGCTTATGACTTTATGGCGGGCAGCTGGAAGACCATGATGAAATTCAGGATGAGTTCCTCAAGACATCAGCGTAGACTGCTTCTCTTTCAGTCCCCATCTTTGCACCATTCTAGACATAGCCCTATGGATGTCCTTGTTGCGTAGGGTATAAATGATCGGATTGAGCAAGGGGGTGACCACCATGTAAAAGACAGCTAGTTCTTTGTCATGACCGGGAGCTCTGTCTGACCCTGGTGTCAGATACACAATGATAAGGATGCCGTAGAACAAGGTGACCACTATCAAGTGGGAGGCACATGTGGAGAAGGCCTTGCGCCGTCCGGCAGCTGACCGCATTCGTATCACAGAAGACAGTATGAGAATGTAGGAGGTCAGGATGATAGAAAACGGGAGGACAACAATCAACGCAGCCAATATAATAACGGTGCGCTCCGTCACGCGTATGTCAGTGCACGCCAATTTCAACACAATGGGCATGTCACAGAAGAAGTGATTGATGCGGTTGGGGCCACAATAGGGGAGGCGAAGGATGAAGCTCACATTTACTGAAGTAAGAAGGAAGCCATTCGCCCAAGAGGCTGAGGCTAGCTGAACCTGTCGCCTCCTGCTCATAGTGATGACATATAGCAGAGGATGGCAGATGGCCAAGTAGCGGTCGTAAGCCATGGCGCCCAGCAGGAAACACTCTACGCTACCCAGGCAAACAGTAATGTACATCTGGGACATGCAACGGATAAAGGAGATGGCTCCATTTCCAGACAGGAGGTGAGCCAGCATCTGGGGCATGCTGGACGTGACAAAACAGATCTCTAGGACCGAAAGATTGGAGAGGAAGAAGTACATGGGGGTGTGGAGGGAGGAGTCACCTCGTACCAACACAATAATCACCAGGTTCCCCATAACAGTAAGTGAGTAAGTGAGGAGAATGATCAGAAAAAGACAAATCCGTGTCTTTTGGGAGTTAGCGAGTCCCACCAAGATGAATTCTGTGACGGAAGTGTGGTTCTCATTCTCCATCCAGGGTTCTTGTCTGTGCAGAAATGGGAAGAGTCAGTAACAATCTTTGTAAATGGGGCAATCATAAAATAACTCAGGTTTGCTCTCAGCCACATGGAAGTGAACCCAAACCCTCACATCAAACTCAGCTTCTTAATCTTTTAATACCTGACAAAGAGACTCTTGAATGCTCAAAACCCCAAAACCTTGGTACTCTCTAAGGTGCCACTAGACCTCATTCTAACTCTTCTTAATTTCTGTCCACCTTTCCTTTCCAGTGTTCCCTTTTTTAAATATGCCTCTCAAATGTTGATAACTACAAGATGGCTGTTTAACTAGAGCAACAAACTAAAATGGCTTCCCTTCTGGAATCATCTGGACATCTGGATGATCTCCGGCGACATCTGGATCGAGGCGGCTCGGCGGTATTGCTGTTGTTAGACCTATCGGCTGCGTTCGATATGGTCGATCATCAGCTGCTGACCCGCCGTCTCGCCGACGCAGGAATTCGGGGGTTGGCCTTACAGTGGCTTTCCTCCTTCCTTGAAGGTCGGGGACAAAGGGTGGCGGTTGGAGGAGAGATGTCCCGGAGACACCTACTTAATTGTGGGGTCCCGCAGGGGGCAGTTCCCCAATGCTGTTTAATATCTTTATGCGCCCCCTTGCCCAGATTGCCTGGAGACACAGGCTGGGTTGCCATCAGTACGCTGATGACACCCAGCTCTATCTACTGATGGGCGGCTGGGCCACCGACACCCCTATAAATCTGGATCGGGCGTTGCAAGCCGTGGCAGACTGGATCAGGCTGAGTGGGCTGAAGCTGAATCCAGCGAAGACAGAGGTCCTTTGCGTGGAACGCTGCGGACTGGGAGGGGAGATCTCCCTACCGACTTTTGACGGTGTCTCACTAATACCAGTGCGCAAGGTCAAAAGCCTGGGAGTGCTACTGGAGCCCTCCCTGACAATGGAGGCACAGATAGCTGCCACTGCGAAATCCACCTTCTTCCATCTTAGAAGGGCGAGACAGTTGGCCCCCTTCCTGGAATGTAGCAACCTAGCAACAGTGATCCATGCAACGGTCACCTCGAGACTAGACTACTGTAATGCCCTCTACATGGGGCTGCCCTTGTGCCGAACTCGGAAGTTGCAGCTAGTGCAGAATGCTGCGGCCAGGCTGCTACTGGGACTACCTCGGTGGGAACATGTGCGGCCTGGGCTGAAGGAACTGCACTGGCTTCCAATTATATTCCGAGTTCGCTATAAGGTGCTGGTTATCACCTTTAAAGCCCTATATGGCCGAGGCCCTGCCTACCTTAGGGACCGCCTCTCCCCACACGTTCCCCAGAGAGCACTAAGATCTAGTTCTCAAAGCCTTCTAAGGATCCCTGGACCAAAAGAGGCCAAACTAAGAGTAACAAGAGAGCAAGCCTTTTCTGTAATGGCCCCCCACTGGTGGAACCAATTGCCGGAGGAAGTGCGAGCCCTGCGGGACATTAATCAATTCCGCAGGGCTTGCAAAACCACTCTCTTTCTGCAAGCATATGAGGAACCCTGAAAGCGATATCTCACCATCGAAATACGTCAACTGAATATAGCACCTTAACTTAATTTTAGCTGTAATTTAATGTAACTGTTTTAACTGTATGTATTAATTGTATTTTAAAATTGTTTTATAAATCATGGTATACCATGTCATGTTAGCCGCCCTGAGCCTGCTCCGGCGGGAAGGGCGGGATATAAATAAAAGTATTATTATTATTATTATTATTATTATTATTATTATTATTATTATTATTATTATTATTATTATTATTATTATCATTATCATCTTTCATTTGATTCCTGCATTTTAAATGTTGCTTATTAAATGGGCAACCCTTTTGCTACCTTATCAGAAAGTATTTGCTTTAGGAAGATGTCCTGATCTGTAAATCCAGTCCATTAACTCATGAGCAAAATCAGACAAAATCTAGCATTTTGTACTTTAAAAAAAACAAACATCTTTTTTATCAGTCAATAACCTCCACATTAATTTGGTTGTCAGATCCAAAAAAGAAGAGTCTTTCCTTCCAGCCAGAATCAAATTAAAATGCTCAAACTGAGCTCTCCTTCTCCAAGACTGCTACCTCTTCTGAAGCAGGTGGTGGCATTTGCCAGCCCCCCCACCTCCTCGAAAGAAACACAAGGCTGGGGAAAACCAATTGTGGCTCAGTGCGGGAGTGCTGGCCAATGAGATGTTGGCTCGCCAGCCAGATCTGGCATCAGCCACTCCTTCAGCATCAATTTGGTACAGCACAAGCTCCCCACCCATCCTCTTTTTAGACCATGTGGGATCAGCTAATCACCGGTTTAGGGGCTGAGCAGGAATTTTTTTGGCCTCACTCAGATTGGCTGGGAGGGAGGCCTTTTTCCTCCTGCTCCGCATGGTCAGAAGGGGTGAGGGATAAATAGGCCTGGCAAAGCTGGATAGGCCCTAACTGGGAAGGCGGGAAAAGTACGGGTTGAAGGGATTTTGAGTTGGCAAGCACCCCGAGATATCAGCAATAGGGGGGTTCTCAAACTTGGTACCTATGGGCTTTGCAGTCAGGGTGTCTCAGTTGGGGGCCTCTTCAGGGTTGTGAGAGCATATTACAAGACTTAAGGCTTGGCAGTCATGGGCCGGAATGTGCCCTCCCTCCCCTCTACACACTCTTGTGCGGACTGTTATGGGTAAGGTCTGGAGGGATCCCAGACCTGGCTCTGAGCCGGGGTGGGTTTGCCCTGTTAGGACGCTTGCTCTGCAAGCCCAATACAACCTGTGCTTTAATGTGTTGCAGATCAGCTTATGGTTAAATAAAATTCCCAGTTTAACCCATAATGTGTGCTGTGTCTCATTTGAGGGGTGGGCAGGCAAAGCCCATAATGCAACACTAGGGGATTCCTCCAGCTCTCTATATTGGCCATATTTGACCATATTTTGAATACTGAAGAAGCAGTTCTGCCTTCTGCCAAGAAAGCTGCAGAAATCCCAGAGGCAGTAACAGCAACTGTGAGCATCCCTTGGTACTAAACTAGAGCAACGAACTAAAATGCAGCTCATTTAAGTCCTTCACTTACATTTTCACAGTAACCTCCAAGGCAACCCTGTGAGGAAGGCCAGTATTATCTTGTTCCACAGTGTGGATTGTGTGATTTACTTTTAATCCCTTCCTCCCCCCACCCCCCCAGAGTAGCCATGCTGGTCTGCTGTAGGATTAGACGACATGATTTTCACGCTGTAAACTAAACAAGATTTTTATGTTGTAAGCTTACAGGAGTCACAAAAGAAGATGATGATGATATTGGATTTATATCCCACGCTATACTCTGAGTCTCAGAGCGGTCACAATCTCCTTTACCTTCCTCCCCCACAACAGACACTCTGTGAGGTAGGTGGGGCTGAGAGAGCTCTGACAGCAGCTGCCCTTTCAAGGACAACTCTCATGAGACCCAAGGAATCTTACAAACGTTCGATCCCACGGTTGTCACCAAAGGGGAAAACGAGAGGCTTATGTTGTTCTCTTCCAACAGGGCTTTTTTTTGGTAGAAAAGACCCAGCAGGAACTCATTTGAATATTAGGCCACACACCCTGACACCAAGTCAGCCAGAACTGTGTTCCTGTGTGTTCCTGCTTTAAAATAAAAAAAAGCCTTGTCTTCCTCCACTTTGTATTCACAATAATTCTGAATAGTTAGCTCTGGCTGAGAGAGTGTGATTGACCCAACATCATCTGGCAACCTTCCATGGTAGAGTGGGGGTTCTAACCGGAGTCTCTTTGACCTTAGTTTGCCATTCTAACCACTACACCACACAAGCTGTGACAACTTTGAACCTGGAAACTATTAAACCCCCATTGTTTTTTCAGAGGGGATATTTTCCACCCTCCATATATGAGTAACTTCCAGTGCACGACTGAGGGGTGACATGATAGAGGTTTACAAGATAATGCATGGGATGGAGAAAGCAGAGAAAGAAGTACTTTTCTCCCTTTCTCACAATACAAGAACTCGTGGGCATTCGATGAAATTGCTGAGCAGACAGGTTAAAACGGATAAAAGGAAGTCCTTCTTCACCCAAAGGGTGATTAACATGTGGAATTCACTGCCACAGGAGGTGGTGGCGGCCACTAGCATGGCCACCTTCAAGAGGGGGTTAGATAAAAATATGGAGCAGAGGTCCATCAGTGGCTATTAGCCACAGTGTGTGTGTGTGTGTGTGTGTGTATATATATATATATATATTTGGCTGCTGTGTGACACAGAATGTTGGACTGGATGGGCCATTGGCCTGATCTAACATGACTTCTCTTATGTTCTTATGCTAGCTTGTGAGTAAACCTTCGTTTTCATTGCGAACAGGTTTTCATTGCGAAGAGGTTTGCTTCTGAGACAATCCATGCCGGGATGATAGGATCACCTTCACATTTGTCACTGCAAATGCCACCATTATTCTGAAGTGGGGAGCCTACTTTTAACTCCCACCCTTTGTTTCCCAATGAGTAAGAACATAAGAGAAGCCATGTTGGATCAGGCCAATGGACCATTTGGTCCAACACTCTGGTCGTTTTCGCACTTAGCGTTTGCTCACCTTATTCCGCGGTGCAATTATGTCCGGATCATTTTTCTCGTTTTCGCACATTGCCTCTTTAGCGGAGTCGCTTTCCATGAAGCCCCGGCTCAAATCGTTTTCGCACTAGCATCGACTTGAGTTCGATGCCCTGTCAATCATTTTTTTTTTAAGCGCAAGTCTGGTTGCATAACAACGTAACAACGTAACAAGAGCGTCACGTGTGCCACTTCTGCTTATGGATTGGCTGCAGCTGTAGCATCCTCCACAGCCCTTTATGTGTTAACAGAAGCATTCACAGTGGAGAATCTGGATGTCAACTTCCCGCCACTGATGGTGATTGGCGGGTGCTCAGCGCGCTCCGCGGAGTCGTCTGGGTGTCCCCAGTCGCCTCCGCTGGCTGCGTGGACTAACACTATTTCGTTATAACGAAATGGTTGCGCCATAATGAAATGGTTATGGCGACACACTACACGTTGTTCAAACTGGAGAAAGCTTTTACATTTAAGCCTCCCAGCACTAGTGTGTGTGTGTGTGGCAGGTTCTTCCCTTCCCAGCCTCGCTCCCTCCCGGGTGGCGAAGCTGGGATTTCCTCCGCGCTCTGCCCTTTCCCCGGCTGGCGCTTGCAGCTGCAACAGCGACCTAACGAACTAACGAAATGGTTGCGCCACAATGAAATGGTTGCGTTATAACGAAATGGTTATGGCGACACACTACACGTTGTTCAAACTGGAGAAAGCTTTTACATTTAAGCCTCCCAGCACTAGTGTGTGTGTGTTTGGCAGGTTCTTCCCTTCCCAGCCTCGCTCCCTCCCGGGTGGCGAAGCTGGGATTTCCTCCGCGCTTTGCAGCTGCAACGGCGACCTAACGAACTAACGAAATGGTTGCGCCATAATGAAATGGTTGCGTTATAACGAAATGGTTATGGCGATACACTACACGTTGTTCAAACTGGAGAAAGCTTTTACATTTAAGCCTCCCAGCACTAGTGTGTGTGGCAGGTTCTTCCCTTCCCAGCCTCGCTCCCTCCCGGGTGGCGAAGCTGGGATTTCCTCCGCGCTCTTCCCCCTCCCCGGCTGGCGCTTGCAGCTGCAATGGGGACCTAACGAACTAACGAAATAACACAACAGCGGAAAAGCAATAATATCGCTATTACGCAAGAAATATGAAGTTAAAAAAAAAATGGCCGTGCGGGCACTTTTGGGAAGCGCCGCGAAGGGCTGATGATTGGCCAAGGGGGTGGATGGGGTGGGAGGACGGAAAGGGAGAGGGTGACGCCCACAAAGCAGTCAATCCGGCGTGGATGGATTTCCCACAGCAAACTCCGCGGAGTGGATCCGGAGGTTTTCAAAAACTCCGGAAGCAGGTGGATCAAGATACTCCGGCGTGAAACCCCTGCAGCACCGGAGCAAACCACAGTGCTGGAGCAACAGGTGCGAAAACCAGGAAAAGATCCGGAGGTAAATGGGGTGCTACGCCGGAGTAAACGCTAGTGCGAAAACGGCCTCTGTGTCACACAGTGGCAAAAAACAAAAAAACAACAACAATCAGGAAGTCCATCAGTGGGGCCAGGACACTAGATGCCACCAATGTTCCCTCTAAGCTGCAGAGTTTTGTGAGCAAAAATTCTACTTTGTAAGCTGCTGGTATTAAAGTTGTGAGCTCCTGCATCAATGAGTGTGCTCTGGGGCCATTTTTCCTGAGCTAAGACAAAAATGTGTGAACTGGAGGCTAAAAATCTGCGAGCTAGCTCACGCTAATTCAGCTTAGGGAACACCGAAGCCCTCCCGTTGTGCCCCCCGCCAAGCACCAAGAATACAGAGCATCACTGCCCCAGACAGAGAGTTGCAACAATACGCTGTGGCTAAGAGCCACTGATGGGCCTCTGTTATGCCTGCCACAGATGTTCTTGTTCAGCATTGCATCTCCTATTACTCTCCTGAAGCTCCTGGCCAATTTTGAGGCTCTAGCTTTATTTTTGGATGAGTGACGCCTGTTCGAGACAACCTGAGCTCCCATTGCGAATAGTAACCGAGGGGGGCCATGATTGTTCTCTTGAAGTCTTTGAAGGGCTGCCCCTTAGAGGAGGGCAGGGAGCTGTTCCTGGTGGCAGCAGAGGAGAGGACTCTCAAGAATGGGTTTGAAGTAAAGGTGGAAAGGTTCCAGCTGGATTTTAGGAAAACCTGTTTTACAGTAAGACTTCTTCAACAGTGGAATCAGGTATTGAGGGAGGCGGTGAGCTGGACAAACACTTCTCAGGGATGCTCTCGGCTGATCCTGCACTGAGCAGGGGGTTGGACTAGATGACCTCTATGGATCCTTCCAACTCTGTGATTCTGTATTATTCTATATAGTGCCAGGGGGCTTCCGCACATAACCTGGGCTAGGATTTATCAGTTTCCTCCCTGGCAGTGCCGTCATCAACCTTAGCTTGGTGGCCATTTTTCAGATGCCTAGCTTTCTCGTCTGATGAGCTGTGCCTTCCAGAAATGACAACGACTTCCAGCACAAAAGTAGGGGGTGGGGATTAGGCAGCAATTATGTTTTGATTCCCTTTCACATTTGGCACTGCAGCTCCCATTATCGTCTTGAAGCCAGCGGGCAGTTTTCAGACTCCTAACTTTATTTTTTTTTTAATTTATTGACTTCAATACAACAACATAACGAGTTAGCATCAGTAGTAAGCAATAAAAATGGCCATAAATTACAAAAAGGTATATAAAATAATCTAAAATATATCTCAAAATATTGCAAAATCAACTCTAATTATCAGCACAAAAGCATCATTTATGGTAAACTATTGGAGTTAATAACCAGGGCTTTTTTTTTTTAGAAAAAGCCCAGCAGGGACTCATTTGCATATTAGCTACACCCCCTGACATCACCATTGTTTCACACAGGACTTTTTTGTAGAAAAAGTCCACCAGGAAGTCAGGGACCACACCCCCTGACATCACCATTGTTTGACACAGGGCTTTTTTGTAGAAAAATCCCAGCAGGGACTCATTTGCATGTTAGACCACACCCCCTGATGCCAAGCCTGCCGGAACTGCATTCCTGCTCAAAAAAAGCCCTACTAATAACTAAAAATATATCATTCGTCTATATAGCAATCTACATGGGAGAACATCATGTTCCATTAGATAACTAATGATAGGAAACCAGATAGCTACAAAATGAGATTCATAAACTTTAATTTCTGAGGAGTTATGCATGCCACAGATGGATGGACACTGACCCTTTTTTATTATAGAAGAAGTAATCTTACCTTGATGCTCCTCCCAGGTGTTCCTCAAAATAAACAGAATTTCTAATGTCAACAGCTTATATTAAGCTAAGCTGGATGGCTTTCAGGCAGCTTTCTTGTGTAACCCTTTGGAAAATCTCTGGACTGCTGTGGATATCAGGGAAGACCAGGATCATCTCTCATCTACTCTTGGAAAGCTTCTCCATGCTGCCCCAGAAAGACGGTTGCCCATTCATTTTTAAAAATGGCAAGAACTTCTGGAATGAATTTGGATACATGCACAGATGGAGAAACATACCGGCTGCCCCACCAGTTGGGATCATGAAGCTTATGTTGTTAGCCATCAGGGTCTCTGCTAGAAAAAAAAAATTGAATCTAAGGAAAGGATAAAAGCTGCTTTGAAAGAGATGGTCCATCAAGCCGAGCCCTGCCTGTTTTGACAGGTGGTGGAATTTCACAGCAGATGTCCTTCCATTCTTGCGTGCCTGAAGTCCTTTTTCCCAGAGATGCTTGGGAACCCATATGTGCTTCTGTGCTTGAATTCTTAAACCACCGTGGCAGGTGGTTCCACTTGTTAAAAGTCTAAGATGAAAATCAGTTCAACCTGTTTAACAATACCTGACTATTCTTAGTGTTAAAATGTTGACATGTGGATGATTTTAGTCCCTGTGTCTTGTCAAAGATTGGAGGATTCTGTTAAGGAGATAAATACAATAGATCCCCTCAGGGATTGCTCTGATCCCTTTGGTACTTCCCTCTGGTTCATTAGCGCACTATTGTTTGTTACTTCAAGCAACAGGTTCTCATATTGCCTCTTTGTGCATTTCCTGATGTCTACCTGCCTCTTCACTAAAGTAAAATTCCTGACTTTCCTAGGCTTCTTCAGGCCAGGAGATGCTTCAGAAGACTCCAGGGTCTTCATGGAACAACAATTTAGAGAAAGCTCCCCACATCGTAGCATGATGTTTGGTTTAGAACCTCTCAGCTTTTTGTGATTCCTCCATCCTACCCCATGATGGCATTTAGTTATGACTCTTCCTACGACAGACATTTTGTGATGATTCCCACTGTTCTCTTTCAAATTCCAGAAGTGCCTACTGTTATGACAATGAACTCTGGGATGCCCCTGAATAACACAGAGAAGCTGGTTTTACAGCCCTGAGGGCCTCAGATCATACAGAAACCAGACAATAAAAGCTTTGTGTTACCTACAGGAAGGAAAACACCCTCATTTACAGTGATAAAGTGATCATTTGCCATAATACTAGGAAGAAACAAAATGGCTGCCTTTTGATATCTTGACTAGGGTTGTGATCTCCCCCGGCAGAAGCAAGGTTCCCCTACAACCAGGCCCCATCCTAGGGTTGCCAATCCCCAGTTGGGGGCAGGGGATCCTCTGGTTTGGAGACCCTCCCCCCGCTTCAGGGTCGTCAGAAAGCGGGGGGAGGGGAGGGAAATGTCTGCTGGGAACTCTATTATTCCCTATGGAGATTTATTCTCATAGAAAATCATGGAGAATTGATCCGTGGGTAACTGGGGCTCTGGGGGGGGCTGTGTTTTGAGGTAGAGGCACCAAATTTTCAGTATAGCATCTAGTACCTCTTCCCAAAATACCCCCCAAGTTTAAAAAAGATTGGACCAGGGGGTACAATTCTATGAGCCCCAAAAGAAGGTGCCCCTATCCTTCATTATTTCCTATGGAAGGAAGGAATTGAAAAGGTGTGCTGTCCCTTTAAACGTGATGGCCAATTATGCTTGTCACAGCCTTGATCTTGGCTCCACCCCCAAAGTCTCCTGGCTCCACCCCCAAAGTCCCCAGATATTTCTTGAATTGGACTTGGCAACCCTACCCCATCCCCACCACTGATCAGTTGGATGGTGGTGGACCTTTCCAGGAGAGAGAAGAAGGCCCAGATAATGTGACAACATCACTTTCAGTATGCACAGAAAATGATGTCACCACACCAGTGACATCCAGGTGACACCCTGGTATTTGGGCAAAAACTCTATGGTAGAAGCCATTTTGTCATAGAGCTTTTGCCCAAATACCAGTGTCACTGATGATGTCACTTCCTGTCCATGCTGGGAGTGATATCTCCACATTGTCTGAACCTTCTTCTCTTGATAAGTCTCCCCCATCCCCCACCAGTTGCCAGGAGGGACATGGCCACACTAATGCTGACCTATGGGTGCCTCAAAGCCAGGGGAGCATCAGAAACCTCATTGGTTAGATGCCAGCTGATGGGAAACATGGGGAATCTGTCTGTGTTTCAGGACAGGTCAAGCAGCACCTCCCCCAATTGGAAAGGGTTAAAAGGTTCTTCTTACTTCATGTGAACTGGAAGCTGGGAACTGAGTGAAGCCTGCAAGGACTATCCTGATTTTATATGTTTGAGCTGTCTTGTGCCCAGGCCTCATTTTGGGCAGGAGCTCACAGGAACAAAGGTCTGGAACATCTAAATTTTATTGTGCTCTTTCTTTCTTAACCCCGCCCCGCCCACACCAAATAATTGCTTCTGGGCTCCGTTGTTCACACCTCCTGTGAAAATTTTGCTGAGCTCTTAAGATTTGACAAACTTGCTAATATTTTCCTCCATTAAAAAAAATGGGAAAATAACCAAAACATAAAAAACAGACAGATGGAAATCTTCATCATGCCGCTGTGGCCAGATAGGAAAATGTAATTTAAAAAGTATGATGGGAGTAAGGTTTTATGATGACAATTATAATCCAGGAAGCAATTTAAGTTACATGCTGAGTTGATATAATTTAGCCCATCTTCCGGTTATGTCTAGGGTTTGTGGCATATACAAATGAGTTATGCAAATGACTTGCGCTAATGAGCTCCAGCACCTCTTTTTCTGACAAAATGACCCCTGCTTGTGCCCATTTTGCAGAAGGAAATGTCAAAGTAAAATCAGTGTCCAGAGAAACCTAGTTAGTTCTGTTTTCACCTCTTTTCTTCCTTTCTGTAACATGTAGCTGTATTCCCATGCCTTTTGGGGTTCTTAAATGATAGGAGGGCCTTGTACTTAAATAAAGATCTCCCCCCTTCTATAGCTCTCAGACTGTGATTAAACTGCTCCTCAATGGGCCTCACTATTCAACCACACAGAGATCCAACGCCTCACTCATCACCAAAGTCTCTGTCACAGAAAAGGCCGCTGGAAAAATCCAAAACAAACAAATATAACTTGATAATGTATTTTTTTTAAAAACATTGCATTTTATTATAATCTCATGGGGAAGCGGAAAGGAAAGGCTGCCTATGCAGTTAAAAACAAGAGAGACTGTTAACATTCACAAAAGTACACAGAAGGGGGGCCCAAAATGGTTCTGTCCCACCTGCCTCATTCAAGACCCCCAACCCCAGCCACGTCCCCTGACCTGGGAGCCAAAAGCCCCATAACCCCCACACCCACCTGGAAGGAGAGCCAGCTGGGAGGCAGTCCAGAGCCTTATGCTAAAGAGCCGACGGCCGGGAAGAAAGCGGGATAAAGAGGTGACCAAAGCAAGGAGGTCAATGAGGAGGAATGGTGGAGCTGGATGCTGGCATGAGACACAGAGGCCCTGTTCAGACGCACAGTATAATCAGTTGTCGCTGCTGTTTCATACCGGATTAAAAGTGGCTGATTAGACAGCAACATCTGCCTCCCAGTATTAACTCATGGTAGCCCACCCCCCCATCCTTCTCGGAACCAGAGTATTTTGCTACCTGCTCCTTTGCGGTGTTTTTTGAGTTCTCCGGTATCACCTCATAGTTTCCCCATCTGGATAGTTCTCGACCATCTTCTGGATGTCTGAGGGCTGTCCCGGAGCAAAAGGAGCCTCAGACATCCGGTTTATGGTCGCCATTTTTTTTTTACTACTTAGTGATATGCGCATAACAGCATAACCACATAACATTGTAACCTATGCGCATGGTGCGTGCATGTGCATAATAGTGGAGGAAAAAAAGTACTGCATAGTGCCGTCGTGTGGACGGCGGAAGACAGTTTCACCCCAGAGTGATTCGAATTGCAGTATGGCAGTCTGATGGATAATATCCAGAACAAAGATTTTTGGAACAGAACTGGGTCAGTTTAACACAGACTCAACACGCTGTGTGAACAGGGCCAGAGAGAAAAGGAGCCAACGCAAGCTGACAAAGAAGCTGACAAAGAAGACAGGGTGACAGTAACCTGATCTTCCCACCCAGTTTGAGACCCCCTGGCCGCCTCCCAAGGCGGGGAACAGCTGAGAGATAGGGCTGAATGAGGAGGTGGGGCATCATCAGTTCCTTGACTCAGTGTCCAAAAATCTTTGCTATGACAGTGGCAGAGAAATGGGTCAAATAAATATAATCAGGGACACAGTCTTTCCCCCATCAAAGAGGTCCAAAGAGGCAGATGCGGGTTTCAAAATTATAATATGGTCTCACACAAGTCCCAGATATAGATGAGATCAGAGATAGCACTGCCTGCAAAGTTAAGCAGTGATCAGATTCCTTATGTCCAAATGCAACATAGAAGAAGAAGAAGAATTGCAGGTTTATACCCCGCCCTTCTCTCTGAATCAGGGACTCGGAGCGGCTGACAAGCTCCTATAACTTCTCCCCCCACAACAGACACCCTGTGAGGTGGGTGGGGCTGGAGAGGGCTCTCACAGCAGCTGCCCTTTCAAGGACAACCTCTGCCAGAGCTATGGCTGACCCAAGGCCATTCCAGCAGCTGTAAGTGGAGGAGTGGGGAATCAAACCGTTTTTCCCAGATACGAGTCCACACACTTAACCACTACACCAAACTGGCTCTCTACATACAAGTCCCATCAACATATTGTTTATGGTAGGTAACTTGGGCCCCATGGACAAAATCGAGGCCAGTTCGTCAAGACCCCCTGTGCTCATCTTTCCTGTTTAAAGCCCCACCCGTGAAGCATCCTGGACACAGCCCCATGGATGTCCTTGTTGCGTAGGGTGTAAATGATAGGGTTGAGCAAAGGGGTGACCACAATGTAGAAGACAGCGAGTCCCTTGTCATGATCAGGAGACGCCTCTGATCCTGAACTCAAATACGTAATAATGAGGATGCCATAGAACAAAATGACCACGGTCAAGTGGGAGGCACACGTGGAGAAGGCCTTGTGCCAGCCAGCAGCCGACTGCATTTGGATCACCGAGGACAGTATGAGCATGTAGGAGATCAGGATAGCCAAAAAGGGAACAACAATGATGAGGGAAGCCACCACAGTAATGCTGAGCTCCGTCTCTCGTACGTCAGCGCAAGCCAGTTTGATCATCACAGGCATGTCACAGAAGAAGTGATTGATGCGGTTGGGGCCACAGAAGGGAAGGCGAAGGGTGAAGTAGCCGTTTATTGATGCCAGAAAGAAGCCGCTTGCCCATGAGGCTGAGGCAAGCTGAACCTGACATCGCCTACTCATGGCGATGGCATAGAGCAGAGGATGGCAGATGGCCAAGTAGCGGTCGTAAGCCATGGCAGCCAGCAGAAAACACTCTACACTACCCAGGCAGATAATCACGTACATCTGGACCATGCAACGGTTGAAGGAGATAGCTCCATGTCCAGAGAGAAGGTGAGCCAGCATCTGGGGCATGCTGGAAGTGACATAACAGATCTCCAAGACGGAGAGGTGCAAGAGGAAAAAGTACATGGGGGTGCAGAGGGAGGAATCAGTTCGCACCAACGTGATGATCACCAGGTTCCCCATAAGGGTGAGGGAATAGATGATGAGGATGACCATGAAGAGAAGGATCTGTGTCTTTCGGTGGTTAGTGAGCCCCACAAGGATGAATTCTGTGATGGAAGAGAGGTTTCCAGAGCCCATCCTGAGCTCCTTCCTGCAGAGAAAAGACAAGTGAGTGACATTTCCGGAGAATACAACTGTTTATCCCACTATATTTTTGCTCTGGAGTCAACCCAAGCCAATACATCAAACCTAGCATCTTAATGTATATCCAAATGCTTTCCTTCATTTTACATTGTTCCTTTTCCTGAATAATGTGTCTCGTATGTCTATAAGTTCAAGGCTCATGTTTATTTTTCCTCCAGTACACTAAGATGGCTGCCATTTTGGAAAGATAACTATGAGAAGGGATTTTTTTTTTTTTCTGGGGGAACATGGTGGAACAGAATTCCAGAACTTCTTTGTGAAAAGGACAAAGACAAAGACAATTAATTATTTTTTTTTTAAAAAAAGAACCTTAAAATAAAATGTACTTAAAACATTAGCACTCGTTGGTCTTAAAGGTGCTTTCTTTGTATTTCTGCCATGGGAGCCAGAGAACTGGGCAAAGGAAGCTCTAGCTCTTTCCTTATTTCCCCGGGGAAACCAGGAAGGGGAGGAGCGTCAGCCAATAGAAGGAAGAGAGGCTTGGCCCAGTAGCTCTGCTGTGTGATTGAGAGCCTGGCAAAGCAAGCTCTGCCTACCCCCCACTTTCCTCCCCAAAGGAGGATCCTCAGTCAGTGGAGAAAACAGAGGTTGTGCTCTGTAGCTCCTGTGTGATTGGGCAAGCCTTGCAAAGCAAAATGTTATGCAGAAGGAAGCAGATGACAGCCAGTTGCTTGGGGGCCTGATAAGAGCCCTCCGGGGGTCTGGTTTGGCCCCCGGACCACGTGTTTGACACCCCTGCTTTAGATTAAAATCCTTTCTCTCCTTCTGATTGCAGCCTGGATGTGAACCAAATCTCCCTGAATCAACCAAAGTTGGAGTCCAGTGGCACCTTTAAGACCAACCAAGTTTTATTCAGAACGTAAGCTTTTTTGTGCATGCAGACATTCTGATTAAAAAAGAACCTTAAAATAAAACGTACTTAATTCTCATTTGCGGCCCCCCCACTGGTGGAACCAACTCCCAGAAGAGGTAAGGGCCTTGCGGGACCTTGCCCAGTTCCGCAGGGCCTGCAAAACAATTCTATTTTGACTGGCCTTCAGTCCAACTACGTAGATGCCCAACATCGCTGAATGGATTGTACCAACTTTAGCACCAGAAATGGTTCTAATACTTTTAAACTGTTTAAAATTGTTTGAATTGTTCAATTGATAATAGATTATTAACTTAATTATTTGCTTATTGTTTTTACTGTTTGATGTTAAATTGTTGTTAGCCGCCCTGAGCCTGCTCCGGCGGAGAGGGCGGGATATAAGTATGAAGAATAAATAAATAAATAAAATAAAACTTGGTTGGTCTTAAAGGTGCCCCTGGATTCCAACTTCGTTCTGTTGTTTCAAACACGGCTTCCCACCTGGATCTGTCTACCTGAATAAATGCAAATTTTACCTTTTCCAATATACTTTGGGAGCTTATTTACTGCACGCAATATCATACTTCTATGACTGGGCAAACTCTGCTGTATTAACTAATAACTATTCATTGTATTCAGTAGGGTCAAACCTGGTTAGTACTTATATAGGAGATTACCGTGAAAATTCAAGGTTGCTACACAGATGCGGACAACGGCAAACAACTTCTGAACATCTTTTGCTTTGAAAACCCAATGGGGTTGCTCTCAGCTAGCTGTGATTTGATGGCAAACAAACAACAACAAAAAAAAGAGCAAAATCACCCAAAATCCAGAGTTCAGTGCTTAAAAATGTATTTATCAGTTAATAAGGAAAGGAAAGGTCCCCTGTGCAAGCACCAGTCATTTCCAACTCTGGGGTGATGTTGTTTTCACCGCAGACATTTTACGGGGTGGTTTGCCATTGCCTTCCCCAGTCATCTACACTTTCCTCCCAGCAAGCTGGGTACTCATTTTACCGACCTCAGAAGGATGGAAGGCTGAGTCAACTTGGAGCCGGCTACCTGAAAACCCAGCTTCCACCAGGGATCGAACTCAGGTCGTGAGCGCAGCTTAGGACTGCAGTACTGTAGCTTTAACACCAGGGGACTTGCTTATCAGTTAATAACTCCCCAACTAATCTGCGAGTAAGTACAAGAGAAGACAATTCTATCAATCCCATCAGTATTAGGTTAAAATGCCCAAACAGGCTCCTTTCCTACACATTCCATATTGCCAGAGGTCATTTCATAGAAAAAAGAGGTGCTGAAACTCATTAGCACAACTCATTTGTATATGCCACACACCTCTGATATCACTGGAAGGTGTGCTAAATTCTATCAGCTCAGCATCTACCTTAAAATGCTTCTTGAAGTAGAATTGTCATAATAAAACCTGACTCCCATCATACTTTAAAAGTTACTTTCTCCTATGTGGCCACAGTGGCATGATGAAGATTTTCATCTGTCTGCTTCCTACGTTTTGGTTATTTTCCCCCTTTCTTGTGGGGGGAAATATTAGAAAGTTTGTCAAATCTTAGAGTTCAGCAAAATTCTCATGGGGGTTTGAACAATGGAGCCCAGAAGCAAGTATTTTTTTTGGGGGGGGGGATAGGGAAAAAAGAGCACAATGTGAACATATATGAAGCTGCCTTATACTGAATCAGACCCCTCAGTCCATCACAATCAGTATTGTCTACTCAGGCTGGCAGTGGCTCTCCAGGTTCTCAAGCTGAGGTTTTTCACACCTATTTGCCTGGACCCTTTTTAGTCGGAGATGCCGGGGATTGAACCTGGGACCTTCTGCTTACTAAGCAGATGCTCTACCACTGAGCCTCCGTCCCTCCCCAAATTTTAGAGGTTCCGGAGCTCCACTCCCGTGAGCTCCTGCCCAAAATGAAACCTGCATATTGCTATATGTAATTCTACCTTGGCTCTCCTCCCAGAGGTTCCTCAAACACCACAGAATTTTTCATATCAACAGCATATATTAAAGTAAATGATAGCTGGCTGGCTTTCAGGCAGCTTTCTAGCATAACCAGTTGGAAGATTTCTGAACCGTCATGGATTTCAGGGAAAGCCAGGATCAACTCTCATCCCCTGACTGAGAGCTTCTTCGTGTTGTTTCAAAAAGGCTGTTGCTCATCCATTGGGAAAACGGCAAGATCTTCTGGACTTTGGACACCCATCAATGAAGAAAAATAGGGGTCATCATACTGCTTGGGAATCTGCTTCTGTGTTCAATTTCGAAGAAGAAGACTGCAGATTTATACCCCCACCCTTCTCTCTGAATCAGAGACTCAGAGCGGTTTACAATCTCCTATATCTTCTCCCCCCACAACAGATATCCTGTGAGGTAAGTGGGGCTGAGAGGGCTCTCACAGCAGCTGCCCTTTCAAGGACAACTCCTGCGATAGCTATGGCTAACCCAAGGCCATTCCAGCAGGTGCAAGTGGAGGAGTGGGGAATCAAACCCAGTTCTCCCAGATAAGAGTCCTCACACTTAACCACCACTACACCAAACTGGTGCTCTCATCAGTGTTTCGCCATCAGTGTTTCTCTCAGAAGAGGCTTGTGTGTAAGAAAAGGATAGAAGCTGTTTTCAAAGATCTGGTCTATCAAGCCTGGCACCACATCTCAAAAACAACTGTCCAGCAGATACCCTGATCTTCTTCTCTGCTGTCCTTTGGAAGGACCTCATGCATACCAATGCTTCACTAATTAGCTCCAGTGCTTAATCCAGCTTGTCAGTGGCTCCTCCAACCCCTTTGCACAGTCTTCAAAGATAAGAGTCAACCTCACTTGCTTTGCTAAACACCTAACTATTGTCAACGTTCAGACACCAACAACACGTAGCTGTTGCTTCTTCCAACAAGGTGCCTATGTTTTAAGGATTAAGGTAGGTAACAAAGATAGTAGATTTGCTCCACTGGGAATGGTCCAATCCCTTTGGTACTTCACTCTGACTCATAAATCTGTTGTTTATTACTTTAACTTCCTGGATACCTCAAGCTCATATACTACTATGGGGAAAAGTTCCTTAACCTTTTTAAAAAACGTATACAATTGTTGTTGTTCAGTCACACAGTTGAGTCCAACTCATTGTGACCCCATGGACAAAGTTACGCCAGGCCCTCCTGTCTTCCACCGTCCTCTGAAGTCTGCTCAAATTCGTGTTTGTTACATCAGTAATGCTGTCCAGCCATCTCATCTTTTGCCGTCCCCTTCTTCTTTTGCCTTCTGTCTTTTCCAGCATCAGGATCTTCTCCAGGGAGTGCTCCCTTCTCATTTGGTGGCCAAAGTATTTGAGTTTCAGCTTCAGCAACTGACCTTCCAGGGAACAGCCTGGGTTGATTTCCCTTAGGACTGACTGATTTGATCTTTTTGCAGTCCGAGGGACTCTCAAGAGTCTTCTCCAGCACCACATCTCAAAAGCATCTATTCTTCTGCGTTCAGCCTTCCTTATGGTCCAGCTCTCACAGCCATACATTACTACTGGAAATACCATCACTTTCACTATACAGACTTTTGTTGGCAGAGTGATGTCTCTACTTTTTATTATACTGCCCAAGTTCGCCATAGCTGTCCTCACAAGGAGCAAACGTCTTTTAATTTCATGGCTGCAGGTCTCCAAATATCGACCTGTAGAGTGTGCCCAACTGAAATTGCCGCCTATGGTGTCTATTATTGTTTTTATGGTTTTACTGTATTGTTATCTGTTTTTTATGTTGTTCTTCACCCTGAACCAGCTCGAGGAAAAGGGCAGAATATAACCCAACACATGAAGCTGCCTTATACTGAATCAGACCCTTGGTCCATCAAAGTCAGTATTGCCTACTCAGGCTGGCAGCAGCTCTCCAGTGTTCCAGGTAGAGTTCTTTCACATCACCTACTAAAAAAGTAAAGGTAGTTCCCTATGCAGGCCTCGGATTCAGCAGGAGCTCACAGGAGCACAGCTCCTGAACCTTTCTGAGGGTTCCCCCTCCTCCCCCCACCTTGTCCATGGAATAGGAGGTGCAGCTGCATAACAATCCCTGGATGAGATCCACCACCTATTTTTCTACAAAGCGACCCCTGCCCCTGTGCAAGCATCACCTGCTACCTGGTCCTTAACTGGAGATGCCTGGGATTGAATTTGGGACCTTCTGCATACCAATCAGATGCTCTGCCACTGAGCCACAGCCTCTTCACCCAAAGGGTGATTAACACATGGAATTCACTGCCACAGGAGGCGGTGGCAGTTACAAGCATAGGCAGCTTCAAGAGGGGATTGGATAAACATATGGAGCAGAGGTCCATCTGTGGCTATTAGCTACAGCGTATTGTTGGAACTCTCTGTCTGGGGCAGTGATGCTCTGTATTCTTGGTGCTTGGGGGGCAATAGTGGGAGGGCTTCTGGTGTCCTGGCCCCACTGATGGACCTCCTGATGGCACCTGGGTTTTTTTGGCCACTGCATGACACAGAGTTTTGGACTGGATGGGCCATTGGCCTAATCCAACATGGCTTCTCATGTTCTTATGTCCTCCCTAACTAAATAAAATAAATTAATTGCAGGTTCTTGATAATGAAGATAAACAGAGGAAAAGGAACAAAGTAGGAATCCAGTAGCATCTTTAACATCAACAAAGTTTTATCCAGAATGTACGCTTTCGTAACCATGCATACTTCATCAGACAATGAAATGGGGTACAGTGAGCAATGCTACATATAGCTGGGGGGCATTGGGAAAAGGAATTTTATTATTTCTTTCATTTATATCCCACCCATTCACCAAGGATGGTGAAAGAAGGATTAATCGAGATGTTTGCCTTTGGTTCTTTGAGAGTTCTTTTGAATCAACATTCTTCAATATTCTTCCCTCTGTTTTCCAAATTTGGCTGTTTCTTTCTGACTATTTTATAACTGGTTTATATTGAAGCTAAATTAAACCTCTGGTGTTCCCTCTAGTGGCCTATGTGGTTTATTACAGAGACTCCTTATAACACATAGAACAGCCTGCAAACTAAGGGCATCGTTGGAGGGTCTGCCCTGAGTGCCCCCATGTACTGAAACAGGGTATATCTGCATCACAAACAGGGTCTTTTTAGTACTGGCACCCCACAGGTTTCCTTCCTACAGAAACTTGCCTGGTGCCAAGCTTACATTCCATCAAGCACCCGATTTAGACCTTTTTTTATTCTCCCAGGTGTTTTTAACCAGAATTGGTTTTGAGCTCTGTATCGTTAGGAACTTTCAGCAATGATATGGTTTTAGGCACCAAATGGTGGTTCTTAGGACACTTTAGTTTTATCTCTTTCATTTGGAATATTTTTTTTTAATTCTGATTTTTTTTTAGCTTTTTTCTAAACATGTAGACAATACCCAAAGGCACATGGGGAGGGACGGTGGCTCAGTGGTAGAGCATCTGCTTGGGAAGCAGAAGGTCCCAGGTTCAATCCCTGGCATCTCCAAAAAGGGTCCAGGCAAATAGGTGTGAAAAACCTCAGCTTGAGACCCTGGAGAGCCGCTGCCAGTCTGAGAAGACAATACTGACTTTGATGGACCAAAGGTCTGATTCAGTATAAGGCAGCTTCATATGTTCATATGTTCACATGAATCCATATGAAGCTACCTGATGCTTAAACAGACCTTCTTGGTCCTTCAGGGTCAGTCTTGTCTACTCAGACTGGGCATGGCTCTCCAAGGTGCCCATTGTAGGTCTTTCACATCACCTACAATTGGGGTCCCCAATCCCTAGGCTGCAGAATGGTACCAGTCCATGGTTTGTTAGCAACCAGACCACGCAGGGCCCCGCCACTCTGCCTCCCCTCTGCGGTTCCACCTTCTCCCTCCATTCTTCACAATTTTAAGGAAGGGACGGTGAAGTGCCGTGTTCCCGGGCTCTGCGGTTCCTCCTTCTCCCTCCTTTCTTCACAATTTTAAGGAAGGGACGGTGAAGTGCCGTGTTCCCGGGCTCTGCGGTTCCTCCTTCTCCCTCCATTCTTCACAATTTTAAGGAAGGGACGGTGAAGTGCCGTGTTCCCGGGTTCTGCGGTTCCTCCTTCTCCCTCCATTCTTCATAATTTTAAGGAAGGGACGGTGAAGTGCCGTGTTCCCGGGCTCTGCGGTTCCTCCTTCTCCCTCCATTCTTCACAATTTTAAGGAAGGGACGGTGAAGTGCCGTGTTCCTGGGCTCTGCGGTTCCTCCTTCTCCCTCCATTCTTCACAATTTTAAGGAAGGGACGGTGAAGTGCCGTGTTCCCGGGCTCTGCGGTTCCTCCTTCTCCCTCCATTCTTCACAATTTTAAGGAAGGGACGGTGAAGTGCCGTGTTCCCGGGTTCTGCGGTTCCTCCTTCTCCCTCCATTCTTCATAATTTTAAGGAAGGGACGGTGAAGTGCCGTGTTCCCGGGCTCTGCGGTTCCTCCTTCTCCCTCCATTCTTCACAATTTTAAGGAAGGGACGGTGAAGTGCCGTGTTCCTGGGCTCTGCGGTTCCTCCTTCTCCCTCCATTCTTCACAATTTTAAGGAAGGGACGGTGAAGTGCCGTGTTCCCGGGCTCTGCGGTTCCTCCTTCTCCCTCCATTCTTCACAATTTTAAGGAAGGGACGGTGAAGTGCCGTGTTCCCGGGTTCTGCGGTTCCTCCTTCTCCCTCCATTCTTCATAATTTTAAGGAAGGGACGGTGAAGTGCCGTGTTCCCGGGCTCTGCGGTTCCTCCTTCTCCCTCCATTCTTCACAATTTTAAGGAAGGGACAGTGAAGTGCCGTGTTCCTGGGCTCTGCGGTTCCTCCTTCTCCCTCCATTCTTCACAATTTTAAGGAAGGGACGGTGAAGTGCCGTGTTCCCGGGTTCTGCGGTTCCTCCTTCTCCCTCCATTCTTCACAATTTTAAGGAAGGGACGGTGAAGTGCCGTGTTCCCGGGCTCTGCGGTTCCTCCTTCTCCCTCCATTCTTCACAATTTTAAGGAAGGGACGGTGAAGTGCCGTGTTCTGCGGTTCCTCCTTCTCCCTCCATTCTTCATAATTTTAAGGAAGGGACGGTGAAGTGCCGTGTTCCCGGGCTCTGCGGTTCCTCCTTCTCCCTCCATTCTTCACAATTTTAAGGAAGGGACGGTGAAGTGCCGTGTTCTGCGGTTCCTCCTTCTCCCTCCATTCTTCATAATTTTAAGGAAGGGACGGTGAAGTGCCGTGTTCCCGGGCTCTGCGGTTCCTCCTTCTCCCTCCATTCTTCACAATTTTAAGGAAGGGACGGTGAAGTGCCGTGTTCCCGGGTTCTGCGGTTCCTCCTTCTCCCTCCATTCTTCACAATTTTAAGGAAGGGACGGTGAAGTGCCGTGTTCCCGGGTTCTGCGGTTCCTCCTTCTCCCTCCATTCTTCACAATTTTAAGGAAGGGACGGTGAAGTGCCGTGTTCCCGGGTTCTGCGGTTCCTCCTTCTCCCGCCATTCTTCACAATTTTAAGGAAGGGACGGTGAAGTGCCGTGTTCCCGGGTTCTGCGGTTCCTCCTTCTCCCTCCATTCTTCACAATTTTAAGGAAGGGACGGTGAAGTGCCGTGTTCCCGGGCTCTGCGGTTCCTCCTTCTCCCTCCATTCTTCACAATTTTAAGGAAGGGACGGTGAAGTGCCGTGTTCCCGGGTTCTGCGGTTCCTCCTTCTCCCTCCATTCTTCATAATTTTAAGGAAGGGACGGTGAAGTGCCGTGTTCCCGGGCTCTGCGGTTCCTCCTTCTCCCTCCATTCTTCACAATTTTAAGGAAGGGACGGTGAAGTGCCGTGTTCCCGGGTTCTGCGGTTCCTCCTTCTCCCTCCATTCTTCATAATTTTAAGGAAGGGACGGTGAAGTGCCGTGTTCCCTGGCTCTGCGGTTCCTCCTTCTCCCTCCATTCTTCACAATTTTAAGGAAGGGACGGTGAAGTGCCGTGTTCCTGGGCTCTGCGGTTCCTCCTTCTCCCTCCATTCTTCACAATTTTAAGGAAGGGACGGTGAAGTGCCGTGTTCCCGGGCTCTGCGGTTCCTCCTTCTCCCTCCATTCTTCACAATTTTAAGGAAGGGACGGTGAAGTGCCGTGTTCCCGGGTTCTGCGGTTCCTCCTTCTCCCTCCATTCTTCACAATTTTAAGGAAGGGACGGTGAAGTGCCGTGTTCCTGGGCTCTGCGATTCCTCCTTCTCCCTCCATTCTTCACAATTTTAAGGAAGGGACGGTGAAGTGCTGTGTTCCTGGGCTCTGCGGTTCCTCCTTCTCCCTCCATTCTTCACAATTTTAAGGAAGGGACGGTGAAGTGCTGTGTTCCTGGGCTCTGTGGTTCCTCCTTCTCCCTCCATTCTTTACAATTTTAAGGAAGGGACGGTGAAGTGCCGTGTTCCTGGGCTCTTTAAAGGCCAACCCCTCCCCCCCGCTGATCAGCTGATCAGCAGGAAAAACCCCACTGAAGGCTGGACTTCGATGCCCCTCTGGTGCACTCACGATCAGTGCTGGGGGCAGCAGCAGTGAGCAACTCACTGCCGCCCTTGCCTCCTCCCCACTTCCTCCCCACGCCCAGGAAGAAAGTGGGGAGGAGGCAAGGATGGTGGCGCTTTATCAGCAGGTCGCTCGCTGCCGCTGCCCCCAGCACTGATTGTAAGCACACCAGGGGGCATAAGAGCCTCGACTTCAGTGCAGTTCTTCTCGCCGATCAGCTGATCGACGTGGAGGGGTCAGCCTTTAAAAAGCCTGGGAATATGGTGCTTCACTGCCCCTTCCTGGGCCTTAAAATTGTGAAGAACAAAGGAAGCAGGAGGCTGGGGAGGCAAACAGGGATTTGCCTAGGGGGCAGTGCGAGGGGGGGAAGCTGAATTTTGTGCCCCACCCTGCTGGCCCTGAGGCCATGGTGAGTGGGTCAGTCCTAGGGCTGGGAAGTGAGACAGCGACCTTCACCCACTCCTCATTTAAAGACCCCCACGAGGGGGGGCAGGGATTGGGTGTAGGGGTGGGGGCAGCCTGGGGCAGCAAAAACCCTAGGACCCCCAACCCCACCAGTCATTGGAAAAATTGTCTTCCATAAAACCGGTCCCTGATGCCAAAAAGGTTGGGGACCACTGACCTATAACAAGGTCTTTAAAAAATGGAGGTGCTGGGGAATGAACCTGGGACCATCTGCATGCCAACCAGAGGCTATTCCATTGAGTGATAGTCCTTGAACTCATATTTGATTAGTACAGATCTTTTTCAATTCAAGTTCAGTTCCATAATTTGGTGGTCCTCTGTGCCTCATTAGACACTTTAATTGGAAGCGACAAACTGAAACACACAACCTGCCCTCAGCTACCCTGTTGTGGTTCCTAAACAACTTTGCAAGGTGTCCCCCACCAAGGAATCATTAAAGACTTCTCTGGTAAGAGTCAGGATGAGCTGGCTAAGCATTCTCAGAAGGCAGTAAGCCTGTTGGTTTTTGCTTCACTCCTCAGGCATTAAGATATTTGGAAAATAATGAGAGTCTGTGGATCTTCTCCATGGGGACACCTCTAATCTCTTTGGTTGCTTATTAAGAGGCTGTTACTTTATCCACTTGGGGTTCAAGCACAATGCAACATTATTTGGGGAGGAGGGATGTTTGCATTTCTCTGTTACTCCATGATTCCAATTTTTATGTAATTTGTATGTTCCCAGTGTGGGAAAAGAAGTTGTCATTGTCTAAATTAAGTCCCAACCTATCTCAAGAGAGCTGGCAATGGTTCTTTCACCTCAGAACAGTGCTTCTGAGGTAATCTGGGCTGAGAAGACCTGTGAGTGATAATTTGAGTTGTCTGTAGAATGAGGAAGCTATTTCCTACTGCCTGGAAGCTGGTAGTGGAAAGTGCAGCCCAATCATAGCCAGTTTATGATGATCCCATAGAGTTTTCAAGGCAAGAGAGGAACAGAGGTGGTTGGCCATTTCCTGCCTCTGTGTAGCAGCCTGGACTTCCTTGGTGGTCTCCCATCCAAGTACAAGCGAGGGCTTACCCTCCTTAGCTTCTGAGATCTGACGAGATTGGGCTAGCCTGGACCATGTGGACCTGAAATTTAGGAAGGCATAAACTTTGGGAAGTTCATCCTACTTAAAAAAAACAACAACAACAGCCTCTTGGTGTTTGTTTAAGCAATCCTTAGTGAAGATGAACCCAGGTAGGTAGGTGTGTTGGTCTGAAACAATAAAAAAGGAAAAGCAAAGAAGGGAAAGAAACTTAACCCAAAAACTGGAGTAAGAAACCTGAAAGGTTAATATGCAATTAATGGGCCAAACATTACAAACAAACTGTAAAATAAATCATAAACCAACAGGGCTCGGTACTGGGTCCCATGCTCTTTAACTTGTTCATAAATGATTTAGAGTTGGGAGTGAGCAGTGAAGTGGCCAAGTTTGCGGATGACACTAAATTGTTCAGGGTGGAGAGAACCAGAGAGGATTGTGAGGAACTCCAAAGGGATCTGTTGAGGCTGGGTGAGTGGGCGTCAACGTGGCAGATGCGGTTCAATGTGGCCAAGTGCAAAGTAATGCACATTGGGGCCAAGAATCCCAGCTACAAATACAAGTTGATGGGGTGTGAACTGGCAGAGACTGACCAAGAGAGAGATCTTGGGGTCATGGTAGATAACTCACTGAAAATGTCAAGACAGTGTGCGTTTGCAATAAAAAAGGCCAATGCCATGCTCGGAATTATTAGGAAGGGAATTGAAAACAAATCAGCCAGTATCATAATGCCCCTGTATAAATCGATGGTGCGGTCTCATTTGGAGTACTGTGTGCAGTTCTGGTCACCGCACCTCGAAAAGGATATTATAGCATTGGAGAAAGTCCAGAAAAGGGCAACTAGAATGATTAAAGGGCTGGAACACTTTCCCTATGAAGAAAGGTTGAAACGCTTGGGACTCTTTAGCTTGGAGAAACGTCGACTGCGGGGTGACATGATAGAGGTTTACAAGATAATGCATGGGATGGAGAAAGTAGAGAAAGAAGTACTTTTCTCCCTTTCTCACAATACAAGAACTCGTGGGCATTCGATGAAATTGCTGAGCAGACAGGTTAAAACGGATAAAAGGAAGTACTTCTTCACCCAAAGGGTGATTAACATGTGGAATTCACTGCCACAGGAGGTGGTAGCAGCCACAAGCATAGCCAGCTTCAAGAGGGGTTTAGATAAAAATATGGAGCAGAAATCCATCAGTGGCTATAAGCCACAGTGTGTGTGTATATATAAAACTTTTTTTGCCACTGTGTGACACAGAGTGTTGGACTGGATGGGCCATTGGCCTGATCTAACATGGCTTCTCTTATGTTCTTATGTATTTATTGTAGAAAGCTAAAACCATTTAAGGGCCCATCATAAGCCTCTATCCTATGTACAATCATAAAACCATAATGGGAACCCACTCAACTTGACCTGGTGCGTTTTGCCCTAGATTAGTTTTCTTCAGAGGTCAGAAAGGGGAGTACACATATTGACTCATAATACAGAATACAATAAAACAACAGAACAATGCTGGACCACAAGGAAATTTAATTAAGTGACAAAGGCTTAAAGATACATCCCAGCAGGCAGCCGTGTTGGTCTGAAGCAATAGAACAAAGCAGTAGACAAGTGCACCTTTAAGACCAACTTTTATTTAGAATGTAAGCTTTTAAGAGCATACGAAAGCTTACATTCAAAATAAAACTTAGTTGGTCTTAAAGGTGACCTTGTCTACTGCTTTGTTCAAAGGCTTAAAGATATTCTTGAGGCCTCTTATTCTACAGCCTTATGTCCTAATCATATTGCATCTAGTGTCTTATTGTATGTCACTTGGTCCAGAATTGACCGAGGTAGGTGTAAGGTCAGAGCCTCTATGTGCCAAGAAACAATAGAACAAAGTTAAGAGTGCAGTGGCACCTTTAAGACAAGCAAAGTTTTATTCAGGGTGTGATCTTTTGTGTGCATACATGCTTCTCAGGGAGTGGGCATGCCCACAAAAGCTGACACCCTCAATAAAACTTTGTTGATCTTAAAGGTGTCATTGGACTCTTAACTTTGTTCAGTCAATAATGAAGCTAACAACTACAAGTCTATTTGTGTCAGCAGGGTTTTAGGAGGGTTTTGTGCTTGGAAAATTTTGGAGGAAAAAAATGATGCAAAAATGTTGGGCAGGTGTTTGACTCTGAACCGAGCAGATCAGCTGATGGCCATGACTGTCTAACAGTTTGAAGCAAAATTCACTGCACCTCCAGCTCTGGTTAGTGGTGCATGGACTCACCTTAAAAATGCAAAGTCACTGCTGTACACAACTTATGATATACCTGTGGAGTAACTAGATTCCAGTCTCATATCATGATGTATTCTATTGCTGGCAGTTATTTTGAGCTGCAAACCTCCTCAAATGCAATAGCAGAAAGTTGGAATAGAAATGTATAAAATATTTATTTATTTATTTATTCATTTATTCATTCATTCATTTATTTATTTATTTATTTATTTATTTATTTATTTATTTATTTATTTTATGATTTATATCCCGCCCTTCCCACCAAGTGGCTCAGGGCGGCTTACAACATAAAATCCCACATAAATTAAGTTTAGGTATTTAAACAGTTAAAATAATTAAGAACATTTAAAACATTAAGAGCAGCAGAAGTCTAATAGAACCACACTTAGCTTCTTGTGCTGGTTAGTTATAGGCCAGCCAGAAGAGGGTTGTCTTACAGGCCCTGCGGAACTGACCAAGGTCTCGCAGGGCCCTCACCTCTTCCGGCAGCTGGTTCCACCAGGAAGGGGCCATAACAGAGAAGGCCCTGTCCCTGGTAGATTTTAAGCGGGCTTCTTTTGGCCCGGGGATAACGAGGAGGTTTTGAGTTCCCGATCTCAGTACTCTCTGGGGAACATGTGGGGAGAGATGGTCCTTCAGGTAGGCAGGTCCTAGGCCATATAGGGCTTTAAAGGTATATTTCATATATTTAAAAAGTGGGACTTGAAGAATGGGAATTGTGAGTAATGGGCAAGGCAGAAGAACTAGAACTAGGAAGGAAGAGGAGAAGGAAGAGGAGGAGGAGAAAATTGTATTTATACCCTGCCCTTCACTAGCCAAAGGAGTCTCAGAGCTGCTTACAAATCTCCTTTCCCTTCTCTTCCCCACAGCAGACACCTTGCGAGGTAGGTGTGGCTGAGAGAGCTCTGACAGAAACTATTCTTGAGAGGAACAGCTCTGAGAGAACTTGTGACTGACCCAAGGTCACTCCAGCAGTTGAATGCGGAGGAGTGGGGAATCAAACCCAGTTCTCCCAGATATGAGTCCACACACTTAACCACTTTCTGGTTTTAACTGGCTTTCAAAACTGACCAAACTGGAAATGAAGATGGTATCACCCTCTGCGAGCAGAAATGCACCCCTACGAGTCATCATAAGTCAACTGTGACTTGATGGCACTTTCCACCACCACACACACACACAAAAAAAGTCTAGAGCACACATTAGTTTTATTTTCAAGTGCTGTAGATCATCTTAGATACATTTTTATACTACATATTTTGAGTGAATAAATACTTATAATTAATTCTGCCCAATATGGTCCACTCATGAAGAGGAAAAAGAGATTTGATTTATACCCTGCCTTTCACCACCCAAAGGAGCCTCAGAGTGGCTTACAATCTCTTTTCCCTTCCCCTCCCCACAACAGACATCTGGTGAGGTAGGTGGGGCTGAGAGAGCTCTCCCAGAACTGCTCTTGAGCAGAACAGCCCTGAGAGAACTTATGGCTGACCCAAGGTCACATCAGTAGGTGTATGTAAAGGAGTGGGGAATCAAACCCGGTTCTCCCAGATAAGAGTCTGCACACTTAACCACTACACCAAACTGACTCTCATGGCCTCATTAGTAAGATGGATCTACGGGGCACTACACTATGACTGTTACCTTACCAGCTATTTGAGAAAGGCAGGCCAAAAATGTCTCAGATAAAAATATGGCAAAAAAGTTAAATATGAACACTTAAAAAAAATTCTTCATTGAAGCCTCTTGAGGCCACAAGAGAGAATGGATTTCATTTTTAAGGATAATATTTTGAAAGCATTTTTGTCACACACTCTGATCCAGACTTATCTCTTGTTACCATATTTTATACCCCTTTTCCCAACAACGGGACCCTCTGGCTTGAGACTTTTGTCCCACCTCACCACTCACATCTTCTCTTTATTTTTTATGCAAGGTCCATTGTAAGCTTTAGGTGTGTGAGGTAAAGTGGATTTCAGTTATTCTGCATGTCTCCTTTGGCACATACATGGGATTCCTTAATCCTGTACCAGAGAGCACATCTGTTTTGAATCCAGACCCCTTTGGTCTTGCATCCTACAGAGTGGGTAGTAAGTAATCAGATAAAAAGGGAGTCATATAGAACAAAACAAATACATTTTTTTTCCATTGGCAAGCCTGATGTAATTCTTTTCCACTCTAGTCTGCTACCTGACACAGAGCTGGGAGGTCATTATCCTTAAAAGTTATGTTTGTTCTTTCAGCAGTTCTGCCTTAAATACCATGATTTTACAGTTTGAGCAAGTTCACTGTTTCTGTCTCGGAACATCACTGAAACCCTGCTGTCAAAATCAATCACTACACCCCCTATAGAACTCCCTGCCTAGACCGGGATATCTCCTGTCCATTTTCCCTCCAAAATCCAACTGCCCTATTTGTCTATTAGCTGTCGACAGTTAAGCTCCCTCACATCCCCCCTCCCCTTCCGTTCCATTCAGCGTGTTTGAATCAGATTGGCCAGTTCAGGAGAAAACAAGGGTGGGATTTTCTTCTGTCCATCACGACTCTCACCTGGATAGACCCAGGCTAGTCTGGTCCTGCCAGATTTGGTACCTAAGCAGGGTCAGCCCTCGTTAGTATTTGGATGGGAAACCACCATGGAAACCCAAGGTCTACACTGAGACAGGCAATGGAAAACCACCTGTTTGTCTCTTGACATGAAGACCCAATGGGGTCTCTATAAGTCAGCTGCGACCAGATGGCAAAACAAACAAACAACAACAGGTGGCTGGCTGGTGGGGCCAAATATGGTTCCTTGGGCCAAGGTTCAAACTTCCTTACTATACCATTAAATGGACCAAGGAATGGACCAAGGAAAAATATTCAGTGGCACCATCTTGGTCCCATGCTGAAAATGCAGGTAAGCATTATCTACTAGCCTGCGTAATGAACTTCTGGGCTAAGCACTGATTAGATTTCCCTCACCCAAATTTAGCTTTTAATACCTATTGGCATATTATTCATGGGATGCAACTGACAGTGATTGGACAAAACCGGGCTCAACAAGGGCTTTTTTTGTAGCTGGAACTCCTTTGCATATTAGGCCACGCACCCCTGATGTAGCCAATACTCCAGGAGCTTACAGGACTCTTAGTACAGGCCTACTGTAAGCATTGTCAACATCAGGGGTGCGTGGCCTAATATGCAAAGGAGCTCCTGCTACAAAAAAAAGCCTTGGGCACAACTCAACAAGACATCACAGCTCATCTTTTCCGTTTAAAGCCCCATCTTTGCAGCATTCTGGACACAGCCCCATGGATGTCCTTATTGCGTAAGGTATAAATGATAGGATTGAGCAATGGGGTGACCACGATATATAAGACCGCAAGTTCTTTGTCACGATCAGGAGTGGCGTCTGACCCGGGTGTCAGGTACACAAAGATAAGGATGCCATAGAACAAGATGACCACGAGCAAGTGGGAGGCACACGTGGAGAAGGCCTTGCGCCGTCCAGCAGCTGATCGCATACGCACCACAGTAGATAATATGAGCATGTAAGATGCAAGGATAACAAAGAAGGGAATGACAATGATAAGAGCAGCCAATATAATAATGGTGCGCTCTGTCACACGTACGTCAGTGCATGCAAGTTTCAACACAATGGGCATGTCACAGAAAAAATGATTAATGCGGTTGGGGCCACAGTAGGGAAGGTGAAGGGTAATACCCACATTTATTGACGCAAGAAGGAACCCACTTGCCCAAGAACCTGAGGCAAGCTGAACCTGACGCCACCTGCCCATGGCGATGACATATCTCAGAGGGTAGCAGATGGCCAAGTAGCGGTCGTAAGCCATGGCGCCCAGCAGAAAACACTCTACGCTACCCAAGCAAATCACCATGTACATTTGAAAAGCACACCGGGTGAAGGAGATGGCTCCGTTTCCAGCCAAGAGATGAGCCAGCATCTGGGGCATGCTGGAGGTGACATACAGGATCTCCAGAACTGAAAGGTTTGAGAGGAAGAAGTACATAGGGGTGCAGAGGGAGGAGTCGCCTCGTACCAACATGATGATCACGAGGTTCCCCACAACTGTGAGGGTGTAGATGAGGAGAATGATCAGGAAGAGAAGAATCTGTGTCTTGCGGTGGTTGGTGAGTCCTACCAAAATGAATTCTGTGATTGCAGAGAGGTTCTCAGCCCTCATCATGGGCTCTTGTCTGCAGAGGAAAGGCAAGAATCAGTGATGTAGTCGTGTATAGTTCATGTCAGTAAAGTAAACAAAAATAGCCTGTCCAACTCAACATCATGAGCTCAGTACAAATAAAAGCCCGAGCCTTGAGTCTTTAGCGTTCCCTTTCAGAATGTATGCCACAAAAGACCCACAATGTCTCTGGACTCAGTTCCCAGAATGTATGAGGGCACTGAGTCCGGACACATAATAGCGCTGTTCTGCTTTAGTAAAAATGATCCCAACTTTCAATCATGACGGGTCGGATCCAACCAAGTTTCCCCTTTTCTGAACAAGAGAGAGGGAGGCTTTTGAGCCACCAGAAAGGGAAGACCAGGAGCCCTACATGGATGAAAAGCATATAGGATAGGGGCTGTAGCCATGTGGGCAAGATGCAAGTCCTGCAGCAACTTAAAAGTCCAACATGATTTCCAGTGTTTAAACTTTCAAGGAAGCTTATATAATGGGAATCATTTTGGGTCTCTATTGAGCTACAGGACTCCGGTCTTGCTGTTCTATTGTAGACCAACACAGCTACCCACCTGAAACTGTAGTAAGGAGAGAAATTTAGTTGAATCAAAAAACTGTCTGAATCCAACCCTATAGTATGAGTGTTAACCATCACAAGCATTTCTGGTGGGCTTGTGGTAGAATTGTGACTTTTGGGGATTCTGTCATAGAACAAATTTCTTTCATAACTGTGAAACCAATACCTAAGCAACCTGAATTACTCTTTCTTTATGCATTGAAGTCAATGTACCTAAACCAACAAAATTTGAATTGAATTTTTACTAGCAGCGGCATGAGCTGCTATAGCATCTAGGTAGAGATGTAAATTATCACCATCAGTTTATTTATGGTTCGATAATATCTGGAGGTTTTTTTTTTTAATATGGAAAAATGTACTGTAATCAATATAGAGGAATCATTCATTGCAATTCTGATTTCCCACTGATTTCCTCTTAAATTATATGGTTTTAATGGATAAAGTTCTGAATCGTGTATATCCTATAGATTTGCTTCAATTGTAATCTAATGATTATCTTAGGCATTTATCTTACAACTCTGTATTTGGTATTGTTGTTACCCATAATGTGTATATTTGTTTGGAGAACATATTTTATTAAAATAAAATTTAAATAGGAAGGAAGGAAGGAAGGAAGGAAGGAAGGAAGGAAGGAAGGAAGGAAGGAAGGAAGGAAGGAAGGAAGGAAGGAAGGAAGGAAAATAAATAGATATGGGAGAGTGATGAAAAATAAACAACTTTAACTTTAAATACATTCTCCAAGATGCTGGCTGTCTTGGCTTGGAGAAGTGATTTAAAGAAATAAATGCCTTCTCCAAGCTGGCTCTGGACTATACCATGCTGCCTTCCTGCTTTTCCTGACATTTGTTCTAGAAAAGCTGGTGTGCAATTGGTTTGTTCATGGTAAGCACAATTCCAAAGAGCACTGGTTTTTATTTTACTTTTTATTTAGGCTATCATGTTTAGAGAAATCAAGGAGGCGGGAAGGCAGAAAGGGATAAGATAAAACTGTCCAAGCTTTCTCCATGCAGTGTATTAAGCAAAGTCAATATGGACTTTTCAAGATGGAGAATGCCTACAATCTTAGCCACATGAGTAAGATCTAGAACAGATAGTTCTAATAGTCCCATCCATAGAAGCATCAGTGACCAAAACAAATCCCACACCTCCCCATTGTATACTGCAAGCTTACCTCAATTCTCCACCCAAGCGTTCCTCAAACAGTGTCACATTTTTCATGTCAGTGGCTAGCATTAAGGCATGCAAGACCCGGGTGGTTTTTAGTCTGTTTTCTGGTGCCAGATGCTGAAAAATCATGTGAAAGACAACTGGATTGCCACTGGTTACAGGGGACATTTTCTCTCACCCAGCGATGGAGGCTTTTCCATGCTGCTCTGAAAGAGTTTACGGTTGTTTTCTTTTTCCAGTTTGAAAACTTGAACCTGGAAAAGGACAAAATCCTCTGGAATCAATTCTGTGTCATATTATTAGTTGGGAATACATTGCGTGTTTGACTGAGTCACAGAGCCTCCGTTCCAAAGCAGATGGAAGAAAACAATGATATTCATCTTTTCCAAGTAGGTTCTTTAAGGTTCAGGGCACTTTTAAGATAAATGGTCCATCAAATCTATCTATATCTAGATTGGCAGAACTACGTCTGGTTTTCTGATAAAAAGACTTCCATAACTTAAAGCCTGTAATCTTTAATTGGCAGCCTAGAAATTTCATGCATTCCTGGATATCCTTTAGCAATAAGTTGTGGTTATCAACCCTTATTGAAAAGGACTCCTACAATCGTTTTGTGATGCCTTCTAAGGTCAGAATTCACACAACACTTCAACTGTTTGACTAGTCTCCGCAGTAGAAGACTGACAGCATTGTGGTGTTTTTTTTCCCTGTGACCTGTCCAAGATTCAATGATTCAGTAACATAATAAAGACTGTGGACCTACTCCATGGTTACTACTCTAATTCCTGTGGCACTTCTCCTCTGGTTCATTAGTAGTCTGTTTGTTCCTTCAACCTCTTGGGCATCTCAAGTACTTAGAGCAAGACGGAAAAGAATTATGTAATCATGAGGGATGGGGTTTGGGGTGTTTTTTTTTTTTTTTAACTTTGCAGGTTTTCAAATAACTTGTAAGTTGTTGGCAAAGAAGAAGGAGAGAGGAAAAGGATTTCCCATGTTTATTTATTTCGTTTATATCCCACCTGGCCATCAAAAAGTTGAGAAATTTGATGAACCAGCCTGTCAATGTGGGGCTTTTTTGAGATTAAATTCAGGCTCTACATTTCCCTCTCCTAATTTCTTTCTTTTTTTTAATTCCAAGTTTGGTTGCATTTTTTTCCAGTTGTTGTTTATAATTCTATTATAACCAGTCACATGAATACATGAAGCTGCCTTAAACTGAATCACACCCTTTGTCCATCAAAGTCAGTATTGTCTACTCAGACTAGCAGTGGCTCTCTGGAGTCTCAGGCTCAGGTCTTTCACATCACCTACAACCTGACTCTTCTACCTGGAGATGCTGAAGATTGAACTTGGGAATATCTGCATGTCATGCAAGTTGCCACTGGGCCTCTACTCCTCCGCTTCCAACTCCAAATTGCTGTTTTTGCCCTATAAAGCCCTATATCATCTGAAACAAGGATACACAGATGCCCACTGAAGTCTTCACTAGAGGACCTCTTCTCTGTGCCCTTACATACGGAAACTAGGTGCTTATGAATAAGAGGCAGGGTCTTTTTGAGATTGGCACCCACACTTTGGAATTGCCTATCCACAGAAGCTTGGTTCAGGCACCAGACATCTTTTCTATCAAGTTTTTTTTTAGACCCCATACAGCTGATTTTAAATTCCATGTCAATCGGAATTTTGCCTTAGGATATGGCTTGAGCTGGCATTTCCACAAGCGGGTTGTATAAACGTGCCGGCTGGAGATCCGGACCCTGCGGGACCTATCCAAATTCCGCAGGGCCTGAAGGACAGAGCTCTTCTACCAGGCTTTCACTTGAGCCAGCAGGCATCCTGTGAAGTCACCGCTCCCCCCAGCACCCTACCATCAAGGTGCTCAAGCTGTGCTGAAGCTTCCAGCCTACATGCTGTTGTGAGGTCCGTTGCCAATGGTTTGGATTACTGTTCTCGGATCTGATTTGATATATCTGTCGTTACAATGTTTAATTTTGATGTGATTCATTGTAATGTTGTTTTAATGCTGTAAGCCGCCCTGAGCCCACTTGTGGGATAGGGTGGGGTATAGATGGAAAAATTAAATTTAAATTAAATAACATGCAAAAGCGTTAGCTCTCGTGAGCTTTTGGCAGGAGCTCCTCTGAATATTAGGCCACACACCTCTGATGTAGCCAATCCTCCAAGAACTTGCAAGCTCTTGGAGGATTGGCTACATCAGGGGTGTGTGGCCTAATATGCCTCCTCCTTGCCTGGGGCCCAGTTAAAACTCACACTGAATCTCTGGGGGTGGAGAACGGGAAGTGTAGTCAGCCAGCTAATCAGCAACCTGTAGCAAATGAGGTTGTAAGTGCCTGCCATGATACACACTTTCCTGCCTAGCTCAGCAGCAAATGACTCAAATCCTCCTCCTTTCCCCTTCTTGGTAGGTAATTGGGGCTCATTGCAGAAAATACTAAACAGTAGTTTTGGCTGCAGGAAAACTGTTTTCTATCTCCCATATAGGATTGCCAGGTCCAAGTCAAGAAATACCTGGGGACTTTGGGGGTGAAGCCAGGAGATATTGGGGGGTGGAGCCAGGAACAAAGTTGTGACAAGCATGACTGAGCTCCAAAGGGAGTTGTGGCCATCATATTTAAAGGGACTGCATGCCTTTTAAATGCCTTCCCGCCATTAGAAATCATGGATGGGGGCAGCTTTTTGGGGGCTCATAGAATTGGACCCCCTTGTCCAATATTTTGAAACTTAGAGGGTGTTTTGAGGAGAGGCATCAGATGCTATGCTGCAAATTGGGTGCCTCTACCTCAAAAAACAGACCCCCCCATGCCCCAGATATTTACTGATTAATTTTCTATTATACCCTATTGGAATATGTCACCATAGGGAATAATGGAGTGCTCAGCAGACATTTCCCTCCCACTTTCTGATGACCCTGAACTGGGGGGAGGGCCTCCAAACTGGAGGATCCCCTGCCCCCACCTGGGGATTGTACAAAATTTATATATGACTTATCCACACAAAAAAACAACCAAAAAACTCCTCCTCTTCAGCTGCATATTGTCATGGGTGCTGGGGACCCTACAGAAGAAGCTGAGCCTGCAGGAGAAACTGTGCCCCTGCCACCTGCGCCAATGCCCCCGCCTCCTGCTGGAGAAGATCCAAGCCCCCCTGCCTCGCCCTCTCGGGTGGCTTGGGTGCGTGACCGCCTTCATCGGGACCTCAGGGATCGAAGGAGGATGGCACGCTCACGAGCAAGACGCTCCCTGAGCCCTGAGTTTTAAAAGGATTCTGGCCTTCCTAGGTGTGAGGATGCTGGAGTCTCAGCAGGATCCTGGCCGCCTCTCTGGGTCAGCAATTAGCCCAAATGGGCAACAGACAGCAGAGGGCTATATAGCTGTGGGTTTTGGGAGGAGGCTTTGTGGAAGCAACTAGTCACTTACCTGATGTTCTAGCATCCACTTCGGCTTCTGACTTTGGCTTCTGGACCCCTTGAAGTTGGCTTTGACTTCTGGACCCCCTGACTTTGACTTCTGAACCTCTGACCTGCGATACCTGGACTGTGATTTGGTTTTGGTGCTTTGAACCCTCTTTGCTCACCAGCTACAGACCTTGGACTGCCCCTGGACTTCGCCTGGCCTGGCCCCAGCTCGTGACACATATGTTCTATTTTTGCAGGAAATACATCAAATATATTATGCGATAGGATTAATCGATTTAATTTTCCCTGTTTTGCTTCCAATGCCTTATCCAAGCTAAAGCTTATTTCATTCTAACCTTTCTTGTCACATTTTCCACCGCTTCACTCTCAACCTTCAACGTAATTGGCAATGTAAATGACAAAGTGCTGGATTCCTCATCTGATGAAGTGTGCTTGAGAGCACACGAAAGCTTACGTTCTAAATAAAAAGTGGTTGGTCTTAAAGGTCCTACTTGACTCCTGCTTTGTTCATGCCATTTGAGTTGAGCCTGTGTGGAGCCGGGAGGTCTATGCCTGGGCCTGCGGTGCGGCTCACAGCAGATGAAGTTGCAGCTGTCGCCTCTTTTTGAAATGCCATGGATAGCTTAATAAACTGTTACCGTTTTCGCACACAGCTTGCCTCGCAGTCACAATCCTGTTCCCTCCGCAACGTCTGGTCGGATTTCCCACCATCTGCACCGGAGTTACAGGAAGTGCCGCAGCTTCTGTGTAGCAAACGTAAACTGGGTTTTAGCGGTTTACGTTTGCTATGCAAAAGCCGCGGCACTTCCTGTAACTCCAGTGCAGATGGTGCGAAATCCGACCGGACGCTGCGGAGGGAACAGGATTGTGACTGCGAGGTTTGCTGTGTGGGAAAATGGTCTGTATCTTGCTGCATTACTGAGCAGGGGTGGACTGGCTATTTAACTTACAGGGAAATTTCTGAATGGCCACTGACTTAGAGGGCCACTAGTGCAGGAGCAAGCATACCTAAGGTCTAGCAAGTTTGGCAAGGCCCACTTAGCTCTGTCCTTTCATCAGGGATAGCAACTGATATCAGTTCATCTTTTCCTGCTCTACTACTAATTTTCAGGAGGAAGCCTTGTATGAGCTACTATTCATTGTTTGCACCTCTTAGTTGAGTTGTCTGGGTTGTGTGGGCTTGTCAGGCCACTCAGCTTGGCTTGTTCCAAGGCCATTTTTACCTCTGAACCCACACCTGTTTTTAATGGTCATCTTCATGCTTTCTCTTCTGGTAGTTTTGGTTCTGCCATTTCTCCTTTTGGCTTTCTTTCTTTCCCTCAGCTTTTCCAAGGATGCAAGAATGGGTTATAAATAATGAATCTGAAATGGGTCCTATAGGATAGTGCAAGTTCCAAAGTCCATGGGGAAAATTTTAGGGTGAGTTTTCATGATCAGATTCAAGACTCCAGAATCTCTGGTCTAATGTTTGTAGTAGGCCAGTCTTTGGCAGTATCAAGACCAATAAAATAATAAGAAGAAGAAGATGAGGAGGCAGAGATTAGATTTATACCCTGCCTTCTACCACCCGAAGGAGTCTCAGAGCAGTGTACAATTTCCTTTTCCTTCCCTTCCTCATAATAGACACCCTGTGAGGTAAGTGGGACTAAGAGAGCTGTAAGAGAAAGCCCACACAATGAACTTCTAGGCTAAGCAGTGATTAGAGTTCCCTTGCCCCAAAATAGTGTTTAATACCATCTAGCATATTATTCATAGTAAGCAACTGGCAATGGCTAGACAAATCTGGGTGCAATTCATCAAGACATCCATACTCATATTTTCTATTTAAAGCTCCATCTTTGCAGCATTCTGGACACAGCCCCATGGATGTCCTTGTTGCGTAGGGTGTAAATGATGGGATTGAGCAATGGGGTGACCACAATGTATAGGACTGCAAGTTGTTTGTCACGATCAGGAGCTGTGTCTGACCCCGGTGTCAGGTACACAAAGATAAGGATGCCATAGAATAAGATGACCACTATCAAGTGGGAGGCACAGGTGGAGAAGGCCTTGCGCCGTCCGGCAGCTGACTGCATACGTATCACAGTAGACAGTATGAGCATGTAAGATGCGAGGATAACAAAAAAGGGAATGACGATGGCCAGTGCAGCCAATATAATAATGGTGTGTTCTATCACACGTATGTCAGTGCATGCCAGTTTCAACACAATGGGCATGTCACAGAAAAAATGATTGATGCAGTTGGGGCCACAGTAGGGAAGGTGAAGGGTAATACCCACATTTATTGACGCAAGAAAAAAGCCGCTTGCCCAAGATGCTGAGGCAAGCTGAACCTGACACCACCTGCCCATGGCGATGACATATCGCAGAGGGTGGCAGATGGCCAAGTAGCGGTCGTAAGCCATGGCGCCCAGCAGAAAACACTCTACGCTACCCAGGCAAATCACCATGTACATTTGAAAAGCACATCGGGTGAAGGAGATGGCTCCGTTTCCAGCCAAGAGATGAGCCAACATTTGGGGCATGCTGGAGGTGACATACAGGATCTCCAGGACTGAAAGGTTTGAGAGGAAGAAGTACATGGGGGTGTGGAGAGAGGAGTCACCTCGTACCAATATGATGACCACGAGGTTCCCCAGAACGGTGAGGGCGTATATGAGGAGGATGACCAAGAAGAGAAGAATTTGTGTCTTGCGGTGGTTGGTGAGTCCTACCAAAACGAATTCTGTGACGGAAGAGAGGTTCTCGGCTCCCATCATGGGCTCCTGTCTGCAGAGAAAAGGCAAGAATCAGTGATATAGTCAGATATATATCTCTGTCACATGAAAGTAAACACAAGGAGCCCATCAAACTCAACATCAGTCAAAACAAAAGCAAGAGTCTTGAGTCTTCAGTGTTCCTTTATTAGCCACTGTGTGTGTGTGTGTAAATATATATATTGGCCACTGTATGATACAGAGTGTTGAACTGGATGGGCCATTGGCCTGATCCAACATGGCTTCTCTTATGTTCTTATGTAGTGTCCCACAGTATGAGGGCTCTGAGTCCAGACACATAATAGTGCTGCTCTGCTGTAGTTAAAATATCTCAGCCTTCAGTCATGATGGGTTGGATCCAACCAGGTTTTCCCCTTCTGAAGAAGGGAGAAGGGGAGCTTTTGGGTCACCAAAAAAGGAGAACCAGGAGACCTACAGAGATGAAAAGCATTTAGGATAGGGACTGTAGCAAGGTGGACAAGGTTCAAGTCCTGAAGCGACTTAAAGATCAACAAGATTTCCAGGGTATAAACCTTCGAGAAAGCTTATACCATAGGAATTGTTTTGGGTCTCTAGGTGCCACTACATTCAAATCTTGCAGCTCTACTGTAGACCAACACAGCTACCCACTTAAAACTATAGTAAGGAGCAGGGCTATTTTTGTAGCAGGAACTTATTTGCATATTAGGCCACACACCCTTGATGTAGCCAATCCCCCTGGAGCTTTCAGTAGGCCCTGTACTAAAAGCCCTGTAAGCTCTTGGAGAATTGGCTACATCAGGGGTGTGTGGCCTAATAGTCAAAGGCGTTCCTGCTGCAAAACAAGCACTGGTAAGGAGGGAGTTTTAGTTGAGTAAAAAAATAACTGGATCCAACCCTATAAGGGTTATTCATCCTAATAAAACCTGGGACTATTCAGCAGTTTCTAGTGTCAACTTCTACACGCCACGGTAATTACAGGGCACCTCAACATCCAGGGGCAGAAAAGGTCTCAATACCAGTGCTTGGAGGTAATATTGGCAAAAGTCTTCACCTTTGTTGGTTTTCTTGTTTTCTTATGTGTTTTGTGCCACTTAGTTTAAGAACCAGGGGAGAAATCTAGGCTCTGTAACGTTATCCTCAAGGCAAGAGGCTGACCATAAAACAATTATTCAATGCTGACTGTGTGAACCCATTGCAAGTGGGAAGAAGAGGCTGCCTATAGTCCCAACAATTCTGAAGACCTCCCAATTTGTACTTGATTATTGAAGTGAACTAGAGCTGCCAGCTGCCAGCTCTAGTTTGGAAAATTCCTGAACATTTGGGGAGGGGATACTAGAGATGGCAGGGTTTGGGGTAGGATGGACCACTAGAGGAGCATAATGCTATATAATTTGTAACTCACAGCAGTCTTTTTCTGCAAGAGGACTGCTCTCTGTAGCCTGGAGATCAGTCGCCATTCCATGAGATCTCCACACCACCCATGAAGATTGGCAGCCCCAGTGTGAATGAAACAACACCTCTGCACAGGAAAATTCTGATGCCAAACACCAAAATGTATTCCCTTTTCACATCTAGTTGTAAACCATCACTAAAGTGCATTGGAAGTGCATTACCTCACTGGGTGTGAAAGCAGCCCTTGTGTGTGTGAGTGCCGTCAAGTCATGGAAACCCCAGAAAGGGGCTTTTGAGGCAAATGAGAAGCAGAAGAGGTCTGCTGTTGCCTTCCTCTGCAGAGTCTTCCTTGGTGGTCTCCCTTCCAAGTACTCCTGCTTAGTTTCCAAGATCTGGCAAAATCAGGCTATACGATACTGCCTTCTCACCTCCCCTGATAATAGCTCTTTAAAAAAGCCTGATGTGAAATTGGTTTGATCATGGTAAATACACTTCCAAAGAGCACTGGTTTTTCTTTTACTCCTCATTCAGGCTCTCAAATTTAGAAAGATTAAGGTGGAGGAGAGGCAGAGAAGGATAAGATAAAACTGCCCAAGCTCTCTCCATATAGTGTGTAATCAAAATAACTTATCAAGATGGAGAATGCCCACAATCTTAGCTACATGAGTAAGATCTTGAGAAGATGGTTCTAACAGGCCCATCCATAGAATCATCAATGACCACAATGAAGAAGACTGCAGATTTTTACCCCACCCTTCTCTCTGAATCAGAGTCTCAGAGCGGCTTACAATCTCCTTTATCTCCTTCCCCCACAACAGACACCCTGTAAGGTGGGCGGGGCTGAGAGAGTTCTCCCAGAAGCTGCCCTTGCAAGGACAATTCTGCTATAGCTATGGCTGACCCAAGGCCATTCCAGCAGCTGCAAGTGAAGGAGTGGGGAATCAAACCCGATTATCCAAGATAAGAGTACGTGCACTTAACCACTACACCAAACTGACTCCCTGCGCACGTAACCACTAAAACTGGTCCCACATCTCCCCACTATATACTGCAACATAAAAGCTTACCTCAATTCTCCACCCAAGCGTTCCTCACACAGCATCACATTTTTCATGTCAGTGGCTAACATTAAGGCATCCAGAAGCTGGGTGGTTTTTAGTCTGTTTTCTAGTGCCAGATGTTAAAAAAAATCATGCGAAAAGACAACTGGATTGCCACTGGTTACAGGGGACATTTTCTCTCACCCAGTAATGGAGGCTTTTCCATGCTGCTCTGAAAGAGCTGTTGAGTGTTGTTTTCTTTTTTCAATTATGAAAGCTTCAAGTTGGAAAAGGACAAGATCCTCTGGAATGGATTCTGTGTCATATTATTGGTTGGGAATATATTGTCTGGTTGACTGAGTCACAGAACCTCCATTCCAAAGAGGATGGAAGAAAACAAAGATATCCATCTTTTCTACTGGGGTCTTTCAAGACTCAGGGCAGAGTGGAAGCTGCGCTAAGATAAGTGCTCCATTGAATCTACCTATATCTATACTGGCAGCACTACTTCTGGGTCTCTGATAGATAGACTTCCATAACATAAAACTTGAGGTCTTTAAGAGGCAAAACAGAGATTTCATGCTTTACAAGGAAATCATTCAGCACTAAGCTCTGGTTACCGGACCCTGTCGAGAAGGGCTCAGACGACAACCATTTTGTGAGGTCTTCTTAAGAAAGAGTCCACACAACCTATTTTCTTCAACAGTTTGACCGCTTTCAGCAGTAGAAGACTGGCAGCATTGTGGTGTTTTTCCCTGTGACCTGTCCAAGATGTGAGCATTCAGTAATGTAATAAAGATTCTGGATCTACTCCATAGTTACTACTCTCATCCCTGTGGTACTTTTCCTCTGGTTCATTAGCAGTCTGTTTGTTCCTTCAACCTCTTGGGTATCTCAAACACTTAGTGCAAGATGGAAAAGTTATAGAATATTGTTTTTTTTTCTTTTTTTTCTTTGCAGGTTTTCAAATAACTGCTAAGTTGTCGGAGAAGACGAAGAAGAAGAAGAAGAAGAAATTTTCATGTTTATTTCATTTATATCCCACCTGGCCATCAACAAGTTGAGAATAGCAATGAACCAGCCTGTCAATTTGGGGCTCTTTTATGATTAAATTCTGAACCCACATTTCCCTCTCCTAATTTCTTTCTTTTTTTAAAAAAATTACAGTTTCTGTTGTATTTTTTTCAGTTGTTTATAACTATTACATCCAGTCACACATGAAGCTGCCTTTTACTGAATCCATCAACCATTTACCATTTACTTGGTCCATCAAAGTCTATATTGTCTACTCAGAATAGCAGTAGCTCTCCAGGGTCTCAGGCTTAGGTCTTTCATATCACCTACAACCTGACCCTTCTACTGGTTCTACAAATTTCCACACAACTCTAGGCACAGCTCATGTCTCCAATGAGATCTTAGGGTTCTATTCCATTGTAGACATGAGCTGTACCTAGAGTAGTGTGGAAATTGGGTTCCATTTTTCAGCCATTTATTTGATGAAGAATTGTTTTGAAATGTCTTGTATACTTGGGAAGGATGTATCGGCTGTAGAAATTTCTCTGGGACATCCTCTGCCTTCTTTTTGGACTTTTGGAGGTCTCTTGGACACTACTATATGAAGGATTACAGAGGAGTCTCTTGTTGGATTTATGATTACTATTGAAGAATGTGTTTGGAATGGTTATATCTATTTCTCACTACTTGGATTTGAATTGTGACCACCAATTCTATTTATTGTATTGTTTATGTTTCAATAGACTGATGGTGACTTGTGAAATTTTGATGGTCCACCCTTTTGTTTTCTGTCTTTGCATATGGGGTCCCTATTGTTTGACTAAGAGGAGGAGGCAAAGAGGGACAGAGGCTGGGCACTGCAATGAGAGTGGTGGTGTGTGGGCAATAGTGAGCTTCTTGGACTTTATCCCCCCACCTGAGTTGCACAAATTTAGTGGTTGCTTTGAAGCCCATCTCTAATTTTCCCAGCGGGGAAAATCCCTTTGCTGCAGCCTTCTTTGAGCTTTGGACATGACACCAATGTTCCATTTCATTTTTAAAATTCTGCACCGTGATTCATGAGGTACTACTGACTAGTGACATTAGCATTTTAAAGTTGCCATTTCACTGAATGAGGTTGTGATTAGTGTGGTGGCACTGATAAACAGAATAAGACCACAAGAACATATGCAGAGTCCTGCTGAATCAGACCAGCGGTCTATCTGGACTGGCATCCTGTCTCACACCACAGCCAGCCAGTTCCTATGGAGGTCCAACAGCAGGTCACAGAAGCCCAGGCCTTCCCTGATGTTGCTTCCTGGCACTGGGATTCACAGCCAGCTAGCTCTGAATCCTAGAATCCTGACTCCTTCTGAATGTGGGTGTTCCTTTTATTCACCATGGCTAGCAGCCACTGATAGACCTATCCTCCATTAATCTATCTAACCCCCTTTTAAAGGTATCTATGCCTGTGGCCATCACTGCACCCTCAGGCAGTGAAGAATGATCTTCGTGTGCCTTCCTCTCATAGTCATTATTTCTCAATCCAAGAAGGATCTCTCCAGTGTGCTCCTCGAGGCTGTATCTCACAAGCTTAAAATGGCAGCTTCTTTTCCTCCCTCACACCAGCCATTGACAGGAATATAATATGTCTGGAGAGGGTGTAGTGAATGGATGTACCTGATAGGATGCACTACTGACAGAGACAGAATGATTCTCATGCATCCGAAGTCCAGGGGAGGAGGAAAAAGAATTTATTGCAAAAGCTTGTGGAGCAGCCAAGGCCTGCAATACCAAGCTGCTCCGCCCCCTTTCAGGGTGGTCAGTACTTTATATAGTCTTGATGACACATTGGGATATGTTGGCATATACACATATTAATCGGCCATTACACCCATCATTGTGAGAGTCAACTACACACTGCTGATTCATTTTGCCAGGGCAGCATCAACTGACTGCTCAAGATTTATGTCACCGAAAGAAATTTGCTTCACGTGCGCCTTGACTAGATAAATCCAATTCTGGGATTTAGGAGCCCCCTTTAGTTCTATTGTTACTTCAAGCATAATAGGATCACTGTAAAGCATAAGTGAAAGTTATGTATCTGTAACAGATAACGCTGGGGTTTTAATAATTCTCTGTCCTCTTTCTTCTCAGTCAGGCCTACCTGTGTATTAACCCTTAAAGCTGCTACTTGAGCAGGCTGAGCAGGCTTTAGGCCTTCCCAACTAGAACCATTGTCCCCACAAAAAAGTATAAAGAAACAAATACATTTCCCAAAAGGAGAACTGTGCCACTGAAATTAAGTGGAATAGCTTGGTGGAGAAGGATCCTTCAGTTCTAAAACAGTATTTTACTAGAGAGGAGCTCCAGTTTCTGAAGCTTTCAACTATTTAGACATGCCACCAAAGTAAGGGGCACAACCAAAGTAAGTCCCGCCCCCTTTTCCATGTTTTACTTTCTTGGTCTCTGTCTGCCTCTTTCTTGTGATCATATGCCATCCCTAAGACTTGTGAATGTACATTATGTCCAATCTCAGCTCTCAAGCCAAGCATCTGTGGCATAACACGTGCAGCAATCAACTCACAATCCCAGATAAAATACGAACAAACTAAGCCAGAGCAGATACCAAAACTCAAATTTTGGTTGAAAACCCAAGGAGTGTTGATGGGCTAGTCCCCATTTTCCCCAAGTTAGCGAGCAGGCATAGTAAGAAAACATACCAAATTCCCTGAGGCACTTGATTAAGACCTCCTGTTAATCTTAAATCTCTGTTGGGCCACACCAATCTGGAATCCATAGGGATTGGTCTGCTGTTGCTAAAACAACAGAGAGTCTTGGGGAACTTTGAACGAGTATTGTATGTATTGCTGAAGAAGTTTTCATGGGAGGTTCTGGACAGGGCTGGCCTGTCACTAGGCAAGCTAGGTGACTGCCTAGGGTGCCAGCCTTCTGGGGGTCACAAATTGGGCACCCCCCCATGAGACTCAGTGACATTATCAGTTCGAGGGGGGGGTGCCAGTAGTTAGCCTTGCCTAGGGTGCCAGACAGTCTAGGGCTGGCCCTGATTCTGGATCACACACAAGGCTGCTGAAATGGGCAATTAGGGGAACAGAATTTCAGGGGACTTTGGCAGTCTGAGGAACCATAGAGCAGAACAAGTCATATGATCGGTTGTCACATGACATTGGAGTTGAATCCAGGTGAAGCCAGGAGGTCTATGCCTGGGCCTGTGAATTCGACATGGGTCCTGAAAGTCCACAGGGAAAATTTCAGGGTGCGCTTCCATGATCAGACTTGCCTCTAAACTCTCTGGTCTAACAGTCATAGTCTGCCACTCTTGGGCAATCAGAACCAATAAAGCAAGATGCCAGCGGTCAACCTTTCTCTCCAAAGTCTCGCCTTCGAAGCACCTTGACTACTGCACCGTGGACATCTTTATTCCGCAGTGTATAAATTATTGGGTTAAGCAGGGGAGTGACCACAATGTAAAAGATGGCAATTTTCTTGTCCAAATCAGAACCTGAGCCCAACCCAGGCCGCATGTACATTGTGATGACAGTACCGTAGAACACCGTGACCACTATCAGGTGGGAGGCGCAGGTGGAAAATGCCTTGCGCCGTCCCGCCGTTGTCCTCATTTTTAATACTGAGGATAGAATGAGCCCATAAGAAGTCAGAATAACAGACAAGGGACCCAAGAGGATTAGTGCCGCCGTCCCGAAAACAACCTTTTCCGTGATACGGGTTTCAGCGCATGCAAGTTTCAACACAGCTGGCAACTCACAGACAAAGTGGTTAACGTGGCTGGAGCCACAGAAAGGATGGTGAAAGGTGCAGCTCACATTTATCGTCGCCAGGAGGATGCCTACTCCCCAGCAGAAGGAAGCCAGCTGCAACTGGCGCCACCTGTCCATGACAATTGCATATAGCAAGGGGTGGCAGATGGCCAGGTAGCGATCATAGGCCATGGCGCTCAGCAGAACGCATTCAGTGCCACCCAAGGTCAGTATCAAGTGCATCTGAACTGCACAGCCGATGAAGGAGATGGTTCGGTTTCCAGACAGAAGGTTGAACAGCGCCTGGGGCAACGTGCTGGTGACATAACAAATCTCCAGGCCTGCGAGGTGAGTGAGGAAAAAATACATGGGGGTATGGAGGCGGAAGTCGGCCCGCACTAGTACGATGACCATTCCATTACCCACCAGGGTGAGTGAGTAGATGACAAGGATGACCACAAAGAGCAGAACCTGCATCTTGCGGTGGTAGGTGAATCCCAGCAAGGTGAACTCCTTGACAGAGGTGAGGTTCTGAGTCACCATTCTGGTTTCTTGCCTGCAGAGAAAGGATGAAAGTGGAAGTCACTGTCTCTGAGAATTAAAAAGGTAAAGGTAGTCCCCTGTGCAAGCACCAGTCATTTCTGACTCTGGGGTGACGTTGCTTTCACAACGTTTTCATGGCAGACTTTTTTACGGGGTGGTTTGCCATTGCCTTCCCCAGTCCTCTACCCTTTCCCCCCAGCAAACTGGGTCCTCATTTTACCGACCTTAGAAGGATGGAAGGCTGAGTCAACTTTGAGCTGGCTACCTGAACCCAGCTTCCACTGGGGTTGAACTCAGGTCGTGAGCAGAGCTTAGGACCGCAGTACTGCAGCTTTACTGCTCTGCGCCATGGGGCTCTTTGTCCCTGAGAATAGGACAACCTTAAGAAGAAAAAGAAGACTGCAGATTTATACCTCGCCCTTCTCTCTGAATCTGAGACTCAGAGCTGCTTACAATTTCCTATATCTCTCCCCCCCCCCGCCCAGGTTTCCTTTACCTGCCCTAACTGTGAGGGGGAATCCTTTATTTGTTCTTCATATCCCTCCCCCACTTTTAAAATGATTTCTTTAGGAATGGACTTAATTACTTGTGGGTAGAAATTCTGTAGCAGAAAAACGTGATTTCTCATGGAGTATGTAGAAGGCAGAAAGGATCGCCTGCACTATGAAATCAGGATCTCTCTCCCTCTCTTGGCTGTTTCCAGGGTAGTGGGAAACAGGAACTCTTTTGCCTTAAGTGTGAATGGGTTCTTTGGAGTCTCCACAGATATTTGTGGCTTGCCTTTAAGAGAGGCAGATGCCATCATTTGAGGAGACCCTCTTTTGCATCATGACCCTTACAGGACTTCCACATGGTCAGCACAAAACATGGTTTGTAGCCTGGAGAAGTCAGAGGAAAAGTGAGCCCATATTTTAGCCAAGTTTTATTGTCCATACTGTCCCTGACCATGGAGTATGGCTATAGGAAGTGACCACACAGAAATTCCTTCCTTCCTTCCTTCCTTCCTTCCTTCCTTCCTTCCTTCCTTCCTTCCTTCCTTCCTTCCTTCCTTCCTTCCTTCCTTCCTTCCTTCCTTCCTTCCTGTGAGCTCTTGGAGAGGATCTCTCAGAGAAAGGGCAATGCAAACAGCTTCTTCACAAAGCAGCTTCTTCTTTTCCTTAACTAGTCATAGTTTGCTTCTTCTCCTCAGAGGAGAATCCAGCACAGTTGATAACATTAGTCACCCCTCCTCCATTTTATGCCCACACCAAACACTGAGAAGAAGTGACTGACCAAAATCACCCAGTGAGCTTCCCTGGCACACGTGAAGATTCAAACCTGGGCCTGCTAGATCCTAATCCAGCTCTCTGACAGCATCACTATGAGGAGTATTGAAGACTTAAAATGCCCTTGATGTTGGCTACCTGTGTACAGTGCCTTACCTGCATCAGTTAAAATAACCTGTTATCTGAATACCCAGTTACATAGAATCTTACCTGCTTTCTCACAGGTGTTCCTCTACAACCACAAGGGAAGCTTGCGAACCACCCAGCAGAGCGAATTGACTTCAGATATTTAATTCAAGATGAAGGGAAACTCTTTGGAAGGTCAGGGGACTAGCAGAGTGGCCATGAAGAAAATTAGCAGCATTTCTCAAATGGGAGCAATAGCTGGTGGATTCTTTCCCCATGCTCTGAAAGCTGCCTGCAGTATTATCTGAGTAGCTTAAAAGTTTCATGCCTGTATGAACATGTCTCAAATTTCCTAGGTAGAAAAATGACCAGAAGTACCAAAAGCTCCTCTGGGTTGAGTTACGGACCATGGACACATGCTGCCGCAGAAGATATTGGACACATTTTCTGCTTAGTTTGTTACCGTTAGCTTATCAGGGTCTTTGTTTCTGTGAGAAATGCATAAGCAAATAAAATAAGTCAGTAGGACAACTGTTGACCAGCTATTTTGCTTCCAGGGCAGAAGCTCCTTGATGCTGTGAAATGGTCCATTTAGCTAGCATCATCTTCTCTAGCAGCATCTTTCCAAGGGTTCAGGTAGATGGCCTTCCAAGCCAGCTTCCCAGAGATCCTTTAGCTGAAAATATGAGGAACCTCATACATGCAAAGCCCTAACTCTTTGCCCAGGAACCAGCCTCCCAAACCATTTTTGCCAATATGCCTACAACCAGTTTGCAGATACTCCAGTTTGGCTTCTTCCACTGCTTAAGAAATCTCAGTTTTGGAAGACATGGCAGCAAGCTGCTCGGAGTTTTCTGGGTTTTTTTCCTTCCTGGAGCTTCTCAAATATTTGAGAATTCAGGAAGATGATGAAGACTGTAGATCAGCTCTCCTGGGACTACTCCAGTCCCTTGATAGCTTTGGATGATTAATAGTTGTTTGTTAGCTCAACCTCTTGGGTCTGTTGAGAAAGCTCCATAATTAGCTATTTGAAGGGGGAAGGAAGAAGAAGAAGAAGAAGAAGAAGAAGAAGAAGAAGAAGAAGAAGAAGAAGAAGAAGAAGAAGAAGAAGAAGAAGAAGAAGAAGAAGAAGAAGAAGAAGAAGAAGAAGAGATTGTATTTATATTCCGCCCTCCACTCTGAATCTCAGAGTGGCTCACAATCTCCTTTATCTTCCTCCTCCACAACAAACACCCTGTGAGGTGGGTGGGGCTGGAAGAGCCCTCTCAGAAGTTGCCTTTTCAAGGACAGCTCTGTGATAGCTATGGCTGATTCATGGCCATTTCAGCAGGCGCAAGTGGGGGAGTGGGGTATCAAGCCCAGTGCTCCCAGATAAGAGTCCACTCACCAAGCATCCTACAAATCAATAATGCAGGGGCCCTTGTCTCACTCATATTGTGCAATACAAGCTACAATGTATGGGCCAAGAGCCGCCCAAAATGATATAGTAGGTAATGCAGCAAAACCTTTTCCTCCTTGAAAGGTGCACGCCTATGCATTATGTCTGAACGTGGAAGCCCATTCTGATTGGTAGTTTGTGCTCTTTGTGATGTCATCAAGGTGGTCGAAGCCAATTTTTCCTGCCATTTGTAAACTGAGGTGTCACTTGTGAACCAAGTGACCGATTTCAAATTTTAAAGCATTTTAAGGTGCGTTAGGCATTCGGTACATCAGCCAGATAGCCAAATTCTCCCCAACATCCCACACCAGACCTGCACACTCAATGCCGGTGATCTCCAGGGCCAGGAGTGCCTGGAAGGAGTAAGTATGAAGAGCACCATCCCGCCCATTAGTCTGTGCTTGGTGGTGGACCGAGAACCCGGGGGGAGCTACTTAGGAGAGAGCTACTGTCTTCCCGTCTCGCACCCAGGTCTCAGTCACGCAGGCCAGGTCCATTTTCTGCTCAAGCAGATAGTCTTGTAGGACTGCAGTCTTATTATTTATGGACCTAGCGTTGCACAGCACCAAGGACAGAGGCAAGCACTTCCACTTGGCCTCCATACCTGCCATCGTTGGGATGGGACACAGGCTGGAAGGGGAGCATGCCCTCCTGTGTCTCAGCTTCCTTCCTTTCCCATTATGCCTGTTCCCACCGCTATACTTGCCCCTCCCCAGGAGCACTGGTATCCCTTGGGCTAATTCCTTCCAAAGTCAGAGCCCTCCCCTCCTCCCCCAATGTTTCTGCCTGATTTTGCACAAGCTGCTGCAGGGCTGTGACTCACCCCGCCTCTTTCCCGCAGCAAGCAGAAACTGGTTTTCAGAGGATCTTGCTTGCTGCGGGAAAGAGGTGAGGCAAGTCGCAGCCCTGTGGCAGCTTGTGTGAAATTGGAAGGAAGTGTTGGGGGTGGGGAATAATTCCAATGCTGGAACAAGCGTAATGGGGAATTGGTCTGGGTCTCCTTTCTTCATTTCATGGGCTAAATGGCTAAATGCATGTAATAAGAACCCACACAAAGAAATACACTGAAAAGCATATTTAGCTATTATTTATTGTTATTAGGAGAAATAATAAATACTTCAATTTTTTCTCCATATTATTTGCTCCTTTCTGTTCAGTTGAGGTTTAAGTAATATAATGTAACACTTTGGACAAAATATGCATGCCAATAAACCAGCACTGGAAGCCAAGATGGAGAAGATCTCCACAGCCACTGTGTATTTCCCTTTGGTGCTCAGATAGCTGGGAACAAAACACAGCCAAACACTGCAGAACACCAACATACCAAAGGTGATGAATTTGGTTTCATTAAAACAGTCTGGCAGTTTCCTTGCTAGGAAAGCCACGTTCAAACTTACGATGGAAAGAAGTCCAATGTAGCCGAGAACAATAAAGAACATAGTGGCAGACCCTTTGTTGCATTCGGCGACTATTTCTCCTCTAACAGACTGTGTGTCCAAATTGGGGAAAGGAGGGGAGGTTCCCAGCCACAGCATACAAAAGCCTACTTGAAGAAGGGAGCCGGAAAAGATAATGGAGTTGGCCAGTCTTCTTCCCACCCACTTCCTCATGCTGGACCCTGGCTTGGTGGCCACGAAAGCCACCACCACAGTGATGGTTTTGGCCAGTATGCAAGAAACAGCCAGTGAGAAGATGATGCTGAAAGCTGACTGGCAGAGTAAGCAGGTCATCTTTGTAGGTTGTCCAAGGAAGAGCAAAGAGCAGAGGAAGCAGAGCAGGAGGGAGACGAGAAGAATATAGGTGATCTCTCGGTTGTTGGCTTTGACAATGGGGGTATCTTTGTAATTAATGAAAGTTTGGAGTACTAAGGCTGTGATTAGGGCAAAACCAATGGCTACTGAGTCTAAACTGATTCCTAAAGGTTCTTTATAAGACAAAAAGCTTATTATCTTGGGTATGCAGTCATCTTGGTTCTTGTTTGGGTACTGATCATCTGGGCAATTGAGACAGTTGTCCATGTCTGGAAGGGGGGAAAAAAGAGAAAGACGGCCCACCTGAATGCGCCACCAGATGCAGACATCTAGAAACACATGCTGTTACTGGATGATTTTTTCTGATGTTTTTTTTGCTATCTCTTCATTGTGCTTAAGAGGAGCCCTGTGGCACAGAGCTGCAGTATTGCAGTCGGAGCCCCCTGCTCACGACCTGAGTTCAATCCCAGCAGAAGCTGGGGTTTCAGATAGCCGGCTCGAGGTTGACTCAGCCTTCCATCCTTCCGAGGTCAGTAAAATGAGTGCCCAGCTTGCTGGGGGGAAAGTGAAATGACCGGGGAAGGCAATGGCAAACCATCTAGTAAAAAGGTCTGCTGTGAAAACGTGAAAGCAGCGTCACCCCAGAGTCGAAAACAACTGGTGCTTGCACAGGGGACCTTTCCTTTTTCTTTTTATTGTCCTTAAAACACTTAGCACTTCCATTGTGTTCAATTGTTATTTTACCCAATAACAAAGCATGCTTACCTGCCTTTTCATTTCTGTAAGTAGCAAATAAAGAACAGGCAACGAGGACCTTCCCTTAAATCCTTGTCACCTTCTAAATGAAACACAACTCTGCATATAGAGATACTAAAAACTATTGACATGTTGGGTCAATATGGCAATACAAGTTGCTGACCAATGCAAAGAATTCCTTGGGGAAGTCTTGATTACTCCAGTTCCATCCTACCTCAATGAAGATTTGGGACCATATGAAAAAGATCTAGTTCAAATAATCTCATCGTTAATTCCACCCCCCACCCCCCATTACTCTATGCCATTCATGCCCATCGTTAAGGAATGTCTCCCTGCTGAGTTATCACACTCCATAGATTGGGTGTGTGTAATGGAAAAATAATGAAAAGCCAGGTACCTACAAAAGTGCTATTCATATCATCAAAGGAGTGAAAGTTTCAACCACCAGCAATCTTTCCCATCACAAAGTGTGTCCATAGTTTATCGAACCAGAGGTAAAGGGTAACATTATGATTTAGTGGTTTAGATATTTTCAGGTCGGGGATAGGATAGAAACCATGAGAAGAAAAGGCTGCTCCTTGTTCCTGTTTTCAGTTTTTCAGATTATCTCCAAGGAAAATTATGGGAATTCGAGAGACCTCCTTTCTTATCTTCTATCTACAGTATTCTCATAAAGGTCTTTACAAAAGGGCAGACATTCATGCAGGAGGAATGGGGACTGGATCTGGGTATGGAACTTTCACTTACCAAATGGCATCAGGTTTGGAACTTGGGTGCTTGCTCCTTAATTTTATTTTATTTTTTAAATATTCAGCTTCAGGTTCTTAAAATGCAGACCAGGTGATACTGTACTCCCTCTAAGTTACATAAAATAAATAAGAGCATTAGTCCACTGTGTTGGAAGGGACGCGGTCAAGTTGGTACATTCCGACACTGTTGGTGGGACTGTCCCATCATCCAGGGATTCTGGTAAGACGTCTTAGCTAGGATTGGTAGAATAGCAGAACAGGTCATCCCTCCTACCTTGGATCTAGCCCTGCTAGAACTGTGGTCTCCCTGAATAAGGGTAAGAAGATTATGATTTCTGTCTTACTGGTGGTGGTGAGGTTAGCCATTGCTTCCAAATGGAAAGCCAAGGAAGCACAAACTTTAGAACTTTGGTTCAATAAACTATGGACACACTTTGTGATGGGAAAGATCGCTGGTGGTCTAAACTCTCACTCCTGTGATGATATGAACAGTTCTTTTGTAGGTACTTGGCTCACAGTTCTGCAATATTTAGCTGAGAATGAGATTATTCCATTTAATATACACTTCCGGGACTGGATTTATATCTGAGTGATTGGTCATCAACAGTTTCTCTGTTGGCATTCTGGGAAAGAAATGCCTTCTTTTTGACCCAGGTTTATTAGCAATAGAATAATTAACAGGCATTCTCACATTCTGAAATGTTACTGTTTTATGGCTTCCCACGCTAATTCAACCCAGATCAAAGGTTTTCTGAATTTGTTAATTTTACTATTCTGCTGTTGGTTTTTAACTTTGTACCACTTGGCATTCCAAACCCCACCAACTATATGTGGTTCTGCTTACTGTACCTCATTCCTCGTCTGAAGAAGTGTGCATGCACACGAAAGCTTACGTTCTGAATAAAACTAAGTTGGTCTTCAAGGTGCAATTGACTCCTATTTTGACTTAATGCCCCTAATAGCAGGAATATGGTACTTGCCTTCCCTTTGCTATGTAGGTGTTATCACTTCTTTCCTTTACCTGTCCCCCCCCCCCACAATTATATGTGTTTTTAATGAAATAAAAATGAATTTGTTTTTTAAAAAAGGGGGGGGGGGATACAAGGTGCTAGCCAATGCAGATAATCCCTTTGGGAAGTCATGATTGCTCTAGTCCCATCCTATATGCGCTAGGGTGACCAACCTCCAGGTGTCTCATGGAGATCTCCTAGAATTAGAACTCATTCTCAGGTGACAGAGAACAGTTCCCCTAGAGAAAATGGCTGATGGTGGGCTATATGGCATTATACCCCTGCTCCTCCCCAAACCCGTACCTCCTCAGGCTCCGAATTTCCCGGATTTCCAGATATTTCCTAACCCAGAGCTGGCAAACTTAATATGCACACTTGATTTCTCACCACATGTGACCCACATCGGAAATGTGTAATGAATGGACAGCCTTGGAAGCATGAACTTTGTGTTGATCCTTTTCCCAAAGTGTCTGATTCTGTGCAGAAATAGCCCTAACCTTACCTGTAGGAATGATACAGAGCCCTGGTTTACCAAATTACTGTGCACACAGTATGGCATGTTGGCATTAGACATATTATCATTGGAATTATCACCACATGCAGAAGAAGCTGTTTTGGAATTATCATCACATGCAGGCACCACCTACCCTTCTGGTTTGAAATCATCCCATCTGGGCACAGATCACAATCATAGCAGCAAAATTTCTCGCCTTCCTTCTTTTTCTTGAGGTATCCAGGAGGGCAGTGGTCACTACACAAAGAAAGAGGAGGCACCTATCCCAAAATATGAAAAGATTTTAGGATGGGCCTCAAGAACCATTATTTAGTGTTTAGAAAGAAATACAGGAATGAACAACTGAAATGGAATGATGGAGAACATGATGGGTTGGATCCAATGCTAACCCTAGAGCCTTTGTCTGAGGCAAAGAAACTCCCCCTGGCACAAATGCCCATTCTGATTCAAGAGGTTGTTTGCCAGCAGGAGTGCTGAGGCACCATTTGTCAGGGGAACAGAACGCAGATGTGTCAAATGCCTCAGTTTCCTCAAGTGTTTCCTCAGGAATCTCCTTGGCAACCAGCAATAGTACCACAAATCTCAGAAAATAGCAAATAAAAAATGTGGTGGACTTTTTGCAGGCTACCACAGACTTTCAAAATGCCCCCCTCTTGCATTCTGTTCTGAGGAATTGGCTTCACTGGGCCTGAAACTCCAGACTGTAAAATTCCTGGAGATTTGGGGGTGGAATCTGGGGAGGGCAGGGGCCTCAGTGGAGTATAATTCCATAGAGTTGGAAGGGGTAATACAGTCCATCTAGTTCAACACCCTGCTCCATGCAGGATCAGCCTAAAGCATCTCTGACAAATAATCATCCAGCTGCGTTTTGAAGACTGCCAATGAAGGGGTGCTCACCACCATCCTAGGCAACTGGTTCCACCTCCAAACTACTCTGACTGTAAAAAAAAATGTTTCCTAATATCCAGCCGGTACCATTCTGCTTGTAATTTGAGCCTATTGCTTTGGGTCCTATCCTCGGCTGTGAAGTGGAACAGCTCCTTGCCCTCCTCTAAATGACAGTCTTTCAAATATTGAAAGAGAGTGATCATGTCCCCCCTCAATCTTTTCTCCTCCAGACTGAACATTCCCTTAGCCCTCAGTCTTTCCACATAGGGGTCTTCCTCTAGGGCACTCCCCCAAAGATACTGTTTTCTCCAGAGGAAATGACTTTCGTGGTCTGGAGATCAGTTGTAACTCAAGGATGTCTCCAGGTCCCACCTGGAGGTTGGCAACCCAAACACCACACTAAGCACTGGCGAAGGGGAGAGCAAGATGGGGTACCTGGAGAGTGGGATAATGAGCATCCAGCAGGAAGCTGAAGCTAACAGGAAGAAAGGAAGCAGGAAGCTGAAGACAGTATGTGGGAATGGAATATCCCCTCCTATGCAATTCCTCTATAATAATAATAATAACATTTTATTTATATCCCGCCCTCCCCGCCGAGGCAGGCTCAGGGCGGCTTACAACCTCAGGGGTCCATCGCTTGTAAAAGGCATGATCCAATAAAAATAAATAAATTCTTACAAACCAAGGAACAGCTAAATAATAACATCTGAAAAATAACACCAAAGCATGCCGGAAAATCCCACCGTAAATTAATGCTACTCCCTTTAGAGATTAAAACCCTTCTTCTCAAGGAAGGTCCTACAAGTTGCAGGAAAACTTAATAGCAAAGCTTTCTGTCTAATCTTTGTGGTGAGAGGGTTCCTGAAGGTTGGTCCACCAAGCAGGCTCTGTTTCCCACAGCTGTTTATCTTTGCAGTAGGAGGGAACCACTAATAAATAGTATACAACAGGGGTGGCCAAACTTGCTCAATGGAAGAGCCACAGATAATAAATGTCAGATGTTTGAGAGAAGCGAGGGAGGGGAGAGGGAGGGGAGAGGGAGGGAGGGAGGGAGGAAGGAAGGAAGGAAGGAAGGAAGGAAGGAAGGAAGGAAGGAAGGAAGGAAGGAAGGAAGGAAGGAAGGAAGGAAGGAAGGAAGGAAGGAAGGAAGATAAATGGATGGTGAGAGAGGTGAAAAGAAAGCAACTTTAAATACATTCTCCGAGCTGCTGGCTGACTTGGCTTGGAGAAGTGAGTTAAAGAAACAAATGCCTCCTCCAAGCTGGCCAACGGGGTGGTGGGGGCTTTGAGAGCCACACAATGTGTGTGGAAGAGCCACATGTGGCTCCCGAGCTGCAGTTTGGCCATCTCTGGTATACAACTTTCTGCCCAACAAATCATCCTTACACAGAATATGGTGTCCCATGAGAATGTCCTAGAATCCACACCTGGTTAAAATGCCTTTGCCACACAATTAAATCTTCATGAATGATGAATTTGTTTCTTCTGGGATCCACTCTCCCAACTTTCTTTCTAAGGAAAGAGTTGTTTGGGAATATGATCATGTTCATTATATCATATCCAGTTTCTGTTTCTCTGTTATCATTAAAGGACACAGATTTTCCTGCTGAGTCATTAAATGAAATTCCTTGAAGAGACAGGTGTACCTTGTTGAAAGAAAAGGGAGGGGGAGCAGTAACAAGATATAGAAACTGGTATCAAGATTTCGGAACATGTACGGTCAGGACTTTTTTTGTAGCAGGAACTCCTTTGCATATTAGGGCGCACTCCTCCAATGTTCCCTCTAAGCTGTGTTAGTGTGAGCTGGCTCACAGTTTTTTAGCCTCCAGCCTCACACATTTTTGTCTCAGCTCAGGAAAAATGGCCCTAGAGCAAATGAATGTGTGCAGTAGTTCACAACTTTAATGCCAGTAGCTCATGAAGCAGAAGTTTTGCTCACAAGACTCCACAGCTTAGAGGGAGCATTGCATAGGGTTGCCAATCCCCAGGCGGGGGCAGGGGATCCCCCAGTTTGGAGACCCTCCCCCCGCTTCAGGGTCGTCAGAAAGCAGGGGGAGGAGAGGGAAATGTCTGCTGGGAACTCTATTATTCCCTATGGAGATTTATTCCCATAGAAAATCATGGAGAATTGATCTGCGGGTATCTGGGGCTCTGGGGGGGGGCTGTTGTTTGGGGGTAGAGGCACCACATTTTCTGTATAGCATCTAGTGCCTCTCCCCAAAATACCCCCCAAGTTTCAAAAAGATTGGACCAGGGGGTCCAATTCTATGAGCCCCAAAAGAAGCTGCCCCCATCCTTCATTATTTCCTATGGAAGGAAGGAATTGAAAAGGTGTGCCATCCCTTTAAATGTGATGGCCAGAACTCCCTTGGAGTTCATTTATGCTTGTCACACACTGGCTCCTGGCTCCTCCCCTAATGTCTCCTGGCTCCACCCCCAAATTCTCCTGGCTCCACCCCCAAAGTGGAAGCCAAGCAGTTTCTAAGCACATGCTGGGAAAGTGAAAGTAACTGATCTGCCAAGTAGATCATCTAAAGTGACAGAAGGTGGCTGGTTGCCAGATTGCATCAGCCTGGACAATGTCAGCATGACTCAGCAGCAAGCTGATTGGTCACCTGGGTGGATGAATTGTATAAATGTACAGAGACACTTTACTGTGTGTGGGTTACATATGGTGGAGTTGCATCGGAGCATTCTGTCGGTTTGGAGAGTGGAGGTGTAAATAAATTGTATATAGTAGTTTTATCACTGCTGTGTGCAAGCCTTCATTCTTTGCGTCACTAAAGACCACCCTCACTAAACACAGGCGCATCAACACAAAGTCTCCAGATATTTCTTGAACTGGACTTGGCAACCCTAACATTGCACCCCTCTTATGTAGCCAATCCTCCAAGAGCTTAGAGGGCTCTTATTCCAGGGCCTACTGTAAGCTCTTGGAGGATTGGCTATTACAGAGGAGTGTGGCCTAATATGCAAAGGAGTTCCTCCAACAAAAAAAAGACCTGTGTATGGTAGTAGTAAATATATATTTCATGCTGTTTCACTCAGATCTAACTAACAACAATTTAGCATTCATAGGTTACTGCAGCTCCACATTATTCAGGTTCTGTGTCTAGGAAAAGATAAAGGTAAAGGTAGTCCCCTGTGCAAGCACCGATCGTTTCTGACTCTGGGGTGATGTCGCATCACGATGTTTTCATGGCAGACTTTTTATGGGGTGGTTTGCCATCACCTTCCCCAGTCATCTACACTTTCCCCCCAGCAAGCTGGGTACTTATTTTACTGACCTCGGAAGGATGGATGGCTGAGTCAACCTTGAGCCGGCTACCTGAATCTGGCTTCTGCTGGGATTGAGCTCGTGAACAGAGCTTGGACTGCAATACTGCAGCTTAACCACTCTGTGCCACGGGGCTCATCTACGAAGAGATATGCAGCTACAAAACACTGACATTAGATAATGTATTCAACACCATTTTGCCATGTAGAAGAAAGCTGGACTCTGTCTCACCAGGTACTCATCTGTTCATTGACAGAATGGAGTTATACAGGGAAGACAATACCTGCCAAGACTGGAGAACTTGAGGTTCAGCTCTATTATATCTCACTGTTGTTCTCTGATCAGACATTGACTGCAAAGCATATGCCACAGCATAGACAGCGTTACGGATACCATAACCATAGCTAGTCACGTTGGTTTCAAAAACAGCCGTAGGAAGGCTCTCCAGCCTCTCCTCCCCGGTACATGCTTCGTTGACTCCCACTGGTTCTGTGGGATTGGGAAATGAACAGTCAAATGCTTGTGCCCAGAAATCCTTGACGAAACCATCTCCTTGTACCCAATAAGGTTTTACAACCTGAAGATATTCCTGGAATTCTAGAAAGTCAATCGATTGCATTTGAAAGGAAATTGCACCTTGAAAGAATTCGAAATCGGCACGCCTTAGAAAACCCGTTGATGCAAAATCAGTCTCGCCCATCATAATCCATACCTTTCTTAATAACTCGCTTTCTTTATATCCTGGGTCTCCTATAAACAACAAAAAACTCATTATGTTAATGGTCAAAGCTTCTCCATAGAGGATAAATGCATGGGCTTTGTTCTCTGTGAAAGGTACGTAGACGTCCGCCACAAAATCATTAACATCACCCAAATTGTTCCAGTTTGTTTGCTGAGGGATTCTTCCTGTGACAGATGGACAGATTCCATATTGAGAGAACAACGGCTCCACAGTCTTTAGGAAACGGGCTCCAGAGTCACTGTCCACAACAAAGAGTCCTACCCATGTCCATCCGAAATGAAGAAGCAGATGAATCATAGCCATATACAGATGTGATTCGTTAGGAACCAGGCGGTAAAAGGAAGGGAACTCTTCTGTGTCCCTCTCCACTGGGGCAAATGACCCATATGTCAGCTAGAAGGAAATGTGAAGATATACTAGAAACATAGTAAGACAAATGGGTGTGTGTGTATATGGTTGCTTAAAGAATACATTTTTCCTAAAAGAAAGAATGAAGAGCCTCTCACTGTATTCCATTTTTAAAGCCCAAGGGGGGAGAAGGTAAACCCATGGCCTAGCTGGGGTCATCCCTGAGCTCCCTCCCTGGTAATGTGTTTCTCCCATATGACTCTGGTACTGAGAGGCCCTTGAAGAGCCTCACAGGTACATTTTACTTAAAAACCCAGATGAAGTCAGTTACCCTTCTGGAATCTGCACTACTCCTCTGAAACGTCACCACACACACACACACATCTTACCTGTGGAGTCTTGTAAAGTCCTAAGATATCTGCCATGCGGAGAGAGACCTCCCTACTGAGTCCCCCAATAACAGCTATCACATTTCTCTGGATGTCACATTTGTAGTTGGGGGAAAACGCGTGACCTTTAAAGAGCAAGTCCAGAGTGGTCCGATAGGCCATCCTCTCATCATAGTAGCTGTCATAGATACGGAAACCAAGAGTGGCGTTGGGCAAGATCTTGGGATTATTATTGATCTCATTGACTGCAAATGTCAAGGCCAGGACATGTTGGTAGAACTTGGTTATCATTCTGTAAATAGAGGTTAGCGCTCTTTAACAGAAAAAAACTTAATTTTGTTCCAAATGATTTTTGTCGTAATTATGGTCCATTCAAGGTCCTACTTTCTCACCTCTCATTTGGTATCATTATTTCTAAATTACCAAACAACACTTGATGCTACATCAAAATGCTAACTATTGAGCTATTCAGAGAATGCTGGCAAACTGCCTTTCAAATATGGCCATCCAGTTACCCTTGTCTAACATAAATGACCCCTATTTCATAGTCACTGCCCTGGTAAATTGCTGTATGCATTTGGAACATCACAACATGATTGGGAAAAGCTAAGAGGAACCAAACCTTTAAGGCATTTTTGTTTCAGAGAATCCTTTCTCTGGTATAAACAATTCTTAGGGTTTCAGTTCTCACAAAATTCACACGAGGAAGAGTGAATAGACTGCCTTACTCTGGCACCTCAAATAAATTCAGGAACGGCTGTTCTTCAAAAGACATGAGGTAAAATGGGTAAAGGATCTGAGAGAAAATCCCACCGATGAGGAAGTCCCCTGGCTGGTACCATTCATGTGGAACAGGGAGAGGATCCTTGGAAGAGCACTGTAGAGCTTTTATGTTCCACCACATGAGAACTGACAGAAATATCATTAACACTTCCGTCACCATTCCACCTGCAGATATTCTCCTCGGATGCAGACTCTCCTGTGCTCAAGTACAGCTCAGGGGACTACTTTGGATGGTCACTGCTTCAACTGACCAGCTTCATAATGGGAAACATACAGGCCTTCTTTAATCAACACAATTAAAGAGGAAAGCCTTGAATGCTAGCAAGATGGCACAGGGTCAGATTTCAGATGTTCAGAAATAAGCTTGGACACACAGAGCCTTGCCAGCCTGTTATGTTGACTACCGCTCTTGGCATCCGTGGCCAGGTGGGTGGATTTATAACCCCATTCAGGTGTAATACCCCCTTCTGGAGGCTTTTTTGAGAAGAAATTACAGTGGTTTACATAATTGTATGGGGAGATAATTCCCTCAGAGTTAGCTTTGAAGAGCCAAATTAATGTCTTGTTTTCTTCCTTTCAGAACTGCTCTCTAGACTGAAGCTGATATTGGTCTCTTTATTTCTGTTACCTTTATGTCATGCCTTTTCCCCAAGGAGTGTTAGGAGGTGATTATGGGTGGTTGTCCCCTGGTCTTCAAAACTTTGTGCTTGTGAAACTTGTGGTCTGTATGTAAGTGGATTAGAACAATAAGAATTTGTAGGATGGTGTTCAGCCCCTTCCTTGAAGAAGGATTTGAAATAGACTTAATGCCTGGCAAGCTCTGTTGAGGTGGTTTATGAATTGTCCCTTTGTCACTTCCAATTTTTTTGCACTTTGAAAGCTTTATGAATTGCACTTGCACAAGCACCTTAATGAATTGAGAAAATTCATATTGAACAAGAGCTGCGCTTTGTGTGAGACTGGATTGTTTTATTGTGAATGTTTTGCATTACATTGAGAATTCTATTCTAAAATTATATTAAGAGTTTCATTAAATATTGTTGTTATTGCGGATTTCTTAATAATTCCATTCAAGGTACATATATATTTGTATAAAAGTACTGAGGTGTTCAAAAGTAAATCCCGCCTCAATACCCAGCAGTGAAGGAATGCTTTTGAATTCTACTTCTGGCCAAAGATCTCTTTACTTTGTGTTACTTTACAACATGGAAAGTGAGTTCTAGAGCTAGGGTATTGGTGAGTGCTGGGTCAAGGTGAGACCTACGGCTCTCATACCTTTTGCTAAAATGCCACCGGAGGTATACTTGCGGGTAAAAAGAAAATCTGAGAGGGCAGTTACTATGTCCAGAATAATTTTATTGCTGATCATTTATTAGAAATATTAGAAATTTGGACAACAGTGAGCAGTTAACTGTCCCCTTAGATTGATCTGTTGGCTGCAGCAGTAATAAGCTCTCATTCACTTTGTCTTTAGGGAATGATGTATTGTTTGTACCCCAGAGCAATTTTGACTGAATTATAATACTTCAAGAAGAAGAAGAAGAAAATATTGGATTTATATCCCGCCCTCCATTCCGAGGAGTCTCAGAGCAGCTCACAATCTCTTTTACCTTCCCCCCCACAACAGACACCCTGTGAGGTGGGTGGGGCTGGAGCACAGCAGCTGCCCTTTCAAGGACAACCTCTGCCAGAGCTATGGCTGAACCAAGGCCATGCTAGCAGGTGCAAGTGGAGGAGTGGGGAATCAAACCTGGTTGCCCAGATAAGAGTCCGCACACTTAACCACTACACCAAACTGGCTATCCAGTTTGTAGTACTTTGGGGAGGGATGGTGGCTCAGTGGTAGAGCATCTGCTTGGGAAGCAGAAGGTCCCAGGTTCAATCCCTGGCATCTCCAAAAAAGGGTCCAGGCAAAAAGGTGAGAAAAACCTCAGCTTGAAACCCTGGAGAGCTGCTGCCAGTCTGAGAAGACAATACTGACTTTGATGGACCAAAGGTCTGATTCAGTATAAGGCAGCTTCATATGTTCATATGTACTTCATTACTAAAGTATTTATAAAAGACAGTCAATGAGAGCATGGGGATCAGTTAAGCAAGATTTTAATGTTTCAATTTAGTTCCCAAGCCCCACCTTTGGATCACTTTGGCCACTGCTCCATGGACATCCTTGTTTCGCAGGGTGTAAATTATGGGGTTGAGCAAAGGGGTGACCACAATATAAAAGACAGCAATTCTCTTGTCAAGGTCAGTAGCTGTACCTGACCGAGGTCTCATGTACATAGAGATGACAGTGCCATAGAATAAGGTGACCACCGCTAAGTGAGAAGCGCAAGTGGAGAAGGCCTTGCGCCGTCCGAAAGCTGACTGCATTTGTAAAACAGAGGATAGGATGAAGCTGTAGGAGGTCAGGATAACTGATAGGGGAACCAGGAGGATTAGCACAGCTGCCCCAAATATAACAGCCTCTGTAACATGAGTGTCTGCACATGCAAGTTTCAGGACTACCGGCAGCTCACAGAAGAAGTGGTTGATGTGGTTGGGGCCGCAGAAAGGGAGACGCAGGGTACATCCCACATTCATTATGGAGAGGAGGAAGCCACCTGCCCAAGAGGCAAAAACCAGCTGCAACTGGCGCCACCTGCCCATGGCAATGACGTAGACTAAGGGATGGCAGATAGCCAAGTAGCGGTCATAGGCCATGGCGCCCAGCAGAAGGCCCTCAGTGCTACCTAGAGATAAAGCAATGTACATTTGTGCAGCACAACGGGTGAAGGAGATGGCTCCATTGCCAATCAGTAGGTGAGTCAGCATCTGAGGCACTGTACTGGTGACATAACAGATTTCCAGGCTGGACAGATGTGTTAAGAAATAGTACATGGGTGTGTGGAGGTGGGAGTCCATGTGGATCAGCATGATTATCACCAGGTTCCCCACAATGGTAAGCAAGTAGACAAGGAGGATGACCACAAAAAGAAGAATCTGAGTCTTGCGGTGGTTGGAGAGTCCCACCAAGATGAACTGTGTGACAGAGGTGATGTTCTCAGTCCTCATCCTGGGCTCCTGTCTGCAGAGAAAGGAAAGAGAAACATGTTCTCAGAAAGGATCCATCATAAAAGAAGAAGCTATGCTCTGAAACACTGTAGGGGAGCAGAACTGCCTTCCAAAATTTAAGGGGAGAGGCTCTGTGGTAGAGCATCTGCTTGGCAAGCAGAAGGTCCCAGGTTCAATCCCTGGCATTTCCGGTTAAAAGGATCAGGCAATAGGTGCTGTGAGAGATGTCTACTAGAAACCCTGGAGAGCTTCTGCCAGTCTGAGTAGACAATACTGATCTTGAGGGTTCACGAGGCAACTTCATGTGTTTGTATTTCAAACCCGTTCCTTCATTTGCAGCTTTCATTAAAGAAAACTGTATTCCCCCTTTTCTTACACAGATATTAAGTGGCCTGTCCACCTCTTCCTACTTTATCCTCACAGCTGGTCTGTGAGGTAGATGAAGGTCAGACTGAAATAAACTGACACACTCTTGGTCTCCTAACAAGTTCCATGTCAACTAAGGTTTGTGAGCTTAGGTCTCTCAGACCTTTATCTGACCAAAGGACTAACATGGTTCAGTTTGAGCCACACTGAAGAGAAACGAAATCAAAATAGTGTTCCCCCCCTGCCCCGCCCAGTTGGAACAAAAGTTTTGAGAAAATAAAATTATTCCCTCAAACAAAAGGTCTGAGAAATTAAAATTATTCCCTAAACAAAACAGAGACAATGCTGGCTATAATTTCTGTATTTGTTAAGAAAACCAGCTCTGGTCTTTCTGACCAATGAGTACAAAGGAATTGCAGTGGCCAACAGTGTGCCCTATCACTGCCTTTATTGAGGTATTGTGAGTATGTCAATTTAATCAGTTATTAAATGATTGAAATCTTCCTGAAGCTGTAACATTAAGTAGCAATGAGATGTGAAATCAGATATTTACATTCCCTACACGAAAATGAGCCATAATTTGAGTGCAAATATTTTTGATATCTGAAACGATTGATGCATCACTTTAACAGTGCAACTATGCTACATAAGAAGGACTGGGGAGAATTAAGAATGTGAACGTAAGAACATAAGAGAAGCCATGTTGCATCAAGCCGATGGCCCATCCAGTCCAACACTCTGTGTCACACAGGGGCCAAAAAACCCACCAAGTGCCGTGTAGGAATACCTTTGAGACCTGTACATAACTTCAAGGGTGCTAAGCACTAATATTAATGTCTCACACACATCTAAGCATGTAGACATAAAATATGTAGTAGAACAAGGGCTGTACCTTTTGACCCTGACCTGATGTACATGCAGGCTGATATTAGCACAGAATACATGCAGGTAACCACTTCTGTGGATGCAGGCTTGGCTTAAGTGATGTGCAAATGGTGAAATAAATGGACGTGTGTAAGATTTTGTGCCACACTTAGCGCTTTCCAGAAATTGGTTGTGAAAAATCATGTGCAAGTGGGAATTGATTCATTGCAAGCAGCTATTGCAGTCTTTTTCTGACAGTTCTTGGTTGAATGCACAGCCCACTCCAATGGTGAAGGGAAGATTAAGAAACCTTCCTTACTCAGACTACTTTTGTGATGGTTCTCAGGGGGATATTGGTACTTGAATATACGTTTTATTCGATTGCCCATTTTATCTTAGCCTTAGAAACAGGTTTTCAACACAGTGCCTGGATAATTTTTCATCTTTTTTTTCTTATAAAAAATAGTTTTAATCCTTTTTTCTGACAGGCCCCGTAATGTTGCCCTTACTGTTGTGAGATTTTTTCCCCCATTGCTTTAGTGCTGAGTCCAGATGATGCTATTTAACAGAAGGGTTTCAACTACTCCGAGACTTTCAGTCAAGGAGCTTTAATCAGATTAAGGGAAAGGGAAGTGTTCTAGCTCATGTAGAAATTTAGCTCTGGATCCAGCCCATTGCTTCAGCTAAGAATGCTGCTTTTTCAGGCTTTTTAATAAAGGGGACAATCAAAGGTGAAGTCAAAGGTGTTTCATCCCATTGTCCTCTCAACTTGAATTACTTGGACTTGTGTAAGAAAAGAAGGCATGGATTTTTTTATTTTATTTTGCACCTTTCCAAAGTCAGAGAAGTAAGGGGGGGAATGGCTACTCTTGCAAAATATTCTCCCTTGAGTTCAGTGTAAGTTATCATAGAGTAAAATCTATTCACTTCGGGGATAGTACTTACTGTGCCCATGTTAAGTAATGCAGCAAATTGCAAAATACTCCCCGTAATCCAAATTGTAAAATCAAATTTTACCTTCATGTTTCTTCCAGGTATTCCTCAACATCCACCCAGGGCTACTGATGTAAGTTGCGCATTATGCAGCTCTGAAAAAGCTAACCATGACCCAGCCAGCCTCAATTGCTTATTGTCTTGTTCCTCCAACGGAAAAGCAGAAATCATTTGCAAGCCGTTAACTGCAAAACAGCAGGATCTGAAGATCCCCTATGGGCTTAGGCGACACAAAGATCCACACAAGAACAATGGATGAACCATCTGCTTTGCTGGCTTAGGCTGTGCAGTTTCGCTTAGTATCATTGACTTTCAGGAGAAGATCCCCACTGTTCTATCATCTAGAATTAAACCCTTTTTGCCTAGTATTGCATTTTTTGAGTGGAAATAGCTTTCCAGTCCTTCAGGGAGAAGTCTTTCCATGCCATACTAGCTGAAATCCTTTAGCTGGAGATGGCAAGGATTCTTTGCAAGCAAAATACATAATTGGAAATGACCCTCTGGCTACTATACCATTCTGATGCTCTTGCTACTAGTTTTAAAGCAATCTAACAATGGTTAGCCCCGACTAGATGACTCAGACTAGTCCAATCTCATCAGATCTCAGATACTAAGTAGGGTCAGCTCCGGTTTGATGGGAAACCACCAAGGAAGTCCAGGGTCTTGATACAGAGGCAGGGAATGGCATAACCACTCAAGTCTCTAGCCTTGAAAACCATACAGGGTCACTGTAAGTCACCTGTGACTTAATGGCACTTCCACCACTCAAGTGATAGTCAACCCAACATAACCATTCCCAGTGTCAACGCACAGCAAGCATGCTTTCTTTCTACCTTCTCTATGACTTGGCAATGGTTTGGTGATTCAGGTAAGTAATGAAGACTGCAGATCTACTCTACGGGGAGCTTTCTGATCCCTTGGTGATTTATTTTGGATTATTAATAGCCTGCTCTCTCTTCTCTGCCTTGGGGGTTTGAAAAGCTTCAGGCCCTAGCCAGTTTGAAAAAACTTCACAACTCCCCAGGCAAATTTTGACAATTAGCCAGTCAGCCAACAACAAGGACTGGATGCATTCTTGCACAAAGCAAAAATTGCAACATTTTAAATTAGGATTTATGAAAACTGGATGTAGTTAAAAGCATGTAATTAGTTTTGCAGGCTTTGATTTGGTCTATTATTCAGGGGGGAAAGTATTGTAAACCGTCATACTGGCCCATGCAAAAACAAAAATCCATGCGATTCTTTTTTTTTTAGGATTTGTCAAATGATGCAAAGTATTGCACAAGCTTTCAAGAATCTAACACCTCCAGCAATTACACAAGTCAGTCTGCCTGTCTGTATTCAACACCACTAGAGTTAGCATGGAAGTGTATTTTCCTCCTTAATGTTTTAATTTTGCAACATCTACCTGACTTAGAAGATAGAAGAAGATGAAGATATTGGATTTATATCCCGCCCTCCACTTCGAAGAGTCTCAGAGCGGCTCACAATCTCCTTTACCTTCCTCCCCCACAACAGACACCCTGTGAGGTGGGTGGGGCTGGAGAGGGCTCTCACAGCAGCTGCCCTTTCAAGGACAACCTCTGCCAGAGCTATGGCTGACCCAAGGCCATTCCAGCAGGTGCAAGTGGAGGAGTGGGGAATCAAACCCGGTTCTCCCAGATAAGAGTCCGCACACTTAACCACTACACCAAACTGGCTCTTAGGGTTTATACTGTGATTATCCTCTACTCCCCTCTGTGTTTTGTTCTGGAATATATGAAAAACTCAGATCACTTTCACTACTTTTTATCTTAGCAAAGTCTATTTTAAAATCACAAGTACCAGTTTTTCATGCAAATGACTATCTTTTATTAAAGAAAAAAAGGATTTCAGTGTTGAATGCAAACAAAGGAAAGGGGATGTCATTGAAGAATGAAATGGACATGAGATGTAAAGAGAAAGAGAGACACCGGGATGGGAAGCCTAAGGCTTTGGAAACACTTCTCCTTTTCATGCTTTAATTAACAAAGATTGAGGGGAGGGGACTATTTTGGCAGACTCTGGTGCAGGGGTGGCCGAACTGCTGCTCAGGAGCCACATGCGACTCTTTCACACATATTGTGTGGCTCTCCAAGCCCCTACTGCCTCATCAGCTAGCTTGGACAAGACATTTGTCTCTTTAAATCATTTATCCAAGCCAAGCCAGGTTTTAACATTGTGTGTGTGTATAATAGCCAGGCGATCTTACAACTGTCTGGCACTCAGAAGTTCTTTAAAGTTGCTTTCTTCCCACCTCTTCCTCCCTATGTTTCTTTCTTGCAGCTCTCAAACATCTGACATTCATGGCTTGTGAGCTACTTCATAAATTAGTTTGCTCTGGGGCCATCCTTCCTGCGCTAAGATAAAAATGCAGGAGCAAGAAGCTAAAAAATTGTGAGCTCACACTAACTCAGCTTAGAGGGAATACTAATCCTGACTGGGGAGAAACAAAGGAAAAGAAAGAAAGAAAGAAAGAAAGAAAGAAAGAAAGAAAGAAAGAAAGAAAGAAAGAAAGAAAGAAAGAAAGAAAGAAAGAAATGGACAGACTTCCCCAAGCCCACACAAGTGAATAAGAGACTGAGTGATTGGATCTTCTTGCAGTCCAAGGGACTCTCAAGATTCTTCTCCAGCACCACAGCTCAAAAGCATCTATTCTGCGCTCGGCCTTTCTTATGGTCCAGCTCTCACAACCATACATTACTACTGGGAATACCATCGCTTTGACTATACGGACTTTTGTTGGCAGGGTGATGTCTCTACTTTTTATTATACTGTCCAGGTTCACCATAGCCGTCCTCCCAAGGAGCAAACATCTTTTAATTTCATGGCTACAGTCACCATCTGCAGTGATCTTGGATCCCAGAAATGTGAAATCTGTCACTACTTCCATGTCTTCCTCTTCTATTCGCCATGGTGTGATGGGGCTGGATGCCATGATCTTAGTTTTTTTGATGTTGAGTTTCAAACCTACTTTTGTGCTCTCCTCTTTCATCCTCAACAAGAGGTTCTTTAGGTCCTCCTCACTTAGCTCAACTGGGATAGCATCATCTTCACTTGCTTTGCTGTTAGTAATGCTTTCTAAGGCCTATTTGACTTCACACTCCAGGATGTCTGGCTCGAGGTCAGCGATTACACTGTCATGGTTGTCCAGGACATTGAGATCCTTCTTGTATAATTCTTCTGTGTATTCTTGCCTGATTTCTTCTGCTTCTGTTAGGTCCCTAACATTTTTGTCCTTTATCATGGCCATCATTGCACGAAACGTTCCCTTGATTCCTCCAATTTTCTTGAAGAGATCTCTTGTCCTTCCCATTCTATTATTTTCCTCTATTGTTTTGCATTGTTCCTTCAGGAAGGCCTCCTTATCTCTCCTTGCTGTTCTCTGATACACTAGCAGAAATCATATAGAATTGCTTAGATATAAAATGGGACGGAGAGGGGAATCTGAAGAACCTGCACACATCTGCCAAGAAAAGAAAATGGTTCTACTATTGATTGGGAAGTGCCTGCCAAGACTCCCCTGGGCTCAGCCTGGGCTCAGGGGAGTCTCAGACATTGCCATACCTGGCCAGCTGGCCAGTATAGGTGGGTGCCCTAGGCTATCACTCTGGCTGGTCAGCACATCAGCAAGGGGTCAGCCAGGTGAGGGTGGGAAGTGGTGGCAGACTGCTTCACAGTAACTGTGTAGAGGCCTGACTCGTCTATTTAAGCTGTGCTGCTCCAGAATCTCAGCAGATAAGATATTTCCAGATCCCCACACTTCCCCCTTCTCTGTATCCTCTCTATTGTCATAGCTTAGGTGGTTTTGGGCATCGGAATGGATCCTTTTGGGGGAGATGGGCCTGTGCCCACATCTCTTATTTTGGGGACTTCCCTTATGGGGTCTTGTGGGTTGAGCCACTATGCGGTATGCCCAGTTTGAGAGATGTTCTTCGGTTCACCAACATGTGGGAAATGGTACCACTTAGCAGCAGCTGCCCTTGTTACTCCCTTGTTTTCCCTGGCAGGTGAACTGGGAGAGTGCTTTATCAAGTGCTAGGTGGGTCACTCGATACTCAGATCCATTCCCATGCTATGCCAACACTCCTTGGCTTATAATCAATAAAAAGTTGTGGTCTTTTCAACTCCTCAGAAGTGTTATTGTTTATGTTGTTTCCTCTCTGCATGACCACTCCCTGGGCCTGCAATGTGCTACTTAGCTTGCTACTGTTCTCCATCACAATCTCCCTTCCAAGAGAGAAGAAAGCCTACTGTGACAGACTACACTTAAAAATTAGGCTTCTAGTGCAGCAGAACCAGAGATATGGGAGACAAATGGTTAACATGCACTGGAATGGAGAGAGTGAATGAGGGGAGGGACGGTGGCTCAGTGGTAGAGCATCTGCTTGGGAAGCAGAAGGTCCCAGGTTCAATCCCCGGCATCTCCAACTAAAAGGGTCCAGGCAAATAGGTGTGAAAAACCTCAGCTTGAGACCCTGGAGAGCCGCTGCCAGTCTGAGAAGACAATACTGACTTTGATGGACCAAGGGTCTGATTCAGTATAAGGCAGCTTCATATGTTCATATGTTCATATGTTCAATGACAGGCTACTCTCAGGGCTGGCCCTAGACTGTCTGGCACCCTAGGCAAGGCTAACTTCTGGAACACCCCCCCCCCCCACACACACACACACACTCCATTGCAATGATAACATCAGTGAGTCAGATGGGAAGAGCTCAATTCGGCACCACCAGAAGGCCAGTGCCCAAGGCAATGGCTTAGTTTGTCTAGCGGCAAGGCTGACCATGACTACTCCTTGTTTTTGATTGCTCTTTGCCAGCTGAGGTAAAACTATTGGTCAGCCTGGTTTTCCCCAGCAGGTGGACTGGGAGAGCACTTTATTAAGTGCTCCTACACCATCCAAGGAAAACAAAACCTTATGCCAGAACTCCTGTAATTTCTCTCTGTTTGTGGGAATAAGAACTGTTACATGATCTAAACCATAGGTTCACAGTGCAGATTAGGGCAAATGGCAGGTGTCACAAGGACTGCTAAATGTGTTTTATAGCAGAGGAAAAATTAAATTCCCCTGTGCAAGCACCAGTCGTTTCCGACTCTAGGGTGATATTGCTTTCACAATGTTTTCACAGCAGACTTTTTATGGGGTGGTTTGCCATTTCTTTCCCCAATCTTTTACACTTTCCCCCCAGCAAGCTGGGTTCTCATTTTACTGACCTCGGAAGGATGGAAGGCTGAGTCAACCTTGGGCCAGCTACCTGAATCCAGCTTCTGCTGGAATCGAACTCAGGTCATGAGCAGGGAGTTCAGACCACGGTACTGCAGTACTTCTGTTTTACCACTCTGCACCACGGGGCCACTATTAAATTAAATTTAGTCAGGAGCTTGGGAGTGCTACTGGAGTCCTCCTTGACAATGGAGGCCCAGATAGCGGCCACTGCCAAATCCGCCTTTTTTCATCTTAGACAGGCAAGGCAGTTGGCCCCCTTCTTGGAGCGAGGTGACCTGGCAACAGTGATCTATGCAACGGTCACCTCAAGATTAGACTACTGTAATGCCCTCTACATGGGGCTGCCCTTGTACCGAATACGGAAACTACAGCTAGTACAGAACGCAGCAGCCAGGCTGCTAGTGGGACTACCCCGGTGGGAACACGTGTGGCCTAGGCTGCGGGAACTGCACTGGCTGCCAATTGTATACCAGGTTCGTTACAAGGTGCTGGTTATCACCTATAAAGCCCTATATGGCCAAGGACCTGCCTACCTCAGGGACCGCCTCTCTATATATGTTCCCCAGAGAGCACTGCGTTCCAGTTCACAAAATCTTTTGGAAATCCCTGGGCTTAAGGAGGCCAAACTTAAAACAACTAGGGAGCTGGCCTTCTCTATAAAAGCGCCCCAATGGTGGAATCAGCTTCCGGAAGAGGTGCAGGCCCTGCGGGACCTCAACCAGTTCCGCAGGGCCTGCAAAACTGCCCTCTTCCAAGAATCCTTCAAGACGTGACCAGACTGAATATTACGCTGCCTGGATAAATAGAGACTGTAGCACCACCATATTGTTTTTTAGCTTTTTAACATTAATTTATATTTGTATTTATACTGCAAATTGTTTTTACCTGTATTGTTATGTCATGATACCACATCATGTTTTTGTAAGCCGCCCTGAGCCTGCCCCGGCGGGGAGGGCGGGATATAAATAAAAAAAAATTAAAAAATAAATAAATTGCCACTGTCTAAACTCAGTTTTTGACAGAAATTTGCAAAGTGATTGGCTGATCTTAAGCAATTCCTAAGTAAGACATCTGTGCTCAGTGTTTTTGTCCAAAGACTGGTCTCCTCAATACTTTGTCTGCTGCCCTGTGGTGTTAGGGAAACTGCTCTCAAAATAAAGTTGGGGAATTAGACTGAGAAACAGTTAGCCCAATAAACGGAATCTTTGTTATCTGTGTCTACGAGGCTCAACCGATCAGGGAGTCAATGCTCAATAAAGGACTCTAATTTAATAAAATCAATTGTGGTTTATTTGAAACAATAGTTCGTTCACACAAGGTATAAAATCAATCACACATTCATACAGGTCTAGGAAAAATAGAGAGATCGATAGGGGAACATAAAGGAATGGACATACAGGGCAATACTACCTCTCGCAGACTCCAATGGAAGGCTCCGATGGCGACGAATGAGGAAATGGGGGAAAGGTCCCGAAACTGATCAGGAATCGGGGGTGTTACTACCCAGCGGGAATGGGGGTTTACTGAGTAGAAGGCACACCTGTGGGTAGCTAGTCCACAGGTTATATAGAGTCACCTTAGTCCTGAGGGGATGGGAGGTGACTGGGAGTGGTAATGGGAGGTTCTGCTGATGACCAAGAAGGCTGGACATCGGCTGGACCAATGGTGAGTCAATGGCGACACCTGATTGGGTGTGTGCTTCAACCAATGAACATCACCTTCATCCTGGGCATCCTGGAAACTTCCAGGTTGCGACAGGGCCTGGGGCGGCTCCGTTGGTATCAATGTGGGAATGACTGGGTGATTGGGAGGAGATGGGATTAACTGGGAAAGGGACAATAGAGAATCAGATATGCACCTAGGTATTCCGGTGTAGACAAAAAGGGCTTGGTGATATCAGGAGGAATCCTTCCTCTTTCTCAACTCTCCGGGGTGAAGGCAATTGTTTAGGAAATCACTGGGCAATCAGGATTAATAGTGGAGCCATTAATCCATTCATAGACTAGATGGGTTGCTTGCGGGCTAGGAATGACTCAAGGTGTGTACGTGAGGTTTCCACATAGAAGGAATGAAGCCCAACCCGGCAGGAGGATGGCTACATGTGGTGTAAGCAAAACACAGTGGTTTCCATGCTTAACGCTTCACACCGTTCGCCTGGACAGCTCCGTGACGGCGTAGCCTCCTCCTTGCCATGGCGGGTTCCACGTGATGGCGGGGAAAAGTTAGAGCGCGGCTGCAGACACTCTGTGCCCGACTCAAGCGCTCATATACTTGTTAATAGGTACACTGGAGTCTTATGTAGTTCCTGGGTAGCATCACTCGCATTCACTGGCCAGGCGGATGCAAGCTTACTTCTCCAGGCGCCCTGGCAACCATGCTGGTGATCATGATGTGCACATATTATGAAAAGTAGGGGGCTTTTCCTCACAGTTCCCCCCCTCGAGACTGACGTCACCGTTTAGTGGCGAAGTCTCGCATATGCAACGGATAAAATAAATAAAAATAAAAAAAAACGGGGCTTCGTTAAGAGGGCGGTGAACCCTTGAAGCATGGGAGATCTACTATGGAATACCGGCTACCTGCAAAAAGGTTGGAGCCGCTATCTAAAACTACTTAAAAACATAATTTAAAAATGCCAATGGGCCATCAGATCCTTCCTTGGCGTTCGTGCTTACAGGGAGGCCTTCTGGGATACATTGTACATATTCAATATTTCATATAGCATTATTAAACACATAGTAAAGTTTCACAATACACAGTATCTGAACCAAGGGTTCATATAACAGTATTAAAAATTCATAAAGGCACATAATAAAATCTCATAATACAAAGTATTTAAATTTAAAGGGTTACTTAAAAGCAGAATATAGCGTTATTAAAATCCATAAAAAAAAACACATGGTAAATCTCCAAGTATAAGTATTCGAATCAAAGGTTACTTAGAGGCAGAAATCATGTGTGCAGTCTAGACCGGCTAGGCTGGCATAATTGATTAGACAGGCAATAAGCATTTTATATTATACGCAGATTCCCAAGGCAAGTCATTTAAAATCACTGGGTTACATTTCATACATATGATAAAACACAAATCCTATCACTATGCTAGTACATAATTCATCTGTCTGACCTTTTTGGTCTTCAGTCTTCTTCTCCCCCCCTCGACAACTTCCACGCTGGGGAAAAGGGGAGGCTTCCCTTCTCATTTGGCTTGTCTGTAGTCTCCTTCTGGAGGGGAGGAGGCTGGCGGCGCCGAGGAGTCTGCGGCGGATATCCCACCCCCCCCCCCCCTTGTATCCAGGCTGCCCACAGTGAAGCCAAGTTACCCATGGAGCATGCCCAACACGGAGGCCTTCGATCCTGCTCGGACCCGGTCGGGGGCCCGTTCACATGGTCTGGGGAGACCCTGTCAGAAGGAGTTTCCTGTATATTTATGTAAATGTCATGGACAAAGGGTTCTGGGAGAGGTTATTACAGATTTTTGTCCAAGTTTATACAGCTCTAGCACAATAATAAACTTTCCAGGCAAAACACTAATACATAGTCATAGTTTCTTATACCTTTGCAGCCCTTTCCCGTTTGGCTCCGGACTGCTCTCTTCAATCTTAAAGTAAGTCCGCTCCCATGCCCTGTAGGTTTGGCATAGGGGAACGGCATACGATGGACGTGCGGACCCATGGGTCTACAACCCGAACCGGGGAGTGTGGCCACGGAAAGGCCTCTCCTGGTGTGTAGGTTCGGGGAAGTAGACCCAGGGATCGCTTCCCATATTTTAATCGGGAGCCCGTTTGGGCTCCGGAGAACCCGCTTAAGCGTGGTTCTCTTTTAGGGCCTATTGGAGTCCCTCCCTGACTGGGAGGGGGGGACTCCCCCTTTACTTGGTAAAAGATAGAACATAAGCAAAAACAAACACATAAGGAAAACTTAGGTTCCCATTGACACTCAACCTAAGGGTCTCTGTCTGTCAATCAAAGTTTGGATTGGCAGGGGAGGGTTCTGCGTTGCCTGGAGGTTCCCACTTCCTGTGGGGTCGTGCCCTTAATGTGGTGCCAGTAGTCTATTGGTGGGTGTGGGAGATGCAAATGACCCTGTGCAAAGCAGTGTGGGGGGTTTTCTTTTTCTATTCCTCACGCTAACCTGCCCATGCGGTGGAAACCATGGGGAGGAGGGCTTTTAGTGCGGCCAGTTACTCCTTTGGGTGGGCTTCTCCGAGCCTACACCACCAGGAGAGGCCTTCCGCCAGGGAGATGCTTCTTGGGAAAGCTTGATGAGATAGCTCGTAAAAGGGCTAACTCGATTCTCGCTCCCTCCAACTCCATACTCCTTGGTTCGGCCTCGCAATTTCTCCAAAAGCCTGCTCTAATTTTTGAGCCCAGCCCACCCGAAAAGGGTGGGCACCCTTCTTTTGGTCAAAAATAGATTCATAACATCTTACAGACATACATATAAACATGGCTGGTCGGCCAAAATCCATTTTCCGTCCCTTCTCCCGCCCGGGAGATGACAACGGGTAGACTGACACGTCATGTCTTCCGCTGAGCGCTGCCTTCTACTGGCAGACAGGGCGGTTTACAGAGGCGTCAGGCAAGGAGGATATTCAGTTCATTAAGCAAACCAAGTGGGAGGCACATATGCAAATACTCTTTTGCCTTGGAATGGGTTCCTTGGGCCATTGTGGGGTACCCCCTTTATTCAAAGTCGCCCCAAAAGGTTTGAGGTTTTATTTCAGCGGTATTCCTATTATTGGGCACTCCTTTCTGGTGGGGGAAAGCCAGAGTCACTGTGACTTGAAGGTGCTTCGGTGTGTTTGGCTCTCCCGGTGGGGGCCGAGTTCGAGCATTCTGCCTGGTCTCGTGTGCGCCTTTACAAACTCAGGGTGCCCCTGCAAGTATGGCACCTGGTGCAGAGTCTGTTCTGGCCCCCTGAGACCCTTAGGTGGGCGGAACTTTTAGCTGGAGCTCCGCGCTCCGGAGGGCAAGTGTCAGTGCCTGCCCTCTTTTAACCCTCGGGCTGCTTCGGTGGCCCAACCTTCTCTGGTAAAAGATAGACAAATCTTAATAGCACCAGTTCATTACCCACATGGGGTGTTGGAACTCTAAGTCCCAGATGTCCCCAATCCTGTGCTTTTGGGTTAGTGCATGCGCATGGTGTGTTTATGCAGATGAACTAAGCCTAAGGCATGTTGGGAATAGGATATTATAAAACATTTTCAAATATATATGGAACTAGGTTCGGTCCGCTCCTGCGGGAATAATGGCCTGTGAACGGGCCCTAGTTCAGGTGTGTTGGCTCCCAGATTGCTCTTCGCCCGCGTTGCCTTTTTAATCTAAAAGGTAGCTGGCGGACCTAGGGTGCCCGGGGGAGGTGACTTTTCCTAAGCTCCTCGGTTCGGGTGCCCATGCACAGCCTGAGTCCCTTCCACAGTTATGTGGGTAAGGGCTGCACGCTCAGGCGTCCCAATGGGTCAGAACAGTGGCTGCGCCAGGTTCCTGATGCTTTGAGCGTCTGCAACTTCTTCCCCCCTCCGTTCCCTGTGTTCCTTCAGGATCACGGAGCGCCGGAAGAGTCACAGAGCTCAAACACTGGACTGCTGGGAGTCTCTCTGGGTCAGAACAGGTTCTGTCCCAGAGTCACTTCGGGCCTTGTAGTGATGGATCACTTGGTGGGACTGTTATCTAGACCATCAAGAAGCGATCCAACACTTGCAAGAATGCCCTGAGTTTGTTCTGCTCAATTTGGGCTTCCTCTCACCCCTTCCCCCTGGGCCAACGAGCCCACCCTTTACTTGGTAAAAGATAGAACTCCCCATAGGAACAGAGCGAGGGGCTGAAATATACTGACATGCATAATGTAAAGACGGGCTGTGGGGACTACACTTCCCATCGTCCTCTGTTTCCCATCCCGAAAGTTGGAGCATGTGCCGAAGAGATCTATGCAAATGCCCCAAATACAGGGTGATCTGGGAGCGACGGGGCAGTGGGGTCTTCACCCTTAAAGCCTTGTCCAGGGGTGAGCAAGGAGGGGGAAGTTTTCCAAACCCATACACAGGGTGTAGGGATTTAAAATATATATTGGGCCGAGCTTTCATTTGACTCGTTGTGACCCTTTAGCTACTTGGTGGAATCGAGGCATCAGAGGGGGATGATCCGACGGCTTTAGCCTGTGACCCGACCGGTCCCCGCTGTTGTTAAACATGTGGGGCTGCAAAACCGGGGGTCCCAGCGGGCCTGTTGAACTGAAGCGCCTGGCGCGATCCAGTTCAGATGGGAGCCTGAAGTGGCAAAGCAGGGCACGCACCCGATGGGAGTCTTCCAATGAAGACTTCTGAACCCTCGGATGGCGGCCCTTGCAAGCTCTACCTTGCCACTGTTGGTCCTCACTCCACGGTTCGGTTTCGTCGCCTTTCTCCCCTCTCCCTTTCCCTTGGGCTATACAGCCCTCCCTTACAAGTAAAAGAAAGATCTTGGAAAAAGGAATAAAGAAAGGGAGCTCCCCCCCCCCTCGCACAAGTGGGGAAGGGATTCAAGGCGGTACTTAGGGCTTTTCTATGACGAGGGGACGATATCTCCACATGGTTTGGAGCTCGTCCACCTTCTTGAGCTGCTTTCTCAGCCAGCACCCCAAGACAATTATTGCAATGCAGAGTATAATCTGGAAGACCAAAATGACTACAATAGGGTGCAGGGCTACGTTAAGGATCGCTGACCCAGTAGGGCTCCAGCCAAGGAGCGCGTCAAGGAACGAATGCTTTCCCGTGTCCTTGATTTGTGTCAGTAGCCCGGAGATTTCCTGTCCGTCATGTTTAATCACCATGGACGCTGTGTCTCCGCTCCTCTTGATTTCCTGCAATGTCTGTTTTAAAAGGGGATGGGACAGCAGGGATCTAATCGCCCGCAGCCCCATGCCCAGAAAAACTGGCTGAATGAATTTGAACAGACTCGGGGCCAGCAGGATTTCTTCCCTAGTCCATATGGGGACTGTGAATTCTATATCGCATCCCACAATGGAAGATAAGTTACAGAAGCATCTGTTTACATCTGGTAGCATGGGTTGGATGTGGAATGTATTTATAATGAGATACTCGCAATACGTCCTCACGCAAGCACACCCTCTTCCCAAGTACACAAAAGCGGAGGCGTTCTCTTGCCTAAGCGCATATTTGCATTCCTGAGGGGAGTCCCTTAAGGGGTTCACGCAGGGGTGGTGAGTTTGTAGAGTCTGCTCATCACAAATAAATCCCAGGTTGTCTTTGTGTACACATGCCTGTAGACCCACAGCTTCCCAACTTCCGTTTTCATTCCTGGCCCATTTATCTGAGTCCAAGGAATACAGAACTTCGGTTGGTCCCACTTGCAGCCCTAGTGGCACAACGGGGTGTACATAAAAGAACCTTTGTGCAGTGGGCATCAGGATGAGAAGTCTCAATTCCTGCCTGTCCACTGAGAAAGATGTATTCACCAGAGTCCACCAGGCTTCCAATTCCAATTGCGGGGTGGGAATTTCTGGCTTGATTAACTGCTTGATTTCCAGGGGGACATTTCCCTCCGTGGCTTGTCTGATCATGCCCATGGTTACTGCTAAATTCATAGCTTGAGCCTGGGTGCATGCCAGTGCTAAAGAAATATTTAATTGTAGTGATTGAGTGCCTCTCAGCAGCAAGGCAAAATCTCTTTCAATTTGGTTTTCCCAATTCACTAAAATGGAGCTGATGGAATGCTGGACTTCAGAGATGGTGTGGAACGAGTCATTAATGGGTTTCCCCAGCTGGGAAATATAGGAGGTAGCGTAGGCGAATTTATTTGCGAGGGTTTCTATATTTATAGAATCTAAAACCGCTACTCCCCCAGCAACTGGTGCAACCCAGTCTCCTACAGATCGTTTCAATCTGCGAGGCGTGTTCCCCACCCATAACTGCAGCCAAGCCTCCCAACCCTTTTTACTGGGTTCCAAGTAGGGAGCACATTGTGGCAATTTTTCGATGGTATTTAATCCCGTCAGGCTGACCCTGATTTCTTTTAATACCATCTGTGGCCGAATTAAAACTTGTTCCCTAATATCCCGCTTAATCACATGGGAGCCAATTATGTGAGAGTTGGCACTTAATGTGCTCTCAGCGTCTGGAATGAGAGGGTTGAATTGGAGCTGGGTAAAATTCCCTATTGTGAGGGTGTAGTTTCCTTCCTCCGATGGAAGCTCTGTGTTGAAGGTGCCCAATTTGGTGAATTTCATTCCCATCGTGGGCTCCCGCTGGCATAGAGGGTCTATTACTATAAACCAGTCAGGAGGTCCCTGTGTCCCTAACTCCGAATCAGTAACAATCCAATTTTTATTTGACCATGCAGTTAGCTGGTAGTGATGCGTCTCTCCACTAGGTGTCTGTATTGAGAACGCAAGCGGCTTTTCTATCCTAGAGCCAATTGATAATATAAATTTGAAAGGATTCTTTGCGCTCCACACTGCGGTCGACACGATTGCAATTTCACAGTATGGCCCCATGTCCTCAGTAAACCCTTTAGAGGCTGGAGTAGCGCTAGGAGTTATTGTGGGTGTTGTTGTTAATCTCCGTGGGCCCTTTGGGACATAAACACAATGCATTGGCACTAGAGGTCTCATGGTGTCCTCATGAGAAAAACAGTACAGTTCCTGCGTTAACATTCTGGTCCCAGCACATAACAAAATCATATTAGGTGGTCTGACCCACTCTTCATCACAGCTGCGAAAGTCATAGCTGCTTCTGGGGAGTCTGCTATCATTTTCCCCATAATTAGACTTTATGACTTTGCACAGCATGATTTCCTTGGGATATAGGCTTGTCTTACATCTCCAATGAGAGAATGGGACTATAGTGGGCAATACTGCTCTATCAGCTGTACATTCCTCCTGCATTAACATCAACACTAAATACATTGCATACATCATTGTTCTCACAAATCTCACCTTCACATTCTGGTAATCCATATTGTGTACCTGAAAATAAAAGATAAGATTGCGCTGTAGACCCTTCTTGCTATTTCTATAAGCTTGAAGGAGTCAAAGTACTAAGACAAGGTTGGGGAAGAGGAGGAAAGGGAAGGAGCAATTTTCACAGGAGAGAAAAAAAAAAAAAAGAAACTGTTGTAGTTCTAAAGTTACATGTTTGTGTTCTGAGTTCTTTTTCTCCTACACTCCCCCCCTAGATTACTGTGGACAGGTCTGTCTCAGGAATCTTATTCCTATACTTGGACTTGTTCAAGTTACACCAAGGGTGAGGAATGTGTCACTTAAGGGAAAATCCACCGGTTCAGGACAGGGCATGACAGAGATTTGTCGGATTTCGGCTCTTCTCTGCGGCGGTGCCTCTTCAGGTGGCTGAATCTGATTAGGGTTAGCTGGCTCAGTCCCCTTCCATTCCTTGAGTTGGGAACAATGGAAGTACTTTCGCCAGGTTTCTCCGTTCTTTTTCTGAATTTCTACTTGGTATACTGCCGGGCTGATCCTCAATGTTATCGGGACTGGACCTAACCATTTGGCTTCTAAGGAGTGCTCGTTTTGCGAGAATCTCCTATATAGCACCAGCTGGCCTGGATTCCACACTCGAGGGTTTTTAACCCAGCCTAATCTCTGATCCATCGCTTGCTGTGTTTTTCCTAGTTGTTTAGCTACCTCCAGGTGAATATTGTGAACCTCCGTGACTAGCGATTGCACCCACGCGTCATTCACAACCACCGGCATCCAGTCAGATGGAAGTTGTGTTTTGAGCCAGAAGGCTTCTGGCAACACCATTTTCCTTCCTGTCATGACCATATGCGGTGTGTGACCATGGACTGCAGTAGTACCCCTCAGCGCCATCAGGATAATGGGTAACTTCTCATCCCAATCCCTGCCTGTGGACTTCACTACTTTCCGTAGGGCTTCCTTGATAGTCCGGTTAGTCCTCTCAATTGCCCCTGAGGCTTGGGGGTGCCCGGCAATGTGAAACCGCTGTTCCACCCCCAAGGCTTTGCACAATTCCTTTGTGACCTCCCCGATGAAGTGTGACCCCAAATCCGAGTCCATGACCCTCGGGATTCCCCACCTCGTCCATAGGTGGTTAAATAAAATTTTAGCAGTAGTAGCGGCAGTATTATATTTACACGGGAAAGCCTCCACCCATTTGCTGAAGGGATCGATCACCGTGAGACAGTATCGATTCCCTCTTGCTGTGCGGGGAAGGGGGCCGATAAAATCGATTTGTATACGAGCCCAGGGTCCCTCTATTCTTTGGTGCTGGATGGGAGCTTTGGGTCCTGATGTGTCGGCATTAACCATAGCGCACGCGAGGCAATTATTAACCCACTGTGCTACTTCCTGGCGCATGCCCGGCCACCAGCCCGTCTCCTTTACCCGTTCCAAAGTTAGATTTGCACCGCGGTGTCCCTGCTCGTGCACAAACTTGATTAAATCCCCTCTGACCTGCAGGGGTACAATCCAGTGTTGCTCCCCCTGACTATCTACTGCCCAGTAAATGCCCTCTTTCTGAATGATGGTGTATTTCCCCGTTTCATCCTTCTGGGCTTTGGCAAGCTCCAGGATCTCTGGGTCGTCTTTCTGGAGCTCGCCCAAATCCATTAGGATTTCCCTCCCTTTGCTCTGGTTCCGGGTGGTGACCGGGTGTAAAGGAAAGGTGGGGGGTGAGCGGAAAGGATTGCTGTCTGCGAATGCAGCTTCTTTGGCAATAGCGTCTACTCTATTGTTCCACATCCCTTCCTCTGTATATTGTCTCTGATGTCCCTTAACGTGAGTCACGTAGGTGGAGTCAGTTCGCGCCTCTATCCTTTCCGCTATTTGCAGCCATTTCTGAGAATGCGCGACTGTTTTCCCCTCGCTATTCTGCCAATTCTGTTTCTTCCAAATGGGCAGCCAGGCCGTGATCGCCTGCACCGTCCAATGAGAATCTGTAAAAATGGCTAGGGGAACATCCAAAGGCTCGAACTGGAGGATTGCTAACACTGCTTCCACTTCTGCGGCTTGGCTAGAATGAGGGCGGACGGTTCCTTTAAGGACTAGGGAATCCTGCACTCTAATGGCGCCGTAGCCGGTTCGAGCTGAGCCATTTACATGGAAAGAAGACCCATCGCAAAACCAACAAACAAGCTCTTGTTGTCGGGCTTCCGCTAGGGTTATTCCTCCATTAACTGGCCAGGGTATAGGTTGTACCACTGGCAGCGGACACTCATGCTCTTCCCCTTCAACTACAAGGCCATAGGGCGAGGTCGGTTCCTTTTGTTCCTTCTGGAAATCGACCCCTCTATTAGTTAACGCCAGCGTCCATTGGGCGATCCTTTGGTTCGAAACTTGCCCATCTTTAACCTTCCCGGAGAGAATATACTTAAGAGGGGAATGAGTGGTTTGAACTACCACCCTTGCTCCTCCTATTATAAACTCCCAATGGGTTAAGCTCCAAACCAGAGCGAGGCAGACCTTCTCGCAGGGGGAGAATTTTTCCTCCACGGAAGTAAGGTTCCTGGAGGCGTAAGCCACCACCCTCTGCGATCCCGCTCGTCTCTGGATCAGAGTAGCCCCCAGACTGTGCTCCGAGATAGCCAGCTGAATGAAAAACGGCTGGGTAACGTCGGGATGGGCAAGCGCCGGAGCCTTTGCGAGGTCATTTTTGAGCTCTGCAAAAGCCTTTTGCTGCTCCGGTCCCCAATACCACTGCACATCCTTCTTCAGGAGCTCATAAAGAGGTCGGGCTTTCTCGGAGAACATCTCGATGAAATCCCGGGAAAAGTTAAAGGTGCCTAACAAAGCTCTTAGTGAATGGGGGTCTGTGGGGGCGGGGAGTTTGGAAATCACTTCTACTCTCTGTGAGTCCGGTGTTCTCCCTTCTGCTCCTAGTGTAATGCCGAGGTACTTCACCTCGGTCTTTACTAGCTGAGCTTTCTCCCTGCTTGCTCTAAAGCCCGTTTCCTGGATGAGGTTGAGGACCTCCTCAGTGACCTCCCGGACCTTCTCCTCTGTCTCTGCGTGGATCAGCACGTCATCTACATAACTGAGCACGCAATCCTTTGATCCAGGCAGCAGTCGGTCCCACATCTGCACAACATGCGCGTGGCAAATGCTTGGGCTAGAATGGAATCCCTGCGGTGTCCGCTTGAACACGTACTGTTGGCCGCGGAAGGTAAATGCAAATTTATACCAACAAGATTCGTGCAGGCGGATCGAGTGGAACGCGTTGGCCAAGTCCACCACGCTGTAATATTTAGATCCCGCTGCAATGGCTGCCACTATCTCGTTGTACTTGGCGACCACCGGGGCCACCGGGGGAGTCACTGCATTGAGGGCTCTGAAGTCCACTGTCATCCTCCAAGTTACTCCATCTGCCTTTAAGACCGGCCACAAGGGGGCATTGCAGATGGACTGCATTGGGAGGATGACGTCCCACTTCAACAGACCCTCAATTGTTTTTCCTATCCCTACTTCTGCTTCCGCGGGGTATTTGTACTGACGCTGGGGAGGCGGATCTTTGCCTTCTATGAGAACACAAGCGTTTCTCACCGTCCCACACTCCGCCTTGTCAGTAATCCATACCCCGGGAAACTTTAGGGTCCATAGATCTCCCGTTACTGAACATACAGGGAAGGGAGCTTTTAAAGCTGCACATCGGTGTATAGCATTAATAAAGTCCGGGCCTCCCGGGATGTGCCACAGGAGTCCGTTGGCTAAATCTACCGTTAAATGGTTTTTCTTTAGGAAGGGAGCCCCAATCATCCCATCGTCTTCTCCTGCATTATTACAGGCTCTCATGGTGGCTTTGAGTCTCCCTACTGTGATGGGAATCTTTTTCCAGATGTGGGAGAGATGGCTTCCTCCCGCATACCCAGCCAGTTCCAGAGTTTTATCTGTCTGGGTTCCTTGAGTAACTAGCGTTGGATGGAGCACACTAATCGATGCTCCTGTGTCTACTAGTAGAGTGGCAGGTTTAATGTTCCCTGGAGCCCCAATGCCTGCCTTTACCATTGGTCTCCCCCAAGTGTCTGGCTTAAGTCTAGCCACTACTCCTTCGGGGAGATTAGTGGGCCCCGGGCACCCCTAGCGCAGACCCTGTTCCTCATATTCCGGACTGTTAACGACCGTTTGCTGCTGGACCGCGGCTATCGGAGCCGGGTATAGCTGAACAGTGGGGTGCATTGGAGGAGGTGGATGTTGAACTACTGCAGCTACGGGCGGTGCATACCCTTGAGGTGCCGCAAAATGAGATTGGGTTGGCGGAGGTGGGGGAGCAGACGGCTGCTGATTTCCCCACCCCTGTATCACTTGTTGTTGCCTTTCCATCAAAAGTGCAGTGGGTGCTAGATCCATATTGGTCATATCGCACCCTGCATGGAGTAAAAAGTTCCAGAGCGCTTTCCGCTGAGTCTGTTCTCCGGGCGATAGCGAATTCCAAAAACGAGTCCGCTCGGCCTTTCTGTTAAAGGGAGGCTTGTACCCTCGACTCTGATTCTGTAAATCTTGATATGCCTCCCCATAAGGGCCCGTCATTGTGTTAGGCTGTGGGGCCGGAGGCGGTTGCACTGCGGGAGGAGGAAAAGGGGCCGTGGGTTGCACTGGTGGAGGGGGGGCTCTTGGTTGATAGTTAGGGTTCCCCCCCCCCGCTCCTGGCTTCTGCCTGGCCGGTTTCCCGTTGTTCCGCCCTTGGGTGTGCTTATTTTGTCCTGTTGGAGGATTGACTGGAGGCTGCGATGGGTTATAGGGGTCCGGATTAACTTCCCTCTTCTGATACTGAGAGTGAGGCCCATTGTTGGCATAAGTAACCGTGTTAACGGCTTCCTTAGCGCGGTCCTTCTTGTTACCCCTTTTATCAGGCCCATATTTACCTATATATCTACTGATATTCTTGAGGTTAGAATGAAGGAGATCCCACTCGGGGTTGTGTGCATGGGTGGGTCCTAACATCTGTCTGGTGGTCCTATTAAGACCTTGGATGACATCAAGGACAAAATCCTCGTCATTATAATCGGGCGGTTTTCCCTCATCTACTATGACTACATCTGCAATTACGGCTAGGAACTGTTTTTTTTGATAGGTAAATTAGGGGGTCCTCATCCGGACCCTGTACAAGCTGGTTGTAAACATATTTAATGCTCTCTTCCTCCCAGGTGACTGCTAATATTTCAGCTATCCATTCCCGGGTGGTGAGTGTATCTGGGTATGGGATCACCAATTGGGCCCTTACTTTTTCTGCATTTGGGCCCGCTGCGGCCAGTCGCAGAACCTGATTTAATTCCTTGATGGTGATGTCCGGGTATTCCCGTTTCAGTTGCATCATCCATTGTACCGATGTCTCTTTATTATATGGACCGAGGATTTGAAAAGCCATTTTAACGTTCTCGATCTTCCAATCTTGAACTTCCTTGGTTATTTGTACAGTTTCTGTATCGCCCCCTTGTTTAGTGGTGGTTTGTCGGGTGACCACCGGGTATATTGGGGCGGGGGTAATCCCCCATGGCTCCGAAACCCGGGAAACTGGTTGTATTTCTCCCTCATCCTCACTTTCCTCATCAGACGAAAACTCATAGAGGCCAGGTGCCGAGACGGCCGCTATGAATGTTTTCTTTAGTTCTAATTTCTTCTGTAAGGCCTCTATTTCCTTTTTACACGCTTCGTGATTAACTGCCTCCCTTGCCTTCCTATTTTTCTCTGAGGCATATTCTAGCGCATATTGCAATTTGTCATTTCGATCTTTGGTTTGTTCCAGCTCTTTGCTCAATGCTTTTACTTGCGATTGGGCCTTCTTTAGAGCTGTTACTGTATCTTGGTGTATTAAGGCCAGGGTGTTTTTCTCTATCTTGACCTCTTCTATGGTTCGACTTGCCTGCTGCCAGTCGAGGTCCAAGCTATTATTTTCCCCAGCTAGGCGTTCCTTCTCTGCCTCATAATTTTGGAATGCTTGTTCTAATGCTTCTGCATGTTTCTTAAGAGTTTCCTCAAATTCTTGTTCCTTCCTTTCTATCTGCTTATCTTTCTGGGCTAGCTGCTCCTTGAGTTGTTTGTTCAAGGCTGAGCTATCCCGCAGGGCTTCAAACAGGCCCCACGAGGCAAAAAGATCTCTTTTGCCAGTGCTAATTGTTTTGTTGTCGCAATTTTCTTCAAATATATCCCTAAAGGACTGAAGGGGGTCCGAGCCTTGGTTAAAGACTCCCTGGTTCCAGGGGTTGTCCCCTTTCTTTATTAACCATTTCTCTAACTTGGGGAGCCCCCCCTTTTTGGCGAAAATCTCCATTTCAGTGTAATTTCCTTTATATCTCGCCTACTGCCAACCTCCAGTGGTGTTTCAGCTAAAGTTACGGGGCACCGAGCCGACCCAACGATCGCGTCTCAGGTGAAAAAGGGAGCCACGGGCCGACCCAACGATCGCGTCTCCGGGCAAAGTTGTAGGCAACGAGCCAATCCTATGATTGCGTCTCGGCCACCAGGGGAAATCCACGAGCCGACCCAACGATCGCGTCTCGGGTGAAAAAGGGAGCCACGGGCCGACCCAACGATCGCGTCACCGGGCAAAGTTGTAGGCAACGAGCCAATCCTATGATTGCGTCTCGGCCACCAGGGGAAATCCACGAGCCGACCCAACGATCGCGTCTCGGGTGAAAAAGGGAGCCACGGGCCGACCCAACGATCGCGTCACCGGGCAAAGTTGTAGGCAACGAGCCAATCCTATGATTGCGTCTCGGCCACCAGGGGAAATCCACGAGCCGACCCAACGATCGCGTCTCGGGTGAAAAAGGGAGCCACGGGCCGACCCAACGATCGCGTCACCGGGCAAAGTTGTAGGCAATGAGCCAATCCTATGATTGCGTCTCAGCCAAAGGGAAAATCCACGAGCCGACCCAACGATCGCGTCTCGGGTGGAAAGGGAGCCACGGGCCGACCCAACGATCGCGTCACCGGGCAAAGTTTTAGGCAAGAGCCGACCCAACGGTCGCGTCTCAGCCAGAAAAGGGCGCCGCGAGCCGACCCAACGATCGCGTCTCGGGCAAACAAAAACAAAATAAAAGTTCCCCAGCAGTCAGATTGCAACGGTCCTGTGACCCGCTTGCCTTCTTGACTGTCGGGTGCCTTAGACTAGCCTTGGCCTAGACTCGTGTAAGGACTTGGGTGTGCGTGTGTAGGTGTTTGTGTATGTAGTGTGTGTGCGTGTGTGCACTAAGCTCTAAAAGAAAAGGAGAAGGGAAGGGTGCTCTATCCAGATCTTAAACAATCCTAGCCTGTCCTGACATTCCCTCCCACGATAGACGCGTTTAGAAGGCCTCGGGACGGCGGCCGGACTTCACGGGACTTCCCCCTTGCGTTCGATCGGGCTCAGTCCTCTTGCGAGGTGTCTGGCCTCCTCGGGGCGGCTGAGAAGTCCAACGCTGAATGATAGAAAGGGGAGCAGCCCGACCCACAAATTATAGAAATGCTCGCTAGAGCCGTTCACACAGAACTCATTCACTCAATCACTCACGCAATAGCCTCACTAGCAAGACTTTCTGAACGGTGCAACCTTACGTCTGTCTGTATGAAGACACGCGTGTCGACTCGCGTGCGTTCATACAAACAGGATAATGCCCAAGCTTTCTCCACCAATTTCTGTTAGGGAAACTGCTCTCAAAATAAAGTTGGGGAATTAGACTGAGAAACAGTTAGCCCAATAAACGGAATCTTTGTTATCTGTGTCTACGAGGCTCAACCGATCAGGGAGTCAATGCTCAATAAAGGACTCTAATTTAATAAAATCAATTGTGGTTTATTTGAAACAATAGTTCGTTCACACAAGGTATAAAATCAATCACACATTCATACAGGTCTAGGAAAAATAGAGAGATCGATAGGGGAACATAAAGGAATGGACATACAGGGCAATACTACCTCTCGCAGACTCCAATGGAAGGCTCCGATGGCGACGAATGAGGAAATGGGGGAAAGGTCCCGAAACTGATCAGGAATCGGGGGTGTTACTACCCAGCGGGAATGGGGGTTTACTGAGTAGAAGGCACACCTGTGGGTAGCTAGTCCACAGGTTATATAGAGTCACCTTAGTCCTGAGGGGATGGGAGGTGACTGGGAGTGGTAATGGGAGGTTCTGCTGATGACCAAGAAGGCTGGACATCGGCTGGACCAATGGTGAGTCAATGGCGACACCTGATTGGGTGTGTGCTTCAACCAATGAACATCACCTTCATCCTGGGCATCCTGGAAACTTCCAGGTTGCGACAGGGCCTGGGGCGGCTCCGTTGGTATCAATGTGGGAATGACTGGGTGATTGGGAGGAGATGGGATTAACTGGGAAAGGGACAATAGAGAATCAGATATGCACCTAGGTATTCCGGTGTAGACAAAAAGGGCTTGGTGATATCAGGAGGAATCCTTCCTCTTTCTCAACTCTCCGGGGTGAAGGCAATTGTTTAGGAAATCACTGGGCAATCAGGATTAATAGTGGAGCCATTAATCCATTCATAGACTAGATGGGTTGCTTGCGGGCTAGGAATGACTCAAGGTGTGTACGTGAGGTTTCCACATAGAAGGAATGAAGCCCAACCCGGCAGGAGGATGGCTACATGTGGTGTAAGCAAAACACAGTGGTTTCCATGCTTAACGCTTCACACCGTTCGCCTGGACAGCTCCGTGACGGCGTAGCCTCCTCCTTGCCATGGCGGGTTCCACGTGATGGCGGGGAAAAGTTAGAGCGCGGCTGCAGACACTCTGTGCCCGACTCAAGCGCTCATATACTTGTTAATAGGTACACTGGAGTCTTATGTAGTTCCTGGGTAGCATCACTCGCATTCACTGGCCAGGCGGATGCAAGCTTACTTCTCCAGGCGCCCTGGCAACCATGCTGGTGATCATGATGTGCACATATTATGAAAAGTAGGGGGCTTTTCCTCACAGTGGATCTCTTTGTTCCGCAAGCTATAGATGATGGGATTGATCATGGGTGTGACTACTATGTAAAAGACAGATGTCCGTTTGTCACGATCGAAAACTGCATCTGTACTAGGTCTCATGTACATAAAGATGAGGGTACCATAGGAAAGAGTAACCACCACCAGATGGGAGGTACAAGTGGAAAGTGCCTTCCGCCGTCCAACTCTCGATCGCATTCGAAACACAGAGTAGAGAATGCACCCATAGGAGGTTAGGATAACTGAAAAGGGACCCACGAGGATCAATGTAGACAAAATTAAGATAATGGGTTCTGTGTAGCGGGTTTCTTTACATGTATATTTAAATACAACTGGCTGCTCACAGAAGAAGTGGTTGATGCGGTTGCTCCCACAAAAGGGGGTAGAAATAGTGCAGGTCACATTGACTGAAGCAAGGAGAAACCCAGTTGCCCAGGAAGCTAAGATGAGCTGCCACTGGCGTTTTCTGCTCATAAGTGCCGTATATACCAAGGGGCAGCAAATGGCCAAGCAGCGGTCATAGGCCATGGCAGCTAGAAGAAGGCATTCCGTGCATCCCAGGCAGGTGACGGCATACATCTGGGCTGCACAGCGGGTGAAGGAGATAGCACCATTTCCGGTTATCTGGTGAGCCAGCATCTGAGGCACAGTAGCAGTGGCAGAACAGAGCTCTATACCAGCAAGCTGTGTGAGGAGGATGTACATGGGTGTGTGGAGACACGGGTCAGCCCACACAAGTAATATGATCAGCAGGTTCCCCACAACAGTAGCTGAGTACATGAAAAAAAAACACCACAAAGAGGAGAATCTGAGTCTTGCGATGGCTGGAAAGTCCCACCAAGATGAACTCTGTGACAAAGGTGACGTTCTCAGTTCTCATCCTGGCTGCAGAGAAAATGCAACAGTTAGATTCTCTTAAAACCCACTAAGGTAAACCCCAAACCAACCTGTTGAATTCAAAGCCACTAGGGATGTGTGCAAAAAATTCTCAAATTCTGGTATATTGGAACCCCCAAAATATCAGTATTACTGATACTCCCAAATTCCAATAACAATATGGTGTTTGGATTAATAACTTTCCATGGAATCTTGGTTTTATTTTTATGCCGTCACACTCTATGGGAAGCATTATAGTCAATGCGGAATATACTCAGGGATTTCTGCGGGTTTAGGGTCCTTTTTTTTTTTTTGTGGTACAGGCACCAAATTTACAGCTTTGCTGCCAGTGCCTCTTCTCGGATGGACACTCAAATTTAAAAAAAGATTGGACTAACTAGAAAAAACCAGGGATAGGTCCAACCAGCTATTCATCTCAGTCCTCATGTCTTCATGTCCTTAGAATAGAGAATTTAGAAAATGTATGTATGGCCAAATGGCAAAAGACATTAAACCAACAAGATGTGCCCAACAGGTATTTCAAACTGTAAAAAAATAGGCTTACCTTCAGGCATCTCCTGGCCCTGGGTGTTCCTCAACAACCAAGAAGAAGAAGACTGCTGGTTTATAGCCCGCCCTTCTTTCTGAATCAGAGACTCTGAGCAGCTTACAATCTCCTAAATCTTCTCCCCCCACAACAGACACCCTGTGAGGGTGAGAGGGCTCTCACAGCAGCTGCCCTTTCAAGGACAACTCTTGCAATAGCTATGGCTGACCCAAGGCTATTCCAGCACCTGCAGTGAAGGAGTGGGGAACCAAACCTGGTTCTCTCAGATAAGAGTCTACACACTTAGCCACTACACCAAACCAAGGAAGATGCTCTCATCTCACAGATATCTGTTAAGGTGTTCAGCAGCAGAACAAGTTCCAGTCCCTTTTTACTGGCAAGATGTTGAAGAATTTCAAGGAAAGTTACTGAGTAGCCATGTTGGACTCAAGCAGTAGAATGAAGTTTGAGCCCAGTGGACCTTTATGACCAACAAATAATTTCTGGATATAAAGCTTATAAATAGAACTAAACTTTGTTGGCCTTAAAAGTGCTACTGGGCTCTTTGTGCTGAGGAAAGTCGCTGGTCTGTCAGTGACCAGGGCAGAACACACAGCGTCGGTTGCAGAGATATTACTGGCACAGCTTTCTCCGTACTTTCTGAAATTAGAAGGTTGGCTGGGGTCGATCTCAGAAGGCAGAATACCAGGTGTCTTGTGTCTCTGATACGGTAGGAGAAATAATGTTGAATTGCTTAGCTGTAAAATGGGAAGGGGGTGTGTGGCTAAGGTCTGAAGAGCCTGCACACAAATGCCAAAAATATGGTTCTACTGCTGACTGGGAATGTGCTATATGGTTAGTTTCTGTTGTCCAACAGAATTTCCCTTTCAAGACAGAAGGAAACCTACACACCCAGCTTTTCTAAGGTGGTTCATCTACTCTAGGATTACAACAGATGCTTCTTGAATCGGAGTCACCCAATGGTCCTTCTAGCATGGCACTGCCTCTCCTGACTGACGGGCAGCAGCTCTCTGAGGTCTTGCATACAGTCAGTTTATGGCTTGCCACTTTAGTTCTTCTCCACTGAGATTCCAGGGAGCTCATGTGCGCAAGGCATGTGCTCTCCTCCTATGCTGTGTCCCTAAAGCAAGTCCAATATTCTTCTCTAAGCAATTTATAAAGTCTCGTAAACTGCCAATCAATGTCACCTGGTTCATTCAAATCCCCAGCTATTCTGACTGGGACAAGGGTGAAAATACCTTATCATTTTTTGCTTCTAATGATCCTCAACCACTTGAGGATTCAGTGAGATCTTGGACTGTGGCTGTCCTCCACTGGGATATGTCCAGTCCCTTTGTTTTTCTCTTCTGAACAATAAACTGTTTGCTGGTTGGATTGCCCAAGAGCTTAGCATAACACAATGGAAACTTTCCTTCATATTGCATCGTTTACGCAGCTGCTATGATGCAGATTTTCAAATAACATGTAATAGCTGCCCTAGGGAATAAAGGGTGAGTTGCATATTCCTTTTAATTGTTTGTATCTCATCATGGCTCTGAGGAGTCACAAATGCCGTTTTAGCCTCATTATAACCGCAGTGAAAGTCAATGTGGTACAATGGCAAAGAGTGTTGGAAGAGGGTCTGTGAGACCTGGGTTCAAATTCCATGGGAGCCATGGAAGCTCACTGAGTGACCTTGAGACAGAAACACTCTTTCAACTTAACCCACCTCACAGGGTTGTTGCAAAGACAAAATGGAGGAAAGAGAAAAATGCAAGTCGCTTTGGGTCCTGACCAATATTTCCTCTAAGCTGCGGAGTTTTGCGAGCAGAATTTCTACCTTGTAAGCTACTGGCATTAAAACTGTGAAGTACTTCATAAATTAGTTTGCTTTAAAATGGGAAGGGGAGGTGAATCTGAAGAACCTGCACACATCTGCCATGAAAAGAAAATGGCCACTGTGTGACACAGAGTGTTGGACTGGATGGGCCATTGGCCTGATCCAACATGGCTTCTCTTATGTTCTTATGTTCTACTATTGATTGGGAAGTGTTAGGCAAGACTCCCCAGGAAATCAAGATTGCAGCCTGAGCTCAGGGAGGCTCGAAGGAGACCTTGCCTCACCTGGCCAGTAAAAGTGGGTTCCTGTGGCTTCAACTCTGGCTGGTTACCACATCAGCGAGGGGCCAGCCAGGGGAATGTAGAAACTTCTGGCAGACTGCTTCACAGTAACTGAGCAGAGCCCTGACTGGTCAATTTAAACTGTTCAGAGTCTCAGCAGAGAAGGTATTTCCAGATCCCCACACTTCCCCCTTCCCTGTATCCTTTCTATTGTCATAGCTTAGGTGGTTTTGGGCATCAGGATGGATCCTTTTGGAGGAGATGGGCCTATGTGCCTACATCTCTGATTTTGGGGACCTTCCTTAGGGGGTCTTGGGGGTTGAGCCACTATGTGGTGTGCCCAGTGCAGGGGTTGTTCATGGGTTCACCAACATGTGGGAAATGGTACCACTTAGCAACAGCAGTAGCTGCCCTTGTTTTTACCACAAAAAAAAAAAGTTACTCTCTGGTTTTCCCCAGCAGGTGGACTGGGAGAGCAGTTTACTAAGCGGTAGGTGGGTCACTCGATACTTGGATCCAGCTCCATGCTATGCAAATGCTCTTTCATCTGTAATCAATTAAAAGTTGTGGCCTTTTGAATTCCACAAAAGTGTCATTTTTGTTGTTGTTCACTCCCCTCATGGCCACTCCCTAATAAGCTCTGGGCCTGCAATGTGCTTCTCAGCTTGCTACTGTTATCCCTCAGAATCTCCCTTCCAACACAGAAGAAAGCCCACTGGGACAGACTGCACATTAAAAAAAAAATTTCTAGTGGAAAAGAATCAGAGATATGGGAGACAAAGGGTCAACATTCCACCAGAATGGAGAGCTTGACTGACAGGCTGCTCCTTCTCCATGATTGCCCTTTGCCAGCTTAGGGAAAACTATTGGTCAGCCAAGTGCTGAAGAGAGTTCAATTGTGTCCAGCTCATTCCATTCCAGAGGTATTGTCAGATGTAACAAGGGCTTTTTTTGTAGCAGGAACTTCTACATATACTCAGGGATTTCTGGGGGTTTAGGGTCCTGTTTTTTGTGTGGTACAGGCACCAAATTTGCAGCTTTGCTGCTGGTGCATCTTCTCAGATGGATCCTCAAATTTAAAAAAAAAAAAATGGACTAACTAGAAAAAAAGCAGGGATAGGTCCTACCAGCTTTTCATCTCGGTCTTGCCCATTTCCTCGGCTCACTACAGGTGTCTCATGCTTAGTTTTATTCTAGTAGGTCCCACAGTGGCTAAAGGGGACTCTGCTTTCTCCTTCAAGAGCAGAAAAACTGGCAACACCCAACCCACCATTTCCAGTGCATTCCAGTAATAAACCCTCTCAGAAAAATGAATTAAAAACCCACTAATTCTTAATTTATTTATTCTTTGAGAATTGTCAGTGATATTGAAGCAGCACATGCAATGCACAGCAGCCAAGAAGGACAGAGCACCTGCTCCGGCTGCAACGCCACTGAGGATGTCCTCCGCAGCTGAGAACGAAACGTCTGGAAGGAAAACTTTCTCCAGTAGAACACGGCACTTGAGCCCGAAAGATTCTACAAACCCTAATGATGTTACCAGCCGTAAAAACCTGAAATCTTTGAGATCTGGGATTCATTTAAAAATTTACCAAGAGCTGTACAGTTCCTGGAGCCTTGCAAATGGGAATGAGACAGGTCCCAGTGTGTTGTGTCAAACAAAAAAAATGAAACATTGCTAATGTTGGCTAAGCATTCCCAAATATTAAACTGAAGATGATTTCTAAAACTAATTGCCTTGACAGGAGACAAAATACATAAACACAAACAACAAAGAATAGTCGTGCAGTGCCCTGTGATCTGTGCAAATACAGCAGCCACCAAGTTTTCCAGGGATGTCTCTCGCCCAGCCTCTTCCAATGTTTGTTGAGCTTGATTAGTGAGACGCTTCACATCCCCCCATGTGACATCACAAGCTGTCTGGGTGTGTGGGCGTTGCACCATCTCCCATGTGAGGCTGAGATTGAAATAGGGAATCGGATTTTGGAGGCCCTGATGCTACACCATCTTTACCTGGGCGAATGCAATGTGCCAGAACCCACAAAGGACCTGCAAGAGAGAACACAGCAGCATGCCCGCGCCCCCAGGTAATAAGAGGAACCAAACTATGCCAAGTTAATAAGACCAAATTCAATTGTTCCTGAACCTACATTTGGGTAGGAACCTTCATTTTCACTCCTTTTAATTGTTTTTGAACAGTGGTTTTCAATGTCTGATTAGCGCATTCCACAATAGCGTGACCCGTGGAATTATACAGAATGCCATGTCAGATTTGAATGTTCCATTGTGCACAAAAATCAACAAATTCAGAAAAACTATATGCTGGGGCGTTATCAGTTTTCAACAGTTGCAGACGACCCATTACCACAAAGGCAGAAATAAGGTGAGCCATGACATGTTTTGTGGCTTCACCACAGTGGGCAGTAGCCCAAAGATATCCAGAGTACGTGTCTATGCAAATATGGACACAGTACCAGGGTTTCAGGGAAGCTATATGGGTAACATCCTTTTGCCAAAGCTTGTTAGGGAACACTTTCCCTATGAAGAAAGGTTAAAACGCTTGGGGCTCTTTGGCTTGGAGAAACGTTGACTGCAGGGTGACATGATAAGACGTTTACAAGTTTATGCATGGGATGAAGAAAGTAGAGAAAGAAGTACTTTTCTCCCTTTCTCACAATACAAGAACTCGTGGGCAGTCAATGAAATTGCTGAGCAGTCAGGTTAAAACAGATAAAAGGAAGTACTTCACCCAAAGGGTGATTAACATGTGGAATTCACTGCCACAGGAGGTGGTGGCGGCTACAAGCATAGCCATCCCCAAGATGGGACTGGATAAAAACATGGAGCAGAGGTCCATCAGTGGCTATTAGCCACAGTGTATATATATATATATATATATATATATATATATATATATATATATATATATATATATATATATATATATATATATGTGTGTGTGTGTGTGTGTGTGTGTGTGTACATAGAAGACATTGGATTTATATTCCACCCTCCACTCAAGAGTCTCAGAGCGGCTCACAATCTCCTTTATCTCCCTCCCCCACAACAGACAACCTGTGAGGTGGGTGGGGCTGAGAGGACTCTCACAGCAGTTGCCCTTTCAAGGACAACCTCTACCAGAGCTATGGCTGACCCAAGGTCATTCCAGCAGGCACAAGTGGAGGAGTGGGGAATCAAACCTGGCTCTTCCAGAAAAGAGTTTGCACACTTAACCACTACACCAGACTGACACATATATTGGTCACTGTATGACACAGAGTGTTGGACTGGATGGGCCACTGGCCTGATCCAGCACAGCCTCTCCCATGTTCTTATGTTAGTTTGCAAACCACACAGGTTAACAGCATAATCAGGAATAGGATTATTAGCACAATGTGAGTACGAGCAAGCAATCTGCTGAGCCTGATCAAAGGGTAACAAGAACTGTTTTGGCTGGTGCTTTGGCATTTTGGTGGAAATAACTATGACTGAGAAAGGGATCAGTAAATAGAGAAGTAATACCTTTTGAGGTCTTATCAGCAAATACATTGCCCTGAGCATTCAAGCCAGGAAGATTAGAATGGCTTCGAATAGTGAGCAACAGAAAAAGGTAACTCATAACAAGAAATTAAAAACTGCAAGATTAAAAATATAGCCAATCAAATCAAGGTCAATTTGAGAAGTGATACATGCACCAGGAAGTTGATGAATCAAATTAAATGCATATAAGGTGTCAACTATTAAGTTGAAATGCCTTTGTAAATAGAGCTGAAAGCAGCAATTTCAGCCTGCTGTGCCGAGCGCTGTTGCAATGTAAAGTGTGTCTTTTACACTTTCCCCCCAGCAAACTGGGTACTCATTTGATCAACCTTGGAAGGCTGAGTAACTTTGAGGCAGCTTCCTGAACCCAGCTTCCACCGGGATCAAATTCAGGCTGTGAACAGAGCTCAAAACTGCAGTACTGCAGATTTACCACTCTGCACCACGGGGCTCTTTCTGAAGCCAAATTAGCATTTTCCTTAGCCAATTTCATCATCAATTCTCCTCCTGCATCAGGATTATCAACCTGTCTTCTGATTGCTGCCTGAAGATGGTTGGTAAAGTCTAAATAGGATATACCGATAAAACATCAGCCAACCTTTCCCCTGTCAAATGTACAGGGCAATTAGACAACATTTCTGCCAATTCTGGGACATCTTCCAATTTAGCCTGACCAAGTTCCTTCTCCAAAACTTCACGGACCATTCGTCCCAGGGCGTTAGATGGTGGGCCCTCGGGTGAAGCCGTTGGCGGAGGAGGGGGAAAAGGAGGGGCAGGGGGCACAAGCTGGACACCAGCATATTTTTGGGGACAGTCTTTGGAGAGCTGACTTATGTTTAGAAACAGGCATAAATTTCTCTCCTGCATACCGACATTGATGCCAGGCCTGAAGAAGTTCGCCCGAAGCTCGGGGCTCTGTATGAAAGGTATTCCCTATCTTCTCCTAGTCCCAAAGTTTAAGAGAACCTCCCTCCGGGTACCAGGGGCATTGCTTACTGATCTCTTGTAAGAGAGTCTTAAGTTGGACAGAAGTCACAGACCCACCGGACTTATGGATGAGGAACCGCAGCTCCTCCAAATGTTTCCTCTGGGTTTGCGAGAACTGTCCTCCCATACTCACCAATGAAGGGGTGGTTGAGAACAACAGAGTGCACTAAAGGGGCCTATGCCAGGCGTTGATGAGAGGAGTCCCTGTTTGGGCTCCCACTTGAAGGGATTTCACGACTCAGGGTTGAGGTTCACGCACCAGTCTCTGTCCTTTTCCTGTCTTTGTCGGACCGTGGTGTTTTATTTTATACATTCTTCTTTACACAATCATTTACTAGAAACATGCAGAATAAGGAGACATATGTTTACCTTAGCTCTACCCCAAATGTGGATTCCGGGAAGGAGGTGAAAGGTAAGAGAGCATTCCAATAGCCTCAGCAGTCTTGCATAAGGGCAAAAGACACAAAGGCTTAAGACTGCTTGCTAAGTCTATAGATGAAGTCAGATCAAGGTTGGTTTGCCAGACCATTGACCTTTCCTTCAATAAGCATTCCTGAGTAGGAGATTATTATTCTGATCTCAGAATCATAGTTTTTCCATATTAAGAGAAGCATTATAAAATAGAATACTACCAATACTCCCTCTAAACTTTGCAGTCTTTTGAGCAAAACGTCTACTTTGTGAGCTACTGACATTAACGTTGTGAGCTACTGCATAATTTAGTTTGCTCTGGGGCCATTTTTCTTGAGCTAAAACAAACATCTGTGAACCTGAGGCTAAAAAAACTGTGAACTAGCTCAAATTAACACAGTTTAGAAGGAACAACGAATACAACATGTACCAAAAGTAGATAAAGCCACATTTAAATGGTCACCCAGCACTGTTTGAACAATTTCTCCTACTTGAAGGTAGAAAGTGTCATCAAGACACAGCTGCCCAGAAAACCTCAGGGCTGCTGCAGCCTGCCTGACATGGCATATACGTTCATAAAGACCAGGTAGCCACTGAGAAGATGGCCTAGCCAATTGCATGGCATAGAATCATAGAGTTGGAAGGGACCTTCAGGGTCATCTAGTCCAACCCCCTGCACAATGCAGGAAACTCACAAACACCTACCCCAAATTCACAGGATCTTCATGGCTGTCAGATGGCCATCTAGCCTCTGTTTAAAAACCTCCAAGGAAGGAGAGCCCATCACCTCCTGAGGAAGCCTGTTCCACTGAGGAATCGCTGTAATGGTCAGGAAGTTCTTCCTAATGTTGAGCCGGAAACTCTTTTAATTTAATTTCAACCCATTGGTTCTGGTCCTACCTTCTGGGGCCACAGAAAACAATTCCACACCATCCTGTAGGATGTAGGAACAATGAGAAGACCATGATAGCATGAAAGAAGGGGTTGCTTTCGAACACACAGGGCTTTTAAGTGTGAAGAAGGCACCTTGAATTGGACCTAGGAACAGGTAGACAAACATTTAATCTATAAGGGAAGAGCAATTATATTGGGCCAAACTGCCCATCTGATCACTGCCAAAGTCAGAATCTGAGGTCGAAACTTGCAGTGTTTTGTAGAAGTCTGGGCATGTGCAGTTTAATGAATCTGTTGCAATAATAGTGGCTGTGCAGATAAGGCTCCCTCCAATACCATCCAAGGAAAACAAAACTTTATGCCAGAACTCCTGTAATTTCTCTGTGTTTATGGAGTTAAGAACTGTTATATGATTTTAACCCAAGTTAATAGTGGATATTAGGGCAAATGGCAGGTATCACAAAAACTACAAAATATTTTTCATAACTGAGGAAAAATTAAACTGCCACTGTCCAAACTCAATGTTTGACTGAAACTTGCAAACTGGATGGCAGGTCCAAACTCCTAAGCAATTCCTGATCTAATTAAGCAAGGCTCAATGTTTTTTTAAACCTGGTCTTCTCAATACTTTGCCCACTGCCCTGTGGATCTCTTTGTTTCTCAAGCTATAAATGATGGGATTGAGCATGGGTGTAACTACTATGTAAAGGACAGCTGTTTGCTTGTCACGATCAATAACTGCATCAGCACCAGGTCTCATATACGTAAAGATGAGGACACTGTAGAACAGGATGACCACCACCAGGTGGGAGCTACAAGTGGAAAGTGCCTTCCGCTGTCCAACTCTTGATGGCATTTGAAACACAGAGTAGAGAATTAACCCGTAGGAAGTTAGGATAACTGAAAAGGGACTCACGAGGACTAATGTAGACACAATTAAAATAACAGGCTCTGCATAGTGGGTTTCTTTGCATGTATATTTAAATACAGCTGCCTGCTCACAGAAGAAGTGATTGATGCGGTTGCTCCCACAAAAGGGGACGGAAATAGTGCAGGTCACATTGACTGAAGCAAGGAGAAACCCAGCTGTCCAAGAAGCTGAGATGAGCTGCCACTGGCGTTTCCTGCTCATAACAGCAGCATATGTCAAGGGGCTACAAATGGCCAAGCAACGGTCATAGGCTATGGCAGCTAGAAGAAGACATTGAGTGCATCCCAGGCAGGTGGTAGCATACATTTGGGCTACACAGCGGGTGAAGGAGATAGCACCATTTCCAGTCATCAGGTGAACCAGCATCTGTGGCATAGTAGTGGTAACTAAAAAGATCTCTAGACTGGAAAGATGTGTGAGGAAGAAGTACATGGGTGTGTGGAGACATGGGTCAGCCCACGCAAGTATTATGATCAGCAGGTTCCCCACAATAGTGGCTGAGTAGATGAGGAAGAATACCATAAAGAGAAGAATCTGTGTCTTAGGATGGCTGGAGAGTCCCATCAAGATGAACTCTGTGACAAAGGTGATGTTCTCAGCTCTCATCCTGGCTGCAGAGAAAATGTAACAGTTAGATTCTCTGATGCAATTTTAAAACCCACTATGGTAAACCCCAAACCAACCTGTTAAATTCAACACCATTAGGGGTTTGTGCATTTTTTTTTTCAGATTCTGGTATATTGGACCCCCAAAATATCATTAATTCAGTCTGTTTAATACGGTCAGAGACCATCAAACAGCACAACACAGCACAGTATCGCCAAATAACGAAATATAGAATTCAAGGCAGACACAATTTAAAACTTAGACATACAAATTCCAATAATTCCAATTCTAAAATGTTAGACTGATGAATGTTTTTCTTTCAGGGTGCTCCCTGCCCCAAACATAACTGGCATTGAATGTGTTGGTCTGGTATGGGACGCCGAGGAGAGTTTGGCTATCTGGGTAGTGAACCAGCCACCTAACGCACCCCCAGAGAGCCTGCCTGCCCTGCTGGACATGGTATCAGCCTGGGCATTGCACTTCCCCAGGCTATTGGTCCTGGACATCTCTGCAGGCTCAGGACCGAGTATCCTCCATGGAGACACTGGGACTCAGCCAGATTATATTGACTCCCACCCACCAGGCTGGTCACAAGATGGACTTGGTTTTTGGGGTTGGGATAACACCTGAACTGATAGCTGTTGATACAGTTCCATGGTCAGATCATCATGCCGTGAAAGTCCGACAGGACTTGCAGTCCTCCTTCTGTTTAGACCACAAGCAGATTTATGCTCTCACGTGGATCCAATTGGACCCAGAGCAGCTTCGAGAGGTTCTGCGGGATCTGATGACCCCTGGTGGGTTATTAGGTGAGCTAGTAGAGGACTGGTACTCCCGGTACTCTGCTGCCATCGATGACATTACCCCTTGGTGCGGTGCCCTCTTTGTTGCCACACCAAAGCAGCTCCATGCTATACCTTGGAGGTGCAGAGGATGAAATGGCAACTTAGGTGGCTAGAGTGAGTGTGGCAGAGATCTTATGACAGGGAGTCTAGAACTTCTTATAGAACATTTATGAAGGCCTATGAAAAAGCAGTGAAGTCTGCTAACAACAGATTCTATGTGGTCTCCATTGCGTCAGCGAAATTGTGCCAGGTCCAGTTATTTAGTACAAGTTGATCATTAACTACAGTGCCAACAGGAAATCCAAAAGTTAGGGAATTGGCTATAGGCTTTGAGGTTTTTATGACCTACTTCACAGACAGGGTCCTGACTTTCTGCCAAAATCTTCCAGCCATAGTTGATAGAGTACTGGAACCGGAAGCCCATTGTCCATCTTCAGGTTCCATGTTGGACCACTGGAAGATGTGGACAGGATCTTGGCTGCAGTGAAACCAACCACCTACCCACTGGACCCATGTCCATCTTGGCTTCTTAAAGCAGGTGGTGAAGGTATCCAAGACCCTTTAGCTGACATTGTTAACTTGTCCCTGGAAATGGGGACTTTTCCAGCTAAGCTTAAAGAGGCCGTGGTTCATCCACTTTTTAAAAAGCTATCTTTGGACCTGATGGTCCTGGCCAATTACCTCCCAGTTTCGAACTTACCGTTCCTGGGTAATGTAATTGAAAAAGTGGTGGCAGAGCAGTTCCAAGCTTTCCTGGAGGATACTTCTACCCTTAATCCCTTCCAGTCCGACTTTCATCCTGGACATGGGATGGAGACTGCTTTGGTCGCCCTCACTGATGACCTTACAAGGCATCTGGATCAAGGCGGGTCAGTGCTGCTATTGCTGTTAGACATCTCAGCAGCATTTGACATGGTCAATTACAATCTAATGACCCACTGCCTTGCTGACATTGGAGTTCAGAGGGTAGCCTTACAGTGGTTCTCCTTTCTCCATGATGGGACAAAGGGTGGAGATCAGTGAGCAGACTTCCCTGTGACATTCACTTGAATGTGGTGTACTGTAGGCAGCCGTTCCCTTGCCAATGATGTTTAACGTCTACATGCGCCCCCTTGCCCAGATTGCCCGAGGTTTTGGATTGGGTTTTCGCTAGAATGCAGATGACACCCAGCTTTATCTGTTGATCCTTGGGAGGACGGCTATGGTGAACCTGGACAGTATAATAAAAAGTAGAGACATCACCCTGCCAACCATATCCTGAACTCAGTTCTGAAACATATTTTTTACCTCTGGATCTGATGGTAGAAAGAACATTTCTTGAATGCAGAGTCCTCATTTCTACACATCCTTATAGAATTAAGAAAATGTAAGTATGGCCAGACTCCAAAAGACAAGCTTAACCAACAAGATGTGCACAACATGAATTTCAAACTGCAGGATATAAGCTTACCTTTGGGTGCCTCCTGGGTGTTCCTCAACAACCAAGGAAGATGTTCTCATCTCTCAAATGTCTGTTCAGCAGCAGAACAAGTTCCAGTCCCATTTCACTGGCAAGATGTTGAAGAATTTCAATGATAGTGACTGAGTTGGACTCGAGCAGCAGAATGAAGTTTGAGCCCAGTGGCCCCTTTAAGACCCACAAAGTTTAATTCTGGATAGAAAACTTATACCCACAACTAATCTTTGTTGGTCATAAAAGTGCTGCTGGACTCTTTGTGCTAAGGAGAGTCACTGGTCTGTCAATGACCAGGGCAGAAGGCACAGCACCTGTTACAGAGAGATTACTGGCAGAGGTTTCTCTGTGCTTTTCTGAAATTAGAAGGTTGGCTGCGGTCGATCTCAGAAGGCAGAATACCAGGTGTCTCGTGTCTCTGATAGGGTAGCAGAAATCATGTAGAATTGCTTAGCTGTAAAATGCACACATAAGCCAAAAATATGGTTCTACTGCTGTCTGGGAATGTGCTGCATGGCTTATTACTGTTGTCCATCAGAATTTCCCTTCCAAGACAGAAAGAAGCCTACACACCCAGCCTTTCTAAGCTGGTCCATCTACTCTAGGATTACAACAGATGCTTCTTGAATCGGAGTCACCCAATGGTCCTTCTAGCATGGCACTGTCTCTCCTGACTGACGGGCAGCAGCTCTCTGAGGTCTTACATCCAGTCAGTTTATGGCTTGCTACTTTAGTTCTTCTCCACTGAGATTCCAGGGAGCTCATGTGCGCAAGGCATGTGCTCTCCTCCTATGCTGTGGCCCTAAAGCAAGTCCAATATTCTTCTCCAAGCAATTTATAAAGTCTCATAAACTGCCAATCAATGTCACCTGGTTCATTGAAATCCCCAGCTATTCTGACTGGGACAAGGGTGAAAATACCTTATCATTTTTTGCTTCTAATGATCCTCAACCACTTGAGGATTCAGTAAGATCTTGGACTGTGGCTGTCCTCCACTGGGATATGTCCAGTCCCTTTGTTTTTCTCTTCTGAACAATAAACCGTTTGCTGGTTGGATTGCCCAAGAGCTTAGCATAACACAATGGAAACTTTCCTTCATATTGCATCGTTTACGCAGCTGCTATGATGCAGATTTTTAAATTTTATTTATTTATTTATTTGTGATTTATATCCCGCCCTTCCCACCAGGTGGCTCATAAATAACATGTAATAGCTGCCCTAGGGAATAACGTATGAGTTGCATATTCCTTTTAATTGTTTGTATCTCATCATGGCTCTGAGGAGTCACAAATGCCGTTTTAGCCTCATTATAACCTCAGTGAAAGTCAATGTGGTACAATGGCAAAGACTGTTGGAAAAGGGTCTGTGAGACCTGGGTTCAAATTCCATGGGAGCCATGGAAGCTCACTGAGTGACCTTGAGACAGAAACACTCTTTCAACTTAACCCACCTCACAGGGTTGTTGCGAAGACAAAATGGAGGAAAGAGAAAAATGTAAGCTTTTTTGGGTACGGACCAATACTCCCTCTAAGCTGCAGAGTCTTGTGAGAAGAATTTCTAATTTGTAAGCTACTGGCATTATAGATGTGAGCTACTTCACAAATTAGTTTGCTCTGGGACCATCCTTACTGAGCTAAGACAGAAATGTGGGAGCCAGAAGCTTAAAAACTGTGAGCTCTGATTACACTAACTCTGCTTAGAGGGAACACTGCTCCTGACTGGGGAGAAACACAGAGAATGAATGAATGAATGAATGAATGAATGAATGAATGAATGAATTAAGTAAACTGAACTGAGATGGAGAGGCTCGCCCAGGCCCACACAAGTGAACACTTGGGATCTTTTAACCATTGAATTACAATGTAAGGAAAGGAAGTCAGGATATTGTTCAGTTTTTGTGCCTGATATTGAGAATAAGCAGCTTGGGAGGGAGGTGGTTTTAAGTAAAATTCTTTGGTCCATAATCAGATTTTTCCAGCCTGTCAAAATGTAGAAATGGTCACATTCTTTGATTTGTCTCAAATACCTGTATTTCAAATGGTTTTCTATTCCTTGTATCAAGTTCTCCGTTTGAAATAAAGGTGGGCAACTGTATTGGTCTGAAGCAGTAGAACAAAGTTTGAGCCCAGTGACCCCTTTAAATCCTATAAAGTTTAATTCTGAGTATGAAGCTTATCCCCAGAACTAAACTTTATTCTTCTTAAAGGTGCCACTGGGCTCAAACTTTGTTCAAAGGTCTGTCAGTGACCAGGGCAGAATACACAGCATCTGTTGCAAAGAGGCTACTGGAAGAGCTTCCTCTGTGCTTTTCTGAAATTAGAAGGCTGACTGTTGTCAATCTCAGAACGCAGAACACCAGGTGTCTTGTCTCTCTGATTTGGTAGCAGAAATAATGTAGAATTGCTTAGCTGTAGACTGGGAAGAGGGGCAGGGGTCTGAAGAACCTGCACATGTATGCTGAAAAGGGGAGGTGGTTCTACTGTTGATTGGGAAGTGCCAGCCAAGACTGCCCAGAAAGCCCAAATTTCAGCTTTGGCCTAGGGAAGACTCAAAGGAGATGTTGCCACCCCTGGCCAGCTAGCCAGTAAGGGTGGGTGCTTGAGGCTACCACTCTGGCCGGTTACCACATCAGCAAGGGGCTGGCCGGGGAGTGTTGGAAGATCCGGCAGACTGCTTCACAGTAACTGTGTAGAGCACTGACTGGTTTATTTAAACTGCTCTGCTCCAGAGTCTCAGCAGAGAAGATATTTCCAGAACCCCACACTTCCCCTTTCTCTGTATCCTCTCTATTGTCACAGCATAGGTGGTTTTGGGCATCGGGATGGATCCTTCTGGGGGAGATGGGCCTGTGTGCCCACATCTCTCATTTTGGGGACTTCCCTTAAGGGGTCTTAGGGGTTGAACCACTTTGTGGTATGCCCAATTCATGGGTTGTTAATGGGTTCGCCAACATGTGGGAAATGTTACCAGTTAACAGCAGCTGCCCTTGTGGGTAGCACAACAAAATAATGTTACTCCCTGATTTTCCCCTGCAGGTGGGCTAAGAGAGCAGTTTATTAAGCAGTTGGCAGGTCACTCAATACTCAGATCCACCTCCATGCTGTGACAATGCTCCTTGGTCTGTAATCAATAAAAAGTTGTGGTCTTTTCAATTCCACAAAAGTGTCACTGTTTATGTTGTTTGCTCTCCTCATGGCCACTCCCTAATAAGGCCTGGGCCTGCAATGTGCTACTTAGCTTGCTACTGTTGTCCATCAGAATCTCCCTTCCAAGACAGAAGAAAGCCCACTGGGACAGATTGCACATTAAAAAAAAATGACTAGTGTAGGAGAATCAGAGATATGGGGGACAAAGGGTTAACATTCCACTGGAATGGAGAACTTGAGTGATAAGCTACTCCTTCTCTTTGATTGGCCAGTGCAGCTGAAGATAAACTTTCTGGCCAGTGAGGTGCTGAAGAGAGTTCAGTTCTGTTCAGTTCATTCCATTCCAGAGGTTTTGTCATTCCATTCTGAAGGCAGTCAGCTGGTTTCTGACAGAGTTTGGAGTCAGTGAGTCTGACAGGAAAAATCAGACAGGTTCACCTTAGAGCAGCAGTGTCAAACATACAGCCTGGGGGCCAAATTAGGCCCCTGGAGGTGTCTTATCAGGCCCCTGAGCAACTGGCTCTTGTCTGCTTCCTTCTCCCTCTCTCTTGCTTCCTTCTGCATCTCAGCTTGCTTTACAAGGCTTGCTCAATTGCACAGGAGCTGCAGAGCAAAACCTCAATTTCCTCCATTGGTTGAGGCTCCTCTTCCTCCTGGTCCCCTGAGGAGGGATGGGAAGAGCCAGAGCTTCCTTTACCCAGTTCCCCGGATCCCATGGGAGAAATACAAAGAAAGCATCTTTAAGACCAACACATGATAATGCGTTATTTTAAGTTTATAAATTGCAGATTTATACCCCACCCTTCTCCCTGAATCAGAGACTCAGAGCGGCTTACAATCTCCTATGTCTTCTCCCCCCCCCCCCCACAACAAGACACCCTGTGAGGTGGGTGGGGCTGGGAGGCTCTCACAGCAGCTGCCCTTTCAAGGACAACACTGCAATAGCTATGGCTAACCCAAGGCCATTCCAGCAGCTGCAAGTGGAGGAGTGGGGAATCAAACCCGGTTCTCCCATATAAGAGTCTGTACACTTAACCACTACACCAAACTGGTTCTCTAATCTTAAATAGGTACATACTTGGCCCGGCCCAACACAGCCTGGCCCATCAAGGTCTCATTTATGTCAGATCCGGCCCTCATGAGTTTGACACCCCTGCCTTAGAGTGAAGGAAAAAGACTCCTTTGCCTTAACTGTAGGATTCCTATCCTGAGGAAGAATTCATTAACAGATTTCAGAGTCTCAGTGTCAGCCTAAACTGAAATACACTTTACACAGACACCAGAACTGGGATGGTGATTTGCTGAGAATAACGGAGTAGCATGCTGAAATTCTCTTTCAAGTCAAAAGGAACAGGGTTGTATCTTCTGAGGAGAAGAAGATTAATTCCTACCCAGTTTATCTGGGGGTTTGTCTCTGAAGAGGACTCTGGGTCTGATGGGAAAAGGAAATGGTTTTAGACAAGTCAGGAGTCAGAAGCAAATTGTGTTTCCAAGAAGGGAGTGAATTAGGTGCTTAAAGAAAGAGACTAATTCCAGGGAAACTGATACTAGTCTTTATCATAGAGAACTCCATTCTGGATAGGATAGAAATAGTTTTCTAATCTAGTCTAATTTGGATGGATAGGGACGCAGGAAAGCATGTTCAACATCCATGGCAGAATGGACTTTACTATTTTAGAATGCAAGTGATGGATGCTGGTTAGAAAAACTCTCAGAACATGCATAAAAATACCACTCATGGTTAAATTTATTTAATTATTAAATGTATTAAATTACAAAGGCCCACTAGCAAAGCATGATATGAAGTGATGTAGCTGCCCACTTTTCTTTTTTTGCTTGCTACACTGGTTTTCTTTTTCCACACAGGTTTTGGGTTTAAAAAAACAAAAACAAAAAAACTTGAGCATTCAGCAATGTCATTTCGTACTTGCATTTTAATCCCAGAATAATAAGCATCCCTGAGTAGGAGATTATTATTCTGATCTCAGAATAATAGGCATTCCATATTCAGAGAAGCATTCTAAAGTAGAACACAAGATGTACCAAAAGTAGATAAAGCCACCCAACACTGAACAATTTCTCGTACTTGAAGGTGGAAAGTGCCATCAAGACACAGCTGCCAGGAAAACCTCAGGGCTGCTGCAGCCTGCCCGACATGGCATATACTTTCATAAAGATGGGGTAGCCACTGAGAAGATAGCTGGGCCTTGGCTGGCATAACTGCATGGCATCTAGGAAGAGAAGACCCTGCTAGTAACAGTGTAGAGGCTGCTTTAGAACACACTGAGCTTTTGAGTGGTTTTAAGTGTGAAGAAGGCACCTTGAATTGGACCTAGGAATAGGTAGGCAAACATGTAATCCATAAATTGGATGAATTGCATCCAAGGGTTCTAAAAAGAGCTTGCGCTATGTAATTTCTGAGCCTCTGACTGTTATTTTTGAGAATTCTTGGAGAACAAGAGAGGTGCCAGAAGATTGGAGGAGGTTGAATGTTGTCCGCATCTTCAAGAAGGGGGAAAAAGATGTTCCGGATAACTACCGACCCATCAGTTTGACATCTATACCTGGAAAAGTTTTAGAACAAATCATCAGACAGTCGGTCCTGGAACATTTAGAAAGAATGGATGTGATTACTAAGAGACAGCATGGTTTTCTCAAGAACAAGTCATGTCAAACTAACCTGATCTCTTTTTTTGAGAAGGTGACTATCTTGCTGGATCAGTGGAATGCTGTAGACATCATTTATTTTGATTTCAGTAAGGCTTTTGATAAGGTTCCACATACTATCCATGTTGACAAGTTGGTAAAATGTGGTCCGGATCCTGTTACCATTAGGTGGATCTGTAACTGGTTGACAGATTACACCCAAAGAGTGCTTGTGAATGGTTCCTCATCCTCTTGGAGAGGAGTGGCAAATGGAGAGCCTCAAGGATCTGTCCTGGGACATGTTTTGTTCAACATCTTTATCAATGATTTGGATGAAGGAATAGAGGGAATGCTTATGAAATTTGCAGATGATACGAAATTGGGAGGGGTTTCAAACACAGAAGAAGACAGAAACAGGATACAGGATGACCTTGACAGGCTGAAAAACGGGGCTAAAATCAATAAAATGAATTTTAATGGGGATAAATGTAAAGTTCTGCATTTAGGTAGGAAAAATCCCATGCATAGTTATAGGATGGGGGAGACTTGTCTTAGCAGTAGTATGTGCGGAAAGGATCTAGGGGTCTTAGTGGATCATATGCTGAACATGAGTCAACAGTGTGATGTGGTGGCTAAAAAGGCAAATGCAATTTTGGGCTGTATCAACAGAAGTATAGTGTCCAGATCACATGATGTGATGGTATCGCTTTACTCTGCTCTGGTAAGACATCACCTGGAGTATTGTGTTGAGTTTTGGGCACCACATTTTAAGAAGGATATAGACAAGTTGGAATGGGTCCAGAGGAGGGTGACAAAGATGGTGAGGGGTCTGGAGATCAAGTCCTATGAGAAAATGTTGAAGGAGCTGAGGATGTTTAGCCTGGAGAGGAGACTGCTGAGAGGTGATATGATCACCATCTTCAAGTATTTGAAGGGCTGTCATATATAGAGGATGGTGAAGAATTGTTTTATTTGGCCCCGGAAGGTAGGACCAGAACCAATGGGTTGAAATTAAATCAAAAGTGTTTCCAACTCAACATTAGGAAGAACTTCCTGACCGTTAGAGTGATTCCTCAGCAGAACAGGCTTCCTCGGGAAGTGGTGGGTCCTCCTTCCTTGGAGGTTTTTAAACAGAGGTTAGATGGTAATCTGACAGCAATGAAGATCCTGTGAATTTAGGGGGAGGTGTTTGTGAGTTTCCTGCATTGTGCAGGGGGTTGGACTCAATGACCCTAGAGGTCCCTTCCAACTTTATGATTCCATGATTCTATAAGGGAAGAGCAACTATATTTTTGGCCAAACTGCCCATCTGATTGCAGCTAAAGTCAAGCTCTTAGAATCTGAGGTCGAAACTTGCAGTGTTCTGTGGAAGTCTGGGTATGTGCAGTTTAATGAATCTGATGCAATCATAGTGGCTCTGCAGTAAAGGCTCCCTCCTACACCATCCAAGGAAAACAAAACCTTATGCCAGAACTCCTGTAATTTCTCTCTGTTTGTGGAAATAAGAACTGTTATATGATCTTAACCACAGGTCCACAGTGCCGATGAGGGCATATGGCAGGTGTCGCAAGGACTGCAAAATGTGTTTTATAGCAGAGGAAAAATTAAATTGCCACTGTCCAAACTCAGTGTTTGACAGAAATTTGCAAAACGACTGGCAGGTCCTAAGCAATTTCTAAGTAAGTCATCACAGCTACTCAGTGTTTGTGTTAGAAGCCCGGTCTTCTCAATACTTTGCCCACTGCCCTGTGGATCTCTTTGTTCCGCAAGCTATAAATGATGGGATTGATCAGGGGTGTGACTACTATGTAAAGGACAGCTGTCTGCTTGTCACGATCAATAACTGCATCAGCACCAGGTCTCATATACGTAAAGATGAGGATACTGTAGAACAGGATGACCACCACCAGGTGGGAGGTACAAGTGGAAAGTGCCTTCCGCCGTCCAACTCTTGATGGCATTTGAAACACAGAATAAAGAATGCACCCATAGGAGGTTAGGATAACTGAAAAGGGACCCACAAGGACTAATGTAGACACAAATAAAATAATGGGCTCTACGTAGTGGGCTTCTTTGCATGTATATTTAAATACAGCTGCCTGCTCACAGAAGAAGTGGTTGATGCGGTTGCTCCCACAAAAGGGGGCAGAAATAGTGCAGGTCACATTGACTGAAGCAAGGAGAAACCCAGATGCCCAGGAAGCTGAGATGAGCTGCCACTGACGTTTCCTGCTCATAACAGCAGCATATACCAAGGGGCTGCAAATGGCCAAGCAACGGTCATAAGCCATGGCAGTTAGAATAAAGCATTCAGTGCATCCCAGGCAGGTGAGCGCATACATCTGAGCTGCACAGCGGGTGAAGGAGATAGCACCATTTCCAGTCATCAGGTGAACCAGCATCTGAGGCACAGTAGTAGTGACAAAACAGATCTCTAGACCAGAAAGATGTGTGAGGAAGAAGTACATGGGTGTGTGGAGACATGGGTCAGCCCACACAAGTAATATGATCAGCAGGTTCCCTGCAATAGTAGCTGAGTACATGAGGAAGAATACCACAGAGAGCAGAATCTGAGTCTTGCGATGGCTGGAGAGTCCCATCAAGATGAACTCTGTGACAAAGGTGAGGTTCTCAGCTCTCATCCTGGCTGCAGAGAAAATGCAAGTTAGATTCTCTGGTGCAGTCTTAAAACCCACTAAGGTAAACCCCAAACCAGCCTGTTGAATTAAACAGCATTAGGGATATGTGCAAAAATTTATCAAATTCTGGTACATTGGACCACCCAAATATCAGTATTCCTGATACTTTCAAATTCCAATAACAAGATGGTATTTGGATTCATGACTTTTCATGGAGTCTCAATTTTATTTTTATTCCATTACACCCTATAGGGAACATTATAGTCAATGGGGAACCTACCTAGGGATTTCTGGGTGTCTGGGCTCTGTTTTTTTCTCCCTTCGGTACAGGCACCAAATTTGCAGCATAGCTGCTGGTGCCTCCTTTCAGAAGAACCCCCAATTTTTTTAAAAAAAAGATTGGACTAGGGGGTCCCCCAAGAATGTGCCCCTCCTCCACTGCCTCCAATGAAGGGAAAACAAAAAAAGCAAGTTCAATTGAAGCCCAGCAAAACAGAATGAAAGTCCCAGAGAATCTTTTCAGTAGGAGCATTTTTACAAGCCCAACAGAGCCAGTGCAATGTACAGACTGCCCAGCAAAACCCAGTGCTACTGTGGCAATGTGGCTCAACAGGACAGATCTCAAGCCCAGAATTGCAATCCAAACCATGGAGGAGGGATTGAAAGCCCAGCAGAATCAATGCAATGTAGTGCCCAGCCAGGAAAATCCAGTGCCACTGTGGCAATGCCAGCTGTACAATGAATCCAAATTAGGGAAGAGGATTGCAAGCCCAGCAGAACCAGTGCAATGTACAGTGCCCAGTAGAACCCAGTGCCAGAATAGAGCTAATGCCAAGCACAGAATCACAATCCAAGCTGTGTGGGGTTTTTTGAAGCCCAGCAGAACCAGTGCAATCTGCTACCACATAGCAGAACCCAGTACCATTGTGACAATGAAAGCCAAAGAAGCGTAATGGCAAAGTACAGAACTTGGATCCTCCTTCATAGTAAGGCCACTCTCACCTCCACTTTGCACTACCTCTATTTTAGCGGCAATTTCTCTGCTGAGTCTCCCTTGCCCTATGCTTCAGGCATTCACCCTGTTCTCTGTTTATATTTCATGTGGTTGTTTCAATAGTTAAAAGATTTTCTATTGCATTTTTTTAAAATAGATTCAGTTTCGAAAATGTCACTAAACTTCACTGGGAAGAAGGAAGCAATTGAGTGTCACAGAGCTAAAGGAGGATATATGCAGCTGCATTATCCTGAATTGGAACCCCTTGCTCCATCAAGGTTTGTGTTGTCTATTCAGACCGGCAGCTGGCATCCAGGATCTCAGATGGTTTTCCACACCACCCATGACCTGGTCTTTCTAAGTGGAGGAGCCAGGCAGTGAACCTGGGACCTTCTGCATGCATGCCAAGCAGATGCTGGACCACAGAACCATAGCTCCAGGCAAAGCCCTCTCGCCCATCCTGTGCACAGCCAATGTCTACTGCTAATTGAGAGCCAGTTTGGTGTAGTGGTTAAGTATGAGGTCTCTTATCTGGGAGAACTGGGTTTGATTCATCCTCCACATGCACCTGCTGATGTGAACTTGAGTCAGTCACAGGTTCTTACAGAGATGTTCTTCTCAAGAGCAGTTTTTGTCAGAGCTTTCTCATCTCCACCTACCTCACAGGGTTTCTGTAGTGGGGAGAGGAAGGGAAAGGAGACTGTAAACCACTCTGAGACTACTTTGGGTAGTGAAGGCAGGGTATAAATCCAATCTCTTCTTCTTCTAACTAGAAAAAAAACAAGGATGGGTCCTACCAGCTATTCATCTCAGTCTTGCCCATTTTCTCTGCCCACTACTAGGGATGTGCAAAAAAAAAAAAAAATTCGGAATTACACGGATTCGGAAGTACACGGGGGAAAAAATTTCGGATTCCCCATGCACTACTGAATACAGTATTCGGAATAGCCGCATATACGGTAGATGCACGGCTATTACCGAATATACGGCCCTATTATACCCTATGGGCCATTGAAATCAATGGCAAATAGGGTATATTTGAAGCCGCCTGGAGGGGGGGGGTTTGAGGGAGAGCCCCCAAATTTGCAGGGGACCTGCAGGGGACTCTCCCCTCCAACCCCCCCAAGTCCCAAAAAGATTGAGCCAGGGGATCCCATTCCAGGGGCACCCAAAGAGGGTGCCCCTATTCCATCATTATACCCTATGGGCCATTAAAATCAATGGCAAATAGAGTATAATTGAAGCCGCCTGGAGGGGGGGGGTTGAGGGAGAGCCCCCAAATTTGCAGGGGACCTGCAGGGGACTCTCCCCTCCAACCCCCCCCAAGTCCCAAAAAGATTGGGCCAGGGGATCCCATTCCAGGGGCACCCAAAGAGGGTGCCCCTATTCCATCATTATACCCTATGGGCCATTAAAATCAATGGCAAATAGGGTATAATTGAAGCCGCCTGGAGGGGAGGGGGTTTGAGGGAGAGCCCCCAAATTTGCAGGGGACCTGCAGGGGACTCTCCCCTCCAACCTCCCCAAGTCCCACAAAGATTGGGCCAGGGGGTCCCTGTCTTTGGGCTCCCCAAAAGGCCCATTGCCAACAATGATGGGGAAAGCCCAATTAGCCACTTCCTCCACTACAATTGCTGTGGGGAAAGTGGCTCTGGCCAGAGGGGGGTTTGAGGGAGAGGCCCCAAAACTGCAGGGCAGCTTCAGGGGACTCCCCAGCATGCAACCCCCCTGGCCCCAAAAGACAGCACCCATCTGTGGGCACCCCAAAAGGAACACTGCTCCCAATGGTGAGAAAAAACCAATTAGAGCCACTTCCTCACTGCAATTGTCATGGGAAGTGTGGCTCTGGGGAGCAGGAGGTTTTGAGGAGAGCCCCCCAAACTGCTGTGCAGCTTCAGGGCACTGTCCCACACAAAACCCACAAGGCCCAAAAAAAATTGGACCAGGGGGTCCAATTCCTGGGGCACCCAAAGCCAAACCTAACTTCACACCAGAGAATCTCTATAGGCCCCAAATGCACTACATCCCTCTATCTAATCTATGAACCCTGGGCCTGCAGGCCTGGCACCAATATAAACCCAGTTGCCAACGTCACTGCCACACAAAACACAATCTGCTCAAGGTCTGCTCTGCAGACCTGGCTGCAGCAAACCCAGATGCCAGCTCTCCAGCCCTGCCCCAAACAACACGGGGAGAGCTGGCCAACCACAAAAAGCCTGCTGGTTCTGGGTCTCTCACCCAGGTGCCAGCTTCCCTGCCACAGAACACACAATCTACAGATGCCAGCTCTCCAGCCCTGCCCCAAATAACAAGGGGAGAGCTGGCCAACCACAAAAAGCCTGCTGGTTCTGGGTCTCTCACCCAGGTGCCAGCTTCCCTGCCACAGAACACACAACCTACTCTATAAAAACAAGAAAGTGACCCAGCCCACACACACCCTCACCAACCCCCACACCAACCAGAGGCAATTTAAAAAAACAAAACAAAACCAGCAGAATCACAAAAGGCCAAGTGTTAAAAAAGTGGCCTTTTCACCAACAAGAAAAGGGGGACAAAAGTGGCCTTTTAAACAATGGAAATTAGGCCAAACAGCACCTGCCCCAAGAACCCAAAGAAAAGAGTAACAGCAGCAGCACAACACAGCACAGCAGCAACAAATCAAACACTGAATACTTTTAAAACAGTAAAAAATTAACTTTTAACAATACAGGAACTTTGCCACCCCCTCCCCCCCAAAAAACCCTTCACCCTAACCCCAAGAAATCCAAGCCACCCAAATCAGGAGAAGTAAAAGGACACTGCACTTTTAAAAGTCCTCTCACTAAATTAAGATATGGGCAAATTGTCAAAACCCCCCCACCCCAGGCCCCCTCCCCAAGCAGAAACCCCCAAATAAGCTACCCCACCACCACCCAAATCTGGATAAGTAAAGGGACTCTAAGTCTTTAAAAAAAGTCCTTTTACCAACAATAAATAAAAACAAGAACCCAAAGAGCGTCTTACCTTGTCTTCCAGGGAAGTCTGAGTGAGAGAGCTGCAGCAGGCAGCAGCTTAAGCAATCTCTCACACACAGCATGGAGGAGTCAGCCAGGAAGGGAAGACTCCTTAGAAAGCCCTTCAAAGCATGCATTTGCAATGAATTTTGCAAATGCATGCTTTGGATTGGCTGCTGGGGCTCCTCTTTCCCCTCCCCCCCTCCCTGATCCCAGGGAGGTTAAGGCAGAGGCGGGAAGAAGCCACTAAAGGCGCCTTTGAAGCTCCAGAAGCTAATTGCCGCCTTTTGTTTTGAATTGGCAGCTGTTTGCTTACGAATAGCTATTCGTAACTACACAGCGAGCCTATTCGGCTGCCGTATAATGGGCGCTTATGGAAGTCGGCTGCAGGCTATTCCGTATGCGGCCGAATCAGCACTGGTTCGGCTGTAAATACAGCTCGGCCGAGCCGAATGCACATCCCTACCCACTACAGGTGCCTCCTGCTTAGTTTTATTCTAGTAGGTCCCACAGTGGTTGAAGGGGACTCTTCTTTCTCCTTCATCAGCAGAAAAGCTGGCAGCACCAAACCCACCATTTCCTGAGCTCAGTTCTGAAACATATATGTTACATCTGGATCAGATGGTAGAAAGAACATTTCTGGAATTCGATTCCTTATTTCTGCACATCCTTAGAGCAGAGAATTAAGAAAGTGTAAGTATGGCCATACCCCAAAAGATAAACTGAACCAGGAGTGGAATTCTAGCAGGAGCACCTTTGCATATTAGGCCGACCCCCCCCCCCTCGCCCCCGGATGTAGCCAATCCTCTAAGAGCTTACAAGGCTCTTTTTTATAAGCTCTTGGAGGACTGGCTACATCAGGGGTGTGTGGCTTAATATACAAAGGAGCTACTGCTAGAATTCCACCCTGAACTATACCAACAATATGTCACAACGTGAATTTCAAACTGCAGAATATGAGCTTCCCTTCAGATTTCTCCTGGGTGTTCCTCAACAACCAAGAAAGATTTTCTCACCTCGTAGATATCTGATAAGGTGTTCAGCAGCACAGCAAGTTTCAGTCCAATTTCTCAGGCAAGATGTTGAGGAATTTCAAGAATGGTAACTGGGTATCTGTGTTGATCTGAAGCGGCAGAATGACGTTTCAGTCCAGTGACCCCTTTAAGACCAACAAAGTTTAATTCTGGGTATAAAGCTTATACTAAACTATGTCGTTCCTGAATGTACTGCTGGATTCAAACTTTGTGTTAAGGACATTCATGGGTCTATCCATGTCCTGGGCAGAACACACAGCACCTGTTGCAAAGAGTTTACTGGCAGACCAAAAATAACAAATTAATAAACACACGAATGAAAACCTCTATCTGTCAAAAAAAAAAATTACTGGGAGAGCTTTCTCTGCGCTTTTCTGAAATTAGAAGGCTGACTGTGGTTGATCTCAGAAGGCAAGAATACCAGGTGTTTTGGGCCTCTGATATGATATCATGTAGAATTGCTTAGCTCTAAAATGGGATGGGGCGGGGAGTCTAAGAGCCTGCACACATTATGGTTCTGCTACTGACTGGGAATGTGCTGCTTAGCTTTTGACTGTTGTCCATCAGAATTGCCCTTCCAAGACAGAAGGAAGCTTACACATCCAGCTTTTCTGAGGTGGTTCATCTACTCTAGGATTACAGTAGATGCTTCTTGATTTGGTGTCAGCCCAGTGGTCTTTCTAGCATGGCACTGTCTCTCCTGGCAAAGTGGCAGCAGCTCTCTGAGGTCTTGCATACAGTCTGTGCATGGACTCTTATCTGTGCGCAGACTCTTATCTGGGAGAACCGGGTTTGCTTCCCCTCTCCTCTACTTGCACCTGCTGGAATGACTTTGGATCTACCCTAGCTCTCTTAGAGCTGTTCTGCTCAAGAGCAGTTCTTGGAGAGCTCTCTCAGCCCCACTTACCTCACAGGGTGTCTTTTGTGGGGAGTGGAAGGGAAAGGAGATTTGTAAGCCGCTCTGAGACTCCAAGTGAAGGGTGCGGTATAAATCCAGCCTCTTCTATTCTTCTACTCCTCCTCTGTTGATGACTTGCTACTTTAGTTCTACACGGAGATTCCAGAGAGTTTATATGTGCAAGGCATGCATTCTTCCTCTATGCTTTGAACCTAAAGCAAGTCTAATATGCTTCTCCTTGCAATTTATAAAGTCTCGTAAAATGCCTATCATTGTAACCTGGTTTGTTGAAATCCCCAGCTATTCTGACTGGTACAAGAGTGAAAATATCTTCTTCTTTTTTTTTTGTTTCCAGTGCTCATTGAACACTTGAGGATTTAGTAAGATCTTGGACTGTGGATGTCCTCCGCTGAGATATGCCCATTCCCTTTTATGTTCTCTTCTGGATCATCATCAGCTAGCTGCTCGAATTGCCCAGGGGCTTAACAAAATGGAAACATTCCTTAATTCGGCATTACTTATGTTGCTGCTATTATGCAAGTTTAAGAATACTCCGTAATGCCTGCCCAAGGGAATCAAGGGCGCCTTGGATACTTGTATTATTTGGTTTGTATTTCATCATGGCCCTAAGGAACCACAAGTAGTGCTTTAGCTTCAGAATAACCTCGGCTTTAGCTTCAGAATAACCTCGGCTTCAGAATAACCTCGGCTTCAGAATAACCTCGGCAAGATAGACTCGACTGAGATTGAGAGACTTTTCCAGGCTCATACAATGTAAGGAAAGAGAGTCAGGACGTTCAGCTTTACCAAGAATATGAAGCTGGGGAGGGAAGTGAAATTTGAAATTCTTGGGCCCACAATCATATCTTTCCAGCCTGTCAAGAAGCAGAAGAAATTCTAACATTCCTTGGTTTGACTCAAATAGTTTTCTGTCACAATATGGAGATAATAACTATCTGTCACAATATGGAGATACTAGCCAAATCCAAATCCCTTTATTGGCATAGAAGTCAAAAGTACAGCATGGCAAATTTGCAGAGTTTCAGCTATAAAAACTAGACAAGCATCAAGAAGGGGAGCTAGTCTTTTGTTCCCTGATTGTTATGGCAGCCAAAAGGTACTTTGCAGCTAGGCTAGTGGTATGGGAACATCGGTCAGATAACAGAAAGAAAACCAGCTTTGCCTCAGGTAGTCCATAAAGGTTAGACAGGATAGGTTTGATTATACAGTCCTGCACTTCCCCATAGAAATCATAGTGAAGTCAGACATGGGCGACCATTTTGAGGTGCCTTCCATTACATGGGCAGAATCTTTCCTGATAAGGGCTGTTGGTAAACCTCCCAGACAGTACTGCTGAGAGTAAAACATTAAGTCTTCCTAACATAAAAGAGTGGCGTAACTGGGGTCACGTAAGCTGGGAAAGGTAGGCAGCAGGCAGCCCATAATTTGGAAAGATACCAAATGCTAAAGGGGAACATGCTTTATGTTCAGAGGAACAAAGGGACTGTTTCTCAATATCTAAAATCCTCTGTTTCAGAATTCTGAATGCCTGCATTTCACTTAGCATACAGATGTTGTCCAGGGAGACATCTATGGAATGTATTTTCTTCTGGATCCGACTATGCCAATTGGAAACAAAGGAGCCTGCTAGCATCATATGAATATAACTAGCAGGGTCTACCCTAAAGTGTAGGCATAGCCAAAACTTTATGGTTAGTAGCCTTGCCTTGGTTTAGATCAAATGGGTTCCAGTTTCTAGGCACATTGCAGCATAGCTAACACAGTTGGGGACCCCCCAAAATAGGGTGTAGGAACACTGCCTGAATTTGCTCAAGTTAGAAATTGAAGGCACAAATCCAAACGGGGATCACATATAATAACTGAGATACTGTTTTGGCATTAAAAACATGAATGGCGGCTGGGACAAATTGGTTACCCTTCTTGTAAAAGAAGCTAACCATCGCAGACGAGCTACCCCTTGCTGAAATGACTGCTTGCTTACGTTGAACTGTCTAGTTATGATTGTACTGGAAAAAGACCCCCAAGTATTTAAAAGATTTCACCTATTCAATATTATTTCCCTTGAGGCACCAGCTTTGTGGTTTCCAGGACTTTGAGAATACTATAATTTTGGAGTTTGCATAGTTTATAGACAGGAAATTTGTCTTGCAGTAGGGAGTAAAGGCAAGTAGCAGGCGCGTGAGGCCCTTCTGTGAGCGTGACAGTACAACTGCATCGTCAGCACAAAGCAATAAAGGAATAACATATGGCCCAAGTTTAGGGGAGTGACCATCAATAGCATTTAGGTAAGGGGCCAGATCATTCAGGAATAAATTGAACAGATAAGGGGCTAGAATGCAGCCCTGTTTGACTCCCCAATTAGAAGTGATCTTTGGGGTTAACACACTTAGACCATTATACCGCACTTGACAGCTATTAACGGAATACATTTTACAGATAAGAAAAAGTAGGCGTTTATCCAGGCCCACGATGTCCAGTTTATTCCAGAGAAGGTCCCTGGGAATAGAGTCAAATGCCCCTTTTAAATCAAGGGAGGCCACAAATAGCCTTCTCCCCCCTGTACCACTGTATTTCTCTATCAGATAGTTAAGTGTTATGCAGTGGCCCAGTGTAGACTTACTGGAGCAAAATCCAATCTGTTCTCTACTTGGGAGATTTTGCTCTTGCATCCTTGAAGTAAGTTTTCCCAAGAGGTGTCTTGCGTATAATTTGCCTGCTATGTCAAGCAGACTAATTGGGAGGTAGTTCTCTGGTGCTTGTGGGTCACCCTTCTTGTAAATTGGGACCACTATGGAATTTGTCCATGATTCAGGCATGGTCCCTGTTTTATTAATGACTGTGAAGAGAGTCATCAGAGGAGAAGCCCACCAATCAGGATTGTTTGTAAATAGCTCTGGTGGGAGACCGTCTGGGCCTGGAGCCTTCCCTGCCTTCAACTGATTGATTAGATGATCGATCTCTTTGGGACGAACAGGGGGCCATTCAGGTATATCGGGAGGGATTTGTTCTTGCTGATCTGATACAATGGACAGAGGGTCAAAAAATAAGTGCTGGAAGTGGTCTATCCAGACCTCAGCGGGGGCGGGATGTCTAAAACAATGGCTCTTCGTGTCAGAAGCACCAGTAACTAATGACCAGGAAAGCTTACTGTTAGAGGCAGTAGAGGCACTAATAAGTAAATCCCAGTTCTTGATGCATAATTGTCTTTTCTTAGGGGCCACAGTATCTCTGAGCTTATTTTTCAGTTCAAAATAGTTCAAAAAGATATTGGCAGCAAGGCTGTTATGATAAGTGTGATATACTGCGCGCAGTTGATGTTTCAGTTCTTGGCATTCCTTATCATACCACGGGTCTGACTTCCAAACAGGGGAACTGGGTTTAGCAGACGATGGTTGTTTATAAAAGTTAATTATGGCAGAGGTTATATTGCTATACATTTGGAGGGCCTCAGAAAGGTTTTCAGCTTCAACCAGTTGTTGGTTTAGTTCTGTTAATTTGCTTGCTTAACGTAAGAGCCACATAGAATAAATGTCAGATGTCTGAGAGCTGCAAGGGAAGGAAGGAAGGCAGGCAAAAAGATGGGGAGGAAGGGGGATGTGGAAAGAAAGCCACTTTAAATGCATTCTCCAAGCTGCTGGCTGGCATGGAAAAGTGATTTTAAGAGACCAATGCCTTCTCCAAGCCGGCCAGTGAGGGCTACAAGAGCCACACAATATAGGGTTGCCAAATCCAATTCAAGAAATATCTGGGGACTTTGGGGGTGGAGCCAAGAGACATTGGGGTGGAGCCAGGAGTAAGGTTGGGACAAGCATCATTGAACTCCAAAGGGAGTTCTGGCCATCACATTTAAAGAGACCGCACACCTTTTAAATGCCTTCCCTACATTGGAAATTATGAAGGATAAGGGCAACTTCTTTGGGGGCTCATAGAATTGGAGCCCCTGATTCAATCTTTTTGAAACATGGAGGATCTTTTGGGGAGAGGCACTGGATGCTATGCTATGAATTAGGTGCCTCTACCTCAAAAAATAGCCCCCATAGAGCCCCAGATACCCACAGATCAATTCTCCATTATCCTCCTTGTGAATTGCTTTCCATAGGGAATACTGGATTGCCCAGCAGACATTTCCCTCCTCCTCCCCCTGGTTTCTGATGACCCTGAAGTGAGGGGAGGGCCTCCAAACCGGGGGATTCCCTTCCTCTACCTGGGGACTGGCAACCCTAACACAATATTTATTTATTTATTTATTTATTTATTACTTTATATTTATATCCCGCCCTCTCCGCAAGCGGACTCAGGGCGGCTTACAATATCATAAAAACAATCAATTTCATAAAACATATAAAACCATAATACATTTATCAAGTTAAAAACTATTACAATATCTCAGTCTAGTCTGGCGGTATTAGGTTCTGACTATGACCACCAGCTTCTGTAGGATGTCCGGTGGCAGCCCATTTTCAGTCAACCAGAAAAGCCTGCCTGAACAGTTCGGTCTTACAGGCCCTGCGGAACGCCGACAAATCCCGCAGGGCCCTTATAGCTTCTGGGAGGGTGTTCCAGAGTTCTGGTGCTGCCACCGAGAAGGCCCTAGATCTTGTTGCGGATAACCTGGCTTCTTTTGGGCCAGGGGCGGACAGCAGATTTTTTGTCCCTGATCGCAGTGCTCTCTGGGGAATATATGGGGAAAGGCGGTCCCGTAGATAGGCAGGTCCCTGACCATAAAGGGCTTTAAAGGTTAATACCAACACCTTGAAGCGAACTCGGAACACAACAGGCAACCAGTGCAGCTCTCTCAGCTGTGTGTGAAAGCAATATGTGTGAAAGAGCCACATATTGTGATAAAAGGAAGTCCTTCTTCACCCAAAGGGTGATTAACACATGGAATTCACTGCCACAAGACGTGGTGGTGGCTACAAGGATAGACAGCTTCAAGAGAGGATTGGATAAGCATATGGAGCAGAGGTCCATCAGTGGCTATTAGCCACAGCTTATCGTTGGAACTCCCTGTTTGGGGCAAGTGATGCTCTATATTCTGGGTGCTTGGGGGGCACAGTGGAAGGGCTTCTAGTGTCCTGGCCCCACGGGTGGACTTTCTTATGGCACTTGGGGTTTCTGGCTACTTGGGGTTTCTGGCCAAAGCTGTTTGCACAGGTGCCAATTAACTACTGATTCTGTGGTTACTTTGTGACTGTAATTTTTGCTCTTATTTTGTGGTGTATTTTGCCCGGTTTGTTTCATTTGCGGTTTTTAGTATTTGTTTATCTTCTGATGATTTTTTCACAATTTGTTTCTCAGTTATATGATATTTTACTTATATTGTATTCCACCTGTATATTTTATCTCCATGAACCTCTTTGATACTTTTGTTTGTAATAGCCTATGGCTTAACACAAATAAATAAACTATTCACTATTCACATATTGTGATAGTATATTGTGAAAGAATTATGTGTAGTTTGTGTCTTACAGCTCTCAAACGTCTGACATTTATTCTATGTGGCTCTTATGTTAAGCACATTTGGCCATGCCTGCAACACTTATCATATTGCCAGTGTTCAAGCAGGAGTGTGCCTCTGTTTTATTTTATCTACTGGAGAGGTCCTCAACCTTGTTATGCCCATGGGTGCTCTTGGAATTTTGAGAAAGGAATGGAGACAACACCACAAAATGGCCACCATGGAGCACTGACCAATCATAAGATGTTAAGAAATTTGCCTCATTAATTTAAAAAAAATACTAAAAAAGATCCAGAGAAGTTAGCCATGTTGGTCTGTTGTGGCAAAATAGTTAAGAGTCCAGGAGCACCTTTAAGACTAACAAATTTATTGCAGCATAAGCTTTTGATGCTTTTGAGCTGTCGTGCTGGAGAAGAATCTTAAGAGTCCCTTACAACAAGTGTTGAAGGGGTGGCCAAACTTGCTTAACATAAGAACCACATAGAATAAATGTCAGATGTTTGAAAGCTGTAAGACATGAACTACACATAATTTATTGCAGTATATGCTTTTGATGCTTTTGAGCTGTGGTGCTCGAGAAGAATCTTGAGAGTCCCTTGGACTGCAAGAAGATCCAATCAGTCAGTCCTAAGGGAAATCAACCCAGACTGTTCCCTGGAAGGTCAGATGCTGAAGCTGAAGCTCAAATACTTTGGCCACCAAATGAGAAGGGAGCACTCACTGGAGAAGATCCTGATGCTGGAAAAGACAGAAGGCAAAAGAAGAAGGGGGCGGCAAAAGATGAGATGGCTGGACAGCGTTACTGATGTAACAAACACGAATTTGAGAAGACTTCGGAGGATGGTGGAAGACAGAAGGGCCTGGCATGACTTTGTCCATGGAGTCGCAGAGAGTCGGACTCAACTGTGCGACTGAACAACAAAAGTTTTTGAGAAACCAAGCTCTCTGCTCAGCACTAACAGTGTTCCTTCCCAGCTCTTCCTGCCATATAATTGGCTGAAATTGAGGGCCTCCCTAAGAGATTATAGAAATGGGATGCAGAGACACAGAAACAGCCCATCGTATGGCAGGAAAAGCTGAGAAGGGAACACTATTAGTGCTGAGCAGAGAACTGTGTTTCTCAAAAGCTTATGATCAGGGCTTTTTTGTAGCAGGAAGTCCTTTGCATATTAGGCCACACTCCCCTGATGCAGCCAATCCTCCAAGAGCTTACACTAGGCCCTGTACTAAGAGCCCTGCAAGGTCTTGGAGGATTGGCTACCTCAGAGGTGTGTGGCCTAATATGCAAAGGAGATCCTGCTAAAAAAAAGACCTGCTTATGATACAATAAAATTTGTTAGTCTTAAAGGTGTTGGACTGGATGGGCCATTGGCCTGATTCAACATAGTTTCTCTTATGTCCTTAGGAATTAATATTTTTATTCAAAAGATTTTCTTTCCAACATCTTCACCACTGCCTTGTGGATATCCTTGTTCCGCAAAGTGTAAATGATAGGGTTAAGGAGAGGGGTGACTACAGCATAAAGGACAGCAATCTTCTTATCACGATCCGGGACTGTGCGTGCCCGGGGTATCAAGTACATAAAGCAGGTGGTGCCATAGTACAAGGTGACCACTGCCAAGTGGGAGGCACAGGTGGAGAATGCCTTATGACGTCCTGAAGTAGACGTCATTTGTAACACAGAGGACAGAATGAGTCCATAAGATGTCAAGATTACAATCAGGGGGCCCAAGATGGCCAACCCAGCTGTCCCAAAAAGGATGGCTTCCAAGACGAGAGTATCAGCACAAGCAAGTTTCAACAACATTGGTAGCTCACAGAAGAAGTGGTTGAGATGGTTGGGGCCACAGAAGGGGAAATGAAGAGTGCATAAAACATTTATCAGAGCAAGGAGGAAGCCACCAAACCAAGATGCGGAAGCAAGTTGCCACTGGCGACATGTGTCCATTGCAATAGTGTATACCAGAGGGTGGCAGATGGCCAAATAGCGGTCGTAAGCCATGGCGCCCAGTAGAAAGCATTCAGCCCCAGCCAAAGACTGGAAAATGTACACCTGGAACATGCAACGAGTGAAGGAGATGGATCCATTTCCAGACAGAAGGTGAGCCAGCATCTGGGGCAAGGTGGTGGTGACATAACAGATCTCCAGTCCGGAGAGGTGCATCAAAAAGAAGTACATGGGGGTGTGGAGGTGGGAGTTGGTTCGTACCAGAAGGATCGTCATCAGATTCCCCACAAGAGAAAGCAAGTATACAAGGAGGATGACCAAAAAAAGAAACATCTGTGTCTTCCGATGACTGGAGAGTCCTGCCAAGATAAAGTCTGCCACAAATGTAAGGTTCTCGGTTCCCATTTCTGCATGCAATCAAAGGGCAAATATTGGGGTCAGTAACATTTTTTAAAAAAAACAGAATAACATTAAAGCAGGCCTTCACCAGAAGCCCAAAAGTGACCTATAAACCCAGCATATGTTCAGGATCCAAATCAGTAGCAAGATTTTCTCCTTAATTCTCCAGACTAAACCTTGCTCCGGAGTTCTTAATTGTCATGAGTTCCTCTGTATGGCTTCCATGTTTGGCAAACATTCCCCCTCAGCCCCACAGAGTGTCTGATTTTCACCCTGGTCTCCTAGAGCACAAGGAATTAGAGATGAAAAATTGTGTGGAAATTTTGAAGTCATCAAGAAAACCACTCTTCTCTTTTAGAAAGAAGTATGGGGAGAGGGAAGAATCAAAGATATGCAATACTTATTACATCTGTACTTATTTTACTGCTCTGGCAACATACAATGTATGGATTGTTACTTTATTAGCATGTAAAATTGTACTGCTTGGCATTTTTGTGATGTTTACCATCCAAATGACTTCATTTTCTACAAGACCAATTATCTATCATTAGTGCTTTAAACTAAATTAAAATTCCATATGTGTACTGTAGCCATAGAAAGGAAGCATGGTCTAGCCTAAACTTGTCAGTTCTCAGTAGCTAAGCGGGGTATTTGGGTGGGAAACTACCAAAGAAGGCTCTTCAGAGAAAAGCAACAGCAAACCACCTCTGCTTCTCACTTGCATTGAAAGCCACATACTTAGGTCTCCATTAGTCAGTCGCATCTTGATGGTACATACGTATATCTATAGTGCAATCATGGTTTAGTGAAATCTTGCTGCTTCAATACACCTGAGACAAGGCAAAGTATGCAGTATGGACAGAGAGGCACTGGTTAAATGGGCCTGTCACACTGGAACCTGAGATCCTGGAAGGGCTGGGAAACTACCTTCTCCATGGTTAACTCCATGCATAAATTATGCTCAATTCTGATTAATAAAATCATGGTTTGCAACTCGCTGTTCAAACTCCATTTCTGACCATGAGTTAACTCTAGAAATTAGCACAAACTGGCTGATGAACTAATGTGCATCATGAATTTTGGCTTGTTCATGGTTCAGGAAGTGATGTTCATGTAATGAAGAACCACCACAAACTTCCATGAATGTTGATGTCGTTTGTGGTGGTTCATAAACAGCTACTTTCTGCTCTTCACACACACACAAATAACCCATCTGTTGGGTTTAAATGGCTTGGAGTGAAAATGGCAGGGAGCAGAAAAGCAGGTAGTTAAACTTTAAATGGCTTACGAACCAATAAGAAAGAGCTCAGTTCATGAACCAACCTCCTGGTTCGTATGGGTTTGCAGCTTGTTTCATGGTTCAGCCACAAACCACGAACTGCACTACAAAATTGTAGTTCATGCCCATCCTTAGTTTACTGCTTTCTTGGCCAAGTGACAACTCCAGACAGTCCAAATGACTTACATGTTGTGCCGAATTTTTATTTAAATCAGGAGTTTATGCTACAGTTCTCCATCAGATTGTTTAGAGAAACAGTTTGAGACATTGGAAGAACCAGGGCTTTTGGACTTATGGACATATGAAGCTGCCTTATACTGAATCAGACCCTCGGTCCATCAAATTCAGTATTGTCTACTCAGACTGGCAGCGGCTCTCCAGGGTCTCAAGCTGAGTTTTTTCACACCCATTTGCCTGGACCCTTTTTTGGAGATGCCAGGGATTGAACCACTGAGCCACCGTCCCTCCCCGTCCCTTTTTCTGGGGGGAAATGTGGTGGAACAGAGTCTCCTATGTTTGCTTTTGGGGCAAATATTACAGGTTCTGATTTCAAAGGGTAATTTCAGTTTGGGCAATTGGTACAAGCAAAATGTTTCCCTTCCCATACTATAGTGAGAGTCCCAGTCAGGATTTCTCATACCTGCTTTATAAAAAGGGGGAGAGGGACTCCTTGGTACTCATTCATGGCAGAACTCTTATATGCAGGTATGATCTGGCCCTAAAACTGATAACAGGAGAGACAGGCTACTACCTAATCAAAAGCACATTCTCCAAGCAACTTCCTGCATCCCCAATAAGAAAATAAGACCCATCAGCAACCTGAAAGTACTGCTTGTCTTATAACATAAATATGCTATGAATATTTCCATTTGCACCTGTTAACTTTTTGCAGCCTTAATAGCTCAGACTAGCCCTATCTTGTCAAAGCTCAGAAGCTAAGCAGCCTCTGTACTTGGAAGGGAGACAGCCAAGGAAGACTCTGCAGAGGCAGGCGATGGCCAACCACCTCTGCTCATCTCTCGAAAACTCTATAAGGTAGAACTTCGTGGGGTCACCCCGAGGTTGGTTGAGGCTGGGCAGCATGCTTTATGTTTGCAAAAACTTACTTTAGCAAGCAGGAATTGGATGCTCCTCTTATCTAGTGTAGCACTGTTGCTCTCGGATAGCAGCAGATCTCCAGTGTCCATCGATACTTGGCTGCTTAATTCTTCAGACTTGAGACTCTGCTTTAACATGCTCCGCCGAGCAGTCTTTAAAGTATTCTTAGGTGGTGATCACTAAACCTTGCTATTGTTCAGATCCTTTCATCTGATTGACATTGGAGTAACAACGTGCTATTTTTCTTTGTCTCTATGGTTTTTCAGTGCTTGAGGATTCCGTAAGAGAACAGGCTGCAGATGATTCTTGAGGATTCCGTAAGATAACAGGCTGCAGATGAGCTTCCCTGGGATAGCTCCATTCCCTTTGGCGCCACCTTCTGGGTCAGAAAGCCTTGCTGTTTGAACCTCTTTGGCCCCAAGGGCCTCATTACCCCAATAGAAACATTCCCCGGTTTTGTACCTTTCACATTTCTTTTGTGATGCAAGTTTTCAAACACTTTGCTTTGCGTCCTCAAGGGAATAAAGTGCCAGGAGGATCTTGCCATTAATTTGTTTTTATCCCATTATAGCTCTAAGTACGTTGTTTTGATTCCACCACGAGCCCACTGAGAGGCAGGCTAGATTGTGATGGGAGAGTCGCTCTCCGGGACGGGGGATTTTCTCATCTTTTGTTCACAATGTTGAGAGTAAGAAACTTCCTTTTTTGGTATTAAGTAAATGTTGAGAGTCTTTAAAGGTTTGAAACAGACAAGACACGGGAAGAGTCATAAGCAGTTCTTCTAACCCTCTAAGGATGTAAAAGGAAATTTTTGTATTGATTGGTTCAGCTTAAACTACAGTGTTTCAATTGATTCTTTTCTATGACAACATGGGAAAAGTTCAACTGAACTTGCCAGGTAGCCCATTAAAGTCTGAGCAAAAGCGTGGGCCTCCCTTCTTTCCCTTGTCTTTGCAGAAGTCATTAGCTTCACTGAGCTTGTGGATGCTCCAGTCATTTTGAGAAAGGGTATCGCCCTAAAATGGCTACCACCGGGTATGGGCTAATCATAACATTTGGGGAGCTTCCCAGCCAAGCATAACCCTGCAATGGAGGCAGCTGTTTCTGAACTGATATTCGCTACAGAGGCAGAAGCAATATCTAGGGCCAGGGGTACCACCAACATACATTGAGATGGGGCAGCTGACTAGGCAGGGCCCACTTGCCAAAGAGGCCCCCCTCTACACGATGTCAGAGAAGGAATTGTGGTATTTCTGGCAAACACTGTGGTGGTGTTCCTCTTTGCACACAACACCCAGCAGTATTAGGGAAAGAAACATCTAGTCCAGTGGTGTTGAACTCATTTGTTATGAGGGCTGGATCTGACGTAAATGAGACCTTGTTGGGCCGGGCTATGTGGGGTTGGGCCAAGCCATGTCAGGCTGGGTCATGTGTGTACCTATTTAAGATTAGCAGAGATATAAATTTTATAAAGAACACAGAAAAACACAAATATATATGTTTTTAAAAACTTAAAACATGCTTAAACCGGTAGCACTCATTGGTCTTAAAGATGCTTTCTTTATATCTCTCCCATGGGATCCAGGGAACTGGGTAAAGGAAGCTCTGGCTCTTTCTTTCCTTCCGCAGGGGACTAAGGGGAGGAGCCTCAGCCAATAGAAGGAAGAGAGGCTTGGCTCAGTAGCTCTGATGTGCGAGTGAGAGAGCCTGTCAAAGCAAGCTATTCCTCCCCCGTCCTCCCCAAGGGAGGAGCCTCGGCCAACAGAGAAAATAGAGACTTTGCTCTGAAGCTCCTGTGTGATTGAGCAAGCTTTGCAAAGCAAGCTGTGATGCAGAAGGAAGCAAGATATAGGGAGAAGGGAGCAGATGACAGCCATTTGCTCAGGGACCTGATAGGAGTCCTCCGGGGGCCTGATTTGGCCCCTGAACTGCATGTTTGAAACCCCTGATCTAGTCAGTAGAAGGTTCACCAACCGGCAAGGGAAAGGAAACACAAGCAGATGGGGAAGTGGATGGGTTGGAAGGAAGCCATGAGTGGGGGTCCCAGTGGAAGTCAGAGGAGCAGAGGGCCCCCCCCCCCTAAAACCTGGAACCAGCTCTGTTTAGGGAACACAGCTGTGACATGGGGATCTGAGCTCTACTGTGTTTCTATCATAATTTAAGCCATAGGGTTCTTTACATCTTTGTGTTGTCTTTTTAAACATCCCTTTATCACCTTTCATACATTTGTGACTTGAGTCATTGTTTTTGTGACTTGGGTACTGGATTATCGGTGACTTGTGACATTAGGAACCATTAGAACCTGCTTCAGAGCGTGATCCAGGGGGGACTCATCTGAAGTGTCCCTTGGTGATTTGTAACATGGCGGCTACAAGTGTCACTTGACCATTCTTTGGTTAAGCTGATGGCTCTGAATGGTTGGCTGATGTTTTCTCAGTGTGCTCAGAAATTGCTCCCCTGTTACTCATCTGTGTTTACTGCAAAAAATATAGCTCAGCAGTGGAGAGATGGGCCCCTTTTAGTATTACCAGACTTAAAATTACAATTGGGCAAACTATCCAGTGCTATCCTGCCCTGCATTTCCCACTTACAGTTCTTTATTGTTTTAACCTCATCTTGATTCACAACGCCCTTGCGGGGTCGGTTAATCCGAGAGAAAGCAGCCTGTATTGCACCACCCCAATAACCAAATTTGGGAGCCTTCCTCCAGCCCAAGAAGCCTGCAACATCAACCAACTTCAACAGTGACCAGTGAGCATCTCTCTGCTTTGCTGAAAGGTGGCCAATGGTCTTGGTTTTGTGCAGGGCTTCTTTCTTTATTTATTTTGAGCAGGAATGCACAGTTCCGGCTGGCTTGGTGTCAGGGTGTATGGCCTAATATGCAAATGAGTTCCTGCTGGGCTTTTTCTACAAACAAAGCCCTGGTTTTGCCCCTGCAAACTGTTCAACACTGCCTGCAGTGATAACGACAATGCCGCCTGTGACCCTGTGGCCTGCTTGCAAAGGTGCAAGAGCCTTGCTGGAACCAGAAAGTCGGCAGCTCTGTTGAGGAGGCTTGTTTTAAGCATTCCTGACACTGTCCAGGAAATGTGTGGATGGCGGATCTTTTTTTGAATCAGATTTGGTGGGCAAGGAACAGCTCCCACCCCATGCTCCTGACTGATCTCAGCTGCCTTTAGAATGGGAGTCAAACTGGGAAGGAATTGTCCAAGGCCTGTCAATGTCAAGTCTGTCTGTAAACTCTGGCTCAGTCAGGGAGCATTCTGGGTAGAACCAAAGTATAACCAAATGCTGCTAGCTCAAACCTTTCCCATCCCCTCCTTTCCTGTAGTGGGTAGTTTTGCTTTGAAAGGGAAAGATGTGAAAACCTTATCTGTGCCTTCTCAGGCCTGGCTCTCAGGAGGGAGTCAGGAGCTTGGGATGATCAAGGCCATCGAGCCTGAGAACAAAATTGTGACATCAATGTGTGAATGTTCCCTGCATACTCCCCCCCTTAGGAATTCATCAGAAGTACCCCTTAAATGCAATGTATCAAGGTATACTCTTTAGTCTTTCAATGCTGGCTTTTGCCTCAAGTATCAGTATCAATAAACTAGTTTCTTTGTATCAATGACTCGTTATTGAAGCTGCCGATTTGACAGTCCAGGTATGCTTAAGGGTGGGGCCTCAAATTGCCCCACCCGCAAGAATCATGGCTCCTAATCAGCCATGCAGCCAGCATGATGCAGGGAAGTCAGAGGCTGGGACAGAACAGCTGCTGGGATAAATAGCAGCAGGTGGCAGCAGTGGGCTTCGGTGAGTGCAGTAGCGATAAAGGAGTGGCAGCCCAAATGATGATACGTGTTTGTGCTACTCATTTTCCATTGTTGTGTTTTGTTTTTTTCTCATCCATACTGAGTGTCTGATTGCTTGTACCTGAGTTGGTGTAAGGCAGCTTCATATGCAATGCTTTTTTTGTAGCAGGAACTCCTTTGCCTATTAGGCCACACACCCCTGATGTAGTCTTGATTTGGAGTCAGCCCAATGGTCCTTCTAGGATGGCACTGTCTCTCCTGGCAGACTGGTAGCAGCTCTCTGAGGTTTTGCATACAGTCTGGACTCTTATCTGTGTGCGGACTCTTATCTGGAGGAACCGGGTTTGTTTCCCCCACCCCTCCACTTGCACCTGCTAGAATGACTTTGGATCAGCCATAGCTTTCTCAGACCTGTTCTGCTCAAGAATAGTTCTTGGAGTTCTTCCTCAGCCCTGCCTACCTCACAAGGTGTCTGTTGTGAGGAGAGGAAGGGAAGAAGATTGTAAACCACCCCGAGACTCTGAGTAAAGGGTAGGGTATAAAACCAATCTCCTCCTCCGCCTCCTCAATATAGCAGAGTTTTGCCCAGTGACAGAAGCATAATACTGAGTGCAGTAAATAACTCTCCCTAGAGGTATATTGTCAAAAAGATAAACTTACATTTATTCAGGTAGATCCAGTTCATAATCAGGCTGCAGTCAAAAGGAGAGAGAGAAGCCTATTCCAAATGGTGCTTTCCCTATCACAAATGGCCAGTTAATCCGGCATCATGTGTATGGGAGTTTGAGGGCAGACAAAGACAGACAGAGAGAGAGTAAGCGTCAGAGGCAGCGCCCAGGTTAAGACGAAGAGAGGCATCCCATTCAAGGAGATAACACCTACGCACATTTAGAGTGATGTAGCATCCCCTAATGTCCAAGCATGCTGAGTCACTCGCTCCAACAAAATGTTCGCAATATTTACAGTTTTCCTATCTGGTGTACCAACATGTAATCTACTATTTTTTTTCCAGGTCTGGAACATAATTAATGAGGTATTGTGTTGAGGGTCATGGACCCATATATATTTATTTCTTTTTTGTTTCATGTTGTCAATGTAAGCTAAAGAACTTTCTCCAGAGCTTTGAACATATGGTAGTAAAATGTATCGGGACTGTTAACGGTGGTAAAATATGTAAAGAGCCAGTTTGGTGTAGTGGTTAAGTGTGCGGATTCTTATCCAGTGGGACTTGTCTGGCATGGACTCTTTCTAAGGTGGTTCATCTACTCTAGGATTACAGTTGATGCTTCTTGATTTGGATGTAGTCAATCCTCCAAGATCTTACAGGGGTCCAGGGGTTTTTTTGTAGCAGGAATTCCTTTGCATATTAGTCCACACACCTCCGATGTAGCCAATCCTCCAAGAGTTTACAGGGTTCCAGGCTTTTTTTGAAGCAGGAACTCCTTTGCATATTAGGCCACACACTCCTGAAACAGCCACTCCTCCAAGAGTTTACAGGGTTCTTAATACGGGGCCTACTGCAAACTCCAGGAGGATTGTGTTCGTGTGTGTGTGTGTGTGCCTTTCCCAAGGCCATACAAGTGAGCACCTTATAAGAATATGCATATAATTCTGGATTCCCAGATTCAATCCACAGTTCTCTTTGTTACATTACCTCAAGAAAAGAGAAGGACAAGGGTTTCTTTTTCTTCATTTGTTCACAATGCTGACAATAAGAAACTCTTTTCTTTTCTTTTTTTGCATTAAATAAAAGCTGAGAGTCTTAGGCTGAAAACAGTGGAAGATACCTTATCTGTTGTTCCTACCATCTCCAAATAGAAAAGGGAATGGTCACATTCACTGGGTCAGGTAAAAGTTGAAGGTCTTGAATTGTTTCTTTCGTACACAATGTGGATCAGGCTCAATCTGAATTTGTCAGGTTCCCTGTCGGACTTGGAGTAAACCTATGCTTCTGTCTTCTTTTTATTCTTTGTCATGAAGGCCTTCAGCCTTACTGAGCCTTTGGACACACTTTGAATTTTGAGAATGGATAGTGGTTGTCACCACACGATAGCCAATCAAAGCAAGTTGCTAGACATCTTGGAGAGGATTAGCAAATTAAGGATTATGGGTAAATTAAACACATATCCAGAGGATCAAACTGGCATGGAAAACCTATGAAAGATTCTGTCCATCCATCTGTGACAAGCACAACTCCTCCAAAAATAAAGCTTGCCTCTGGTTTCAGGATGATAATGAGTATCAAATATGAAAGGGATCAGAACATTCTGGGCTGCACAATCCCTAGAATCCCTAACCCTACCGTGTTTGCGTTTTTTCATTGAAAGGTATGGTTGTCTCTGGCAGGCATGATTCTTCCAAAAATAAAGGTAGGAGCTTCAACATTGGCCACTGGCTTCTGGGTGATTTGGGACTTGCGATTCCAAACAAGAAAGGAATTGGAATATCCTGCCCATTCTATTCCCACCACCACCGCCGCCACTTTTTTGCATTAGAAGCGATGATTGTATGTGACAGAACACATTTGACACTACAGTTAGGAGGTTCAAAACTGGTGACCCATTTCAGACAATGGTGGTTCTTGTAGTGCCAAGAATCAAGGCAATTGTGTCTTCCTGGTACAGATTTTCACCCAAACCTCACTTATCATCAAAGGAAGCAAAAGTTTATTCACAGAAGCCAAAATGAGCAGTTGGCACAAGCAGGGAGAGTGGAAAGTATCTGACAAAGCAGAGGAGATTTAACAGCTTACCTGACCTTTCAGAACCTGTCTCCTGTAGTAGTTAGCAGGGCTTTTTTTTTAGAAAAAGCCCAGCAGGAACTTATTTGAATATGAGGCCACACCCCCTAACAGCTCCATTGTTTGATAGAGGGGGTTTTTTTGTAGAAGAAGAAGATATTGGATTTATATCCCGCCCTCCACTCAAGAGTCTCAGAGTGGCTCACAATCTTCTTTACCTTCCCCCCGCACAACAGACATCTTGTGAGGTGGGTGGGGCGGAGAGGGCTCTCACAGCAGCTGCCCTTTCAAGGACAACCTCTGCCAGGGCTATGGCTGACCCAAGGCCATGCTAGCAGGTGCAAGTCGAGGAGTGGGGAATCAAACCCGGTTCTCCCAGATAAGAGTCCTCACATTTAACCACTACACTAAACTGGCTCACCCTACATCAAACTGGCTCTCTCTTTTTTTGTAGAAAAAGCCCAGCAGGGATTCATTTGCATATTAGGCCACTCCCCCTGATGCCAAGCCAGCCAGAACTGCGTTCCTATGTGTTCCTGCTCAAAAAAAAGCCCTGGTGATTAGACTACTGGGAGCAGGGTCAAGGAGAGCCAGGATCAATCCCCACTTTTCCATTTAAGGTTGCTGGATGAATAAGGGCCAATCACACCCTTTCAGCAAAACACCCCTCACAGAGTTGTTGTGAGTACAAAATGGAGGAGAGGAGAACTGTGAGTGGGTAGGGAGACACAGAAGGCTTGGGGATGGCTATATGTCCATGCCCTCAAACTTTTCTTGCTGCAGTTACTAGAGGGAGGCTAGCAGGTGTAGCTGTAACACTGTTTAATTCACAGTCCTATCTGGTTCACAGTGGAAATCTTCCAGTCAACACAATCGGCGCTTTTTTTTTTAAGCAGGGACGCAGTTCCAGCTAGCCTGGCATCAGGGGGTGTGGCCTAATATGCAAATGAGTTCCTGCTGGGCTTTTTCCACACACAAAAAGACCTGAACACAACAATCTGCTCAGTTTTCTGCCATCTTCTCCACAACCCCCTCCTGCCTCCCTGAATGCCACTTTTATATGATTCGCTCCAGCCTCAGGCCAAGATGGTCTTCTGCCACAATCACCTTGCCCAGATCTCCTAGGCTGGGCCTCCTATTCCTCCCATCATCCCTGAGAATCCTTGCCAGCTTTCTTCTTCACTGGCTTCCTGGCTGAGCAGTTCTGCTGGCTCCAGAGCCTGGTCTAACTCTTTAGGCTCTTTTGCTGACAAAGGAAGCCCCTACCGGTGAGTTTCCATCTGGAGTTCCAGTGGTTTCCCTTCTGACCCCTTTCTCTCATGTTGGTCTCTCAGGAATCTCCCTGCCATAAGAACCATGTAAGCTGTAGTTGGGGGAATGGAGGGGTATAACGTTTATTATAAGTCAAAAGTTGCAAAAGGTTGCAAAAAGTGGTGATTGCTCTTGCTGTTGATCCATCTGGTATTGCCGCGGGGAGTGGGGGGTGTTTAACAGGAGACAAAACTGCTCATTCAGTATTTAAACCACTGCTAAGTAGTGCAAGCATGGCACATTTGGGGTGGGAAAGTGAAGCGAGGCAGGACGAAGCCCCTCGTTATCAACAATATGGAAGGTCCCTGGACTAGTAGAGGCGAAATGCTGCCATCATGTCTTAATGAAACAACATGTCCGTGATCAGAACATGCCAACCTGTATGCAGTCCTAATAACACTGAGATTTCTTTGTCTCTGGGCTGCACGGTCTTCCTTTCTTATTATTAGATGTACTTTCGAATGATGACTTTGTCTTTTGATACTTTCTGTGAAAAATGTCCCATTCTTTTTTTCTTATTATTTTTCAAATGTTATCTTGCTGGATATTTCCAATTTACTTTGTATTGTTGCCATGACTTTTGTTTTACTGATGCAATAAAGACTGATTAATTGAATTAACAGTTAAGAAGAAGAAGATATTGAATTTATACCCCACCCTTTTCCCTGAATCAGAGTCTCAGAGCGGCTCACAATCTCTTTTACCTTCCTCCCCCACAACAGACACCCTGTGAGGTAGATGAAGATATTGGATTTATATCCCGCCCTCCACTCCGAAGAGTCTCAGAGCGGCTCACAATCTCCTTTACCTTCCTCCCCCACAACAGACAGCCTGTGGGGTGGGTGGGGCTGAGAGGGCTCTCACAGCAGCTGCCCTTTCAAGGACAACCTCTGCCAGAGCTATGGCTGATCCAAGGCCATTCCAGCAGCTGCAAGTGAAGGAGTGGGGAATCAAACCCGGTTCTCCCAGATAAGAGTCCACACACTTAACCATTACACGAAACTGGCTCTCCCTGAGAATCCTTGCCAGCTTATTGGAAAGACTTTTCACTGGCCTCCTCCCAAGCCCTTTTGAAAGTAATGCTGCCATTCATGGATGCTCCCTGGTCAGTCCTCTCCTCTCATGAGACACTTTGCGTGTTCAAGCATTTGGGTCCACCACCACCACCTTCTCAGACTTCCTGGTAGTACAGATTGTAGCTCCCTAAAGGATCAGCCTCTTTCCAGTATATTCCATTTAAAAAAGAAGAAGAAGAGAAACACTTTCCAGAACATTTATAAAAAAATACCACTAATTATTACATTTATTCAAATTACAAACGTCCCGCTAACATGGCATGATACAAAGGAATGTAGCCTGCCCCCTTTTCTTTCTTTGCCTGCTACACTGACTTTCTGTGTTTTAAACATAGTGGAGCATTCAGAAATGTCATTTCCCACTTGCATTTTAATCCCAGAGTGATAAGCATCCGTTAGGATGAGAAATATCATAATCTCTGAATAACAGATATTCTATGTTCAGAGAAGCATTCTAAAATAGAACACAACATGTGCCAAAAGTAGATAATGCCACCATCAAATAAGCACCCAACACTGTTTAAACAATTTGTACTACTCGATAGTAGAAAGTGCCATCAAGTCGCAGATGCCCTGAAAACTTCAGGGCTGCTGCAGCTTGCCTGAAATGGCATATACTTTCCTAAAGATTGGGTAGCCACTGAGAAGGCCCTGGCCGGCATAACTGCATGGCATCTAGGAATAATAAGAAGACCCTGCTAGTATGAATGAAGAGGCACACAAGAGAATACACAAGGCTTTGAGTGGTTTTAAGGGTGAAAGGGGCACTCTGAACTGGACCTAGGAAGAGGTAGACAAAGTAAAGTTCTTAGAGTATGTTATATGTGCAGACAGTGGCTAACCCCTAGCTAAGACTGGACTGAGGGGTTTTAGAGTAATTAGTGTTTCTGGATTGTCATCAGGACTTTTTCTGTAGCAAGAACACCTTTGCATATTAGACCAAACCCCCCTGATGTAGCCAATCCTCCAACAGTTTATAGGGCTCTTAGTACAGAGCCTTCTGTAAGCTCCAGAAGGATTGGCTACATCAGGGGTATGTGGCCTAATATGCAAAGGAGTTCCTGCTACAAAAAACACCCTGGTTGTCATCAAGAACAGCCCCATACAGAGTGACTGTGCAAGGTTACCTAGTGAGTTGTTAAGGTAACTAAACCCATTACTATTTGTTGGGTTCTAGTCCAGTACACTAACCATTTTGTGTTGACAGCTGTGTTGTATCGAAAACTGTCGGCCATAAATATAGCTAAAGTCTTCTCCCTGATCAAGAAGGTAAGTTTGGTCATCTCTGCAAGTTCCACCTACTTCATCAGCCATTCTTCTATGGTAGATAATATTGGAGATTTACACTTCTGAGCCTACAGTAATCCGGCTGTTGTTATCATATACAAAAACAATGTCCCATGTGTTCTTTCTGAGAAATTAAAAATTTAAGGTAAACGAGGGATAAGAAATTTAAAGTGAATACATGGAGTGTCTATAAAGCAAAAAATAAAAATAGATAAATTTCACTCCACCTTTTTTCCAGGGCAGATCTGAAGAGCCTTCCAAAGAAAATAAAGCCATTGTACCTCATAATACATAGAACAGGAAGAAAACAATCTACAAGTGCACAATTTCATACAAATTTCAACACAGATCAGCTAACTAGTTGACTAGCTAGCTGTATCAGTAGGCATAAGTTAACCCTCAAGCTCCTTCCAAATGAGTCTTAAAAAGTTATCCTTTGTAGACTTTTCCGCTTTCATTCCACCAGACCAAAAAAGTCAAGGAAATGATCACAGTATCTTTTATCTGGCCCGATCTTGTCACTGTGAACTTGGAAAGGACTGAGTTGTAGACAGGGCTATGAAGAATAGATGAATATTTGTCGGAAAAAATCTTTTGGAGGGCTGAGGCACGAAATGCTGAGAGTATCTAGGAGGAGTTAGGTTACAACATGGAGTGTTCTGTGGAAGTTTGGATATTTATTTATTTATTTATTCTATGACTTATATCCCGCCCTTCCCATAAAATGGCTCAGGGCGGCTCACAACAAACGATAAAACAATAAACAGAGTGCAAAGTTATTATATTTAAAAAAGTCGAAGCGTTTAAAACCTAAAAACCTTAAAATCTTAACGTTAAAACTATACAGTATATTTCACTGCATCTGATGCAACTTAAGTGGCTGTGCTGTAAACACAGATATTTGTATCTAAGGAGCATATAACAGAGATTCTATTAAGACTTCCTACTATATCATCCAAGGAAATCAAAATCTTATGGTGCAACTCCTATAATTTCTCACTGTTTGTGGAAATAAGAACTGTTTGCATTAACTTAATCACAGGTCCATGATATAGAGTAGGAGAAGTGGCAGATATCATAAAGACTGCTAAATGTGCTTCATAGCTGAGGAAAAATCAAATTGCCACTGTCCAAACTCAACATTTGACCAAAACTAGTAAAGTTTTTGGCTGGCCATAAGCAATTCCTAGACTAATTAAGCAGGACGTCTGTGCTCATTTTTTTGTTGTTGCTCAAAGCCTTCTCAATACCTTGCCCACTGCCCTGTGGATCTCTTTGTTCCGCAAGCTATAAATGATGGGATTGAGTATGGGTGTGACCACTATGTAAAGGACAGCTGTCTGCTTGTCACGATCAATAACTGCATCTGCACTAGGTCTCATGTACATAAAGATGAGGGTACTATAGAAAAGGGTGACCACCACCAAATGGGAGGTACAAGTGGAAAGTGCCTTCCTCCGTCCAACTCTTGATGGCATTTGAAACACGGAGTAGAGAATGCAACCATAGGAGGTTAGGATAACGGAAAAGGGACCCACAAGGATCAATGTAGACGCAATCAAAATAATGGGTTCTGTGTAGCGGGTTTCTTTACACGTATATTTAAATACAACTGGTTGCTCACAGAAGAAGTGGTTGATGTGGTTGCTCCCACAAAACAGGACAGAAATAGTGCAGGTCACATTGACTGAACCAATAAGAAACCCAGCTACCCAGGAAACTGAGATGAGCTGCCACTGGCGTTTCCTGTTCATAACAGCAGTATACGCCAAGGGGTTACAAATGGCCAAACAGCGGTCATAGGCCATGGCAGCTAGAAGAACACATTCGGTGCATCCCAGGCAGGTGGTAGCATACATCTGGGCTGCACAGCGAGTGAAGGAGATAACACCATTTCCTGTTATCTGGTGAGCCAGCATCTGAGGCATAGTCGTAGTGACAAAGCAGATCTCTAGACCAGCAAGATGTGTGAGGAAGAAGTACATGGGTGTGTGGAGACATGGGTCAGCCCACACAAGTATTATGATCAGCAGATTCCCCACAATAGTAGCAGAGTATATGAAAAAGAATACCACAAAGAGCAGAATCTGAGTCTGGCGATGGTTGGAGAGTCCTACCAAGATGAACTCTGTGACAAAAGTGATGTTCTCAGCCCTCATCCTGGCCTCCTGGCTGCAGGGAAAATGCAACAATTAGATTCTCTGATGCAGTTTTAAAACCCACTAAGGTAAACCCCAAATGTAATCTGACAAATTCAACACCATTAGGTGTGTGCACATTCTTTTTTCCAGGTTAAAGTATATTGGACCCATAACATATCAGTATTCTTGATATTCCCAAATTCCAATACTGGTGTGATATTCAAATTCATGAGTTTTCACAGAATCTAATTTTTTTTCAACTCCATTATACCCTATGGGGACCATTATCGTCAGTGAGAAATCTATCCTGGGGTGTCTGAGGGGTCTTCTGTTTGAGGTAGAGGCACCAAACTTGCAGCATAGCTGCTGGTTCCTCTTTTCAAAAGAACCCACATGGTTCAAAAAGATTGAACCAAGGAGTCAAATTCTATAGGCTCCCAAAGAAGGTGCCCATGTATCCCAAATAACAAGGGCAAAAGAAGCCCCCAAAAACAGAATCAAAGTCCCAAAGAATCTCCACAATAGAAACTGAAGGGGGGCATTTTTAAAAGTCCAGCATAACCACTGCAATGTGCAGAGTGCCCAGCAGAACCCAGTGACATTGTCTCAAAGGTGCCCCTGGACTCAGGCTTTGTTCTACTGCTTCAGATCAACACGGCTGCCCACCTGGATCTAACTTCAATGAAGAGAGGGCAGGAAAATAGCAATGATTGGAGAGAGTTTCTAAAGCTCTTGTAATATGACTACTTTCAGTAAATACTCGTTTTCTCAAGTTCTTATTGATGAGGAAGTACGTTACGGATTGAAACATGGGAAGGAAACCTGGCACAAGTTGAATGAGTTATATATCTATGTGCCCTTAAGATGTAATCAATTTATTGCAACCGCAGCAAGGGCTTTCAAGGCAAGTGAGATGCAGAGGTAGTTTGACATTGCCTTCCTCTGCGGAGTCTTCCATTGAGGGCCCCCATCGAAGTACTGACTCTGCTTTGCTACTGAGATTGGGGTATACCATACCAATCTACATCTTCTGAATTCGTCACTAGAACACTATTTGAGGACTAACCATTTTAAAGTGGGACAGCGCACAGGTGCAAGTAGGGAGTACTTTCCCCTCCCCCCTCCCAAGATCAAGGACAGCTTCACAACGGAGGCAAACTGCCTGCTTAAAGAATTTCTGGGGTGTTTTTACCCTAGGAGAATTTTAAGGAAAAGGGTTTTTTTTTGTTTCCATTCTAGCATTCGTGTTCATGTGCTGGAGACCAACAAACAACTGGACTCTGCAACCCACTGGATAAAACAGAGCCTTACCTTTGTGCTCCTCCTTGGCAGAAGAAGAAGAAGAAGAAGATACTGGATTTATATCCTGCCCTCCACTCTGAAGAGTCTCAGAGCGGCTCACAATCTCCTCCACCCACAACATATACCCTGTGAGGTGGGTGGGGCTGGAGAGGGTTCTCACAGCAGCTGCCCTTTCAAGGACAACCTCTGCCAGAGCTATGGCTGACCCAAGGCCATGCTAGCAGGTGCAAGTGGAGGAGTGGGGAATCAAACCCGGTTCTCCCAGATAAGAGTCTGCACACTTACTACACCAAACTGGCTCTCCAGCCTTCAACAATGAAGATTTTTATTTAAAAATGCTTTATGTATGTTAATACATAAAACTAGTTGGGTAAGTATCAGCCAGCTTTCTTATGCAAGATGCTGAAAGTGGATTTAGAAGTTTGCTGGACCATCAACCACTAAATGTATGCCATCTCTCACGAGCGCTCCTGATGAAAACGATAGATCAAAATCCGTTGTGCAATTGTTCCTGTGGCAGGATCTTGGAGCCAGATATGCAGAGGTTCAGCAAAAGAGCAGAAAACATCTAGAATTTCCCAGCTTCCCATTGCAGGAAGCATTGCATATTAACATGGGTACAGAACTGCAGCATACAGATACCTAAATTATTATTTAACATGCTAGAAATATGCTGCTTAGCTTTCTGTTGATGAGCATTCGAGTTTTCAACAAAAGGAAAGTAGATGGAAAATCGCAATGCTCAATTTTCCCAAGTGCCTGTAAGACCATGATAAGAGTTGCATGTGCAGCAAATGATCCATCTGTGCCAGCAGTATTGCCCTTAGTGGGCTGCAGCTCTCCGGGAGCTCAGGTGTATGTCACTCCATGCCCTTTTAGTTGAGACCTTTCCAATGGAGCTACCAGAGATCCTTTATCTTCTGACCATATGCTGTAGCTCCCTAAGCCCATGTTCTTCAGCCTCCTTCACAGATGTTTCTCCAACCAATTTCAAAGATGTACAAAGTGATGGTCAAAGTAACCTAACTGTGTTATGTGTTAGATGACTGAGAGGCAGCTTTCCCTCCTTATGATATCAAAGGCTTGGGGTTTTGGGAAGGTAATGAAAGCTTGACAGAGATTGCTTTGATCCCTGTGGTGTTTTCACTACATTATTAACCTTTTCTCTATTATGACTTCAACATCTCGTTGGGTCTCAGGAGTTTAATGTAGTATGCAATGCGAAGTGGGGGGGGGGGCAGAATCACTGAATTGTTCATAGAACGCTGTGAAGAAAACAATAAGGTGTATCTCAGAACTCTTTCCAACAATTTGTGAATTTTTTCAGACATTCCCTCTATCTCACTGACTTAGCTTTGTTTCTGCTGTGAATCTCTTGACAGCAGTGAATAGGAGAGAAAAGGATTGCTTATACATTTCATTTAAATCACAGATTTCCATCCAAGGGGAGTGAATGATGTTTTGGACTCACATCAATGTCTCTGAGATAAGCTAGGCCGAGGTCTCCAACAGGTAGCTCATGTTTAACTGGTAGCTCATTGGCTTCTATGGAGTAACTCAGGTATCCTTTAGGAGAACCAGGAAAGGACTGTGAAAACCATGTTTTAGCCCTTTAAAAATAAAGCTTTTGTTCACAAGATCTTTCTTGGTCCTTCTTAAAGGATAGCTTGCTTTCTGGTGCTTCTAGTCCATATCTGTTTGGGGGGACAGGACGGACCTTGGTAACATGCTGGGGAGGATCAACTTGGGATCGTTTTCATTGCTCAGAATTAGTTCTTTTTAATGAAAAAAAAAGTTGACAGCCCCTGATCTAGGCAAGGATGGAGAAACATATCCAAAGCCACCCCTGCTGAGAAATGGAGAAGACTATAGATGTTATTGTTTGCTTCTCATATCTGCTTGTACTGACTCTCCAAGAAAGGTGCCACCCTGCCATTTTTCTTTATATGGCTGAAAATCTAAGTTTTCTTCTTTTTTTTCCCAGTTAGAAAGGTGAGATGCTGAGAATCTGTATTCTCTAACACAGGGGTGTCAAACCCATTTTGTTATGGGGGCCAAATCTGACATAAATGAGACCTTGTCAGGCCAGGGCATGTCAGGCCAGGCGATGTGAAAGATTAGGTAGCAAAGATACAAACTTTATAAACGATGCAGACAAACACAAATATATATACTAAAAAACCTTAAAACATGCATAAAACATTAGCACTCATTGGTCTTAAAGGTGCTTTCTTCGTACCTCTCCCATGGGATCCAGGGAACTGAGCAAAGGAAGCTCTCACACTTTCCTTCCTTTCTCAGGGGACCAGGAGAGGGAGGAGCCTCAACCAAGAGAAGGAAGAGAGGCTTAGCTCAGTAGCTCTGCTGTGCAATTGAGAGAACCTGACAAAGCAAGTTCACCCTCCTCCTCTTCCTTTCCAAGGAGGAGCCTCAACCAATGGAGAAAGTAGAGGTTTTGCTCTATAGCTCCTGTGCAAGTGAGCAAGCCTGGCAAAGCAAACTGTGATGCAGAAGGAAGCAAGAGAAAGAGAGACGGAAACAGATGACAGCCAGTTGCTTGGGGGCCTGACAAGAGCTTTCCGAGGGCCCGATTTGGCCCCCAGGCTACATGTTTGACACCCCTGCTGTGATATTGGTCTTGAAAACATAGTTTTCATTTATCCCACCAAGCTGGGCTCAAACATTTAACTTCTTCCTTTCTTTCTCAGGTGGCCCCAATTCACTTTGCAAACTTGTATAAAATTTACATTTTACTGGCAGACTGGGATCCATTACCTTTGTTGCGTAATTTTTTGGGCCAAAGGCCTGAAACTCACTGGATGACCTTGGGAATCAAATGTAGTAGGCATGTAGATGACTGAGAAAAAGTAACTTCCTGCTTTGTCCAGACTGACAAAACAAAGGAGAGTACAATTTAGGGTTGTACCAGACCGCAGAGATCAGCAATCGGTAATCCCAAACTTGTTCTGTTCTACCTTTCTTGCCAAGGAACTTGAAGCACCAGAATCTGACCCACCTAGGAGACCCCCAACCTTCTATCAAAACAATGTTTCTGAAGTAAGATATTGTCTTTCTTCCATCATTGATTGGTTTGGGGATGCTTACAGTGTGCCCAAAGCTGCCTGTTTGGACCCAGCCTTTGTATCTACCATGCCTGTCTTTCCCCAAGGCAGGCAGACATGGATTAGCAAGTAGTCACACTGTTGATTCACTGTGTGTGTGTGTGTATATATATATATATTGGCCACTGTGTGATACAGAGTGTTGGATTGGATGGGCCATTGACCTGATCCAACATGGTTTCTCTTATGTTCTTATGTTCTAATTTCTCAGAAGGAACACATGGATCTTTATTATTCTTTTTCCTCTGATAATGGCAAGAAGATTATTGTATGCTCAGAAATTGAAATCTCCAATATTACCTACAATAGGAAAATGGCTGGTGAGGAAGGTGGACCTTGCGGAGATGGCCAAACTTACCTCCTCGATCAGGGAAAAGACATTGACTGCATTTATTGCTAACTGGAAACCCATATAGATCCCCCCCCCCCATTGAAACTTAAAAAAATGAATGGATGATTTACTGTTTTGAAGTAAAAGAGGAGGAAAAATAGGTTATAGATAAAGGAGAGGTCTTTTATGTAGCTGTAGAGAAGATGAATAGAGAAACTCTCTATTAAAGTCCTGTCTCACATCATATTTTATTGTGTAAAACATGAAGCTGAATGAAATAGTTTTTTGTGTACCATTATATCTCACCTTCTTGGAAGGTCGGACCAAGAGAGACTAGTATTCCTATTGTCAGATAAATATATTAATTTCCAAGTGGCAAGATTTGTGACTGCCGTTATAGATTTTTTTTTAAAGAGTAATGAGATATATTGGACTAATTTCCATTTTACCACTTGTCAAGTCAACGGATTCAAGAATGAGTCAAAGTTGATACTAAAACTTCATTTATTGATAACCGGTACTCTGGCGCAAGCCTCTAGCTTGCTAAGAATGAAACCAATACATTGAAACATGGGTTTTAAGATACACTTCAAAAACATTCCTACCGGGGGGGGGGGCGTTTACAGGAGGAAACATTCACACATAACTACTAGATACTTTCTCAGGCGATATCTAGCCAGCGCCCTTGAATTGTTATGCAAGGCTTCCTCCCACCTCAGGCCCTGAGAAGGCGCCAACTATTTCCTTCACACCAGTTGCAAATCAAAATAAGAAAAAGGGGAGAAGGGAAGCAACTAAGGTAAAACATTAGCAGCAGTGGATCCATTATGATTTTAACAGGGCCTATGGCTTAGGCCCTGATCCCCCAGTCTTAAGCCATTATTAGTCGATCTTGACACCACTTTGTGTTATTTTATTGTTGTACTGAATGTTTTATTGAGGGTTTTTTTCAATTGTTAGATCTAGTTTTTAGTTGCTATGGCATTTTGTTGGCAATACAATAAAGACTGATTGATTGATTGATTGAATAGAGAAACTAAGATGTAGCTGTCGTAGATGAAAACTGAAACATGCTCTCTTTTTTCTCATTTTGTTTTTTCTTAATTTTTCTGTGGTTCTTTTTTCTTTTAGCCTTTTTATTGATCTTAATGAAAAATCAATAAAATGTATAAAGGAAAAAAACTATGAAAATACATAAAGGGGGGAAAAATTCTCATCCCTCCTTCTTCCCAGTGCAGATCTGAAGAGCCATCCAAAGAAGATAAAACCATAGTACCTCATAATACATAGAACAGCAAGAAAACAATTTACAAGCAGTGCAAAGTGCCATACAAATTGCAGAACAGATCAACCATCTTTTTGACTAGCTAGCGGTATCAGTTGGTATACATTAACCCTCAAGCACCTTCCAAAGGTATCCTAAAAAGTTGTCCTTTGAAGAGTTTTCAAATTTTGTTCCACTTGACCAAAAAAGTCAAGGTCATGATCACAGTATGTTAAACTGACCGTGTCTAATTGCTGTGTACATGGAACCCGTCAGTGTGATGATTGTCCCCAGAATGTGCAGTCTATCTAGAAAACATTGAGTAAAAGTGAGGGCTATGAAGGATTTGTGTGCAGAGCTTTTCTTGTAGAAAAAGCCCCGCATGAGCTCATTTGTATATTAGGCCACATCTCCTGATGGCAAGCCAGCCGGAATTGCGTTCCTGCTAAAAAAAAAAAAAGCCATGTGTGTGTATATATGTCAGAGAGAACATTTGGGGGGCTGGGGCAAGAAATGCTGAAAGTTTCTAGAAGGAGTTAGGTCAAAACATGGATTGTTCTGTTGGACATGTGCTGTCTAATGAATCTGATGCAACATTAGTGGCTGTGCTGTTAGCACAGACATCTGTAGTTAAGGCACATATAACAGAGGCTCCCTACTATATCATCCAAGGAAAACAAAACCTTATAGTGGAACTCCTGTAATTTCTCACTGTTTGTGGAAATAAGAACAGTTGCATTATCTTAACCACAGGTCTATAATGTAGATTAGGGAAAACAGCAGGTTTTATAGCTGAGTAAAAATTAAATTGTCACTGTCTTGGTGCTTGGGGGGGGGGGGCAAAGTGGAAGGGCTTCTAGCCCCACTTGTGAACCTCCTTTTTTGGGGCCACTGTGTGACACAGAGTGTTGGACTGGATGGGCCATTGGCCTGATCCAACATGACTTCTCTTATATTTTTATGTTCTTAACATTTGACCAAAAGTAGTCAAGTTTCTGGCTGGTCCTAAACAATTCCTAGACTAATTAAAGCAATCCATAAATGCTCAGTGTTTTTGTTCAAAGCCTCATCTTCTCAATTGTTTGGCCACTGCCTTGTGGATCTCTTTGTTCCGTAAACTATAAATGATGGGATTAAGCATAGGTGTGACCAATATGTAAAAGACAGCTGTTTGCTTGTCACGATCAATAACTTCATCCCCACTAGGTCTTATGCACATAAAGATGAGGGTACCATAGAACAGGAAGACCACCAGCAGATGGGAGGTACAAGTGGAAAGTGCCTTTCGTCGTCCAACTCTTGACATTCGAAACACAGAGTAGAGAATGCACCCATAGGAGGTTAGGATAACTGAAAAGGGACCCACAAGGATCAATGTAGATGCAATCAAAATAATGGGTTCTGTGTAGCGGGTTTCTTTACACGTATATTTAAATACAACTGGCTGCTCACAGAAGAAGTGGTTGATGTGGTTGCTCCCACAAAAGGGGACAGAAATAGTGCAGGTCACATTGACTGAACCAATGAGAAACCCAACTGCCCAGAAAGCTGAGATGAGCTGCCACTGGTGTTTCCTGCTCATAACAGCAGTATATGTCAAGGGGCTGCAAATGGCCAAGCTGCGGTCATAGGCCATGCCAGCTAGAAGAAGGCATTCAATGCATCCCAGGCAGGTGGTAGCATACATCTGGGCTACACAGCGGGTGAAGGAGATAGCACCATTTCCTGTTATCTGGTGAGCCAGCATCTGAGGCATAGTTGATGTGACAAAACAGATCTCCAGGCCAGCAAGATGTGTGAGGAAGAAGTACATGGGTGTGTGGAGGCATGGGTTGGTCCACACAAGTACTATGATCAGCAGATTCCCCACAATAGTAGCTGAGTACATGAGGAAGAATACCACAAAGAGAAGAATCTGAGTCTTGCGATGGTTGGAGAGTCCCACCAAGATGAACTCTGTGACAAAGGTGACATTCTCAGCTCTCATCCTGGGTGCAAAGAAAATTTTATTTATTTATGTATTTATTTTGTTGCATTTATATTCCGCCCTCCCCTAACGGGCAGGGCAGCTAACAACAGTTAAAATAACAGAGTGTTAAATTCAAAGTACGATACAACCATTAAAGCATGCCAACAGTTCATACAATTTAAAATACGTACATAGTACAGTTCCAGGTGCAGCAGTAAGATTCCCAGTTGCAACCGTTAAACACAGACCAATTTCCCACTTGGCTTGTTCCCATGTCGGCGCTCTTTTCCCCTGACGCTTCCGTCTGATTTCACACAAACTGCCGCAGGGCTGCGACTTGCCCTGCCTCTTTCCCATGGCACAGGGAAAAAGCACTAAAGCATCCACAATAAAGAATAGTTTCTATTCATATACAAAACATAGAAACCTTGTGCAATGAATATTACAAAGGTGCAATGGTATTCTCTGCAGAATAACAACGGCCATTGCCATGTATAATGTTGAGCTGTTGCCATGTATAATATTGTAAAAGATACTGAAGCTTGTAGAAGCCACGTGTGAAACAGGGCCATATGTGCATCCCTGTTGCGTCAATGTGCCTTGCTGTCGTTATGATCTACACCAGTTATGTCTAGAGAAGAAATGGAGCGCTGGACTCTGTTTTCACGGCTTATCTTATCACATTCCGACCCCTTTCTACAAAAACAAGAACTCTCATTGTAAATTTGAACTAATGGGACTTGGATGTGATACCATTGCACTTTTGTAATATTTATTGCACAAGGTTTCTATGTTTTGTATGAATAGAAATTAATTATTCTTGAGGCTGGTTTATCATGGATGCTTTAGTGCTTTTTTCCTGCTCCATTTTTCCACATTACTCTTTTTTGGGTTGCTCTTCTTCTGGCAAGCAAGATCCTCTGAAAACTGGTTTCTGTTTGCCACAGGAAAGAGGCGGGGCGAGTCGCAGCCCTGCGGCAGCTTGTGCAAAATTGAATGGAAGCGTTGGGGTGAAAAGAGCTCTGATAATGAAACAAGCCTATTGAGGAATTGGTCACACAAACCAACCTGTGAAATTCAGCACCATTCGGGGTGTGTTTGTCCCCAGATTCAGGTATATTGGATCCAAAAATATCAGTGCCCTTGAAATTCCCAAATTCCAATACCGATATGATATTTGGACCTGTGACTTCACTATGGGGACCATTATAGTCAATGGGGAATCTATCCAGGGGTATTTGTGAGGGGTTTGTTGTTTGAGACAGAGGCACCAATTTTGCAGCGTCTCTGATAGTGCCTCTTTTCAGAAGAACCCCCAAGTCTCAATAATATTGGATGAGGGGGTCCAGTTGTATAGGCCCTTAAAGAAGGTGCCCATACCCTCTATTTTTTCCAGTGGAAGAAAAATAGCCACGAAAGGAAGAGTAACAGAAGCACAGCAGAACAGAATCAAAGTCCCAGAAAGAGTTCCTTTTCAATTTCAATTTCAGACCTTTAATAGCATAGCATATAATACAGAAAAGGATTTGAATAGACAAAATAAGTCAGGATTAAACTTAGATTATTTTTGATTTAATTTCCACCCATTGGTTCTGGTCCTACCTTCTGGGGACACAAAAAACAATTCCACACCATCCTCTATATGACAGCCCTTCAAGTACTTGGTGATCATATCACCTCTCAGCCGCCTTCTCTCCAGGCTAAACATGCCCACCTCCTTCAACCTTTCTCCATAGGACTTGGACTCCAGACCCCTCACCATCTTCGTTGCCCTCCTCTGGACCCATTCCAGCTTGTCTATATTCTTCTTAAAATGTGGTACCCAAAACTGAACACAATACTCCAGGTGAGGTCTTACCAGAGCAGGGTAAAATGATGCCATCACTTCATCTGATCTGGACACTATACTTCTGTTGATACAGCCCAGAATTGCATTTGCCTTTTTAGCCACCACATCACACTGTTGACTCATGTTCAGCATGTAGTCCACTAAGACCCCTAGATCCTTTTTGCACATACTACTGCTAAGACAAATCTCCCCCATCCTATAACCATGCATTGGATTTTTCCTACCTAAATGCAGAACTTTACATTTATCCCTGTTAAAATTCATTTTACTGGTTTTAGCCCAGTTTTCTAGCCTTTCACGATCATCCTGTATCCTTCTACTGTATTTGCAACCCCTCCTAATTTAGTATCACCTGCAAATTTAATAAGCATTCCCTCTATTCCTTCATCCAAATAATTTATAAAGATGATGAACAAAACAGGTCCCAGGACAGATCCTTGAGGCACTCCACTTGTCACTCCTCTCAAAGAGGATGAGGAACCATTCAAAAGTATGCTTTGGGTGTGATCTGTCAACCAGTTACAACTCCATCTAATAGTAACAGGATCCAAACCGCATTTTACCAACTTGGATCAACTAGGTAGTCTTCATTACTCAGAAGTAGTTCTCTTTAATGAAAAAACCTTCGACACCCTAACCTAGACAATGGTGCAGAGACATGTCCAACTACAAAGCTCCCCCCCCCCCCCACACACACTGAACATTCTTATAGTATGTTTCTCAAATCTATTTATAATGACTCTCCAAGAAAGGTGCCACACTACCATTTTTCTTTATATGGCTGAGAACTAAACACTTTCTTGTTTCTCAGTTAGAAAGGTGGGATGCTCAGAATTCTATATTCTCTAGCAGACATTAGTTTTGGAAGCCTGGTTTTGATTTGCCACACCAAGGTGGGCTTGAGCACTGAAAATTCCTCCTTTCCTTCTAGGGTTGCCAAGTCCAATTCAAGAAATATCTGGGGACTTTGGAGGTGGAGCCAGGAGACTTTGGGGGGTGGAGCCAGGAGACATTAGGGTTGGAGCCAAGATCAAGGCTGTGACAAGCATAATTGAACTCCAAAGGGAGTTCTGACCATCACATTTAAAGGAACAGCACACCTTTTCAATTCCTTCCTTCCATAGGAAATAACGAAGGATAGGGGCACCTTCTTTTTGGGGCTCATAGAATTGGACCCCTTGTCCAATATTTTTGAAACTTGGGGGGGTATATTGGGGAGAGGCACTAGATGCTATACTGAAAATTTGGTGCCTTTATCCCAAAAAGCAGCCCCCCCCCCAGAGCCCCAGATACCCACAGATCAATTCTCCATGATTTTCTATGGGAATAAATCTCCATAGGGAATAATAGAGTTCCCAGCGGACATTTCCCTCCCCTCCCCCTGCTTTCTGATGACCCTGAAGCAGGGGGAGGGTCTCCAAACTGGGGGATCCCCTGCCCCCACCTGGGGATTGGCAACCCTATTCCCTTCTTAGGTGGAGCCAAGCCAATTTACAGCTGTGTCCGCAACTTATTTTTTACTGATAAACTGAGATCCATCCCCTTTGTTTTGTAAATTCGGGGCCTAATCCCTGAAACTCACTGGATGACTTCGGGAATCAAATACAATCGGTATGCAGGTGACTTTGAGAAAGTCTTCTTGTTCTACATACCACAATGGCACAAGTCAAGGCTTTTTGTAAGCATCCTAAATCCTTTTACAAATAAAGCTAAAGGCACAACATGCCCACTGTTAATAGAATAAAATTTACTAGAAAAAACAAAAGAAGAAGAAGATATTGGATTTATATCCCGCCCTCCACTCCGAAGAGTCTCAGAGCGGCTCACAATCTCCTTTCCCTTCCTCCCCCACAACAGACACCCTGTGAGGTGGGTGGGGCTGGAGAGGGCTCTCACAACAGCTGCCCTTTCAAGGACAACCTCTGCCAGAGCTATGGCTGACCCAAGGCCATTCCAGCAGGTGCAAGTGGAGGAGTGGGGAATCAAACCTGGCTCTCCCAGATAAGAGTCCGCACACTTAACCACTACACCAAACTGGCTCTCCAAAAAACCCAAAGAAATTCAAGTGACCCCATTGCAGAAGATAACCTCCCAGGTGTTCACAACAAGCATGATGGGATTTCCCAGGATTTCTCAGTGACCTCAAGGGAAAGCCAACACCATCCTCTCACACAAGTGCTAGTGATGGAGAGTTTGATGCTTTGAAAAGGCTGCTGTCGCTGCCAGCTTCTCAGTGGCCAGACAGCTTCTACCTTGTTCTTCCATTATGAGGGCAGAATCCATGTAGAATACTCTGGCTGCTCAAGAGCAAGAACTGAATATCCTTGAAAAGTTAATTTTGGGATTTGGACACAGACACACCCGGGGGGGGGGGAACTATTGATTATATATTATAGTTGGGAATATCATACTTAATTTTCTACCGGTGTCACTCCAGAGTTGGAAACGACTGGTGCTTGCACAGGGGACTACCTTAACCATTAGACATTAAAATCTCCCCAGTGCTATTAGAAAGAAAGTGGTAAAAAACAACAACACTCAGAATTTCCAAAGAGGATCTCAGTTCTCAGTCCATCTAGCCGAAGGCTTTCTATTTCAATTTGCAGCTACGCTCCACGGACACTGGCAGATATCTAAGCTCCATGGGTTAACTGGAGATAACTTGGATCTTACACATAAAAAGGCAGGAAGCCACAGACCATAAACTACCTTGGCTGGTCCTTCTCCATCCAATTTGTAAAGGTTTCTAAGATAAGAATCAAGCTGGCTTCTTCAAAGCTGCCCCACTGATTTCAGGGACAGAAGATGGGGAGCCTGCTGCCTTTGTTCTTTCTGTGACTTCTCTTAAAAGCTATCATTAAAGGCTTGAGATTCAGGGAGACAATAAAGACTTTGGATCTCATCCTCATGGACTCCTCCTGATCCCTTTGGTGCTTTCATTTGTCTGAAAGGGTTTGTTGTTTGTACCTTCAATCTCTTGGGTGTCTCAAGCAATTAGTATAGAACAGTGTTTCCCATATGCAGGAACGTGACCCGGTACCGGGCCACGGAAGCCTCACTACTGAGTCACAAGAAAAGCCAAAGTTAGCCCCACCCATAGCAAAGCTAGCCCAACCTGCAGCAAAGCATGACCTCTGCTCTGCTTCCTTCCTTCCCCTCTCTCTCTGCTGTGCAGAGAAAAGCTATCCTTGAAGACTGACACAGGCTGCAAAGCCTGCTCTTCATTTGGTTTCCTTCCTTCTCCCATCTCTCTGTTGTGCAGATAAAAGCTAGCCTTGAAGACTAACACAGGCTGCAAAGCCTGAGCTCTCTTTGGCTTCCTTCCTTCCTCCGTCTCTGTGTTGTGCAGAGAGGAGCTGGGCTGCCTCTCCTTCCTTCTCCCCCCCTCCCAGTGTTTGAGAGAAAAGCTGGTGTCCACTGGCACTTTAGACCCATGAAGTGTTCTGCAAGGTATGAGCTTTCCTGTGCCTTGCAGTATGTTCTTTTGGGGAGATTTCCCCAGGAGGCCTGGGTGGCAAAATAGGGGTGGTGGTTTTTTTTCAGCCGGGAGGGGCGGGGAGTGGACATTCCAGTAGCTATTTTTTTTTACCAAACGACCCCTGACTGAGGTCATCTGATGGTGAGGAAGGCTACCCCCCTCTTCTTTCTTTCTTTCTTTCTTTCTTTCTTTCTTTCTTTCTTTCTTTCTTTCTTTCTTTCTTTCTTTCTTTCTTTCTTTCTTTCTTTCTTTCTTTCTTTCTTTCTTTCTTTCTTTCTTTCTTTCTTTCTTTCTTTCTTTCTTTCTTTCTTTCTTTCTTTCTTTCTTTCCCTGCAAGTGATGCTCTGTCTGTATTCTTGGTGCTGGGAGGGGGGAAAGCAACAGTGGGAGGGCTTCTAGTGCCCTGGCCCCACTAGTGGACATTCTGGAAGTGACATCACAGGAAAAGGTGGCGTTTTGGTTCAGTGTGCTCCAGAAGTGACATCACTTGGCCCTTGACACCACAGGAAATGACATAATTCCTGTCTCCCGGCTCTACCCCCAAAGTCTCCTGTCTCCACCCCCAAATTTTAGTGGGTCATGAAGGAGAAGTGTAAAAATAACCAGGCCACGGGAAAGAAAAGTTTGGGAAACCCTGGTATAGAAGACATGTGGAGGGGGGGGGGGCTCCAAGTCACCCAAGGCCATGGTTGTTTCAGGGGTCAATTTGTAGAAAAATAGGTGGTGGAACTCATCGAGCGATTGTTATGCAGCTGCACCTACTATTCAATAGACAAGTTAGGTAGGTAGGAGGAGGGGCTATCAGAAAGGTTCAGGAGCTGTGTTCCTGTGAGCACCCGCTCAATTCAAGGGCTGGTTGTTTTACTCAAAAGGTAGTTCCTTTCTCTTCAATATGGTTTTCCAGTGAAATACAAGGTGGACCAAGCCAAAGGGTAACTCTAAGTGCTACAACACCGCCATCTTGTTATAGCTTTCATCCCTCCTTGAACATGTGAGCTCTGGATCAAAATGAGGCCTTTGGGGCTCACTTCGTAGCAGGAACTCCTTTGCATATTAGACTACACCACCCCCCCCGATGTAGCCAATCCTCCAAAAGCTTACAGGGCTTTTCTTACAGGGCCTACTGTAAGCTCTTGGAGGATTGGCTACATCAGGGGGTGTGGTCTAATATGCAAAGGAGCTCCTGCTACAACGTGAGCTCAGCCTGGATCAATGTAAGCTGCTTTGGGTTTCCACTGGGGGAAAAGACTGAATTTAAATTAAGGAATAAATAATCAGATCAAATGAATTGCCTTACCAAAGGTTTCATGGCCTCTTGAGCAAACAAACTCTTTTTATAACCAGGCTGCTTAAAATGGCAGTTTGAGCTGAATCCCTGAGCATTCACAAAGGGTAAACCCAAACTTCACAAAACAAAGTGGGAAATTCTTCATAGGTAATGTGGTGGTTCCAACCATAGAATCATCAAATGACAGAGCTGGAAGGGGCCACACAGGCCATCTAGTCCAACCACCTGCTCAATGAAGGATCAACCTAGAGCATCCCTGATCTAAGTGTAGTGTTAGTTCAGCAACTGCTTAAAGACTTGAGTGGGAGTTCATCCCCCTCCCAGTAGCTGATTCCACTGCTGAACAACTCTTACTGTAAACAAGTTTTCCTAATATTCAGCCAATACCTTCCCACCCAATTTAAACCCATTGTTATGAGTCCTCTCTTCTGCTGCCAACAGCAACAGCTCCTTGCCCTCCTCTAAGTGACAGCCCTTTAAAAACTTAAAGACAGCAATCATGTCCCCCTCAACCTCCTCTTCTCCAGACTGAACATTTTCAAGTCCCTTAGCCGTTCCTCATAGGGCTTGGTCTCCACAGGCCCCAGATCATCCTCGTTGCTCTCCTGTACACCTGCTCAGCCTGTCCACATCCTTCTTGAAGTGAGGCCTCCAAGACTGCACACAAGACTCCAGGTGTGGCCTGACCAATACAGTGGGACAATGACATCTTGCAATGTCATACCTCTGTTGATACACCCAAGATGGCATTAGCCTTTTTTGTTGCTTCATCACACCGGCTGCTCATATCTAACTTATGGTCCACCCGTACGCCAATATCTTGTTCATACGCACTGTTAACAAGAGGTTCACCCCCCCCCCCCATCCAGTATGCGTGTTGATAATTTTTGTTGCCCAGATGTAGAATTTGGCACTTATCCTTGTTAAATTGCATCTTGTCTACATCTGCCCACTTTTCCAGTGTATTCAGATCTCACTGAACTCTATCTTCTGGTGTGTTTGCTGCCCTTCCCAATGTTGTGTCCTCTTCAGATTTAATGAGCAACCCTTCCACACCCTCATCCAGAACACTGATAAAGATATTGAAAAGTACTGGGCTCAGAATCAAGCCCAGGGACACCCTACTGGACACCTCCCTCCATTCAGTTGAAATGCCCCTGACAACGACTCTATGGGCGTTTTCGCACTGACCTTTTACTGGCGCGACCACCCTCTTCACACCGGAGGATCTGCCCGGATTTCGCACAAGAAGCGCCGGCGCACCCAAAAGAGCCAGCGACTTCCGTCGCGAAACCCGCTCAAACGTTTTCCTGCTTCTTGGCGGTTTCCGTTTGAGCGGGTTTCGCAACGGAAGTCGCCGGCTCTTTTGGGTGCGCCGGCGCTTCTTGTGCGAAATCCGGGCAGATCCTCCGGTGTGAAGAGGGTGCTCGCGCCACTTGAAGGTCAGTGCGAAAACGCCCTTTGAGTTCAACATTCCAACCAGTTCCTTATCCACTTAACTATCTTAGAGTCCAGTCCATAGTCCTCTATCAATCTACAGTCCCCGTCAGGACATCATGCAGAACCCTATCAAAAGCTTGACTAAAGTCCAGGTAAACAACTGATGAATTGTTTAAATGTTTAATTAAAGTTTGAATTGAACTGTCTTGCTGTAATGTATTCCTTTTATGGTTTGTGAGCCGCCCTGAGCCTGCTGCGGCGAGTAGAATGGGATATAAATCTAATAAATCAAATTAAATCAAACGGCATTCTGTCAATCCAGCAAGATTGTCACTCAATCAAAGACGGAAATGAGATTGGTCTGGCAGGATCTGTTGGGGACAAATCCATCCTGACTTCCCCGGATCATGAAGTTGTTCTTTAGGTGCTCGCAGCAGTTTGATCCCTTTAAAATCTGCTCCAGTATCTTCCCTGGGTCAGAGGTCAGACTGACTGGCCTGTAGTTTCCTAGGCCATCCCTCCTCCCTATTTTTGAAAATTGATATAACATCTGCCCTCCTCCAGACTTGTGACACATCTCCTATCCTCCAAGAGGCCTGGAAGATAATAGACAAAGGCTCTGCAAGCTCTCTAGAAAGTTCTTTGAGCACTCTTGGGTACATACCATCTGGCCTGGGGATTTGTACTCATTCAGTGCAGCTACTTCTCTGTCCATGTCAACCAGCGGCCTGGATGCTGTGCCTTGCCTACTACCATCTCCAGATGAGGCTATTCTCATCTGCAGTGAAAAAACATAGGCAAACCAATGCAGCCAGGGGTTTACCTTCAATATTGCCTGCTCCTGTCATATTCCCCTTCTTATGGCAGGAAAGATAGAAGAGAACACCACCTGTACCTCCATTCTCTTCTGCTTTCTCCGGAGAACTTCACAGTCTGCTTTCATTCTGTCAATGGTGTTCATGGCCATACCCATCCTCCAAAGAGCCTTCGTTCAGCCTAAGAAACCTGTCCGGAGTCAGGGTCTTCACCCCTCCTCATGGACCTCCTGACTGGGAGCAACAGGCTGGCAACTCCCATGGCCACTGGGGGCGGCATTGATGCCAGCTGTCCCACCAAGACTTCAAGTACCTAGGTCCCATCCTGGGGATCCCTCACGAGTAACTCCCCGCTAACTGATGAAGAGGAGAGTGCCCACACCCTGCTGGGATTGGTTGGAGGCAAGGGCAGGGGGAGCAGGGTTGGGAATGTTATGGATGCAGACTCAAGTGAGAACTGAGTTGGGTGTTCCTGCCTGGCTCATTGAGCCTGATGACCAGAGCTTGGGGACTTGGGAACAATGGGCAGCAGGATCCTAAACCCTGCTCCAATCACAGGCCCCCTACTGGTTTGAATGGACCAATCAAACGCTTGCACGGGAACACGGGTGTGTGTATATAGTTGACCCCATTGGCCCAGTTCAGCAGTCTTATGCTTAGCCTTGATTATGCTGAAATCAATAAAGAACTGATGTTGCACTACCACCTTGCCTCATCATTGCCTAGAACCCACTATATCATAGTGGTAACGAGGATGGGATCCTGGTGAGCGGCCCAGCCGGCATTGCATCACACATCGCTGCTCCAATCCACAGCTGATGAAATGGCTGCTACGCCAGGACCGATTCAAGCCTTCGATGTGGCCCGCCTGGAGAGATGGGAGACCTGGTTAGAGCAACTGGAGAACCACGCCGACTACAAGATCACGGGGTGCAAGAAGAAGGCGCTGCTGTTCATCTCCTGCAGCATGGACATCCTGGAGCTGGCCCAGGGTCTAATGGCACCTGTGATCCTCAAGGTGGCCACCTTCTATGAGATCATCACGGCCCTCACGACTCACTTTGCCCCACAACCAACCGTCCTGGCCCGCCGCCTCGAGTTCTCGGAGTGCCGCCAACAACCTAATGAGTCGGTGGCCAACTTCAGCACCGCCCTCTGCTGGTTGTCACTCTGCTGTGACTTTCCGGTCGTCGATGAAGCGCTAAGGGACCAGTTCATTTTTGGCCTGCAGGACAAGAAATTGAGGCAAAAATTGGACAATTCCACCCCTTCAAATTTCACTCAATGGAGAGCAGGGAAGGAGTAAATATTCACCCCACATTGGTGAAGAGACATATCATCACAGTCTCTCCTATAAGATGAGTGTATGAGTTGTCAACTGATTTATGGCAACCCCAGCAAGGGGATTTCAAGGCAAGTGAGAAGCAGAGATCCTTTGCCATTTAATTTTGTCTGAAAAGTCTTCCTTGGTGCTCCCCCATCCAAGTATTGAACCTGCTATGTTTCCAAGATCTGACAACATTGATCTATATCATACCAGTCTGCATTCACTCTCACTCATTACTAGAATGCAAACAGAATGATAGAATTACAGAGCTGGAAGGGGCCATAGAGGTCATCTAGTCCAACCCGCTGCTCAATGCAGGATCAGCCGAGAAATGGTCACCTTGGATCCTTGCCTTGGATGAAAAGTGGGGCATAAAAACATTCTAAATAAATAAAATAACCCTGAGTGTGAGAAGGCATATCTGGCATACCCTTACTTCCTGAGAGCTAGTTTGGTGTAGTGGTTAAGTGTGTGGACTCCTATCTGGGAGAATCGTGTTTAATTCTCCACTCCTTCACTTGCAGCTGCTGGAATGGCCTTGGGTCAGCCATAGCTCTGGCAGAGGTTGTCCTTGAAAGGACAGCTGCTGTAAGAGCTCTCTCAGCCCCACCCACCTCACAGGGTGTCTGTTGTGGGGGAGGAAGGTAAAGGAGATTGTGAGCCGCTCTGAGACACAGAGATTTGGAGTGGACGGCAGGATATAAATCCAATATCTTCTTCTTCTTCCTAGCTTTCTTTATTTCTGTCTGGGAGGAAAGGAAAGCTTTAACACTCTGTGCCACAGGGCTCTCTCTGTCTGGGACACTCTCATCTTTGCCATGTTGCTATAGAAGTCATGCATTACATTTGGTTTCTGTTAAATTCCTTGCGGCTTTACATAGTGCATAGAGTAAAACATTGCTTATTACATGCATAGTTCACTGAGGAAGAGGTCATTGGAATAAGGGATTACCTAGAATCCTCAAGGGGGCTAGGACTTCACATTGGACTTGATGGATTCCATTTAAGAACTGATGAGTGTGAACTTACAATGAACTCTGTGAATTAATTCTGTTTTCCTTTGGACTTTATGTACTCTGCCTGTTACTTTAATGCTCCATGTTAAGTGACAATAATATTGTGTATAATATAAATAGACTTGGACTCTGCTATCATTGGCATTTATGAAAACTGTTCTTTATTCGTATTCTTGTGTGCTATTACAGCTAACAGTGTGTTGGCTTATTTTGGCTATACAAATCATGACAGACTCCAGACTAAGTAATAAGCAGACACTCAAGGGACTGCACAAGCCTCTGTGGAGTAGAGCCACAGGCTTTGTAAGCTGACTGGATGCAATACAGTGTTGTAAGAAGTCATCGGAAGGGGGCAGAGGCAGCATGCAATCAGTTGCCTAACACAGAGTATAGTTGATCAGTCCATGACCCAAGACAATTTTAGGGATTGCTCAGATGAGTCTATGTTAAAGTCATCTTGGAATCAGAGATTCATGGCAGAAGACATGTTTGGCATTACCAGGTAAAGGATCTCAGGATCCGAGGCAAGGAGGGACTCTCTCAGAAACGATAGAAACCTGCTGACCAGGAAAACGCTCACCTATATGGACTACTTGTGCTGGAAGCCATTGCCGGACAAAGGATCTAAGGCAAGGAAAGACTCCACCAGAAGCTATGGAGAACTGCTGCCTTAGGAAATGCTAAGCTAGATGGACCATTTGTGCTGGAGGTCATGAAGTTTTCCTTCAACGGATCTCAGCAAAAGACAGCAACAGTTTCACCACAAAGTTAGTACCATCGAGGTAATGATGCCTCAGCATCTGTCCATGGAAAGCTGATGTGCACTTATTTGACTGCTCGTGACAAGGGGAATGGATGAATCCCCTCCCGTTTGCATGTTGAGGTCACAACTGTTAGATGCAAAACTGTTGCAAGTTGCCATTTGGAAATCCAATTTTGTGAAGAGGTCAGGAGGTGGCTTGAGTTTGTCACCTGCAGTTTTTATTTTTATTTTTTTTTATCTTGAAGAGTTTATTTCACCCAATGAAAAGTGCCATGTCCCTCATTCCTCTTCCCTCTCTGCAAGAAGCCCTCTTTGGTTTATAACTGGTTTATAACTGGTTTATAACTGGTTTATAAAATCATGGAAGGGTTTGAAGCAATAATCATGGAAAGGAGATGTTGAAGTCAGCCTCAATACATCAAATTTGTTCCATGGGTTACCTGCACAGATGTACACATCTGAATTTAGAACTGGGACTGGCAAAAAGGCAAAGCATCTTTGTGCTTTTGCCATTTTCAAGAGCTGTCTGTTCTGCCCTCCTATTAGCTAAGCAACTGCTGCCAGTTTGTTGGGTGTGGAAAGGAGGGGCCATTGGGGTCAGGAGGGAGAGGATGGATGTAGCTTTGGCTGCTGCCCCCCAAGGTTTCTACTTAGAAGGAGGGCATCACATCCCCCACTGCTGCCAGACCTTCTCCTTCAACCTCTTGCCAAGGAGCAAGAAAACATCAGGATGTGATGTCACCCCATGGGTCGGTAACAACTCAGTACTTGCACAGGGGACTACCTTTACCTTTTTATTTGTGAATTTCCTGCATTGTGCAGGGGGTTGGGCTAGATGATCCTGGAAGTCCCTTCCAGCTCTAGGATTCTATGACATTTCTACTAAGTAAACAATTATCTTTTGTTGGAACAAGGCATCAAAGTTTGGGTCATGTTTGCAAACGAGGTATTTCTCTGTATGGGCAGGATGAATGCTTCTCATCGATGTATTGCATTTAATGCAGTCAAAAGTGCCACAAAAATTTAGGAGTGGGGTGGAGGGCAAAATGTAAACTTGCTTTCATAGTAATTTTTTTTTGAAAAGGTTATTTAATTCAGAATTGCTGCTGCGTCCCTTGTTCTTTGTATTTGTGTCTCTTCCTTTTCTGCCTTTCAAGCTATCCTTGTTTTATTAGTTAATGTACTAAAAAGTCCATAAGAACACATCTTCAAAAGGAGATGCTACTAAAGGTGTACATTCTAGAATTTTGGAGCCAAACCAAAATTTTGGAGCCAAACCAAATTTTGGAGCAAAAACCACCATTTGGGGGCTTTGCCATGATCCTGCAGGACAGCTACAGACATCTAGTATTCCTAGGCGCAAAGCTTCTTTTGTAGCAGGAACTCATTTTCATATTAGGCCACACCCCCTGAGGTAGCGAATCCTCCAATAGCTTACAGGACTCTTTTTACAGGGCCTACTGTAAGCTTCAGGAGGATTGGCTACATCAGGGGGATGTGACCTAATAAGCAAAGGAGTTCCTGCTACATAAAAACCCCTGCCTAGACATTTTGAAAAACACACCCCACTAAAATATCCATGTAGTTTTTTCATGTTGGGGTGCTTACCATCAGCAGGGAGAGTGTCTTGTTTTTCATTGATTCTCTGAATATCCCAGGCAGTGGCCTGGGGAAGACAGTTCCTAGCCAGAATGAGCAGTTTGTTAATTCTAAAGGCAGTAAAGCTGTGCAGCTGAACTGGATCTTGCTGGGGAAAAATAAGAAGCTTTTCAAGATGAGGTCCCATGAGAGATTTTGCAGATGAAAGAAATAGCCAGATAAAAAATCCAGTTCGAAAGTGGCTTAAAAGTGGATTGAAAGTGCATTATTTCATTTGTGTCACCACACCCTCCGTGACGTTGCCTGTTTCGCAGGCTATTCTGTTCATCGTGCCTGTCACTTTTTCTCACCGATGCCCTTTCTCTACAAGCAGGAGGCCAAGATGGAGTCTGAGAACTTCACGTTTATCACCGAATTCATCCTGGTGGGACTCACCAGCCACCGAAGGTCCCAGATCCTGCTGTTTGTCATCCTCCTCCTCATCTACATGTTTACAGTCATGGGGAACGCGGTGATCATCATGCTAATCTTGTCTGACCCTCATCTCCACACACCCATGTATTTTTTCCTGAAGCACTTCGCAGGGCTAGAAATCTGCTACGTCACCACTGGCATGCCCCAGATGCTGGCTCACCTCCAGGCTGGAAATGGAAGGATTTCTTTTGGCCGTTGCGTAGCCCAGGTGTATGTTAGCACTTGCCTGGCTACTGTTGAGTTTGTTCTACTGGGTGTCATGGCCTACGACCGCTACTTGGCCATCTGCTGTCCCCTTATATATGCCACTGTCATGGGCAGGAGTCGGCAACTAAAGCTGGCATCAACCTTCTGGGCAGCTGGCTTCATCACTGGTCTCATCAACCTGAGCAGCGTCCTTCGCCACCCCTACTGCGGACCCAACCGCATCAACCACTTCTACTGCGAGCTGCCTCTCGTGCTAAAACTAGCATGTGCAGATACTCACATCACGGAGGCCATCACTTTTGTGGTGACAGGGGTGGTCCTTGCAGGTCCTCTTGCAGCTATCCTGGCCTCCTATACATTAATACTTTCCACTGTGTTACAAATGAAGTCAACGGCTGGAAGACGCAAGGCCTTCTCCACCTGCGGCTCCCATTTGCTGGTGGTTTCCTTGTACTACGGTACTGTTATGGCCATGTATATGAGACCCCGGTCAAGGTCATCTCCTGACCGGGATAAACAATTTGCAGTCTTTTATGTTGTGATCAGTCCAATGCTCAATCCTATAATTTATACTCTGCGCAACAAGGACATCCATGTGGCGATGGCCAAGATGTTGCAAAAATGGGGGAGTTGAACACAAAAGAGAAACATAATGTAATGGGTGTGATTGTAGCCTATAATAAGGTAGAGTGACTATAGCTGTTTTGTTTAAATGTACTAGCTATCTACTTGATTTAGTAGCTCCAGTGTTAGAAAGGTTCAGTACGGAATAGTGGTTACACTTACAGCATCAGGCTAGGCTTGGACGGACTCATTGTCAAACCCCCAGCTGTCCCTGAAGCTTACCAGATAACTCAATATAAATCCAGGTGGGTAGCCATGTTGGTCTAAAGCAATGGACCCAAGTTTGAGTCCAGTGGGCAGCTTTAAAACAAGCAAAGTTTTATTCAATGATAATTCCAGCTTCAGAAATTTCTGCAGATTTTAGGCAGCAGCTGGGGAAGGGCAGAGTTTGGGAAGTGTCACTTTTAATGGACAATTATGGTTTGCCATTTGTGAAGAATCGTGTCTCTATTGACTTCCTTCAGGGCAGAGAACAATTAATTCACGAAGGAGGAGGAGGAGGGGAATCCTGAGGTGACAGACGAGACTCTAGAACATCAGACTCTAGGTTCAGAAATAATATGTTTAATTCCCTTCCACCAATTAAAATAATTTTCTCTAAGCAGATATCATCTAACACACCCAAGCCAGTGCTGGACTGGTCCTTTTTCTTGCTGCTGTACAAATGCAAATATATGAGGAGGCTTTTTCCATGCAAGGTTCGGCGGGGAGGGCGGGATATAAATAAAAGGTATTATTATTATTATTATTATTATAAGGTCAGAGAAAAAGGAGACTCCTGCACCTCCTGTGTGTAGTGGTACAGTCCATTCTACCACCTTATTCTTCTGCAAAAATCAATCCTGAGGAGCTTGCAGTTAGGGGATTCCATGGAACTCTACCCAAGCACTTCTTAGAGACACCGAGTGCATCTGTGTCTTTCACTTTAACCTATCTCACAGGGGACAAAAGTCTAAAACACACTCACATATGCAAAGGGCCATTCTAATGTCTTATTCAAATCCTTTTTTTCCACCTCCTGACATTGCAATTAGAATAAATGGCTTCTTCTTAACACCACCAGCCTGTTTATTTACTCTTCTAATACTGATGGCATATTGTTAATCACCCAAAGGATGATTAACACATGAAATTCACTGCCACAGGAGGTGGTGGTGGCTATAAGCATAGACAGCTTCAAGAGGGGATTGGATAAGCATGGAGCAGAGGTCCATCAGTGGCTATTAGTCACAGCATATTGATGGAACTCTCTGTTTGGGGAGTGATGCTGTGTATTCTTGGTGTTTGTGGGGGGGGGGACAGTTGGAGGGCTTCTAGTGTCCTGGCCCCACCGATGGACCTCCTGATGGCAGCTAGTTTTTTTTTGCCACTGTGTGACACAGAGTGTTGGACTGGATGGGCTATTGGCCTGATTCAACATGGCTTCTCTTATGTTATGTTCTCTTGGAAGATTGGCTACATCAGGGGTGTGTGGCCTAATATGCAAAGGAGTTCCTGCCACAAAAAAGCCCTTTGACAACAAATCCCTTTGAATTTTACACCTAGTAATTTTATGATGAACGCTTAATTTATATTGATAGTCATTAACAATAATTTCTTCGGTTATAACATATTCCTCTGGTATTATATTAATATTTTACTTATCTCCAGGGCTTGAATTCCGCAGGAGCTCACAGGAGCACAGCTCCTGAACCTCCAGCCAGGGTCTCCATGCAGTGGGGAGTTCTCTCACCCCTGTACACAGTTCCCAGGGCATATGCAAATGAGATATCCTGCTGAGCTCCTGCACCTTTTTTCTACAGAATGACCCCTGCTTATCTCTATTTGATATTGTTGTGCCTATAACCATACTCCTTGAAATCATTCACTAAGACTGTTGATGTTCTGTTTACTCTTGCATATATTACCAAAAAACAAACAAACAAACGAAGCCTTTTAGTGCTTGGCTTGGTTGGGCCTACACAGCTGGGATCCCAATGTACAGAGGAGGAGGTTGGCTGCTGACGGAAGTGAACACCAGGAGGGTCTGTGGCAAACGCAACCAAAGCATCCCCCATAGACAGCCCCTTTGCTTCTGCTTAGGCCACCATACAAGTTTGCCACCCTTTGAGACAGTCTGTTTCACAGCTGAAAAGCTTTTGCCATTAAGAAGTGCCTCCTGCTAGTGAGCTGAAATTGACCTCCTTGTAAGGGCCACATATGACTTCTGGTCCTAAGGTTGCCATGTCTGACTCAAGAAATATCTGGGGACTTTGGGGGTGGAGCCAGGAGACTTCAGGGGTGGAGCCAGGAGCAAGGGTGTGGCAAGCATAATTGAACTCCAAAGGGAGTTCTGGCCATCCCATTTAAAGGGACCACGCTCCTTTTAAATGCCTTTCCTCCATTTGGAATAATGGATAGGGTCGCCTTCTTCTGGGGCTCCTAGAATTGGACCCTCTGGTTCAATCTGTATGAAACATGGAAAGTATTTTGAGGAGGGTCACCAGATGCTGTGCTGAGAATTTGGTGCCTCTTCCTCAAAAAACAGCCCTTTAGAGCCCCAGCTACCCATAGATCAATTTTCCATTAAACTAGGAGAGTCAATCTCCATAGAGAATAACGGAGTGCCCAGCGGACATCCCCTCCTCCTGGTTTTCTGATGACCCTGAAGTGGGGGGAAAGCCTCCAAACCTGGGAATCCCCTGACCCCAACTGGGGATTGGCAGCCCTATCTGGTCCTGCCTTCAACAGGATGAGAAGATCTGCTCTGTCTTTTGTATTCTTTATAACGGCCCTATGAATCAGGCCGAATGGATCCATGTCAATCTTAGTCTGAGCCAAAGAATTTTATACTTCTCTTTGATGAAGGAAAACTTTGAGCCCCACTTTCACAAGGGGGGGGGGGTTGGTTGCAGAGTGGAGTGAGATAAGGTTAGAGTTGCCAAGTCCAATTCAAGACATATCTGGGGACTTTGGGGGTGGAGCCAGGAGAAATTAGGGGTGGAGCCAAGATCAAGGCTGTGACAAGCATAATTGAACTCCAAAGGGAGTTCTGGCCATCACATTGAAAGGGACGGCACACCTTTTCAATTCCTTCCTTCTATAGGAAATAATGAAGGATAGGGGCACCTTCTTTGGGGGCTCATAGAATTGAACCCCCTGGTGCAATCTTTTTGAAACTTGGTGGGTATTTTGGGGAGAGGCACTAGATGCTAAGTGGAAAATTTGGTGCCTCTATCCCAAAAAACAGCCCTCACAGAGCCCCAGATACCCACAGATCAGTTCTCCATGATTTTCTATGGGAATAAATCTCCATAGGGAATAACAGAGTTCCCAGAAGACATTTCCCTCCCCTCCCCCCGCTTTCTGACGACCTTGAAGTGGGGGGAGGGCCTCCAATCCGGGGGATCCCCTGCCCCCACCTGGAGATTGTCAACCCTAGATAAGGTATTTAAAAAGAGAAAGAAGTTGGAAGGCTGGGCTACAGACTGATGGCCTGAAGACATTTGACGACTATACTCTCACATCCACACAAAGGCTCAGACCTTAAGAACAAAGCAAAACACCTTTGTTGGTCTTAAAGGTGCCACTGGACTCTTAACTTTGCTATACATGCAGACATAATTTCTACTTCTGGTAGTGTTAGTAGACTCAAAGGTGTGGGGGGAGATAAGTGGTCTTCATTTTTCCTTTCAAAAATTAGTCAAAGCAACACAGCAGCAGAAGAAATTCAACAGGTCAAGTCACATAGTTAGAACTCTTTCCTTGCATCAAAATTAGCTTTCTCTGCAACCACCAGAGATTTTCTAAAGCAGGGGCGCACAAGAACGCAGTTCTGGCTGGCTTGGCATCAGAGGGTGGGGCCTAATATGCAAATGAGTTCCTGCTGGGCTTTCTGTATAATAAAAAAAAAGCCCTGGCAACCACTAATAACTTTTTTTTAAAAAAAGCTGCACAACCCAACTTCTAAACTTCCTGCATCTCTTAATTGGAATGTTTTTGGTTGAATTCAACTAGAAATTTAGGATTACACATCAGAGCATCTTTCTAGGCAGGATTAGTGGTTCTACTGCCTGCCGAGAGGAGTGCACCTACCTAAAGCCTCCACTAGGTGCTCTCTGTCACACATTTTGTTGTTCAGTCGCACAGTCAAGTCCTAGGGCGTTTTCCCACAGAACTTACCGCAGAGCGACGTCCCTCTTCACCGCGCAGCATCTGCGCGGATTTCACACCAACTGCTCCGAAGAACCAGGAAGTGCCGGGCCTTTTGCATCGCAAATGTAAACCACTAAAAACCAGTTTACATTAGCAACGCAAAAGCCGTGGCTCTTCCTGGTTCCTCGGAGCAGTTGGTGGGAAATCCGCGCAGATGCTGTGCGGTGAAGAGGGACATTGCTCCGTGGTAAGCTCTGTGGGAAAATGCCCGGACTCTTTGCGACCCCATGGTCAAAATCACGCCAGGCCCTCCTGTCTTCCACCATCTACCGAAGTCTGCTCAAATTCGTGTTTGTTACATCAGTAACATTGTCCAGCCATCTCATCTTTTGCCGTCCCTTCTTCTTTTGCCTTCTGTCTTTCCCAGCATCAGGATCTTCTCCAGGGAGTGCTACCTTCTTATTTGATGGTCAAAGTATTTGAGCTTCAGCTTCATCATCTGACCTTTCAGGGAACAGTCTGGGTTGATTTCCCTTAGGACTGAGTGGTTGGATCTTCTTGCAGTCCAAGGGACTCTCAAGATTCTTTTCCAGCACCATATCTCAAAAGCATCTATTCTTCTGCGCTTGGCCTTCCTTATAGTCCAGCTCTCACAGCCATATATTACTACTGGGAATACCATCACTTTGACTATATGGACTTTTGTTGGCAAAGTGATGTCTCTACTTTTTATTATACTGCCCAGGTTTGCCATAGCTGTCCTTCCAAGGAGCAAATGTCTTTTAATTTCATGGCTACAGTCACCATCTGCAGTGATCTTGGATTCCAGAAAAGAGAAGTCTGTCACTACTTCCATGTCTTCCCCTTCTATTTGCCAAGGAGTGATGGAGCTAGATGCCATGATCTTAGTTTTTTTGATGTTGAGTTTCAAGCCTACTTTTGTGCTCTCCTCTTTCACCCTCAACAAGAGGTTCTTTAAGTCCTCCTCACTTTCTGCCATTAGAGTGGTATCATCTGCGTATCTGAGGTTGTTGATGTTTTTCCCAGCAACCTTAATTCCGGCTTCTGCTTCATCCAGGCCAGCATCCCGCATGATGTATTCTGCATATAAATTAAATAAGTAGGGTGACAATATACATTCTTGTCGAACTCCTTTTCCTATTCTAAACAAATGTTGTTCCATATCCAGTTCTGACAGTTGCTTCTTGACCTATATACAGGTTTCTCATGAGGCATGTGAGGTGGTCTGGTACTCCCATCTCTTTAAGGACTTGCCACAGTGTGTTGTGATCCTCACAATCAAAGGCTTTAGTATAGTCCAGGGGTGGCCAATGGTAGCTCTCCAGATGTTTTTTGCCAACAACTCCCATCAGCCCCAGTCATCAGCCATGCTAGCTGGGGCTGATAGGAGTTGTAGGCAAAAAACATCTGGAGAGCTACCGTTGGTCACCCCTGGCTTAGTCAATGAAACAGAAATAGACGTTTTTCTGATACTCCCATGCTTTCTCCATAATCCAGCGAATGTTGGCAATTTGATCTCTAGTTCCTCTACTTCTCTGAAACCCAGCTTGAAGTTCTGGTAGTTCCCGATCTACATACTGCTGAAGCCTAGCTTGTAGGATCTCTAACATGACCTTGCTGGCATGTGAAATGAGTGCAATGGTGTAATAGTTTGAACATTCTTTGGCATTACCCTTTTTTGGGATTGGGATATAAACTGACCTTTTCCAATCCTGTGGCCACCGTTGCATTTTCCAAATTTGTTGACATAATGTGTGCATCACTTTAACAGCATCATCTTTTAGGACTTTGAATAGCTCAACTGGAATACCGTCATCTCCACTCGCTTTGTTGTTAGCAATGCTTTCTAACGCCCATTTGACTTCACACTGCAGTATGTCTGGCTCAAGGTCAGTGATTTCACTGTCATGGTTGTCCAGGACACTGAGATCCTTCTTGTATAATTCTTCTGTGTATTCTTGCCACCTCTTCCTGATGTCTTCTGCTTCTGTTAGGTCCCTACCATTTTTGTCCCTTATCATAGCCATCTTTGCATGGAACGTTCCCTTGATTTCTCCAATTTTCTCGAAGAGATCTCTTGACCTTCTCATTCTATTATTTTCCTCTATTGCTTTGCATTGTTCCTTCAGGAAGGCTTCCTTATCTCTCCTTGCCTTTCTCTGAAAATCTGCATTCAATTGGATGAATTTTTCCTTTTCACCTTTGCCTTTCATTTTCCTTTTTTCCTCAGCTATTTGTAAAGCCTCATCAGACAGCCACTTTGCTTTCTTGCATTTCTTTTTCTTTGGGATGGTGCTAATTGCTGTCTTTTGTACAACGTCATGAATCTCCATCCATAGCTCTTCAGGCACTCTGTCTATCAACTCTAGTTCCTTAAATCTATTCTTCACCTCCACTGTATATTCATAAGGGATGTGATCAAGGTCAAACCTGAATGGCCTAATGGCTTCCCCAGTTTTCTTCAGTTTAAGCGTGAATTTTGCAATGAGTAGCTCATGATCTGAGCCACAGTCAGCTCCAGGTCTTGTTTTTGCTGACTGTAAGGAGCTTCTCCATCTTTGACTGCAGAGTATATAATCAATCTGATTTCTGTGTTGCCCATCAGGTGATGTCCATATGTAGAGTCGCCTTTTAGGTTGTTGGAAGAGGGTGTTCACTATGAGGGTGTTCTCTTGACAAAACTTTATTAGCTTTTGCCAGACTTCATTTTGTTCTCCAAGGCCAAACTTGTCAGTTGTTCCGGTTACCTTATGACTTCCTACTTTGGCATTCCAGTTCCCTATGATGAGGACACATTTTTTTGGTGTTAATTCTAGAAGGTGTTGTAGATCTTCATAGATTACATGGATTACTGTGATATTGAATGGTTTGCCTTGAATACGGACAGAGATCATTCTGTCATTTTTGAGATTGTATCCCATTACTGCCTTCCTCACTCTCGTTAACTATAAAGGCCACACCATTTCTTCTACAGGTCTCTTGCCCACAATAATAGATGTAGTGATCCTCTGAGTTAAATTCACCCATTCTTGTCCATTTTAGTTCACTGATTCCCAAGATGTCAATATTCAGTCTTGCTATCTCTTGTTTGACTACATCCAGCTTTCCTTGATTCATAGATCTTACATTCTACGTTCCAATGCAATATTGTTCTTTGCAGCATCAGACTGTTCTTTCACATCAGACACATCTACAACTGAGCAACCTCTTGGCTTTGGCCCAGCCGCTTCACTCTTTCTGTGGTTACTTGGACTTGCCCTCCACTCTTCTTCCCCAATAGCATATTGGGCACCTTCTGACCTGAGGGGCTCATCTTCGAGTGCCATATCTTTTAGCCTTTTGTTACTGTCCATGGGGTTTTCTTGGCAAGGATACTGGAGTGGTTTGCCATTTCCTTCTCCAGTGGATCACATTTTGTCTGGGTTCTCAGCTGTGGCCTGTCTAACTTGGGTGGCCCTGCATGGCATAGCCCACAGCCTCATTGAACTACGCAAGCCCTCTCACCAAGTCAAGTCAGCAATCCCTGAGAGGGCTGTCACACATATAAACACACAAATATTGTAATGAAAGAGGCATCACACAAATCCACATGAAACAAACAGAGTTAGAGTTTTGTACTACTTGGTGAAACACATCTCTGCCCTCTCCAAAACAACCTCTGAGTGAATTGGGTGGTTGAACATCACCTACCAAAGCCATAATTTTTCACAATAGTATATTGTAAGAAATCAGAGGAAGGGGCAAAGCCAGCACACCATCTGTCTTCTAACACTGAGTATATAACTAATCAGACATTGGTTGGAAAGGTCATTTATGAAGCATTACACAGTAGTAGAGGACATGTCTGATATCACCATCTAAAGCAGAGGTGACCAAACTTGCTTAATGTAAGAGTCACATAGAATACATGTCAGATGTTTGAGATCCGTAAGACATGAACATCAGATGTTGGAAGGAAGGAAGGAAGGAAGGAAGGAAGGAAGGAAGGAAGGAAGGAAGGAAGGAAGGAAGGAAGGAAGGAAGGAAGGAAGGAAGGAAGGAAGGAAATAGGTGGGGAGAGGGAAAGGTGGAAAGAAAGCAACTTTAAGTGCATTCTCCAAGCTGCTGGCTGGCTTGACCTGGAGAAGTGATTTAAAGAGACAAATGCCTTCTCCAAGCTGGCCAACAGGGTGGTGGGGGTTTCAAGAACCACACAATATGTGTGAAAGAACCACATGTGGCTCTCGAGTCACAGTTTGGCCACCCCTGATCTAAAGCAACTCATAATCCAGAGCATGCAAGGGCATTCAGTGGAAGCTGTGGAGAACTGCTGCCCTAGAAAATGCTAAGTTAGATAGAACACTTGTATTAGAGGCCATGAAGTTGACTGATTAGCAACACAGAGAATGTGTCAGACCTTCTTTCTGCCATCCACTACAGCCCTAGGTTAATTCTGTATATGACATTATGTGCTTGGCCATCAGAGATCTCTGATCAGTGACCCATCATATAGTCTCTCTCTCTCTGTCTCTCCCTCTCTTTTGTAAAGTCCTCTTCTCACTTCTTCCTGCAACTAAATGTCACAGTGAGGGGTGGGATGGGAGGTTCCCAGGGGTCATTTTGTAGAAAAATATGTGGTGGAGCTCATCCAGGGATTGTTATGCAGCTGCACCTACTATTCAATGGACAAAAAAAAGAAGACATTGGATTTATATTCCACCCTCCGCTCAAGAGTCTCAGAGCGGCTCACAATCTCCTTTATCTCCCTCCCCCACAACAGACACCCTGTGAGGTGGGTGGGGCTGAGAGAACTCTCACAGCAGCTGCCCTTTCAAGGACAACCTCTGCCAAAGCTATGGCTGACCCAAGGCCATTCCAGCAGCTGCAAGTGGAGGAGTGGGGAATCAAACCTGGTTCTCCCAGATAAGAGACCGCACACTTAACCACTACACCAAACTGGCTCTCTCAGAAGGTGGAACTCTCAGAAGGAGGAGGTGGAACCCTCAGAAAGGTTCATGAGCTGCGCTCCTGTGAGCTGCCACTGAATTCGAGGCCTAGAGGTTTCTATTCTTTGCTAAAGAAAAAAATCATTGCACAGTTCTCAGATTCACAGGGATTGGTTTAGTTTGACCAGTCCTTTCTGCATGCCAAACAACTTTTTCCCAACATGCGTAAGATTCTCCCATAGGATCCAGTCTGTTCAACCCAGTGATCATGGGTTTAACAAAACTTTTATCACTACAAAAAATCAAGAAAAACATAGATTTGGAGCACTCTTTCTACCTCTGTGTTTGTTTGTGTGTGTGTGTGTGTGTGTGTGTAAAGTGCCCTCAAACAGAAGCTGACCCATGGCATTCCCATACGGTTTTCAAGGCCAGTGATAAAGCAGATGTTGTTTGCTATTGTCCTAGTCTGCAAAGCCTAAAACACACTCATATACACAAAGATCTATCTAAACATTGCATTCAAATCTTGTCTCCCAGCTGCCAACACTAAATGAAAGCTCTTTATTTCATCTTCAAACAATACTTTCATCTGTCATCATCTTCGCAATATTTTGGACACTGCCGCATGGATGTCCTTATTGTGCGGGGTGTAAATGATAGGATTGAGAAGTGGAGTGACCACTACATAAAAGACTTCAACTTGTTTGTCTGCGTCAGAAGCTGAGCTTGACCATGGTCTCATATACATGGCAACAACAGTAACGTAGTACAAGGAAACCACCAGAAGTGAGAGCCACAGGTGGAGAAGGCCTTGCGCCTTCCGGCAGCTGACTTCATCCGTAACACCGTAGAAAGTATTTGAATATAGGGGGTCAGGATAGCTGTGAGTGTACCTGTGAGGAGTACCCCTGCCAACACAAAAATGATGACCTCTGTGGTGTGGGTATCTGCACATGCTAGTTTCAGCACGAGAGGCAGCTCACAGTAGAAGTGGTTGATGCGGTTGGGTCCACAGTAGGGGTGGCGAAGGAGGCAGGCCACATTTATGAGAGCATTTAAGAAGCCACCTCCCCAGGAGATGGAAACCAGCTGCAGCTGTCGACCCCTGCCCATGGCTATGGAGTATTCCAGGGGATAGCAGATGGCCAGGTAGCGGTCGTAGGCCATGACACTCAGCAGAATGAACTCAACCGTGCCCATGTATATACTGACAAACATCTGGGCTGTGCAATGTCTAAAAGAAATTATTCCATTCCCAGCTTTGAGGTGAGCTAGCATCTGGGACATGCTGGTGGTGAAATAACAGATTTCCAGGCCTGCAAAGTGCTTCAGGAAGAAGTACATGGGCATGTGGAGATTAGGGTCGGACCGGATGAGCATGATGATCCCCAGGTTCTCCATGACTGTAAGTGTGTAGATGAGGAGGAGGGTGACAAAGAGCAGGATCTGGGATCTTCGGTGACTGGTGAGCCCCACCAGGATGAACTCAGTGATAGATGTGAGGTTCTCAGACCTCATCCTGGCCTCCTGCTGGTAGAGAAAGAGCAACGGTGAAAGAAAGCAGCATAGAAAAATGGACTGTAATCTGGAGAACTGAGTTTGATTCCTCACTCCTCCACATGCAGCCAGCTGGGGGACCCTGAGTCAGTCTCAATTCCCTTAGAACTCTCTCAGCCCCACCTATCTCACAGGGTGCCTGTTGTGGGCCCTAAGAATTAAGCTATTCTAATGAAGGCACAATAAACTTCTTTCATTGTGTTGTGAAAGAAGGTATTGGTGTGAATCACCCTCTTCAAGTACTTGAAGGGCAGTCATTTAGAGGATTGTGTGGAATTGTTTTCCGTGGCCTCAGAAGGTAGGACCAGAACCAACGGGTTGATATTAAATCAAGAGAGACTCCGGCTCAACATTAGGAAGAACTTCCTGACCATTAGAGTGATTCCTCAGTGGAACAAGCTTCCTCAGGAGGTGGTGGGCTCTCCTTCCTTGGAGATTTTTAACAGAGGCTAGATGGTCATCTGACAGCAATGAAGATCCTGTGAATTTAGGGGGAGGTATTTGTGAGTTTCCTGCATTGTGCAGGGGGCTAGACTAGATGACCCTGGAAGTCCTTACAACTCTGTGATTCTATGATTCTATTCTATTAATCACTCAAATAGAAGAGGAGGGGAAAATAGGTTTCTCAGCCTCTCACCGGGGCAGAGTTCCCCCTGATTTTGGGTGCATCAACCCACGTCCGTGGAGCTGGCCATAAGGGGGTACCCTGCCCCCAAAGAACACCAGTGTACCATGATGTGCCTGGAGTGATGACATCAACCGGAAGTGATGCTATTGCACCAGGTATGTTGCCAAGGGGACACTATCACTTAGAGAAGAACTCTATTATGATCATGGAGTTTTCCCCTAAGTAATAGTGTCCCCCTGGCAACAAACTTGCTGCGATGGCATAACTTCCGAGTGACGTCATTGTGCTGTGCGTGAGAAGAGTTCTCTGCCCAGAGTTAGGAAGGACTTGGCAACCCTCGGAGAAAAGCAGTAGAAATTACCTCAGGATTCTGTTCTACCTCTCCAGTATTTATCTACAATCCCAGCATATAATTTGACACAGTTATTTGTTAAAAAGTGCCTTACTGACCACTTACAACATACGCCATAGCCTAAATGATCTTGGTCACTACTAATGGAAGGTATGGTGCTGAGGCCACACCTTGCTACCACACCCTGCTGGCTTGCTGGCCTTCCAGAAATCCAGTCAGATATTGCTGGAAACAGTTCAAAATCCCTCACTCCCAGGTACAGCCTCCATTATTCCTCCAACGAGTTACCAATGTCTGTTTTTGCTATATTTCTAATAAATTCAGTTAAAAATGATTCCCCCAAATTCTTTTATCATTTTTGGCTCCTGACCCACAACTTCAGGCTGCCTGCCTGTTTTATTTTTTAAAAATAATTAATTTTATCAAAAAGCAAACATTTAAAGTACTGGAATTAATTGTACTGTGTACAGACAACATCTCCTTAAAATGTGCCAAATCTCTATGAATTTAATTCTCAAACAAACTATGTACATAACACAAGAACATGGTGTGGGATCCAGGAGTAAAATGTTCTTGATTTCTCTTTCCACTTTAGACCTCTAATTTCTGAATCATGCTGTTCCATAGGGTCCCTTGTCTCCCAGTAACAGCATTTTAAGGGCTGAAGTGGGATGTGACAAAGTCCCATTGTCCTCATGGAAATCCCTCACAATCCTGGAAGTTACTACTGGTTCAAACCCATGCTCCTGTGTATCCTTCCTGAAGACTTTTCTATATGTTAAAAGGTAAAAAAGGTAGTCCCCTGTGCAAACACCAGTCATTTCCGACTCTGGGGTGACTTCGTATCATGACGTTTTCACGACAGACTTTTTTTCCAGTCATCTACACTCCCCTCCCCCCAAGGTACTCATTTTACTGACCTTAGAAGGATGGAAGGCTGAGTCAATCTTGAGCCGGCTACCTGAACCCAGCTTCCACTGGGATCAAACTCAGGTCATGAGGAGAGCTTAGGACTGCAATACTGCAGCTTTACCACTCTGCACCACGTACCTTTCAGCAAATGCTTCAGTAAGTGACAGCAATTCACAAAGAATTGGGGATTTACTCAGAATTTAACAACCTTACAGGATGCCCACAGTATGGAGTCAGTCAGGGGTCATTTTGTAGAAAAAGAGGTGCCGGAGCTCATTAGCACAACTTATTTGCATAACTCATTTGCATCTGCCACACACCCCTGACATCACCAGAAGGCGTACTACATTAATATCAGTTCAGCATCTACCTTAAAATGCTTCTTGAATTATAATTGTCATCATAAAACCTTCCTCCCATCATACTTTTAAAATTACTTTCTCCTATGTGGCAACAGTGGCATGAGGAAGATTTCCATCAGTCTGCTTTATGCATTTTGGTTATTCTCCCATTTTTTGGGGGGGGCAATATTAGAAAGTTTGTCAGATCTTAGAGTTCAGCAAAATTCTCACAGGGGGTTTGAACAATAGAGCCCAGAAGCAAGGGGTTTTTTGGGTGGGAGAGGAAGAGCACAATAAAATTTAGAGGTTCCAGAGGTCCAGTCCTGGGAGCTCCTGCCCAAAATGAGGACTGGACTCTTTGAAATTCATAATCATACCCCTAGATGTCTCTTTTCTTTGTGTGTGCCACTCTAGCCTTCCATTCTTCCTATGGCTGCACGGGAGTTGGGAGCAACATTGGTGGTGCCTTTCATTAACTGCTTATGGCTGCACATTGGCCACACTTGTGTGAGCTTTCTGGTGGCTCCCACAACTTCCAATGTCACTGGCATGATATTACCAGATGGGGCTGAGGACAGAAATGATGGAGGTGGCAAATGAGCAGATTAGTGCCAGGGACAGGGAGAAGAAAGAAGCAGGAGAGAAGAACAAGAAGGTAGCTTCTGCTGATGGTTGCCCAGAGCTGAATCCATGGCCTGAATCTATTAACTTGTGTCTAACACTGTCCCATGAGCCCCGTGGTGCAGAGTGGTAACGCTGCAGTACTGCAGTCCTAAGCTCTGCTCACGACCTGAGTTCGATCCCCGAGGATGCTGGGTTCAGGTAGCTGGCTCAAGGTTGACTCAAGGGGGAAAGTGTAGATGTCTGGGGAAAGCAATGGTAAACCACCCTGTAAAAAGTCTGCCATGAAAACGTTGTGAAAGCAACTTCAACCCAGCATCAGAAATGACTGGTTCTTGCACAGGGAACTACCTTTACCTTTTAAAAACTGTTCCATAGGCTTAAAGCGGGAGCATGAGTCACTTCTGGCAAAACAGGCTACTAAAGAAAGTCACCCCATTAAAATTATCTTACCTGATGGCGAGATTGTTGACGTTGAGTCCTGGAAGACAACAGCATACCAAATTGCTTGTGGAATCAGTCGAGGTTTAGCTGACATTATCGCTGCTCAAGAGGTTTTGGATCTAAACCATTGTTTGGCAGGAAACAGAACCTTGGAACTGTTCAAATATGATCATGAAGACATTAAAGAGGTATACTGGCATTCCAGTGTTCACATAATGGGTGAAACCATGGAAAGAATATATGTTGTGGTATGGTACAGCTATAGAGAATGGATCTTATTGTGCTACAAGATGATGATTTCCCTGCTTTGGAACGTCGTGTGAGAAGATATTGGAGAAGCCACTTTTTGAGTGGCTGAATGTTGAAAAAGGAAATTTACAGTCCCGAATCCAATCATATCTATTTACATGAATGAATGAAACACACACAGCTAAATATGTGGATCATGAATATTACTGCTTGGGACATATCACTCAGTTTGCTGATGTTGTCCTCTAGCCTCTGTTAGAAGGATGGCAGAGTCATGTCCAGCTTTTCCAATAAGGTCTCCGACCTCCTAGACCGGGAGATAAGCAGCTTTATATGGAGACTGTGATGGACTGGACAGAACTCTCAGTGAGTGACAGCTGGAGGAACTCACTGTAACTGGCTAACAGCCGCTAATTGTAATAATGGTAACAGTTGAGAGAGGCAGTGAGAGAGAAATCTCTTCAGTCTGAGACAAAGCTGGAGTTTGAATCAGAATTCTAGTCAGTGTGAGAGCTCTAGTCGGTGAGAAGGAGTCTGAAGGAGCTAGCAGTTGCTCTTTTGTGGAGGCTCTTAGTTTGGGGCATAGAGTATCATAAGCCAGAGCAAATCCAAATGCTCTGAGGAGGAGTTCTGATCCCAAGACTAACGTACAGCCTCCATTTGCATGAGAGAACAGGAACACACTGTGAGAGGAACAAAGGTTCCTATGTAAGTTTGGAATCCTAGGAGACAGACTGATACCCCAGCAGAGACAAGGGGACTTGGCAAAAGGGTTTTGAGGCACAAGAGAAAAGGGCCCTCAAAGGTGTCAAAGTCCAGGGTTATAGCTCTTCCTGGGAAGAGGATAACTAGTCTGCCAGGAAGAAAAGGTCTGTGGTGGGAAGGTCTGACACAGCCACAGTCAGTTCCTCAGAGAGAGCTAGTATGAATATCTAAAAATCAAAACCTTTACCAGCAAGGTTAATTTTTATGGAGTGTTGTCCAGTTGAGGGAAGCATGTTGTCTGAAAATAACAACTTGCCTACAAAAGGTGTTCCTGCATTTAAGTTTGTTTTTATGCTTACCCACAGATTCTAATCCTACAAACCTCTAGAACATAAGAACATAAGAGAAGCCATGTTGGATCAGGCCAACGGCCCATCAAGTCCAACACTCTGTGTCACATAAGAACATAAGAGAAGCCATGTTGGATCAGGCCAGTGGCCCCTCCAGTCCAACACTCTGTGTCACATAAGAACATAAGAGAAGCCATGTTGGATCAGGCCAACGGCCCATCAAGTCCAACACTCTGTGTCACACAGTGCCAAAAAATTTTATATACACACATACACTGTGGCTAATAGCCACTGATGGAGCCTGTGCTCCATATTTTTATTTAAACCCTTCTTGAAGGTGGCTATACTTGTGGCTGCCACCACCTCCTGTGGCAGTGAATTCCCCATGTTAATCACCCTTTGGGTGAAGAAGTACTTCCTTTTATCCGTTTTAACCTGTCTGCTCAGCAATTTCATCGAATGCCCACGAGTTCTTGTATTGTGAAACAATACTCTGTTCCTATTTCCTCCCTTCCCAGCCTATTTAAAATAAATCTTATTCTGTTTTTGTTATAAAAACACAACCAGGGACATTATTTTGTTTCTGAGAAGTAAAATTTCGGTTCACCTGAGGTACTAAACAAGGTGTGACAGGAATTAAAGTGGTCTCCTTTGCCCCTCTGGCCCCGGCTCATCTCAGAGACAATACAAATGGTCCATCCAGTCTAGCACTCTCTGTTTCAGTTGGCAGGACCTTTTCGGACCTTTCTGTGCCCAAATAATTCAGCTGGAGGTACTGTGGACCTTCATTCATGCAAAGCATCTGCCCACTGCTAACCTGAGTGACCTTGAAAGGTACACCTTCAACTCAGTTTTCAAGCTTTTGCCAATGATGGTAAATGAAACCTAATCATTCTCTGTTTGAAGAAAGAGATGCTTCATATTCCGGTGGCATCTCATACTTAGTGGAAAAGATGCAAGGATTGACTAAACTGAAGAAGACTACGGCTTTCCTCCATAGAGACTACTCCAATTTCTTTGCTCCTTTCTTCTGGCTCATTAAGAGCCTTTTTGTTTGTTTCTTAATGGCCTCTTTTAAATAATGCTGGGTATGATTAGGGTCCTGTGCATTTTATGGGCAAAGCATGTGGTGCTCATCTGGGAATGGAGTTGGCACTTGCAAGCTTTCTACAAGGACTCTGGATTTCTACAAAAACAGAATGAACCCACGGGAGATTAGAAAAAGAGAGAGGGGACCCAGGCATACAAACACAGATATCCCCCCAAAACTGTCCTCTGTAACATGGGTGTCAGCAGATGCAAGTTTTAGCACTAATGGCAGCTCATGCAAGAAGTGGTTGATGTGGTTCAAGACACAAAAAGTATTGTATGATGGGTTCTAAGCATCTAGGAGGTGCGGTCGAAGTGATATCAAGCTCTTTATTACCGACATCATAGTGGAGGCTGCCTAGTTAAGACTGAGAACTGGGCCAATGGGGCCAAACTTATATACATCTCTAGGTTTCCGCACAAGCACATTATTGGGTCATTCAAATCGCTGGGGGCTTGTGGTTGGTCCAGGACTGCAGAGATTTGGATCCTGTAGCCCAGGGGTGGCCAATGGTAGCTCTCCAGATTTTTTTTGCCTACAACTCCCATCAGCCCCAGCCATTGGCCATGCTGGCTGGGGCTGATGGGAGTTATAGGCAAAAAACATCTGGAGAGCTACCGTTGGCCACCCCTGCTGTAGCCCATTGTTCCCAAGTCCCCAAGCCAAGTCCGTATGGCTCCAATGAGCCAGGCAGGAACACCCAAAGTCTTCACTTGAGTCCACATACGTAACAAAAAAGATAATGCAAAGCACAACCCATGTTTACTGCAGCAATGAAGAAACAACATGTCCAGGGAGCTAGAAAAGCTTCCACGGTGCCACCAGTCCATGGCAATGCCATATATGGAGCACGTGGGATGTCCTTGTAGCACATAAGGCAAGGACATGGTACTCTTTCCAAGAAAAACTCTCTGTTTCTGGTATCTGTACATTTGTGTGTGTGTATTTCCCCATGCCTGAAAGCCATGGTCACAACTCTCCAAGAACTCTTGAATGAGCTTGAAAGCTAAATATCACCTTCCACATCCCAACCCACAGCTGAGCCTTTGTGTCAAAGGATTCTGGAATTTGAGGTGAAAATAACTCAGGAAGGAGACTCGAGAGATTGGGTCTGATCCAGAGTTGGAAGGGATTTCCACGAGGACAGTGGGACTTGGTAAACCTCTCCTGTCCTGCTTCAGCCATTAAAATGCCATTAGCAGGAGACAAGGGAACCTGAACAACAGCAGGGTTCATACTGATGTGGAAAAAGAAATCAAGAAAAATTCTCCCTTTTCCATTAGCAGAAATTGACTTCTGGATCCAATACTGGATCCAGTATATCTAGCTTGTTTGAGAATTAAATTCATAGATACTTCGCATGTTTACAAGAGAAGTTGTCTGTACACAGCAAGAATTGACACCTACAGAAAATTTCCAGTATTTTAAACGTGATCTTATTAATTTTTGCATTAAGAATAAATTAATTAATTTTTAAACAAAGCAGGCAGTCAACCTTAAGTCGGGATCAGAAGCCAAATTGATCAAAGAATCTGGGGATTTAAGTGAATTTATCAGAGGTATAGCAAAAGTAGAGTTGGTAACCTGAGCTTAACCCACTGGAGGAAAAATGGAGGCTGCCTATGGGAGTGATGGATGTTATCCTGTTTCCAACAGTGTCGGACTGGATACTTCTGGAAGTCCAACAAGCAGGGTGTCTCAGCCAGGTCCGCTTTCAGCTTCACACGTTCACACCTTCCATTAGCAGTGACCAAGTTCATTTCGGTTATGGCGTATCTTGCAAGTAGACAGTAAAGCACTTTTAACAAATAGCTGTCCCAAATTATATGCTGATATTGTAGATGAAACCTGGAGAGGTAGTGGCTTACAATCGTCTTCCCTTCCTCACCCCACAACAGGCACCCTGTGAGATACATGAAGCTGAGAGAGTTCTGAGAGAACTGAGTCCCACCCAAATTCACTCAGTTGACTGCATGTGGAGGAGTAGGAAACCAAACCCAGTTTTCCAACTTAGAGTTCATTTCTCTATGTTGCTGTCTTTCAGTGCTGCTCTTTCTCTACGAGCAGGAGACCAGGATGAGGCCTGAGAACCTCACATCTGTCATTGAGTTCATCACCAGCCACCGAAGGTCCCAGATCCTGCTTTTTGTTGTTATCCTTCTCATCTACACATATATAGTCATGGGAAACATGTTGATCATCATGCTGATCTGGGCTGACCCTCATCTCCACATGTCCATGTTTTTCTTCCTGAAGCACTTTGCAGGCCTAGAGATCTGTTATGTCACCACCAGCATCCCCCAGATGCTGGCTCACCTCCAGACTGGGAATGGAAGAATTTCTTTTAGACATTGCACAGCCCAGATGTATGTCAGTATGTGCCTGGGCACTGTTGAATTCTTTCTGCTGAGTGTCATGGCCTATGACCGCTACTTGGCCATCTGCTGTCTTCTGCTCTACACTATTGCCATGGGCAGGAGTAAGCAGCTGCAGCTGGTATCAGCGTCCTGGGCAGGTGGCTTCTTCACTGCTCTTGTATATGTGGGCTGCGTCCTCCACCACCCCTACTGTGGACCCAACCACATCAACCACTTCTGCTGCGAGTTGCCTCTTGTGCTGAAACTGGCGTGTGCAGATACCCACATCGCAGAGGCCATCATTTTTGTGTTTGCAGGGGTAGTCCTCATAGGTACACTTGCAGCTATCTTGACCTCCTATGCACTAATACTTTCCACTGTGTTACGGATGAAGTCAGCTGCCGGAAGGCACAAGGCCTTCTCCACCTGCGGCTCTCACTTGCTGGTGGTCTCTTTGTACTATAGTACTGTTATTGCCACGTATATGAGACCCAGGTCACGGTCATCTCCTGACCTGGACAAACAAGTTGCTGTCTTTCATGTCATGATCAGCCCAATGCTCAATCCTGTCATTCACACCCTGCGCAATAAGGACAATCATGCGGCAGCGGTGAAAATATTGCAAAGATGTTGACAGATGAAATTGATATTCGAAGACTAAACAAAGAGCTTTCCTTCAGATTTCAGTGTCAGCAACTGGGAGATAAGATCTGAATAGAATGTTTAAACGGACCTTTGTGTATCTGAGAGTGTTTTAGTCTTTGCAAACTAAGGCCATAGCAGACACTTTCTGCTTTATCACTTGCCTTGAAAAACTTACGAGGATGCCGAGGGTCAGCTTCTTTTTGATGGCAGTTCACACAAACAGAGGTAGTCCCCCAAATCTGTTTTTCTAGAGTTTATGTACACTTGATAAAAGTTTTCTTAAACCCATAATCTCTGGGTTTAAATGGACTGGACCCCTTGGAAGAATCTTACCCATGTTTCATACAGTTGTTTGGACAAACTGCTGACAGCACAGGTCAAACAGAGAGATAGGAGAGGGGGAAAGAAGCTGAAATCCCTTTCTGCTTGCTCACATTAACGTACATCTTATGGTCTCTTCAGGGAGGCACAAGTAAGTGTGAACACCAGACAGTAGGGTTGCCAAGTCTAATTCAAAAAATATCTGGGGACTTTGGGGGTGGAGCCAGGAGACATTGGAGTGGAGCCAGGAGCAAGACTGTGGCATAATTGAACTCCAGAGGGAGTTCTGGCCATCACATTTAAAGGGACCACACACCTTTTAAATGACTTCCCTCAATTGGAAATAATGGATAGGGGCACCTTCTTTGGGGGCACATAGAATTGGACCCCCTGGTCCAATCCTTTTGAACCTTGAAGGGTATTTAGAGGAGAGGCATTGGATGCTATGTTGAAAATTCCGTGCTTCTTCCTCAAAAAACAGCCCCGCAGAGCCCCACATACCACGGATCAATTCTATCCTATGGGAATCATTCTCCTTAGGGAATAATGGAGTGCCCAGCAGACATTTCCCTCCCCCTCTCTCCCACTTTCTGATGACCCTGAAGCGGGGGGAGGGCCTCCAAACCAGGGTATCCCCTGTCCATACCTGGACATTGGCAACCCTACCAGACAGTTACCAGAAAGACTCATCTGAATGGCAGCAGCCACACATGAGGACATATGCAAAAAATGGAAGGTTTATTGACTAAATTAATCCCTGTGAACCTGAGAACTGTGCATATTCTTTTTCTTCAATGAAGACTGGAAACCTCCCATCCCACCCCTCACTGTGATATTTAGTTGCAGGAAGATGAGGGCTTTGCAGAGAGAGAGAGAAAAATTATGAGTCACTGATCAGCGATCTCCAGTGACCATGCATGGACATGTAGGCTGGGTTCAGAGGGGCATTTTAAGGCACCCTAGGGACAGCAGGCGAGCACCCCAAAAAAGCATGTCCACATGCACACTTCTGCCTGCTGTCCTGCTCCTGCCCTCAACCCATCTCCAACTTACTGGGAACTGGCTCTAAAAGTGGTACCTAGTTGCTGGGGCACCTCCAAGGCACCTCCCCGGCCATCTGGATCAACAGTGGCTTGGGATGTGGAAGATGATGCTTAGCCTTCAAATTCACTCGAGAGTTCTTCTTGGAGAGTCATGACTTGGATAGCTCAGGCAAGCCCGACCTCATCAGATCATGGAAGCTAAGCAGGGCTGACCCTGGCAACTATATGGATGGGAGGCCTCCAAAGAATACCAGAGTTGGGAGGTGGAGGCAGGCTATCAAGCTACTCCTTTGAATGTACTCCATGCCCCAGTAGGAGTCCCCAGAGGTTGCCATGACTTCCAGGAATTGGGAACACCATGGCTCTTTTCCTAGTAGGAGCTCCTCTGCATATTAGGTCATACCCCCTGATGTAGCCAATCATCCTGGAGCTTATAGTAGGCCTGTAATTAGAGCCCTCTAAGCTCTTGAAAAATTGGCTACATCAGGTGGACATGGCCTAATATGCAGAGGAGCTCCTACTAGAAAAAGAGCCATGGTGTCCCCCATTCTACTAGAAAAAGAGCCCTGGGGAACACACACACAGAAACACAAATGCGCAAATACCAAAAAATTCTTGGATAGAGCACCATGTCTTTGCCTCATGTACTACAAGGACATCCCATGTGCTCCACATATGCCGTTGCCATGGACTGGTGGCACCAATGGAAGCTTCTATAGCTTCCTGGGCATGTTATTTCCACATTGCTGCATTAAACATTGGGTGTGCCTTGCATTATTCTTTTTGTGTCTTGAACCGCATCAACCACTTCTTGCACGAGCTGCCATCAGTGTTCCCTCTATGTTGAGTTAGTGTGAGATAGCTCACAGTTTTTTAGCTTCCAGTTCACACATTTTTGTCTTAGCTCAGGAAAAATGATCCCAGAGCAAACTAGTTTATGCAGTAGCTCACAACATCAATGCCAGCAGCTCACAAAGTAGAATTTTTGCTCACAAGACTCCAGAGATTAGAGTGAGCATTGGCTGACATTGGTGCTAAAACTTGCATCTGCAGATACCCATGTCACAGAGGACACTGTTTGGGGGACATTTGTGTTTGCACTCCTTGATCCCTCTCTGTTATCCTGACCTCCTGTGGATTCATTCTGTTTTTGTTCTTGTTGAAGTCCAAAGTCCTTGTAGAAAGCTTGCAAGTTGCAACTCCATTCCCAGAGGAGCAGAACACACCTTGCCCATAATATACATACAACCCTAATTATATACCAGCATTATATATTCAAAAGAGGCCATTTGGAGTTCATAATTTCTTATTTGAAGACAACAAAATTAGGTAACTAACAAAAGACTCTTAATGAGCCAGAAGCAAAGGGATTGGAGCAGTCTCTGTGGAGGAAAGCCATAGTCCTCTTTAGCTTAGTCAGTCCTTGCATCTTTTCCACTAAATATGAGAAACAACGGGGAGATGAAGTATCCCTTTCTTCTAACAGAGAATGCTTAAGTTGCATTTACCAGCATTGGCAAAAGCTTGAAAACTCACCTGAAGGTGAACCTTTACAGGTGGCTCAGGTTAGTGGTGGGCAGATGCTCTGCATGAGTGAAGAGGAGGGACGGTGGCTCAGTGGTAGAGCATCTGCTTGGTAAGCAGAAGGTCCCACGTTCAATCCCTGGCATTTCCAACTAAAGAGGGTCCAGGCAAATACGCCTGAAAAACCTCAGCTCAAGACCCTGGAGAGCCGCTGCCAGTCTGAGTAGACAATACTGACTTTGATGGACCCAGGGTCTGATTCAGTATAAGGCAGCTTCATATGTGCATAAGTCTCTGGAACCTCCAGCTGAATGATTTGGGCACAGAAAGGTCTGAAAAGGTGCTGCCAACCAAAAAAGTCAGTGCTAGACTGGAATGACCATTTGTATGTCTCTGTATAAAGCTGCTTCTACCCTTGTCCAGGAAGTCAGAGAACTCATTGGAAATGCTGGACATGACTACACCCTCATTCTAACAGAGCCTCTAGATGACAATAGGAGCAAGCTCTGTGTCATCTTCCAAACAGTAGTATTTCATGATCCACATATTCAGCTGTATGTGTTTTACTCATTCATGTAAATAGACGCAAGATTGTAGTTTCTATTGTAGATTTCCTTTTTCAACTTTCAACCACTCAAAAAAATTGCTTCTCCATCATTATCTTTTTGTACAGCAATCCAAAGTAGGGAAATCATCGCTAGAGACAGGCACACCCATCTTGAAGGAACATGGAATGGTAAGATCCATTCTTTGTAGCTGGACCATACCACTAACAGCCACCATATATTCTCTCCATGGTTTTGCCCATTATGTGGACACTGGAATGCCAGTATACTGCCTGATCTTCTTCAAGGTGACTTTTGAGCAGTTCTAAAGTTCAGTCTCCCTCCCAAGTGTGGTCTAGATCCCAAACCACTTTGTTCACTCGACCAAGGACAATGATGTCAGCCAAACCGTGACAGATTTCACAAGCAACGTGGTGCGATGTTGTGTTCCAGGACTCAGCATCAACAATCTTGTCATCAGTAAGGTAACTTTAGACAAGCATAAAAGAGATATGGTACCGTAGCATTGGCAATTGCAAAAAAACCTGATAACTAAAAAATGGAACGATAACAAATCTCCTTCATTACAAAGTTGGCTTAACAGGTTTTATTTATAGTATTTTATTTTTAGTAAATTGGTATATGCTAGTCAGAGGCTTTTAAACAGAGGCTAGATGGCCACCTGACAGCAATGCGGATCCTGTGAATTTAGGGGGAGGCATTTGTGAGTTTCCTGCATTTTGCAGGGGGTTGACTAGATGACCCTGGAGGTCCCTTCCAACTCTATGATTCTATGTTTCTAGTCTTTGCTTTGCTTCACCAAACCTTTGTGAGAAAAAAAAATCGTACAACCTTGGTGTCCTATAGTTTCTTTTTTAATGCAACAAGAAATCTTACCAGATAATGCTCTGTATCAGTCTCTGTTTTGTTTTTAGGTAATTGGTTTATCAGTAGTACTTTATGTTAATCGACTTTTAGTTTAACAGCCTAAATTGTGTAGTATTTTAACAAGAGTTTTGATATATCTTTAGTTGACCTATGCTTTAATGTAACCATATTATGTATGAAACATCATTACTTGCAAGAAGTGCAGTGGTTTATTCTGTTAAAAAGTTAATAAACATTGTAAATGGGAAAAAAGTAAGGTAACTTTAATGGGGTGGCTTTCTTTAGCAACTCATTTTGCCAGAAGTGAGCCATGCTCACAGAGGTCTGGGAGGAGCAGAGCAGAGCAGCTCTGATAGCTGAGACAGCTGGAGAAATTGCTGAGAATTTCTGAGTTTTGAAGGACTACATTCTAAGGTTTGTGGGGCTGCCTAAAATTCTAAGGTGTGATAGCTGGGGAACTGCTCTTTGTTTGGTTGACTGCTCTTTGTTTGGTTGACTGCCTTAAGGGTGAAAGAGATTGAGAGTGATTGCTGCTGATTGAGAGTGATTGCTGAGGAGTGCCCTGCTCCACCTCTTTGCATTTTAAGCTGCGCCTTGCCAAAGGCTGAGCACATCTCACAGAGGTCTGGGAGGAGCAGAGCAGAGCAGCTCTGATAGCTGAGACAGCTGGAGAAATTGCTGAGAATTTCTGAGTTTTGAAGGACTACATTCTAAGGTTTGTGGGGCTGCCTAAAATTCTAAGGTGTGATAGCTGGGGAACTGCTCTTTGTTTGGTTGACTGCTCTTTGTTTGGTTGACTGCCTTAAGGGTGAAAGAGATTGAGAGTGATTGCTGCTGATTGAGAGTGATTGCTGAGGAGTGCCCTGCTCCACCTCTTTGCATTTTAAGCTGCGCCTTGCCAAAGGCTGAGCACATCTCACAGAGGTCTGGGAGGAGCAGAGCAGAGCAGCTCTGATAGCTGAGACAGCTGGAGAAATTGCTGAGAATTTCTGAGTTTTGAAGGACTACATTCTAAGGTTTGTGGGGCTGCCTAAAATTCTAAGGTGTGATAGCTGGGGAACTGCTCTTTGTTTGGTTGACTGCTCTTTGTTTGGTTGACTGCCTTAAGGGTGAAAGAGATTGAGAGTGATTGCTGCTGATTGAGAGTGATTGCTGAGGAGTGCCCTGCTCCACCTCTTTGCATTTTAAGCTGCGCCTTGCCAAAGGCGCGAGCCTTTGGCGCGAGCCGAAGGGCGAGAGCTAAAGGGCTCTTGGCCTGTGGCTCTTCGCCTAGGGGCTCTCTAAGGAGCAGGAACCCAGATCCCTGGCTTCCTTGTTCTCCAAATAAGGTAAGTTCCCAATAAGGTAAGTTTAGGTAAGTTGACCCGCCAGAAGGGGAGCCACTTAAACAGCATTTAAAGAGGACTGTATATTTTAATATATATATATACAATGAAGATAGAATGCCAGCAGGGGGTTGGGGGCTTTCCAGTGTTTTGCACTGAGTGTCACATGTATGACTATCTGCCCAAAGGACAGAAGTCTTGGGTGTGTGCTCGATGCAAGGAGCTCCTGGTCCTCAGGGAACGAGTTCGTACCCTTGAGGCCGAGGTGACTGCCCTGGAGAAGCAGAGACGGTCAGTTAGGCACTTGGGGAAGACTCTCGGGGGCGTATTAGATGAGCCCCGCTCTGAACGTAGCAGCCCCGTTGCTGCCAGAGAGCGTGAGGGTCGAGAGGGAACAGGGCACCGTGCTGAGGATAAGGGGAATGCGCCCTCAGAAGGGACCTCTTCTTCAGTCGGTGAGCGGGAATCCTTTCGCGCCAAGGAACCATCCCTGAGCAGGGGGAGAGGGGGGGTATTGGTAGTTGGTGATTCGATCATTAGGCAAGTAGACAGCCGGGTGGCGAAACCGCGTACTGACCGTATGGTGACTTGCCTGCCTGGTGCGAAGGTAGCGGACATTACGCGTGTAGTAGATAGACTGATAGACAGTGCTGGGGAGGAGCCTGTGGTCGTGGTGCATGTTGGCACCAACGATGTGGGGAAATGCAGTCGTGAGGTCCTGGAGGAAAAATTTAGGCTGCTAGGCGGGAGACTTAAGGCCAGGACCTCCAAGGTAGCCTTCTCGGAAGTGCTACCTGTTCCACGTGCAGGGCAGGAGAGACAGGCACAAATTAGAAGTCTCAATGTGTGGATGAGACGATGGTGTAAGGAGGAAGGGTTTAAGTTTGTTAGGCACTGGGATGCTTTCTGGAACAAGCGGGAGCTGTACAAAAGAGACGGTCTCCACTTGTCCCCGGATGGAACCAGGCTGCTGGCGCTTAAAATCAAAAAGGTGGCAGAGCAGTTTTTAAACTAAATCTTGGGGGAAAGCCGACAGGAGATGAAATGTCTCTGGTTCGGGAGGACTCGTCTCAAAGAGATGAAGGGTTAGCTGCTATTTTTCTACCGGGTAACGGACCGGAGTTGTCCACTGTGAAGGTGACAAACAATATGGACTGTCTGCCAGTGTCTCGAGGCGGCAGGAGGAAGGTGGCGGGCCTAGCTCGCCTGGGAAATTATAGATGTTTGTATGCAAATGCTAGAAGTGTTCAAAGTAAAATTGGTGAATTGGAATGTTTAGTGCTGGGAGAAAACATAGACATTGTGGGAATTTCAGAAACTTGGTGGAATGAGGAGAATCAGTGGGACACGGTGATTCCTGGATATAAGCTATATCGGAAGGATAGGGAGGGAAGGGTTGGAGGTGGGGTGGCTCTGTATGTCAGAGAGGATATACGGTCCAGTAAGGCTGAGATCAGAGAATTAGATTCACTTTTAGAAATGCTTTGGGTTGAAATAGAGGGCCCAAAAGGAAATTTAACTATGGGAGTTTGTTATCGCCCACCAAATCAAAAGAGAGAGGACGATTATAATATGATGGAAGGCTTAAAGATAGCGGCTAAACGTAAAAACTGTGTTGTAATAGGTGATTTTAACTACCCGCAGATTGATTGGGTCAATATGTGTTCTGGTCGAGAGAAAGAGATTGAGTTTCTTGATGCTCTCAATGACTGTGCTATGGAGCAGATGGTCTCAGAACCTACCAGGGGTGGGGCGATCCTGGATTTGGTCCTAAGTAATGCCCAAGACTTGGTGAGAGATGTAAAAGTGATTGCGCCGCTTGGGAGCAGTGACCATAATGTTATTGATTTCACCGTTTGTATAAATAGGGAGTTGTCCAAAAAGACCACCACAACCACGTTTAACTTTAAAAGGGGTAAATACACTGAGATGAGGAGGCATGTGAGGAAGAAACTGAAAGGAAAGGTACATACGGTCAAAACCCTTGAGAAAGCTTGGACGCTATTTAAAACTATAATCCTAGAAGCTCAGATAAAATACATACCACAAGTTAGGAAAGGCACAAACAGGCATAAGAAAAGGCCTGCGTGGTTAACAAATAAAGTAATGGAAGCTGTAAAAGGTAAGAAGGACTCCTTTAAGCGGTGGAAAACCAGTCCAAGTGAGATTAGTAAAAGGGAACACAGGCTGTGGCAAATCAAATGCAAGACTGTGATCAGGCAGGCAAAAAGGGACTATGAGGAGCATATTGCAAAAAACATAAAGACCAACAATAAAACTTTCTTCAAATATATTAGAAGTAGGAAACCAGCCAGGGAGGCAGTGGGGCCCTTGGATGACCATGGGGTAAAAGGATTACTGAAGGAGGATAGGGAAATGGCTGAAAAGCTAAATGAATTTTTTGCCTCCGTCTTCACTGTAGAAGATGAGAACTTTTTGCCCGCCCCAGAACCACTAATTTTGGAAGGGGTGTTGAAAGACCTGAGTCAGATTGAGGTGACAAATGAGGAGGTCCTACAACTGATAGACAAATTAAAAACTAATAAGTCACCGGGTCCGGATGGCATACATCCGAGAGTTCTGAAGGAACTCAAAGTTGAACTTGTGGATCTTCTAACAAAAATCTGTAATCTTTCATTGAAATCTGCCTCCATTCCTGAGGACTGGAAGGTAGCAAATGTCACCCCCATCTTTAAAAAAGGTTCCAGAGGAGATCCGGGAAACTACAGGCCAGTCAGTCTGACTTCAATACCGGGAAAGTTGGTAGAAACCATTATCAAGGACAGAATGAGTAGGCACATTGATGAACACGGGTTATTGAGGAAGACTCAGCATGGGTTCTGCAAGGGAAGATCTTGCCTCACTAACCTGTTGCATTTCTTTGAGGGGGTGAACAAACATGTGGACAAAGGAGACCCGATAGATGTTGTTTACCTTGACTTCCAGAAAGCTTTTGATAAAGTTCCTCATCAAAGGCTCCTTAGAAAGCTTGAGAATCATGGAGTAAAAGGACAGGTCCTCTTGTGGATCAAAAACTGGCTGAGTAATAGGAAGCAGAGAGTGAGTATAAATGGGCAGTCTTCGCAGTGGAGGACGGTAAGCAGTGGGGTGCCGCAGGGCTCGGTACTGGGTCCCATGCTTTTTAACTTGTTCATAAATGATTTAGAGTTCGGAGTGAGCAGTGAAGTGGCCAAGTTTGCGGATGACACTAAATTGTTCAGGGTGGTGAGAACCAGAGAGGATTGTGAGGAACTCCAAAGGGATCTGTTGAGGCTGGGTGAGTGGGCGTCAACGTGGCAGATGCGGTTCAATGTGGCCAAGTGCAAAGTAATGCACATTGGGGCTAAGAATCCCAGCTACAAATACAAGTTGATGGGGTGTGAACTGGCAGAGACTGATCAAGAGAGAGATCTTGGGGTCATGATAGATAACTCACTGAAAGTGTCAAGACAGTGTGCGTTTGCAATAAAAAAGGCCAATGCCATGCTGGGAATTATTAGGAAGGGAATTGAAAACAAATCAGCCAGTATCATAATGCCCCTGTATAAATCGATGGTGCGGTCTCATTTGGAGTACTGTGTGCAGTTCTGGTCGCCGCACCTCAAAAAGGATATTATAGCTTTGGAGAAGGTGCAGAGAAGGGCAACTAGAATGATTAAGGGGCTGGAGCACTTTCCCTATGAAGAAAGGTTGAAGCGCTTGGGACTCTTTGGCTTGGAGAAACGTCGACTGCGGGGTGACATGATAGAGGTTTACAAGATGATGCATGGAATGGAGAAAGTAGAGAAAGAAGTACTTTTCTCCCTTTCTCACAATACAAGAACTCGTGGGCATTCGATGAAATTGCTGAGCAGACAGGTTAAGACGGATAAAAGGAAGTACTTCTTCACCCAAAGGGTGATTAACATGTGGAATTCACTGCCACAGGAGGTGGTGGCGGCCACAAGTATAGCCACCTTCAAGAGGGGTTTAGATAAAAATATGGAGCACAGGTCCATCAGTGGCTATTAGCCACAGTGTATGGAGCACAGGTCCACCAGTGGCTATTAGCCACAGTGTATGTGTGTATATAACATTTTTTGCCACTGTGTGACACAGAGTGTTGGACTTGATGGGCCGTTGGCCTGATCCAACATGGCTTCTCTTATGTTCTTATGTTCTTATGTTCATGCTCTGCTTTAAGCTTATGGAACAGTTCTAGACCCTGGTTAATAGACTCAGGTTATGAATTCAGCTCTGGGCAACCACCGTCTCCTTCTCCCCCTCCCTGGCACTAATCTGCTCATCCACCACCTCCATCCTTCCCACCCTCAGACTGAGCCAGAACACTCTAGACCCATCAGGCAACACAAGCCAGTAAAAGCAGCAGTTGTAGCTCACACAAGTGTGGCCAATGCACAGCCGAAGGAGCTGATGAAAGGAACATCCAAACTTGTTCCCGACTCCTGTGCAGCCATAAAGAGTGTGGAAGGCTAGAGTGGCACACACCAAGAAAAGAGAAATCTAGGGGTATGATTGTGAATTGCAAAGAGTTAGGGAAGTGCTCATTTGATTCTCTTAGCTGATTGACTCCTTACTAATACACTGTTGTTAAAGTCTGACTCTTTCTGAACTCTCCTCACTTACTGAAGCATTTGCTGAAAGGTACATATAGAAAAGACCTCAGGAAGGATACTTAAGAACATGGGTTTGAACCAGTAGTAACTTCCAGGGTTGGGAGGGATTTCCATGAAAGAGCTGCACTGGCTACCTGTTGTGTTCCGAGTTCGCTTCAAGGTGTTGGTATTGACCTTTAAAGCCCTTTATGGTCAGGGACCTGCATATCTACGGGACCGCCTTTCCCCGCATATCCCCCAGAGAGCACTGCGGTCGGGGGCAAAAAACCTACTCTCGGTCTCCAGACCAAAAGAAGCCAGGCTATGCGTGACAAGATCTAGGGCCTTTTCAGTGGCAGCACCAGAGCTTTGGAATGCCCTTCCAGAAGCCGTACGGGCCCTGCGGGATCTGTCTGCGTTCCGCAGGGCCTGTAAGACCGAGTTGTTTAAGCAGGCCTTCGATGCTTGATGGAAAGATGGCTGCCACCGGACATCACACAGAATGCCGGTGATCACTGTTTGGAATTTTAATGCCGCTTATAATGTATGGATTCAGCACTATATAACGGTTTTAAAAATTGTAATATGTTTTTAAACTGTGAATTGTAAATTATGGTTCTATATATTTTATTAGTTTAACTGTGCAAATGATACTGTGAGCCGCCCTGAGTCCGCTTGCAGAGAGGGCGGGATATAAGTCAAATGTAATAAACTAAATAAATAAATAAATGAGGATGGTGAGACTTTGTCACCTCTCCTGTCAGCCCTTAAAATGCTGTTAGGGGAGACAAGGGACTCTAACAAACACCATGATTCAGGAATTAAAGGTCTGAAGTAGAAAGAGAAAGCAAGAAAAATTGTCATTTTTCCATTAGCAGAGATTTACTCCTGGATCCAACACTATGTTCTTTTGTGATATACTTAGTTTGTTTGAAAATTAAATTAACAGATATCTTGCACATTTGCTGGAGAAGTTTTCCATACACAGCAGTAATTGACACAGAAAAAATCCAGTATTTTAAACTTGATTTTATTAATGTTTGCTTTTTGATGATATTAACTATTTCTTAAAAAAAACAAAACAGGCAGCCAACCCCTGAAGTAGGGGGGTCAGTAGCCAAACTGATGAAAGAATCTGGGGGAATGGTGTTTAACTGAATGTATCAGAAATATAGCAAAAGTAGGAGTCGGTCACCTGAGCACTATCTACTGGAGATAAAATGGAGGCTGCCTGTGGGAGTGATAGATGTTGTCCTGTTTCCAACAGTGTCTGACTAGATACTTCTGGAAGGCCAACAAGCAAGGTGTTGACAGCCAGATGTGCCCTCAGCTCTATAACTTCATGCCTTCCATTAGCAGTGACCATTTAGATTATGTTGCAGATTGCAAGTGGTCAGTAAGGCACTTTTAACAAATAACTGTGTCAAATCATATTCTGGGATTGTAGATGAAGCTTGGAGAGGCAGACTAGAATTCTGAGGTAATTTCTACCATTTTTCTCCTCCCCTTCTCCTTGAGTGATTAGTACCAATATCTTATTTCACAACAGAATGAAATAAATTTACAGTCTCATCTTTACTGCTTAGTGGTTTGGTGGATAAAACAGGAAATACGATAAGAATTTGGTTGTTTACAGCAAGAGGTGGCAGAACTCTGAGTTAAACAGTTACAAATTCACACACAGTTTCACTGCATTGGAAGGCAATTTCCGTTTAATGGAATAATTTTATTTGGGACTTCTTAATTCCAAGAATCTCAGCCTACTGAAATAGGCTTAGCTTCTACCAATCCTGGACATATCTGAGTTGTTTTCCTTCACCATCTGAATTCAGGGAGAATCCTGCAACCATTTGATCACCATGCTTGAGTATTAAGAGCTAACTTCTGGGTTGACTATGCTAGTGGTGCACATGGACTCACCTCTTTAAGGGCTCGCCGGTAGCCAGTGAATGTTGCTTTCTTTCACTGCTGTTCTTTCTCTACAAGTAGGAGGGCAGGATGAGGTCTGAGAACCTCACATCTATCACTGAGTTCATCCTGGTGGGACTCACCAGCCACCGAAGATCTCAGATCCTGCTCTTTGTCATCCTCCTCCTCATCTACACAATTACAGTCCTGGAGAACCTGGGGATCATCTTGGTCATCCGGGCTGACCCTCATCTCCACACACCCATGTACTTCTTCCTGAAGCATTTTGCAGGCCTAGAAATCTGCTATGTCACCACCAGTATGCCCCAGATGATGGCTCACCTCCAGGCTGGAAATGGAAGAATTTCTTTTAGAAATTGCACAGCTCAGATGTATGTCAGCACGTGCCTGGGCACTGTTGAATTCCTTCTGCTGGGTGTCATGTCCTACGACCGCTATTTGGCCATCTGCTATCCCCTGGAATACTGTGTCACCATGGACAGGGGACGGCAGTTGCAGCTGGCTTCAGCCTCCTGGGCTGGTGGCTTCTTCTCTGCTCTCGTATATGTGGGCTGCGTCCTCCGCCACCCCTATTGTGGACCCAACCGCATCAACCACTTCTACTGTGAGTTGCCTCTCGTGCTAAAACTGGCATGTGGGGATACCCATATCACGGAGGCCATCATTTTTGTGTTGGCAGGGATACTCCTGGGAGGTCCACTTGCAGCTATCCTGACCTCATATACGCGAATACTTTCCACTGTGTTACAAATGAAGTCAACTGCTGGAAGACGCAAGGCCTTCTCCACATGTGGCTCCCACTTGCTGGTAGTTTCCTTGTACTATGGTACTGTTGTTTCCATGTTTCTGAGGCCCAGGTCAAGCTCAGCTTCTGATGCAGACAAACAAGTTGCAGTCTTTTATGTGTTGGTGACTCCACTTCTCAATCCTATCATTTACACCTTGCGCAACAAGGACATCCATGCGGCAGTGGCCAAAATATTGCGAAGATAATGACGAAATTGATACTTGTTCGAATTGTTACTTGAAGACTATATAAACAGCTTTCATTCAGATTTCAGCATGCTGGGAGAAAAGATTTGAATAGAACATCTAAATGGACTTTTGTGTATGTCCGTGTGCATTCTCTTTTTAAAATTAAACTTTTAAAAGCAATATACAACAAGTGCAGTCAAATATTCACAAAATCTTAACCCTTTAAATCCTCCCTTCTCCCAGATAAAAACCTATGATAATAAGAAGAATTGCAGATTTATATGCCGCACTTCTCCCTGAATCAGAGACTCAGAGCGGCTTACAATCTCTCATATCTTTGCCCCCCCACAGCAAACACCCTGTGAGGTGGGTGGGGCTGAGAGGGCTCTCACAGCAGCTGCCCTTTCAAGGACAACCTCTGCCAGAGCTATGGCTGACCCAAGGCCATTCCAGCAGCTGCAAGTGGAGGAGAGGGGAATCAAACCCGGTTCTCTCAGATAAGAGTCCGCACACTTAACCACTACACCAAACTGGCTCTCTATACCATAACACATCTATACCATTATCAGATGCAGCCAGGCAGAGTTCAAGAAGTAGATCCAACAAGACAATATGACCAAAATAAAAAAGCTGCAAAATGAACTCCCTACATAGAGAATACATACTAGGGAGTTCAATAGAGTTCAGCTTCTAGAATGCATGGAATGTACTGGGTGAACTAACTTCCCAGAAAAGGAGGGTGAAGGGGAAAGGTATCTTTTTGATAGCACTTTATACAGAGAGAGAGAGAGAGAGACGGAGAGAGAGAGAGAGAAAGAGACAGAGAGAAACGGAGAGAAACAGAGAGAGAGAGAGACAGAAAGAGACAGAGAAAGCTCCAATTTTTTTGTTTTTTTCCTAGAGTTTATGTGTGGTTGATTGAGTTTTGCTAAACCAATGATCACTGAGTTAAACAAATTGGACCTGCAAGAGAATCTTACCCACATTGCATACAGTTGCTCGGACACACTGCTGATAGGACAGGGGAAGCGGAGAAATAGGGAAGTGGGAAAGACATTGAAATTCCTAAACAGCTGTCAGTCTGATCATCACAACAAGCAAGTCTTTTATATTTCGGTCATCCCTTTGCTCAGTCCTATAACTTACAGTCTGAGGAACAAGGAAGTCAGCAGCAAAAGTGCTGCAAAGGGTTTTGAAGAAATAAACAAACAAAACCCTTGAGCAATGACATCTTGAAGAAATTCATCAGAGATGGTCTGAGGGAAAATGACCTGCCTTCAGAGAGCCAGTTGGCTGTAGTGGTTAAGTCAGCCAACTCTTATCTGGGAGAACTGGGTTTGGCTCCCCTCTCCTCCACATGCAACTCCTGGAGTGACCTTGAATCAGAACTGTTTCAGAGTTTATCATGCAAGAGCAGTTCTCTCAACTCTCTCAGCCCTACCTACCTCACAGTCACTCAGTCACAGGATGTCTGTTGTGGGGAAGGTAAGGGAAAGGAAAGTCACTCTGAGACACCTTCAGGTAGTGAAAGGTGGGGTATAAATCTCCTCCTCCTCCTCCTCTTCTTCTTCAGAGCCAGTTTGGTGTCAGAGCCAGTTTGGTGTAGTGGTTAAGTGCATGGACTCTTATCTGGGAGAACTGGGTTTGTTTCCCCACTCCTCCACTTGCAGCTGCTGGAATGGCCTTTGGTCAGCCATAGCTCTGGCAGAAATTGTCCTTGAAAGGGCAACTGCTGTGAGAGCCCTCTCAGCCCCACCCACCTCACAGGGTGCCTGTTGTGGGGGGAGAAGATATAGGAGATTGTAAGCCGCTCTGAGTCTCTGATTCAGAGAGAAGGGCGGGGTATAAACCTGCAACTCTTCTTCTTCTTGGAATCCGTTGACACAAAGGCTCAGCTGTGGGTTGGGATGTGGAAGGTGATATTTAGCTTTCAAGCTCATTCAAGAGTTCTTGGAGAGTTGTGACCATGGCTTTCAGGCATGGGGAAATACACACAAACAAATGTACAGATACCAGAAACAGAGAGTTTTTCTTGGAAAGAGTACCATGTCTTTGCCTTATGTGCTGCAAGGACATCCCACGTGCTCTATATATGCCATTGCCATGGACTGGTGGCACCATGGAAGCTTTTCTAGCTTCCTGGACAAGTTGTTTCTTCATTGCTGCAGTAAACATGGGTTGTGCTTTGCATTATCCTTTTTGTTATGTATGTGGACTCAAGTGAAGACTTTGGGTGTTCCTGCCTGGCTCATTGGAGCCATACGGACACAGCTTGGGGACTTGGGAACAATGGGCTACAGCAGGGGTGGCCAACGGTAGCTCTCCAGATTTTTTTTGCCTACAACTCCCATCAGCCCCAGCCAGCATGGCCAATGGCTGGGGCTGATGGGAGCTGTAGGCAAAAAACATCTGGAGAGCTACCATTGGCCACCCCTGGGCTACAGGATCCAAATCTCTGCAGTCCTGGACCAACCACAAGCCCCCAGCGATTTGAATGACCCAATAATGTGCTTGCGCGGAAACCCAGAGATGTATATAAGTTTGGCCCCGTTGGCCCAGTTCTCAGTCTTAACTAGGCAGCCTCCACTATGCTGTCTGTAATAAAGAGCTTGATATCACTTCGACTGCGCCCCCTAGATGCATAGAACCCATCATACAATACTTTTTGTGTCTTGAACCACATCAACCACTTCTTGCATGAGCTGCCATTAGTGCTAAAACTTGCATCTGCTGACAACCAAGTTACAGAAGCCAGTTTTGGGGGATATCTGTGTTTGTATGCCTAGGTCCCCTCTCTTTTTTTCTGACCTCCCCTGGGTTCATTCTGTTTTTGTAGAAATCCAGAGTCCTTGTAGAAAGCTTGCAAGTGCCAACTCCATTCCCAGATGAGCACCACATGCTTTGCCCATAAAATGCACAGGACCCTAATCATACCCAGCATTATTTAAAAGAGGCCATTAAGAAACTAACAAAAGGCTCTTAATGAGCCAGAAGAAAGGAGCAAAGAAATTGGAGTAGTCTCAATGGAGGAAAGCCGTAGTCTTCTTTAGTTTAGTCAATCCTTGCATCTTTTCCACTAAGTATGAGATGCCACCGGAATATGAAGCATCTCTTTCTTCAAACAGAGAATGATTAGGTTTCATTTACCATCATTGGCAAAAGATTGAAAACTGAGTTGAAGGTGTACCTTTCAAGGTCGCTCAGGTTAGCAGTGGGCAGATGCTTTGCATGAATGAAGGTCCACAGTACCTCCAGCTGAATTATTTGGGCACAGAAAGGTCTGAAAAGGTCCTGCCAACTGAAACAGAGAGTGCTAGACTGGATGGACCACTTGTATTGTCTCTGAGATGAGCCAGGGCCAGAGGGGCAAAGGAGACCACTTTAATTCCTGTCACATCTTGTTTAGTACCTCAGGTGAACCGAAATTTTACTTCTCAGAAACAAAATAATGTCACTGGTAGTGTTTTTATAACAAAAACAGAATAAGATTTATTTTAAATAGTCTGGGAAGGAAGGAAATAGGAACAGAGGTTTGTAGGATTAGAATCTGTGGGTAAGCATAAAAACAAACTTAAATGCAGGAACACCTTTTGTAGGAAAGTTGTTATTTTCAGACAACATGCTTCCCTCAACTGGACAACACTCCATAAAAATTAACCTTGCTGGTAAAGGTTTTGATTTTTAAATATTCATACTAGCTCTATCTGAGGAACTGACTGTGGCTGCGTCAGACCTTCCCACCACAGACCTTTTCTTCCTGGCAGACTAGTTATCCTCTTCCCAGGAAGAGCTATAACCCTGGACTTTGACACCTTTGAGGGCCCTTTTCTCTTGTGCCTCAAAACCCTTTTGCCAAGTCCCCTTGTCTCTGCTGGGCCATCAGTCTGTCTCCTAGGATTCCAAACTTACATAGGAACCTTTGTTCCTCTCACAGTGTGTTCCTGTTCTCTCATGCAAATGGAGGCTGTACGTTAGTCTTGGGATCAGAACTCCTCATCAGAGCCTTTGGATTTGCTCTGGCTTATGATACTGTATGCCCCAAACTAAGAGCCTCCACAAAAGAGCAACTGCTAGCTCCTTCAGACTCCTTCTCACCGACTAGAGCTCTCACACTGACTAGAATTCTGATTCAAACTCCAGCTTTGTCTCAGACTGAAGAGATTTCTCTCTCACTGCCTCTCTCAACTGTTACCGTTATTACAATTAGAGGCTGTTAGCCAATCACAGTGAGTTCCTCCAGCTGTCACTCACTGAGAGTTCTTTCCAGTCCATCACAGTCTCCATATAAAGCTGCTTATCTCCCGGTCTAGGAGGTCGGAGACCTTATTGGAAAAGCTGGACATGACTCTGCCGTCCTTCTAACAGAGGCTAGAGGACAACATCAGCAAACTGAGTGGTATGTCCCAAGCAGTAATATTCATGATCCACATATTTAGCTGTGTGTGTTTCATTCATTCATGTAAATAGATATAAGATTGGATTCGGCACTGTAAATTTCCTTTTTCAACATTCAGCCACTCAAAAAGTGGCTTCTCCAATCTCACACAACGTTCCAAAGCAGGGAAATCATCATCTCATAGCATAATAAGATCCATTCTCTATAGCTATACCATACCACAACATATATTCTTTCCATGATTTCACCCATTATGTGAACACTGGAATGCCAGTATACCTCTTTAACTTCTTCATGATCATATTTGAGCAGTTCCAAGGTTCTGTTTCCTGCCAAACAATGGTTTAGATCCAAAACCTCTTGAGCAGCGATAATGTCAGCTAAACCTCGACTGATTCCACAAGCAATTTGGTATGCTGTTGTCTTCCAGGACTCAACGTCAACAATCTCGCCATCAGGTAAGATAATTTTAATGGGGTGACTTTCTTTAGTAGCCTGTTTTGCCAGAAGTGACTCATGCTCCCGCTTTAAGCCTATGGAACAGTTTTTAAAAGGTAAAGGTAGTTCCCTGTGCAAGAACCAGTCATTTCTGATGCTGGGGTGAAGTTGCTTTCACAACATTTTCATGGCAGACGTTTTACAGGGTGGTTTACCATTGCTTTCCCCAGTCATCTACACTTTCCCCCCAGCAAGCTGGGTACTCATTTTACTGACCTCAGAAGGATGGAAGGCTGAGTCAACCTTGAGCCAGCTACCTGAACCCAGCTTCCTCAGGGATCGAACTCAGGTCATGAGCAGAGCTTAGGACTGCAGTACTGCAGCGTTACCACTCTGCACCACGGGGCTCATGGGACAGTTTTAGACACAAGTTAATAGATTCAGGCCATGGATTCAGCTCTGAGCAACAATCAGCAGAAGCTACCTTCTTGTTCTTCTCTCCTGCTTCTTTCTTCTCCCTGTCCCTGGCACTAATCTGCTCATTTGCCACCTCCATCGTTTCTGTCCTCAGCCCCATCTGGTAATACCATGCCAGTGACACTGGAAGTTGTGGGAGCCACCAGAAAGCTCACACAAGTGTGGCCAATGTGCAGCCATAAGCAGTTAATGAAAGGCACCACCAATGTTGCTCCCAACTCCCGTGCAGCCATAGGAAGAATGGAAGGCTAGAGTGGCACACACAAAGAAAAGAGACATCTAGGGGTATGATTATGAATTTCAAAGAGTCCAGTCCTCATTTTGGGCAGGAGCTCCCAGGACTGGACCTCTGGAACCTCTAAATTTTATTGTGGTCTTCCCCCCCCCCCCCAAAAAAAACCCCTTGCTTCTGGGCTCTATTGTTCAACCCCCCTGTGAGAATTTTGCTGAACTCTAAGATCTGACAAACTTTCCAATATTTCCCCCCACAAAAAAATGGGAGAATAACCAAAACGCATAAAGCAGACTGATGGAAATCTTCCTCATGCCACTGTTGCCACATAGGAGAAAGTAATTTTAAAAGTATGATGGGAGGAAGGTTTTATGATGACAATTATAATTCAAGAAGCATTTTAAGGTAGACGCTGAACTGATATTAATTTAGTACGCCTTCTGGTGATGTCAGGGGTGTGTGGCAGATGCAAATGAGTTATGCAAATAAATTATGCTAATGTGCTCCGACACCTCTTTTTTTACAAAATGACCCCTGACTGACTCCATACTGTGGGCATCCTGTAAGGTTGTTAAATTCTGAGTAAATCCCCAATTCTTTGTGAATTGCTCTCACTTACTGAAGCATTTGCTGAAAGGTACGTGGCGCAGAGTGGTAAAACTGCAGTATTGCAGTCCTAAGCTCTCCTCATGACCTGAGTTTGATCCCAGCAGAAGCTGGGTTCAAGTAGCCGGCTCAAGATTGACTCAGCCCTCCATCCTTCTAAGGTCAGTAAAATGAGTACCTTGGGGGGAGGGGAGTGTAGATGACTGGAAAAAAGTCTTTCGTGAAAACGTTGTGATGCGAAGTCACCCCAGAGTCAGAAATGACTGGTGTTTGCACAGGGGATGACCTTTTTTACCTTTTCACATATAGAAAAGTCTTCAGGAAGGATACTTAGGAGCATGGGTTTGAACCAGTAGTAACTTCCAGGATTGTGAGGGATTTCCATGTGGACAATGGGACTTTGTCACCTTTCACATCCCACTTCAGCCCTTAAAATGCTGTTACTGGGAGACAAGGGACCCTATGGAACAGCATGATTCAGAAATTAGAGGTCTAAAGTGGAAAGAGAAATCAAGAAAATTTTACTCCTGGATCCCACACTATGTTCTTGTGTGATGTACATAGTTTGTTTAAGAATTAAATTCATAGAGATTTGGCACATTTTCAGGAGATGTTGCCTGTACACAGTACAGTTAATTCCAGTACTTTAAACTTGATCTTATTAATTTTTGCTTTTTGATGAAATTAATTATTTAAAAAAAAATAAAACAGGCAGGCAGCCTGAAGTTGTGGGTCAGGAGCCAAAAATGATAAAAGAATTTGGGGGAATCATTTTTAACTGAATTTATTAGAAATATAGCAAAAACAGAGGTTGGTAACCTGAGCTTAACTTGCTGGAGGAATAATGGAGGCTGGACCTGGGAGTGAGGGATTTTGTACTGTTTCCAGCAATGTCTGACTGGATTTCTGGAAGGCCAGCAAGCCAGCAGGCTGTGGTAGCAAGGTGTGGCCTCAGTACCATATCTTCCATTAATAGTGACCAAGATCATTTAGGCTATGGCATACGTTGCAAGTGGTCAGTAAGGCACTTTGTAACAAATAACTGTGTCAAATTATATTCTGGGATTGTAGATAAATACTGGAGAGGTAGAACAGAATCCTGAAGTATTTTCTACTGCTTTTCTCCAAGGGCTGCCAAGTCCTACCTGACTCTGGGCAGAGAACGCTTCTCACGCACAGCACAGGGACGTCACCCAGAAGTTATGCCATCGCAGCAGGCTTGTTGCCAGGGGCAAACTTAGGGGAAAACTCCATGATTATCATAGAGTTCTTCCCTAAGTGATAGTGTCCCCTTGGCAACATACACGGTGCAATAGCATCACTTTGGAGTTGAGAGTAAGCAGTGAAGTGGCCAAGTTTGCAGATGACACTAAATTGTTCAGGGTGGTGAGAACCAGAGAGGATTGTGAGGAACTCCAAAGGGATCTGTTGAGGCTGGGTGAGTGTGCGTCAGTGTGGCAGATGAGGTTCAATGTGACCAAGTGCTAAGTAATGCACATTGGGGCCAAGAATCCCAGCTACAAATACAAGTTGATGGGGTGCGAACTGGCAGAGACTGACCAAGAGAGAGATCTTGGGGTCGTGGTAGATAACTCACTGAAAATGTCAAGACAGTGTGCGATTTCAATAAAAAAGGCCAACGCCATGCTGGGAATTATCAGGAAGGGTATTGAAAACAAATCAGCCAGTATCATAATGCCCCTGTATAAATCGATGGTGCGGACTCATTTGGAATACTGTGTAGAATTCTGGCCACCGCACCTCAAAAAGGATATTATAGCATTGGAAAAAGTCCAGAAAAGGGCAATTAGAATTATTAAAGGTTTGGAACACTTTCGCTATGAAGAAACGTTAAAACGCTTTGGGATCTTTAGCTTGGAGAAACGTCGACTGCGGAGTGACATGATAGAGGTTTACAAGATTATGCATGGGATGGAGAAGGTAGAGAAAGAAGTACATTTCTCCCTTTCTCACAATACAAGAACTCATGGCTATCAATGAAATTGCTGAGCAGTTGGGTTAGAACAGATAAAAGAAGGTACTTCTTCACCCAAAGGGTGATTAACATGTGGAATTCACTGCCACAGGAGGTGGTAGCAGCTACAAGCATAGCCAGCTTCAAGAGGGGGTTAGATAAAAATATGGAGCAGAGGTCCATCAGTGGCTATTAGCCACAGTGTGTGTGTGTGTGTATTTGGCCACTGTGTGACACAGAGTGTTGGATGGGCCACTGGCCTGATCCAACATGGCTTCTCTTATGTTCTTATGTTCTTCCAGGTGATGTCATCACTCCAGGCATATCATGGTACACCAGTGTTCTTTGGGGGCAGGGTTCCCCCTTATGGCCATCTCCACGGAGGTGCGTTGATGCACCCAAAATCAGGGGGGACCCTGCCCCGGTAAGAGGCTGAGAAGCCTATTTTCCCCTCCTCTTCTGTTTGAGTGATTAATAGAATAGAATCATAGAGTCACAGAGTTGTAAAAGACTTCCAGGGTCATCTAGTCCAGCCCCTTGCACAATGCAAGAAACTCACAAACACCTCCCCCTAAATTCACAGGATCTTCATTGCTGTCAGATGACCATCTAGCCTCCGTTTAAAAATCTCCAAGGAAAGAGAGTCCACCACCTCCTGAGGAAGCTTGTTCCACTGAGGAATCGCTCTAACGGTCAGGAAGTTCTTCCTAATGTTGAGCCGGAATCTCTCTTGATTTAATATCAACCCATTGGTTCTGGTCCTACCTTCTGAGGCCACAGAAAACAATTCCACGCAATCCTCTATATGACAGCCCTTCAAGTACTTGAAGATGGTGATTCACACCAATACCTTCTTTCACAACACAATGAAAGAAGTTTACTGTGCCTTCATTAGAATAGCTTAATTCTTAGGGCCCACAACAGGCACCCTGTAAGAACATAAGAGAAGCCATGTTGGATCAGGCCAACGGCCCATCAAGTCCAACCCTCTGTGTCACACAGTGGCAAAAAATGTTATATACACACATACACTGTGGCTAATAGCCACCGATGGACCTGTGCTCCATATTTCTATCTAAACCCCTCTTGAAGGTGGCCATACTTGTGGCCGCCACCACCTCCTGTGGCAGTGAATTCCACATGTTAATCACCCTTTGGGTGAAGAAGTACTTCCTTTTACCCTGTGATATAGGTGGGGCTGAGGGAGTACTAAGGGAATTGAGACTGACTCAGGGTCCCCCAGCTGGCTGCATGTGGAGGAGTGAGGAATCAAACTCAGTTCTCCAAATTACAGTCCATTTTTCTATGCTGCTTTCTTTCACTGTTGCTCTTTCTCTACCAGCAGGAGGCCAGGATGAGGTCTGAGAACCTCACATCTATCACTGAGTTCATCCTGGTGGGGCTCACCAGTCACCGAAGATCCCAGATCCTGCTCTTTGTCACCCTCCTCCTCATGTACACACTTACAGTCATGGAGAACCTAATAATAATAATAATAATAATAATAATAATAATAATAATAATAATAATACCTTTTATTTATATCCCGCCCTCCCCGCTGAGGCAGGCTCAGGGCAGCTAACAACATTAATCAATATAACAAATGATACAATATTTTAACAGTAGATAAAAATTGATTAAAATTCTCAAAACAGTAAAACAATAAAATTAACATCTTGGTGCTATTCTGACAGATAACAAACTCATTTAAGCAGTCTCTCAGTGTTTAGTCGGTGAAGGCTTCACTAAAGAGGAAGGTCTTGCAGGCCCTGCGGAAACGGTCAAAGTCCCGCAGGGCCCGTACTTCCTCTGGGAGCTGGTTCCACAGGTGTGGGGCCACAACAGAGAAGGCCCGGGTGCGGGTACTCTGCAGTCTTGCTTCCTTCGGCCCTGGGATAGTCAACAGGTCTTTCCCTGCTGACCTCAGTGCTCTCTGGGGTTCGTATGGGGAAAGACGGTCCCTCAGGTAGGCAGGTCCTCGGCCATATAGGGCTTTAAAGGTAATGACCAGCACTTTGTAATGAATCCGGTGTATAACTGGCAGCCAGTGCAGTCCGCGCAGCCCTGGCTGTATGTGCTCCTTGGCAAATAGAAGGGGAAGACATGGAAGCAGTGACAGACTTCACTTTTCTGGGATCCAAGATCACTGCGGATGGTGACTGTAGCCATGAAATTAAAAGACATTTGCTCCTTGGGAGGACAGCTACGACAAACCTGGGCAGTATAATAAAAAGTAGAGACATCACCCTGCCAACAAAAGTCCATATAGTCAAAGTGATGGTATTCCCAGTAGTAATATATGGCTGTGAGAGCTGGACCATAAGGAAGGCCAAGCGCAGAAGAATAGATGCTTTTGAGATGTGGTGCTGGAGAAATAGCTTGAGAGTCCCTTGGACTGCAAGAAGATCCAATCAGTCAGTCCTAAGGGAAATCAACCCAGGCGGTTCCCTGGAAGGTCAGATGCTGAAGCTGAAATCCTTTGGCCACCAAATGAGAAGGGAGCACTCACTGGAGAAGATCCTGATGCTGGGAAAGACAGAAGGCAAAAGAAGAAGGGACGGCAAAAGATGAGATGGCTGGACAGTGTTACTGTTGTAACAAACACGAATTTGAGCAGGCTTCGGTAGATGGTGGAAGACAGGAGGGCCTGGTGTGACTTTGTCCATGGGGTTGCAGAGAGTCGGACTCGACTGTGCGACTGAACAACAAAATGTGTGACAGAGAGCACCTAGTGGAGGCTTTAGGTAGATGCACTCCTCTCGGCAGGCAGTAGAACCACTAATCCTGCCTAGAAATATGCTCTGATGTGTAATCCTAAATTTCTAGTTAAATTCAACCAAAAACATTCCAATTAAGAGATGCAGAGAGTTTAGAGGCTGGGCTGTGCAGGTTTTTTTAAAGTTATTAGTGGTTGCCAGGGCTTTTTTTATTATACAGAAAGCCCAGCAGGAACTCATTTGCATATTAGACTCCACCCTCTGATGCCAAGCCAGCCAGAACTGCGTTCTTGTGCGCCCCTGCTTTAGAAAATCTCTGGTGGTTGCAGAGAAAGCTAATTTTGTTGCAAGGAAAGAGTTCTAACTATGTGACTTGACCTGTTGAATTTCTTCTGCCGCTGTGTTGCTTTGACTAATTTTTGAAAGGAAAAATGAAGACCACTTATCTCCCCCCACCCCTTTGGGTCTACTAACACAACCAGAAGTAGAAATTATGTCTGCATGTATAGCAAAGTTAAGAGTCCAGTGGCACCTTTAAGACCAACAAAGGTGTTTTGCTTTGTTCTTAAGTTCTGAGCATTTGTGTGGATGTGAGAGTATAGTCATGAAATGTCTGTAGCCCACCCTTCCAACTTCTCTCTCTTTTTATATACCTTATCTAGGGTTGCCAATCCCCAGGTGGGGGCAGGGGATCCCCCGGTTTGGAGGCCCTCCCCCTGCTTCAGGGTCATCAGAAAGCAGGGGGAGGGGAGGGAAATGTCTGCTGGGAACTCTGTTATTCCCTATGGAGATTTATTCCCATAGAAAATCATGGAGAACTGATCCACGGGTATCTGGGGCTCTGTGGGGGCTGTTTTTTGGGATAGAGGCACCACATTTTCCGCATAGCATTTAGTGCCTCTCCCCAAAATACCCCCCCAAGTTTCAAAAAGATTGCACCAGGGGGTCCAATTCTATGAGCCCCAAAAGAAGGTGCCCCTATCCTTCATTATTTCCTATGGAAGGAAGGAATTGAAAAGGTGTGCCGTCCCTTTCAATGTGATGGCCAGAACTCCCTTTGGAGTTCAATTATGCTTGTCACAGCCTTGATCTTGGCTCCACCCTAATTTCTCCTGGCTCCACCCCCAAAGTCTCCTGGCTCCACCCCCAAAGTCCCCAGATATTTCTTGAATTGGACTTGGCAACCCTAACCTTATCTCACTCCACTCTTCAACCAACCCCCCCTTGTGAAAGTGGGGCTTAAAGTTTTCCTTCATCAAAGAGAAGTATAAAATTCTTTGGCTCAGACTAAGATTGACATGGATCCATTTGGCCCGATTCATAGGGCCGTTATAAAGAATACAAAAGACAGAGCAGATCTTCTCATCCTGTTGAAGGCAGGACCAGATAGGGCTGCCAATCCCCAGTTGGGGTCAGGGGATTCCCAGGTTTGGAGGCTTTCCCCCCACTTCAGGGTCATCAGAAAACCAGGAGGAGGGGATGTCCGCTGGGCACTCCGTTATTCTCTATGGAGATTGACTCTCCTAGTTTAATGGAAAATTGATCTATGGGTATCTGGGGCTCTAAAGGGCTGTTTTTTGAGGAAGAGGCACCAAATTCTCAGCACAGCATCTGGTGACCCTCCTCAAAATACTTTCCATGTTTCATACAGATTGAACCAGGGGGTCCAATTCTGGGAGCCCCAGAAGAAGGTGACCCTATCCATTATTCCAAATGGAGGAAAGGCATTTAAAAGGAGCGTGGTCCCTTTAAATGGGATGGCCAGAACTCCCTTTGGAGTTCAATTATGCTTGCCATACCCTTGCTCCTGGCTCCACCCCTGAAGTCTCCTGGCTCCACCCCCAAAGTCCCCAGATATTTCTTGAGTCAGTCGGTGTCTCTAAGAGGTGCTTGGGTAGAGTTCCATGGAATCTCCTAACTGCAAGCTCCTCAGGATTGATTTTTGCAGAAGAATAAAGTGGTAGAATGGACTGTACCACTACACACAGGAGGTGCTGGAGTCTCCTTTTTCTCTGACCTTACATCGAAAAAGCCTCCTCATATATTTGCATTTGTACAGCAGCAAGAAAAAGGTCCAGTCCAGCACTGGCTTGGGTGTGTTAGATGATATCTGCTTAGAGAAAATTATTTTAATTGGTGGAAGGGAATTAAACATATTATTTCTGAACCTAGAGTCTGATGTTCTAGAGTCTCGTCTGTCACCTCAGGATTCCCCTCCTCCTCCTTCATGAATTAATTGTTCTCTGCCCTGAAGGAAGTCAATAGAGACATCATTCTTCACAAATGGCAAACCATAATTGTCATTAAAAGTGACACTTCTCAAACTCTGTCCTTCCCCAGGTGCTACCTAAAATCTCCAGAAATTTCTGAAGCTGGAATTATCATTGAATAAAACTTCGCTTGTTTTAAATCTGCCCACTGGACTCAAACTTGGGTCTATTGCTTTAGACCAACATGGCTACCCACCTGGATTTATATTGAGTCATCTGGTAAGCTTCAGGGCCATCTGGGGGTTTGGCAATGAGTCCGTCCAAGCCTAGCCTGATGTTGTAAGTGTAACCACTATTCCGTACTGAACCTTTCTAACACTGGAGCTACTAAATCAAGTAGATAGCTAGTACATTTAAACAAAATGCTACAGTCACTCTACTGTATTAAAGGCTACAATCATACCCATTACATTTTGTTTCTCTTTTGTGTTCAACTCCCCCATTTTTGCAACATCTTGGCCATCGCCACATGGATGTCCTTGTTGCGCAGAGTATAAATGACAGGATTTAGCATCGGGCTGATCACGACATAAAAGACGGCAACTTGTTTGTCTAGGTCAGGAGATGACCTTGACCGGGGTCTCATATACATGGCCATAACAGTACCGTAGTACAAGGAAACCACCAGCAAATGGGAGCCGCAGGTGGAGAAGGCCTTGCGTCTTCCAGCCGTTGACTTCATTTGTAACACAGTGGAAAGTATTAATGTATAGGAGACCAGGATAGCTGCAAGAGGACCTGCAAGGACCACACCTACAAGCACAACTGTGATGGCCTCCGTGATGTGAGTATCTGCACATGCTAGTTTCAGCACAAGAGGCAGCTCGCAGTAGAAGTGGTTGATGCGGTTGGGTCCACAGTAGGGGTGGTGAAGGACGCAGCTCAGGGTGATGAGACCAGAGATGAAGCCAGCTGCCCAGAAGGCTGACGCCAGCTTTAGTTGCCGACTCCTGCCCATGACAGTGGCATATATAAGGGGACAGCAGATGGCCAAGTAGCGGTCGTAGGCCATGACACCCAGTAGAACAAACTCAACAGTAGCCAGGCAAGTGCTGACATACACCTGGGCTGCGCAACGGCCAAAAGAAATCCTTCCATTTCCAGCCTGAAGGTGAGCCAACATCTGGGGCATGCCGGTGGTGACGTAGCAGATTTCTAGCCCTGCAAAGTGCTTCAGGAAAAAATACATGGGTGTGTGGAGATGAGGGTCAGACAAGATTAGCACAATGATCAACACGTTTCCCATGACTGTAAGCATGTAGATAAGAAGGAGGATGACAAACAGCAGAATCTGGGACTTTCGGTGGCTGGTGAGCCCCACCAGGATGAACTCGGTGATAAATGTGAGGTTCTCAGACTCCATCCTGGCCTCCTGCTTGTAGAAAAAGGGCATTGGTGAAAGAAATTGACAGGCACGGTGAACAGAACAGAACAGCCTGCAAAACAGGTAACTTCACAGAGGGTGTGGTCACATACACTAAATAATGCACTTTCAACCCACTTTAAAGGTGCTTTCCCGCTGGATATTTTACCTGGCTATTTCTCTCATCTGCAAAATCCCTCATGTGATATCTTGAAAAGGTTCTCATTTTTCCTCCACTTTAGCTGCATAACTTCACCACCTCTACAATCAACCAACTCCTTGTGCTAGTTAGGAACTCCCTTCTTCAGGCCGCTGCCTGGGAAATCAAAGAATTAATGAAAAACAAGACACCTGTTGCTGCTCATGGTAAGCACCCAATCATAAACAACTACATGAATATTTTAGCGGGGTGCGTTTTTTGAAATGCCTAGGAATAGTGGATTTCTGTAGCTGTCCTGGAGAATCATGGCAAAGCCCCCAAATGCTGATTTTTGCATATATATTTTTGGCTCCAAAATTCTAGAATGTACACCTTTAGTAGCATCTCCTTTTGAAGATGTGTTCTTATGGACTTTTTAGTATATTAACTAATAAAACAAGGACAACTTGAAAGGCAGAAGAGGAAGAGACACAAATACAAAGAACAAGGGACGCAGCAGCAACTCTGAATTAAATAACCTTTTCAAAAAAAAAAAATTACTATGAAAGCATGTTTACATTTTGCCCTCCACCCAACCCCAAAATTATTTTGGCATGTTTGACTGCATTAGATGTAATACATCGATGAGAAGCATTCATCCTATCCATACAGAAAAATACCTGATTTGCAAACATGACCCAAACTTTGATGCCTTGCTCCAACAAAAGAGAATTGTTTACTTAGTAGAAATGTCATAGAATCCTAGAGTTGGAAGGGACTTCCAGGGTCATCTAGCCCAACCCCCTGCACAATGCAGGAAGTTCACAAATAAAAAGGTAAAGGTAGTCCCTGTGCAAGTACTGAGTCGTTACCGACCCATGGAGTAACATCACATCCTGAAGTTTTCTTGCTCCTAGGCAAGAGGGGAAGGAAAGGGTCTGGCAAAGTGGAGGATGTGATGCCCTCCTTCTAAGTAGAAGCCTTGGGGGGCAGCAGCGAAGCTACATCCATTCTTTCCCTCCTGACCCCGATGGCCCCTCCTCGCCACACCCAACAAACTGGTAGCAGTTGCTTAGCTAATGGGAGGGCAGAACAGACAGCTCTTGAAAATGGCAACAGCACAAAGATGCTTTGCCTTTTTGCCAGTCACAGTTCTAAATTCAGATGTGTACATCTGTGCAAGTAACCCATGCAACAATTTTGATGTATTGAGGCTGACTTCAACATCTCCTTTCAATGATTATTGCTTCAAATCCTTCCATGATTTTACAGTTATAAACCAAAGGGGGCTTCTTGCAGAGAGGGAAGAGGAATGTGGGACATGGCACTTTTCATTGGGTGAAATAAACTCTTCAAGATTTAAAAAAACCCAAACAATTCAAACAAAAACTGCAGGTGGCAAACTCAAGCCACCTCCCAACCTCCTCACAAAATTGGATTTCCAAATGGCAACTTGCAACAGTTGTGCATCTAACAGGTGTGACCTCAACATGCAAAGGGGGGGGGGGAATTCATTCCACTTACCTCGTCACGAGCAGTCGAATAAGTGCACATCAGCTTTCCGTGGACGGATGCTGAGGCATCATTACCTCGATGCTACTGACTTTGTGGGGAAACTGTTGCTGTCTTTTGCTGAGATCTGTTGAAGGAAAACTTCCCTGTGCTGCCTTTGAAAGAAAGTTGGCTTGAAGTAGTACACAAAAGCCTGAAGTTAAAGGCTTATTCCTTTTAGATGGGAGCACAAAACATGAAAAATTTCTTATCTTTAAGATGGCAATTCATTGCCTGGAGGTCCTCTTGAATTAATCGCACACACATCCAGAAGATGCATGTGGCTTGATTTACATTATTGGCAGCTTGCTACTCATGGCCACTATGACCTCCATTAACGGCATAGGAGGAAGAAGGAATAACTTGTTCTCTATGTTGCTAATTAACCAAGAGACTTCATGACCTCCAGCACAAATGGTCCATCTAGCTTAGCATTTTCTAAGGCAGCAGTTCTCCATAGCTTCTGGTAGAGTCTTTCCTTGCCTTAGATCCTTTGCCTGGCAATGACCTCAAGTAGTCCATCGAGGTGAGAGTTTTCCTGGTCAGCAGGTCTCCATCGTTTCAGAGGGAGTCCCTCGCCTCGGATCCTGAGATCCTTTACCTGGTAATGCCAGGCACGTCTTCTGCCATGAAGCTCCGATTGCAAGATGACCTTAACATGGACTCACCTGAGCAATTCCTAAAATTGTCTTTGTGTCATGGTCTGATCAGCTATACTCTGCGTTAGGAGACTGATTGCACGATGGCTCTGCCCCCTTCCCATGACTTCTTACAACACAATATTGCATCCAGTCAACTTACAAAACTTGTGGCTCTTCTCCACAGAGGCTTGTGCAGTCCCTTTAGTGTCTGCTTATTACTTAGTCTGGAGTCTGTCATGTTTTGTATAGCCAGAATAAGCCAACACACTGTTAGCTGTAATAGCACACAAGAATATGAATAAAGAACAATTTTCAGAAATGCCAGTGATAGCAGAGTCTAAGTCTGTTTATATTATACACAACATTATTGCCACTTAACATGGCAATAAAGTCCAATGGAAAACAGAATTAATGCACAAAGTCCATTGTAAGTTCGCACTTATCAGTTCTTAAATGGAATCCATCAAGTCCTTAAGTCCAATGTGAAGTCCTTGTCCACATGAGGATTCTAGACTGTATAATGGAACATTGATATGTGGGTATCTGGGGCGCTGAAGGGGCTGTTTTTTGAGGTAGAGGCACCAGATTCTCAGCATAGCATCTGGTGACTCTCCTCAAAGTACCTTCCAAGTTTCAAAAAATATTGGACTGGGGGTCCAATTCTATGAGCCCCAAAAGAAGGTGCTCCTATCCATTATTCCAAATGGAGGGAAGGCATTTAAAAGGAGCACGGTCCCTTTAAATGTGATGGCCATTTGGAACCCTTTGGACTTCAGTCATGCTTGCCACATCCTTGCTCCTGGCTCCAACCCTGATGTCTCCTGGCTCCACCCCCAAATTCCCAGTTTGGTGTAGTGGTTAAGCGTGGGAACTCTTACCTGGGAGATCCGGGTTTGATTCCCCACTCCTCCCCTTGCACTTGCTAGCATGGCCTTGGGCCAGCCATAGCTCTGGCAGAGGTTGTCCTTGAAAGGGCAGCTGCTGTGAGAACTCTCTCCAACCCCACCCACCTCACAGGGTGTCTGTTGTGGGGGAGAAAAGTAAAGGAGATTGTGAGCCACTCTGAGAATCTTCAGAGTGGAAGGTGGAATGTAAATCCAATATCTTCTTCTTCTTCCCCAGATATTTCTTGAGTCAGACATGACAACCTTAGGACCAGAAGTAATATGTGGCCCTTACAAGGAGGTAGATTTCGGCTCAATAACAGGAGGCACTTCTTAATGGCATAAGCTTTTCAGCTGTGGAACAGACTGTCTCAAGGGGTGGCAAACTTGCCTGGCGGCCTAAGCAGAAGCAAAGGGGCTGTCTGTTGTGGATGCTCTGGTTGCATTTGCCGCAGACCCTCCTGGTGTTCACTTCCTTCAGCAGCCAACCTCCTCCTCTGTACCTTGGGGTCCCAGCTCTGTAGGTTCAACTAAGCCAAGCACCAAAGGACTTCTTTTGTTTTTGTAATAAAATATTTTTTATTAAAATATGCAAGAGTAAACAGAACATCAACAGTCTTAGTGAATGATTTTAAGGAGTATGGTTAAAGGCACAACGATATATAGATAATAATAATAATAATAATAATAATAATAATAATAATAATAATAATAATAATAATAATAATAATAATAATAATAATAATAATAATACTTTTTATTTATATCCCGCCCTCCCCACCAGGGCAGGCTTAGGGCGGCTCACAACATATAAATATAATATACTAAAAAACCATACATAATAAATACAGTTACAATTATAAAATCAGCATTAAAACATTAACAACTTACATTAAAATTAACATTGTGGTGCTATAACTTAGGTCTTTAGTAAAATTCAGTGACTAAAATATGTCCAGCGAGACTTTCTTGACTCAGCATTAGGTGAAGGCCATTTTGAAGAGGTAGGTCTTACAGGCCCTGTGGAATTGGTCTAAACATCGCAGGGCACGTACCTCCTCCGGGAGTTGATTCCACAGCAGTGGGGCTGCAATGGAGAAGGCCCGATCCCGGGTGGTCTTCAATCTGGCCTGTCTTGGCCCAGGGATATTCAGCTGGTTCTTTCCAGCTGACCTCAGCGCTCTCTGGGGTTCAAATGGGGAGAGACGGTCCCTCAAGTAGGCAGGTCCTCGACCATATAGGCCATATAGAGATAAGCAGGGGTCATTTTGTAGAAAAAAAGATGCAGCAGCTCAGCAGCATATCTAATTTGGATATGCCCTGGGATCTGTGTGCAGTGGGGAGTTCTCCCCACTGCATGCAGACCCTGGCTGTAGGTTCAGGAGCTGTAGTCCTGTGAGCTCCTGCTGAATTCAAGCCCTGGAGATAAGTAAAATTTCAATACAATACCAGAGGAATATGTTACAACCGAAAAAATTATTGTTAACGACTATCAGTATAAGTTAAGCATTCATAATAAAATTACTAGATATGAAATTCATAGGGTTTTGTCGTCAAAGGATTTCATGGCCAGAGTTCATGAGCTGTTGTAGGCTTTCTGGGCTGTATGGCCATGGTCTTGGCATTTCGTCAGCAGCTGTGACTGGCGTCCTCAGATGTATAGCAAAGAAAGATAGAGTTCTCTCTGTGTCAACTCCACCTTCCTGAGTAGATATAAATTACCTGCCTCCCATCTTCTTCTCACTTTGACCCAGAGAGATCTCCAGAGGATGCCAATCACAGTTGCTGGTGAAGCGTCAGGATCCACAATGCTAAGACCATAGCCATGCAGACTGGAAAATCTGCAATTACCAAAGGAATGTTTAAAAATAGCAAACCTAAACCTATAAACCCCATTCCTACAGAGTGGCTGCTGCTGTTCAGAGGAATCTTTCTAGTCCAGACTTTCCCCCTTACTACCATGAAAAAACCATTACGAATTGCTCACTAGCTTTGTCCCGGTCTCATGCTCCTTTTCTCCACAGTGCTTTTGCCTGATATTGCATGCAAAGCTGCTGGTCTGTGACTTGCCCCACCTCTTTCCCAAGCTTAATCTGAGGCTGCAGGATTCAGATATCGGTACTTCTTCACCCAAAGGGTGATTAACACATGGAATTCACTGCCACAGGAGGTGGTGACGGCTGCCAGCATAGACAGCTTCAAGCGGGGATTGGATAAACCTATGGAGCAGAGGTCCATCAGTGGCTATTAGCCACAGCATATTGTTGGAACTCTCTGTCTGGGGCAGTGATGCTCTGTATTCTTGGTTTTTGTGGGGGGGGGCAACAGTGGGAGGGCTTCTAGTGTCCTGGCCCAATGAGTGGACCTCCTGGTGGACCTGATGGTGCCTGGGTTTTTGGCCACTGTGTAACACCGAGTGTTGGATTGGATGGGCCATTGGTTTGATCCAACATGGCTTCTCTTATATTCTTATGTTCTTATATGTACCTTTCAGAAAATGCTTCAGTAAGTGAAAACAATGCAGAAAGAGTCAGGGATTCACACAGAATTTAACAACTTTTTAGGATGCCCATGGTGTATCAGTATGAGTCAATTGCAGCTACAAGCATAAAATGAGCACTTCCCAAATTCTTTGGGATTCACAGTCATACTCCTAGATGCTTCTTTTCTTTGTGTGTGCGTCTCTACACTCCCACACTATCTATGGCTGTGCAGGAGTCAGGAGCAACGTTGACTGTGCCTTTCATCAAGAAGAAGAAGAAGATATTGGATTTATATCCCGCCCTCCACTCCGAAGAGTCTCAGAGTGGCTCACAATCTCCTTTACCTTCCTCCCCCACAACAGACACCCTGTGAGGTGGGTGGGGCTGAGAGGGCTCTCACAATAGCTGCCCTTTCAAGGACAACCTCTGCCAGAGCTGTGGCTGACCCAAGGCCATGCTAGCAGGTGCAAGTGGAGGAGTGGGGAATCAAACCCGGTTCTCCCAGATAAGAGTCTGCACACTTAACCACTACACCAAACTGGCTCATCAACTGTTTGCAGCTGCAGATGGCCTATACTTGCACCAGCTTGTGCTGTCAAGGGATTGGTGTTGCCTGATGGGGCTAGACTGATCTGGTTCAGTCTGAGGGCAGAGAGGATGGAGGTGGCAGAAAAGCAGCTTGGTACCTGGGAGAGGAAAAAGAAGGAAGCAGGCAAATGGAAAAACAAGGAGATAACTGCTGACAGTGGTTGCCCAGAGCTGAATCCATGGCCTGAATCTATTCACCAGTGTCTAGAACTGTAACATATGCTTAAAGCAGAGCATGACTCACTCCTGGAAAATGAGCAGCTAAAGTTACCTTACCTGATGGCAAGATTTTTGATGCTGAAGAAAACACTACACCAAAGTCAAGGTTTGACTGACAATGCTGTCGTTGAGCAAGTGATCAAAGTGCTTTGGTATCAAGACCATCCTTTGGAGGGAGACTGAACCTTGGAACTGCTCCAAGGTGACAATGAAGAAGGCTGTACACTTTCATTCCTGTCCCCACATAATGGATGAAGCCACACAATGACTATATGATGGCTGTTTGTGGTATGGTCCAGGTACAGAGAACTGATCTTATTACGACATCTTCCTTCAATATGACGATTTCCCTGTTTTGGAGTGTTGTGGGAAAGATACTGATGGAGAAGCAACTTCTTGAGTGGCTGAAAGTTGAAAAAGGAAATTTACAATGGAAAATATTCTGTGCTTCTTTCAGGGAATCCTGAAATTTCAGGGAATGGTAGAGCATCTGCTTGGTAAGCAGAAGGTCTCAGGTTCAATCCCCGGCAACTCCAACTAAAAGGGGTCCAGGGAAGTAGACATGAAAAACCTCAACTTGAGACCCTGGAGAGCCACTGCCAGTCTGAGCAGACAATACTGACTTTGATGGACCCAGGGTCTGATTCAGTGTAAGGCAGCTTCATATGTTCATACATTCATATGCTCACTACTTGCACAAGCTGCCGACGGAGTGCGGAGTACGGAGGTGCCGAGTGACTAGTGGGGCCGAGCCCCGAGAGGAGTATAGCATCGGGGGAGGCCCGGGGGCGACGGCGGATAGGGCCGGGGGTGCCGCTGCCACCGGCGGGAGCTGTAAATGACGGTCCCGACATTGCCGGGTACCGAGTGGACTGGCCTCTCTGCGGGGAGAGCAGTGGGGCTTCACAGCGCTCACCAGGCCGTGCAGAAGACATTAGACCTGCACCCGACACGACGATCGCTACCCGGTGCTACGGCTGGCTCGGCACCGCCCCCTACATTAACATTAACGTTGACTTTGCAACTACCCGCACTTCATCACTTTATCACTGGGCACTTTATCACACTCTGCTTATTACCTCATACCACATCGTACTACCTTGACCAGGAAGAACTCATATTGCACTTTAGTAACGTTCTACCTCACTCATGGACCACTAGTTTAAAAATTGATTTGGGAATTAGTTCATTTGTTTAATTTATTAGATATTTATTGTATGTATTGGATCTGAATTTATGAATTTTACTGGCTAATTAAATTGAGGATAACTTATGGGGTGGGATTTATAATTAATTTTAGCCATCAGACTTAAATTATGCATCTGACCAATCATATATAAGGGAACTGGGGGGTAGGTTTATTGGGTTAATTCGGAAATTGGGATCTAGTAGGACGGTGTGATCTGGAGAGCGTTGTGACTACTGTGCACCAGTGTTGGCTAGGACAGCAGTAACCACCAGTGCAGAATGGCTGGTCTAGGGATTCCAGTGCTCCTGAGGAGGGGGAGGTATGGCGGTGGGAGCAGACGATATAAGGGAGGGAGACCGAGACAGGTAGTGCTCGCTCACCCTCCAATCTGTGTCCCATCCCAATGGTGACAGGGAGTAGGGCCAGGAAAAATAACCCACCTCCATCATTGGTGTTATGCAATGCCAGGTCCATTAAAAACAAGACTTCTGTCCTTTGAGAGTTCCTAATCGAACAGGACATGGACCTGGCATGCGTGATCGAAACTTGGGTCCGAGAGGGAGATACAATAGCCCTCTCACAAACAGCTCCACCAGGTTATTCGGTCTTTCACCAATCACGGACTAGGAGTGGCATTATTTATACATGAGGCTTACTCCTTCAGGGCGCTCCCGGCCCCAAAGATCGAAGGCATTGAATGTGCTGGCTTGGCACTGGAGGCTGGAGAGGGAATGGCGATCTGGCTGGTATACCGTACGCCTAACGCACCAGCCGGCGCCTTACCGTCCCTACTCGAGGCGGTGACAACCTGGGCGCTGGAGCACCCAAGGCTGGTGATCCTGGGTGACTTCAACATCCATGCTGATGACCCGGCCTCTAGTCAGGCGATGGTCCTGGTGTCATCCATGGCAACACTAGGACTCTCTCAGTTTGTTGCAGCCCCCACTCACCAAACCGGTCACATGTTAGATCTGGTCTTTGTGGCCGGGGTTATGGTGGACGATATAACCACTGAAGTGGTGCCATGGTTGGACCACTTCGCCCTTAGGGCTCATATAGATATGCCACCCCAAACCTGTTTAGGCGACGAGCCTATTATGGCTCGCCCGCGGAGCCAGATGGACCCTGAACGGTTCCAATCGGCCCTGCGGGATCTCTGGCCCTCTGGCGATTCCCTCAATGGCCTGGTTGAGATATGGAACGCTCAACTATCTAGGGCCATGGACAAGATCACACCTCGACGCCCTCTACGGCCTCGGAGTAGGCTGGCCCTGTGGTACACCCCGGAGCTGCGTCAGCTGAAACAAGGTCTCAGACGGCTAGAGAGGCAATGGTGACGCACCCGTGACGAAGTGACTAGATCATCTTATAGGGCATTTATGAGGTCCTATGAGATGGCAATCAAGGCTGCAAAGAAAACATACTTTGCGACCAAGATTGCGTCTGCAAACTCGTGCCTGGCACAATTGTTTAGGATTATTCGGAATTTTACTACATTGTCACAAGGCAAGTCAAATTTTAAGGAATTGGAAATAGGCTGTGAGGCTTTTGTGAAATTTTTTGCAGACAAGGTCCAATCACTCCGCCATGACTGCCTGGCCATATTAGATACAGTGAGCAAACTCGAGGCTCCGTGCGTGTCTTCTAATTCGACCCTGGACTGCTTTGACCCACTCAGCTTGGAGGAGGTTGACAGAATCCTTGTAACTGCACGCCCTACTACATGCGATCAGGACCCATGCCCCTCCTGGTTAATTAAGGCCTGCCGGGAGGAGTTAAGATGTCATAAATAGATCTCTTTTGGAGGACTATTTTCCATTGCCTCTGAAGGAGGAAGTGGTCCGCCCTCTCCTGAAAAAGGTTACATCGGATCCAGCCGAATTGGCTCATTACCGGCCAGTCTCAAATTTGCCCTTTTTGGGCAAAAATATCGAGAGGGCTGTGGCGTTGCAGTTGCAGAGTTTTCTGGATGACACTTCCACCTTGGATCCATATCAGTCTGGCTTCCGCCCGGGCCACGGGGTGGAGACGGTGTTGGTCGCCCTCATGGATGACCTCCGGCGACATCTGGATCGAGGCGGCTCGGTGGTATTGCTGTTGCTAGACCTATCGGCTGTGTTCGATATGGTCGACCATCGGCTGCTGACCCGCTGCCTCGCCGACGCAGGAATTCGGGAGGCTAGCCTTACAGTGGCTTTCCTCCTTCCTTGAAGGTCGGGGACAAAGGGTGGCGGTTGGAGGAGAGATGTCCCGGAGACACCTACTCAACTGTGGGGTGCTTCAGGGGCAGTTCTCTCCCCAATGTTGTTTAATATCTTTATGCGCCCCCTTGCCCAGATTGCCCGGAGACATGGGCTGGGTTGCCATCAGTACACTGATGACACTCAGCTCTATCTATTGATGGGCGGTCGGACCGCTGACACCCCTATAAATTTGGACCGGGCGTTGCAGGCTGTGGCAGACTGGATCAGGCTGAGTGGGCTGAAGCTGAACCCAGCGAAGACAGAAGTCCTTTGCGTGGATCGCTGCGGGCTAGGAGGGGAGATCTCCCTACCAGCCTTTGACGGTGCGTCACTGATACCAGTGCGCAGGGTCAAGAGCCTGGGAGTGCTACTGGAGCCCTCCCTGACAATGGAGGCACAGATAGCAGCCACTGCTAAATCCACCTTCTTCCATCTTAGAAGGGCGAGACAGTTGGCCCCCTTCCTAGAACGTAGCAACCTAGCAACAGTGATCCATGCAACGGTCACCTCAAGATTAGACTACTGTAATGCCCTCTACATGGGGCTGCCCCTGTGCCGAACTCGGAAGTTGCAGCTAGTGCAGAATGCGGCGGCCAGGCTGCTACTGGGACTACCTTGGTGGGAACACGTGTGGCCTGGGCTGAAGGAACTGCACTGGCTTCCAATTATATTCCGAGTTCACTACAAGGTGCTGATCATTACCTATAAAGCCCTATATGGCTGAGGACCTGCCTACCTTAGGGACCGCCTCTCTCCACATGTTCCCCAGAGAGCACTAAGATCTAGCTCCCAAAACCTTTTAAGGATCCCTGGACCAAAGGAGGCCAAACTGAAAGTAACGAGGGAGCAGGCCTTCTCTATAATGGCCCCCCACTGGTGGAATCAACTACCGGAGGAAGTGCGAGCCCTGCGGGACTTTAATCAGTTCCACAGGGCTTGCAAAACCACCCTCTTTCTGCAAGCTTATAAGTAACCCTGAAAGCGATATCTAGCCGCCGGAATACATCTATTGGAAATAGCACCTAATTTATTGTAGTTTTAAATTTTTATGTAACTATTTTTAAATGTATTTATTAACTGTATTTTAAAATTGTTTTATACAAATCATGGTGTAGACCATGTCCTGTTAGCCGCCCTGAGCCTGCTTCGGCAGGGAGGGCGGGATACAAATAATAATAATAATAATAATAATAATAATAATAATAATAATAATAATAATAATAATAATAATAATAATAATAATAATAATAATAATTATTATTATTATTATTATTATTATTATTATGTTCAATGACCCACAAGGAGTTTGTCATGCACTCAGCTTATAAGAAAGCTTCAATCAGTTTCAAAGTTTCTAATGTAAAATGCTGGTTCACAGGGCTTCCAGAATAATTGTGAAGAAACTGATATTATTTCTGAGTCCCCAATACTGTTTAAAAGACAGATTGCCCATACCAAGATCTTGGTACATTTAGAGAGAGTACTTTATTCTTCTCAATGATGAAACTTAAATACTGTTTTCGCACACAGCTTACCTCGCAGTCACAATCCTGTTCCCTCTGCAGCATCCGGTCGGATTTCCCACCATCTGCGCCGGAGTTACAGGAAGTGCCGCAGCTTTTGCATAGCAAACATAAACTGCTAAAACCCAGTTTATGTTTGCTACACAAAAGCTGTGGCACTTCCTGTAACTCCGGCGCAGATGGTGGGAAATCCGACCGGACGCTGCGGAGGGAACAGGATTGTGACTGTGAGGTAAGCTGTGTGCGAAAACCGTAATAGCCTTTCCTACCATCCTAATGGGAACAACCATCTGAAAATGTTCCACAATGATTTACACAAGGGTATTCAATGCACACAAGAAATAAATATGCTTAGAAGATGCCACTTATCTTGCTAAGGTTGTACTCTAGAGCTTCTGTTAGAAGGAGTATGGTGTAATGCCCATCTTTTCCAGTGAGTTCTCTGACCTCCCAGACTGGGATAGAAGCAGCTTTATATGGAGACATGCAAATGGTCCATCCTATTTAGCACTGTCTGTTTTAATTGGCAGCACCTTTTCTGACTTTTCTGTGCCCAAGTCATTCAGCTGGAGGTCTGCAAAGCATCTGCCCTGCCACTAACCTGAGCCACCTGGAAAGGTAGAACTTCAGCTGAGTTTTCAAGTTTTTTCCAATGATAGCAAATGCAACTTAAGCATTCTTTGTTAGAAGAAAGGGATGTTTTGTCTCCCAGTGGCTTCTCATACTCACTGGAAAAGATGTAGGGATTGACTAAGCTAAAAAAGACTACGGCTTTCCTCCACAGAGACCGCTCAGATCCCTTTGCTTCTTTCTTCTGGCTTATTAGGAGCCTTTTGAAACTTATTTAATTTTGTTGTTGTCAAATAAGAAATGGTGAAATACAAATGGCCTCTTTTGACTATATAATGCTGGTACATAAACATGCATTTTATGGGCAAAGTATGTGCTATGCTTGCAAGCTTTCTATAAGGACTCTGGATAAAAGTATCTCCCTCCACCCCTGGAGAGTGCCATTGGGCCAAGGGGTGCCATGGGCTATACAAGGTTCTTTAATGGAAGCTTGCCCTAGCTTCCTGGGCATGTGTTTCAGCATCGCTGCAGTTGTCCCTTGCATTATTTATTTATTTACATTCTATTTCACGGTGGCCAACGGTAGCTCTCCAGAAGTTTTTGCCTACAACTCCCATCAGCCCCAGCCAGCATGGCTGATGGCTGGGGCTGATGGGAGTTGTAGGCAAAAAAACATCTGGAGAGCTACTGTTGGCCACTCCTGTAATTTATATCTTGCCCATTGTATGCAGACCCAAGGTGGCTAAGAGCATGAAATACAGAATAAGCAATACTAAACAATAAAACAAATACATTGCGATGGTGCTACTTCAGGTGGATCATATAATATTTTCCTTTCTCAGCGTGTGCAGATCCTAGGCAGTTAGTACTAAAGTGTGATAGATCCAGATGTGGTGGCCCATAAGATGTTATACACCGGGATGGCCAACAGTAGCTCTCCAGATGTTTTGCCTACAACTCCCATCATCCCCAGCCATGCTGGCTGATGGCTGGGGCTGATAGGAGTTGTAGGCAAAAAACATCTGGAGAGCTACCGTTGGCCACCCCTGTTATACGTCATCCAAAACAGTTCAGTTCTGCAGGCCCTGCAGAACTGTGATAAGTCCCGCAGGGCCCTGATGCCTTCTGGGAGGATGTTCCAAAGTACTGGGGCCTGCTACACAACCCAGAAGACTCTTACTCTGGTGGAATTAAGCCTTTTTGCAGCATGAACCACACCATCCACTTCTAGCATGAGCTGTCCTTGGTACTAAAACTTGCATCTGTTGAGCCTCCTATTACAGAGGCCATTGTTTGGGGGACATTTGTATTTGCACTCCTGGCTCTCCTCTCTATTATCCTGACCTCCTGTGAGCTCATTCTGTTTTCTGTATTACAAATGAGATCTGTCTCAGGCATGTCCAAAGCTTTATCCACATGTGCTTGCCACATAGCAGAGACTACCATGAATTTGTCTTCAGGTGTTGATTACTCCTGAGTACAATTTCTCCTGCAAACGTGCCAAATATCTATGAATTTAATTCGCAAACAAATTAAGTACATCACACAAGAACATAGTGTTGGATCCAGGAGTAAATCTCTGCTAATGGTCAAGAGGTGATTTTTCTCAATTTATTTTTCTACGTCAGAGCCCTAATTCATGAAACATGCTGATCCTTAAGTTCCCCTGTCTTCCATTAACAGCGTCTTAATGGCTGAAGTGGGACAGGAGAGGTGACAAAGTCCCACTGTCCTCGTGGAAATCCCTCCCAACTCTTGATTGGATCAAACCCATGTTCTTAAGTATCCTTCCTTAGTTCTTTTCTATATGCCCATTTCTGCAGATGCTACAATGATTAAGGACAGTTTAGAAAGAGTCACGGATTCACTCAGACATTAACAAGCTTTCAGGATGCCCACAATCTACTAGTGTGAAGTCAGTCAGTTAAGACCACTTCCCTAACTTTTTGAACAATGTGGCTGAGCCTTACATTAGCTGCGTGGAGCTGAGCATTGGTCACACTTGTGCAAGCTTTCTAGTGGCTCCTACACAGGCCCATAGCTTTAGGGGGCCCCAGAGGGCCCAGGCCACTCCACTGAACCCTCCCCCCCATCCATCTGTATGGCTCCTCCATTGGAGGGCCTCCAATCTGCCCCCTTTGCTCACTTGCCACTGCTCTGAACAAATGCAGCATTGCTACTGTAGGGTCTTCAGATTGGCATTGGGGGTGGGGGAGGAGAAGCCTACTTGTCCAGTTCCACAAGGCCTGCAAGACTGCTCTCTTCCAGTTGGCTTTCAATCGACGTGGAGCCTATATCGTAGGGAAATTGAAGAAATACAAATCACCACTGAAAACATATAATATCAAAGAGATTAGCACCAAATTAATTCTGTCTGTTTTTAACAACTGAATGTGGCTCGGCAGTGCTGATGCTGTTGGACCTATCGGCGGCGTTCGATACGGTCGACCATCGGTTACTGACTTGCCTCCTCGCCAACGCGGGGATTCAGGGGCTGGCCTTGCAGTGGCTTTCCTCCTTCCTTGAAGGTCAGGGACAAAGGGTCGCGATTGGGGGGGAACTATCCCGGAGGCACACACTTAATTGTGGAGTGCCCCAGGGAGCGGTTCTCTCCCCGATGTTATTTAACATCTATATGCGACCTCTTGCCCAGATTGCCCGAAGGTATGGGCTGGGGTGTCACCAGTATGCTGATGACACCCAGCTCTATCTACTTATGGACGGCTGACCAGTCTGCGCCCCAGAAAATCTAGACCGGGCACTACAGGCCGTGGCTGAGTGGCTCAGACTGAGTGGACTGAGACTGAATCCTGCGAAGACAGAGGTCCTTTGTTTGGGCCATTGGGGACCGGGGGGCGGGGAAATCCCCCTGCCAGCTTTTGACGGTGCGCTGCTGATGGCGGTGGACAGGATCAAGAGCCTGGGGGTGCTACTAGAGCTGTCCTTAAAGATTTTTATTTATTTATTTTTTTATTTATCTGGGATTTATATCCCGCCCTTCCCACCGAGTGGCTCAGGGCGGCTTACAACATATATAAAACTAACATAAAAGTATAAAATTACACTTTAAATTAACATTTCACAATATATAATTAAAATCAAACATTTGTTATAACTATACATCATTAAAACAGCCAGCAGTCGTGGAGCTACACTCTATTCAGCTTCGGATAAAAATTCAGTATACAATATACAGCATTCAGTAGTCGGTATACAGGGCCGTTAGTTGTGGGCCAGCCGGAAGAGGACTGTCTTACAGGCCCTGCGGAATTGGGTGAGATCCCGCAGGGCCCTTACCTCCTCCGGCAGCTGGTTCCACCAAAATGGAGCCATTACAGAGAAGGCCCGGTCTCTTGTGATCTTCAAGCGGGCCTCAGATAGAGGCTCAGATAGCGACCACTGCCAAGTCCGCGTTTTTTCATCTTAGACGGGCAAGGCAGTTGGCCCCCTTCCTGGACCGCGACGACCTAGCAACAGTGATCCACGCTACGGTCACCTCGAGGTTGGATTACTGTAATGCCCTCTACATGGGGCTGCCCCTGTGCCGGACCCGGAAATTGCAGCTGGTGCAGAACGCCGCGGCCCGGCTGTTATTGGGCCTCCCAAGGTGGGGGCACATTCGGCCGGGTCTTCAGGCTTTGCACTGGCTTCCAATAACATACCGAGTCCGGTACAAGGTGCTGGTCATTACCTTTACAGCCCTATATGGCCTGGGACCTGCCTACCTGAGGGACCGTCTCTTCCCACATGTTCCCCAGAGAGTACTGAGGTCTGGGACTCAAAACCTTCTCACCATCCCCGGGCCCAAAGAAGTCCATCTCAAGACAACCAGAGACAGGGCCTTTTCTACAATGGCCCCTACATGGTGGAACCAGCTACCGGAAGAGGTGAGGGCCTTGCAGGATCTTACTCAGTTCCGCAGGGCCTGTAAGACAACCCTCTTCCGGTTAGCCTATGCCTGACTGGATAAATGTAGCTTATTAGACTTCTGTGAATATACTGTATAGTTTTAATGTTAAGAATTTAAGGTTTTTAGGTTTTAAATGCTTCGACTTTTTTAAATGTAATAACTCTGTACTTTGTTTTATTGTTTTATCGTTGCTGTGAGCCGCCCTGAGCCATTTTATGGGAAGGGCGGAGTATAAGTTATGGAATAAATAAATAATTTTTATAGTATGTATTGATTTTATTTGTTTGTTGTTATTTCATATTGTGAGCCGCCCTGAGCCTGCGTCGGTGGGGAGGGTGGGATATAAATCAAATCAATAAATAAATACTTGCAGCCGGATCCCCCTGGAAGGTATACTGAATTAGACAAAGGGGGGAGGCGTAGCTTTATTTGAAAAGCAGATAAAATGTTTAGGGCCAAACTGGGTGGCCCCCTGCCCCCCCCCCCCCCACCAACAAAAAATGCTTCTATGGGCCCCACCAAACATGAAATCCTGGCTACGGCCCTGTTCCCACAACTTGCATTGTCATTGGTGTGGCATTGCTTGATGGGACTAGGCATATCCGGCTCACTCTGAGGGTGGAAAGAACAGAGGTAGCAGATGAACTGATTGGTGTCAGGAAGGGGAAGAAGAAGATTTTGGATTTATATCCTGCTATATACTCTAAATCTCAGAGTTTCAGAGCAGTCACAATCTCCTCTACCTTCCCCCCCACAACAAACACCCTGTGAGGTAGGTGGGGCTGAGTGCTTTTATAGCAGCTGCCCTTTCAAGGACAGCCTCTATGAAAGCTATGGCTGACCCAAGGCCATCTCAGCAGGTGCAAGTGGAGGAGTGGGGAATCAAGCCCGGTTCTCCCAGATAAGAGGCCACGCACTTATCCACTGCACCAAACTGGCTCTGGAAGAAGATGGAAGCAGGAGAGAAGAAGAACAAGGAGGGAGCTGCTGATGGTGGTTGCTCAGCGCTGAATCCATGGCCTGAATCTGTTAACCAGTGTCTAGAACTGTATCCTAAACTTAAAGCAGAGCATGGCTCACTTCTGGAAAACGTGTTGCTAAAGAAAGCCACCCCATTAAAGTTACCTCAACTGATCACAAGATGGTTGATGATGAATCCTGGAAGACAACACCATACTGAATTGCTCGTGGGATCAGTCAAGTTTTTGCTAACCACACTGTCCTTGCATGAGTGAACAAAATGGTTTGAGATCAAGACCATCCTTTGGAGGGAGACTGAACCTTAGAACTGCTCAAGGGTGATAAGGAAAAAGCTCAAGTGTTATTCCGACATCCCTGGACCCACATAATGGGCGAAACCATGGAGAGAATATATGCTGGCTTTTTGTATTATGGCCCAGCTATAGAGAATGGATTTTATTATGACATGTTCCTCCGAATTTTATTATGACATGTCTGTTTCTAGCAATGATTTCCCTGCTTTGGAGTGTGGTGCAAGAAGATATCGAAGGAAAAGCAACTTTTTGAGTGACTGAAAGCTGAAAAAGGAAATTTACAATATAAAATATAATCTTCCCTCTGTGAATCTTACAGGGAATCCTGCTCAACAATCAGCAAGGAGCTTATCATGTACTCAGCTCGTAATAAAGCTTCAATCAGTTTCTAAGTTTCTCATGCAAAATGTTGATTCAAATGACTTCCAGAGCATTTCTGATGAGTCCCCGATGCTGTTTAAAAGACAGATTGCCCATAGCAAGATCTTGGTAAATTTAGAGCGTACTTTACTCCTCTCTATGATGAAACCTATAGCCTTTCCCACCATTATATTGGGAACAACCATCTGGAAATGTTCCAAAATGATTTACGTGAGTGAATTAAACACACACAACTAAATATGAAGATCATGAATATGACTTCTTGGAAGATGCCACTGAGCTTGCTTTTGTTGTTGGAAGGAGGATGGAGTAATGTCCATCTTTTCCAGTGAGTTCTCTGACCTCCCAGACTGAGATAGAAGCAGCTTTATATGGAGACATACAAATGGCTCATTCAGTCTAGCACTGTCTGTTTCGGTTGGCAGCACCTTTGCAGACCTTTCTGTGCCCAAGTCATTCAGCTGGAGGCCTGCAAAGCATCTGCCCTTCCACTAATCTGAGCCATCTGCAAAGGTAGAACTTCAGTTAAATTTTCAAGGTTTTGCCAATGGTGGTAAATGCAACTTAAGCATTCTCTGTTAGAAGAAAGGGATGTTTTGTCTCCCGGCGGCTTCTCATACTCACTGGAAAAGATGCAAGGATTGACTAAGCTAAAGAAGACCACGGCTTTCCTCCATCGAGACCACTCCATTCCCTTTGCTTCTTTCTTTCTTCTGGCTCATTAAGAGCCTTTTGTAACTTACTTCATTTCGTTGTCTTCAAAAAAGAGATGGTGAAATACAAATGGCCTCTTTTGACTATATAATGCTGGTGTATAATTAGGGTTGCATGCATTTTGTGGGCAAGGCATGTGCTACACTTGCAAGCTTTCTACAGGGACTCGGGATAAAATTTCTCCCCCACCCACCCCCTGGGGAGAGTGCCTTTGGCCCAATGGGTGCCATTATTTTCAGAATCATGACCAGGGTTATACAAGGGAGTAATCTGACCATTATGTAAAACACAGAAATGTTCATGTCAGGAGATGAGACCGCTTGGGGTTTCAAGTATATGAACATAACGATGCCCTAGGTTGATCTCTGCTATGTGGCAAGCACATGTGGACAAAGCTTTGCACATGCCTGAGACAGATCTCATTTGTAATACAGAACACAGAACGAGCCCACAGGAGGCCAGGATAATAGAGAGGGGACTCAGGAGTGCAAACACAGATGTCTCCCTGAAGGATGGCCTCTGTAACATGGGTGTCAGCAGATGCAAGTTTTAGTACCAAGGACAGCTCATGCTAGAAGTGGATGATGTGGTTCATGCTGGAAAAAGAATAATGCAAGGTACAACTGCAGCACTGAAGAAACAACATGCCCAGGAAGCTAGAGGAAGCTTCCATTGATGCTACCAGTCCATGGCAATGGCATATATGGAGCATGTGGGATGTCCTTGCTGCACATGAGGCAAAGACATGGAGAGCCGGTTTGGTGTCGTGGTTAAGTGACTGAATATAAATCCAATGTTGTCGTCTTCTTCTTCTCTCCCCAAGAAGAACTTTCTTTTTCTGTATTTTTTGTATTTTTGCATTTGTTTGTGTGTCTGTGTGTGTGTGTGTGCCCATGTACCTGGAAGTAATAGCGACCTCTGGGGACTCATACTGGGGCATGGGTTACATTCAGAGAAGTGGCTTAATAGCCTGCCTCTACCTCCTGACTCTGGTATTCCAAGGAGGTCTCCCATTAAAATACTTGCCAGAGTCAGCCCTGCTTTACTTCCAAGATCTGATGAGGTCAGGCTTGCCTGGGCTATACTGGTCACGACTCTCCAAGAAGAACTCTTGAGTGAATTCGAAGGCTAACCATTGTGTCCTCCGCATCCCAACCCACAGTTCAGCCTTTGTGTCAAAGAATCCTTGAAGGCAGCTCATTCCCCCCAAGGCCACTTCTGATGGATTCTCCAAGATGTCATTGCTCAAGGTCGTTGTTTGTTTGGTCAAAACCCTTTGCAGCACTTTTACCACCAACGTCCTTCAGAGTGTAAATGATAGGAATGAGCAAAGGGGTGACTGAAATACGAAAGACAGCCACTGGCTTGTTGTGATCATGACTGACAATTGATTGGGGACCATAGGTAATGGTGCCATAGAACATGGCAACCACTGGCAGGTAGGAGGCACAAGAAGAGAAGGTAAAGAAGGCCATAGGCTCTCCTGCTTTGGAGGTTTTAAACGGAGGCTGGATGGCCTTCTGGCAGCAATGCTGATTCTGTGGACTTAGGCAGGTCATGAGAAGGAGGGCAGGAAGGGTGGCATCGATGCTTAGTTCTTGTGGCCCTTTCTTACATGCCCTGGGAAATGCTGATTGCCCCTCTGGAACAGGCAGCAGTTTTTCTACAGCTCAGTGCGGCCGGGGATCCTGGAGGGTTTTTTGCCATCTTCTGGGCATGAAGCAGGAGTCACTTGGACTGATTTCTGGGCACTGGATGCAGTGGCTGTGCTGCCTACCTCAAGTGTTGCAGGAAGATCATAAAACTGGAAGGGACCTCCAAGGTCCTCTAATCCCACCGCTTGCACGATGCAGGGAATTCATAAATACGTTCCCTCCCCCACCAACACACCAAGACTGATTTCGCACTAGGCTTGTTCCGGATGGAGAGCCCTTTTGCTCTCTCCTTTTTCACACAAGTTGCCCCGAAGCTGGCATGGCGCTCTTCCGCAGGAAGCAAGATCCAAGCAGTTTCTGTTTGCTACGGGACAATGGCGCGCCAACTCGCAGCTCTGGGGCAACTTGTGCGAAAACAGAGAGAAGCACCAGGATCAAAAGAGCTCTCCACTCAGAACAAGCCCTGGTGCAAAATCAGTCTTGGTGTGTTGGTGGGGGAGGGAACGTATTTATGAATTCCCTGCATCGTGCAGGTGGTGGGATTAGAGGACCTTGGAGGTCCCTTCCAGTTCTATGATCTTCCTGCAGCACTCGAGGTAGGCAGCGCAGCCACTGCATCCAGTGCCCAGAAATATGCTCCATCATGGGATCCTGAATTTCTAGTCAAATCCAGTTAGACACATTCTAATGAGATGATGCTGAAAGTTGAGAGGTTGGATCCAAGTTCCTGCCGGGGGCAAGGTTTCCCCTGATTTTGGGGCCTCCAACCCGCCTCCCCATAATGGGCTTTTGGGAGCACCACCTCCAAAGATAGAAATAAGAAGATATTGGGTTTATATCCCGCCCTCCACTCCGAAGAGTCTCAGAGCGGCTAACAATCTCCTTTACCTTCCTCCCCCACAACAGACACCCTGTGAGGTAGATGAAGATATTGGATATATATCCCACCCTCCACTCCAGAGAGTCTCAGAGCGGCACACAATCTCCTTTACCTTCCTCCCCCACAACAGACACCCTGTGAGGTAGATGAAGATATTGGATTTATATCCCGCCCTCCACTCCGAAGAGTCTCCGAGTGGCTCACAATCTCCTTTACCTTCCTCCCCCACAACAGACACCCTGTGAGGTAGATGAAGATATTGGATTTATATCCCACCCTCCACTCCGAAGAGTCTCAGAGCAGCTCACAATCTCCTTTACCTTCCTCCCCCACAACAGACACCCTGTGAGGTAGATGAAGATATTGGATTTATATCCCGCCCTCCACTCCGAAGAGTCTCAGAGCGGCTCACAATCTCCTTTACCTTCCTCCCCCACAACAGACACCCTGTGAGGTGGATGAAGATATTGGATTTATATCTTGTCCACCACTCCGAAGAGTCTCAGAGCAGCTCACAATCTCCTATACCTTCCTCCCCCACAACAGACACCCTGTGAGGTGGGTGGGGCTGAGAGGGCTCTCACAGCAGCTGCCCTTTCAAGGACAACCTCTGCCAGAGCTGTGGTTGACCCAAGGCCATGCTAGCAGGTGCAAGTGGGGGAGTGGGGAATCAAACCCGGTTCTCCCAGATAACAGTCCGCACACTTAACCACTACACCATACTGGCTCTCTAACATTCCATGACGTGCCTGGTGCGATGATAATACCCAGAAGTGATGTTATTGGGCCGGACACGTCACATGCACCAGGCTCTAGCAATCGGGTAAAAAACTCTATGGTCTCCCACCCAGAGCTAGGTAAGATGTGGGACCCTACTTGCAACTAAGAATAAAATGAATAGTAGTTGTTCAGAAACCTAATTTGGATGCAAGGGAAGAGGAGTTCTAACTCCTCCCATCATGTGGTATACTCCTCCCCTCTGCTGCCCTGCTGCTCTTACTTGCTTCCAAAGGCAAAAAAGGGTACCTAAATTATGGCCACTCATTTTATCTTTCCCCCTTGCAGGCTACTACAGCTGTGGGTTGATTTCTGGTTATGAAACTATATTTCAGTGCATGGTCCCTGGAGATCTTGATCAGGGACTCATCGTATACTCTGTCTCTCTCTCTCCTCTCTCTCCCTCTCTCTGTAAAGCCCTCATCTCACTCCTTCCTGCAGCAAAATATCACAGTGAGGGTGGGATGGGAGGTTTCCATTATTTGTCGAAGAAAAAGAATTTTCACAGTTCTCAGATTCATAGGGATTAATTTAGCCAGTTAACCTTCCATTTTCCGCATATTTACTCTTGTGTGGCTGCTACTATTCAGAGGAGTCTTTCCGGGAACTGTCTGGAGTCCACACTTACTTGTGTCCCCCTGAAGAGACCACAAGATGTGTGTTTGTGTAGTCAAATAGGAAAGGGATTTCAACTTCTTTCCCCCTTCCCTGCCTCTCTGGGTGCTTTCACACAGTCAATAATGCAGTTTCTATTCACTTCAGTGACTGTTTACAAGTGGATTTTTCCATTGCACACAGTAAAATCCAGTTGCAAAGTGCATTGAAAGTGACTTGGAATTGCATTATTTAGTGTGTGTGGAAGCAGCCTCTGTTTGACCTGTCCTTTCAGCAGTGCATCCAAACAGCTACACATAACATAGGTAAGATTCTCTATAAATTCCAGTCCATTTAACCCAGTGCTCATGGGTTTAACAAAACTTTATCAACTATATGTAAAAACATAGATTTAGGAGACACTCTCCCTCCCTCCCTCTCTCTCTCTCTGTATGTGTTTGTGTGTGTGTTGTATGTGTGTAAAGTGTCATCAAATAGAAGCTGATCCACGGAACCCCCATAAAGCTTTCAAGGCAAGTAATAAAGCAGAAGTTGTTTGCAATTGCCTTAGTCTGTAAAGATTAAAATGCACACACATACAAAGGTCCATTTAAGCATCCTAGTCGAATCTTTTCTTTCAGCTGCGGACACTGAAATCTGAAAGAAAGCTCTTTATTTAAATCTTCAAATATAAATTTAAACTGTCGTCATCTTCGCAATATTTTGGCCACAGCCACATGGATGTCCTTGTTGCGCAGGGTGTAAATGATAGGATTGAGAAGTGGAGTGACCACTACATAAAAGACCGCAACATGCTTGTCTCTGTCAGAAGCTGAGCTTGACCTGAGTCTCAAATACATGGCAATAACAGTACTATAGTACAATGAAACCACCAGCTGGTGGGAGCCGCAGGTGGAGAAGGCCTTGCGCCTTCTGGCACCTGACTTCATTTGTAACACAGTGGAAAGTATTTGAATATATGAAGTCAGAATAACTGCAAGTGTACCTGCGAGGACAACCCCTGCCAACACAAAAATGATGGCCTCCGTGATGTGGATATCGGCACATGCCAGTTTCAGCACGAGAGGCAGCTCACAGTAGAAGTGGTTGACGTGGTTGGGTCCATAGTAGGGGTGGCGAAGGACACAACCCACATATATGAAAGCAGAGACAAAGCCACCTGCTCAGGAGGCTGAGGCCAGCTGCAACTGCCGACCCCTGCCCATGGCAATGGTATATACCAGGGGATAGCAGATGGCTAAATAGCGGTTGTAGGCCATGACACTTAGCAGAAGGAACTCAACCATGCCAAGGCATGTACTGACGTACATATGGGCTGTGCAAAGCCTAAAAGAAATTCTTCCATTTCCAGCCTGGAGGTGAGCCATCATCTGGGGCATGCTGGTGGTGACATAACAGATCTCTAGGCCTGCAAAATGCCTCAGGAAGAAGTACATGGGCGTGTGGAGATGAGGGTCGACCTGGATGACCATGATGATGCCCAGGTTTCCCATGACCGTAAATGTGTAGATAAGAAGGAGGATGACAAAGAGCAGAATCTGAGATCTTCGGTGGCTGGTGAGTCCCACCAGGATGAACTGACAGTGACAGATGTGAGGTTCTCAGACCTCATCCCAGGTAACCTTAAGGAAACAGTACATTAGGGATTTGTGAGAGGATTAAGGGAAATATCCCAAGAGACAAACTAAGCCTATTTCAGTAGGCTGAGATTCATGGGTTTAAGAAGTCCCAAACAAAATTATTCTGTCTAACAGAAATTTCCTTCTGGTGCAGTGAAACTTTGTGTGAATTTGTAACTGTTTAACTCAGAGTTCTGCTGCCTATTGCTGTAAACAATCAATCTCTTGTCATATTTTCTGTTTTATCCACCAAACCAATAAACGCTGAGCCATTCTAAAGAAGAGACAGTAAACTTATTTCATTGTGTTGTGAACAAAGGTATTGGTGTGAATCACTCACAATGAAGTGGGGTGGGGGGGAGAGAAAAAAGCAATAGAAATTACCTCAGAATTCTATTCTACCTCTCCAGGCTTCATCTACAATCTTAGCACATAATTTGGCAGTTATAGTATTCGTTAAAATTGCTTTATTGACCTCTTGCAGTCTATGCCATAACCAAAATGAACTCGGTCGCTGCTAATGGAAGATTTGACAATGTGGAGCTGAGGGCGCTGTGGCCGTCACACCCTGCTTGTTGACCTTCCAGAAGTATCCAGTCACACTGTTGGAAAAAAGACAACAGCCATCACTACCAGAGTCAGCCTTCATTTTCCCTTCAGCGGGTTCTGCCTAGGTTACCAACATCTACTTTTGCAAGATATGATAAATTCACTTTAAAAGCAGGGCTTTTTCCGAGCAGGAACACACAGGAATGCTGTTCTGGCTGGCTTGGCATCAGAGGGTGTGGCCTAACATACTAATAAGTTCCTACTGAAAAACCAATTAAAACCAATTCTCCCAGATTGTTTCATCAGTTTGGCTCCTGAACCTTACTTCAGGTTGTTTGTTCATTTTATCTTTTTTAAAATAATGATTTATTTCATCTCAAAGCAAAAATTAATAAGATCAAGTTTAAAATTCTTGGATTTTTCTTTAGGTGTTGATTACTCCTGATTACAATTCCTCCTGCAAACATGCCAAATATCTATGAATTTAATTCCCCAACAAGTTAAGTATATCACACAAGAACATGGTGGGGGATCCAGGAGTAAATTTCTGCTGATGGGAAAAGGGTGATTTTTCTCAATTTATTTTTCTACTTCAGAGCCCTAATTCATGAAACATACTGTTCCTTAGGTTCTCCTGTCTTCCACTAACAGCTTTTTAATGGCTGAAGCAGGACAGGAGAGTGACAAAGTCCCACTCTACTCATGGAAATCCCTCCCAACTCTTGACTGAATCAAACCCATGTTCTTAAGTATGCTTCCTGAGGTCTTTTCTATATGTACATTTCAGCAAATGTTATAGTAAGTAAGAACAGTTCAAAAACAGTCAGGAGGATTCACTCAGACTTTAACAACTTTTCAGAATGCCACAGTGTACTAGTATGGAGTCAGTCAGCTAAGAGCACTTCCCTAACTCTTTGAACAATGTTGGCTGAGCATCAGCTGCATGCAACTGCAACTGCATGATGGTCACATTTGTGCAAGCTTTCTAGTGGCTCCTACAGCTTGCACTGTCATTGGTGTGGCATTGCTTGATAGGGCTAGGCGGATCTGGCTCAGTTTGAGGGTGGAGAGGATGGAGGTAGCAGATGAGCTGATTGGTGCCAAGAAGGGGGAGAAGAAGACAAAAGCAGGAAAGAAGAAAAACAAGGAAGTAACTACTGATGGTGGTTGCCCAGAGCTGAATCCATAGCCTGAATCTGTTAACCAGTGTCTAGAATTGTTCCATAAGTTTAAAGCAGAGCATGACTCACTTCTGGAAAATGAGCTGCTAAAGAAAGCCGCCCCATTAAAGTTACCTTACCTGATCACAAGATGGTTGATGATGAATCTTGGAAGACAACACCATACCAAATTGCTTGTTTGATCAGTCAAGGTTTGCTGACTATACTGTCATTGCCTGAGTGAACAAAATGGTTTGGGATCTAGACCATCCTTCAGAGGGAGACTGGAGGACTTCCGGGCTACGTCGCCTTGCTATTAGGTGGCTTCGCGAGCTCTCCTGCTCGCAATCCCCCTAAATCAGGCAGGGGGAGGTCTCTTAGGCATGGGGCTTTCACAGCAGGACAGGGGCACATCGGCAGTTGCTCCGGTTCCGTCTGTGTGCCCTGAAGCTCTTCCTGTCGTGATCGCTATTACAGCAGCAAGAGGTGAATGCCCAATTGATTGCTTTTCTTTTCTTCAAAATAGCTTTTGATCTATCACCCCTCTATCTCAAGCATGACAATTCTACAATGCAAGTAAGTTGGCTTTCAATTACCAAGGGCTAATGGGTTGTTTTTACATATTAATGACTTTGTAGTTCAAAGGAAGGGAAAGAGATTGATATCTCTTATTTCCCTGTGAATGAGGTCATGGAAAACTAAATAATATCTCTAAGTACTGGAAACAATTTGAATTAATTGGAATTTGGACACTTAAATTGACCCAGATCATAATTGGATATTTGTTAAAGAGACTATTATTCGGCTGCAATACGGTCTGAACAAAATGAGATACTTGTTAGAGGGATTTCTCCTTGTTGCCTTATTTGAAATCCATATATTTACATCTAAAACTCCAGTTGGAGGAGACTGGGAAGGACGGGCTATCTGGGGCTTTTGAGTTACTTGCCAATCTGGCTAAATGGACTGAGTTTGCTGACAGAGAAAAATGGCTTTGCTAAGCAAAGTTTTTTTTATTAAAAAAGATATTTTAAGCAGTTTGAAATCTCTGAGGCAAGATCTTGGTTTTTTGGCAGACTTGGTTAAGAAGCAAATGGATGCTTTTTTGCTGAAAGCTAGCAAAATCTCAAATCTACATGAGCAGAGTGCTAAAGAGAACCCAGTGATGTCTGTGGAATTGAAATGAGAGACTGACCTGCTGGGAAACGAAAAAAAGAAAATTAAAATGGAATCCTGTGGCGTAGTTAAAAAAGACGACCAGAAATGGAGATCGACTCAAGCTAGGTTGAGAGGAACAAAGGCTGTGGAATTTTTCTCACTTTCTTTGAGAAGGATGACTGCATTAAGAAGTAAGAAGATGCATTTTAACCAGAAAATAATGATGTGGAAATCTTTCAGAAAGAACAGTTTCCTGAAATAGACTTTTCTCAGTGGATAGCTAGACATGGACTTTGTAAGAAAATCTACAATATGGATGTAAAAGTTAAAGGACTAAAAAGTCTTTGAAAAGAACTTTATGAAAAAATAGTTAACAGATTAACTTTTAAGAAGGCAGATAGCGTAATTTCCTGATAAATTGCTGAACTTGTTTTTAATAGATAATGATATTAGTTTTTATACTTGTTATTGATATGGGTAATTCTACAAGTTAATCTATAATTGTTAAGAAGGTAGATATTGTAATTATTTTGCTAATTAGTAGATTTCCTTTTAATATGCTTGTTTGAAGAAATTGTCTAATAATAAAATAAACTATGGTGCTCTATTTTTAATTTGTCAAGGATAAAGATATTGGTCATAGACTGCAAAAGTAAAAGGAAGTACTTCTTCACCCAAAGGGTGATTAACATGTGGAATTCACTGCCACAGGAGGTGGTGGCGTCCACAAGCATAGCCACCTTCAAGAAGGGGTTAGATAAAAATATGGAGCAGAGGTCCATCAGTGGCTATTAGCCACAGTGTGTGTGTGTGTGTATATATATATATATATATATATATTTGGCCGCTGTGTGACACAGAATGTTGGACTGGATGGGCCATTGGCCTGATCTAACATGGCTTCTCTTATGTTCTTATGTTCTTATGCATTAAGGAGAGAGAAGGTGCATATTAGTTATAAATCAGGAGATAGATTTTTTTTTTTAGCAAGAAGGGTTTCCTGAAATGTTCTTTTTTTGGTGGGTAGTTGGGTATGGCACTCTCGATAAGAACAGGCATGTGATTTCTATTTTTGGGTCATAATAAGTTGTTTTTCCTAGCCCAATAGGGGTATAAGAGGTGGACTAATTGTTAAAAAGGCAGACAACACAGACGTTATGTAAACTGGTCGATTTGTTTTTAGTATGCATCCCTGTCAGCTTGTGTTCAAATTGATACTAACCAGAATGCCTAAACTGTTGTATTGCTTACTAACCCTGTGAACTGTAACTATAATTCAGCTGTGAGAGCAGGAGGAGTGGGGGGGGAGAGGAGCTTGGCGCCAAGAGCTGTAAAGGTGTTTGAAGTGCAAACTATGTGATCGGCTCTCAGCCACTGCAAGGCTGCCTGTGGGGGAGAGAGAACGGACGCGGCTAGCTACGCAAGATATCAGTCTGTGAACCTCGCACCTCTTAGAAGTAGAATGCAACTGTATTGTGAGAATGATGTAAACCCCCTAGCTTTGATCCTGGGCCATAAAGGCCAGCTAGTGTGTGTGTACCTTATCACTTTCAAAGAACTCTCGTAGCAGTAACATGTATGTATCCAATAAATGAAACTTATTTTCAAATGAAAAGAGTCTATCCATTGTTGGAGCGTCCATGAACCCTACGCTGACAATCCCAGGAGAAACTGTTCATATTGAGATAGACAAAATACTATGTTGTATTTTTTCTCTCTTTTTTTTAGCTTCTTAAGGATAAAGATATGAAATGTTTGTGTCTATGCTAATGAGGATAGTGTTAAACTAACAAACTAGTTTGTGTCTTTAACATGGTTAAGCCAAAACAGCTAGTTCTGTGCTGAGATTTTTTTTATGTATCTATGCTTGTGTTTCTTTCTTTTGTAGTTAAAACTAATAAAAATTATAAAAAACAGAGGAAGACTGAACTGCTCAAGGGAAGACGTTCAAGTGTCATTCCATCATTTTCATGCCCACTAATGGGCAAAACCATGGAGAGAATATGTGGTGGCTTTTGCATTATGGTCCAGCTATAAAGAACGGATTTTATTATGACATGTTCCTTCAAGATGGGTGTGTCTGTCTCTAGCAATGATTTCCCTGCTTTGGAGTGTGGTGCAAGAAGACATTGAAAGAGAAGCAACTTTTTGAGCGGCTGAAAGTTGAAAAAGGAAATTTACAATGCAAAATATAATCTTCCCTCACAGAGAAGCCTGAACGGGTGCTGCCAACTGAAACAGACAGTGCTAGATTGGGTGGATTATTTGGCTCCATATCAAGTTGCTTCTATCCAGGTCGAGGAGGTCAAAGGATTCAGCATGACAGCCAGGAGAAAACATTCAACACTAGCCAGGCATGTAGCAACGTACATCTGGACTGCACAACAAGTGAAGGAGATAATTCCATTTCCAGCCATGAGGTGAGCCAGCATCTGGGGCTCAGTGGCAGAGACAAAACACATCTCCAGGCCTGCCAGATGCATGAGGAAGAAGTACATAGGTGTCTGGAGTTGGGAGTCAGTCAGTGCCAGCACAATGATAAATCCAGCTGCCCAGCAGTCAGAGGCAAGCATTTCTTAAGAGATAGCCCAGGTACTTCTGGAATACCATGGGCTAATATACTTCACACACACACACACACACACACACACTCCTGCTTGTTCAGAGAAAGAAACTTAAAGCCTGCTTACTTGCTTTCCAGAAGACAAAGCATTTCTCCACACACCTGAAGAAATAGCCTCTGCTCCATAAAGCCTCATATTAGAATAATTTTTGTTGGTATTGCTGTGGCAGGGGAAATATTTCCTGGTTTTCCAGTACAGCCAGTGTGGTGTGTTGGTTAAATTGTTGGGTTAAGACCTGAGACACTCAGGTCTGACTCCCCATTCTGCTATGGAATCTTCCTGGATGACCCTGTTCCAGTCACACTTTCCAAACCAGACCTACCTCATGGGATCGTTGTGGGGATAAAATAGAAGAGAGTAGAATGAGGTAAACCAACTTGGGTCCCCACAGGAGAGAAATAACAGCGCCGGATGGTCTCCTTCAGTTGGTCATTGTCTGCAGTTCCTGGTGAACAAAGCAGGTAGGGCTGTTAGTTTTGGATTAGGTAGGGTCATTGTGTCACCTCTGTGGTACAGTCCAAGCTGTGTAGGTAGGCCTCAGTATCATCATCCAGAACCAGTTGCATTAAGCAAGAAAAGCAGGGAACCACTCCTTCCAGATTTCTCCAACAACAAAGGGGCAAAGGAGTTGGCCTCTATGCTTTCACACAGATCATGGAATGGATCGTGACTCCTCCTCCTCCCTATGAATGTATGTATGTATGTATGCCTCAGACTTAGCAGGAGCTCACAGGAGCTCAGCTGCTGAACCTTTCTGAGGGTTCCCCCTCTTCCTCCCTATCTACCTTGTCCATTGAATAGTAGGTGCAGCTGCATAACAATCCCTGGATTAGGAGAGCGGGCAGCCAGCCAGCCCCTAGGGGCTTTGCCACACCCCCAGCAGCCCTCATTAACCCCTAGAGAAGCCCACACCACCCTTTCTCCACTTCTTATGTGATGGGTGGTGGGTGGCTTGCTGCCCTGTTGACTCTGGGGTGGTGGTGACCAAGGAGAACACCAGGTGAGCAAGGTCTGCTTGGCCTGGCTGGATCTCTAGCCATCCCAAGCAGGACTCACTTGCCCAGGACTCTCCTTTCTTGCATTGGGTTGCTTTTGGCTGGGGGCGGCAGCATTTGCTAATGAGTTATGCTAATGAGCTCCACCACCTATTTTTCTACAAAACGACCCCTGTATGTACGTACGGATTTATGTATGTATTTGGTTTAATTTGTATCCCACCTTCCCAGCCAGAATTCATTGAGTTTAGAAAGAGGAAATTTCCACCTCTGTCACCTGTCCCACCTCCCAGTAAACAAAACACAGAAATAAATGCAGGCTCTAAAACAGGCTCTATGCAGGCTGTCGAATGTTATTAAGAGAAGCAGTTTTCACAAGGGTTAAGAGCCCTGCCACACTGCTTGACAGCTTTTCTCCAATGGGAAGGGTTTGATCTCTGGGCTTGGAATTTCTGGGCAGCTTGGGGATGCAGACTGTGAAGGGCAGGGTTTAAGGCAGTGGTGGGATTCAAATAAATTAACAACAGGTTCTATGTCCTAATGACCATTTTAACTATACCAAAAGATATACTGAAAGGTAGTTTAATAATTCACGCATTAAATACTGCAATAAGAACAGTAAAAGAGGTAAAGACAACTAAACTGTTGTTAATTTATTTGAATCCCACCACTGCATAAGACCACCCACTAAATTCATTTATAGGTGAGATATGAACCTGGAGCTTTGTGGTTTGTGGCTGAGCCACTAAACTATACCAGCACTGCAGGTTAGGGAGCGCTCTGAAGGATTGTGTAGAAGAGCTCTTTAAAAGCTGCACCCTGCCACAAAGATTCCAGTTGTATATCGTTACAGTTGGATCAGTGTTTTTCACTCAATGGATTGGAAGCCACATGTGGCTCTTTGGCATGCTTTTCTGAGTACTGTTCCCCAGTGCAGGACCTGGCCCATGTTTCAGGAAAGTAGACCAAAGACTTTGCCTAATGGGGCTTGTGGCTGATAGCTGGTTCTCACTTTGAAATAGCCACCAGTGGAACAGGTAAGCTGCAATCCTCCTTAAAGTGCAGTCCTCCTGCCAGGGATGGAAATAAATATGGCTCTTTTGGTTGATGGCAATTGTAGATGTTGCTCTCCATGAACTACTGAATGAGTAGCCTGGTCTCGCTGCCCTATGGAGCCCGCCGTTTCCTCCAGCCTCACCTTCATCGGGGCGCAGAAAGCAAAGGCGACTCCTTCCTCCTCCTCCTGCTGCTCAGCGGTGAAGGGGGAGGCGGCGGTTAACAGCAGGTGCCCGACCAACAAACAGTTCTATAGAACTGATGGCACATTAGGTAACGGTTCCATAGAACTGGTGCGAACCTGCTGAATCCCACCACTGGTTTAAGGAGATGCGGGACCTCAGTGGGGAATGATGCCATAGAGTCCACCCTCCAAAGCAGCCATTTTCTCCAGGGGAGTGACCTCTGCTTTCTGTAAATCAGTTGTGATTGCAGGAGATCACCAGGCACCACCTAGCAACCTTACCAATGGACAATTCAGCTTCTGGCTCCATTATGGTGGTTTTCCTGCCAGTCTCCCTGGTGTTGTCACCCTCAGATTGGCCCAATCCCCTCCCTAGTTGGTGCTAGATGGAAGTAACTAGTTTGGTGCCCCTTAGGACAAGAAATTTATTTCTACTGAGTCCTACTCCCAGTGTTCTGAATCTGAATGTCCTACTGAGTCGTACTCCCAATGTTTCTCCCAATGTTCTGAATTTGAATGTCAGCAGGACTCCAAAGCCCTATTCCCTCTTATCTAAGATACTTCAAGTGGGCACACGAGGTACCTCATATACAAAAGGCAGGAGAGGAGGGGCCAGTAGCTTAGTGGCAGAGCATCTGATTGGCATGTAGAAGATCCCTGGTTCTGTCCCCACCCTCTCCAGTTAAAAGGTCTAGGTGACGAGAAAGACTTCTACCTGAGACCTTGGAGAGCTGCTGCCAGTCTGAGTAGACAATACTGATCTTGAGGGACCAATGGTCTGATTTGGTATAAGGCAGCTTCGTGTGTTCATGAATAGTATCACTGATATATAATTCTGTAACTACTCTAAGAGGTGCTCCCCCAAACAATTGGTAAAGACTTCTGTGATGATTATCATCAGGGCTTTTTGGTAGCAGGAACCCCTTTACATATTAGGCCACACATCCTTGATGTAGCCAACTCTCCAAGAGCTTTACAGGGCTCTTCTTACAGGGCCTACTGTAAGCTCCAGGAGGATTGGCTACATCAGGGAGTGTGTGGCCTAATATGCAAAGGAGCTCCTGCTACAAAAAAAAAAATCCCTGATGATCCCTGATGATCCCTGCCCAATGATTCTCAGTGTTAGAAGACTTTACAGCGCGTTTATTTTTTTGCCTCCTTTTGAGATGTCAAAGGCTGAAGATTTCAGCAAGATAAAAGCGCCTTTGCTCCACCAAGATTGCTCTGATTCCCTGGGGTCAGTTTTTAACTGGATCATTAATATTTGTTGTTTGTTATTTCAGACTCTTGGGTCTTCGACATTTAACATCACAATATGAGAAAAATGTATCTGAACTTGCGTGGGGGGTGGGGGAGGAAGGAATCCCTACAATGTCGATTACCAAGTCCTTGGTAATGTTTCCAAAACACAGGTTTCCCATTGGCTTTGCAGTTTCTTGATAAATGGGGACAACAGAGGAGTATCTTACATTTTTAAATATTTATTTAACCTTCCCTCCCGGGAGTTGGGAGCCCAGTGTCTCCCTGTTCACTCTGAAACAAAATCCCACTGTGTGCACCGATTCTTACTCCCAAGGAACTGAGCGCACCATTGCAACCGTAGTCAGACAACACCACACAAGAATTCCATGAATGCACTGCTGGCCTTAGACTGCCTGGCGCCCTAGGCAAGGCTAACTTCAGGCACACACACATACACACACTGCACTGATAACATTGCCGAGTCGCATGGGGCTGCCCAATTTGGCACCCCCAGAAGGCCAGCGCCCTAGGCAATCACCTAGCGGGCCCTGCATGGATGGAGGGAAGGCTAGTTCAAAGAAAAATGATTTTTTTCCCCATCCCATGCCGCCTTTCAGATTGTTTCCCCACCTCCCTTTGCAGAAAATCATGAGAACCGGGTACGGAGCACGCTGTACCATAGCCACCTGAACCCTTTATCTCTACATTTCACAATTTCTCAAGTTTGAAAAAGGACTCAGGCTGTTTACTTTTTAGTGATCTTCACAGTGCTGAAAGCTAGAAACACGGTTGCCAATAATACGTTTAGAAACTCATCAAGCCCAGCTCTCCACCAACTGCTGTTGTGGACAAGATTATACAATGAGCCCTCCAATCCTATATTTGCAAGAGAAAACTTGGGAGTGGAATTTAACAAAGTAATTATTTCTTGTGTTACCTTTAACTGCACTTTGATTGCTTAATAGGGAGTGAGGCACCATTAGGGTTGCAATCCCCAGGTAGGGGCAGCAGATCCCCTGGTTTGGAGGTTCTCCCCCCGCTTTAGGGTCATCAGAAAGCGGGGGGAATGTCTACTGGGCACTCTATTATTCCCTATGAAGAACAATTCCCATAGGGAACGATGGAGAATTCAAGTTAAGTCAAGTTAGCCTTTATTGGCATAAAATATATAGATATATATATCAGAGCAAATTGGTTAAAAAAGGATAAAATGGAACGATTGCATACATATACACCAGGAAAAGCATAAACATAAACTGTTTCTATGAGATCCTCTGACGTACCTTTAAAACAGAATGGAGAATTGATCCACTGGTATCTGGGGCTTGGGGATGGTGCTTTTTTGTGGTAGAAGCACCAAATTTGCAACATAGTATCTGATGCCTCTCCTTAAAACACCCTCCAAGTTTCAAAAGGATTGGACCAGGGGGTCCAATTCTATGAACCCCAAAACAAGGTACCCTTATCATTCATTATTTCCAATGGAGGAAAGGCATTTAAAAGGTGTGCTGTCACTTTAAATGTGATGGCCAGAACTCCCTTTGGAGTTCAATTCTGCTTGTTCCAACCTTGCTCCTGGCCCCACCCCCAGTGTCTCCTGGTCCCACCCCCAAAGTCTCCTGGCTCCACCCCAAAGTCCCCAGATATTTCTTGATTTGGACTTGGCAACCCTAGGTACTGTTGATCAGGGACTCATCATATACACTCTCTCTGTCTCCGTCTCTCTCTCACACACACACACACAACTTTTTCACTTCCTAAATCATCCTTCCACTTGATTTTCACAACAATCTTCCACAACATTCCATTCTGCTGCTAATATTTCTTTACTAAAGGCTGCATTCACACGCACTAAATAACACATTTTCAATACACTTCCAATACACTTTGCAACTGGATTTTACTGTGTGAAATGGCAAAAATCCACTTGCAAATGGTTGCTGAAGTGGATTGAAACTGCATTATTTAGCATGTGTGAAAGAATCCAGTGTCCAATCTCAACACTAAAATCACTCAGAAAGAGCAACCATAGTTGGCAACTGTAGTACACGATGAGGGAACCCTTTTAGAAAGATGTCAATACTCAGATTTTTGGTTCTAAATGATGTCTTCGCAGCACTTTGGCCGCTGCCCCATGGACGTCCTTGTTCCGCAGGGTATAAATGATGGGGTTGAGCAGCGGGGTGACCACCGTATAGAACACAGCAATCCGTTTGTCATGATTGGACGGCGGGTTTGACCGGGGAATTAAGTACATAGAAATGACAGTACCATAGAACACCGTGACAACTACAAGATGGGAACCACATGTAGAGAAGGCTTTGCGCTGACTGGCGGCCGATCGCATCTTTAACACAGAGAAGAGTATGAGCCCATAGGAAGTCAGGACAACAACAACAGGAATCACAAGGACAATGGCTGCCATCACAAAAACAATGGCCTGTGAGACGCGGGTGTCATCACAGGCGAGTTTCAGCACCACTGGCATCTCACATATGAAGTGGTTGATGCGGTTGGAGCCACAGTAGGAGTGGCGAAAGGTAACACATACATAGATCATGCTAAAAAGGATGCCTGCTGTCCAACAGGCCAAGGCAAGTTGCCACTGGCGATACTTGCTCATGGCAACGGGGTATGTCAGGGGACGAAAAATGGCCAAATACCGGTCATAGGCCATGATGCCCAGCAGAAAGCATTCTGTAGTGCCCATAATCAATACAACAAAGACCTGGAGCGCACAGCCCGTGAAGGATATGATTCCATTTCCTGCCAGGAGGTGAGCCATCATCTGTGGCTCTGTGCTGGTGGCGTAGCAGATCTCTATGGTTGACAGGTTCACGAGGAAGAAGTACATGGGCGTGTGGAGGTGAGAGTCAGACAGGACAAGCATGATGACCACAGCGTTTCCTACTATGGTAAGTATGTACGTGAGAAGGATAACCCCAAAGAGTAGCAGTTGTGTCTTGCGGTGGCTGGACAATCCGTCCAAGATGAACTCTGTGGCAGAGGTGAAGTTCTCAGCCCCCATCACGTTATCCTCTCTGCAAAGAAAGGGCAACTGTAAATACATGGCTGTAATGCTTTCTTGCACAGAACAGTCCTAAAAGAAATGATCATTTCCTCTATGAAATAATAGAGCATCAGGGCATCAAACACAAACAAGGGCATCAAAATCAGTCAACTTGAAATGCTCTGTGGAAGCAGTTGCAAGATGTTCTGCTTCAGCCCTCAGTGTTCAGTCATCTGAGTAGACCATTTAAGGGCTGGGTTCAGATGGGAGGTTTAAGACACCCCAGGGATGGCAGGAGAGTGCCCCCCAAAAGCACATCCAAATGTGCACATCTGCCTGCTATCTCACTCCCATCCTCAACCTGCCCTCGACTTACTGGGAGCCAGCTCTAAAAGGTACCACTTTGCAATGTACCACTAATTGCTGGGAGGCCTCCGAGGTGCCACCCTGACTGTCTGGACTGCTGGTGAGTGCCCAGAAAGTGCCTGTGGAGCTGTGGCATGAATGCTCTGAACATTCCCTCAGGACACTTGTGGCCTGTCCCTGTCCGTAGGCCATCTGGACACTCCGGGGTGCTCCAGTTTCTGCTGGCTCACTTCCAGGTTTCTGCTCCGGTTTCTGCCCTGACTCACTTCCAGGGCAGTGCCCTGAACCTTTGAAAGAGGAAAAAAGAAGCCAGGCCTTGGATTCAACAGGAGCTCACAAGAGTACAGCTCCTGAACCTTTCTGAGGGTTCCCCTTCCCTCCCCCCATCTTGTCCATTGAATAGTAGGTGCAGCTGCATAGCAATCCCTGGATGAGCTCCACCACCTATTTTTTCTACCAAACAACCTCTGCCAAGGGCCATATTTTTTAAAAGGATGGGAGAGGGAATCCACCTCCCATAACAATGTTTGTCTCAACAGCAGCAGATGTACCTTGCGTGGAGGGAGGAAACGCAGAGGGAAAAGTTTTTAAGCTCTTTCCCTGCCCCCCATCATTATCTCCCTGTATATTTCAGTCCCAATTCCTGCAATCTATAACAGGTCCTTTAAAGTTATCAAGAATGGCATCTCATGTGCAGTCCCACCCTTAGAGATGAGATTGATTTGTTATTTGTCTAGAGAGGTGCCTTTAATGGCTGCTGTAGAAAGAGAATCACTGTTGCCAACTGTTCGAATGAATGCATGCTCCTCTGCCATGAATAACATCTGGGTACAGGTGACTCCGAAGGTCACCCCATGGATTATAGGAGCCACATTTGCTCTACATTTGCAGATCATGCATGCTTAAAGCACATGTAGTGGCTAACAATCAGCCGGTGGTGATGACATGGGGGGTGGCATTGCATTGACAGCATGACATCATTTCTGGGCTAACATTCTAGGGATCAGGAGAAACTCTGTGGTTTTACTGGCAACTCTAGGAGAACAGCACTTATTTTTGTTTTCAGACTACAATTTGAGATAGTTTAAAATGTATAACTTCTTTTCTTGCTAATTTGTCTTGACATCTATTTATTTAAAGCTATTAAATAAGTGTCCCAGACTAGTTCGATCTTGTCAGATCTCAAAAGCTAAGCGTGGTCAGCCCTGGTTAGTACATGGATGGGAGACCACCAAGGAAGTCCAAAAACACTACGCAGAAGAAGCAGGCCACGACAAATCACCTCTGTTCATCTCTTGCCTTGAAAACCTCACCAAGTTGCCATAGGTCGGCTAAGACAGGATGTAACCTTTCCTCACTCCCTTCCCTGTTTAAAAACAGCAGAGTCAAACACGTTACTTGTCGAAACCCATTCCCATTTTTCCCCCTGTGAAGTTTCCTCAAAAAGGGGGGGAAGAGGCATGCCTTCTTTGCAAGATATTCTGTTTTAAACCAAGCAAATGACCACAGTCTTGAGTTGCCGATAATGGGGGGAGGGGGGGAGTCTAAATAGAATGTGATTTATCAGGTGATGCTATTCACCCCCATGGCATCAAAAACTTTTGTGGCCTATTTCCGCACCTTAAGCCTTTGTTAAAAGGGCAAGGCATTTCCCACCCACCCCCAGGTTGTTGACAACTCTTCCGCATGCATTTTCTAGGCACCTATACTATATCTGCAGGGTTTTAAAAAAGTACACAAGCACATGAATCTCAAATTCATACCGAATCAGAACATTGGTCCTTCAGGTTCAGTACTGTTTACTTAGACTAGCAACAGTTCCCCAAAATCTCAAGGTCTTCACATCATTTACAACTTGGTCTTTTACTAGAGATGCTGGGGATTGAACCTGGGACCCTTTGCATGCTAAGCAGATACTCTACTATTGAGCCATAACTCCTCTGCTCCAAAGCCTCTAATCCCTTTACTAACAGAAATGTAAAGTTTGCAAGTGGTGCTTTTTTCAGTTGCTTAAGTAAGAATCTTCTTTTCACTTAGTAATGTTCAGGACAATTAGTGTATCATCAGTGGGAAGATGGACATTCACATAAATGAATCTCAAGTTGTATTTTTAGAAGTGTATCATTATTTCAGGAAGGAATTGACATTGAATCGAGTGAAAAACCCATTTGGGCACATGATTGTCAATTCGATTACATTTCTGTTATTCTAACTTTGGCTAGATGTAAGCCCTTCTTTATGTGGGCTGAAGTCCATTTATTAAAAATATCTGTACATTTAACCAATTAATAAGAGAACAAAAGCAGACCCAGGGCCACAAGTATATGGCTAGTATATTTTTGAGGATTACTGGGGAGAAGATGAAGATTAGATTATGTTTGTCAATATGGAATTCAGATTCTCTGTGTGTGTGTGTGTGTGAGAGAGAGAGAGAAAGAGACAGAGAAAGAGACAGAGAGAAACAGAAAGAGAGAGTCCAATGACAAAGAACACATTCAATTCCTTCCTGAAATAATGGCACACTTTTAAAAACACAACTTGAGATTCATTTATGTGAATGTCAGTCTTCCCACTGATGTTGCACTCCATTGTCCAGAACATTAGTGAGAACAGGATTCTTACTAAGCACAAGTATAAGGCTTAGTGTCAAAATCACAAAAAAGAGACAGTGATGTGCAGTGGTTAGAACTGGATAAAGGCTATGGTCACAGTCATGAAGTTCCTTGATTGACCATAGGGAGCTGACTTCTCTCAGCCTGACTTAGGTCATGGGGTTGGCTGTGTTGACAACAGTGAGGAGGTGAAAACCATCTAGGTAACCCTGAAATCCTTTTAGGAAGGGCGGGATAAAAATGTGATGGATATTAAGCATTTGAACATAAGGAAGCTGATTACACAATTCCCTACTTAGAGAATGCCGTCTACTGAGGAGGAGGGACAGGAAGTTGGGATTAGGCAAGGATTCCATTTCAGGGAAGGTTGCTAAAATAGCAATTACTGAGACCTGTTGTCAGCATAGCAAGGTGTGCAGAAGGCAAAAGTAATTAAAAGGGACCTGTTCTCACTCAGGGCCCCTCTAAAGACCGAGCTGGAAGAATGAACAAAATCCCATTCACTTGTAAATTCATAACTGATAGAAACAGGCAGACTTTCAAGGCAGAAATCAGGGCATACACAGAAGTGTGAATATTGGTATTAGAAATCAAATTTTTCAAGCTAGAAAGTGCTCACCATTTTAGTGACTCAAGTGAGAGAGAAACAATACAGTCAGAAAGGCTGAGTAGTGTGATCTAGCAAGCAAAGGAGCTCTCTCTCTCTCACACACACACACACATACACACACACAGAGAATCTGAATTCCATACTGACAAACTTAATCTTACCTTCCTCTTCACCACGGTAATCCTCAAAAAATTATTTCAAGAAATGACTCGGGTTTATGCATAAAAGCTCAGTGAATTTCCTTTGACTTTCTAATGCAAAAAGCTGCAAAAAGCACAATAAAGTTCTTTTGGGGCTCTGCATAGATTCAACAGAAAGCTTATACCTTTTGTGTGCTGGTCAGAGTTAGAGAACTCCTCCTTCCTCTTCTCGAAAAGTTATCTGTAGCAAGATATAGGTACCCTCATGCCTATTGTCTCCAGTAGAAGGGCAGAGAAACATCTAGGAATTCTTAGATGCCAAGTATCAAGGGCAGAAGATAGTTAAATCTTTGGATATACACACACCTCCAAGGAAAAACATGGAGTGTGTATGTTACTTTTGACTAGTTTGATGCTGTGGGCTATTAGAAGAAGAGGGAGGAATTAAAGATATCTAAGAATTTCCACCACCTCTTTGGAGGACTTCTTTTATATTCCATCCAGACTAGTGGTTTATCTCTCCCAGTATTCTGTCTTTTGAGGGACAGCACCTCAACAAGGCCAAATGCAGATTTCTTCTGATATATCTTAGATACTTCCAGTGGGCACACTTGGGACATTGATCAGGTAAAGCACGAATACTAGTACCGATACACAGTTTCAGAACCATCTTAACAGGTGCTCCTCCAACCAATGTGTAAGGACTTTTAAGGTGATAGTCAGCATAACTCAGCTTCTGCCCCTCTCTGCTTCTTCTCGGGGTTAGGAGACATGTCCTAACTGATGCTGAAATGGCTTCCTTTGTGAGGTGTGAAAGATTGACAGTTTGGGTAAGGTAATAAAGACTATGGTTGTGTCCCACAAGAATTGCTCTGATCCCATTGCTCCTTTTTGATGGATCATTAATATCTGTTGTTGGTTATTTCAGCCTCTTGGGTCTGAAGCATTTAACCTAGCAGTATGAGGGGGGAATTACATTTTAGCTTACCCTCAAAGAGAAGGAAGGCAACCATAAAGCGCAAGTTGCAAACACCTTGTTTGTGCTTACGTGATGGCAGCTGATAATTTTTTTCAATTTCTTGTCTAGCAACATGAATGGTGGAAAAATATGATTGATATTTAGGTGACCGTACTTATCGGTACCAAGCCCTATGGCACAGAGTGGTAAAGCTGCAGTACTGCAGTCCAAACTCTCTGCTCACGACCTGAGTTCGATCCCAGCAGAAGCTGGGTTTTCAGGTAGTCAGCTCAAGGTTGACTCAGCCTTCCATTCTTCCGAGGTCAGTAAAATGAGGACCCAGCTTGTGGGGGGGGGGTAAGTACAGATGACTGGGGAAGGCAATGGCAAACCACCCTGTAAAAAGTCTGCCGTGAAAATGTTGTGATGTGACATCACCCCAGTTGAAACTACCTTTACCTTTTTACTTATCAGTATGGCATAAGAACATAAGAGAAGTCATGTTGGAGCAGGCCAATGGCCCATCCAGTCCAACACTCTGTGTCACACAGTGGCCAAAAAACCCCCAGATGCCATCAGGAAGTCCATTAGTGGGGCCAGGTCCCTAGAAGCCCTCCCACTGCCCCCCCCCCACCGCAAGCACCAAGGATATAGAGCATCTCTTGCCCCAGACAGAGAGTTCCATCTACACCCTGTGGCTAATAGCTACTGATGGACCTCTGTTCCATATGTTTATCCAATCTCCTCTTGAAGCTGTCTATGTTTGTCACTTCAGAGAGCACAGCTTTAAGTCTGGACACAGAAAACAATGAGCACCCAAGCCCAGTCAGTGGAACTGGAAAGCTTCCCACATGTGAGACGCAGGATAAACAGACATGGAGAGACCAGTGCGTGTAAGGTAGACCTTGTAGGTAGGCCACAATGAAGGGAAACTACAATCTTTCAACTCTGAGTTATGGCAGGAGCGTACCCTCATCCAGGGTACAATATGAAGAATTGCAGGTTTATACCCCACCCTTCTCTCTGAATCAGAGACACAGAGTGGCTTACAATCTCCTATATCTTCTCCCCCCACAACAGACACCCTGTGAGGTAGGTGGGGCTGAGAGGGTTCTCACAGCAGCTGCCCTTTCAAGGACAACCTCTGCCAGAGCTATGGCTAACCCAAGGCCATTCCAGCAGGTGCAAATGGAGGAGTGGGGAATCAAACCCGGTTCTCCCAGGTAAGAGTCCTCACAGTTAACCACTACACCAAACAGGCTCACCAAATATGGCCCTGTACCCAGCACCATTTTCTGGTTTTCAAACTCAAAATTCCATGTTGCTTCCTAGGAGGGGTTGGATTCTACTGGCTGAGGAGCAACCGCCTCACCAAAGTCCCTCTGAATCCTCAGCAGCGCTTAGCTCCTCTTCTATTCACCTCAGATGGAGTTCTGTCAAGTGGGACTTTTTAGAAACTTCCCACATATGGCCTTTCTTTATAGACCCGCCTTGGCCTTCTGACATCTCTTCTGGGTCATTCAGATTTATTTCTCATTCATTCTCTTTCAGAAGCTGTTCCAGGTGGCTGTGTAAGAAAGCTGTGCCTATCAAGCACTCCATATTTTATTTGTCACTTATATTCTCTGAAGTGACCCACTTCTGGTCTTGCCTTATCCACCTCAAAAAGAATCCTGCCTTGGGGACAGGGCCAGCCCTGCCACTAGGGCGCTGGCCTTCTGGGGGAGCTGAATCGGGGCCTCCCATGTGACTCACTGATGTTTTCATGTGTGGGGGGGTGCCAGGCAGTCTAGGGTCAGCCCTGCTCAGGGATGCTCGGGAATGAGAGCCAGTTTGGTGTAGCGGTTAAGTCCGTGAACTTGTATCAGGGAGAACCAGGTTTGATTCCTCCATTTACAGCTCCTGGAATGGCCTTGGGTCAGCCATAACTATTGCAGGAGTTGTCCTTGAAAGGGCAGCTGCAGTGAGAGCCCTCTCAGCCCCACCCACCTCACAGGGTGTCTGTTGGGGAAGAAGATATAGGAGATTGTAAGCCGCTCTGAGAGAAGGGTGGAGTATAAATCTGCAGTCTTCTTCTTCTTCTAATACCTCCTAACTCAGGTCATGATCTGTTCACTGGTAATGAATGTGGAGTCAGTTTGATTATCGCCAGAGTTCTTTCACACATATTGTGTGGTTCTCAAAGCCCCCACTATCCCATCGGCTGGCTTGAAGAAGACATTTGTCTCTTTAAATCACTTCTCCTAGCCAAGCTAACCGGCAGCTTGGAGAATGAATTTAAAGTTAAAGTTGCTTTCTTTCCATGTCTCCCTCCCTCCCCATCTGTTTTCTTTCTTTCCACCATTCTTTCCTTCCTACCTGCTCTCAACCATCTGACATTCATGTATTGCAGCTCTCAAATGCCTGACGTTTATTCTATGTGGGTGTTACGTTAAACAAGTTTGTCCACCCCTGGTCTATTGGTTTCCTGCTTGCAAGCGGCTGCAACACAGTTGGGCAGGGGTGCAATAGATTACACTGTCCACTCAGCTGATGGTGGGGGGGGAGGTTGGTCAACTGTAGAACATGTTTGCCCTCCCCAGTCAAAAGAAAAAGATGGACACAAGGTTGGGATGAATATAGGCCACTTTATTCATTATTATAATTTATTTAATGATTTGCCCATGCAAGTGGCGAAGGCCAACCTAATTGTGTGGTCACCCTTGACCCTTCCCTTGCCCCACAGAGTGAGCCACTTTGCCCTGGCATGTGCCATCCTTCTGTGGCTCAGACCTGGCTGGCATAGCAGGCTACCCCTTGGAGCTCCAGTCCCCCAAGCTGCACAACTTGAGAGGAGGACCTCTCTGGGGCGGTACCACCAGCAGTCTGCGTTCACCCACCCCAAGCCGCACAACCCACGGCTGATCCTGACAGACCCCTCGTCTCCCGAGTTGTGGGGGTGTCAAATGGTGATCCTCTTTCTTTCTTTTTCTTTTTCCCTGAACAAACTGGCCAAGTGACCAGATCTATTTAAATGACACCACCAAATTTAATTATCCAACACCGCAGACAGCAGCGCAGACGATGTCCTTTTCTAATAGTTAAAGATCGGCATTCCTTACTGGTGGTGGGGAGAGGACAGCTGTCTGAAAGATATTTCAGATATATCACTGGAACTTTTTTTGAGCAGGAATGCACAGGAACCCAGTTTCGGCTGGCTTGGAATCGGGTGTTGCCTAATATGCAAATGAATTCCTGCTGGGCTTTTTCTACAAAAAAACCCCTGGCTTAGAACCATGCAAGGTCTGAAGGAGGAAGCCAAGGATGATAAACCAGCTCTGACTTCCAGCAAAGAAGAGAGTGGATCTAGGGGAAAGGAAGTGCTCTCCCCTAAGAACAAGCTGGTGCTCCACACCATCTGAGCTCCATTGGAGGGCACTTCAATCAAAGTGGACCCTAGTTTACAATAGCTCTGGTACCCAACAATATTCTCTGTTGATCTTTCGATAGGGATCTTTAGATCTTGCCATTTCCTGCATTGATACACAGACTGCTTTTGCAGAAAAAGCATATTCCATAAACAGATCCTCCAAACAGATGCTTGCCAGCTGAAGTTTTGGAAACGGGATTTTAGCAGAGGCAAACAGATTCTGTATGCCACATAGCTAGACATTAATTATTGCATGATATTGATTCCCTGATCAATTGAAGTATCATAAAGTATCAAGCAAATCCAAAGCAAATCAAAAAGTACCAAGCAAAATAAATTCATAAAATATCAAGCATAAAGTATGAAACAAAGATCACAAAGTATCAATCAAATCCAAACAATCCAAAGCAAATCCAAATAATTAGAAATCTAATGACAAAAGAATAATTCTTTCCCTTTTAAATCCGCCTCTTAATAACATTATCGTAATAACCTTCTCCAAACCCACATCTACAGTTTTGATTCATTTATTTGGGCTAAAACTTCAGCTGCCATTTCCAAACCCAACATTCAAATTGCCCCAAGTAACTAGTACCCTTTGTGCAATATCAGGGGGTCCATCAGGTAGATGTACACCCTCAGCTTTTTCCTCCAAGGTTTCGTCTCCACAGCACTTTGCTTACTGCTCCGTGGACATCCTTGTTCCGCAGGGTGTAAATAATTGGGTTGAGCAGAGGGGTGACCATGATGTAAAACACAGCAATCTGTTTGTCACGATTTGAAGATGTGCTCGACCGAGGAACCATGTACATTGAAATGACAGTGCCATAGAAAACAGTAACGACCATGAGATGGGAAGCGCACGTGGAGAAGGCTTTACGCTGTCCGGAGGCTGAGCGCATTTTTAACACAGAAAACAGGATGAGTCCGTAGGAGGTCATGATAAGAGAAATGGGAATCATGAGGCCCAGCCCTGCCATCACTGATATGATAGTCTGTGTGACGTGGGTGTTGTCACATGCCAGTTTCAACACCAAGGGCATGTCGCAGATAAAGTGATCAATGTAGTTGGGACCGCAGTACGAGTGACTAAAGGTGCAACAGATGTATGTCAGACTGAAAAGGAAGGCTGACACCCAGCATGCACAAGCAAGCTTCCATTGGCAGCACTTGCTCATGGTGACGGCGTACAGGAGAGGATGGAAAATGGCCAGATAGCGGTCATAGGCCATGATTCCCAGCAGAAAGTTTTCAGCAGTGCCCATAAACAATACGACAAATATCTGGGCCACACAGCTGGCGAAGGACAGGATTCCTTTCCCATCCCAGAGGTGAGTCAGCATCTGTGGCTCCGTGCTGGTGGCGTAACAGATCTCGGCGCCTGAGAGGTGTGCGAGGAAGAAGTACATGGGGGTGTGGAGGCGGGAGTCAGACCGCACCAGCAGGATGACCACTAGATTCCCCACGATGGTCAATGAGTAGATCAGAAGAATGGCCCCAAAGAGGAGCACCTGTGTCTTGCGGTGTTTGGACAATCCTTCCAAGGTGAACTCCATGACAAAAGTGAAATTCTCAGCCCCCATCTTCTCATCCTGCCTGCAGAGAAGATGAAATTATTATTCTCAGGGTGTAGAGTATTTCTAAAAACTAGCTATGGTTTGCTACCAGATTTACTGGGGTAAATTGCAAACCAACTTATTAAGGCGAGTCGTTATCATGATCTCCATCCAAATGCTAGCAAAAGGTTCTCCAATTTCCTGTGTAAAGAAATTATCATAACCACGGCTTTTTTTGGTAGAAAAATCCCAGCAGGAGCTCATTTGCATGTTAGGCCACACCCCCTGACATCACCATTGTTTCACACGAGGCTTTTAAAAGAAACAATCCATCAGGAACTCATTTGCATATTAGGCCACTCCCACCTTGATGCCAAGCCAGCCTGAACTGCCTTCCTGTGCGTTCCTGCTCAAAAAAAGCCCTGATCATAACCATGATTTACTAAATACATAGATGACGTCTATTTTTCCAGTTATTGCCCATTCCTATTACACATACATGTCCCCCCTCTCCTCTTGATTACCCAGCCTCAAGCAACACATGGGTGTTGATTTTTAGGAGGAAATTGCATCATGTGTGGGGGGAATTACAAAGTTCTTTCACTCTCCTGTTCTCACCTACATTCTCTGACTCTCTGCCTACCCAATACTTCACCCTCTATAGACACTGGTCCCTTCCTACATATTTCATCCCCAATGACTATAACCTTTAACCACATCTTTTAAATGCTCACAGAGCTGCATGCAGCAAGCAGTTCCATTGTTTACAATGACGGCAATGAATTTTTTTTTTGTCAACGGAGTGGCCACTAATGGCAATCATGGATCTTAAACTACAATCCCCAACTGCCCCCAAAGCTAAGGTGACAGCTAGGTATGGATTAAACCAGGGGTGTTGAACTCATCTGTTATGAGGGCCGGATCTGACATAAATGAGACCTTGTCGGGCCAAACCGGGCCATGTGTGTACCTATTTAAGATTAGGTAGCAGAGATATAAACTTTTTAAAGGACGCAGGCAAACATGACCGAAGATTTTTTTTTAAAAAAAACTTAAAACATGCTTAAAACATTAACACTTATTGGTCTGAAAGGTGCTTTCTTTGTGTTTCTCCCTTGGGATCCAGGGAACTGGGTAAAGGAAGCTCTGGCTCTTTCCCTCCTTCCCCAGGGGACCAGAAGGGGGAGGAACCTCAACCAAGGGAGAAAATTGAGGTTTTGCTATGTAGCTCCTGTGCGATTGAGCAAGCCTTGCAAAGGAAGATGTAGAAGGAAGCAAGAAAGAGGGAGAAGGACGCAGACAAGAGCCAGTTACTTGAGAGATTGAAAGGAGCCCTGCGGGGGCCTGATAGGCCCCCAGGCTGCATGTTTGACACCCCTGGATTAAACAGTCTAATGAAGGAGAAGGCTACAGCTGGAAGAATTCCAGCTAGAGCTTCTTCTGACAAAGCACTTTCCAGTAGGAGGGGTACCTATTGCACAAGTTTTGTGCTTTTTAAAGAAATGTTGAAGTAGATTGTGGATCAGAACTGGAGTCCAAATTGGCACAGACTGCATTCAGTGCCAGAAATGTATCTTCAAACAAACCTAGAGTTCTCCCACACACACACCAGTCTTCCCAAGAGTATTGCAGACCTAGTGGCACACTTGTGAATGTTGTAAATAAACACAGCAATTTAAATGAGCATCAAGGTGACAAAATGCTTAGGGGCTCTGATCATACTACAAGCCTAAGCAATGAGCCCATGGTATATCATGAACATATGAAGCTGCCTTATACTCAGTCCATCAAAGTCAGTATTGTCTACTCAGACTGGCAGCAGCTCTCCAGGGTCTCAAGCTGAGGTGTTTCACGCCTATTTGCCTGGACCCTTTTTTTAGTGGAGATTCCAGGGATTGAACCTGGGACCTTCTGCTTCCTAAGCAGGTGCTCTGCCACTGAGCCACCATCCCGCTGTCCTTTGCACCAAGAAGGTTTGGGCACTTGGCTCTCTTGTTTTTCACCTATCTCAAAGCCCACTCTATTAACTTTGACCAGAAATGAACCAATGGCATATTTTGGGCAGTAAGAAGGTTTGAGCACTCAGCTCTCTAGTTTGTTTGCTTTCCATATTTCAAGGATTTTATTAAATAATAAAAGCATTTACAAAATAAATGGAAACATATAAATAACATATAGGACCTGTGAAACTCATGCAAAAATAAGACATTGCTTGGTGAGAAGTCAATGGTCTAAACAATCCAAAGATTTATAATGGTACTATTTCCCATAAAGACTGAAATATATAATTGGCAGGAAAGTGGAACACCCAAAGTTATTGTCTTTCCTGAGTAGATAGAAAATTAATACGGGGGGGGGGGGGGGGGGGAGGGGGGTGAAATCCCAGCATCCTCACCTTCTCAAAGTTCACTCTATTAACTTTGACCAGAATGAGCTTTAATTATCATACTGCTCTGAGACTCTGGGTGAAAGGCAGGGTATAAATCCAACATCTTCTTCATTGGACTCTCCAAGACTTGAAGGAAAAGCTTACACCAGGGGTGGCCAACGGTAGCTCTTCAGATGCTTTTTGCCTGCAACTCCCATCAGCCCCAGCCAGCATGGCTGCTGGCTGGGGCTGATGGGAGTTGTAGGCAAAAAACATCTGGAGAACTACCGTTGGCCACCCCTGGCTTACACCATATCTCATGTGGGGGCTCCAGGAGGCAAGTATCTTTGTTCTGCTTTCAAAAGTGTGCCCTTGGCAGAGTCTAGGTTGCCAACTGCTTTATAAGGCTAGTTCCTTCACTATCCAAATGCATCCAGGGTTTACGAGCGATAAAACAACAGAGTCAAAAGAGAATTACAGCTTTGAACACACATCCCCAAATAAATATATGGATAATGTATGTTCCCGGTTGGTAGTTTAATATTGCTGGGGGTTGTAATCCCCATTCAAAAGAGGAATTCGTGATACCCATTGCTTCTGAGAACATTCTTTAGGAATAATCTGGAAGCTTTGTATATGGAGTCAAAGCAATGTTCACTGTAGCCCAGAACTATCTCTGCATATACTTCTATGTCCTCTTACCTAAGATATTTGCAGTAGATAGAAGATGTGGCTGCTTGCTGACTTCCTTTTTGCTTCAGATATGAAAGATTTACTGTTTGGGTTAAGCTGATAAAGACTGAGGAAAGAGTCTATGAAGATTACTCTGATCCTTTTGGGATTTTGCTCTGGATCATTATTAATAGATTGTTGTTGTTGACTCTCCTGAGTATCAGTTATTCAGACTCACAATATAGGAAAAGATATTATGACCTCAACAAAAAACTTTGAAAGGAAGAAAATCATGCAATGTAGCCTGCCAAATACTTTTCTTCTCCACCCCCGCAATAGTACACATATTCTAAAAATGTGGGAAATCTTTAATATTTTTTATTGAACCTCTTTCCAATCCTGCATGCCAAAAGAAAGGTGCGGGACAACCACATCCTGTATTTATTTTATTCAGAAAAAACAACATAGCACTCCAACCACAGTCAGATAACAACTCCATGAGAATTCCATGACTTGACAAAACATTCACTGGATAGGCAACAGACTTAAGAACATAAGAAGAGCCTTGCTGGATTAGACCTGTGGTCCATGTAGTCCAGCATCCAGTCTCAAATAGTGGCCAACCAGTTCTTCTGGATGGTCAACAACAGGGCGTGGAGGCCGAGGTCTTTCCCTGATGTCCTCTCTGGACTCTGGGATTCAGAGGCTTTGTGCCTCTGAATGTGAAGGTTCCCCTCAGTCACCATGACTAGTAGCCACTGATAGACCTGTCCTTCATGAATCCTCCATGACTTAATACTCTTTGAACTGGAAATTCCTTAATGTTTGAGCAATGACCCCCCCATACTGTATTTCAGGCTGCCTCCCCACTTCACTTTGAGGGAAATCAAGATTGCCGGGTGTGTCTTCCCTAAAAGGCAGTAAGTTCATTTATTACTGACTGGAAAGTTCTTATAGACTTTTTTACATGAAACAGATAATAATGGTCTATTGATTTATGGTTTAGGGGGGATAAGAATAATAGATCATAAAAAAAAGAGCTCTTTTTTTGTATGTGTAGGTTAATAGATAATAGAAAAAAGAGCTCTTATTTTGAATGTATAGGTTAAGAGAAAATTATGTAATTAAACTTATGTTTGTCATAGAGAAAATTGGAAGCCTGTTTTCTTTTTAATTTATATACATATGTATATTCTTTTGTTCTTTCTTTTCTCGTGTTCTTTGTATGGTGTATACAGGGCTGGCTCGCCCACTAGGCAAACTAGGTGGTTGCCTAGGGTGCCGGGAGGGTGGGGGTACCCCCTTCCTGTCCCTTCCCTTCACTCCCCTGCCCCCCCACTCCGGTTCCAGAAAGGAGGGGGGAGCCAAGCCTTCATTTCAGCCCGTTCATTCAAAAGATAAGTTTCACTGGCGTCAGGCTGTGAGTGGAGGGGGGGGAGGGAACGGTTGGGAAGGGGGTGCCATTGCTGCCTCGCCGCGGCAGGGGGGTTGTGATGGAGCATGGCACTGCGTTGCAGCGCCACACTGGGGGGTGGAAGGCAATGGCGGGGGGGCACCTTTGGGTGGCACTGGCTGGGAGCGGTGGGGGGAGCCAGGGGGCTCCTGCCAAGGCACCACGATCCCACAGGCTGGCCCTGGTTGTATATCTCTTATGCTTTGTTAGTGTTTTCTTTTTCTTCCTAATAATATCTATCTATCTATCTATCATCTATCTATCTATCTATCTATCTATCTATCTATCTATCTATCTATCTATCTATCTATCTTTATGAAACAGTGTCTATTTTATGGTGGGAAGACCATTGTGAAATGGACTGAATGAAATATTATTACTGAAAAGTCTTAAATAGAAAGAGTGTTATCTGTCTGTCTGTCTGTCTGTCTGTCTGTCTGTCTGTCTGTCTGTCTGTCTGTCTGTCTGTCTATCTATCTATCTATCTATCTATCTATCTATCTATCTATCTATCCATCTCTCTATCTAGCCATCTATCTAGCATCTATCTATCTATCATCTCTATATGAAACAGTGTCTATTTTATAGTGGGAAGACAATTGAGAAATGGACTGAATGAAATATTATTCCTGAAAAGTCTTAAATAGCAAGAGTTTTAACTGTGCAACCACTACCGCTGATCTTATAATTACACAGTCCGTTGCATAACAGCTTATATATCTCATTGCCTAATGTTTGGCAGGGATGTGGAATAATCTGGTGTAACCTGATCTCATCAGGTTTCCAAATCTATGCAAGGTAAGTTCTCCCATGTTGTCAATGTGACTCATTGTTTCATTTTATTTCTATTGTTTATCTCACTAATGTTCAATGAATGGGACAGGCAAAGATATGCTTATTAACTGTGTGTGCCACACAGGCCTCTGACATAGATCAGGCTGAGGGAAAATTCCATCCCAAAGCCACTGGACAAACTTTGAAGTTTAGCAGAAACACTATCTGCCTTGTCCAAATCCAATATTCAGACCACTTCCATTTAGCATTTGGCAGACCTTTGGCAAAACCAGGAACCTTTTAGGAAGATGTCAAGAGAGCAAGTTTGGTTTCGTGGTTAAGAGCTGTAGACTCTAATCCGGAGAACTGGGGTTGATTCCCCACTCCTCCACATGCAGCTGCTGGGTGACTTTGGCTCGTTCACAGTTCTCTCAGAGTTGTTCTCTCGAGAGCTGCTCTCCCTGAGCTCTCTCAGCCCCACCTAATCCACAGAGTGTCTGTTCTGGGGACAGGAGGGGAAGGAGATCATAAGCTGCTGAGTGAAGGGTGGGGCATCAATTCAATCTCCTTTTCTTCTTCTTCTCTTCAATACTCAACTTTTCTGCTTAACACCTCATTGTCGCAGCACTTTGGACACTGCCTTATGGACATCTTTGTTCCGCAGAGTGTAAATGATTGGGTTGAGCAGAGGGGCCACCAGAACATAAAAAACAGCAACTTGCTTGTCGCGATTAGGTGATGCACTTGAACGAGGAATCATGTACATAGATATGACAGTTCCATAGAATACGGTAACAACCACAAGATGGGAGGCACATGTGGAGAAGGCCTTGCGCCGTCCTGCAGCTGACTTCGTTTGTAACACAGAGTACAGTATGAGCCCGTAGGAGGTCAGAATAACAAGAACAGGAATCACAAGGACCATGGCTGCCATTGCAAAAACAATGGCCTCCGTTATGTGAGTGTCATCACATGCAAGTTTTAACACTACTGGCATCTCACACATGAAGTGATTGATGTGGTTGGGACCACAGTAGGAGTGGCGAAAGGTGCAGCACACATATATCACACCAAAGAGGAGACCTATTGCCCAGCAAGTGGAAGCAAGCTGCAATTGACGTAACTTGCTCATGACGACTGCATACATCAGGGGCTGGAAAATGGCCAGGTACCGGTCATAGGCCATGATCCCTAACAGAAAGCATTCCACTGTTCCCAAAGTCAATACAACAAATATCTGGACCATACAGCGGGTGTAGGAGATTATTCCATTTCCAGATAGGAGGTGAGCTAGTATCTGGGGCTGCATGACAGCAACATAACAGATCTCAAGGCTGGAGAGATTTGTGAGGAAGAAGTACATAGGTGTCTGGAGGCTGGAGTCGACCTGCACCAACATTACAATGATCAAGTTACCCGTAAGAGTAAGGACATAGATGAGGAGGATTATTATAAAGAGCAGAATCTGTGTATTGCGATGGTTAGATAGGCCATCCAAGATGAACTCGGTGACAGATGTGAAGTTCCAAGCACCCATCCTGTTCTCCTGCTTGTAGAGGAAGGGCAACAAGAAGAGAGGGTGATATTTTTTCATATACATGTTTCCTCAGCTTACAACAGTAATTACGACCTGAAGACTCTCTGGAATCAATTACCCACTAACACATTGAAAACCAGATAGAAATTATACCTCTTACTGATCCAGAGCATGCTGCTTCATTTCCCACTACTGAAGATCAGATTCTCTGTAAGGAGAGATGGAAGTCATGACGGCCACCTTTACCAAGGAGGTTCTGTCCTCTAGGATTGAAAGAGCTAGAGACTTAATCAAAACCCTAATGCTACAGCAGACTAAGCCTAAGAGAAGAGCTGCTTTAGGCAGAACCAATCAAGTACACTCTAATTTGACTGGCAGAAGCTTCTCTGAACTATAAGGGGATGACCTTCCTTGTAGTAAAAATACCCAAGAGCCTTTGAGAATCATATACAAAACCCCTAAACCAAGCAACAGGGTGAATCCTACAGCCCCACCCCCATCCCACTACTCCAGTGAGAAAGGTTATTAAAGTATTTATACCCTAGCTTTCATTTTGGATCAAGTTTGAAGTCTTCCTCCATCTAAGGAGACTTCCTCTGGTTTACCTCATTTTCCATTGGAGGAAGGGCCACAAGATGGAAGAAGGTTACTTTGAAAATGGTTGGATCCACCACTGTTCTGCCTGCGCAAGAGAGCAGAGAATTAATTCAGAAAGAAGAAGGAGATGCTGTACCTTTAAATGCATGGGGTTATGGGTTTTGTAGTTCTTTAGGTGCTGTAGTTCAGGTGGGATTATATAATTCCCCTTAACTGGCTAATTGTGGAAGGTTCCGGCCCCCTTCGCGGACCCGGGGAAGTTTTATTATCCTTTTCCTGTCTGTTTTACAATCTTTTGTTAACTAGTAGTTCAACATGGAGACCCAGGGGCGAAGGTCTGTCTTTCCACTTCTCATCCATCATTTGTAAAAGCTATTTCAGCATGCATGTCCCACTTGTTGACAGGGCACAGTGAGTACTCTTTAAAATGCTTTGGATGTCAGTAAAGTCTGTAAAAGTTCTGCAAGTGTGTTTGTGCGAGCTGGCCACACCTAGGCACAGCAGCTAGAAAGAGCTAGCCTAGCTGCTGGGGCTCCGGAATAACCACAGTATTTTGCATCCAGAAACTGAGGAGTAAGCCCTACATCAGCCCATCAGTCAGCATTGTAATGATCTCCATCCGCCCAGTAGCATGATCTTCTATTACCATCTCCAGCAATCATTTATTTGATTGCAACTTTTAAGGCTTTCTCATTGGACCGTCATGTTTTAAAATGCCCTACATTATCTTTGCAGAGTTCATTTTCACCATGATCCTCTGTAGCCATAACAAGTATTTGTAGTTCACCCATTGTTGAGATTTTGGACATAAAATGAATACATGGTTTAGCTAAACACTGTTCTCAGAGGAGTTAAACCTGGTTGGATGAACCCCTTTCCTCCTGATGGGTGTCTATAGGAAGACAACAGCAAGTCCTTCTTGCCATCTTGTAAAATCAAGAGGCTACAGGTTACATCTGAGTCTGATGAACATCAACCCTGTTCTGTACAGGCACAATAATGAACCAGCATGAGTTGCTATTCAACTCTCCATAAGTAATGCATGTGCATGTGAAAGAGAAATACCAATTTCTCACTAGCATTATCCTGCTTTTCCTATTCTATTTCCTGCAGTTAATTCACGGGCATATTTTGATGTGCCGCTCTCTCCAGTTCCCCTTGTGGTTTCTTAATCCTTAAAAGGCAGCATCTCAAAGCTGTGAGGGGAACTGGAGGGAGTCACGTGTCAAAATGTGCCTGTGGAGCAACTGGTGGGAAAGCAATCACTTGCACTGGGGGAAACAGATGCCTGGGGGTGGAGGAACACTAGTGAGAAATAAGAGAATGTTGAGATATGGAGGTGCAGTTTGGATAGGATAAAAGAGGAGAATCAGCTGGATGTTGAGGAAAGGTGAGAGGACGAAATAGCAAAAGGTGCTGAAAAATGAACAAATAGGGAATGAGCTGGAATCAAGTAGAAAACAGATTAAAGTAGCCAATCCCTATCATATAACTGTTGAGCCCATTGTGGGAAGGTGGGTTATAAATAAATAAATATGGGTAGGGGTCGTTTGGTAGAAAAATAGGTGGTGGAGCTCATCCAGGGATTGTTATGCAGCTGCACCTACTATTCAATGGACAAGGTGGGAAGGAGGAGGGGGAACTCTCAGAAAGGTTCAGGAGCTGTGCTCCTGTGAGCTCCCCCTGAACCCGAGGTCTGCTGGTGGGTAGAATGGAAATGTTCCTCAAGTTTGTAATTTGGAAACTTGGAATCTGATGGACCTCTGGACTAATCGGGTCATACTATTGAAGCAGAGTTTTTAAGTCTGTATTTCAGCTGTTTTATATTGTAATTTTAATCTTGTTTTAATTGTTAACCTCTGATGGAACCTACTCTGAGACTGCTTTTTGGGAAGAGTGGGATATAAGTCAAACAAAACAAAAATAAAATAGGAATTCATTAAAGCATCACAGGACAATTATTAGCAATGTGGTGGATGCTTTCATAGGATGGTGAAAAGGAAGAATAAGAGATGTCCTATTCAGGGACAACGGAACAAAATTATTTTCATCAGTGACTAAAACTATACTTTGCACACTGGTCTGGTACATGAAATCATGTAGTTGCTTTATCTCTATTGCTATGATTTTGAAAGGAAATTAAAGCACATGAGAACAGACGGAACAGCAATACTAAATCACCAATCCATACAATTTGGTTCAGATGTGCTGTCCCTTAAATTATGACTCCAACACACCTGAAGCCAATGGAAGTCTCCTCATACGTTGGACAAGAAGTGAGTTCAAATGCAAAAGCAAACTCCTCTTCTGAAGTAGTTGACAGAGTGGGTACCATCCACCCATCCCACTCCACAAATATGCCTTCCTGGTTACCTGGGTGGAAGGCTGAGGTAAAATGTACTCCACTATTAATGGGCTAAACATGCAGCAAAGATGTCAGACTATTTATGGAGTACATCATAGAAAATGGAAGGGAGAGTAATGAAGGATTAAACAAAAGCTACATTTCATGGAAGGTTTTCAGCATTGAGAGATATTAAAAAGGCAAAACTCATGAAAAGGGATGTGTTTTCATTGGGTGTTTAAGAACAGTGTAGAAAGGGGCAAAAATGCAAGTCATAAAATTTGGTAAAATTTCAAGATAGAACATGCCTACAAATTCAGCCATTGGAGTTATAACCAAGGGAAGAGGGATTGTCCCCAACAAAAAGTATGAGCTAAAATTATAAGAAAATCTTCTATCGCAAATGCAAAGTATCATACCTTCATGCTTGTCCCAGGCACGCCTCATAAAAGAAGTAAGAATCTTTCATGGTAACAGCTTTCCCAGGTTATACAAAAGTCAGATGTGTTAACAAACAAGAGGTTGAAAAATCATGAGGAACTTCTTCAAGTAGTTTGTGACATTGACTGAATCCATGATCCTCACATGCAGGAGAAAAGTTTCTCCATCCTATTTTGAAAATGTTGCAAGTGCAGGATCTTGGTTGTCTAATGCTTATTGGCTAATTTCTCCAGTTTGAGAGGTGAAAACATCTGAGATTCCCTAGCTCTAAAACAGCATACTAAGCAGATAATGAAATCTTTGGACAGATCCGCATGCCCAAAGAACAATGGCTCTTAGCTAGCTTCCTATTGCTTGGCGTTTGCATCTCCACTAAGAGTTTGGAAGGAAATTAGGATGCCCAAAGTTTCCAAAGAGCTCTTCTCCCTCTCCTCTTGGATGTGAAACTGCTTTCATCAGACAATTGGAGTATCCCAGCCAGAACTCTCTGTTTGGAATTGTAGCAGCTCTGGGAAGTCCCCAAGTAGAAGTCCTCCCATGCCCTCTTGTCTAAGAATCTTTGCTTGCACTAACACATGGTCCCCAAACTACCATAATGGGTGATCCTCCAACCGAAGACTGCCCATGAGATGATGACCAATCAACCTGTGCACCTGTCTGATTATTCTGCCTGATTAAACAGCCTGGAGAGCCAGTTTGGTGTAGTGGTTAAGTGTGCGGACTCTTATCTGGGAGAACCGGGTTTGATTCCCCACTCCTCCACTTGCAGCTGCTGGAATGGCCTTGGGTTATCCACAGCTCTGGCAGAGGTTGTCCTTGAAAGGGCAGCTGCTGTGAGAGCCCTCTCCAGCCCCACCCACCTCACAGGGTGTCTGTTGTGGGGGAGGAAGGTAAAGGAGATTGTGAGCCGCTCTGAGACTCTTCGGAGTGGAGGGCGGGATATAAATCCAATATCTTCTTCTTCTTCTTCTTAAAAGATGTGACAGCATGCTAAATTGCTTCACCTTCTGAAATGGGAAAGAGTGGAAGTTTCAGTAAGGTAATAAAGACCGTGGCTCTGTTCCAGAAGGGCTGCTCTGATCCCCATGGTGGTTTTCCTGTGGATCGTTAGTGTTTGTTGTTTCTTCTTTCAGCCTCTTGGGTCTTGAAACCGGCACGATGTGGAAAATGTATCCCAACTTTTCAACAAAAAGAAGAAAGCCCTATAATGTAAGCTGCCCAAACTCTTGTCTTACGTGACTGAAGCCTCTCCCCCCTTTTTTTGCAGTTTCTTGGCAAATGAGAAGAACAGAGGAAAAGCATCTTTAATGTTTTAAATAGCTATTTAGTATGTCTCTGTTCCTCCCTTCAAGGAGGTCAGAATGATGCTACACAGTCCAATGCCATGTATGCTTGTTCAAAACAAGGCCTATTGAATTCAATGAGTGGTTGGTTTTTCCAATCAAGAACCCTGCTATTTGTTGGTGATCTCCTATCCAAATCCTCATAAGGGCCGACCCTGCTTAGCTTCCAAGATCCAATGAGACCAGGCTAGCCTGGGCCACCCAGGTCAAGGCTTAAGGGTATTTACTGCCAAGCAGGGGTCACTTTGTAGAAAAAAATAGGTGGTGGAGCTCATCCAGGGATTGTTATGCGTCTACACCTATTATTCAATGGGGAGATGGTAGATAGGTGGGGAGGAAGAGGGGGAGCCCTCAGAAAGGTTCAAGAGCTGTGCTCCTGTGAACTCCTGCTGAATTCAAGGCCTCCTGCCAAGTAAGTAAACATATCATTGTAGCCAAGGTCAGAAAGCAACCCTATGGGCGTTTTCGCACTGACCTTCAAGTGGTGCGACCACCCTCCTCACGCCGGCGGATCTGCAGGGATTTCGCACCAGAAGCGCCGGCGCACCCAAAAGAGCCGGCGACTTCCGTCGCGAAACCAGCTCAAACGGAAACCGACAAGAAGCAGGAAAACGTTTGAGCTGGTTTCGCGACGGAAGTCGCCGGCTCTTTTGGGTGCGCCGGCGCTTCTGGTGCGAAATCCCTGCAGATCTGCCGGCGTGAGGAGGGTGGTCGCACCACTTGAAGGTGAGTGCGAAAACGCCCTATGAGAACTCCATCAGTGGCAGAAGCATTAGTGGTGTAGCATTACAGCCATAGTCAGACGATAGCCCCATGAGAACTCCATGACTGGCAGAAGCATTCATTTGGAAGAAAATAAATTTTGAAAAGCTCTTTTGGGTAGGAAAAAAACCCAGAAGGGGGAGCCTTCGCTTTCTAGGCTTGCCAACCTACAGGTCCCAAGGGGGTTCCCCCACTTTTGCAGGCTCCTTCCTGCCCCCAGTCAGCTGACAGGCGGGGGGAAGCCCCACCCCAACAGGCCACTTGTGACTTCAAACCTCAAAAGCTTAAAAAGACACTGGGAACAGCTATTTCCTAGAAAGGTGCATGTGCCTTTAAATTTTAGACCAGGCTGGGGGCAGGGTGAGACTACAGAACAAGGTGCCTGCGGGAAGGGAAGGAGCCCAGAAACTGCATTGGTTTTATAATCTTCTCAGAGGCCGTTTGCACAGGAAAAGGTAAACTAGAACCTTTAGTTTCCTTGTGTTATTCTTTAGCACTTGGAACTTCATTAACTCGTGAGTAAATTGCCCTAGTGAGAACACATAAGTGTGGGATTGCAAACTGTTTATTTTGGCCTCTGTGTGTGTGTGTGTGTGTGTGTGAGAGAGAGAGAGAGAGAGAGAGAGAGAAAGTACAGCTGGTTGAGGTGAGAAAATTAAGACTGTATTCAGGGGAACTGCACTGCTGGGTTTTTTTAATGTATTTATTTTAGGAAATGTGAAAATCTCCTGGCTCCACCCCCAAAGTCCCCCAGACTTGGCAACCCTACCAGAATTCCCTTTGGAGTTCAATTATGCTTGTCACAACCTTGCTATTGGCTCCACCCCCAAAGTATCCTGGCTCCGCCCCCTAACCCCCCAGATATTTCTTGAACTGGATTTGGCAACCCTATCACTTTCTTCTTCCTGCCCCCTCATGGTGCACTATAGATTGCTTCCTCACTTCATTTTATAGGAAATTGGGGGTACCATGAGTGGGTCATGTCATGTCCTATTCAGTTGCACCATTCGCCATCACACTGTATTGTTTTGACAGGAAAGGAATTCATTTTTTTTTTAAATTTAAACTTCACAAAACAAATTCAGGAGGGAAGCTCTGTTGTTCTGAAGCAACAGAACAAAGTTTGACCCCAGGGGCACCTTGAAGACCAACAAAGTTGAAAAAGAAGCTGTTTTAGGCAGAACAAGGCAAGTAAACGCTAGTTCAGGGCTGAGGAACCTTTTTTCTGCCAAGGGCCATTTGGATATTTATAACATCATTCGTGGGCCATAAAAAATTATCAACTTAAAAAAAAAAAGTGCTCCACTGAGGGAGAATGATTATGGCCAGCAAAATTAATGCAAATAATTGTATTTCTATTTAAAGTAATGTGGGGAGAGCCTAATCTGACGCGCACACACACACATACCTGGCCCGCTGCCCTAGGCAAATGCCTTGTAGAAAAAGCCCAGCAGAAACTCATTAGCATATTAGACACATTCCCTAATATTAGCATATTAGGTCACACACTCATTAGCATATTAGGCAGGGAAAATCAAGTGCAAACTGAACTGTGACAGTAACTTTTCCAGCCCTGCAGCAATTCTGGCCGGCCAGCCAGGCCCCAGGGAGGCTGCCACACAGTACATTTGGGCCCTGTGATTCCTGCCTGACCCTGGGGAGGCTGCTGCACAGTGCGGCTGGGCCCCACAATCCTCGCTGGCCAGCCAGGCCCCAGGGAGGCTGCCACATGGCTCAGTTTGGTCCAGCAATCCCCGAGGGCCACACCAATGGCCCCAAGGGCCGTATACAGAAAGGAATTCATTTTAAAAAACATTTAAAATTCACAAAACAAATTTGGAAGGGGAGATTCCACTGATGGAACTCATGACCGGCAGCAGCTTCCCAGTCCTTTAAGAGGATGACCTTCCATGCAGGGCTAGCAGGAACTCCTTTGCTCATTAGGCCACACCTCCCTGATGTAGCCAATCCTCCTGGAGCTTACAGTAGGCTCTGTACTAAGAGCCCTGTAAGCTCTAGGAGGATTGGCTACATCAGGGGTGTATAGCCTAATATGCAATGAGGTTCCTACTACTAAAAAAGCCCTGCTTCCTTGTACTAAACATGCCAAATAGGCCTTAGAGATACATACAAGGCATATTCACTGAATTCTAGTTTATATGCTACTTTAGCGTCTGTTTCTGCCAGACATATTTAAAACCTTGTGAGATGATTGCCAAACATAGCCTTGCTACTTACTGGCTAACTACTTTCCGAATTAAAAGACCGGCAGCATGGTGATATACACACACACACACACACACACACACACACACACACATATATATATACACACTGTGGCTAATAGCCACTGATGGACCTTTGCTCCATATTTTTATCTAACCCCCTCTTGAAGCTGGCTATGCTTGTGGCCGCCACCACCTCCTGTGGCAGTGAATTCCACATGTTAATCACCCTTTGGGGGAAGAACTACCTCCTTTTATCCGTTCAAACCCGACTGCTCAGCAATTTCATTGAATGCCCACGAGTTCCTGTATTGTGAGAAAGGGAGAAAAGTACTTCTTTCTCTACCTTCTCCATCCCATGCATAATCTTGTAAACCTCTATCATGTCACCCCGCAGTCGACATTTCTCCAAGCTAAAGAGCCCCAAGCGTTTTAAACTTTCTTCATAGGGAAAGTGTTCCATTCTTCCAAGCCATCACATCAGAAGTATTTCTGGAAGAAAATCAAGAAAGGATGCACACTGTTGATGCAAAGTTACAGCAGTCTAAAACCAGGTATTTCAGTGGGGTTAGTCTGGGTGAGTCTGCATAGGATTGAAAATTGTACAAGTTGGCTTCTCAGGTTACATAGCTATTTGTTTCTCGAGTCATGAAATACATAGCGATGGATTTTTGAGCAACATAAGAACATAAGAGAAGCCATGTTGTATCAGGCCAATGGCCCATCCAGTCCAACACTGTCACACAGTGGTAAAAAAAACCCAAGTTCCATCAGGAGGTCCACCAGTGGGGCCAGGATACTAGAACATAGGGGTTGAGGGGCTAGCCCTACAATGGCTTTCCTCCTTCCTCGAGGGTCGGGAACAAAGGGTGGCAATTGGGGGTGAGCTGTCCCAGAGGCACACACTTGATTGTGGGGTGCCGCAGGGAGCAGTTCTCTCCCCAATGCTATTCAGTATCTATATGCGCCCCCTTGCCCAGATTGCCCGGAAGTATGGGCTTGGGTGTCACCAATATGCAGACGACACCCAGCTCTACCTGCTAATGAATGGCCGGCCTGACTGCATTCCAGGGAATTTGGACCTGGCATTGCAGGCCGTGGCAACTTGGCTTAGGCTGAGTGGGCTGAAGCTGAACCCAACGAAGACAGAGGTCCTTTGCGTGGGTCGCAGCACCCTGGGGAGGGAAATACCTCTCCCAGTTTTTGTGTTTTAACAATTTATTGATTATTAACAATTTATTAGTTATTTCTTAATTATCTCAATATTAATCCGTATGACATTTCCATCCCCCCTCCCTCCAATGTTGTATTTTAACAATTTATTAATAACATACGGTTACGATGTTTAGTTATATCTTTTCTATATCTTTTCTATCCCTAACCCATATGATATTTTCAATCCCCCCTCCCTCCGTTATTAGACTTACCCCGAAGTTATATATTTAAATCCAAATATAAAGGTATCCCAAACCCATCAAAACACACTGTCTTTTTCTTCTCATTCATATTAAAAAATTGTCCAATGTCTTTTTACGTTCCATTCTAACTCTATATATTTTTTTAAATTTCTTCCACTCCTTTTTAAACACTTCCAGATCATAGTCTCTCAAAGTTCTTGTTAATTTATCCATCTCGCTCCACGATAAAACTTTCACAATCCAGTCCCATTTCTCTGGTATTTTTTCTTGTTTCCACAGCTGCGCATACAATGTCCTAGCAGCTGAGAGCAGATACCAAATTAAAGTCCTATCTTCTTTTGGAAATTTTTCTATTTGTAATTCTAGCAGAAAAGTCTCTGCAACTTTCTTGAAGTCATAACCCAAAATTTTAGAAATTTCTTGTTGTATCATCAGCCAAAAGTTTTTTGCTTTTTCACAGGTCCACCACATATGAAAAAAAGAACCTTCATGGTGCTTACATTTCCAACATCTGTCTGACATCTTTTTACTCATCTTTGCCGGTTTCTTCGGAGTCATATACCACCTATACATCATTTTAAAACAGTTCTCCTTGATATTCTGACATGTTGATATCTTCATCGAGTTCTTCCAAAGGTACTCCCAAGTATCCATTTGGATTTCTCTGTTTATATTGATTGCCCATTTAACCATTTGAGATTTTACTACTTCCTCTTCTGTAGACCATTTCAATAATAACATATACTTTTGATATTAATTTTTCATTGTCTCCAAGCAAAACCTTTTCCAATTCTGTTTGCTCACGTCTAATTCCATCAGATTTCATATCATTTTCCATCAGACTTTTTAGCCATTTATATTTAATTTTTAAGTCCCGCAATTTGGCAGTTGTGTCCTTAAGGTCTCTTCTGATTCTTAAAAATTCAGGAGGGAGATCCGGAAACACCTGAATCTTTAACCCCTGGTAGTCCAGGCCTCCTCTCTCCCTAGCCTCTGCAAAGACTCTTTGCCTCATTCGATAATCCTTAAACTGCACCACAATATCTCTGGTATAAGACAAATTGTCTTCACATACCTCGCCTACACGATATGCTTTTTAGATGAGTGGAAGAACCTCGACCTCCAGGTGGATTACTTCAGCAAGCCAATTTGCCATGAATATATATAAGTCCATTTCTGCTTCCTCATCCAATTTAAAGCCTCTAAATTTTAGGCACAGCTCCTGGCTACGAAAATCCACTGTTAAAACCCGTTCCCTCATCCATACATCTGCTGTTATCTCTTGAGCTTTTTTTAACGCTTCTTGCGCCGTTTGGGTTGCTTGCTTACAAGAATTCTCTAATTCATCCAGACGCTGACACATTGGTTGAAGCATAGAAGTTATGTCCTCTCGTATTTCTTCTCTTAGTTTAGACATTGCCTAAAACAATAAATTCACCGTGAGAGGACTTTCTGCAGGTGGTTCCTCACATCTCTCCAAGCTTGCGTGGGAGGTGGAAGGCAGTTCCAAGAAATTAGTTAAAGGCTGAAAGCTTTTTTCCTTCTGCTTGGTCTTTTTCACCCCTTTCGGAGGCATCTTTCAAAAGTTCAAAAATATAATTTAAAGAGGTAAAAAAAGATATAACTTTGGAGGCAGGAGGGAGAGCGTTAGGCAAAGGCTCCTGACCGGATATTGGTCAAAGCCACTCCCCCCAGACTTTTTATTTGTTGCATTTGGAACCAGTCATATTTATTATTTAGCTCTTCTGCTGACTTTAATTCAACTTTCCCACCTTGAATCTTTAACAACTGATTGTATGACATCACTCTTTCTTCCTCAGATTCAGCTGTTATTTTTATTTCTTCTGCTGGCACTATCCAAAGCGACTTCCTCTAATCACCATATTTCTTATATTTTATCCAAGTATTTAATAAAGTGTTTCTAATATAGTGATGAGAAAAAAACCCATCCATCTTGTGTTTCCCATAATACAAATACGCGTGCCAGCCGAATTTATTCCCATGAGCTTCCAACCTTAAAGGTTTTTTATCCAACAGCATTAGCCAATCCTTGATCCATGTCAAGCAAACAGCATCATGGTACAATCTTAAGTCCGGGAGCTGAAAGCCTCCTCTTTCTTTTGCATCTGTTAAAATTTTCATCTTAATTCTTGGTTTCTTCCCGGCCCATACAAAGTCAGAGAGCTTCTTTTGCCACTTATTGAATTGTTTGCTATCTTTCATGATCGGGATAGTATGAAACAGATACATTATTCTTGGCAAAATATTCATCTTAACTGCAGCAATCCTGCCCAATAAAGACAAATTAAGTCTGTTCCATTTTATCAAATCTTTGTCCATCTTGCACCAAAGCTTTTCATAATTATTTTTAAATAAATCTATGTTCTTCATAGTTATTTCTACGCCAAGATATTTTACTTTAGAAGTAACTTTACACCCCGTCAGTGCCTGCAATTCATTCTGTCTATTTGGTTGCATATTTTTACATAAAAACATCGACTTCTCTGCATTTATATATAGTCCTGCAATCTCTCCATATTCTTTTATCTTGGTTAAGAGCAACGGTGTTACTTGAATCGGATTCTCTATAATAAACACAATGTCATCTGCAAAAGCTTTATATTTATAAGAGAATCCTTTAATTTTTAATCCTTCTATTTTTTTGTCGTTTTGCACTTGTAATAAAATTTCAAGAGTCATTATAAACAACAATGGTGATAACGGACATCCTTGTCTTGTACCTTTGCTTACCATCAATTCTCTTGTAAGGTCTGCATTTACGCACAATTTTGCTTGCTGTTCTGTATATATTGCTTTCGTCATTCTTATAAAATGTTCCCCTAAATTAATTTTTTCCATTACTGCAAACATAAAGCCCCAGTTCAAATTGTCAAAGGCTTTTTCCGCATCTACAAAAAATAAAGCCGCTTCTTTTTCTGGATGCTTTTCATAATATTCTACAACATTGATGACAGCTCTTACATTGTCTCTTATTTGCCTTTTAGGAAGAAATCCAGCTTGATCTTTTTTTATAAAGTTTATCAGATATTGCTTCAATCGTTCTGCCAGAATTCTTGTGTAGATCTTGTAGTCGTTATTTAATAATGAAATTGGTCTATAATTCTTTACATTTGTGACATCTTTATCTTCTTTGGGGATCAACGAAATTACAGCTTCTTTCCATGTATTTGGAATTATCCCTTTTTCTCTTATTATATTGATCAGTTTCTGCAGTTTGGGTGTTATCTCATCTTTGAGGGTTTTATAAAATTTAGATGTGAATCCATCTGGCCCAGGAGCCTTACCTTCTTTCATTGCTTTTATTGCTGCTTCAATTTCGATCTTTTCAATTGGATCATTTAAAATCTTTTTCATGTACTCAGTCAGGGGCACTATTTGGATATTTCGTAAATACTCTTCCATTTTTTCTTTTTTTTCTTTTCTTTTTTTAAAGAAAAAAAAGATAATTTTTTAAATATTATGCAAAATTATTCAAAGGCGTGACAAATACCTCTCCCATTTTTTGACAGTGTGCCTCTGAAAGCGGCGCACCGGGTCAAGAGCTTGGGAGTTCTACTGGAGCCTTCACTATCAATGGAGGCCCAGTTAGCAGCCACTGCTAAGTCAGCATTCTTCCATCTGAAGTGGGCAAAGCAGTTGGTTCCCTTCCTGGAGCACCGTGACCTAGCAACAGTGATCCATTCAACGGTCACCTCAAGATTGGATGACTGTAATGCCCTCTACATGGGGCTGCCTCTGTGCCGAACCCGGAGGTTGCAGCTGGTGCAGAACACGGCGGCTAGGCTGATATTGGGGCTCCCGAAGTGGGAGCACATACAGCCAGGGCTACGCGAACTGCACTGGTTGCCAGTTACCTACCGGGTTCATTACAAAGTGCTGGTTATTACCTTTAAAGCCCTATATGGCCGAGGACCTGCCTACCTGAGGGACTGTCTCTCTCCATACGAATCCCAGAGAGCAGTGAGGTCAGCAGGGAAGAACCAGCTGACTATCCCTGGACCAAAAAAGGCTAAACTTCAAAACACTCGTACACGGGCCTTCTCCATCGCAGCTCCACACTTATGGAACCAGCTCCCAGAAGAAGTGCGAGCCCTGCGGTGTCTTGACCAGTTCCGCAGGGCCTGCAAGACCACACTTTTCAGGATGGCCTTTGCTGGCTGAGAGACTGCTGTGGGTGACTTCGCTATTATCATTTATAAATGGAATTAGCACCTGGAAATCTGTTAATTGGAATGTTTTAAATTTAATTGTGATTTTAAACCCTGTATAATTTTATGAAATGTTGTTAGCCGCCCTGAGCCCGCCTCGGCGGGGAGGGCGGGATATAAATAAAATTTTATTATTATTATTATTATTATTAGAAGCCCTTGCACTGTGCAACTGGTCATGGAACGAGAAGCACCACTGAGGATTCTAATTGTGTTGATGAGGATGGAGCTGAAACTCTGGCCCCAGTCCACCTGAAAAATACTGTTGAATGATGTTGCTGGTTTGGCCTGCCATTGACCAGCCTGCTGGTCTCCCCACCAGCCCCAATGGGGAGGGGAAACCCTAAATTAAGCTAGGTGGAGTGGTTCCTGAGGCATGACCATAGACAGTCAAGGGTATGAGCCAGGAGGTAATGACAGAGTTGTTGGGCCTTAGCTTGGCTTGCTTTTAGCCATCAGTGGCCCACAAGAAAATATCCCTGTCAATTAAACTACTAATGAGAAGGGCAGAATAAAATCCTAATGCAATAATAAACAAATAAAGGGCCAGTCCAAACAGGGGCCAGCTGCCTTTGGGCACATGTGGAGATCTGTTTCCCACAAGCAAGAACCCCCAAAGCAGATAAAATTTTAATACATAATTCATATGCAATTAAAGGGCCGAACAGTAAAAACAAAGTTTAAAAAAATAATAAATCAACATACATGTATTTATTGTAGAAAGCATTTAATGACCCATCATAAGCCTCTATCCTATGTAAAATCATAAAACCACAATGGGAACCCACTCAACTTGACCTGATGCATTTCGACCTAGATTGGTCTTATGCAGAGGGAAGAAAGGTAAGTACACATATTGGCTCATAATACAGAACAAAATGGAACAATGGAACAATGCTGGACTACAAGGAAATTTAGTGAAGTGACAAAGGCTTAGAGAGGTTCTTGAGGCCTCTTGTTCTTATGTCTTAATCAAGGGCATACCTATAGCATTCAGTGTTTTGTGGTATGACACCTTGTAAGCCGAAATGCCCTCAAAGCCAAGGTTGGGGACTTGGCAGGTGGGCACTTGACTTTAAAAAGGATCAGAGATTATGTATACAGGCTCCACATCCAGAAACTATTGCTCAAATATGCCAGGGACACTAATTAAGTGAAAGCAATTTGAATTTATTCTAGAAAATGTAGGAGTCATGCCCTGAGAAACTGCTTGATTCCTGGGTCCCACAAAGACCACAGACAGGAACGTGGGTGCGACCATGTGCCTGGCATACCAGCCTGGAGTCCTGCTTCCGCATTGTGTCTGAAGAGTCAAAAGGGCACAGGCATCTCACATCCGTGTTCAACCACATTCTCACTCTTTATGCTGACCCTTGCAGTATTGACAAATTGATGACTGTATTGAATCCTGTAAACAGCAGATATGGTCTGTCTCCCTTGAACAGATGCATCCTGTTGTTTGTTTAAACACTATGTACTAAGCAAATATGTAGCTTCAAGACAGAATGTATACATAAAGTAAAGGTTGGCTGAGGAAGTCAGACCTCTTTTCTTCCTGAACCAACATGTGTCGACTGATGATTCCTTCAAGAAAATATAGATCTCACACACAAGATAAAATACTCATAAAATCATACATACAGTCCTAAGAAAATTAGATAGAGACATAGAGAAACACATGGGTAAACGAACAGGGTGATAATTACCGATCGTAGTCTTCAAGGAAGGCTCCAATGGCAACGAGCGAGGATGAGGGAGAGGGGACCCGAAACTAGGCCTTAGAATTGGGGATGGATCTAGACAGTGGAATTGGGATACTGCTAGAAGCACACCTGTGGGTGGCTAGGCCACAGGTTATAAGGAGTACCTTGAGCCCTCAGGGGATGTGAGGTACGAGGGAGGAGAAAAGTGGTCAGCTGGTGCATGACCTCAGAAAAAGGGGAGGCTCCACAGTGACCTTAAGGGCTGGACTTGTGCGGTAGCCAATGGCTGGTTTGGAGGGGACACCTAATTGGCTGCCTGCTCCTAGCTAATGAGGTTTTGGCACTAGTTACCTGATTGGACCTCCTGGTAACAATGGGCCAAGGTGGGATGCTCCAGGGTAGCTGTCAAGGGAAAGAAAGGGTGAAAGTACTGGGGTGGAGGTACATGGGAGTGGTTGAACTTAGCTGCAATGGTGACAATAGATGGCCAAATTGCTGCCTAAGGTAACACCCAGTCTACACAAAGACACTTGGCTCAGGGTGGAGATGGTCTTTCTCCTCCTCAATCCTCCATTGGCACCAGTCTTTGTCTAGAGTTCCATTGGACAAAGACTGTGGTGGTTGGACAGTTGTACATGCCCGGGATACGCTCGATTGCTGTATGTAAAGGTGACATCTGGTGACTACGTGAGCCGTTCGCTTCACTGGAATGGAGTCTGGCATGGTAGGAAGATAGCTGTGTGTGCTGTTAGCCTCCCATGATGGATTCCATGGTCAGTGCTGAAAACCGCTCGCCTGGATAGTTCCTGGCAGCGCAACTTCTCCCATTCCACGGCCAAGATGAACATCACACGGAGTGACGGGAAACCATCTGTTCTCCTGGTTAGCACTCTTTCATTGGTTTCGAGTGCTATAGTAGCGTTATGGCTGCGAGTACTGTACAAGTCCCTTCCATGCCTGGTTAGGCAAACCCAAACTCTCTGGCCAGACGTGTGTGAGTTACTTTTCCAGGTGCTCTGGCAACTAGGCTGGTGACTATGATGTTCTGTAAGGGGGTTTTTCCTCACAACCTGGAACAAGAATTGATCAAGTAAAGTCAGAGCCTATGTGCCAAGAGTTATGCTAAGTGGAGTGGCTCCTGAGGCAAGACCATAGACAGTCAAGAGTTTGATCCAGGAGGAAATGACAGAGTTGTTGGGCCTTGGCTTGACTTCCTTTTAGCCAGCAGTGGCTCACAAAAAAATATCCATGTCGATTAAACTGCTCATACGAAGGGCAGAATAAAATCCTAATGCGATAATAAACAAATAAAGGGCCAGTCCACACAGGTGCCAGCTACCTTTGGGAACATGTGGATATCTGTTTCCTACAAGCAAGAGCAGTTTGAACCCCCAAAGCAGATAAAATTTTCATATGTAATTCATATGAAACTAAAATCCCTCTCAATCAACCACTACCACATCTAACCTACACCTCTCTATATGATAGTTGTATATTTTTAAAGTGAAAACAATAGAAGGGCTCTCTGCTGTCTGACATTAAATGGTATATTCCACTTCATGGTTTCAGGAATCTATCCCCTTCTCATCTCATTCTACTATGTGGGTTGAAGCTTATCAAACCTTGTAGACGTTCTATTGGCCTCTGGTTGAGAATGTCAACATTCATCTTGGTTAAAACCCACCTCTTCGCAGCACTCTCGCCACTGCTTTATGGACATCCTTGTTCCTCAGGGTGTAAATGATAGGGTTGAGGAAAGGGGTGCCTACTACATAAAACAAGGCAATGTTTTTATCATGGTTCAAGGAAGTCTCTGAATGGGGAATCGCATACATGAAAAGGATAGTTCCATAAAACATGGTAACTACAATGAGGTGGGAAACGCACGTGGAGAAGGCTTTGCGCAATCCAGTGACTGAGCGCATTTGTAACACGGAGAATAGAATGATCGTGTAGGAGGTCACAACAACAATAATAGAAATTAGGAGGCCTACCCCAGCCAGTACAAAAACAATTGTCTGACTGATGTGGGTATCATCACAGGCAAGTTTTAAGACCAATGGCATCTCACACATGAAGTGGTTGATACGATTGGGACCACAGTAGGTATGATAAAAGGTGCACCCCACATATATTGTGCCATAAAGGAAGCCTCCTACCCAGCAACTGGAGGCAAGTTGCATTTGACACCCCCTATCCATGACAACAGGATACAGCAAAGGTTGGCAAATGGCCAGGTAACGGTCATAGGCCATGACAGCCAAAAGAAAGCATTCAGAAGCACCCAAAGACAAGGAGTCAAAGAGCTGGGCAGCACAGCGGGTGTAGGAGATGACTCCATTCCCAGCCAGGAGGTGAGCCAGCATCTGGGGCTCTGTGCTGGTGACGTAGAAGATCTCTAGGCTTGAGAGGTGCATGAGGAAATAATACATGGGGGTTTGGAGACATGGGTCGAACCGAACCAACAGGATGACCACCAGGTTCCCCATGATTGTAAGTGAGTAGGTGAGAAGGATTGCTACAAAGAGTAGAAGTTGAGTTGTTCGTTGATTAGAGAGTCCCACCAAGATGAATTCTGTGATTGAGGTGAGGTTCTCAGCATCCATTGTCATCTGCTGCCTATGAAAATAAAGGCACCAGAGAGAGAAACTGGCATTTCTTGAGATTAGGTCAATTAAAAAAAAAGACTTTGTTTTGTCCCTGCCAAACTCAAGGAAGCACACAAGAAGCTCAACAAATTTAGCATAGTGATATCAGTCCCCACAACAGTAATAGTCTCTATTCAAATCCCCATGATTCTGACAGATATAGTCGTTTGAGTTTCAGACTGGGATCTTTGAGAGCCAAGTTCAGTTCTCCCCTCTGCCTTGGAAGCTTTCTGGGTGACCTTGCACCAGTCACACCCTCTTCATCTATGTTGCCTCATCAATCTGTCTTAAATGGGGGTTAGAAGAACAATGAAGAACTGATTTCAGTCCGCACAAACAAACAAAGTTATCAAAAGCCATGTTTCATTGTTTTGATCATGGTTGACTTTCCAAATACACAAAGCAACCATAGTCTCCCTCAGGCCTGTTGCTCCCAGGGGCATCAATTCAACTAAATCTCTGTCTTCTGGCGTGTATGGCAATATTACGAAGACAAAAGAATCTGAAAGACTGAGGAATTACCTTAACTAAACCCCCCAAATCTTTTGGTGTCTATGGTGCTACTGCCCTGACCTGGATGGGCCAGATGAGTACAATCTTCTCAGATTTCAGAAATGAAGCAAGGTCAGCTGTGGTCAATATTTAGATGGGAAACCGCCAAGAAAGTTCACGGTCACTACTCAGAGGCAGGCAATGGAAAACTACATCTAAAACGTGCCTTGCCTTTAAAACCCTCAGATGTCTGCCAGTTGAAGACCCTTTTTATCTATATCAATAGATGGATTGATAAAATAGATTTTATAGATAATTTTTGTGCAAATTGGCTTTGGGACTTGAATTCTGATGTATCCTAGTGGACGAACCCAGATGTTCTACAGAGGATCAACACAGCTCCCCTCTGAAACTGCCTTAATCAATATTTAATGCTGCAATGGTCAGATGGGATTAAAAAAAGTTTTCTTTTTTTCATGCAAGGTGTTTAGAGATCAGGAAGAAACTCATTGGATTGACAATTCTTTCTGAACTCAGAGGCATAAATATAAAAATTAGCCATACTCTAGATCACTTTCCTCTCACTTATCTCAATTTGGAATGACAATAAAAATCCAAAGGTTGTTCCCAGTACCTACAGTCTGAGGTCCCAACTGGAGATTTCACTGATGGAACTCATGATCTTCTCGATGAAAAAACTATAATTATCCACCACTGAGATGTCTGCTTACCTGGACCTTCAAGGCAAAATCCATGCCATCTATCCTTTGAAGTTCCAACTGATTTGAATGATCTGTCTGTAGTAGACTAAATGTTAACTTTTGTTCCTCTGCTATGAGAACTCTCTTTTCTCATCTTAAAGACAGCAAGAATGATATAAAGACCCTCTGGAATTAATTACCCATCAACATACAAAAAAGAAGAAGATAGAAACTGTATGTGTTACTGATCCAGAACATGCTGCTTCATTTCTCAATCTTGGAGATCAGAGTCTCTGTAAAGAGAGACTGAAGTCGTGATGGCTGCCTTTGTCAAGGAGATTCTGTCCTCTAGGTTTGAGAGAGCTAGAGACTTAACCAGAATCCTAACCCTACAGCAGACTAACACACCTACCCACAAAAGTAAGGATGAGAGAAGAGCTGCTTTAGGCAGAGCCAGGCAGGTACTCTCTAGTTTCACTGGCAGCAGCTTCCCAGTACTATAAGGGGAAGACCTTCCTTGTAGTAAAAACACCCAATCACCTTGGAGATTCATGCAAAGCGTATTCATGGAATTCTAGTTTGTTTGCTACTTTGGTGTCTGTTTCCACCAGGAATGTCAAATGCTTTCTGAAATGAGGGCCAACACGGACTGGCTACTTGCTATCTATTCTCTGCATTAGAAGACTAGCAGCTTAGTGAGTGGATTTTTCATCATCTGATCACAAAGGTTTGAAGATTCACAAAGATAATAAACATTTCAGCTGTATTCCACAGGGACTGCTGTGTTCCCTTTGGATCCATTAATGATTTGTTGTTTGTTTCCTTCATGTTTATGCATCAGAAGCCACAAGAGGGCCTGTCCTTTTACTCCATGACTCTTGAGCTTTCTAAGGAGCCTTTGATGAGTAACAATGGCACCCATTTAAAATTTCAACCTTGTGGAATCAAAGATGCTTTTGATTCAGCTTGGGAAACAAGTCCCTCTAATTAGTACCATTCTGGCAAAATGCAAAAAGAAATAAAATGTCTAGCTCTCAAATTTATTGCTCCGAGATCTAATTTCCTCTTTGCCTCTGTAACCAGACTATGTAGCAGGTCTCTTTTAGAGTTTTCAGCCTCCAGGTGGGGCCCAGAGACCTCCCGCCTCTAAAACCGCTCCCCAGACTGCAGAGACCAGCTCTCCCGGAAAAAACAGCTGCCCTGGACAATGGACTCCAAAGCACTGTAACAGGCTGAAATCCCTCCCTGCACCATCCCCTCTCCAGGGACTGGAGAAAGCCATCACCTTCACTCCCAGTTTGTATAACAGAAGAAAACTTCCTAAAGGGAACCCACAAGTTGCTTATTAGAACAATAACTTTGCTGAAAGACTACCAAGGCAGGATCCGGATTCCAGGTCACCTTTTGGGGCTCGTAGAATTGGAACCTCTGGTCCAATCTTTTTGAAACGTGGAGGGTGTTTTGAAGAAAGCCACCAAATGCTATGCTACAAATTTGGTGCCTTTATCTCAAACAATACCCCCTCACCTATACCCAGAAAACAATTCTCCATTATACCCTAAGGGAATCAGTCTCCGTATGAAGAAGATATTGAAGAAGATATTGGATTTATATCCCGCCCTCCACTCCGAAGAGTCTCAGAGCGGCTCACAATCTCCTTTCCCTACCTCCCCCACAACAGACACCCTGTGAGGTGGGTGGGGCTGGAGAGGGCTCTCACAGCAGCTGCCCTTTCAAGGACAACCTCTGCCAGAGCTATGGCTGACCCAAGGCCATTCCAGCAGGTGCAAGTGGAGGAGGGGGGAATCAAACCCGGTTCTCCCAGATAAGAGTCCGCACACTTAACCACTACACCAAACTGGCTCTGGAATAATGGAGTGCCCAGCAGACATTTCCCTCCCCCACCTCCACTTTCTGATGACCCTGAAGCAGGGGAAGGGCCTCCAAACTAGGGGATTCCCTGTCCCCACCTGGAAATTGGCAACCCTAGAAAGAAAGTTATTTGGACAAGAGCATCACCTAGAGTCTGAAATCCTGGGCCCTTAGGGGTTTACACTAAAGTTGCACATTGGACTATTCTGACCACATTGATCCCTTTTGGACAAAGGAAATCGCATTTGGGCCAGACTATTTATTTGTCATGGAAGTTCAGGGCCATTGCCAGAAACTTGATGGGGATGGAAATATATTTTATAACTCTCTGACGGGTAACAGCAGCCTCTGACATCAGAGATGGAGTTTTGCATGCCATTTGCTCAATCACCTTGTCACTCTTGGAAAAGAGGCGGGCTTTGGGCCAACTCTTTTGCCTACGAGTATCTGGATTTTGGGGACTGTAAAGCCTGTCAAACACCACAGAAGTACCCAAGTAATATTCTTTAAGCACTGAAAAGAAATAACTCATTTTCTTAACAACTCAAACAAGCCAATTATCAGCAACATGCTGTCCCAATTACTCCATCCTATGGAAATCCATTTCCGTCCTATTGACTATTATCTTATCTTTGTGCTCCCTCCCTCCCTCTCATGTTCCTTCACATCCAAACAGAGATCTTTATACCACTGGTTTAACTATTATGCTATGACAGCCAGATGGGATTAAGAAAGCTTTTTGGCACGAGGTGTTTAAAAGGCATGAGAAAACTCACTAGACCTGAACTCCAAGTCATCAACAGAAGAATTAGCTCTATTCCAAAACATGTTCCTCTCACTTTTCTCAGTTTTGAGCAGTGATCCCTCTAAGCTGAGTTAGTGTGAGCTAGCTCACAGCCTTTTAGCTTCCAGCCAGGGCCAACCCTGTCAGTTGGCATACTAGGCAATTGCCGTGTGATTCAGTGATGTTATCACAGCAGGGAAGGGCACCAGACGTTTGCCTTGCCTAGGGTGCCAGACAGTCTAGGGCCAGTGCTGCCTCCAGCTCACACATTTCTGTCTTAGCTCAGGAAGGGTGGCCCCAGAGCAAACTAATTTATGCAGTAGCCAAATCGTTCGCTCACAACTTTAAAGCCAGTAGCTCACAAAGCAGGATTTTTGCTCACAAGACTCCACAGTGTTAGAGGGAGCATTGGTTTTGAGTGACATCAGCACTCAAAATAGAGATCTTTCCCAGTTCCTGCTTCCTGAGGTCCTTTAACTAAGAATGCCATAGATTAAAATAAGGATCTTCTCAATGCAAAAATGATACTCTACCACTGAGATATCTCCTTATCTGCAACCGCCACATAAAATGTATGTCATCTAACTACTTGGTTTAATAAGGTCCTTGATGGTTTGATAATTAATGATTGTTAATTATTATTAATATTAATAATGTGTAGTGTCTTTCTTCCATGCCTTCACATCAGAGGTATTACTGGAAGAAAATCAAGAAAGGATGAACACTGTTGATGCAAAGTTACAGCAGTCTAAAACCAGGTATTTCAATGGGGTTAGTCTGGGTGAGTCTGCATAAGACTGAAGATTGTACAAGTTGGCTTCTCAGGTTACATAGCTATTTGTTTCTCAGGTCATGAAATACATAGCAATGGATTTTTGAGCAACATAAGAACATAAGAGAAGCCACGTTGGATCAGGCCAATGGCCCATCCAGTCCAACACTGTGTCACGCAGTGGTAAAAAAAAAAAAACCAAGTGCCATCAGGAGGTCCACCAGAAGCCCTCCACTAGAAGGCCTCCCATTCTGCAACTGGTCATGGAAAGAGAAACACCACTGAGAATTCTGATTGTATTGATGAGGAAGGAGCTGAAACATTGGCCCCAGTCCACCTGAAAAATACTGTCAAATGATGCTGCTGGTTTGGCCTGCCATTGACCAGCCTGCTGGTCTCCCTACCAGCCCCAAAACAGCCCTGGATTAAGCTAAGTGGAGTGGCTCCTGAGGCATGACCATAGACAGTCAAGGGTCTGAGCCTGGAGGTAATGACAGAGTTGCTTTGCCTTGGCTTGGCTTGCTTTTAGAGAAAAACAAAGAAGGGAAAGAAACTTATCCCAAAAACTGGAGTAAGAAACCTAAAAGGTTAATATGCAATTAAAGGGCCGAACATTAAAAACAAAGTGTAAAAAAACCATATATCAACATACATGAATTTATTGTAGAAAGCATTTAAGGGCCCATCATAAGCCTATATCCTATGTAAAATCATAAAACCACAATAGGAACCCTCTCAACTTGACCTGATGCGTTTCAACCTAGATTGGTCTTCTTCTGAGGTCAGAAAGGTAAGTACACATATTGACTCATAATAAAACAATGGAACAATGCTGGACCACAAGGAAATTTAGTGAAGTGACAAAGGCTTAGAGAGGTTCTTGAGGCCTCTTGTTCTATAGCCTTATGTCTTAATCAAGGGCATACCTATAGCATTCAGTGTTTTCTTGTATGCCACCTGGAACAAGAATTGATCAAGTAAAGTATGTGCCAAGAGTTATGCTAAGTGGAGTGGCTCCTAAGGCATGACCATAGACAGTCAAGGGTCTGAGCCAGGAGGTAATGACAGAGTTGCTGGGACTTGGCTTGGCTTCCTTTTAGCCAGCAGTGGCCCACAAAAAATATCCATGTAGATTAAACTGCTCATACGAAGGGCAGAATAAAATCCTAATGCAATAATAAACAAATAAAGGGCCAGTCCACACAGGTGCCAGCTACCTTTGGGAACATGTGGATATCTGTTTCCCACAAGCAAGAGCAGTTTGAACCCGCAAAGCAGATAAAATTTTCATACGTAATTCATATGAAACTAAAATCCCTCTCAATCAATCACTACCACATGTAACCTACACCTCTCTATATGATAGTTGTATATTTTTAAAGTGAAAACAATAGAAGGGCTCTCTGCTGTCTGACATTAAATGGTATATTCCACTTCATGGTTTCAGGATTCTATCCCCTTCTCATCTCATTCTACTACATGGGCTGAAGCTTATCAAACCTTGTAGACGTTCTATTGGCCTCTGGTTGAGAATGTCAACATTCATCTTGGTTAAAACTCACCTCTTCGCAGCACTCTAGCCACTGCTTTATGGACATCCTTGTTCCTCAGAGTGTAAATTATAGGGTTGAGGAAAGGGGTGCCTACTACATAAAACAAGGCAATGTTTTTATTATGGTTCGAGGAAGTCTCTGAGTGGGGAATCACATACATGAAAAGGAGAGTTCCATAGAACACGGTAACTACAATGAGGTGGGAAACGCACGTGGAGAAGGCTTTGCGCAATCCAGTGACTGAGCGCATTTGTAACACGGAGAATAGAATGATCGTGTAGGAGGTCACAACAACAATAATAGGAATTAGGAGGCCTACCCCAGCCATTACAGAAAGAATTGTCTGACTGATGTGGGTATCATCACAGGCAAGTTCCAAGACCAATGGCATCTCACACATGAAGTGGTTGATACGATTGGGACCACAATAGGAGTAGTGAAAGGTGCACCCTACATATGTTGTGCCATAAAGGAAGCCTCCTATCCAGCAACTGGAGGCAAGTTGCATTTTACACCCCCTGTCCATGACAACAGGATACAGCAAAGGTTGGCAAATGGCCAGGTAACGGTCATAGGCCATGACGGCCAGAAAAAAGCATTCAGAAGCACCCAAAGACAAGTAGCCAAAGAGCTGGGCAGCACAGCGAGTGTAGGAGATGACTCCATTCCCAGTCAGGAGGTGAGCCAGCATCTGGGGCTCTGTGCTGGTGACGTAGAAGATCTCTAGGCTTGAGAGGTGCATGAGGAAATAATACATGGGGATTTGGAGACATGGGTCGAACCGAACCAACAGGATGACCACCAGGTTCCCCATGACTGTAAGTGAGTAGATGAGAAGGATTGCTACAAAGAGTAGAAGTTGAGTTGTTCGTTGATTAGAGAGTCCCACCAAGATGAATTCTGTGATTGAGGTGAGGTTCTCAGCATCCATTGTCATCTCCTGCCTATGAAAATAAAGGCACCACAGAGAGAAACTGGCATTTCTTGAGATTAGGTCAATTAAAAAAAAGACTTTGTTTTGTCCCTGTCAAACTCAAGGAAGCACACAAGAAGCTCAACGACTTTAGCATTGTGATATCAGTCCCCACAGTAGTAATAGTCTCTATTCAAATCCCCATGATTCTAACAGATATAGTAGTTTGAGTTTCAGACTGGGATCTTTGAGAACCCAGTTCAGTTCTCCCCTCTGCCTTGGAAGCTTTCTGGGTGACCTTGCACCAGTCACATCCTCTTCATCTATGTTGCCTCATCAATCTGTCTTAAATGGGGGGCAGAAGAACAATGAAGAGCTGATTTCAGTCCCCACAAACAAACAACAAGTTATCAAAAGCCATGTTTCATTGCTTTGATCATGGTTGACTTTCCAGATACACAAAGCAACAATAGTTCTCTCAGGCCTGTTGCTCCCAGGGCCATCAATTCAACTAAATCTCTGTCTTCTGGCATGTATGGCAATATTACGAAGACAAAAGAATCTGAAAGACTGAGGAATTACCTTAACTAAACCCCTCAAATCTTTTGGTGTCTAAGGTGCTACTGTCCTGACCTGGATGGGCCAGATGAGTACAATCTTCTCAGATTTCAGAAATGAAGCAAGGTCAGCTGTGGTCAGTATTTAGATGGGAGACCACCAAGAAAGTTCATGGTCACTACTCAGAGGCAGGTAATGGAAAACTACATCTAAAACGTGCCTTGCCTTTAAAACCCTCAGATGGCTGCCAGTTGAAGACCCTTTTTATCTGTAACAATAGATTGATAGATAAAATAGATAAAATAGATAATTTTGTGCAAATTGGCTTTGGGACTTGAATTCTGATGTATCCTAGTGGACGAACCCAGATGTTCTACAGAGGATCAACACAGCTCCCCTCTGAAACTGCCTTAATCAATATTTAATGCTGCAATGGTCAGATGGGATTAAAAAAAGTTTTCTTTTTTTCATGCAAGGTGTTTAGAGATCAGGAAGAAACTCATTGGATTGACAATTCTTTCTGAACTCAGAGGCATAAATATAAAAATTAGCCATATTCTAGATCACTTTCCTCTCACTTATCTCAATTTGGAATGACAATAAAAATCGAAAGGTTGTTCCCAGTACCTACAGTCTGAGGTCCCAACTGGAGATTCCACTGATGGAACTCATGATCTTCTCGATGAAAAAACTATAATTATCCACCACTGAGATGTCTGCTTACCTGGAACTTCTAGGCAAAATCCATGTCATCTATCTTATGAAGTTCCAACTGGTTTGAATGATCTGTCTGTAGTAGACTAAATGTTAACTTTTGTTCCTCTGCTATGAGAACTCTCTTTCCTCATCTTAAAGACAGCAAGAATGATATAAAGACTCTCTGGAATTAATTACCCATCAACCTACCAAAAAAAGAGAAAGAAACTGTGTGTTACTGATCCAGAACATGCTGCTTCATTTCTCACTCTTGGAGATCAGAGTCTCTGTAAAGAGAGACTGAAGTCGTGATGGCTGCCTTTGTCAAGGAGATTCTGTCCTCTAGGTTTGAGAGAGCTAGGGACTTCACCAGAACCCTAACCCTTCAGCAGATTAACACACATACCCACAAAAGTAAGGATGAGAGAAGAGCTGCTTTAGGCTGAGCCAGGCAGGTACTCTCTAGTTTCACTGGCAGCAGCTTCCCAATACTATAAGGGGAAGACCTTCCTTGTAGTAAAAACACCCAATGGCCTTGGAGATTCATGCAAAGCATATTCATTGAATTCTAGTTTGTTTGCTACTTTGGTGTCTGCTTCTGCCAGGAATGTCAAATGCGTTGTGAAATGAGGGCCAACACGGACTGGCTACTTGCTGTCTATTCTCTGGATTAGAAGACTAGCATTTTAGTGAATGGATTTTTTCATCATCTGATCACAAATGTTTGAAGATTCACAAAGATAATAAACATTTCAGCTGTATTCTACAGGGACTGCTGTGTTCTCTTTGGATCCATTAATGATTTGTTGTTTGTTTCCTTCATGTTTATGTATCAGAAGCCTTTAATTGAACAAAAAGAAGAAAGAATGGAAACTGTTGGTGCGATCCTGCAAAGATTCTAATGCCGTTTATTTCAATAGGGCTAGTTTGGGTGATTCTGCGCAGGACTGCAATGGAAATTGCACATGTTCTTTTTGGGGGGGGAGGGCCAATATATCTATAGGCTTCTTGGGTCAGGAAATACATTGCAATGAGTTTTTGGTCCACTGCTCATGGAAAGAGAAACACTACTGAGGAATCCTATTGTATGATTATATTCTCATGATGAGATAGCCGAGATCTGAGGATTACTAAAATCAAGTCCCCAGTAAGGCTGTGGACCTAAAATTTTATTGTTCTGTTTTAGATTTTGGAAAGGGCACAAACAGTATTCAAATCCCTTGTCTCAAATTTGGTACACAGAGCCTGCAAGTCTGTACAGTTATTTTCCATAATAGGATGGGGGAGAAGGGTGGAAGTGGGTTTGTTATTTTTTTAAAAAAATAATTAAATGACACCATAGTTGCAGGAGAATTAGTGCTGCCTGTCCACTAAAGATCCCTCAGGTTTCAAGCCAGTTGCACCAAAGGGTAAACTCTATCATTCTTTATAGAAAGCAATGTGACAGAAATAAGATTGCCTGGTCCAATTCAAGAAATATCTGGGGAATTGGGGGGTGGAGCCAGGAGACTTTGGGGGTGGAGCCAGGAGACTTTGGGGGTGAAGCCAGGAGCAAGGGTGTGACAAGCATAATTGAACTCCAAAGGAAGTTCTGGCCATCACATTTAAAGGGACTGTACACCTTTTAAATGCCTTCCCTGCATTGGAAATAATGAAGGATAGGGGCACCTTCTTTTGGGGCTCATAGAACTGGACCCCCTTGTCCAATCTCTTTGAAACTGGGAGAGTGTTTTGAAGAGAGTCACCAGATGCTATGCTACAAATTTGGTGCCTTTATCTCAAAAAACCACCCCCTCAGATACCTATAAAACAATTCTCCATTATACCCTAAAGGAATCAGTCTCCGTAGGGAATAATGGAGTGCCCAGCAGACATTTCCCTCCCCCCATCACTTTCTCATGACCCTGAAGCAGGGGGAGGGCCTCCAAACTAGGGGATCCCCTACCCCCACCTGGGAATTGGCAACCCTAGACAGAAAGTTACTTGGGCAAGAGCACCACCTAGAGTCTGAAATCCTGGGCCCCTGGGGGTTTACACTAAAATTACCCTTTGGGCCATTCTGAACACATTGATTCCTTATGGACAAAGGAAAATAATAATAATAATAATTATTATTATTATTATTATTATTATTATTATTATTATTATTATTATTATTATTATTATTATTACAACAACAACAACAACATTTTATTTATATCCCACCCTCCCCGCCGAAGCAGGCTCAGGGCGGCTAACAACATAATCAGTCAGTACAATGAGTTATACAACAAATTTTAAAATCAACATTCAACTTGAAACATTCCAATTTAAAATTAACATTTCTGGTGCTATTCTATTAGATGCAAGTAAGTATGATGGCGGAATCACTTAAGACAAGGCCATCCTAAAAAGGAAGGTCTTGCAGGCCCTGCGGAACTGTTCAAGGCTCCGCAGGGCCCGCACTTCTTCTGGGAGCTGGTTCCATAGGTGTGGAGCTGCAATGGAGAAGGCCCGTGTACGAGTCTTCTTTAATTTTGCCTCCTTCAGCCCTGGGATAGTCAGTTGGTTCTTCCCTACTGACCTCAGTGCTCTCTGGGGTTCATATGGGGAGAGGTGGTCCTTCAGGTAGGCAGGTCCTCGACCAAAATCCAGTTTGGGCCAGACTACTTATTTTTCATGGAAGTTCAGGGCCATTGCCAGATATTTGATGGGGATGAAAACGCATTTTATAACTCTCTGCTGGGTAACAGCAGCCTCTGACATCAGAGATGAAATTTTGCATGCCATTTGCTCAATCACCTTGTCACTCTTGGAAAGGAGGCGGGCTTTGGTCCAATTCCATTGATCAGGGCTGAATTAACATTAGGCCAAGTAGGCACTAGCCCAGGGGTGGGGAACAGTGGCTCTCCAGATGTTTTTGCCTACCGCTCCCATCAGCCCCAGCCAGCATGGCCAATGGCTGGGGCTGATGGGAGTTGCAGGCAAAAAACATCTGGAGAGCGACTGTTGCCCACTCCTGCACTAACCTATGGGCCCCCATGCCTTTAGGGACCCTGGGCTGGCTTCCCCTCTCCATTTCCCCCCTGCTTGCAGCACTCCCAGCCTGCACACACAGCCAGCATCTGAGCCACTATTTGCCCCACTTGCCTGGTGCAGCTGCTGTTGGCATTGCTGCCAAGTTTTCCTCTCTGTGTCTCTCCCCCACAGCTTTGTCAAAGGGGCTTTTGAGAAGGTGCCTGCAGGCTGCGGTGGCGGCTGTGGGCGGTGGGGTGGGTGCTCCAACTCACATAATTTGCGAGAGGCCCCCGAGATGTCAGCTGCCTAAGAGCCTCCAGCACTGCCATTGACCATGAGTATCTTGATTTTGGGGACTGTAAAGTCTGGCAAAGACCACAGAAGTACCCAAATAATATTCAGGCATTGAAACAACTCAGTTTGTTAACAACTCAAACAAGCCAGTTATCAGCAACACGATGTCCCAATTCCTCCATCCTATGGAAATCCATTTCTGACCTTGTAGTGCCAGGGGGCACGTTTTAAGGAAGCCTTGAGTCATGTCAGGATGCCTCCCTTGTTGGGTGGCCATAGGGTGGAGCCACCAGCTATAGGTAATTAGTTCTGGAGGTTACAAGCTGGTGGCTAGAAAAGGGGAAACCTTTTCCCCCATGATGGCTCTTGTCCAGGTTAGAAGCTCAGGTGGCCTCAGGGTCAGTTTGTATTTCTTGGAAGCCCTGAGAGGTGTTTGTTTCATCCCGGAAAGAAGCTTTGAAAGACTCAATCTGCTGAACTTTTACCTGTAACTTAGGTTAAGGTAATTAGCTAATGTTTTGTTATTTTGTTTATGCACTATGTTGGGGTTTTACCGGCCTTACAGAATAATTTTTTTATAGATATATTTTCGTAATTTCTGTGTCTGTGGCTTGCTTGGTAACAGTGGCTATCTGGCCCTATTATAGACAAAGCAAACCCATTGCCAGGTTGGGGAGCTGGAAATTAGGGAGCTCTTAATGGGAAGGCTGGGCCCCAATAGAAAAAACCCAGCCTGGTGGCAGCATAGAGAGAGTGCCCTGCCAATAAGCCTCAGGCTGGCCTCCCTCTAGGGAGTGGGGTGGTGGTTCAGGGAACCCCTGGGCACTACAGACCTATTAACTATAATCTTATCTTTGTGCTTTCCCCCCATGTTCACAGCCAAGCAGAGATCTTTATCCCATTAGTTTAATATGCGGTGACTAAAAAGGCAAATTCAATTTTGGACTGTATCAACAGAAGTATAGCGTCCAGATCACGTGATGTGATGGTATCGCTTTACTCTGCTCTGGTAAGACCTCACCTGGAGTACTTTGTTCAGTTTTGGGCACCACATTTTAAGGATATAGACAAGCTGGAATGGATCCAGAAGAGGGTGACAAAGATGGTGAGGGATCTGGAGACCAGGACCTATGAGGAAAGGTTGAAGGAGCTGGGGATGTTTAGCCTGGAAAGGAGGCGGCTGAGAGGTGTTATGATCACCATCTTCAAGTACTTGAAGGGCTATCATATAGAGGATGGTGTGGAATTCTTTTCTGTGGCCCCAGAAGGTAGGACCAGAACCAATGGGTTGAAATTAAATCAAAACAGTTTCCGGCTCAACATTAGGAAGAACTTCCTGACCGTTAGAGCGATTCCTCAGTGGAACAGGCTTCCTCAGGAGGTGGTGGGCTCTCCTTCCTTGGAGATTTTTAAACAGAGGCTAGATGGCCATCTGACAGCACTGAAGATCCTGTGAATTTAGGGGGAGGTGTTTGTGAGTTTCCTACATTGTGCAGGGGGTTGGACTAGATGACCCTCAAGGTCCCTTCCAACTCTTATGATTCTATGATTCTAATATGCTACAACGACCAGATGGGGTTAAAGAAAGCTTTTTGACCCAAGGTGTTTAAAGGGCATGAGAAAAATCACTAGACTTCTGAACTCCAAGTCATAAACAGAAGAATTAGCTCTATTCTGAATCATGTTCCTCTCACTTTTCTCAGTTTTCAGCAGTGTTCCCTCTGAGTTGAGTGCCAGTGGTGGGCAGAGGAGGGGAGGGAGTCCCTGGAAACTGTCTACTTGTGGCTCCAGAGTACCTGGCATTGGCCCAGAGGATTGGTATCTTCCTTTTCTATAATTGCAAAAAATGTCTCTAGAGACTATTTTGTACATACAGTTGTCTTCTTCTGTACTATAGAAATGAAGGAAGATGGACACAAAACCAGAATTCATCTGTCTGTCGACAGTTCATGCTGGTTCCATCTACCGTTGACCAGCCTGCTGGTTTCCTCACCAGCCCCAATGGGTAGGGGAGACAGCCCTCGATTAAGCTAAGTGGCGTGGTTCCTGAGGCATGACCACTGACAATCAAGAGTTTGAGCGAAGAAGAAGACTGCAGATTTATATCCTGGCCTTTTCTCTGAATCAGAGTCTCAGAGCAGTTTACAATCTCCTTTATCTTCTTCCCCCACAACAGACACCCTGTGAGGTAGGTGGGGCTGAGAGAGCTCTCACAATAGCTGTCCTTTCAAGGTTGTTGTTGTTTGGACTAGTTTAATCACCCATCCTGGCCAAGGCAGTCTCTGAGTGGTACACAACAGATAAAGCACTACAAAATCAATAAAAGTCTAAATAAGGTAAAGGTAGTTCCCCGTGCAAGCACTGAGTCACTACTGCCACATGGGGTGATGTCACATCATGACATTTTCTGGGCAGACTTTTTACGCAGTACTTCACCATTACCTTCCCCAGTCATCTATGCTTTCCCCCCCAGCAAGCTGGGTGCTCATTTTACTGACCTCAGAAGGATGGAGGGCTGAGTCAACCTTGAGCTGGCTACCTGAACTCAGCTTCTGCCTGGATTGAACTCCGGCCGTGAGCAGAGCTTGGACTGCAATACTGCAACTTTACCACTATGTGCCATGGGGCTCCTGTACAACAGATAAAGCAATACAAAATCAATAAAATTCCAATTAAGACATTTCAAAAAGTTAAGGTAATAAAACTCTAAAAGTCCATAATAGCAACCCACTCGTTAAGTTCTCTTTCTGAACGGTCAAAGCATATGGGGGAGGGGAAGGAGCAAAATTTCTGAAGCAGTGGACAGAAAAGAAGGAAAGGTGCCAGCTGTTCCTGTCTTTAATCAAAGGCCTGGTGGAACACCTCTGCCTTACAGGCCCTGCAGGGCCCAGATTTCACCTTACAGAGAGTTCCACCAGGTTGGAGACAGAACAGGAAAGGTCTTGGCCCTAGTCAAGGACAGCCAGGCCTCCTTAGGATCAGGGATCACCAGCAGATTACTACTAGAAGAACATAATGCTCGACTAGGGACATAGCAGAGGAGGTGGTCCCACAGATACATTGGTCCCAGACTACTCAAGACCTTAAAGGTTCTGGTCTCTCCTCAGGCATGGAAGCTTGCTGGGTGATCTGGCACCAATCACACCCTCCCAATCGAAGTTGCCTCACAGGAACCTTAAATGGTGGACAGAACAAAGGGGCAGATTTCAGTTCCCACATATAAACGAACAAGTAACGTTCTCAAAAGCCATGGTTCACTCTTTTGACAAAAGTCAACTTTTCAAATATACAAAGAAACCATCGTTTCCCTCAGACCTGTTGCTTCCAGGGCCATCAATTCTTGTTAAACTAAATCTCTGTCTTTGGCATTTATGACAATATTGCAAAGACAGAGGAACCGGAAAGACTGAGGAATTACCTTAACTAAGCCCCCCAGACCTTTTGGTGTCTAAGGTGCCGCTGCCCTGATCTGGATGGGTCAGATGAGTACAATCCTCTCAGATTTCAAAAACGAAGCAAGGTCAGCTTTGGTCAGGATTTGGATGAGAGACCACTAAGGAAGTTCAGGGTCATTACACAGAGGCAGGCAATGGCAAATCACCTCTAAATATGTCATGCTTTTAGAGGCCTCAGTTGACTGTGACTTGAAGGCACTTTTTATTTATATCTATATATGGCAAGGAAAGAAAAGGTCCCCTGTGCAAGCACCAGTCATTTCTGACTCTGGGGTGACGTCGCTTTCACATTTTCACGGCAGACTTTTTATAGGGTGGTTTGCCATTGTCTTCCCCAGTCATCTACACTTCCCCCCTAGCAAGCTGGGTACTCATTTTACTGACCTCGGAAGGATGGAAGGGTGAGTCAACCTCAAGCCGGCTAACTGAAAACCCAGCTTCCACCAGGGATCGAACTCAGGTCGTGAGCAGACCTTAGGACTGCAGTACTGCAGTTTTAACACTCTGCACCATGGGGCTCTTGCATATATGGCAAACCACCCCACAAAAAGTCTGCAGTGAAAACGTTGTGAAAGCAACGTCAGCCCAGAGTCAGAAATGACTGGTGTTTGCAAAGGGGACCTTTCCTTTCCTAAATTGATGATGGCTGCCTGGCTGGATGGATGAATGGATGGATAACTTTTGTGCAAACTGACTTTGAGATTTGAATCCAGATGTTCTATAGTGGACCAACACATCACCCCTCTGAAATTGCCTTAACCGATATTTATTTAGTTCACCTGTAACACTGTCACCAGAGTAATACACACTTTATACTGTATCTTCAAACAGCACTTCTGATCATGCATTCACACAGACATCAGGGAGTGAGTTATCCTAGCGTCCCCCATCCCGTACAAATCAACTTCCCTCAGGATGAGTATAATCTTACCTTTGTGCTTCCCCCAGGTTTTCCTTCACATCCAAAACAGAGATTTTCATGCCACTGGTTTGAGTAATATGCTACGCTGTCCAGATGGGATTCCAAAATCTTTATGATACAAGGTGTTCGATGGTAAGGAGGAAACTCATTGGATTATCAGTGATTTCCAAACACAGAGTCATAAACATAAAAATTAGCCATATTCTGATTCAATTTCCTCTCACTTTTCTCAATTTTGAGTGACAGCAGTATTCAAAGTAGAGGTTTTCCTAGCACCTACTTTCTGATGTCCCTTAACTGGAGATCTCACTGATTGAACTCAGGATCTTCTCAGTGCCAAACTGATACTCTACTCTAGATATCTCCTTACCTGAGCCTTCCAGACAAAACCTATGTCATGTCTCCTATGAAGTCCCTTCTTTGAAAGACCTGTCTCTGATAGACTGAATATTAAGTGGTATGTTTCTCTGCTATGAAAACTGTTTCCTCAGCTTGCAACAGTAATTATGACCTGAAGACTCTCTGGAATCAATTACCCACTAACACATTGAAAACTAGATAGAAATCGTACATCTTACTGATCCAGAGCATGCTGCTTCATTTCCCACTACTGGAGATCAGAGTCTCTGTAAGGAGAGATGGAAGTCATGATGGCCACCTTTACCAAGGAGGTTCTGTCCTCTAGGATTGAAAGAGCTAGAGACTTAATCAAAACCTTAATGCTACAGCAGACTAACCCTGAGAGAAGAGCTGCTTTAGGCAGAACCAGTCAAGTACACTCTAGTTTGACTGGCAGAAGCTTCCCTGTACTACAAGGGGATGACTTTCTTTGTAGTAAAAATACCCAAGGGACTTTGAGAATCACGCAAAGCGTATTCTTTGAATTCAACTTTGCATGTTACTTTGGTGTCTGTTTCTGCCAGGAATGCTGAATGCCTTCTGAAATTGAAACTGTTGGTGCAATACTGCAAAGTTACTGCGTCTAATGTCATTTATTTCAATAGGGCTAGTTAGGTAACTATGCACAGAACTGTAATGAAAATTGCACAAGTTCTTTTTTGGGGGGATGGGGGGACTATATAGCAATAGGCTTCTTGAGTCATGAACAGGGGCCGTTTTGTAGAAAAATAGGTGGTAGAGCTCATCCAGGGATTGTTATGCAGCTGCACCTACTATTCAATGGACAAGGAGGTGGAACTCTCAGGTTTAGGAGCTGTGATCCTGTGAGCTCCCACTGAATCCGAGGCCTGGTCATGAAATACACTCCAATGAGTTTTTGATCCACTGCTCCTGAATGATGAAACACTACTGGGGAATCCCACTTATGACTATATTCATGAGGAGATAACTGAGATTTGAGCATTACCAGAATCAGGTCCCCAGTATGGCTGTGCACCTGAAAAAAAGGTTCAGCTTTTGGAAAGTAACTAAACAAGAAAGACTGTGGGAGACAAAATAAATCACAGTAAATGTAATGAAGGCAGTTAGCAAAAGTCATTACAAAGGCAGCCTGATTCATACTTACAGTTTCCCTGGTAGAAAAATTCACAATGGAACAATGAGTCTTCTGTCAATGCATATGCAGCCATGGCTCATTTCCAATAGGCTCCATGTTCTTATTGGCTGGCTACAGCTCCCATAAATTACAGCATATTGAACATTATTTAATATTTTCTTTGAGGTATAATGCACCATCTTCCAAATCACTTCCCAAATTCCACAAGTTCCTACTATGGCCAGCTACATCTTCCATGAAATTATGTAGCATGTCAACCAAAATTCACTGAAAGATATGAAGCACCATGTTATAAGTCATTGCACAACTTACAGAAAACATCCCAAATCATTAAATTGATTAAGCCCATATGGTTCTAACATGTTATATTTTAAAATGAACTGGGCTTCTATTTGTCAGTCTTTTCCTTATATCAGTACAGTTATAGGGATGTGTTGACATTCTATATAATAAAGCCACTCACATATTTTCAACAGTGTGATGTTTAGATGAAAAATGAGATACCAATGGAGATTCTAAATATTTCAACTTTATTCCTGATTTATGTTCCTGAACTCAGACCCTCAGGCTTCTGGAGGAATTTCCTATGTATGCCAAGTTACAGGAACAGAAGATCATGTAAATTATTCTGGTGCTTGAACAATTATAAAAATCCCTAATCTCATATTTCTGGCCATTTGGAAACTCTATAGTAGTAGTTTCCCATATAAACTTGCAGATGGTGCAATGACCACATTTATGCATGCCTGAAGGTTAGGAGATCTTACATTAGGAGATGTATAAAATTAAGCCTATCAGATCTCATAAGCAGGCCTTTTACATTCTCACTCCTATGAAACACTATAGTGGGACCCTCCTGACAGGCTGGGAGGTTTGATATCAAATGTCAATGTTTTTTTTAACTAAATCTTTAATCGGAACAGCTAAATCAGTGAAGTCTATGTTCCAACATAAATTTTGTCTCCTGTCCTTGCTGTAATTATTGAAAGGTGAGTACATTCCATAGCTAAAGCTCTACAATTAGTTGACTTGAGCACCTGTTTGGGATAACCCCTCTTACTTAGTTGTTGGTCCAGAATTGCTAAATCTCTCAGAAAGAACCCCTGCTGAGTAGAATTTCTTCTAAGTCTAGGATATTGGGCATCTGGCAAATTGTTTCTTAGCTGAGCTGGGTGGTGAGGTTATATAGGTATGAGCTGCAGTCAGTCTACTTTCTGTACAGTTCAAATGCTACAGCATTCTGCTTGGACCTATATATGGAAAGGAAGGGTCCCCTATGCAAGCACCAGTCGTTTCAAACTCTGGGGTGACATTGCTTTCGCAACGTTTTCATGGCAGACTTTTTACGGTGTGGTTTGCCATTGCCTTCCCCAGTCTTTTACACTTACACTTACGCTGGGTAGTCATTTTACCGACCTCGGAAGGATGGAAGACTGAGTCAACCTTGGGCCGGCTACCTGAACCAGCTTTCATTGGGATAGAACTCAGGTCGTGAGCAGAGAGTTCAGCTCACAGTACTGCAGTACTGCTGCTTTACCACTCTGCCTAAATAAGATATTCTATTGGGATCCCATCACCCTTCAGATTTGATAGAGTGGTGTAGCTGATTAAACCAGTTCTGGAACTCCTTGATATTAAATTTGTCTCTGTACAGGAAAATCAGATCATCAATGTATCTCCTGTAGAGGACTATGTGACCGTAAAAGGGGTTAGTTCTAGCATTAGATATCCATTTGAGTTCAGAGTTATCCACAAATAAATTTGCAGTGTCAGGTGCCAATGGGCTGCCCATTGCAATGTCCTTAACTTGTAAATGGAACTTATCCAGGTACCTGAAGTAGTTTTGTTCTAAAACGTAGTCTCTGAGGTCCATCAGAAAATGGATTGGTGGATTCAGATACTCCCTCTTAGGGATGGGCACAGACCAGAAAATGCTGGTTTGGTTCACAAATGGAACCAGACCAGTTCCCGGACCAGTTCGCAAACCAAACCACAGCCTGGTTTGCGAACCAGTTCGCAAACTGGTCCGGTTTTTATAAAGCCCTCACAAGGCTTCAAAGCTCCAAAATAGCAGGTTGTCTCCAGATCACTCTCCTCAGTGTACCCACCAAGTTTGGTCCACATTGGACTTCAGGGGGCTGAGTTGCAGACCCCTAAAAAAGGTAATTCAGTGCAATGCTTTTCAATGGAATGTCACTCTGCTGGTTCAGGAGTGACAAAAACTGACCTGGGTGAGCTAGAGGCCTTCAACGCACACAATTCCTCCCTGGGCTGACCCTCCACATGGCCCACATATGTTGCATGCATGTCAGATTTGGGAGGATCCAAGTAGCAGACCACTAAGCAAGATGCCTCCAGGAAACTGTTTTGGGGGGAGTTGTCCAGTGTCATTTTGAGACACTACAGTGTGGACCTGGTTAAGCTACAGGTATCAGACTCCCAGAGTACTTCCGCAGGGACCACCCACATGACTGCAAGTGGCTGTGTCTTCCTGGGACCAGCCACCCAGCCGTGGTGACATGATGACTAATTGGGACCAAGCCTTCCATCCTACCTGGGAAGGTGACAGGGACAAACAAGCCTGGCAACCGGGATTCACTGCGCAGCAATGGGAGGGGGCACTAGTGGACTAGCTAAGGGAATGTGTGGAAATATGTAACAGAGGAGAAAGGATGCTTTTGTGGAGGAGCAGAAAGGGTACCCCACAACCAGGGAAGAGGGCAGTTAGCCAAGCCCCTCAGAAATTTGCAGGTAGTTTGGGTGCCTGAGTGGGAGAGGAGAGAGGAAACCCCCCAGGCAGAGACCCAAGCAATGCAGGAAGAAACAGGGTGCTTTTTGGAGGAGCAGAAAGGGGACCCCACAGCCAGCATGCAGAGAAAAGGGCAGTTTTCAGAACCCGCAAAAGTGAACAGTCCAACCCCAAATCAAATAAAAAACATGTTTTATATGAAAAAAATCTACCCATGTTTCCCACTCTTCACAGTGAAGAAAAAGATGGGGGGGGGGAGAGAAATGTAGCTCTGAATGCAAGGAAAAGAAAAAAAAGAGAGAGGTGATGCTTTTACTCTGGCAGTTTGTATAGAGGCCAGGAGATTCAACAGGTTTCTCCACTCACCCCAGTAATCCCCCCCTCCTCCCGCAATCCACTAAAATATATTCTTTCACCTGCAAGAAGAACAAGACTCGCAAAAACCAGACGCAAACAGAGGACAGGAATGTGCCTCCAGTGCTTATATATACCCCACCCCCTCCATCCTGAGGAAATCAGATCGATGCCTGTCATTGGAAATCAGATTTGCCTATCATCTTCAGATTGTCACTGTTGGTCCCTCAATGGCTGAAAACACCCACCCATACCCACTTTTCAGCACGAAACTCCATGGATGGAGTTTCTTTGCCAAGAGTGCATGAGAGGTTCTGAACCAGGCAGAAAGTTGCAAAGTCCAATTCAAGAAATATCTGGGGACTTTGGGGGTGAAGCCAGGAGACATTAGGGGTGGGGCCAAGATCAAGGCTGTGACAAGCATAATTGGACTCCAAAGGGCATTCTGGCCCTCACATTTAAAGGGATGGCACACCTTTTCAATTCCTTCCTTCCATAGAAAATAATGGATAGGGGCATCTTCTTTTGGGGCTCATAGAATTGGACCCCCTGGTCCAATATTTTTGAAACTTGAGAGGTATTTTGGGGTGAGGCACTAGATGCTGTACTGAAACTTTGGTGCCTCTACCCCAAAAAACAGCCCCCCCCAGGGCCCCAGTTACTCGTGGATCAATTCTCCATGATTTTCTATGGGAATAAATCTCCATAGGGAATAATAGAATTCCCAGCAGACATTTACCTTCCCTCCCCCCGCTTTCTGATGACCCTGAAGCAGGGGGAGGGCCTCCAAACCGGGGGATCCCCTGCCCCCACCTGGGCATTGGCAACCCTACTTCCTGGTCTGAACATGTGACTTTCAAACCAAGCTGTCCGAACCTCAAACAAAGTAAAGTCCGGGCCAGATTTTAGTTCAGGTTCGGGTCTGTGCCCATCCCTTTTCCCTCTTATTAAACATGTCCTCTAAGATAGTCTTGGCTTCCTCATGGAGACTATATGAGTATAAGGATGCCACATCGAACGTTATTAGTACTACATCCTCTGGGAAAGCTAAATCCTCACATTTCACTATAAGATCCCTGGTATCTTTAATATAAGAATTCATAGATTCCACAAAAGGTTTCAAGATGGAATTGAAATATTTAGCAAGTGCTTCCAAGATGGAACTAAACCTGAAAATGATGGGGCAACCAGGGGGCGGTTATTGGGCTTATGTATTTTGGGCACCGTATAAAAAATTGGTGACCAAGGATAGTCATTGAATAAAAACTCATACAGTGATTTAGATACATATTCCAATCCAAATGCCTCCTGAAACATAATCCTTAGCATTGTTGCAGGAAGACCCCACCTTGTAAGTTAAAGCGGGTGCAATAGCAGAGGAGGTCTGAGGCGTAATCAGGAAAAACAGCATTCGTTTATTAATATACACACGTGCGGGCCAGACCCCCCTGGCATCTGCCACAAAGGTGGGAGTCTGAGCAAAGGACACAGTGAAACACAAATCTTTTATACCATTTCAAACATAGGTCACCTGGTTACATGCGACCGCACACTACTGAACATGAACTGATGGGTACTGGTTACAGATCAGTGGTTCTAGGTCCGGTACATTACATACAGCAGCATAGGAGAGTATGGGACTTTCCAGTCAGGCACACGGAAAACAGACCGTTGGTATTTCAGTTTCCTATTGATAAATCGGGGTGCTTTCCCCGGTCACAAACCATCAGTTAGATACTGAAGCCTATATGGAAGGCCCCTACTGATGCGCATACAGTAACTTACCAGTCTGCCTTGGTTCTAAGAATGTTACAGGCTACTCTTACTTAGTTCCTCTTTTCTTCAACTGTAAAATGCCAGAAGCCTTTTCTGCCTGTCTTGTTGCTTCTACTTTTGTTAGCCCCAATTGGCCCCAATTCCCTCTATATTGATATGGATACAGCCCCCAAGTACATCCTACTGGCACCATGGAGAATGCATTTAAAGTTGCTTTCTTTCTCTCAACTCCCTCTCACCATCTATTTGCCTCCCTCCCTCCCTGGCCAGCTCTCACAAATCTAATGTCCATGTGTTGCCGCTCTCAAACATCTAATGTCCATGTCTTGCCACTCTCAAACATCTGACGTTCATGTCTTGCAGCTCTCAAACATTTGATGTTTATTCTATGTGGCTCTTACGTTAAGCAAGTTTGGCCACCTCTGATCTACACCAAATTTAGACAGCTGGTGAGAGGGAGGGCAGGAAGGGACAAGCCAGTGCTTGGCCCTTGTCGCCCTTTCTTACATTTCCAGGGGAATGCTGGCCACCACTTTCGAGTCAGGAAGGAATTTCCCTCCAGGTGAGAGTGGCCCAGGAATCCTGGAGTTTTTCTGCCTTCTGGGAATACAGCAGGGGTCACTGGGTGAGTTGCGGGGAGGTTGTTGTGAATGTCTAGTTTTGTGCAGGGGGTTGGACTAGATGAGCCTTAAGGTCCCTTCCAGCTCTTATATTGTGACACTTAAATAAGTCTAGTTTTATGGATTCTGAAACTGTTCCCTCCCCGACTTTCCAGCTTAATCGGTAACTTTTCTTAAAAACCTGGCCAAGAGGCTCAACTCACCTCATAAATTATAGCTAACGTCTCAGATTAAAATCAAAGGCACTGCCAGTAACAGGCGGGGAGTATCATCTCTGTTATACAGAGCTGTCTAAAAACCCTGTCAACTAAGTCCACACCAAATTAAAAGCACATTCCAATTCGGGAACCGTTAAGAGCTGCCTGAAATTAACAGAGTCCCTTCCCCTCTTGGGTTAAAGTCCATAACAGCAAGTTTGCCACCGGTGTAAATCTTCGATACAACATTCCATCTCCTTCAGCCAACAGCATGCATTTCTCTTACCTGTGTTGTTTTGTACAAAGCTCATTCCAATGAAAAACAAGATGACGACCTGCGTTCGCCCAGCCATTTTCGTCAAGACTCTTATCAGCGAACCTTTTTTGGGCGTGAAGCTCAGAGGTCACAAGCACCTAATGACTTTGTTCTTTTTATTTAAGAGATAAGCCACAAGGGAACTCGGCCATTTAAGGGCTCAGTTGGCAATTCCTCATTGCTCCCCGAGTTGTGACTTTTTCCCAAACTTAACTCCATCCTATGAAGGCAGAATGACAGATTCCAAGAACTCATCCACTGCTTCTCTTCTGCCGTGCAGCCTGGCACCTCCTTTTAGGGCTTGGTGGCAAAGGATCTATTTAGCATGCAGAAGGTCTCAGGTTCAATCCCTGGCATCCCCAGTGAGAAGGTTCAGGCAGCAGGCGATGCATTTATCATTTTATTTATTTTATTTGACTTGATTTATATCCCGCCCTCCCCGCCGAAGCAGGCTCAGGGCGGCTCACAACAATATGAGGTGAGTTACGATGGGAGCTTCTTTGTCAAGAAATCAAAGAAACCAACTTTCTGGTGGTCAAAACAGATGGCTGAAAAAGGGACAGGTAGCAAAAAAATCCACGGAGGGATGGCTAGATCTGCCCCACTGCCTGCCACAGCTGCTTTCAGGGAAAGCCATAACATTCTCTCAGCATAGAGTTAGTTGGATGCTGTGCGGTGATGGTGGAAAGGGATGTCAGATCACAGCTGACTTACGGTGACCTCATAGGGCAGGGCTGGCCAAACTGTGGCTCAGGAGCCACTTGTGGCTCTTTCACGCATGGGCAACAGCCGACAGAAGAGAGAAACTTCGTCGGGAAGCACAGAACTATGAATCCCAGAATGCATCTAGGCAGGGGGTGAGGGCGGGTTGGCGCAAGGAAAGCTGGGGTGTGTGGTCTGAAGTGGATTACGGCGGCGCAAGATAGACCGGCATGCCTTAAAGTCGTGCAGCATGCTGGGGTCTGTAGTTCATAGAAGAAGAAGAAGAAGAAGAAGAAGAAGAAGAAGAAGAAGAAGAAGAAGAAGAAGAAGAAGAAGAAGAAGAAGAAGAAGATATTGGATTTATATCCCGCCCTCCACTCCGAAGAGTCTCAGAGCGGCTCACAATCTCCTTTACCTTCCTCCCCCACAACAAACACCCTGTGAGGTGGGTGGGGCTGGAGAGGGCTCTCACAGCAGCTGCCCTTTCAAGGACAACCTCTGTGATAACTATGGCTGACCCAAGGCCATTCCAGCAGGTGCAAGTGGAGGAGTGGGGAATCAAACCCGGTTCTCCCAGATAAGAGTCCGCACACTTAACCACTACACCAAACTGGCATACTGGAGGATGAATTGCAGAGTGACCGGGGCCTGGTGGGACGGAGGGAGAGGAGACCCTCTGCCGCTCTCCTCAGGCAGCCTGTAGCTCGGGCTGCAGTGGCAGCAGCGATGGCAGCGGTGATGGCGACGACGGCGGCTGCTGCCTGTGCCCGGGCCCGGGCCAGCGGCGCTGGTGGCGGCACTGGTGTTGCTGCGGCAGCGTCCCTCCCCCCGCTTCCAGATTTTTGGAGATCGGGGGAGGAGGCTGCAAATTCGGGGGTCCCCCGCCAGGGCGGGGGGGTTGAGAAGCCTATCCTACATCTATGATACTTGTGAGATTTTTTTTTTGCATGGAACCATTAGAAGATCTCTCTGCTGTCTGTCATTAAATGGTACATTCCATTTCATTGTTTCAGGAATCTGCTTCCTTCCCATCTCATTCTACTACATAGGTTAAAACTAGGCTTCCCAACCCTCCCGCTCTGGTGGGGGACCCCAGGATTTCCAGCCTCTTCCCCCACTCGTCAAAAAAACGGAAGTGGGGGGAGGGGGGAAACGGCGCCAAGGAGCGTGGCGAGCCAACCCATCTCGGAGTGGGCAATGCCGCTGCACAGCTGCTGCCTCTTCTCCGCTTCACCGTGGCTGCTCCTCCGAGATGGGCTCAGGCTGGGCCCATCTCGGAGGAGCAGCTGGGATGGGCTGGGAAGGGGGCAGCGGCGGCACGGCGGCATCACCCGCTCCACTCTGCCTCTGAGGTGGAGTCAGAGAGGGGGTGGGTGGGGGTGGGCCAGGAGCGTGGCGGGCCGCGAGTCTGGGTCCTTCTAGGACCCGGACTCGCGGCTCGCCGCGCTCCTGGCCTGCCTCCACCCTCTCCTTCTCTGGTTTCACCTCGGAGGCAGAGCAGGGCGGGCGACGCCGCTGTGCTGACACCTTTTCTCCGCTTCACCGTGGCTGCTCCTCCGAGATGGGCTCAGGCTGGGTCCATCTCGGAAGAGCGGCTGCGGTGGGGCGGGGAAGAGGCGGAAGAAGCGTGGCAGCGTTGCCTGCTCCACTCCGCCTCTGGGGTTAGGGAATTGGAGAAGGGGAGGGTGGAGGGAAGGAAGGGATTTAAAAAGTTGTGAGGACCCTTTAAGTGTGATGGACAGAACTCCCTTTGAAGTTCAATTGTGCTTGTCACACCCTTGCTCCTAGCTCCACCCCAGTGTCTCCTGGCTCCATCCCAAAGTCTCCTGGCTCCACCCCCAAAGTCCCCAGATATTTCTGGAATTGGACTTGGCAACCCTACTGGAAAGCTTTCAAAACAGCCATGAAAAATATAGCCAAACATTTGACAGAATGATCAAAAACTTACTATGAAGCAGACCACACAAAAACATCAAACCAAAACGCTATAAAGAGTGTCACAAATCAAATTTCAGAATTTGTGTGGGCCGGGAAGAAACCAAGAATTAAAATGAAAATTTTGACAGATGCAAAAGAGAGAGGTGGATTCCAACTACCAGATTTGAAATTGTATCATGAAGCAGTTTGTTTAGTATGGATGAAAGAATGGATAACGTTGTTAAATAAAAAACTCTTAGTGCTGGAAGGCCATGGAAAAAAATTCGGCTGGCATGCATACTTGTATTACGGAAAAAAGAAGATGGATGGCCTTTTCTCTCACCATTATATAAGAAGTAGTCTACTAAATGTATGGATAAAGTATAAGAAATATGGTGATGAGAGGAGACCTTTGTGGATAGTGCCAGCTGAAGTGATAAAGTTAACGGCTAAAACAGCCAAAGAAAAACAGCTATCATACAACCAGTTACTAAAAATACAAAGTGGGAAAATAGAACTGAAAACTGCAGAAGAACTGAGTTACAAATATGATTGTTTTCAAATGCAACAAATAAAAAGCTTGGTGGAGAATGATATTAAAACTGAAGGAATAAGGAAAGAGCAAACAGAAATGGAAAGAGTTCTGCTTGGAGATAATGAGAAATTAATTTCAAAAGTATACAAATTACTTTTACAATGGTCTACAGAAGATGAAGTAGTGAAATCTCAAATGATAAAATGGGCAATTAATGTAAATAAAGAAATAAAGATGGAATCTTGGGAATATCTGTGGAAGAACTCTATGAAACTCGCAACATGTCATAGTATTAAAGAAAACTGTTTTAAGATGATGTATAGATGGTATATGACTCCAAAAAAATTAGCAAAGATGAACAACAAGATGCCAGATAGGTGTTGGAAATGTAAAAAGCATGAAGGCTCTTTCTACCATATGTGGTGGACTTGTGAAAGGGCTAAAATGTTTTGGCAGATGATTCAGCAAGAGATTTCTAAGATTTTGGGATACGAATTTAACAAAGTGGCAGAGATTTTTCTGCTGGGACTACAAATGGAAAAATTTCCAAAAGAAGATAGAACTTTAATATGGTACTTGCTCTCAGCTGCTAGGACATTGTATGCGCAGCTGTGGAAGCAAGAAAAAATACCAGAGAAATGGGATTGGATTACAAAAGTTATGTCATGGAGTGAAATGGACAAATTAACAAGAAAATTAAGAGACGATGATTTGGAACTTTTTAAGTTGGAGTGGAAGAAATTCAGAAGATACGTAGAAAAAGAGTGGAAAATAAAAGGACATTGGACAATCTTTGATGATGATTAAGATTTTTAAAATAAGAATATAACCTTTGGGTTTTTTTTTTCTTAATAGTTAAGGGTACCTTTAATACTTGCTTTTTAAAAGAAAATAACACTGGCGGGGGTCAAGTAACAGAGGGAGGGGTGGGGGGAAAGTAAGATATGGGGTAGAAAGATCTTTCTTTTACTTTAAGTTTTTTATAAGTTGTAGATTTAGTTCTGCTACCATATGTTACCAATAAAATTGTTTATTCAAGGGACAAATCAAATCCTTAGGCCACAGTCATAAAGAGCGGGTTCAGCAAAACAAAACACTAATATATATTTCCTCTGGAATATCTGGAACTTTTAAGTTCCGGGAAAACTTCTGTTGGATACCAGTTCTACAGCTGTGTGGTGCTACAAGCCAGAAATCTCTGCCTCTTATCCTTTTAGATTTTAGCTCATGGAGAGATAAGAATCCTTATGCCGGGACTTTCAGGCAGGGTCAGCTCTGAGGTGAGAGCAGTGTCTTCAGACAGTGAAGTTGTGGGACAGGTGGTGACTTCTACCACCACCCTTTTGCTGCCATGACTTTCTCTGATCTGCACCTTTGCCTAGGATTGTCAGGCCTGTGTTGGGACATTCAAATCTCCAGGAATTTCCTTACCCATCCCTCTTTACACACCAAGGAACAGTTTGTGAGTCCCACATCTTCCACTAGTGAGATGTGCTGACGGGCTTTCACTCCATGATAATGTGCTGCATTCTCTTATCCTGCCATAGCCCCATCCTTTATGAGTGTAAATGCCAGGAGAGTGAATGCTCTTTTGGACAAAGTTATGCTAGAAAAATATAATCTATCCTTCTAGAAGTCATTAATAGTTCAATAACAGCAGGAGAGAGAGAGAGAGAGAGAGAGAGAGAGAGAGAGAGAGAGAGATGTATGTAATTGAGCAGTCTGCTCCTTTCCTAATATTTGAGAGATTTTGTTTGGTCCGAATGACAGAGCTCTTGTTTCAGTTTCCAGTTTTGTATGTTAGCTGAGAATGTTGGTTGTTGGAGTTGCCTCCTTGCAAATGAGCAGCTGATGTTTTGAGCCAGCTTGTCTCTGCTGAATGGACTGGAGAATGGGTACTTGAGTGAGTACTCTGACCTGGGAACCCACAGCCAAAGGGGGACATTATAGACTCTCTGTATGAAATGTGAGACTGAGAACTGCAGGTTGTTTAATGTTCATGCAAATGCATTGATGCCAGAAACCATGGATCTCTCTCTCTCTCATGGAATCCTATGGAGGGTACTGAACCGTAAAGAATGACAACAGAAACAAACAAAACATTAACACAACACACTCAAAAGGCAAAAATAAGGGCTGTTTCTGGTTCCTTTTCATGGTCCAGTACCTTATTGTTTGCCACTTGACTTTATGTATTTGCAGGGCCTTTTTTGTAGAAAAAGCCCAGTAGGGACTCATTTGCATATTAGGCCACACCCGTGATGCTAAGCCAGCCAGAACTGCATTCCGGCTCAAAAAAAGCCCTGTGTATTTGACATGTTGAATTAAAGTTTTGACAGAAGTTTAGTATTTTTAAAGACTTGTGTGCATTTAATTATTTTTACAACCACACACCCACATGGGACAGATGAAGCTCCCCTATTCTAAATCAGATCTCTCGGTCGCTATCGTTTCCTCAGACTGGTAGCAACATTGCAGGGACTTGGGCAGGAGTCTTTCACATCTCCTACTACCTGCTTCATTTAGACTAGAGATTCTGGTGACTGAACCTAGGACCTTCTGCACACCAAGCAGGTGCTCTACTACAGAGCCACGGTTCCCACTCCCAATTTCAAAATGAGTGCAAACAAAACACTGAGGCTTAGTTATTGGTATAATCAAACAAGGCAGGTGACACTGTTTAAAAGAAAGGCGCAGCTACCTCATACCTGCACTTACGTAAAGCTGAGATTCCATTTCTGAATTTGCTACAAATTATTTTGGAAGCAAAGTACAATTATTCCCAGGGATGTTATTGCACCTTTAAATTATAAGGATTCAGTTACCTTTTATATATTTCTGTAAAGATCCAAACAATGCAGACAGCAAGGAACAAAGAAGCCTGTTATTTGAGGTTACCATATTTCTTCTTTTGAGAGGACATAGATTTCTCAATCTATGGCGCCCATGGTAGAAGCTGCAGCTCTCTGGCATGCAATACCCTTAGGTGCCTTCTGTCTTAATCTGTTATGAAATCTGTCAAGTAACTTGAAGGGAAAGTCCTGGCAAAATGCCCAGTCCTGTCATGCCAGACACTTCATCCACGTGTTCAGCCACCCTCTGCTCCCTCTCACAATCAGATACACCCAATCTGTTCCAAAGGCCCTGCGCAAACCAGCAAAGGTTTCAGGAAGCAAACCAGGAAGCCAGAGCAAGAAAAAATAAAGTAAGGAACTGTGACTTGCTTGACAGGGGAGTAAAATCGGTAAGTGGATGTGCTTTTTTTTTTACAGTAGTGCCCTCTGGGGTTGCCAACTTTGGGTGGGGAAATTCCAGGATATTTTGGGAGTGAAGTCTGGGGAAGGGAGGGTTTAGGAAGGAGAGGGACCTCAACAGGCTATGATGCCATAGGGCAGGGGGGGCCAAACTGTGACTCGGGAGCCGCATGTGGTTCGTTCACACATATTGTGTGGGTCTTGAAGCCCCCACTGCCCTGTTGGCTGGCTTGGAGAAGGCATTTGTCTCTTTAAATCACTTCTCCAAGCCATACCAGCTGGTGGCTTGGAGAACATATTTTAAAGTTAGTTGCTTTCTTTCTACCTCTCCCTCCCTCCCCTCCCCATCTATTTCCTTCCTTCCTTCTCACAAGCATCTGATATTCATGTCTTGTGGCTCTTGAATAGAATTTATTCTATGTGGCTCTTACATTAAACAAATTTGGCCACCCCTGCCATTAGGGTTGCCAAGTCCAATTCAAGAAATATCTGGGGACTTTGGGGGTGGATCCAGGAGACATTGGGGTGGAGCCAAGAGCAAGGGTGTGACAAGCATAATTGAACTCCAAGGGAGTTCTGGCCATCACATTTAAAGGGACTGCACATCTTTTTAAATGCCTTCCTTTCATAGGAAATAATGAAGGATTGGGGCACCTTCCTTTGGGGCTCATAGAATTGGACCCCCTGGTCCAATCTTTTTGAAACTTGGGAGGTATTTTGGGGAGAGGCCCTAGATGCTATACTGAAAATTTGGAGCATCTATCTCAAAAAACAGCCCCCCCCAGAGCCCCCGATACCAGCAGCTCAATTCCCCATCATTCCCTATGGGAATCGTTCATGGTGGTGCATGATGGCTGTGGGGTGGGGGAGGGGAGAAGCCTGTAAAACCGGGGGATCCCCCTCTGGGACCTGGAGATTGGGAAGCCTACCTGCCATAGAGTCTACCCTCCAAAGCAGCCCTTTTCTCAATGGGAACTGATCTCTGTAGTCTGGAGATCAGTTGTGATTCCATGAGATCTCCAGGCCCCATCTGGAGATTGGCAAACAGGTGGCATCGAGTATTGAAGGAGTGGCACTATTTATTTAGGAGAGGGGAGGGGAGATACTTTCAGCATTCATACTGTTTCTTTTGTAGGGTCTCTAGATGATGGATCTTGAATTTGACCAGGAAGTTTTGGACGCCAACTTCATCAAACGTGCAAAACTAGTGGAGGTCGAGGGAGTCCCTTTTCACAGTAATACCGCAGAGAACTGGGGTCGCTTGTGGGCCTTTGCAGCCCGGCCAGACGATCTTCTGATCTGCACTTACCCCAAAGCAGGTAGCAGAACTGGAAGAGACACCAGAGGTCCTGGCAAAGCAAAAGGTGGAGGGCTATGGAGCTGGGGAAACTGAAAGCCCCTGGATGAATTATAGGCTCTTCATGTCTCTTCCCCTCACCTCCCTCAGGGACCACCTGGATCCAGGAAATTGTGGACATGGTCCAACAGGGAGGGGACCTACAGAAATGCACTCGGGCCCCAACACACAAGCGTATGCCCTTCATAGATTTGTTCCTTCCCAAACCCTTAACTTCAGGTGAGTAGGAGGTACTGTTTCAGAGAACAGGAGAAGGGGTTCTCAGCATGAACCCCTCCTGGACTTGCCTCCTGGTGTTTCAGGCCTGGAAGATGCAGAGGTGATGCCTTCTCCACGCACCATCAAAACCCACCTCCCAATTCAGCTCTTGCCTCCTTCCTTCTGGGAACAGAATTGCAAGGTCAGGACAACTGAGGGGGGGGGAGGAGGCTGAGGGGCAGGTGGGGCTGAATATGACTAATCTCTGGGACCTCTTCTTGATTTACTGGGCTCAAAGGTGGAAACCTGCTGTCCTAATAAAAACGGAGAGGGCCTCAAAGTGTATGTAGAGTGCATGGTTTAATTTAGCTCAGGTCTCAATCTTGGAGTTAACGCTCTGGAAATTGTGAAATAGTCTGTCTGCAGACTAAGAATAATCATAATCCTGGCCAGGAATTCCAAACAGGCTGACTGACTCATTTGTTCTTAGTGGGGACATGGAGGAAGGTGACTGTAATAATTCCACAAGCACACCATGCCAGAGGGATTGAAAATTTTATTGGAACAAAATCTTTCTTGGCACCTGCTTGAGCAAAAACTAATAGCTAACTACCAGGAGAAGAAATTGAAATTGAACTATCTACAGCACAGGCTTTTCAGCCCTAAGGGATCAGGGGAAAGTCACTAAACAGTTCAATAAGGGAACATCACCAAATGTACAACTTGCCACGATATAACAGTGACTCTTACAGACTGGAAAGGTAAGGGGACAGATGCGAGGGCTCTCTTTTCTCTTCCTGTATTTCCACAGGTCATTTATGTGGCCAGGAATGCCAAAGACAATGCCGTGTCCTATTTTCACTTCTATCGCATGAACCAGGGGTTGCCAGAGCCCGGAAACTGGGACCAGTTTCTAGAAGATTACCTTGTTGGGAAGGGTGAGTGGAGTGGCTGGAGCTGGAGCTGGGAAACAGGAAGTGCTTGGTGTGGGAGGGGTAGTTTTTGCCCCCCACCCTGGCTCTAGCCTCTTGACATAGTATGGGTCTAAAATTTGCAAAAAGGGAAGGTTTCATGGTTCAGCCTGATCTCATCAGACCTCAGAAGCGAAGCTGGTCAGTACTTAAATGGAAGACTACCAATGAAGACTTTGCATGGTAAGGAAATGGCAAATGGCCTGTTTTTCACTTTCTTGAAAGCCCTTGCTGGAGTTGCCATAAGTGGGTTGCAGCCTGGTGGTTGCCAGTTCTGAGTTGGGAAATACCTGGAGATTTTAGGGGTGGAGCCTTGGGGAGGCATGGTTTGGCAAGGACAGGGACCTTGGTGGAGTATACTACCATAGAGCTTACCTTCCAGAGCAGACATTTTATCCAGGGAACCGATCTCGGTAGTCTGGAGACCAATTGTAATTCTGGGAGACTTCCAAGCTTCACCTAAAAATTGCCATCCCTACTTTATGTACATAGTAGTTTCCCCATAGCAACTGGGCAGTAATGGTTAGCAGAATACAAAAGGAACTGGGAAAATGCCATCAATCTGCATAGCTATTCACTATTTTATTTCCAACCATACAAAAAGTTACAGACTTCAATTGGCAATGAATGAAGTGAGCAAGTGAGAATTCTACAACTCACTCTCCACCTTGTGTCTGCAGTTGCGTGGGGCTCTTGGTTTGACCATGTCTGTGGCTGGTGGGAAGCCAAGGACCGACATCCAGTTCTGTACCTTTTTTATGAAGATATAAAGAAGGTAAGAAACTCTTCCTTCTCTCTGAGTCTCATAAAGGTAATCCCCTGTGCAAGCACCAGTCATTTCCAACTCTGGGGTGACATTGCTTTCACGTTTTCATGGCAGACTTTTTACGGGGTGGTTTGCCCATTGCCTTCCCCAGTCATTTACACTTTACCCCCAGCAAGCTGGGTACTCATTTTACCAACCTCGGAAGGATGGAAGGCTGAGTCAACCATGAGCCAGCTACCTGAACCCAGCTTCTGCTGGGATTGAACTCAGATTGTAAACAGAGCTTGGACTGCAGCTTTACCACTCTGCACCATGGGGCTTCATACATATGTGTATGTATGTGTCTCATACATACATGCAAACATAACTCTTCAACATAGTTATTTTAACTACAAAGGAGTGCTGCTGATAGAAATATTCTGAGGAATTACTTTGTTATGTTGGGTTCTTACAGCAGTGCCAAAGTTGAGCAAGAAACAAGTGCTTAACAGCAGCCTAAATTTCCCTCAGAAGTCTTGTCTCTCCCTAGGATCCAGCCCGGGAAATCCAGAAAGTAGCCCAGTTCCTTGGCATAGAGCTCACAGAACCAGTTCTGAAACGGATTGTGCAGCACACAACATTTGAGAGCATGAAAGCCAATCCAATGGCTAATTACAGCAGTATACCTTCTTCCATTATGGATCAAGCTGTGTCACCTTTCATGAGAAAAGGTGAGTGTCACAGGTTAGCCTCTTGGCTCACTTCTGAGAGGGGAAGAAAGTTCTTTGCGGATTTGTCAAGTGGCATAATTTGTTTTGGCTGTGGAAAAGTAAGCTGTAAGCTTTAGAAATATAAACAGTAATTTTGGACTCCAAATGTTGTCAAGGGAGGTGGGAGCAGTGCCTCGTTCCTAAACCAAGAAGTAGCGAGATTCAGGCTTGTGGGAACGCCCTGATGACATTTGATCTACAAGATGGCTCTGGCGCATAATTATTGGAGATTGGCAAGTAAAGGCAAGCTGGAAAGTACTTTTCCTTCATAGCCCTCACTCTATACCTCTTTAAAGAATGAAAGAAGGTGTGAGGAAGTGGGGTAAAGTAATTGCTAAGAATTGGAACAGTGGGCTGGCCATTGGACTACAGTACCAAAGATCAACAAAAGCCCATAAGTCTACCAGATCTCATATGTATGCAGACCCATGAGTGTGTTTCTGTGAGAGAGGTTCCCTCTTGTGGTTTGTGCTCCCAGCAAGACGATGGCCAAGGAAGAAGAAGAAGAAGAAGATACTGGATTTATATCCCGCCCTCCACTCCGAAGAGTCTCCTTTCCCTTCCTCCCCCACAACAGACACCCTGTGAGATGGGTGGGGCTGGAAAGGGCTCTCACAGCAGCTGCCTTTTCAAGGACAACTTCTGCCAAAGCTATGGCTGACCCAAGGCCATGCTAGCAGGTGCAAGTGGAGGAGTGGGGAATCAAACCCGGTTCTCCCAGATAAGAGTCCGCACACTTAACCACTACACCAAACTGGCTCCATAAGGTATCCATACTCAGGAAATCTATGGTTGGAGAGTCTAACATTTGCTTTGAGATTAAAAAGCTGTGATCAGGAAAGAGAAAAACTGGGCTTCGATGATATGGGGAAGGAATTTCTCCAGATAACTTTCCATTTCCCCACCTATTGTTTTCCCCCACACACACACCTCAGGGGGGATTTTTAATGAACTAAATAGCACAGTGATTAAATCCCCTCCCATATCCACTCTTCATACCTGTGGGCTTTCAATAAAAATAACATAAAAAATGCAGTCTCATTTATCTGGATGAATTTCAGTTGCTGTAGTTTGACGAAGATATGGGCAAGTTACTTGAAGGAATGCCACTCTTCAATTTTTAACATTTGCTCCTCATGGCTCAAAGTAGAGAGCTGAGGGGGGCTATGTGACTGAATCCCGAGAATGGTGATGAACTCTGTGCGGAGGGGTGGCATTCAGAATTTAATCCCTGATGCCAATTTATCTCTTTTGGACAAGGTGTTCAGTTGAGTGGTGGCCAAGCAAGTTCAAGCTCTCTTGGATAAGACAGATTCTTTACTGACCTGATATTGGGCTAGAAACTGCCTTAAGTTGTCTGCACTGGCAACCTTCAGAAGCGCAAGGAAGTGGCAGAGAAATTTATTTAGAATGAAGTTCAGTGAAGGTCAAAAAAGGGGCCAAGAAAGGAGGAAAGCAGATTGTTCATTTTTGTCTGGCTTGGTTTTTCCCTCACCTTCAGGTGCTGTAGGAAACTGGAAGGAACACTTCACAGTGGCCCAGAGTGAACGGATGGATGAAGTCTGTGCTCGGAAACTGGGGGGCACTGGCCTGACCTTCTGCACAGAGCTGTAAGCCCACCTTTATGTTATTCCGTGAAACTTACACCAAAATGTGCCTGGATTGTTTCCTGTGCTAAATAAAATGAACCTCAAACTAAGGCCGACCAAGCTAAATTTTGTGTACAGGGTTTTGTTGTGTTTTCAAGTGTGATTTCTCTCGGTTATGGGTTTCCTTTCATTTGTAAATGAATTTTTGATAGTATCTATTACTGTTAAATTCTATGCAATTGTTGCATTATTATCGCTTTCAGAATTCAGTGAACTGAAGTGCAGGACATAAATATTTGAACTAAATACAATGGGACAGAGCCCCAATCAATATTTTCAGAGGGTTTTTTTTCAAAATACCGAAAAACTTTCTCAGGAAGCAATCTTCAACTTTTCCAGACACAGGACTCACTGAGCATAGGATCCACACCTGCAAGCATGGGATCCACACCTGACATCAGAGTCAAGTGGCAGGAAGAGGAGGAGCCAGATTTGTGATGTTGTCATTCTCATGGCCCAGGCCATGGGCAGCCAACCAAAGGTGCTGGGTTCAGGAACCTCAAACCAAACACCAGAAGGAGTACAATAGTGTACAAGCCAAGGATCAGAGTCTGAAAGGAACTTTCTCCACCACAGAGTGACTTCACCTCCCCCTCCTGCCTATGGATTAGAGAAGATTTATATTAATGGAGAATAGCCTTGATAACAACATCTCTCAACGGACTTGCCTAATGTATTTTGATATATTATGCATAAGCAGGGCTTTTTTTGAGCAGGAACACACAGGAACGCAGTTCCAGCTGGCTTGGCATCAGGGTGTGTGGCCTAATATTCAAATGAGTTCCTGCTGAGCTTTTTCTACAACAAAGTCACATGTCATTTTCAGTATTTTAAAAAAGTTTGTAGGGAAATGTATGCTGAACCTTCCCTTTGGCTACCACTTTGATCCCCAAAGTCCTGCTCTCCACAATGGTCTGAAAAACCCTTTAGCTTCCAGCTAGTAGAAAAGTGGTTAGAGAAGTGTCTAAAGGGCTGGAGCACTTTCCCTATGAAGAAAGGTTGAAACGCTTGGGACTCTTTAGCTTGGAGAAACGTCGACTGCGGGGTGACATGATAGAGGTTTACAAGATAATGCATGGGATGGAGAAAGTAGAGAAAGAAGTACTTTTCTCCCTTGCCCCCCCAGTCGGAATGAAGAGGCAGACACAATTGTTGGGATTTAAACCGGGCCGCTTTATTAGAATTAACAAACATAACTGGCAGGGAAGGGAAAACCAGACCAGACAAGCCCTGGGGTCAACACCTGGACCCCGCCTTGTCCAAAGGGCGAGCCACCCTGCCCCCAGCACAAACCCGCCGTAATCGGGTTGTACTGAGCGGCCAGGCCCGCAGCCATCACCAACCGGGCTGGCATCAATCCCCATGGAAAGATCCAACCAGGTGAGGCTCTCTGTGATCTGCATCACCGTACTGAGCCATTTAGCCCATCTACGGTTCCTGCATACCACCGCACCAACGGTGCTAGGCCATAGGTGCTCCCCTGGAAAACCCAATGGCCAAACCTAATCCAGCCTGCGACCGAACTAATACTCAACAAAACCTAACCTACTAGGCAGTACAAGGTAGGCGAAAAACACCCCCACATAGGCCAATTGTGTGGGAGTGAAAAAATTCCTACCTGGCCCCAAAAGGCGACCGGCATGTACCTGTACTGCCAATGGGAAGGGCGGGCGGGCAGAGAGCCGAAACAAAACTGCGCAATAAGGCGGGAGCCGGGCTTATATAGCCCCAACTCCGCGCCTTGCAAAACACCCGTATGTCGGGTGATATTGGTGCCCCTCCCTCCTTCCGGGGGTGCAAAGACGGCCCCCAGCCTATAGCTTGCCAGCTGGCTCGGCTGGGAAGGGGCCGGACCTTGCCCCCCCAGTCGGAATGAAGAGGCAGACACAATTGTTGGGATTTAAACCGGGCCGCTTTATTAGAATTAACAAACATAACTGGCAGGGAAGGGAAAACCAGACCAGACAAGCCCTGGGGTCAACACCTGGACCCCGCCTTGTCCAAAGGGCGAGCCACCCTGCCCCCAGCACAAACCCGCCGTAATCGGGTTGTACTGAGCGGCCAGGCCCGCAGCCATCACCAACCGGGCTGGCATCAATCCCCATGGAAAGATCCAACCAGGTGAGGCTCTCTGTGATCTGCATCACCGTACTGAGCCGTTTAGCCCATCTACGGTTCCTGCATACCACCGCACCAACGGTGCTAGGCCATAGGTGCTCCCCTGGAAAACCCAATGGCCAAACCTAATCCAGCCACCGCCAATGCCAAGCCTCTGCTTAGGCATTAGCGCCCCAACGGGTGGCCCAGAGCCAACCGCACCCCCTGCCAAACTTCCTCTACAAAGGCCCGGTTACCCAAATCCAATAATTAAACACCATCCGGCCGGTACAGGTCGACTTAAATGACCCGAATGGCCGGATGAGGGGGAAAAACCTAATCCCTCCTCCAAGACCCTGGAAGGGCCCAATTGGCCTTACGTCTGCCCTTGCACTGAGACCGGGCTGGGTGCCCCAGGAGCCGTCCGGCGAAATGGGCAGCCCCAACGGACCATGCTGCGCCCGCGGATGAGAACCCGCCTTCTCTCACCCCGAGCCACAGCACCTGAAAAACAAACCACAATCAGCAACGTGCACAAAATTGGTAAACATTAGGCCGACCCCCTAACCCTCCACGGAGGACTGCCTACCTTGGATCTTTTATCCCCGACAACCTGTTCACCTCAGAGCAAAACCATCCCAGAAATAACTAGCATCAGCCCAGCACGGGTATGTGGCCAACAACCTACTGGGAGCCGGCCGGCGGATGGGGCTGTGGCCCTTTTCCAGGTGGCTGCGAACTGCCGCCTCCGCCTCCGGGGCGCTTACCGCCCGCTCCGGGCTTTGCTCTACTGCAGGCCGACAGTGCGTGGGGCCCACTGCACAGCGGGCACTCGTGACGAAATTTACAGGGCTCCTTGGGGCAGACCCCCTTGGAAGCGAACTCCCAGCACAACAACCGGGAATGATCCGGCTGGCCCGCGGAGACGCGGGCACCTGGGGTAGTCTGTTGTTGCTGTGCTCCCTGCACCAAATGACCGCTGTCGGACCTATCCCCGGAGTTTGGTTTTGCCGGGGCCATCAGCTGCAACCACAGCTGTTGATTTATTTGGTCCCACGGCATTCCGGGATTGACAGCGGCCCGCATCCGGAAGGCTTCGTCGTATTGCAGCCATGCTGCCCCGGCGAAGTCCGTATAAGCCCTATAAACTATGTCTATATATTGAAAGAGGGCGGCCGCCCTGGCCGGCTGTGCCCTTGCGATGACCCCGGCATAGATCAGAAAGCCGGGCAACCAATTCGCCCAGGCCCTGTCAACCTTCCTGCGCTTTATCTTTTCCTTGTCCCTGTCGTCGAGCTCCTCCTTACTTTTTTTTTCGAGCTCCCTGAACAGGAGACCGAAAACATCGACGTACTCCCCACGGAGGATTCTCTCCCGTGTGGCCGCCGTCAGATGATCCCCCAACGGCAAAGAAGTGTCGCCGTAGGGGAGAGCGTGGAAGGGGATACTCGCATAGGGGTTCGGGGGGTAGAACCACCCACCCACTTGAGTTGAAGGCCATGCACCCCGCAACTGGGCCCCCTGCTGACCACCACCTGGCCAAATGCCCGGTGTGGGCAGCGAAGGAGGGGCTGCAGGGGGCGCCCCAGCGCCTACCAGCTGACCAACAGGGGCAGGAACTGCACTGGACAGCAAACTGGGTGTATGAAAACCCAAAGCCCACGGCTGAGCGGGGCCCAACTGTTCGCTGGCACCTGACCACCCGGGCCCCCATCCCACCCCGCCCACCCCCAGCAAATGGGGGGTTGGCTGGGCTGGACCCCAAGGCCAACCTTGAATGGGCAAAGTCATGGGCTTACCACCATCACCCGGAAAGACGCCCGAGCCTCCAGGGGGCCGCGGGCCACCGCTTCCAGATGCCCCTTCGCCCGATGGCACGCCCGAAGGACCTTCCCCTGGATCTTCCACCTGGTCAGTTTCCGGCAGCGCTTCCGGCTCCGACTGCCCGCCCTGTAAAGCAGACAACCTTGCCAACAATTCAGTTTCAAAGGTCAGCCGGGCCGACCGGCTGGTGGCACGGCGACGGCCCTCCCAAATGGGTGAACCTCTGGCCACACGTTCCTGCTCGAGGGCGTCCAATTGGCTAATAATAGCGAGGCGAACCCGCTCACTCTGGCCCTGATCTTCAGTTGGGGCTCCTTGCTGGCCCCGCCCCCGGGGTGGGCGAGCAGGCTGCTTGCCCTTAGACTTACCCTGTCCCTTCTTAGGTGCCATCCTCTAATGGTACCAATGCCCCTAACGGAGACTTACCGGCCACCCAAGGCCCCTTTTCAGCCCCCACCTCCTCCCAGAATAGGAAGAGCAGCAAACACCCCTGTTAATGGGGTGGCCCACACCACAGCTCCAGACACAGAAAGACACCACCCCAGAAACTACCAGCCCCACAAGTAGGGAATGGATGAAGAGAGGGGGAAGGTTGCCAAAGGCACCAGCCCAGGCACCCGGCCCTCAAGCAAAAGAAACCAGGGGGGGGGGGCTGGGGAGGACAGGATGCTCGCCGCGCCACTCAATCCAAGGAAAACAGTGGCCTAATCCCCTCCAAATTATGATGAGAGCGGGCTAGGCTGGGCTATCCAGGTCAGGGCCAGGGGAGGAAAAAACGCCGCACTGTGGTGGCCTGAGACCCCCAGGAGAAGGCTGCTGCCTAATAATGGCCAGTCGCCTGCGCACGCTTGGACCAGGGGCCACTTCGCGCAGCCCTGATTCGGGCTAAGCAATGGGAATAAAATGCCCTTGGGCTGGGAAGCCTTAAGCAGGGAGCGCCGCGCCGACCCGATCCGTCCCGGCCACCCCCGAGCCTCCCCCCCACTGGGCCTTGGCCCCCACGCCTGACTCAGCCTCTGAAGCGCCTCGCCGCGCGAAGCCCCGCCGCGCCGAACAGCTGTTTCTCCGAGGCCGCTGCTACGCCGGCGCGTGTTTCGGCCTTCGCAAGCGCCTCGCAGCGCGAAGCCAACGCCGCGCTGAACAGCTGATCCCCGGAAGGCAAGTTGCTAGGACGACCCTCGTTGCTCAGGCCTAACCCTGAGCTCGGACCAACGTGGCTCTCTCCAGAGAGCCGAAACAAAACTGCGCAATAAGGCGGGAGCCGGGCTTATATAGCCCCAACTCCGCGCCTTGCAAAACACCCGTATGTCGGGTGATATTGGTGCCCCTCCCTCCTTCCGGGGGTGCAAAGACGGCCCCCAGCCTATAGCTTGCCAGCTGGCTCGGCTGGGAAGGGGCCGGACCTTTCTCACAATACAAGAACTCGTGGGCATTCGATGAAATTGCTGAGCAGACAGGTTAAAACGGATAAAAGGAAGTACTTCTTCACCCAAAGGGTGATTAACATGTGGAATTCACTGCCACAGGAGGTGGTGGCGGCCACAAGTATAGCCACCTTCAAGAGGGGTTTAGATAAAAATATGGAGCACAGGTCCATCAGTGGCTATTAGCCACAGTGTATGTGTGTATATAAAATTTTTTGCCACTGTGTGACACAGAGTGTTGGACTTGATGGGCCATTGGCCTGATCCAACACGGCTTCTCTTATGTTCTTATGTTCTTAAAGAGGGAAAGGGCTTTTCACTTCCTATCCATATGCACAGGCTTTTGAAGAGTTACTCTAGTTTAAACACACTGATGGGTCTTGGTAATAAGTCAGAGCTGACTTATGGCAATTCCATAGGGATTTCAAGACAAGAATCCAAAAGAGCTTTTTGCCATTGCCTCTGCATAGCAGCCCTGGACTTCATTAGGGTTTGTAGAATCTTTCGGGATCAAGTGCCGTGTTCTACTGGAGAAAGTTTTCCTTCCAGACGTTTCATTGAGAACGTTGAAACGCTGAGAACGAAACGTCTGGAAGGAAAACTTTCTCCAGTAGAACACGGCACCTGATCCCGAAAGATTCTACAAACCCTAATGATGTTACCAGCCATGAAAACCTGAAATCTTTGATAGCCCTGGACTTCTTTGGTGATCTCTCATCCAAGTACTCACCAGGGCCAGTCCCACTTACCTTCCAAGATCTGATCACATCCGGCTAACTTGTGCCATCCAGGTTGTGGGCTTAGCCTGGCGTAGGGATGACAGCCTCCAGGTGAAACCTGGGGGGTCCCCTGAATTATAGCTCATCTCCAGACCAAAGAGATCGATTCTCCTGAAGAAAATGAATGCTTTGGAGGGTGGACTCTATGGCATTGTACACCACTGATGTCTCTCTGCCTTCCCCAGTCTCCAGGAGTTCCCCAGCCTGGATCTGGCAACCCTGCCTCTCACCCCATCCCTACTGGTGGCCAAGGGGAACTGGGCAATCCTAGCCTGGAGTAATTCTGCAGAGGATTTCTTTCAGTGGACTTATCATACTGATTTGATCTAGGGGAAGACTAGATTTTGAAGGCACAGATGCGTGCCATTGTAACAGGTACCTTGGGCCTGACAGACTCAGACCTCTTCCGCACCTCAGTGTTGCCGCTGTTTACAAGGGACGTTGCATGGCGACACTCTAGTTTTTGGGCTAAGCTCTATGGTTTGATGCCGATTTTACCATAGAATTTTGCCGAAAAACCACAGGGTCACCCCCAGTGTCACTGATGCAATGATGTCACTTCTGGGTGATGTCAGCACATTGGACAATATCATTGCTCACTCCCAGAGTGCCCCTCAATCCCCCTACGGGCCCAATGATCCCACCTGGCAACCTTACTTAAAATAGACAAGGTAATGACTTAATGATCTTCACTTGGTTCACTCAAAACAAGGTTCACTCAAAACAAATTAACTCTCTTCTGCAAAATGCTTTCCCCACCTCCTTTCACACAGACAAGGTCAAATTGCTCCAAATGGCCCTTAAGGATTTTCTCTTGACATCAGTGCCACTTTCCTAATCTGAAGCAGCCCTGGTGAACCACCATTTGCCCCACTGAGGAAACATTAACGGTATCCATAGCAAGACCTCATCACGCCCTTTATGTTTGCCCCGGGAAGGCTATTTCCATTTGGTAAATAGCACAGACAGGAAGACTCAACACACCTCAACCCCAGTCCTTCCTTGCCATTATCTCAATCTAAATGAGAGGCCTATGTTTTTAAAAGAAAAAAAAGGGGAAAGGAGAAAAAATCACTTGGGAGCTCGGTCAAGGAACCCCCTCCATTTTCAGGTATGGTTTGGACTTAAGGCCACACAGTAGGTCCGTGGCAGTCTCCGTGTGCTGTTCCAGCTCCTGTATGTTTGTTTTCCAGAGCTAATCAGGGACCTTTGTGAACATAGCACAAGAGAGGACAAAGTGCAGATTAGCTTCCAGGTCACATACACTCTGAAAGTGTATGTGTGTGTGGTGCCTGTGGGAGAAGCCGCAGCTCCCCTGGACATACAATACCCTTAGCTGCCTATTGGTTTATAAAATCACAAAATCTATCAAGTGACCTGAAGGGAAGGTCCTGGCAAAGTGCTTGGCCCTATCATGCCAGATACTTTAGCCACGTGTGTGCCCCCTCTGCTCCCTCTCCTACAGATACACCCAACCGGTTTCATAGGCCCTGCGCAAACCAGAAAAGGTTTCAGGAAGCCAGAGCAAAAAAAGGCTGAAGTACAGAACTCTGACTTGCCTGAAAGGGGAGTAAAATCAGTAAGTAGCCGTTGCTTTTCTGCAGTAGTGCTTTTGAGCGGCAGTGGCAGCAGGCAGTGGAGGGGCAGCATGGTTTTCTTAGATAAGGGGGGAGGGCAGAATATTCCCATATTTAATAGTATCTCTTTTGTAGGCTTTCTAGAAAATGGATTTCAAATCTGACCTTGAAGAGTTCGACATCAGCCCCATCAAACGGGCAAAACTAGTGGAAGCTGCACATTAGGGTTGCCAAGTCCAATTTAAGAAATATCTGGGGACTTTGGGGGTGGAGCCAGGAGACTTTGGGGTGGAGCCAGGAGACGTTAGGGGTGGAGCCAAGATCAAGGCTGTGACAAGCATAATTGAACTCCAAAGGGAGTTCTGGCCATCACATTTAAAGGGAAAGCACACCTTTTCAATGCCTTCCTTCCATAGGAAATAATGAAGGATAGGGGCACCTTCTTTTGGGGCTCATAGAATTGGACCCCCTAGTCCAATCGTTTTGAAACTTGGGGGATATTTTGGGGAGAGACACTAGATGCTGTACGGAAAATTTGGTGCCTCTACCTCAAAAAACAGCCCCCCTCCAGAGCCCCAGATACCCGCTGATCAATTCTCCATGATTTTCTAAGGGAATAAATCGCCATAGGGAATAAGAGTTCCCCACAGACATTTCCCTCCCCTCCCCCCGCTTTCTGACGACCCTGAAGTGGGGGGAGGGCCTCCAAACCAGGGGATCCCCTGCCCCACCTGGGGATTGGCAACCCTATTGCACATCAATACGGCAGAGCATTGGGGTCTCTTGTGGGCCTTTGCAGCCCAGCCAAAATCTTCTGATCTCCACTTATCCCAAAGCAGGTAGCAGAGCTAGAAGGAGGTTGGGAAATACCTGGAGATTTTGGGGGTGGGGCCTGAGGAGAACAGGGTTGAAGAGGGGAGGGACCTCAGCAGAATACAGTGCCATATAATCCACCTTCCAAAGCAGCCATTTTATCCAGGAGAACTGCTCTTGGTCATCTGGAGCTCAATTGTGGCAACCCTAGCTTGATATGGAACCAGAACCCTGGCAAAACAAAAGGTGGTTGACTATGGAACTGTGGGGATTGGAGGCCAGTGGCTGAATTACCACTTCATTTATCTTCCTCCCTCCCTCAGGGACCACCTGGATCCAGGAAATTGTGGACATGGTCCAACAGGGAGGGGACCCACAGAAATGTGCTCGGGCCCCAACACACAAGCGTATGCCCTACATAGATTTGTTCCTTCCCAGACCCATGACTTCAGGTGAGTAGGAGGTACTGTTTCAGGAAATAGCTGTCTAGTTCTGGGGAAGGTGTTCTCAGCATGAACCCCTCCTGGACTTGCCACCTGGTGTTTCAGGCCTGGAAGATGCAGAGGCTTTACCTTCTCCAAGGACCATCAAAACTCACCTCCCCATTCAACTGGTGCCTCCTTCCTTCTGGGCACAGAACTGCAAGGTCAGGACAACTTGGGGGAGGGGACTGGGGGTAAGGCGGGATTGAATATAATTAATCTCTGGGACTTCTTCACTTCTGGGTTCCCTCTTGTTTCTGCTGTATTTCCACAGGTCATTTATGTGGCTAGGAATGCCAAACACAATGCAGTGGTGTGGCGGGGAAGAGCCCTTGTGTGAGGGTGCAGCGCCTTGCCGCCCCATCCCCACCCTCCCCCATTTTGGGGGGTCTTTTAGGGTACCTTTTACGCCGATCATAGTGGTAAGAGGGCAGCAGGTGCACAGCTGGTGCAAGGTCCGCGGTGCGAGCCGGGCCTCGCCCCCCCCCCCGCTTCACGCACTCTGCGGCGTGACTGAGGTCAAGTGGGGCCCCTAGGGCAGTCAGTGCTCTCGAGTGTGGGCACCCCCTCCCCAATCAGTGCGGCTAGCCCATCCTCGGCATTTGAGCGGGCAAACAAGGCCCATGCGGGCGGCGCGCAGGCCTTCGCCAGCAGTAGCCGGGTGGCAAAAGGCATGGCTCCCAAGAAGGGCCAGGGCACTTCCAAAGGGAAGCAACCCGCTAAGAAACGTACCCAGCGGCCTGCTTCCCCCGTGGACCTGGGTGAGGAGGCCCAGTTGAGGCAAGCCATTATTGGGCAGTTGGAAACCCACGAGCAGCAGAGGGGAGCGGCCGGGGCCCCTACTTGGGAGGGACGACACCGGGCGTCGGCACGTTCCTCTAAAATGACATTTGAGAAGGAAGTTCTTGCTCGCCTTTCTGCCTTACAGGGTGCATCGGCGGATAAGCAGCAGGGGTCAGACCAAGAGGATGAGGCTGATTTGGAGGCAGCAGGCAGTGGAGAACAGCCTACGCCGGGACCTGAAGGGGAAATTCCACATCCAGATCCGGCTGTGGTGGTATCCCCTCCTGTGGTTCCGGGTAAATCACAGACACTGCCCCAGTTGCTGTGCTGGCCGTGGGGTCCGGTGCAGCCGGCCCCCTCCCCACAAGGCTGGGGGGGCTCGGTGACGGCGGCGGCGGGACAGCCTGGGCCTATGGGGTACCTCTTGGGCCTGGGGCCCACCCTGTGCGGCGCCTCAATACCAGGGGGCGATTGGGCCTGTTTCTCACCCCCCCGGGCAGGGGACAGCCACACCCTCAACACAAGGCAGTCCTGCGTCTGTGACGACAGCGAGCATACTGCCCTGGGGGAGTCAGCAGCAGACGCCTCAGCTGGGAGGGTGGCCTGGGTGCCAGTGGGGGACATGGCATTATCCCCCCAATCTGTACGGGTCTATTCCCTTCTATGCCTTGCCATATGGGGATACCACCCTACCGCTAGGCGATCATTTAACGGCAGCGACTAGGGATAAAATATTGAGGGGTGAATACATGGACGTGTTCAGTCTTCTCTTCAGGGAGCTCGAGAAAAAGGACAAAGATGAGCTCGATGATAAGGAGAAAGAGAAGCTGAAGCGCCGTAAGGTGGATAGGACCTGGGCCAACTGGTTGCCGGGTTTCCTGATTTACGTGGGTGTTATTGCCAGGGCACAGCCTACACGGGCTGCAGCGTTGTTTCAATATTGTGACATCGTGCGTATACAGATTTCGTAGGTGCAGCGTGGTTACAATATGACCAGGCCTTCCGGATGCGTGCTGCTGTCAATCCAGGGCTTCCATGGGATCAGATCAACCAGCAGCTCTGGCTCCAGTTGATGTCCCCTGCGAAGCCCAATACGGGGGACAGGGCTGATAGCGGGCACTTAGTACAGAGACAGCAGAGCAGGGCAGGGGCCCGCAGTGTCGCGGGCCAGTCGGTTCAACCCCGGCTGCTTTGCTGGGAATTTACGTCCAAGGGCGTCTGTTCCAGGAATTCCTGCAGATTCAGACACGAATGTCCATTGTGTGGCGGGTCTCACGCCTTCTCAGCCTGCAGTAAATCGAAGGGAGCCAGCAGCCACCTGGAAAAGGGGCCCAGCCCCATTCATCTGAGGGTACTTAGGCGGCTGCTGGCCGGTTACCCCCTGACAGTCGATAAGGAATATTTACTGGCGGGTTTTACTTATGGATTCAGGATTCCTTACCAGGGACCTGGGGTCCCTGGTTCGGCTCCTAATTTGCCCTCTGTAAAGGGGATGAAAAAGATGGTAAGGGATAAGATAGCGAAAGAATGTAGGGAAGGCAGGGTTATTGGCCCATTTGATGCCCCCCCCCCTTGTCCACATTATGGATATCCCCCTTAGGAGTTGTGCTAAGAAGGCGCCGGGGGAATACCGTTTGATACATCATCTATCTTACGCCAAGGGAGGATCGGTGAATGACACCATCCCTGAAGTTTTTTGCTCCGTCAGGTACACCTCCTTTGATCAAGAGATCAAGGTGGTGCGCGCTTGCGGCGTAGGGGCCGAAATGGCAAAATGCGACATTAAGTCTGCATTTCGTCTTCTGCCAGTTCACCCAAAGGATTTTGATTTGTTGGGTTTTGCATTTGAAGGAAAATATTATATGGACAGGGCCTGCCCATGGGTTGTTCTGTGTCCTGTGTGGCTTTTGAAAGATTTAGTTCTTTTATGGAATGGGCAGTCAGGGCCAGGTCAGGGTTGAATGACACCATTCACTACCTGGATGACATCTTTTCGTGGGCCCCGCTGGGTCCGGTCAATGTGCCAGATTACTGCATGCATTTGAGGATCTCGCGCAAGAACTTGGTGTGCCATTGGCACACGAGAAGACAGAGGGCCCCAAGGCAGTCCTTACGTTTTTAGGCATCGAATTGGGCACCGTGCAGCAAACTTCTAGGCTGCCAGCTGACAAGGTTGAGGGCCTTAGGGCCAGGTTGGCCACCCTTAAACAGCAACGCAAGATGTCGCTTTTGGAGCTGCAGCAGTTGGTGGGGCATCTCAACTTTGCATGCAAAGTGGTTGCCCCGGGCAGGGCATTCCTGCGGCGTCTATGCAACGCAATGTTGGCCTTGAAGTCCCCCCACCACAGATTACGGGTGAATGCTGGCATGCGGGGAGACCTGGAAGTGTGGGAGGAATTTTTGAATTCCTTCAATGGAACTTCGTTCTGGCGGGATGATTTGAAGATAGAGGCGGAACTCCAGATCTCCTCCGACGCTTCCGGGGCTACTGGTTTTGGAGTATACTTCAGGGGGCACTGGTGCGCGGAGCAGTGGCCTGATGCGTGGTCGGACAGCGGGTTATGTCGTGACCTAACCTTCTTGGAGTTTTTTCCCATCTTGGTAGCCGTTTGGCTCTGGGGTGATCAGTTGTCCAACCATACAGTGCACTTCTGGTGTGATAACATGGCGGTTGTACATGTTATCAACTCCTTGTCTTCAAAATCAGTCGTGGTGATGAACTTGGTCCGAGCTTTTACTTTACGTTGCTGTGGTTGAATATATTGTTTCTCGCCCGGCACGTCCCAGGAGTTTGTAATGGGGTGGCGGACGCACTATCTCGTCAACAGATGGAGCGTTTTTGCCTACTTGCTCTGGAGGCGGACCAACGACCAGCACGAATGCCACCAGAGCTTTGGCACCTTGAGAGGTGAAAGCCGGTAGGGCAATTCAACTGGCTCTAACGCCTAGCACCAGAAAAGCCTATGGGAGGGCAGAATTACAATTTCGGCGCTTCAGGACAGACGTGGGGCTCTTAGACAGCTGGCCGGTCCCGGTTAGTCAGTCAGTCAGTCAGTCACTTTTTATTTGTATCCCGCCCTCCCCGCCAAAGCGGCTCAGGGCGGCTAACAACAAGAACTTAATGCATACATTGTACAATAATAACAATAAATAACATTTTAACTACAATTGATTAAAATCTATTAAAATTCTAAAAAGACATGATTACCCACATGATTCAGTTTTGTGTGCATCAAAAGGAGAAGGGGTTAAGCCTGAAATCCATTAAGGGGCAATTGGCAGCATTAGCATTCCTTAGTAAAGCCCAGGGTTTCCCCGATTTTACCAGCGATTTCAGGATTAGGAAGATGTTGGAGGGCTGGTTAAGGGAACGGGGGCCCAGGGTCGACCCGCGGCAGCCAATTTCTCCTTTAGTGCTTCAGGGGCTTCACAGGGTATGGCCGGAGGTCTGTTCCTCTTCGTTTGAGGCCTCCCTGTTCCATGCGGCCTCCTTGGTCGCCTTTTTCGGGGCATTATGGATCAGCGAGCTAGTGGTGCAGTCAAAGGGAGACCAGTCCGGCCGGGCCCTAGGGTTTGCTGATGTGAAGTTTGCAGGAGCACAGGTCAAACTGACTGTGTGCCGGTCAAAAACCGATCAATATTAGAGGGGGACAGTACTCGTTATTGGCCAATGCGTTACAGCGGAGCTATGCCCAGTCAGAGCTTTAGAGCAATATATTGCCCATAGGGGAGAGGGCGAGGGACCCTTTTTTAGGCATGCCAATGGCCCTCCCCTCACGAAGTACCAATTTTGGGCAATAACTGGGAGAGCCCTGGCCCAGCTGGGTTTGGGTGGGGTCAAGTTCGGGACCCATTCATTCCGTATAGGGGCCGCATTTACAGCGGCAGCTATGGGATATGCCCCCCCTCCCCGCTATTCAGCAGATGGGCCAGTGGCGTTCCGCTGCTTATAGGTCTTATGTCCGCCCATTGGTCGGTTAAGTTTTCGTATGGTTAGCAAATGTTGCGCGTTGGCATGTTGTTTTCGGTGTCTGACTTCTTTTCTGTTTTTCAGGTGCTGTGGCTCGTAGTGGGAGGCATCGCATCCTCATCTGCGGGCACAGCATGGTGTTTTGGGCGGCCCACCATGCAAGGAGATCCCCGATTGGTACTCAGCTGGGTCTCAGCAAGTGGGCGACAGTGGAGTGGCTTGGGCGCCGTGGCCTGCGTTGGCCAGGCATTATGCCGCTTCTTTTCCAGGAAAGGAAGGCGCCCCCCCCCCCAGATATCCTGGTCATTCACCTGGGTGGGAATGACCTGGGCTTTATGAAGGGCAAGGCCCTGTCCCTGCAAGCACAGGAGGACATGGAAGCCATCAAGTGGAGGTGGCTGGGGGTCCTTTTGATTTGGTCGGCAATTTTGCCGCTCAGGGTCTGGCGGCCCGCCCTACATCCTGGGGCAATCGAGTGGGCCAGATGCAAGGCCAACCGGGCCTTGCAAAAGGCCATGGAAGGGGGCATGGGCATATTCCTCCCCAATCCGGCTATACGGGTCGGGAATCCGGACCTGTACAGACCGGATGGAGTTCATTTATCTGAATTCAGAAACCGGGCCTTTTTGGACAAGCTTAAGAGGGGGTTGCAGGCAGCTCTGGGCTGCCCGGTGGGCGCAAATGCCTAAGCAGAAGCTTGGAATTGGCGGTGGCAGGATGAGGTATTGGCTACAGCATTTGTTTGGGGAGCACCTATGGCTCGGCACCATAGGTGCCCGTGGTCTGTACGAACTGCAGATGGGCTCCATGGCTCAGTGCGGGGAGTGCAGATCACGACAAAACCTCACAGCGGTGGATTCTTCCATTGGGTTGGATATAGGCCTACGTGGAGGTGGCGTTTGAGCCTGGCTGCTCAGCACCAGCCGGATGATATTCGGCTTGGGCTGGGGGCAGGGTGGCTCGCCCTCCTAGGACAAGGCGGGGTCCAGGGTTTGACCCCAGGGCTTATCCTGTTAGGCTTTTGACCTCTTGCCATCCCTGCTCATTCAAGCTGTGTTTAATAAAGCAGCCCTTTTTCATCCAACTTTGTGTCTGCCTCTTTTTCCGATTGGGGGGGCAAATAGTATGGATATACGTTTTATCACAGGAACTAGCTGGGGTTAGTTAGCAGAACATGCTAGGAAATGGGTTAGTTCCTGAAGAAATGGCTACTAAATTTTTCTTCCTTTTTAGAATATAGAAGGTTGAGACTTTTGCTAAGCAGTTGGTGTCACAATTGTATAATAGATGTGGCATATTTTTGTTATACTGTCTTTTTAAATGTTTAAAACCTTTTAAAGTCCACTATTTTCTTTTCAACCCTACAAAAAGTTGTAAATATCAAGTGGTGATGAATGAAGTGGGCAGATGAGAATTCTACACTCACTCTCCACCTTGTGTGTGCAGTTTTGTATGGATCTTGGTCTGACCATGTCCGTGGTTGGTGGGAAGCCAAGGACCGGCATCCAATTCTGTACCTCTTTTATGAAGATATAAAGGAGGTAAGAAACCCCTCCTTCTCTCTGTGTCTCTCTCTTACACACAAACACATGACTCTTTGAGGTAGTTATTTTACCTATGAAGGAGTGCTGCTGCTAGAAGTACCCTAAGGAATTACTTTGTTATGTTGGGTTCTCACAGCAGTGCTTCCGTTAAACAATAAACAACAGCTTAATAGCAGCCCAAAATCCCATCAGCAGTCTTGTCTCTCCCTAGGACCCAGCCCGGGAAATCCAGAAAGTAGCCCAGTTCCTTGGTATAGAGCTCACAGAACCAGTTCTGAAAAGGATCATACACCACACAATGTTTGAGAACATGAAAACCAACCCGATGGCTAATTACAGCACTTTGCCTTCTTCCGTCTTGGACCAAGCTGTGTCGCCTTTCATGAGAAAAAGTGGGTGTTGCAGGCTGACCTGATCTCAGTTCTGAGAGGGGAGGAAAGACCTTTGTGGGAATCATTAGATTTGGGTGCAGAAAGTGACATAACATTCTGGCAGTCATCCTAAAGTAACAAAAGTCAGCTGTAGAAATGTAAACAGTAATTTTGGACTCAGAACATTGTTAAAGGAGGTGGGGTTGATGTAGGCTTCCCAACCCTCCCACCCTGGCGGGGGACCCCAAAATTTCCAGCCTCTTCCCCCGCTACCCAAAAAAACGGAAGCGGGGGGAGGGCGGAAACGGCGCCAAGGAGTATGGCGAGCCGCCCCATCTCGGAGCGGGCAACACCACTGCCAGCTGCCGCCTCTTCTCCGCTTCACCATGGCTGCTCCTCCGAGATGGGCTCAGGCTGGGCCCATCTCGGAGGAGCGGCTGCGGTGGGGCGGGGAAGAGGCGGCAGCAGTGCGGCAGCATCGCCTGCTCTGCTCCGCCTCTGGGGTGGAATCGGAGAAGGGGAAGGTGGAGGGAAGGAAGGCATTTAAAAAGTTGTGAGGTCCCTTTAAGTGTGATGGACAGAACTCCCTTTGGAGTTCAATTGTGCTTGTCACACCCTTGCTCCTAGCTCCACCCCAGTGTCTCCTGGCTCCACCCCCAAAGTCTCCTGGCTCCACCCCCAAAGTCCCCAGATATTTCTGGAATTGGACTTGGCAACCCTAGTTAAAACAAATGTAGTATTATAGAAGCTCCATTTTCTTCCAGCTCAGAATGTCAATGTTCATTTTGGTTCAAACCCACCTCTTCGCAGCACTTTGGCCACAGCCTCATGGACATCTTTGTTCCTGAGGGTGTAAATGATAGGATTGAGGAAAGGGGTGACCACCACATAAAATAAGGCAATGTTTTTGTCACGGTCTGAGGAAGTCTCTGATCGGGGAACCACATATGTAAAAATGACAATTCCATAGAACACTGTAACTACAATGAGGTGGGAAGCACACGTGGAGAAGGCTTTGCGCAATCCAGTGACTGACCGCATTTTCAGCACAGAGAGGACAATGACGACATAGGAGGTCAGAACAACAATAACAGCAATCAGGATGCCAAACCCAGCCAGCACTAAAACAATTGTCTGAGTGATGTGGGTGTCATCACAGGCGAGTTTCAAAACTAACGGCATCTCACACAGGAAGTGGTCGATACAGTTGGGACCACAGTACGCATGGCAAAACGTGCACCCCACATATATTGCACCAAAAATGAAGCCTGCTGCCCAGCAACTGGATGCAAGTTGCATCTGATGCCACCTGTCCATGGCAATTGGATACAGCAAAGGTTGGCAAATGGCCAGGTAACGATCATAGGCCATGATGGCCAGCAGAAGGCACTCAGCAGCACCAAAAGACAAGTAGCCAAACAACTGGGCAGCACAGCGGCTGTAGGAGATGACTCCATTCCCAGCCAAGAGGTGAGCCAGCATTTGGGGCTCTGTGCTGGTGACGTAGCAGATCTCTAGGCCTGAGAGGTGCATCAGGAAGTAGTACATGGGGGTTTGGAGGCAGGAGTCAAACTGTACCAGCAGGATGACCACCATGTTTCCCATAATGGTAAGTAAGTAGATGAGAAGGAGCACTACAAAGAGTAGAAGCTGAGTCTTTCGTTGACTGGAGAATCCCACCAAGATGAATTCTGTGATTGAAGTGAGGTTCTCAGCAATCATTGTGGTCTCCTGCCTGTGGAAATAAGGACATAAGAGAGGGAAAGTGGCATTTCTTGAGATTAGGTAATATATATATTTTTAAAGACATACTTTTGTCCCTGCCAGACTCAAGGAAGCACAGAAGAAGCTCAACAAATTCAGTATTGTGATATGTCCCCATAGAACTAATACCCTCTACTCAAATCTGACAGGCAACATAGTGTAGTAGTTTGGGTGTCAGACTGGGAACTTTTAGACACAGGTTCAGGTCTCCCCTCTGATACGGAAGTTTGGTGGGTGACATGGAGCCAATCACACCCTCTAGTGTAAGCTATCTCATAGGGTCCTCAAACAGTGGGCAGAAGAACAATGAAGGGCAGATTTCAGTACCCATAAACAAACAAAGTTCTCAAAACCCATGTTTCTATGTTTTAACCATGGTCAACTGTGATGAACAGCAGAAATATGCATGCTAAGGACCATTGAGTAACAGCTAATAGAACTCACTCTCATTGGTAGGCTGCTTCGAACTGTCAAAGAAGAGTGGTAGTTAGGCAGTTGGAAAAGTCAGTTATGGAGCTGAGAGGAATTGAAGACTGGCTGGAGAAGAGAGCAGAGGTCTTTTGGAGATGCTCTCTAGACTGTGATAAAATTCACAAGGCAGAGTCTGATGCCAAGCCCATGAAGCGGGGTTTTAAATATTAGAGACTCTTGTGAGAGACTGCTCTCAAAAGTGAAGACCAGTCTCTGTATTTGTTAATCAAATAAACACCTAAAGGGGAAAACAGCCCCTTTGGAAGCTAAATGTCCAAAGGGGGGGAAAGACTGAAAGGCTGGCAGATCAGGCTTTGTAAGAGGCATTTTGAGGGGACTGTATAAGGTCCTCAAAAGGTGTCCACAAGCCCAGGTTACTAGTTTGAAGGGGCAGATAGTATTGATCGTGCCAAGAGGACAAGGTCTAGTGCGGAGACCTTGGTCTTCTACCCATAGGGACAAAGCTTAGCGCACTCAAGTTTGTGGGAAACTGTGAAAGGAAAACCTTAACCAGAAATATAGTCCAGTCATAAAAAGTTAAACCAGTGACATTTGTGAAACCCTGAGAGAAAGTTAAACAACTTTAAGGGAAACACTGTATCAGGTAAAGCCAGTTACCTCAGCAGATGTTTTGTGTGCAAGTTTACTTCTGTTCAATCCTAAACACCTGTGTATATACCAATACCCTTCCCTGCCAGTTTGTTTTAGTAAACCAATTTTTGTTTAATCCATCCCTATGCCTACTGAGTCATTTCCTGGGACATAAATTTTGAATACAGAAGCAACGACAGGGGGATCGACTTTAGTGGAGTGCTGGTTATATCAGCCATGCCCCTTGACATCAACTTTCAATGGTTTCCCTTAGCCCTCTTGCTCCCAGGGTGATCAGTTCTTGCTAAACTGAATTTCTTTCTTCCAGCATGCATGACAATATTACAAAGCAGAGATATGGGCAAGACGGATATGGGCAAGACAATATTACAAAGCAGAGATATGGGCAAGACGGAGGAATTATCTTAACTATACCTCCAAATCTTTTTTTTTTTAAATCTCTAAGGTGCTACTGCCCTGACCTGAATGGCCCAGATTACTTTTTTTTTTTTTCAGATCTCAAAAGGTAAGTAGGATCAGCCCTGGTCAGCATTTAAAGGGAGACCACTGAGAAAGTTCAGGGTCGCTACACAGAGGTAGGCAATGGCAAACCACCTCTAAACGTCTCTTGCCTTCAGAACCCTTGGTCGGCTGCGACTTTAAGGCATTTTCTACCACTAAATGGGCTTTAATCTGGATAGTCCACTTACTTTAATCCAGACGATCTACTGCAGATCAACACACCTCCCCTCTTGACGTGCCTTAACTAACATTTAATTAATTCATCTGTAACATTTTCGATAGATTAACATTAGCTTCACACAGCACTTCCAACACCACTTCAAATCATGCATTCACACAGACATCAGGGAGTGTCCCAGCCTCCTCCATCCTGTGCAAATCAATTTCCCTCAGGTTGGGTATAACCTTACCTTTGTGCTTTCCCCAGGTTTTCCATGATATCGAAGAAAGAGATTTTCATGTCACTGGTTTCAGTAATATGCAACCATGGCCAGATGGAATAAAGAAAGCTTTTTGATGCAAAGTGTTTAAAGGAAACTTGTTTGAATAACAATGATTTCTGAACTCATAGGCATACCCATAAAAACTAGCCACATTCCGATTCAGTTTCCTCTCCGTTTTCTTAATTCTGAGTGACAACATAAATCAAAGTAGAGTTTTTTTCCCAGTATCTACCTCCTGAGGTCCCTTAACTGGAGATGCCACTGATGAAACTTGGGGTCTTCTTGATGCAAAACTGATACCCTATCATAGAAATGTCTCCTTACTTGGACCATCCATGCAAAATCCATGTCATCTTTCCTATGAGGTCCTTGCTGGTTTGAAAGACCTGTCTGTGGTATCCAAAATATTATCTGGTTTGTTCCTCTACTATGAGAATGGTGTTTCCATGTGTTAAGACAGCAATAATGACCTAGAATTAATTACCCACTCGTATCCCCAAAACAGAGAGAAACTATTATGTTACAGACCCAGAGCACGTTGCTTTATTTCCCACTGCTGGAGATCAGAGTCTCTGTAAGGAGAGACGGAAGTCATGATGGCCAATTTTGCCAAGGAGATTCTGTCCTCTCAGGATGAGAGAGCTAGAAACCTAACCGAATCCTAACCGGAACCCTAACCCTAAAGCAGACCAACACAGCTATCCATGAAAGTAAGGGCTTTATGTCTGAAGAAGTGTGCATGCACACGAAAGCTTACGTTCTGAATAAAACTAAGTTGGTGTTAAAGGTGCAATCGACTCCTATTTTATTCTACTGCTTCAGACCAACACGGCTGCCTATTTGGATCTATCTTAAAAGTAAGGCTGAGAGAAAAGCAGAACCAGGCAAGTATTCTATAGTTTGACTGGCAGCCGCTTCCCAATACTACAAGGGGATGAGCTTCCTTGTACTAAAAACACTCAAGGTCCTTTGAGAGTCATACAAAGCCTATTCATCAAATGCTAAGTTGTACGCTACTTTAGTGTCTGTTCCCGTCAGTAATGTCGAATGCCTTCTGAGACGAGGGTCAACACAGGCTAGCTACTTGCTAACTACCCTCTGGATTAGAAGACCAACAGCATGGTGAGTGTTTTTTTTTTCACCATCTGATCACAGAGGTTTGAAGACTCAGGAAGATAATAAAGACTTCAGCTGTATTCCACAGGGACTGCTGTGCTCCCTTTGGGCCTATTAATAATTTGCTATTTGTTTCTTTGTTCCAGAAGCCCCTAATGGAACAAAAACAAGAAAGGAGCGATGCTGTCGGTGCAATCCTGCCAAGTTACAGAGTCTAATGCCATTTATGTCACTTGGGCTAGTTTGGGTGACTCTGCACAGGATTGAGATGAAAATTGCCCAGGTTGTTTTGGGGGGTTATATAGCAATTGGCTTCTTGGGTCATGAAATACATTGCAATGAGTTTTTGATCCACTGCTCATGGAAAGAGAAACACTACAGACGAATCGCATTGAATGATTGTATTTATGAGGAGGAAGCTGAGATCTGAGCATTACCCAGCTCAGGTCCCCAGTAGCTGTTTAAAGGGCACTTGGTGTAATTAGTAGACTGATGAAAGCCACCAAGCAATACACCGTCTTTCAATTTGCAAAAATATATCTTACAAGAGTTGTGTACAACACAAATTAAACGATACAATAATGATAAAGGTCGGCGGTGCTAAGACCTTTTAAAGTGACAGAAACCCCAAAGGGGTAAAAAAAACCCCCTTTTCTCCATATGAATAGATATAAGTCCAAACTTGGAAACAGTCCAACTGGAATTCACAAAATGGGCGCTCCTGAGGAACGTAGCTTCAACTTAGCCGCTTTCTTAAAAGATGTCTCTCTAGATTTTGATGACCTTTCAATTCTTTCTTCAGTTTAACGGCTCAATTATTCAAGAACCCCATGCTACATTCTCTAATCACAGCATCAAGCTTCTCATTTCAGTGTGAACATCAGGGACGTGTGGCCTAATATGCAAAGGAGTTCCTGCTACAAAAAAAGACCTGCTTGGGAGAATGTTCCACCAGGCTGGAAGCAGAGTCAAAAAAGGCTCTGGCTCTGGTTGAGGCTAAGATGTCTTTTGGGACCATCAACAGATGCTGATCTCCTAAGCGTAAGGCTCTCTGGGGGACATATTGGGAGAGACAGGGACATCTCTGCATACGGGGCCCTCTATTAGAGTTCCCCCCTCATATAACCATTCTTGCCACCATACAAAGTTAGCCTTCTGAAGTCTGCCCGCCTCCAAAGACTTGCTTGAGAGTGAATCCAATTGAATGTAGAAAGAGCTGCTTCTGATTAAATTTGCCTAAGATTGCACAATTAACAGCAAAATTCCAGCACTCTGCACCTGTCGCCAATCATTTTGTTTCGAGAAAAGTGTCCCCTGCTGAAAGCAACGGCATGGGGACTTCTGAAAGTTAGTCTTGGGTGTAGGGCCGGTGCGTGGGAGTAGGCAAAGCAGGCAGTTGCCTAGGGCGCCACCTGGCCTAGGGGGCATCACTGGGCGCCCCCTCTCTGACACATGACTCTGGCTCCTGACCACTGTCACTGTCACCGTCTCCTCACCCATCACCAAGCTGCCTTCAACAAAACCAAGCCACCTGCCTCTCCCCAATGTGTGAATTGGCCTCCTACCTCATCCTATCCCACCACCCTCCTTCCTGGTGTGGTTGGCGAGCACTTATTCTCACAATTTTTTTATAACTTAACACATTTAAAAAATAATAATAAAATTAAAAATCACTAAATTAAAAAAGTGAAAAGTTTGGCTCTCTTCACCTAGGGTGATTCACCTAGGGTGCCAGAAAGCCTAGCACCGTCCCTGCTTGGGTGGGTTGTATGTAGTGCTTTACCCAGGGGTGTGGAAATGCCTTCAATATAGCCAAAGAGCTCCTTGCTTTGCATTGCTTCAGGTGGTAGAAACTGCTGTAAAGTCTCAGCTGACTTGCAGCGACCGCTTGGGGGTTTCAAGGAAAGAGCCACTCGTGTGTGATTTACTGTCACCTGTCTCTGTGTTGAAATCAGGGTGCTTTTTTTTTTTTAGCAGGAACTCCTTTGCATATTAGGCCACACCCAGGGCTCTTTTTCTAGCAGGAACTCCTCTGCGTATTAGGCCACACACCCCTAATGTAGCCAATCACCCTGAAGCTTACAGCAGGCCCTGTACTAAGAACCCTCTAAGCTCTTGGAGGATTGGCTACATCGGGGAGGCATGGCCTAATATTCAGAGGAGCTCCTGCAAAAAAAAGAGCCCTGGCCACACCCCTCTCATGTAGCCAGTCTCCTAAGAGCTTGCAGGGCTCTTCTTACAGGACCTGGTCAGGGCTTATATTACATGACCACATGGAAAATGACCCAGGTGGGCAGCCGTGTTGATCTGAAGCAATGGGACAAAGTTGGAGTCCAGGAGCACCTTTAAGACCAACAAAGTTTTATTGACAATGGAAGCTTTTGTATGCTAGAAGCACAGTCCATCAGAAAATAGGATGGAATGGAAAGGAGGCCTACATAATAGAGAGAGTGGGCAGTGAATGAGTATGCAAAGTAGTGGAAATGTTTTTAGCAGGTTAAGAGACTCACAAGTTGGAGTCTGATGATTGCTAGATTGTGTTGACTGTGTAGAAACAACAGCAAAGGCAACAAACATCAGAAATGGAGATTTTATTTATTTTTATTCTGTTTGATTTATAGCCCACCCTTTCCCGAATGGGCTCTAAGCGGGTAACAACAAACAATAATGCAAAGTTGAAATCAGATTCTTATGAAAAAATAATTACCGTTTTTGCACACAGCTTACCTCGCAGTCACAATCCTGTTCCTTCCGCAGCGTCTGTCGGATTTCCCACCATCTGTGCCGGAGTTACAGGAAGTGCCGCGGCTTTTGCGTAGCAAACGTAAACTGGGTTTTAGCAGTTTACGTTTGCTACGCAAAAGACACAGCACCTCCTGTAACTTCGGCACAGAGGGTGGGAAATCCGACCGGACGCTGCGGTGGGAACAGGATTGTGACTGCGAGGTTATCTGTGTGAGAAAACGGTCAATGTAACAGTCTAAAAACAAAGCCAGAATCCATCCCTCTGCCGACTGTTGTTGCTGGTTCTGCCTGCCATGGACCACATTGGTGGTCTCTCCACCAGCCGCAATAGGTAGGGGGAAATAGCCCTGGAATAAGCTAAGCAGAATGGCTTCTGAAGCATGACCATTGACAATCAAGGGTCTTGGCCAAGCTGCACTGACAGAGGAGCAGTGCTGGGCATGCCTTGGTTCTGGCCACTTGCGGCCCACAAGGAAATCTCCCTAAAATGTAAATTCCCTGTCCGCATGGAGGCCAGATGCCACTGGACCCATGTGGAGATTGCTTTTCCACAAGCATAATCAGTTCAAACTCTGAATGCACAAAACAGTTTGATAAGAAACTAAAATCCTCTGAAAACAGCCACTACCACATCTAACTCACACCTCTTCCTATAAGGCTTGTATTTTTAAAAAGTTATTTGATGTAAAATTCTGAAATCTATTTAATTATTTCCGCAGGGCTTTTTTTCCCCCTGGGATAACACAGTGGAAAGGAGTTCTGGAACCTCTTCGTGGAGACAAAATGCTAAAAAAAAAAAGTTTAAAAATTCATGAGGGGCACCCATATTTTTCTCCTTTGTTTCCCTCTTAAGAGTTCCGGCATCTCTTTTTCCAGAAAAAAAGCCCTACATTTCAATATTCTGTCTCCTTCCTACCTCGTTCTACTATATGTGTGGAAGCTGATCTTGTCTTACAGTCAACACTCATTTTGATTCAAATCTACCTCTTCTAAGTGCTCTGGCGACGGCCTCATGGACATCCTTGTTCCTGAGGGTGTAAATGATAGGGTTGAGGAAAGGGGTGATCACCACATAAAACAAGGCAATATTTTTGTCACGGTCTGAGAAAGTCTCTGATCGTGGAATCACATATGTAACAATATCAGTTCCATAGAACACGGTAACTACGATGAGGTGGGAAGCACATGTGGAAAGGGCTTTGTGCAATCCAGTGACTGACCGCATTTGTAACACGGAGAACAGAATGACCACGTAGGAGGTCAGAACAATAACGATAGTAATCAAGATGCCTACCCCAGCCAATACAAAAATAATTGTCTGAGTGACGTGGGTATCATCACAGGCAAGTTTCAGAACTGATGGCATCTCACAGATGAAGTGGTTGATACGGTTGGGACCACAGTAGGAGTGGCGAAAGGTGCACCCCACATATATTGCACCCCCAAGGAAGCCTCCTGCCCAGCAACTGGAGGCAAGGTACATCTGACGCCACCTGTCCATGACAACAGGATACAGCAGAGGTTGACAGATGGCCAGGTAACGGTCATAGGCCATGACGGCCAGCAGAAAGCACTCAGCAGCACCAAAACACAAGTAGCCAAACAGCTGGGCAGCACAACAAGTGTAGGAGATGACTCCATTCCCAGCCAAGAGGTGAGCCAGCATCTGGGGCTCTGTGCTGGTGACATAGCAGATCTCTAGGCTAGAGAGGTGCATGAGGAAGTAGTACATGGGTGATTGGAGGTGGGTATCAAACCATACCAGCAGGATGACCACCAGGTTTCCCAGGATGGTGAGTGAGTAGGTGAGAAGGACCGCTACAAAGAGTAGAAGCTGAGTCTTTCGTTGACTAGAAAGTCCCACCAAGATAAATTCTGTGATTGAGGTGAGGTTCTTAATATCCATTGTGGCCTTCTACCTGTGGAAATAAGAACACCAGAGAGTGAATGTGGCATTTCTTGAGATTAGGTCTGTTTTTTTTTTTCAAAGGGACACTGTTTTGTCCCTGCCAAACTCAAGGAAGCACATAAGAAGCTCAACAAATTCAGCATTGTTATATAAGTCCCCAAAGTAGTCATACTCTCTACATAAATCTCCATGATTCTAACAGGCAACGTTTTATAGTCATTTGATTGTCAGGCTGGGATCTTTGAGACCCATGTTAGGGTCTCCCCACTGCCATAGAAGCTTGCTGGGTGACCTTGTGCCAAATGACACACTCACTCCATTTAAGTTGCCTCACAGGGTCCTTAAATGGTGGGCAGAAGAACAATGAAGGGCAGATTTCAGCCCCCATAAACAAACAAACAGATTTCTCAAAAGCCTGCTCTAACCATGGTTGACTTTCCAAATATACAAAGAAACCATAGTTTCCCTCAGCTCTGTTGCTCCCAGGGCAATCAATTCTTGCTAAATTCAATCTGTCTTTTGGTATGCATGATAATGTTACAAAGACAGAGGAACGGCGGGGGTTGACACAGGAATTCCCCTCCCCCAAAAATCTTCTTGGGGTCTAAGGTGCTTCTGCCCTGACCTGGATGACCCAGACTAGTAAAATCTTGTCAGATCTCAGAAGTTAAGCAGAGTCAGCCATGCCTAGTATTTGGGTGGGAGACCATGAAGAAGGTTCAGGGTTGCTACGCAGAGTCAGACAATGGAAAACCACCTCTATACATCCCACGCATTTAGAACACTCAGTTGGCTGCAACTGGGAAGACAGAGAAGTGGGGAAAACACAGGAATTACCTCAACTAAACCCCACCCACTGACCCCCAAATCTTTTTCATCTCTAAGGTGCTTCTGCCTTGACCTGGATGACTGAGACTAGCATGATCTTCTCAGATCTCAGAAGTTAAGCAGAGACAGCCATGCCTAGTATTTGGATGAGAGACCATGCAGAAAGTGGAAGGCAATGGGAAACCACCTCTGAACATCCCTTGCCTTCAGAAACTTTGGTTGGCTGTGACTTGGAAGGACTTTCCACCGCAAAGGTCCAACTGGAACTGAATCCAGATGTCCTACTGCAGACCAACACAGCTGCCCTCTGAAGCTGCCTTAACCAATATTCAATTAATTTACTTGAAACACTGCCATCAGATTAACACAAACTGTGCCTTCAAACAGCACTTCAGATCATGCATTCACACAGACATCACGGAGTGAGTTGTCCCAGCTTCCCCCTTACTGTGCAAATCAGTTTCCCTCAGGTTGAGCATAATCTTACCCAGGACTTTTTTGGAGCAGGAACGCAGTTCTGGCTGGCTTGGCATCAGGGGGTGTGACTTAATATGCAAATTAATTTCTGCTGGGCTTTCTCTACAAAAAAGCCCCATGTGAAACAATGGTAACATCAGGGAGTGTGGCCTAAAATGCAAATGAGTTCATGCTGGGCTTTTTCTACCAAAAAAAATCTTACCTTTGTGCTTTCCCCAGGTTTTCCTTGACATCCAAGATGGAGATTTCCATGTAAGTGGTTTGAGTAACCTGCGACAATGGCCGGATGGGATTAAGAAAGCTTTTTGATACAAGGGTGTTTTAATGCTCAGGGGGGAACTCACTAGATTGTCAAACATAAAAAAATTAGTTATATTCTGAACCAGTTTCCTCCAGTGTTCCCTCTAAGCTGAGTTAGTGTGAGCTAGCTCACAGATTTTTAGCCTCCAGTTCACACATTTTTGTCCTAGCTCAGGAAAAATGGTCCCAGAGCAAAATGATTTTTGCAGCAACTCAAACTTTCATGCCAGTAGTTCACAAAGTAGAATTTTTGCTCACAAGACTCTGCAGCTTAGAGGGAACATTGGTTTCCTCTCACTTCTCTCAATTCTGAGTGACATCAAAGTAGGGATTTTTCCCAGGACCTGCTTCCTGAGGTCCCTTAGCTGGATGGAATTTGGGGTGATACTCTGCCATCTGGATCTCTCCTTCCCTGGATCTTCTAGCCAAAACCTATGTCATCTCTCCTATGAGGTCCCTGCTTCTTAGTAAGACCCGTCTGTGGTAAACTTGCTTCTTGATGCAAGGTGTTTAATGGTAAGGAGGAAACTCATTTGATTGATAATGTTTTCCAAACACAGATGCACAAACATAAAAAAATTGCCATATTCCAAATCACTTTTCTCTCACTGTTCTCAATTTTTGAGTGACAACAGAAATCGAAGTAGAGGTTTCTGCCAGTACCTACTTCCTGAGATTCTGTAACTGGTAATGCCACTCATGGAACTTGGGATATCCTCGATGTAAAAAAGATACTCAATCACCAAGATATCTCCTTACCTGGATCATCCAGGCAAAACCTATGCCATCTTTCCTATGAGGTCCTTGCTTCTTTGAAAGTCCTCTCTGAATATCAACTGGTTTGTTCCTCTGCTATGAGAACTCTGTTTCCTTGTCTTACAACAGCGCAAATGACCTGAAGACCCTCTGGAATTGATTACCACTAAACCCCCAAAATAGGCAGAAACTGTCCGTGTTACTGAACTGGAGCACGCTGCTTCATTTCTCACTGCTGGAGATCCAAGTCTTTGTAAGGAGCGATGGAAGCCAAGATGGCCAATTTTGCCAAAGAGCTTCTGTTCCCCTAGGACTGAGAGAACTAGAAACCTAACCCTAACCGGAACACAAACCCTGCAGCAGATTAATATGGCTACCCTCAGAAGTAAAGTTGAGAGAAAAGCGGCTTTAGGTGAAATCAGGCAAATACTCCCAAATTTGACTGGTAGCAGTTTCCCAGCACTTTAAGGGGAAGCACTTTAAGCTTCCCAGCACTTTAAAGGACTTTAAAATCCATACAAAGCATATTAGTTGAACTCTAATTTGCATGCTACTTTGGTATCTCTTTCTGTCAGGAATGCTGAATGCCTTCAGAAAGGAGAGTCAACACAGACCGGCTACGAGCCAACTGCTCTCCGGATTAGAAGACTGGCAGCAAGGTGAGTGCTTTTTTTTCACCGTTAAATTCCAAAGGTTTGAAGATTCACACAGATAATAAAACCTCAGCTGTATTCCGCAGGGGCTGCTGCGCTCCCTTAAGGTCTATTAGTAATTTGTTGTTTGTTTCCTCAATTTCTTTGCCTCAGAAGCCCTTAACGGAAGAAAAACAAGAAAGGATGGACATTTTCATTGCTGCATTGCAGAGTCCAGTGCCGCTGATTTCCATAGGGCTGGTTTGGGAGACTGTAGAGGATCATGCTGCAAATGGCACAAGTTGGTTTCTTGGGGTCATGTAGCAATTGGCTTCTTGGGTCATGAAATCCATAGCCATGAATTTTTGATCCGCTGCTCCTGTGAAGGGAAATACTATTTATTTTTTTAAATTTCTACCCCACCCTCCCGGCCAGCACGCTCAGGGCGGTTTACAACATAAGAATTTATAACAATAACCACGTTCCCATTTTTAAAACATCAGTTAAAACCCCAATAAACAATAAGAAGATGGCATTCTGAAAAAGAAAAAGAAGGAATTAAGAACCTAAAAGGTTAATATGCAGTAAGGGCCAAAAATTAAAAGCAGGATCTAAAGTAAAATCATAACCAAGAATACATGTATTTATTACAGCAAGTTAAAAACATTTAGGGGCCCATCGTTAGCCTCTTTCCTTAGTAAAATCGTACAACCACAATGGGAAACCATTTGACCTGTCTCGTTTCGACCTGAAATGGTCTTCTTCAGAGGTCAAACAAATATACACACATAGAGGCTCCTATCACAAAATACAACAAATCGATAAATCAATGCTGGATCAAAAATAAAATAGTTTAATAAAGTGACAAAGGCTAAACAGGGGTGGCTAACGGTAGCTCTCCAGATGTTTTTGGCCTACAACTCCCATCAGCCCCAGCCATCAGCCATGCTGGCTGGGAATGATGGGAGTTGTAGGCAAAAACATCAGGAGAGCTACTGTTGGCCACCCCTGGGCAAAGAGATGTAATTGAGGCCTCTTATAATACAGCCTTATGTCCTGGTCAAGGGCATACACAGGGATTTTTATGTAGAAAAAGCCCAGCAGGAACTAATTTGCATATTAGGGCACACTTCTGACCTCACCATTATTTCACAAAGGGGTTTTTTTGTAGAAATAGCCCAGCAGGAACTCATTGGCATACTAGGCCACCCCCCCTGACACCAAGCCAGCCAGAAGTGCGTTCCTGTGCGTTCTTGCTTTTTTAAAAGCCCTAGGCATACCTGTTGCATCATTTATCTTATTTTATGCCAAAATGGTCCAGAATTGATCAAAGTCAATTTCCTATTAGTCTGAAGAAGTTGGTTGAAATACAGCAGGTGATTATGCTCAGTAATGAGAGTAAATTGCCCCAGCGAGATCACAAAAGTGTGCGCTTGCTGTGTTTATTTTGGTTGCTTTGTGAGAGTGTTTGTTCACTTTCATTTAGTGGAAACGTAGCTGCTGGGGGTGAGAAAATGAAGACTGTATTCAGGGGAACTGCACTGCTGTATTTTTAAATTTATTTTAGGGCATGGTAAAGTCTCCTGGCTCTACCCCCAAAGTCCATGGATATTTTCTGAGTTAGACATGGCAACCCTACATAGACCCCCACTGTCTTCGACATCTATTTTAAAAAAAAACTGACAGGGGGAAGGCCAGCAGTTGGAAGAAGCAATTCCTCCAGGAGTGCACAAGGCAGTAAACTTTCCCTGTGGTGACCAAGCACTGGGCAGTGAGAGACAGAGTCAAGGCCACAGAACTTGAAAGGGAAGCTGAGAGTACTGACCATCCTGGCAGGCAGTCCCTTACAAAGGTCAAGTGGTGGTGGTGGTGAGCTACCCAAGAGGGAAAGAAAATCCTCTCCAGATGTTGAGAAAAATCTTGGAAGGCAGGGCAGAATACGGCCTGCAGGGCATTGCAGCCCGTTTCACCACAAGCCCTATAGAAATCAATGTCAGAGAAACCCTAAAACCTTACTAGGGCAAGAGCACCACCTAGAGCATGGCTGTCAAACCTTCCGCCCATGGGACAGAACTGGCCCACCCAGGGCTTCAATCTGGCTCAAGGCTCTCTTCTACAGCACCCTCCACCCTCTCCCCTGCCTGTCATCATCTTTCTGAGCTCAGGGCTGCCAGACTTCCCAGTTTCCTCAGCCTCGTCTTCACTTGCTTCTCCTCCAGCCCGAAGCTTCACTGGACTCCACTGATTTACGCTGCAGCACAAAAAAAGTTGCAAAGAAAATGTGGAATGGCTGGAAGGAGAGTCTTGCAATGCCCACCAATTTCATGTTTTAACCTCCATGTTTTAACCTCCCACCTCCTGTGGCAGTGAATTCCGCATGTTAATCACCCTTTGGGTGAAGAAGTACCTCCTTTTATCTGTTCTAACCCGACTGCTCAGCTATTTCATTGAATGCCCACGAGTTCTTGTATTGTGAGAAAGGGAGAAAAGTACTTCTTGCTCTACCTTCTCCATCCCATGCATAATCTTCTAAACCTCTACCATGTCACCCAGCAGTCGATGTTTCTCCAAGCTAAAGAGCCCCAAGCGTATTAACCTTTCTTCATAGGGAAAGTGTTCCAAACCTTTAATCATTCTAGTTGCCCTTTTCTGGACTTTTTCCAATGCTATAATATCCTTTTTGAGGTGCGGTGACCAGAATTGTACACAGTATTCTGAGACCGCACCATCGATTTATACAGGGGCATTATGATACTGGCTGATTTGTTTTCAATTCCCTTTCTAATAATTCCCAGCATGGCATTGGCCTTTTTTATTGCAATCGCACACTGTCTTGACATTTTCAGTGAGTTATCCACCAGGACACCAAGATCTCTCTCTTGATCAGTCTCTGCCAGTTCACGCCCCATCAACTTGTATTTGTAGCTGGGATTCTTGGCCCCAATGTGCATTACTTTGCACTTGGCCACACTGAACATCATCTGCCACGTTGACGCCCACTCACCCAGCCTCAACATATCCCTTTGGAGTCCCTCACAATCCTCTCTGGTTCTTACCACCCTGAACAATTTTTTTTTCACATTTAAACATTTTATTGAGGCATAAAAGTAGCTTACTGCCTACTCTCAACTCCAAAATTTATGAACAAGTTAAAGAGCATGGGACCCAGTACTGAGCCCTGCGGCACTCCACTGCTTACCATCCTCCACTGTGAAGACTGCCCATTTATACTCACTCTCTGCTTCTTATTAATTAGACAGTTTTTGATCTACAAGAGGGCCTGTCCTTTTACTCCATGACTCTCCAGCTTACTAAGGAGCCTTTGATGAGGAACTTTATCAAAAGCTTTCTAGAAGTCAAGGTAAACAATATCTATCGGGTCTCCTTTGTCCACATGTTTGTTCACCCCCTCAAAGAAATGTAACAGGTTAGTGAGGCAAGATCTTCCCTTACAGAACCCATGCTGAGACTTCCTCAATAACTCGTGTAACTCATGTTTTCCTAGGCTCAGAGCATTTTATATTTTTATTTTATGGTTTTAGTGTCTGCTGTGACACGTGTGATTTTTCTTGAGGTTTTATTTTAAAAACTGCATTGCCAAATCCCACTATTCCCCCAACTTTCCATGTTAGGCAGGCATCTTTTAAGGGTTGGGGTGGGAGGAGGTTTGGGAGATATCTGTAATCAAAAACTGTTAAATAAAGAAAATATCGCAAAAATGTTAGTGTTTTAAGAATGTTTGTAACTTGCATTGGAGTTCAGAGTGCCATCTGCTAAATCAGCTTGTCACTCTGGAAAGGAGGCGGGCTTTGGTCCAACTCCATTGACCTGTCATAGGGGACTCTTCCCTGACTACAGTTTTCAGTCTTCAGTGGAAACTGGATCCACAGGAGGTTTCATAGAATCATAGAGTTGGAGGGGGGCATACAGGCTCAGTGCCAGATCAGCCTAGTGCAACCCTGACAAACCGGACAGACTTTACAAAGGGACGGTTTGAAATGTTTAAACATCTCAGATTTCTGTAACCATAATAGAAAATCCTGGTACAGGGCTTTTTTGTAGCAGGATGTCCTTTCCATATTAGGCCACACCCTTCTGATGTAGCCAATCCTCTTGGAGCTTACAGTAGGCCCTGTACCAAAAGCCCTGTAAGCTCCTGGAGGATTGGCTACATCAGTGGTGTGTGGCCTAATATGCAAAGGAGTTCCTGCTACAAAAACAAGCCCTGCTACAAAAACAACCACAAGGATTTTTGTGCTCACTTTCACAAGAATTTTCACACAAACACAGACGTAGTCCCCAATAAAGCTACTGGGTGGGGGGATATAAAAAATAAATGTTTATATTATGTATAGTTTATTGAATAAATAATATAATATTTATATTATTTATAGTTCAACTTTCTTGCGGAGACTGAAGCTGCATTGCATGATGGAAGTCAAAACAATCAATAGGATGAGAAGACCTCAAATAAAGCAATGTAAGGCCATCAGGATTACGGAATTCAGAAAGGATAAAGTCTGAGCCCCGTGGTGCCTTTAAGACCAGCAAAATTGCATTCAGGGTGTAAACTTTCATGTGCGAGCACACTCTTTCAAACAGTCTTTGTATGCAATGGCCAGGGCTTGGAATTGAACCCTGTTAAATCATGGGCCCCCAATGGAATGACTGCAGAGCAGAGGTAATGCGCACATGCTGATCACAACAGAACTGCATAGGGTTGCCAATCCCCAGATGGGGGCAGGGGATCCCCTGGTTTAGACGCCTTCCCCCTGCTTCACAGTCACCAGAAAGTGTGTGGGGGGGGCACTCCATTATTTCCTTTGGAGATCAATTGCCATAGGGAATAATGAAGAATTGATCTACGGGTAACTGATGCTTTGAGGGGGGCTGGCTTTTTTTAGATGGAAGCACCAGATTTGCTGCATAGCATCTAGTGCCTCTCCTCAAAACTCCCTCCAAGTTTCAAAGCAATTGGACCAGGCAGTCCAATACTATGAGCCCCAAAATAAGGTGCCCCTATCCTTCATTATTTCCAATGGAGGGAAGGCATTAAAAGGTGTGCGTGTCAGCGTATGAAGTAGAAATGCTTTAACAAGATAGGAACTTGTAGACAGATCATGTTGATCCATAGCTCTGGCAGAGGTTGTCCTTGAAAGGGCAGCTGCTGTGAGAGTCCTCTCCAGCCACACCCACCTCACAGGGTGTCTGTTGTGGGAGAGAAAGAGAAAGGAGATTGTGAGCCGCTCTGAGACTCTTCGGAGTGGAGGGCAGGATATAAATCCAATATCTTCAACTACCTCACAGGGAGTCTGTTGTGGGGGAGGAAGGCAAAGGAGATTGTGAGCCATTCTGAGACTCTTCGGAGTGGAGGGCGGGATATAAATCCAATATCTTCATCTACCTCACAGGGTGTCTGTTGTGGGGGGCGGGGAAGGTAAAGGAGATTGTGAGCCGCTCTGAGACTCTTCGGAGTGGAGGGCGGGATACAAATCCAATATCTTCATCTACCTCACAGGGTGTCTGTTGTGGGGGAGGAAGGTAAAGGAGATTGTGAGCCGCTCTGAGACTCTTCAGAGTGGAGGGCGGGATATAAATCCAATATCTTCATCTACCACACAGGGTGTCTGTTGCGGGGGAGGAAGGGAAAGGAGATTGTGAGCCGCTCTGAGACCCTTCGGAGTGGAGGGCGGGATATAAATCCAATATCTTCATCTACCTCACAGGGTGACTGTTGTGGGGGAAGAAGGTAAAGGAGATTGTCAGCCGCTCTGAGACTCTTCAGAGTGGAGGGCGGGATATAAATTCAATATCTTCTTCTTCATCATCATATTCTTCTATCTGACAGGTAAAGATCACATGACTGGACAAATTGCATCAGCCTGCAGGTGGTGCTTCAGTGACTCAGCATGTCTGTACTGATTGCGCAAAAGGACACATAACTCTGTATATAAGTCTGTCCTATACTTGCCAGTGTGTGCCATTGTGGTATCTGGTGTCTGGCGAAGCAGTTTGTCAGTAAGAACTATGACTGACTATAAGGATTATGTATATATATTGTAAATCAAAATTGTAAATAGAATCATCCTCTGCTGGTGTGTGCATACACTACTTTGAAGCTGCAACATCTACCCTGCTATAAAACTTCCGTCAGTGTGGTCCCTTTAAATGTGATGGCCAGAACTATGCTTGTCACAACATTGCTCCTGGCTCCACCCCAATGTCTCCTGGCTCCATCCCCAAAGTCCTCAGATATTTCTTGAATTGGACTTCACAACCCTAGAACTGCAGCATTCTGCACAAACCGAAGTTTCTGAGGGAAGTCCTGTAGAAAGTTCATTAAAGAAGAATCCTCTCTACATTACTGTGGCTTCTGGATTCTGATGTTAACAGGCTTCATTTGGGGCAGGAGCTCAGAGGAGCAAATCTCTGGAACCTCAACATTTTATTGCCCTCTTTCTTTCTGCCCCACCCCCACCCCCACAAATACTTATCCTACACAATACTTGCTTCTGGGCTCCATTATTCAACTCCCCTGTGAGAATTTTGCTGAACTCTACGATCTGACAAACTTTCTAATATCCCCGACCCAAAAAAAAAAAATGGGAAAAGAACCAAAACATATCAAGCAGACAGATGGAAATCTTTTTCCTGCCACTGTGGCCACAGAGGAGAAAGTCATTTGAAATGTATGATGGGAGTAAGTTTTATTATGACATTTCTAATTCCAGAAGCATTTTAAGGTAGATGCTGAGCTGATATAACTGAGTACACCTTCCGGTGATGTCACGGGTGTGTGGCATATGCAAGCCAGATATGCAAGTGAGCTGTGCTAATGAACTCCAGCACCTCTTTTTCTACGAAATGATCCCTGGATGTTAATACAGGCAGGAGGAAAGGGTCCTTGTAAAGCTTTTCCAAACTGGACGACAGCCTTTCTTCTGCCTCTTTCTGCCAAACTCGGCATCCACTTCTGGAAACCCTGGCTGGAGGGGGGGAAATGGAGGGAGTAGGGTTGCTTGCCAACCTCCAGCTTTGAACACAAGGCACAGAAAGCAGTCACAAAAAGGTCAAAATACAAGATACCTGTAACAAAATTACTAAATATGTATAATAATAGCTTATAATCAGGGCTTTTTTTGTAGCAGGAACTCCTTTGCATATTACGCTACATGAGGATGAATATGTGAGATGTCCTCTTTTCTGCACTCCATTGTATCAATACAGATTTGGACTGCACATGGTTATCATTTGAGTTTTAAAAGAACGCACAGTGTTCCAGCATCTCTCTTTTCCTCCCGTATAATAATCCAAAATGCAGTTCAACAAACAGCAGAACTTTTACTTCTCCAGCAGGGGGCAGCAAATGAATGCAAAATACAAATGTCTTGCCACCACCCCATACACAGCTTGCATTGATACCTTTCTTCCCTATGGGGACACAATTCTGAAGGAAAGAATAAAGAATAAAGTTCGGAATAACTCCTGAAGGAATTCTGGATGAATTAAGGAAGTACAGCTACATGGGTTACTCTTCTAAAAATTACTTTAGTGAGGAGAAATCACAGCTCCTCAAACACTCTCAGAGCAAAATATCTGTGGCCTATAGCAGGGGTGGCCAACAGTAGCGCTTAGGCTTCCCAACCTTCCCGCCCTGGCGGGGGACCCCAGGATTTACAGCCTCTTACCCCGCTCTCCAAAAAAACAGAAGTGGGGGGAACGGCGCCAAGGAGCGTGGCGAGCTGCCCCATCTCGGAGGAGCAGCTAAGGTGAACCGGAGAAGAGGCTGCATCAGCGCAGCGGCGTCGCCCGCTCCGCTCTGCCTCTGAGGTGAAATCAGAGAAGGGGAGGGTGGAGGCAGCCCAGGAGCATTGCGAGCCGCGAGTCTGGGTCCTTCTAGGACCCAGATTCACGGCTCGCCATGCTCCTGGCCTGCCTCCACCCTCCCCTTCTCTGATTTCACCTCAGAGGCGGTGCGGAGTGGACAACGCCGCTACCGACTCTTCTCCGCTTCACCTAGCTCCACCCCCAAAGTCCCCAGAGATTTGTTGATTTGGATTTGGCAACACTAGTAGCGCTCCAGATTTTTCTTGCCTACAACTCCCATCAGTCCCAACCAGCATGGCTGATGGCTGGGGCTGATGGGAGTTGTAGGCAAAAAACATCCGGAGAGCTACCGTTGGCCACCCCTGGCCTATAGAATATTTCTGCATATAAGGGTTGCCTCAGTGCTTAGTTCTCATGGCCCTTTCTGACACGCCCAGGGAAATGCTGATTGCCACTTTGGGGTGGGTCAGAAAGCAATTTTTCTCCAGGCCAGTAGGCCCGGGATCCTGGAGGGTTTTTTTGGTTTTGTTTTTTGGTGTTAGACAAGATGACCCTGGAAGTCCCTCCCACCTCTATGATTCTATGATTTTAAAAAGGAAATCTCACTGATATGTGAAATGTCACAATCATTTAATCGCATCAGGATTCCACCTCATTATCCCCTTATTCTTCAATATATACGGACACCGATGTAGTCTTGTCGAAGCTCCCTTTTCCTCCAGCTAATACTCATTTTTGTTTAAGCCTACCTCTTCGCAGTGCTCTGGCCACTGCCGCATGGACATCCTTGTTCCTCAGGGTATATATGATAGGGTTGAGGAAAGGGGTGAACACCACATAAAATACGGCAATTTTCTTGTCACGGTCTGAAGAAGTCTCTGATTGGGGAATCACATACATAACATAGAGTGTTCCATAGAACAAAGTGACTACTATGAGGTGGGAACCGCATGTGGAGAAGGCTTTTTGCCATCCAGTGGCTGAGCGTATTTGTAACACTGAATAAAGAATAAACCCATAGGAGGTCAGAACAATACAAACTAGCACCAGAAGGCCTAATCCTATAGTTCCAGCAACAATGGCGTGACTGATGTGGGTGTCATCACAGGCGAGTTTCAAGACTAAGGGCAACTCACACATGAAGTGATCCATTTGGTTGGGACCACAATAGAAGTGACAAAAGGTGCACCCCACATGTATTGAGGAACAAAAGAAGCCTCCTACCCAGCAACCAGATGCAAATTTCATCTGGCGCCACCTGTCCATGGCAACAGGATACAGCAGAGGCCGGCAAATGGCCAGGAAACGGTCATAGGCCATGATGCCCAACAGAAAGCATTCAGTACCACCGACAAATAAGGCGACAAATATCTGGGCTGCACAGCGGTTGTAGGAGATGACGCCATTCCCAGCCAGGAGGTGAGCCATCATCTGAGGCTCTGTGCTGGTGACGTAGCAGATTTCTAGGCCTGAGAGGTGTGTGAGGAAGTAGTACATGGGGGTTTGGAGGTGGGAGTCAAAGTGTACCAGCAAGATGACCATTAGTTTCACCAGGATGGTAAGTGTTTAGGCAAAAAGGATCGCTACAAAGAGTAGAAGCTGAGTCTTTCGTTGATTGGAGAATCCCACTAAGATAAATTCTGTGATTGAGGTGAGGTTCTCAGCATCCATTGTGGCCTCCTGCCTTCAGAAATAAGGGCAGCAGAGAGAGAAAACCCCATTTCTTGAGAATAGGTCAGTTCTGGTTTTCAGACAGAATCATCCCCACCAAACTCCAGCAAGCACAAAAGAACCTGAACAAAATCAGCATCGTTAGATTAATTCCCAAAGTAGTAAATCTCTCTACGTGAATGTCCATGACTCTGACTGGCAGCGTGGGATAGTAGCTTGAGTGTTAGGCTGGGATCTTTGAGACCCAGGGGCAGCTCTCCTCTCTGCCATGGAAACTTGCTAGATGAACTTGTACTAGTCATGCCCCCTCAGTCTAAATTACTTCACAGAGTCAGTCAAGATTTATTGTGGCATTGAGCCATTTACAGAAATGTAAAATATTGGGAGCATATTAAGTACTATACATCTGTATCTATCTATCTATCTATCTATCTATCTATCTATCTATCTATCTATCTATCTATCTATCTATCTATCTATCTATTTTCCATCGACAAAGATGGTGAGGGGCGTGGAGACTAAGTCCTGTGAGGAAAGATTGACGGAGCTGGCCACGTTTAGCCTGGAGAGGAGGCTGCTGAGAGGTGATATGCTCACCATCTTCAAGTATTTGAAGGGCTGTCATATAGAGGATGGTGTGGAATTCTTTTCTGTGGCCCCAGAAGGTAGGACCAAAACCAATGGGTTGAAATTAAATCAAAACAGTTTCCAGCTCAACATTAGGAAGAACTTCCTGGTCGTTAGAGCCATTCCTCAGTGGAACAGGCTTCCTCGGGAGGTGGTGGGCTCTCCTTCCTTGGAGGTTTTTAAACTGAGGCTAGATGGCCATCTAACAGCAATGAGGATCCTGTGAATTTAGGGGGAGGTGTTTCTGAGTTTCCTTCATTATGCAGGGGGTTGGACTAGATGACCTTGGAGGTCCCTTCAGAGTCTAGATCTATCTATCTATCTATCTATCTATCTATCTATCTATCTATCTATCTATCTATCTATCTATCTATCTATCTATCTGTCTGTCTGTCTGTCTGTCTGTCTGTCTGTCTGTCTGTCTGTCTGTCTGTCTGTCTGTCTGTCTGTGTGTCTATACACAAACACACACACACACGCACACACAAACATACATACATACATGGGTCTCTTTTAAGGCTATCAATTACATTAAAACTATATTAAAAATCCAATTGAATAGGAGAGAAAAGTTAAAAGAATAACCTTAGTTATTATTACAGAATTAACCGACTTTTCATGATGCTGTAACAGGCTACCCAGAATTTTGCCACAGATCCAGTAGTAGACCAGTTTTCATCAGCCAATCATCGATCACAGCATTTCGAATCTAACCTACCTACCATATCTCCTACAAGGGGTGTTATATATTTATCTCACAATATTTTATATCAGTTAGAACCAGGGTGGTGAGAACCAGAGAGGATTGTGAGGAACTCCAAAGGGATCTGTTGAGGCTGGGTGAGTGGGCGTCAACGTGGCAGATGCGGTTGAATGTGGCCAAGTGCAAAGTAATGCACATTGGGGCCAAGAATCCCAGCTACAAATACAAGTTCATGGTGTGTGAACTGGAAGAGACTGACCAAGAGAGAGATCTTGGGGTCATGGTAGATAACTCACTGAAAATGTCAAGACAGTGTGCGTTTGCAATAAAAAAGGCCAACGCCATGCTGGGAATTAATAGGAAGGGAATTGGAAACAAATCAGCCAGTATCATAATGCCCCTGTATAAATCGATGGTGCTGTCTCATTTGGAGTACTGTGTGCAATTCTGGTTGCCGCACCTCAAAAAGGGTATTATAGCATTGGAGAAAGTCCAGAAAAGGGCAACTAGAATGATTAAAGGGCAGCAACACTTTCCCTATGAAGAAAGGTTGAAACGCTTGGGACTCTTTAGCTTGGAGAAATGTCGACTGCAGGGTGACATGATAGAGGTTTACAAGATAATGCATGGGATGGAGAAAGTAGAGAAAGAAGTACTTTTCTCCCTTTCTCACAATACAAGAACTCGTGGACATTTGATGAAATTGCTGAGCAGACAGGTTAAAACGGATAAAAGGAAGTACTTCTTCACCCAAAGGGTGATTAACATGTGGAATTCACTGCCACAGGAGGTGGCGGCGTCCACAACCATAGCCACCTTCAAGAGTGGTTTAGATAAAAATATGGAGCAGAGGTCCATCAGTGGCTATTAGCCACAGTGTGTGTGTGTGTATACATATAATTTTTTTTGGCCACTGTGTGACACAGAGTGTTGGACTGGATGGGCCATTGGCCTGATCTAACATGGCTTCTCTTATGTTCTTACTGAAACCTATGTGCAATGGTTTCTAGTTCCCCAGAGTTACCCTGACACCTCACCGGGTCTTTCAATGCTGAGCAGAAGAGCAATGAAAGGCAGCCTTCAGTCCCCGTAAGTGAAGTGAATAAATACATTTATCAAATGCTATGGTAAATTACCTTCACTATGGCTGACTTTCCAAATAGATCAAGAAACCATGGTTTCCTTCAGCTCTGTTGCTCCCAAGGCCTCCCATCCTTTCTAAACCACATCTCTGTCTTCTGGCGTGTGTGACAATATTAGGAAGCAAAGAGAGGAGAAAGGCAGAGGAATTGCCTTCACCATATCCACCAAAACCTTTTTTAGTTTCTTAGGTGCTAGTGCCCTGATGTGGATAGCCCAGACCAGCTTGAACTCATCAGATCTCAAAAGCTGAGGGGCCAGCCTTGATTAGTATATTGGTGGGAGACCACAAAGAAAGCCTTGAGTCACCACAGAGAGAAGTCAAGGGCAAACTGCCTCTAAATGTCTCTTGCTTTGAAAACCCTGCAACAAAGGTGGCCAAACTATGGCTCTTTCACACATATTGTGCGGCTCAAGGAGGAACTTTATTTAGGCTTACTCTGAAGTAAGCATGCTTAGTATTGGGACCTCAGTCAGCTTCTGAGTGCTGACCCATAGATAGGCAACTGTTTCAGCCTTGTTTGAAATGGGGAAGGAGGGGGGAAATAGGCAGGCTTGCAAGCTCTTCTCCTCCATCACAGAGGTTGGCCAGAGACCTAAAGCAGGGACAGAGAACGCAAGAGCTCAGGGAACCACTACAAGGAGGGATGAGATTAAACAGGGAGGTGCAGGGTTCCCCCTTAGTTTCATAGTTCTAGTAGGAGTTGTGTTTGCTAGCCTTGGTATCAAGACAAAGAGAGATGCATAATGATGCAAACAGTGGTGTGATTTATACGAACAAAATAGGAGTCGATTGCACCTTTAAGACCAACGTAGTTTTATTCAGAACGTAAGCTTTCGTGTGCTCTCTAAGCACAATTTATTGGATGAGGAATATGGTGAGTGTCTGTTTCCTTCTTTCTCTGCTGCCAAAAAATAATCCCCTAACTTTTCCCTGTGTTGGTTTTATGGGGACTGTTATTCCCAGCATTTGTTTTTTTTAAAGTTTCCTTCTAGCATGGTCATGTTGTAAAGTGCATATATACATTTTTGTGCAAAGAAAGTATCAAGAGTTCTAATAAAGAGGTGTGTAATATTTGTTCAAGTCTTGCGGCTCTCAGACATCTGATGTTTATTCTATGTGACTCTTACGTTAAGCAAGCTTGGCCACCCCTGTCCTACAGGGTCACCACGAGACAGCTACAAGGTCCTACTGTACTCAGACTTGGATATTCTACTGCAGAGCAATACAACTGGCCTCTGGACCCGCCTTAACCAGGGTTTACTTAGTTCATCTGTAATGCTGTCATCAGATTAACATACACCACAACTTCAAAAATCGCTCCAGAGCATCCATTCACATTCACACAGATAGCATGGTGTGAACACTCCTGACTTCCCCCATCCCATGCAAATCAATATCCCATGGGTTGAGTATAATCTTACCTTTGTGCTCTTCCCAGGTGTTCTCTGCTTTCAGTAATATGCTACGACTGTCGGATGGGGTCAAGAAAGCTTTTTGATGCAAGATGTCTTAAGGTCGGGAGAAGGATCACTGATCACCCTCAGTAATTTCCAAACTCAGAGGCACAAATGTAAGAATTAGCCATATCCCGAATCAGGTACCTTTCACCTTCCACAATTTTGAATGACAGCAGAACTCAAGCTGGAACTCAAGCTCAACCCAGTACTTACTTCCTGACGTCCCTCAAGTGGGGATGCCACGGACTGAATTCATGATGTTCTCAATGCAAAACTGATACTCTACTTCTGAGGCATCTCTTTAGCTGCAATCACCAGACAATACCTATGCTGTCTATCCTACGAGGTCTAAGGAGGTTGTTGCTGCTTGGAAAGACCTGTCTGTGGCAGCCTAAATATTAAGAGGTTGATTCCTCTGCTATAACAGCATTTCCTAGTTTTAAGACACCGAGGATGACCTGAAGACCCTCTGGAATTAAATACACACCCCAAAATTGATAGAAACTCTCTGACTTATTGATCTAGAGCGTGCTGCTTTCTTTCCCATGATTGGCGATCAGAGTCACTGCAAGGAGAGAGGGAAGCCACGAGGGCCTTTACCAAGGAGAACTTGACCTCTAGGGCTCAAAAAGCTAGAAACCTAACCCGGACTCTAACCTAATCCTAACCCTACAGCAGACCAACAAAGCTATCCTTAAAACGGAGAGAAGAGCTGCTTTAGACTGAATCAGGAAAGTATTTTCCAGTTTGACGGGCACCAGCCTCGCAGTAATTTAAGTGCATGACTGTTCTTATATTAAACATGCCCAGTGACCTTTGAGATATGTACAAAGCACATACATTGAATTCTAGCTTGCTTGCTACTTTAGTGTCTGTTTCTGCCAAATATGTTTCAAGCCTTCAGAGATGAGGGCCGGCACAGCCCGGCTATCTGCTAAGCTAACCACTCTCCACATTGGAAGACCAACAGCATGGTGAGTGGGTTTTTTTCACCATCTGATCACAAAAGGTTTGAAGATTCTAGAAGATAATAAAGACTTCAGCTGTATTCCACAGGGACTGCTGTGCTCTCTTTGGATCTATTAAAAATTGTTGTTTGCTTCCTTCATGTCTTTGCATCTGAGGCATGTCATGGAAGGAAAACAAGAAAGGGATGGACACGGCTGATGAAATCCTGCAAAGTGACAGCAGTCTAACTTTGATTAGGGTGACTTGGCATAGGGTTGTGATGAAAATGGCACACAAGTTTGCTTTTCAGGTTATAAAACGATTTGCTTTTGGGGTCTTGAAATACATAAAGGTGGAGAAAGGCAGTCCCCTGTGCAAGCACCACTTGTTTCCGACTCTGAGGTGACGTCACATCAGACTTTTTGTGGGGTGATTTTGCCATTGTCTTCCCCAGTCATCTATATTTTACCCCCAGGAAGCTGGGTACTCATTTTACCGACCTCAGAAGGATGGAAGGCTGAGTCAACCTTGAGCCGGCTACCTGAGCCCAGCTTCCGCCAGGATCGAACTCATGTTGTGAGCAGAGCTTGGACTGCAGTACAGCAGCTTACCACTCTGCACCATGAGGCTCCTCTTGAAATACATAGCAATGAATTTTTCATCCAATGGTCATAGAAAGAGAGGTGACTGACCTGGAGAAGCAGAGACGGTCAGCAAGGCACTCGCAGAAGACTCTCGGGGACGTGTTAGTTGAGCCCCGCTCTGAACATGGCAGCCCCGTTGCTGCCAGGGAGCGTGAGGGTCGAGAGGGAACAGGGCACCGGGCTGAGGATAAGGGAAATGCGCCCTCAGAAGGGACCTCTTCTTCGGTTGGTGAGCGGGAATCCTTTCACACCAAGGAACCATCCCTGGGCGGGGAGAGAGGGAGGGTCTTGGTAGTTGGTGATTCGATCCTTAGGCAAGTAGACAGCTTGGTGGCAAAACCACATACTGACCGTATGGTGACTTGCCTGCCTGGTGCGACGGTAGTGGGCATTACGCGTGTAGTAGATAGGCTGATAGACAGTGCTGGGGAGGAGCCTGTGGTCGTGGTGCATGTTAGCACCAATGATGTGGGGAAATGCAGTCGTGAGGTCCTGGAGGAAAAATTTAGGCTGCTAGGTGGGAGACTTAAGGCCAGGACCTCCAAGGTAGCCTTCTCGGAAGTGCTACCTGTTCCACGTGCAGCGCTGGAGAGACAGGCACAAATTAGAAGTCGCAATGTGTGGGTGAGACGATGGTGCAAGGAGGAAGGGTTTAAGTTTGTTAGGCACTGGGATGTTTTCTGGAACAAGTGGGAGCTGTACAAAAAAGAGGGTCTCCACTTGTCCCTGGATGGAAGCAGGCTGCTGGTACTTAAAATCAAAAAGGTGGCAGAGCAGTTTTTAAACTAAATCTAGGGGGAAAGCCGACAGGAGATGAAATGTCTCTGGTTCTGGAAGACTCATCTCAAAGAGATAAACGGTTAGCTCTTACTTTTCTACCGGGTAATGGAACAGAGTTGTCCACTGAGATGATGACAAACAGAATGGACTGCCTGCCAGAGTCTCAAGGCGGCAGGAGGAAGGTGGCGGGCCTAGCTTGCCAAAAAATTATAGATGTTTGTACACAAATGCTAGAAGTCTTCAAAGTAAAATTGGTGAGTTGGAATGTTTAGTGTTGAGAGAAAACATAGACATTGTGGGAATTTCAGAAACTTGATGGAATGAGGAGAATCAGTGGGACACGGTGATTCCTGGATATAAGTTATACCAGAAGGATAGGGAGGGAAGGGTTGGAGGTGGGGTGGCTCTGTATGTCAGAGAGGGCATACGGTCCAGTAAGACTGAGTTCAGAGAATTGGACTCTCTTATTAAAATGCTTTGGGTTGAAATAGAGGGCCCAAAAGGCAATTTAACTATGGGAGTTTGTTATCGCCCACCAAATCAAAAGACAGAGGACGACTATAATATGATGGAAGGCTTAAAGATGGTGGCTAGATGAAAAAACTTTTAACTATCTGCAGATTGATTGGGTCAATATGTGTTCTGGTCGAGAGAAAGAGACTGAGTTTCTAGATGCTCTCAATGACTGTGCTATGGAGCAGATGGTCACAGAACCTACCAGGGGTGGGGCAATCCTGGATTTGGTCCTTAGTAATGCCCAAGACCTGGTGAGAGAAGTGAAAGTGATCACACCACTTGGGAGCAGTGACCATAACGTTATTGATTTCACTATTTGTATAAATAGGGAGTTGCCTCAAAAGACCAGCACAACCACGTTTAACTTTAAAAGGGGTAAATTATCTGACATTAGGAGGCATATGAAGAGGAAACTGAAAGGAAAGGTAAATACAGTCAAAAACCTTGGGGAAGCTTGGAGGCTATTTAAAACTACAATCCTAGAAGCTCAGATAAAATATATACCACAAGTTAGGAAAGGTACAAACAGGTATAAGAGAAGGCCTGCATGGTTAACAAGCAAAGAAATGGAAGCTGTAAAAGGTAAGAAGGACTCCTTTAAGCGGTGGAAAGCTAGTCCAAATGAAATTAATAAAAGGGAACACAGGCAATGGCAAATCAAATGCAAGACTGTGATCAGGCAGGCAGAAAGGGACTATGAGGAGCATATTGCAAAAAACATAAAGACCAACAATAAAAATTTCTTCAAATGTATTAGTAGCAGGAAACCAGCCAGGGAGGCAGTGGGGCCCTTGGATAACTGAGCGGTCAAAGGATTACTGAAGGAGGATAGGGAAATGGCTGAGAAGCTAAATGAATTTTTTGCCTCCATCTTCACTGTGGAAGATGAGAAGTGTTTGCCCGCCCCAGCACCACTTCTATTGGAAGGGGTGTTGAAAGACCTGAGCCAGATTGAGGTGACCAAGAGGAGGTCCTACAACTGATAGACAAATTAAAAACTAATAAGTCACCAGGTCCGGATGGCATACATCCGAGAGTTCTGAAAGAACTCAAAGTTGAACTTGTGGATCTTCTGACAAAAATACGTAATCTTTCACTGAAATCTGCCTCCGTTCCTGAGGACTGGAAGGTAGCAAATGTCACCCTCATCTTTAAAAAGGGTTCCAGAGGAGATGCGGGTAACTACAGGCCAGTCAGTCTGACTTCAATACCGGGAAAGTTGGTAGAAACCATTATCAAGGACAGAATGAGTAGGCACATTGATGAACACGACTTATTGAGGAAGACTCAGCATGGGTTCTGTAAGGAAGATCTTGCCTCACTAACCTGTTACATTACTTTGAGGGGGTGAACAAACATGTGGACAAAGGAGACCCGATAGATATTGTTTACCTTGACTTCCAGAAAGCTTTTGATAAAGTTCCTCATCAAAGGCTCCTTAGTAAGCTCGAGAGTCATAGAGTAAAAGGATAGGTCCTCTTGTAGATCAAAAACCGGCTAATTAATAGGAAGCAGAGAGTGAGTATAAATGGGCAGTCTTCACAGTGGAGGATGGTAAGCAGTGGAGTGCCGCAGGGCTCAGTACTGGGTCCCATGCTCTTTAACTTGTTCATAAATAATTTGGAGTTGAGAGTGAGCAGTGAAATGGCCAAGTTTGCGGATGACACTAAATTGTTCAGGGTGGTAAGAACCAGAGAGGATTGTGAGGAACTCCAAAGGGATCTGTTGATCCCTTTTAAACTCAAATGATAACCACATATATTGCACCCCCAAGGAAGCCTCCTGCCCAGCAACTGGAGGCAAGGTACATCTGACGCCACCTGTCCATGACAACAGGATACAGCAGAGGTTGACAGATGGCCAGGTAATGGTCATAGGCCATGATGGCCAGCAGAAAGCACTCAGCAGCACCAAAACACAAGTAGCCAAACAGCTGGGCAGCACAACGGGTGTAGGAGATGACTCCAATCCCAGCCAAGAGGTGAGCCAGCATCTGGGGCTCTGTGCTGGTGACGTAGCAGATCTCTAGGCTAGAGAGGTGCATGAGGAAGTAGTACATGGGTGATTGGAGGTATTGCTGGTATCAAACCATACTAGCAGGATGACCACCAGGTTTCCCATGATGGTGAGTGAGTAGGTGAGAAGGACCACTACAAAGAGTAGAAGCTGAGTCTTTCGTTGACTAGAAAGTCCCACCAAGATGAATTCTGTGATTGCGGTGAGGTTCTTAATATCCATTGTGGCCTTCTACCTGTGGAAATAAGAACACCAGAGAGTGAATGTGGCATTTCTTGAGATTAGGTCTGGGTTTTTTTCAAAGGGACACTGTTTTGTCCCTGCCAAACTCAAGGAAGCACATAAGAAGCTCAACAAATTCAGCATTGTGATATCAGTCCCCAAAGTAGTCATACTCTATACATAAATCTCCATGAATCTAACAGGCAACGTTTTATAGTCATTTGATTGTCAGGCTGGGATCTTTGAGACCCAGGTTAGGGTCTCCCGACTGCCACAGAAGCTTGCTGGGTGACCTTGTGCCAAATCACTCACTCACTCCATTTAAGTTGCCTCACAGGGTCCTTAAATGGTGGGCAGAAGAACAATGAAGGGCAGATTTCAGCCCCCATAAACAAACAAACAAAGATTTCTCAAAAGCCTGTCTAACCATCATTGACTTTCCAAATATACAAAGAAACCATAGTTTCCCTCAGCTCTGTTGCTCCCAGGGCAATCAATTCTTGCTAAATTCAATCTGTCTTTTGGTATGCATCTAGTGCCTCTCCTCAAAACACCCTCCAAGTTTCAAAGCAATTGGTCCAGGCAGTCCAATACTATGAGCCCCAAAATAAGATGCCCATATCCTTCATTATTTCTAGTGGAGGGAAGGCATTTAAACGGTGTGGGGTCCCATTAAATGTGATTGCCAGAACTCCCTTTGGAGTTCATTTATGCTTGTCAGAACCTTGCTCCTGGCTCCACCCCCAATGTCTCCTGGCTCCACCCCCAAAGTCCTCAGATATTTCTTAAATTGGCAACCCTAGAACTGCAGCATTCTGCACAAACTGAAGTTTCTGAGGGAAGTCCTGTAGAAAGTTCATTAAAGAAAAATCATCTCTACATTACTGTGGCTTCTGGATTCTGATATTATTTGGGGCTTCATCTGGGGCAGGAGCTCAGAGGAGCAGAGCTCTAGAACCTCTACATTTTATTGCACTCTTTCTTTCTGCCCCCCCCACCCCCACAAATACTTATCCTACACAAATACTTGCTTCTGGGCTCCATTATTCAGCCCCCTGTGAGAATTTTGCTGAACTCTAAGATCTGACAAACTTTCTAATATCCCCCCCCCCCAAAAAAAAAAAATGGGAAAAGAACCAAAACACATCAAGCAGACAGATGGAAATCTTCCTCCTGCCACTGTGGCCACATAGGAGAAAGTCATTTGAAATGTATGATGGGAGTAAGTTTTATTATGACAATTCTAATTCCAGAAGCATTTTAAGGTAGATGTTGAGCTGATATAATTGAGTACACCTTCCAGTGATGTCAGGTGTGTGGCATGTGCAAGCCAGTTATGCAAGTGAGCTGTGCTAATGAACTCCAGCACCCCTTTTTCTACGAAATGATCCCTGGATGTTAATATAGGCAGGAGGAAAGGGTCCTTGTAAAGCTTTTCCAAACAGGACGACAGCCTTTCTTCTGCCTCTTTCTGCCAAACTCGGCATCTACTTCTGGAAACCCTGGCTGGAGGGGGGGGGGGGGGTGGAGGGAGTATGGTTGCTTGCCAACCTCCAGCTTTGAACACAAGGCACAGAAAGCAGTCACAAAAAGGTGAAAATACAAGATACCTGTGACAAAATTACTAAATATGTATAATAATAGCTTATAATCAGGGCTTTTTTTGTAGCAGGAACTCCTTTGCATATTAGGTTACATGAGATGAATATGTGAAATGTCCTTTTTTTTCTGCACTCCATTGTATCAATACAGATTTGGACAACACATGGTTATCATTTGAGTTTTAAAAGAATGCACAGTGTTCCAGCATCTCTCTTTTCCTCCCGTATATTATTCCAAAATGCAGTTCAACAAACAGCAGAACTTTTCCTTCTCCAGCAGGGGGCAGCAAATGAATGCAAAATACAAATGTCTTGCCACCACCCCAAACACTGCTTGCAATGTACCTTTCTTCCCTGTGGGGACACGATTCTGAAGGAAAGAATAAAGTTCGGAATAACTCCTGAATGAATTCTGGATGAATTAAGGAAGTACAGCTGCATGATTTTTCTCTTCTAAAAATTACTTGAATGAGGAGAAATCACAGCTCCTCAAACACTCTCAGAGCAAAATATCTGTGGCCTATAGCAGGGGTGGCCAACAGTAGCTCTCCAGAAGTTTTTTGCCTACAACTCCCATCAGTCCCAGCCAGCATGGCTAATGGCTGGGGCTGATGGGAGCTGTAGGCAAAAAGCATCCGGAGAGCTACCGTTGGCCACCCCTGGCCTATAGAATATTTCTTCATATAAGGGTTGCCTCAGTGAAGGGTTTCATCAGGCAGGGTTGCCTCAGTGCTTAGTTCTCATGGCCCTTTCTGACACGCCCAGGGAAATGCTGATTGCCACTTTGGGGTGGGTCAGAAAGCAATTTTTCTCCAGGCCAGTAGGCCCGGGATCCTGGAGGGTTTTTTTTGTTTTTGTTTTTTGGTGTTGGACAAGATGACCCTGGAAGTCCCTCCCACCTCTATGATTCTATGATTTTAAAAAGGAAATCTCACTGATATGTGAAATGTCACAATCATTTAATCGCTTCAGGATTCCACCTCATGATCCCCTTATTCTTCAATATATACGGACACCGATGTAGTCTTGTCGAAGCTCCCTTTTCCTCCAGCTAATACTCATTTTTGTTTAAGCCTACCTCTTCGCAGTGCTCTGGCCACTGCCGCATGGACATCCTTGTTCCTCAGGGTATATATGATAGGGTTGAGGAAAGGGGTGAACACCACATAAAACACGGCAATTTTCCTGTCACGGTCTGAAGAAGTCTCTGATCGGGGAATCACGTACGTAGCAAAGAGTGTTCCATAGAATGAAGTGACTACTATGAGGTGGGAACCGCATGTGGAGAAGGCTTTGCGCAATCCAGTGGCTGAGCGTATTTGTAACACTGAATAAAGAATAAACCCATAGGAGGTCAGAACAATGCAAACTGGCACCAGAAGAACTGACCCTGCAACTACAGAAATAATGGCCTGACTGATGTGGGTGTCATCACAGGCAAGTTTCAAGACAAAGGGCATCTCACACATGAAGTGATCCATTTGGTTGGGACCACAATAGAAGTGACAAAAGGTGCACCCCACATATATTGAGGCACAAAAGAAGCCTGCTGCCCATGAACTGGATGCAAGTTGCGTCTGTTGCCACCTGTCCATGGCAACAGGATACAGCAGAGGCTGGCAAATGGCCAGGAAACGGTCATAGGCCATGATGCCCAACAGAAAGCATTCAGTAGCACCAACAGATAAGGCGACAAATATCTGGGCTGCACAGCGGTTGTAGGAGATGACGCCATTCCCAGCCAGGAGGTGAGCCATCATCTGAGGCTCTGTGCTGGTGACGTAGAAGATCTCTAGGCCTGAGAGGTGTGTGAGGAAGTAGTACATGGGGGTTTGGAGGTGGGAGTCAAACTGTACCAGCAAGATGACCATTAGGTTCACCAGGATGGTAAGTGTGTAGGCAAGAAGGATCGCTACAAAGAATAGAAGCCGAGTCTTTCGTTGATTGGAGAAACCCACTAAGATGAATTCTGTGATTGAGGTGAGGTTCTCAGCATCCATCGTGGCCTCCTGCCTGCAGAAATAAGGGCAGCAGAGAGAGAAAGCCCCATTTCTTGAGATTAGGTCAGTTCTGGTTTTCAGACAGAATCATCCCCACCAAACTCCAGCAAGCACAAAAGAACCTGAACAAGATCAGCAGCGTTAGATTACTTCCCAAAGTAGTAAATCTCTCTACATGAATGTCCATGATTCTGAGAGGCAGCGTGGGATAGTAGCTTGAGTGTTAGGCTGGGATCTTTGAGACCCAGGGGCAGGTCTCCCCTCTGCCATGGAAGCTTGCTAGGTGAACTTGTACTAGTCATGCCCCCTCAGTCTGAATTACCTCACAGAGTCAGTCAGTCAGTCAAGGTTTATTGTGGCATTGAGCCATTTACAGAAATGTAAAATAATGGGAGCATATTAAGTACTATCTATCTATCTATCTATCTATCTATCTATCTATCTATCTATCTATCTATCATCTATCATCATCATCTATTTTCCATCGACAAAGATGGTGAGCGGTCTGGAGACCAAGTCCTGTGAGGAAAGATTGACGGAGCTGGGCATGTTTAGCCTGGAGAGGAGGCTGCTGAGAGGTGATATGATCACCATCATCAAGTATTTGAAGGGCTGTCATATAGAGGATGGTGTGGAATTCTTTTCTGTGGCCCCAGAAGGTAGGACCAAAACCAGTGGGTTGAAATTAAATCAAAAGAGTTTCCAGCTCAACATTAGGAAGAACTTCCTGATCGTTACAGCGATTCCTCAGCGGAACAGGCTTCCTCGGAAGGTGGTGGGCTCTCCTTCCTTGGAGGTTTTTAAACCGAGGCTAGATGGCCATCTGACAGCAATGAGGATCCTGTGAATTTAGGGGGAGGTATTTGTGAGTTTCCTTCATTGTGCAGGGGGTTGGACTAGATGACCCTGGAGGTCCCTTCTGACTCGATCTATCTGTCTGTCTGTCTGTCTATCTATCTATACACAAACACACACACATACATACATACGTACGTACGTACATGGGTCTCTTTTAAGGCTATCAATTACATTAAAACTATATTAAAAATCCAATTGAATAGGAGAGAAAAGATAAAACAATAACCCTAGTTATTATTACAGAATTAACCGACTTTTCCTGATGCTGTAACAGGCTACCCAAAATTTTGCAACAGATCCAGTAGTAGACCAGTTTTCATCAGCCAATCATCGATCACAGCATTCCGAATCTAACCTACCTACCATATCTCCTACAAGGGGTGTAATATATTTATCTCACACTATTTTGTATCAGTGACACCTATGTGCAATGGTTTCTAGTTCCCCAGAGTTACCCTGACACCTCACCGGGTCTTTCAATGCTGAGCAGAAGAGCAATGAAAGGCAGCCTTCAGTCCCCGTAAGTGAAGTGAATAAATACATTTATCAAATGCTATGGTAAATTACCTTCACCATGGCTGACTTTCCAAATAGACCAAGAAACCATGGTTTCCTTCAGCTCTGTTGCTCCCAAGGCCTCCCATCCTTTCTAAACCACATCTCTGTCTTCTGGCGTGTGTGACAATATTAGGAAGCAAAGGGAGGAGAAAGGCAGAGGAATTGCCTTAACCATATCCACCAAAACCTTTTTTAGTTTCTTAGGTGCTAGTGCCCTGATGTGGATAGCCCAGACCAGCTTGAACTCATCAGATCTCAAAAGCTGAGGGGCCAGCCTTGATTAGTATATTGGTGGGAGACCACAAAGAAAGCCTTGAGTCACCACAGAGAGAAGTCAAGGGCAAACTGCCTCTAAATGTCTCTTGCTTTGAAAACCCTGCAACAAAGGTGGCCAAACTATGGCTCTTTCACACATATTGTGTGGCTCAAGGAGGAACTTAATTCAGGCTTACTCTGAAGTAAGCATGCTTAGTATTGGGACCTCAGTCAGCCTCTGAGTGCTGACCCATAGATAGGCAACTGTTTCAGCCTTGTTTGAAATGGGTAAGGAGGGGGGAAATAGGCAGGCTTGCAAGCTCTTCTCCTCCATCACAGAGGTTGGCCAGAGACCTAAAGCAGGGAAAGAGAACGCAAGAGCTGAGGGAGCCACTACAAGGAGGGATGAGATTAAAGAGGGAGGTGCAGGGTTCCCCCTTAGTTTCATAGTTCTAGTAGGAGTTGTGTTTGCTAGCCTTGGTATCAAGACAAAGAGAGATGCATAATGATGCAAACAGTGGTGTGATTTATACGAACAAAATAGGAGTCGATTGCACTTTTAAGACCAACATAGTTTGATTCAGAACGTTAGCTTTCGTGTGCTCTCTAAGCACACTTCATCGGATGAGGAATATGGTGAGTGTGTGTTTCCTTCTTCCTCTGGTGCCAAAAAATAATCCCCTAACTTTTCCCTGTGTTGGTTTTATGGGGACTGTTATTCCCAGCATTTGTGTTTGTTTGTTTGTTTTTTTAAAAAAAGTTTCCTTCTAGCATGGTCATGTTGTAAAGTGCATATATATATTTTTGTGCAAAGAAAGTATCAAGAGTTCTAATAAAGAGGTGTGTTATATTTGTTCAAGTCTTGCGGCTCTCAGACATCTGATGTTTATTCTATATGACTCTTACGTTAAGCAAGTTTGTCCACCCCTGTCCTAAAGGGTCACCACAAGACAGCTACAAGGTCTTACTGTACTCAGACTTGGATATTCTACTGCAGAGCAATACAACTGGACTCTGGACCTGCCTTAACCAGGGTTTACTTAGTTCATCTGTAATGCTGTCATCAGATTAACATACACCACAACTTCAAAAATCGCTCCAGAGCATCCATTCACATTCACACAGATAGCATGGTGTGAGCTCTCCCGACTTCCCCCATCCCATGCAAATCAATATCCCATGGGTTGAGCATAATCTTACCTTTGTGCTCTTCCCAGGTGTTCTCTGCTTTCAGTAATATGCTACGGCTGTCGGATGGGATCAAGAAAGCATTTTGATGCAAGATGTCTTAAGGTCGGGAGAAGGATCACTGATCACCCTCAGTAATTTCCAAACTCAGAGGCACAAATGTAAGAATTAGCCATATCCCGAATCAGGTACCTCTCACCTTCCACAATTTTGAATGACAGCAGAACTCAAGCTCAACCCAGTACTTACTTCCTGACGTCCCTCAAGTGGGGATGCCACGGACTGAATTCAGGATGTTCTCAATGCAAAACTGATACTCTACCACTGAGGCATCTCTTTAGCTGCAATCGCCAGACAATACCTATGCTGTCTATCTTACAAGGTCTAAGGAGGTCGTTGCTGCTTGGAAAGACCTGTCTGTGGCAGCCTAAATATTAAGAGGTTGATTCCTCTGCTATAACAGCATTTCCTAGTTTTAAGACACCGAGCATGACCTGAAGACGCTCTGGAATTAAATACGCACCCCAAAATTGATAGAAACTCTCTGACTTATTGATCTAAAGCGTGCTGCTTTCCTTCCCATGACTGGTGATCAGAGTCACTGCAAGGAGAGATGGAAGCCACGAGGGCCTTTACCAAGGAGAACTTGAACTCTAGGGCTCAAAAAGCTAGAAACCTAACCCGGACTCTAACCTAATCCTAACCCTACAGCAGACCAACAAAGCTATCCTTAAAACGGAGAGAAGAGCTGCTTTAGACTGAATCAGCTCTTCTCTCCGTTTTAAGGATAGCTTTGTTGGTCTGCTGTAGGGTTAGGATTAGGTTAGAGTCCGGGTTAGGTTTCTAGCTTTCTGAGCCCTAGAATCAGGAAAGTATTCTCTAGTTTGACAGGCACCAGCCTCTCAGTAATTTAAGTGAATGACTGTTCTTATATTAAACATGCCCAATGACCTTTGAGATATGTACAAAGCACATACATTGAATTCTAGCTTGCTTGCTTCTTTGGTGTCTGTTTCTGCCAGATATGTTTCAAGCCTTCAGAGATGAGGGCTGGCACAGCCCGGCTATCTGTGAAGCTAACCATTCTCCACATTGGAAGACCGACAGCATGGTGAGTGGGTTTTTTTCACCATCTGATCACAAAGGTTTGAAGATTAAAGAAGATAATAAAGACTTCTGCTGTATTCCACAGGGACTGCTGTGCTCTCTTTGGATCTATTAAAATTGTTGTCCTTCGTGTCTTTGCATCCGAGGCACGTAATGAAAGAAAAACAAGAAAGGGATATACACGGCTGATGAAATCCTGCAAAGCGACAGCAGTCTAACTTTGCATAGGGTGACTTGGCATAGGGTTGTGATGAAAATGGCACACGAGTTTGCTTTTCAGGTTATAAAACGATTTGCTTTTGGGGTCTTGAAATACATAAAGGTGGAGAAAGGCAGTCCCCTGTGCAAGCACCACTTGTTTCCGACTCTGGGGTGACGTCACATCAGACTTTTTGTGGGGTGATTTTGCCATTGTCTTCCCCAGTCATCTATATTTTACCCCCAGGAAGCTGGGTACTCATTTTACCGACCTCAGAAGGATGGAAGGCTGAGTCAACCTTGAGCCGGCTACCTGAGCCCATCTTCCGCCGGGATCGAACTCATGTTGTGAGCAGAGCTTGGCCTGCAGTACAGCAGCTTACCACTCTGCACCATGGGGCTCCTCTTGAAATACATAGCAATGAATTTTTCATCCAATGGTCATAGAAAGAGAGGTGACTGACCTGGAGAAGCAGAGACGGTCAGCAAGGCACTCGCAGAAGACTCTCGGAGACGTGTTAGTTGCGCCCCGCTCTGAACATGGCAGCCCCGTTGCTGCCAGGGAGTGTGAGGGTCGAGAGGGAACAGGGCACCGGGCTGAGGATAAGGGAAATGCGCCCTCAGAAGGGACCTCTTCTTCGGTTGGTGAGCGGGAATCCTTTCACACCAAGGAACCATCCCTGGGCGGGGAGAGAGGGAGGGTCTTGGTAGTTGGTGATTCGATCCTTAGGCAAGTAGACAGCTTGGTGGCAAAACCACATACTGACTGTATGGTGACTTGCCTGCCTGGTGCGACGGTAGTGGGCATTACGCGTGTAGTAGATAGGCTGATAGACAGTGCTGGGGAGGAGCCTGTGGTCGTGGTGCATGTTAGCACCAATGATGTGGGGAAATGCAGTCGTGAGGTCCTGGAGGAAAAATTTGGGCTGCTAGGTGGGAGACTTAAGGCCAGGACCTCCAAGGTAGCCTTCTCGGAAGTGCTACCTGTTCCACGTGCAAGGCTGGAGAGACAGGCACAAATTAGAAGTCTCAATGTGTGGATGAGACGTTGGTGCAAGGAGGCAGGGTTTAAGTTTATTAGGCACTGGGATGCTTTCTGGAACAAGTGGGAGCTGTACCAAAGAGACGGTCTCCACTTGTCCCTGGATGGAACCAGGCTGCTGGCACTTGTGGAAATTTCAGAAACTTGGTGGAATGAGGAGAATCAGTGGGACACGGTGATTCCTGGATATGTTATACTGGAAGGATAGGGAGGGAAGGGTTGGAGATGGGGTAGCTCTGTATGTCAGAGAGGACATATGGTGCAGTAAGACTGAGGTCAGAGAACTGGACTCCCTTATAGAAATGCTTTGGGTTGAAATAGAGGGCCCAAAAGGCAATTTAACTATGGGAGTTTGTTATTGCCCACCAAATCAAAAGACAGAGTACGACTATAATATCTAGAAGGCTTAAAGATGGTGGCTAGATGTAAAAAGAGACTGAGTTTCTAGATGCTCTCAATGACTGAGCTATGGAGCAGATGGGCACAGAACCTACCAGGGGTGGGGCGATCCTGGATTTGGTCCTAAGTAATGCCCAAGACCTGGTGAGAGAAGTGATCACACCGCTTGGGAGCAGTGACCATAACGTTATTGATTTCACTATTTGTATAAATAGGGAGTTGCCTCAAAAGACCAGCACAACCATGTTTAACTTTAAAAGGGGTAAATTCTCTGACATTAGGAGGCATGTGAAGAGGAAACTGAAAGGAAAGGTAAATACAGTCAAAACCCTTGGGGAAGCTTGGAGGCTATTTAAAACTACAATCCTAGAAGCACAGATAAAATATATACCACAAGTTAGGAAAGGTACAAACAGGTATAAGAGAAGGCCTGCATGGGTAAAAAACAAAGTAATGGAAGCTATAAAAGGTAAGAAGGACTCCTTTAAGCGGTGGAAAGCTACTCCAAGTGAAATTAATAAAAGGGAACACAGGGAATGGCAATTGTTTTATTGTTCAACATGGCTTTTGCCACACCCTGTAAGCCACCCTGAGCCTGCCCCGGCGGGGAGGGCGGGGTATAAATAAAATTTTATTATTATTATTATTATTATTAATCAAATGCAAGACTGTGATCAAGCAGGGAAAAAGGGACTATGAGGAGCATATTGCAAAAAACATAAAGACCAACAATAAAAATTTCTTCAAATATATTAGAAGCAGGAAACCAGCCAGGGAGGCAGTGGGGCCCTTGGATGACCGAGGGGTCAAAGGATTACTGAAGCAGGATAGGGAAATGGCTGAGAAGCTAAATGAATTTTTTGCCTCTTCACTGTGAAAGATGAGAAGTGTTTGCCTGCTCCAGAACCACTTCTATTGGAAGGGGTGCTGAAAGACATGAGCCAGATTGAGGTGGCAAGAGAGGAGGTCCTACAACTGATGGATGAATTAAAAACTAATAAGTCACCAGGTCCGGATGGCATACATCCAAGAGTTCTGAAAGAACTCAAAGTTGAACTTGTGGATCTTCTGACAAAAATATGTAATCTTTCATTGTAATCTTTCATTGAAATCTGCCTCTGTTCCTGAGGACTGGAAGGTAGCAAATGTCACCCCCATCTTTAAAAAGGGTTCCAGAGAAGATCCGGGTAACTACAGGCCAGTCAGTCTGACTTCAATACCGGGAAAGTTCGTAGAAACCATTATCAAGGACAGAATGAATAGGCACATTGATGAACATGAGTTATTGAGGAAGACTCAGCATGGGTTCTGTAAGGGAAGATCTTGCCTGACTAACCTGTTACATTACTTTGAGGGGGTGAACAAACATGTGGACAAAGGAGACCTGATAGATATTATTTACCTTGACTTCCAGAAAGCTTTTGATAAAGTTCCTCATCAAAGGCTCCTTAGTAAGCTCGGGAGTCATGGAGTAAAAGGACAGGTCCTCTTGTGGATCAAAAACTGGCTAATTAATAGGAAGCAGAGAGTGAGTATAAATGGGCAGTCTTCATAGTGGAGGATGGTAAGCAGTGGAGTGCCGCAGGGCTCAGTACTGGGTCCCATGCTCTTTAACTTGCTCATAAATGATTTGGAGTTGAGAATGAGCAGTGAAATGGCCAAGTTTGCGGATGACACTAAATTGTTCAGGGTGGTGAGAACCAGAGAGGATTGTGAGGAACTCCAAAGGGATCTGTTGAGGCTGGGTGAGTGGGCGTCAATGTGGCAGATGAGGTTCAATGTGGCCAAGTGCAAAGTAATGCACATTGGGGCCAAAAATCCCAGCTGCAAATACAAGTTGATGGGGTGTGAACTGGCAGAGACTGATCAAGAGAAAGATCTTGGGGTCATCGTAGATAACTCACTGAAAATGTCAAGTCAGTGTGCGATTGCAATAAAAAAAGGCTAACGCCATGCTGGGTATCATTAGGAAAGGAATTGAAAACAAATCAGCCAGTATCATAATGCCCCTGTATAAATCGATGGTGCGGTCTCATTTGGAATACTGTGTGCAATTCTGGTCGCCGCACCTCAAAAAAGATATTATAGCATTGAAAAAAGTGCAGAAAAGAGCAACTAGAATGATTAAAGGTTTGGAACACTTTCCCTATGAAGAAAGGTTAAAATGCTTGGGGCTCTTTAGCTTGGAGAAACGTCGACTGTGGGGTGATATGATAGAGGTTTACAAGATTATGCATGGGATGGAGAAGGTAGAGGAATTCACTGCCACAGGAGGTGATGGTGGCAACAAACATAGCCATCTTCAAGAGGGGGTTAGATAAAAATATGGAGCAGAGGTCCATCAGTGGCTATTAGCCACAGTGTGTATATATATGTGTATATATATATATATATAAATTTTTGGCCACTGTGTGATACAGATTGTTGGACTGGAGGGGCCATTGGCCTGATCCAACATGGCTTCTCTTATGTTCTTATTGCACTCTTTCTTCCTGCCCCCCCACCCCCACAAATACTTTTCCTACACAATACTTGCTTCTGGGCTCCATTATTCAACTCCCCTGTGAGAATTTTGCTGAACTCTACGATCTGACAAACTTTCTAATATCCCCCCCACACACAAAAAAAAAATGGGAAAAGAACCAAAACACATCAAGCAGACAGATGGAAATCTTCCTCCTGCCACTGTGGCCACATAGGAGAAAGTCATTTGAAATGTATGATGGGAGTAAGTTTTATTATGACAATTCTAATTCCAGAAGCATTTTAAGGTAGATGCTGAGCTGATATAACTGAGTACACCTTCTGGTGATGTCGCGGGTGTGTGGCATATGCAAGCCAGTTATGCTAATGAACTCCAGCACCACTTTTTCTACGAAATGATGTTAATACAGGCAGGAGGAAAGGGTCCTTGTAAAGCTTTTCCAAATAGGACGACAGCCTTTCTTCTGCCTCTTTCTGCCAAACTCGGCATCTACTTCTGGAAACCCTGGCTGGAGGGGGGGGGGAATGGAGGGAGTAGGGTTGCTTGCCAACCTCCAGCTTTGAACACAAGGCATAGAAAACAGTCACAAAAAGGTCAGGGCTCAGAAAGGTAAAAACCTAACCAGGACACTAACCTTAACCTAAACCTAACCCTACAGTAGACCAACAAAGAAGAAGAAGAAGATATTGGATTTATATCCCACCCTCCACTCTGAAGAGTCTCAGAGCAGCTCACAATCTCCTTTACTATCCTCCCCCACAACAGACACCCTGTGAGGTAGGTGGGGCTGGAGAGGGCCCTCACAGCAGCTGCACTTTCAAGGACAATCTCTGCCAGGGCTATGGCTGACTCAAGGCCATTCCAGCAGGTGGAAGTGGAGGAGTGGGGAATCAAACCCAGATAAGAGTCCGCACACTTAACCACTACACCAAACTGGCTCTCCCTTAAAACGGAGAGAAGAGCTGCTTTAGACTGAATCAGGAAAGTATTATCTTGTTTGAAGGGCACCAGCCTCGCAGTAATTTAAGTGCATGACTGTTCTTATATTAAACATGCCCAATGACCTTGGAGATATGTACAAAGCACATATATTGAATTCCAGCTTGCATGCTACTTTGGTGTCTGTTTCTGCCAGATACGTTTCAAGCCTTCAGAGATGAGGGCTGGCACAGCCCGGCTATTTGCTAAGCTAACCACTCTCCACATTGGTGAGTGTGTTTGAAGATTCAAGAAGATTTGAAGGTTTGAAGATTCAAGATTTGAATCTTGGTTTGAAGATTCAAGAAGATAATAACGACTTCAGCTGTATTCCACAGGGACTGCTGTGCTCTCTTTGGATCTATTAAAAATTGTTGTTTGCTTCCTTCGTGTCTTTGCATCTGAGGCACGTCATGGAAGGAAAACAAGAAAGGGATGGACACGGCTGATGAAATCCTGCAAAGGGACAGCAGTCTAAAGCCAGATATTTCAATGGGGTTATTCTGGGTGACTTTGCATAGGGTTGTGATGAAAATGGCACACAAGTTTGCATTTCAGGTTATAAAACGATTTGCTTTTTGGGTCTTAAAGTACATAAAGATGGAGAAAGGTAGTCCCCTGTGCAAGCACCAGTCATTTCTGACTTTGGGGTGATGTCGCATCAGACTTTTCATGGGGTGATTTTGCCATTGCCTTCCCCAGTCATCTACATTTTACCCCCAGGAAGCTGGGTATTCATTTTACCGACCTTGGAAAGATGGAAGGCTGAGTCAACCTTGAAATACATAGCAATGAATTTTTCATCCAATGGTCATAGAAAGAGAAACATACAATCCTACTGCATGATTGTATCGATGAGGCAGGAGCTGGACGCTAAGCATTACCAGAATCAGGTCCCCAGTTGGGATGTGCACCTGAAGAATAGTGTGTGTGTGTACCAAACTGGAACTCTCTGCCAGGGGCAGTGATGATCTGTATGCTTGGGGGCGGGGTGCAACAGTGAGAGGGTTTCTAGTGTCCTGGCCTCTCCAGCTGCTTGCTCTTACCCCCATGGCCCCCCTCAGCTCCATCCGCCTGTGACTCTTAGCTACGAGGCTGGTTCTTCTTATGCTCATACTAGGGCAAGAGCACCACCTAGAGTCTTTTGAATCTTGGACCACTGGAGGTTTACACTAAAATCACCCATTCATTTCCATTGCACATTAGACCGCCCTGACTACATTCATCCCTTTTGGACAAGGGGCGGTCCAGTTTGGGCCAGACAACCTATTTGTCATGGAATTTCAGGGCCATTGCCAGACAGTTAATGAGGGTGGGAGTATATATTTTTAAAGAACAAATTGGATTTATATCCCGTCCTCCACTCCAAATCTGAAAGTCTCAGAAAGCCTCACAATCTCCCAGTTTGGTGTCCTGGTTAAGTGCGCGGACTCTTAGCTGGGAGAACTGGATTTGATTCCCCACTCCTCCACTTGCAGCTGCTGGAATGGCCTTGGGTCAGCCATAGTTCTCGCAGAGGTGTCCTTGAAAGGGCAGCTGCTGTGAGAGCCCTCTTGGCCCCACCCACCTCACAAGGTGTCTGTTGTGGGAAAGGAAGATAAAGGAGATTGTGAACTGCTCTAAGACTCTGAAATTCGGAGTGGAGGGCGGGATATAAATCCAATATCTTCTTCTTCTTCTTCTTTTATCTTCCTCCCCCCACAACAGATACCCTGTGAAGTCTGTGGGACTGAAAGAGCTCTCGCAGAAACTACCCTTTCAAGGATAGTTCTCTGAGAGCTATGGCTGATCCAAGCCAATTCCAGCAGCTTCAAGTGGAGGAGTGAGGAATCAAACCTCTGGTTCTCCCAGACAAGAGACCATACACATAACCACTATACCAAACTGGCTCTATATTTCATAACTCTCTGATGGGTAACAGTAGTCTTTGGCATCAGAGATGGAGTTTGGTGTGGCAGTTGCTAAATCACCTTGTCACTCTTGGAAAGGAGGTGGACTTTGGTCCAGTGTCATTGATCTGAAGTATCTGGACCATTGGAAAGCTTTCATGTGCTCATGTGCGTGTGTGTGTGTAGTGTATCGCTAGGATGCCATTACGATATAACGCAAGGACGATAGACCAAGCAAACGCGACCATGTGCAGAGGTGACTGGGCTGCCCCCAGGCGACTCCGCACAGGGCGCGAATCACCCCGCCCATCACAGGCGGTGGCGGGAAGTTTAACTGGCCAGGATTGGGCTGGCCAGCCAGGGAGGTTGTTCCGAGATATTGTATATAAGCGGGGCCCGGCCCGCGTGTTCTCTCTAATGCAACGTGCTCCTAATAAAGAATGTTGCCCTACTTGCGTCTCCCGTCTGAGTACGTTATAGTGAGTGTGTGTGTGTGTGTGTGTGTGTGTGAGAGAGAGAGAGAGAGAGACTAAGAGACAGGGAGGGAAGGAGGGAGGGAAGAAGCAGGAAGCAATAAGCCACTAGGGTTTGTAGACTCTTTCGGGATCAATAAGCCACTGCTTTTCTTGATGAGACTCAAGGTGTGTTACATAACGGATGTCAAAACAATCAATAGGACATTCAGTTCAAACCCTGAATGATAGCTATTTCATATAAAACTAATATTCTCAAAAAAAAAACAAAAACCAGCCACTGGCACATCCAGCCCCCAGCTCTCCCTGTAATGCTTATATTTTTTAAAAAAACTGGAATCAATAGAACGTCATTCTGCTATCTGGTTTGAAATTTTGCAATCTATTTAACCACTTCTATTTCACTGCACTATTTCAGGATTCTGCCTCCTTCCCACCTTATTTTGCTATATGTGTGAAAGCTGACGGAGTCTTGTAGACTTTTTGTTGGCCTCCAGCTATGGATATCAACAATTTCAGTTCAAACACGCCTTTGCAGCGCCCTGGCCACTGCCTCATGAACATCCTTGTTCCTCAGGGTATAAATGATAGGGTTGAGAAAAGGGGTGACCACCACATAAAACAAAGCAATGTTTTTGTCCCGGTCTGAGGAAGCCGTTGATCGGGGAATTGCATATGTAACAATGAGAGTCCCATAGAACACGGTAACTACGATGAGGTGGGAAGTACATGTGGAGAAGGCTTTGCGCAATCCAGTGACTGACTGTATTTGTAACACAGAGAACAGAATGACAACATAGGAGGTCACAACAACAATAATAGGAATCAGAAGGCCTACCCCAGCCAGCACAAAAATAACTGTCTGAGTGACGTGGGTATCGTCACAGGCAAGTTTCAAGACTAACGACATCTCACACATGAAGTGATCAATACGGTTGGGACCACAATAGGAGTGGTGAAAGGTACACCAAACATATATCGCACCCCCAAGGAAGCCTCCTGCCCAGCAACTGGATACAAGGTGCATCCGGCACCACCTGTCCATGACAACAGGATACAGCAGAGGTTGGCAAATGGCCAGGTAACGGTCATAGGCCATGACGGCCAGCAGAAAGCATTCAGCAGCACCAAAAGACAAGTAGACAAACAGCTGGGCAGCACAACGGGTGTAGGAGATGACTCCATTCCCAGCCAGGAGATGAGCCAGCATCTGTGGTTCTGTGCTGGTGACATAGCAGATCTCTAGGCCTGAGAGGTGCATGAGGAAATAATACATGGGGGTTTGGAGGTGGGTGTCAATTTGTACCAGCAGGATGACCACCAGGTTCCCCAGGATGGTAAGTGTGTAGATGAGAAACATCATGACAAAGAGTAGAAGCTGAGTCTTTCGTTGACTAGTGAGTCCCACCAAGATGAATTCTGTGACTGAGGTGAAGTTCTCATCCATTGTGGCTTCCTGCCTGCATAAATAAGGACACCAGAGAGAGAAAGTTACATTTCTTGAGATCAGGTCAATTTTTCTTCTTCTTCTTCTTCTTTTCTTTTGAAGGCACTGTTTTGTCCCCGCCAACCTCAAGGAAGCACACAAGAAGCTCAACAAATTCAGCATTGTGATATCAGTCTCCATAGAAGTAATACTCTCTACTCAAATCCCCATGATTCTGACAGGTATAGTAGTTTGAGTGTCAGATTGAGATCTTTGAAACAGAGGTTCAGGTCTTCCTGAACAAAAGGCCTTAAATGGTGGGCAGAAGAACAATGAAGGGCAGATTTCATTCCTTAGAAATAAATTTATCAAAAAACAAGGTTCACTGCTTTAACCATGGTCAGCTTTCCAAATATACTAAGAAACAATAGTTTCCCTCAGCCCTCTTGCTCTCTGGGCGATCAGTTCTTGTTCAACTTAATTTCTGTCTTCTGGCATGCATGACAATATTACAAAGCAGAGATATGGGGAAGACAGGAGAATTACCTCAAATATAATCCCCAAATTTTTTTGGTCTCTTAGGTGCTACTGCTCTGCCCTGAATGGCCCAGACTAGGGTTGGGTCCAAATGGCTAGTATAAGCCACCTCAGGGACATCCCATGACCAGACCAAAAAAGCACATTCAGATGCACACATTTGGATCCCATCCCACTCCTGCCCTTACCCCGTCCTTATCCGTCATCCTGCCGCCTCAAAAAGCTACTACATACAAAGTGGTAGCCAGAGGTCGTTTTGCAGAAAAATAGGTGGTGGAGCTCATTCAGAGATTGTTATGCAGCTGAACCTACTATTCAATGGACAATGTGGGAAGGAGGAGATGGAACTCTCAGAAAGGTTCAGGGGCTGTTCTCCTGTGAGCTTCCGCTGAATCTGAGGCCTGGTGGTAGCAAATCGATGAGGCACTTCTGGGGTGCCTTTCCCAGCCATCTGAATGGCCAGGGAGTGCCTGGGAAGCAGCATATGAACATATGAAGCTGCCTTATACTGAATCAGACCCTCAGTCCATCAAAGTCAGCAGCTACTCAGGGTCTACTCAGACTGTCAGCAGCTCTCCAGGTCTCAAGCTGAGGTTTTTCTCGCCTACTTGTCTGAACCCTTTTTAGTTGGAGATGCCAGGGATTGAACCTGGGACCTTCTGCTTACCAACCAGATGCTCTACCAGTGAGCCACCATCCCTCCTGTGCAGTCAGGCACCTTAGCAGTGTGACTACTCCTCCAAGGTGCATGCAGCCCATTCCATGTTCCAACAGTTAGCTGTGCATCATCTGGCCACCCGGAGCATTTCTCTTTCTGCCAGTTTACTTCCAGAACAGGAGGCTGCCACCCCAAGCTGGCCATCTGTGCCCAACCTAGCAAAATAATTTCAGATATCTGGAGCTAAGCAAGGTCAGCCATGCTCAATATTTGAATGGGAGACCACCAAGGAAGTTCAGGGTTGCTACACAGAGGCAGGCAGTGGCAAACCACCTCTAAATGTCTCTTGCCTTCAGAACCCTCAGCTGGCTATGACTTTAAGGCATTTTCTACCACAAAGTGGACTTTAGATGGTCCACTTGAATCCAGATGTTCTATTGCAGACCAACACAGCTTCCTTCTGAAACTGCCTTAACCAACATTTCATTAATCCACCTGTAACATTTTCAGGCGAAAGCCAGTTTGGTGTAGTGGTTAAGTGTGCGGACTCTTATCTGGGAGAATCGGGATTGATTCCCCACTTCTCCACTTGCACCTGCTGGAATGGCCTTGGGTCAGCCATAGCTCTCGCAGAATCTTCCTTGAAAGGGCAGCTGCTGTGAGAGCTCTCTCAGCCTCACCCACCTCACAGGGTGTCTGCTGTGGGCGGAGAAGATATAGGAGATTGTAAACCACTCTGAGTCTCTGATTCAGAGAGAAGGGCAGGGTATAAATTTGCAATTCTTCTTCTTCATCAGATTATCATAAACTTCAAACAGCACTGCAAATCATGCATTCACACAGACTTCAGGGAGTGTCCCAGCCTCCCCCATCATTTTCAAATCAGTTTCCCTCAGGTTGAGCATAATCTTACCTTTGTGCTTTCTCCAGGTTTTCCTTCACATCCAAGGCAGATATTTTCATGTCACTGGTTTGAATAATCTGCTACTATGGCCAGAAGGGATTACGAAAGCTTTTTGATACAAGGTGTTTAAAGGTAAGGAGAAAACTCGTTTGATTGTCAGTGATTTCCAGACTCAGAGGCATCAACGTAAAGATGAGCCATGTTGGATTTCCTCTCACTTTTCTCAATTCCAAGTGACAACAATAATCAAAGTAGAGGTTTTCCCAGCACCTGATGTCCCTTAACTGGAGATGCCACTGATGGAAATTGGGATTTCCTCTGTGCCAAACTGATACTCTGCCATCTAGATCTCTCCTTACCTGGACCTTCCAGCCAAAACCTATATCATCTCTCCTATGATGTTCTTGCTTCTTTGAAAGACCTGTCTGGGGTAGCCGGAATATTACGAGGTTTGCTCCTCTGCTATGAGAACTCTATTTCCTCAGTTTACAGCAACAATAATGACCTGAAGACCCTCTGGAATTAATTACTCACTAGTACCCCAAAATAGAAAGAAGCTTTACATGTTGCTGGTCCAGAGCATGCTGCTTCATTTCTCAGTGCTGGAGATCAGAGTCTCTGTAAGGAGAGACAGAAGTCATGATGGCCACATTGGCCAAGGAGAGTCTGTCCCCTAGGGTTGAGAGAGCTAGAAACCTAACCTAATCCTAACCAGAGCCCTAGCCCTACAGCAGAATAACACACAGCTACCCTCAAAAATGAGGTTGAGATAAGAGCTGCTTTAAGTAGAACCCAGCAAGTACTACCCAGTTTGATTAGCAGCAGCTTCCCAGTACTTTAAGGGGATGACTTCCTTTGCACTAAAAACTCCCAGGGTATTCATTGAATTTGAGTTTGTATGCTACTTTGGTGTCTGTTTCTGCCAGGAATGTTGAATGCCTTCTGAAATGAGGGCCAGCACAGGCTGGCTACTTGCTAACTACTCTCCAGGTAAGAAGACAGACAGCATGGTGAGTGGATTTTTTGTTAGAGTATTTTGCACGCAGCAGAAGAGCTGAAGGAGAGGGACAGGCAAAACACAGGAATTAATAGACAAGAGAAACAGCTGTATTCAATGGTAGATATATTTACCAGTGAAAGTATCCAATATTCAGAGTCGTTGCCAGGCCAAGGTCATACACAGTAATCAGTACACACTTCAGTAGATAACAGTATACAGCAGTAAGTATACACAGCACGATCCAAGCACAGTAGCATAGGATCCAACACCAGCAGTGATCGCTGCCACCCAGATAGCGGGCCTCACAGAACCCACAATCCTTACAGGCAGACTGAGCAGGCTCACTGAGCTTCCCTAAGTACACGTACCAATCATCAGGGTTGCATCAGCTCTGTGAGTCAGCACAAAGCCTAATTACAGGTGAGGTCATCCCACCTTACCTCAGTAACAGGTAACAGCTGGATCATGATGCAGCATGACTCAGCATGACATTGCAGAAACAACATTACTATTACTAAGATGGAGTCAGTCAGCCATTTTAGGACTGAGTTCCAACATTCTCCTCTTAATAGTTCTGTTCGTTTCTCAATCCGAGCTTTTTACAGTGCTCATTATGCTTTTCCATAGTCTGGGGTTTCGTAAACATATCTGCTGTATTGTGGCCAGTATCACAATACCTTATGTTTATCAACCCTTCCATGATACATGATCTGACATTCTGGTACCTTATGTCAGTGTATCTATTCCTTGTCTTTACTCCTTCTGCTTTTGCAATCTCAATCACAGCTTGATTGTCTTCCAGAACTTCAACAGGCTTCTCTGCCTCTATATGCAGATCCTTTAGTAGCTGTCTAAACCATTCTACCTCAGTACAAGCAGTAGAAAGGGCGCAGAACTCTGCTTCTGTGGTGGACAAGGCAACCACACGCTGCTTTTGTGTCTTCCAGCATACTAATACCTCTCCCAAATATATGGAAAGACCTGTTGTTGACTTTCTGGTTTCACAGTCACTTGCAAAACTTGCATCTGTATACACTTTCAGTGCTAGCTCCCCCCTAGGTTCGATATAAAGACACCAGTCAGCAGTGTTCTTTAAATATCTCAACACTCGCTTAGCAGCAATCCAGTGATTCTGCTTAGGGTTCTGGGTAGCTCTTGCCAACAGATTACAGGCTACTGATATGTCTGGCCGTGTCCAATTACTGATATAGCTCAGACTACCAATTAACGACCTGTACATTTCAACATTACATGGTGGGCTATCTGTAACATCATTTACAAAGCCAGTCACCATAGGGGTTGAAACAGTTTTGCAATCAGTCATCTTGTACTTGTCCAACAAATCTATGATTTTAGGTTTTTGTGACAGTTTAAAACCTTGTGTAGTTTTTGCAATATCTACACCCACATAGGTCTGTACAGTACCAAGATTCCTCAGTTTAAACTTCTTACTTAAGGCTGAAACAATATCATCTGTTTGTTTCTTTGTCTTGGTTAGAATCCCCAAGTCATCCACAAAAGTAAGAACAATACATCTTGTTTCACCACTTCCCTTGGTAAACACACATGGGTCAGCAATGCTCTGGGTAAACCCTAGCTGTTTAAGTGTACCCACTAGGCATTTTGACCATTGATGACCACTTTGCTTTAGACCATACAAGCTCTTATTTAGCAACCAGTATCCCTTTCCAGTACCAGGAATACCTTCTGGTCTCTTTAAATAAATTTGGTGCTCCAAATTAGCATTTAGGTATGCCACACAGACATCCAAATGGGTAAAATGGAGTTTTTCTCTAGCTGCCACAGTTAACGCAGTCAGAAGTGAACTGCTCTTTAACGTTGGAGCAAACACTTCGTCATAAGTCTCATTAGTCTGTCTGCAACCTTGTGCTACAAGCCTCGCCTTATACTTTTTTCCCCCAGACTGGTCTGTTTTCACCTTGTATACCCATCTAGTGCCTATGGGTTTTACACCAGCAGGTACAGTATCAGTCTCAACATAAACATTTAAACGTTTCAGGGAAGAAAGTTCATCGTCCATAGCAGCCTTCCAGTTACACTGCTCTTCCATGGACAAAGAGAAAATGTCAGTATATTTCTCAGGCTCATGTATAGCAGACATTACAGGACTAAATCTCTCAGGAGCTCTTCTTTCACGTGTAGATCTCCTCAATGCAGGCTCATCAGTTGGCACATTCCTCCCGGATGATTCCTCACGAGTAGGCTTCTCCTCCATCTCCTCGTCAGGCATCTCTTCTTTTGGGGTTAACTCAGCCGCCTCTCCCTCCTCTGGGTTGCTAGGCATCGAGCTGACTTGTAACCGGATTCCTTGGTCACCCTCAGGACAGAACGCTGGCGATTGGGTGCAACGATCCCAGCCCTCTGATCTCTCCAGAAACGTGGCTGAAGCACTAATCACCACCTCACGACTGTCGAGTGTGCCAAAACGATAACAGCTCCCGTTTCTCTCATACCCGAGAAACCTCATACGTCTAGCCTTCAGTTGGCCTTTACGTCTGAGCTGTTGAGGAATATGAACAAAAGCTGTAACTCCAAATACATGCAAATTTGCCAAGTTAGTTACCTTGTCATGCCATAGGCTTGCCGGTATTTTGCCAGTAGATGAACACCAAACTCTGTTCAGGTTGTAGTTGGCACAGCACATAGCCTCTGCCCAAAATCTCCAGGGCATATCTGCATCACGTAACATACACTGGCACATGTCTTGCAATGTACGGCCTCTTCTCTCACAAAAAGCATTATGGGTAGGTCTGTACGGAGCAGTCAAACGGTGCTCAATCCCAAGCTCTGCAAACAAACTTTGAAAACGTTTATTAACAAATTCCGAGCCTCTATCAGAAATAATGCATGCAGGCACATTTCCAGTTTTTCTCTTAACAAACCTTAGCCAATTCTGCATATTTTGAAAGGTTTCAGTTTTAGCTTTCAACAGGTAAACAAAACCATACCTTGAATAGTGATCTTCTATACTTAAGACATATTTGGCCCCGCCCACTGACTCCTTAAAGGGCCCTATCAGGTCTAAGAACACTAGGTCAAGAGGTTTCTTACTAGTAAATTTACTTGGAGTACGCACAGGAGCTTTTGTAGACTTCACAAGCTTGCAGATTTCACAGTCAAGAAATTCCTTGCAAGGTTTAAGATTAATACCTTCTGCCTGTTCAACAGTCTTCTTTAGAGCAGGAAAACCAGCATGGCCTAATTTCCTGTGTAAAAGATGACAGCAATTATCATGCACTGGTTTATTTACACAGACGTTATTACACGTTTGTACCTTGGTATGCAAGAAGTATAAATCTTCCTTCAACATTGCCTTTACACACACACCGTCTTTGGTCCTCAGCTCACAGCACGAGGTGTCAAATTGCAGTTTGAAACCTTCCCTGCACAGAGCAGACACAGACAGCAGATTCATCTTAAGTGAAGGAACAAAACCCATATGCAGCTCCTTCCTTAGGCTTGGCAGGAACACTTTCCCTCTGCCAAAAACAGTTGCTTTAACTCCATCTGCCAAAACAACGGACTGGTTATCAACAGGTGTGTAAGAAGTAAACAAACTCCTCTCTCTACAGAGGTTCTCCGACGCTCCACTGTCAATTAGGAAAGATTGAGTGTGGTTAGTTGACTTACCAGTAGTAACGAGATGCACATTACCACTCTTATCAGCAGACCTCATTTCAGACCGTCTCTCTTTCCCTTTCTGGCCTTGACAATTCCTAAACAAATGTCTAGATGAGCCAGACCGGAAGCATTTCTTCCTTACAGCCATTACATTACCTGTTTGACAGTCAGGATCCTCCTTAACAGTAAATCCACTGCCCCTCTCTGGCTTACAGACAGGCTTTCTCTCCGCACGTAGAGAGGAATTGGACTGTCTCTTGCCATATTCATCAAGAAGCCGTCCAGTTATGACGTTCATGGTTGACCCTGTCTCAGGCAAACCCTCCAGGCTCGTTATCACAGCGTCATATGATGCATCTAAGGAACTTAAAAGTATGCACACCTCCTGTGATTCAGAAAACATTTGGTTATGCTCTCTTAGCTCTAGAAACATCCTACGCATAGACTCTATATGAGATAACATATCTGCATTAGCTGCCAGCCTGGTATGCAGAAGCTTCTTCACCAAACGAATCTGAGAACCGACAGTTCCTCGGACGTAAATTTCCTTCAAAGCATTCCAGCAGTCATGAGCCTTCTCCAGTCCTGCTATATGCACCAGCTGGGAGTCGTCTAGAGAAAGACCTATTAAAGACAAAGCCTTAACATCCTTTTTACGCAAAAGGTCTACAGCTTTTCTGTCCTCAGCAGCTTCCTCTGCCTCCTCAGCAGCCTCCTCTTCACCCTCCGGGCTACTGATAGGAGCAGCCACCACCTCCCACAGCTCTTGGTGCTTTAATAACAGACTGACCTTCTGGGACCACGTAGCATAGTTAGTCCCATTCAGCTTAGTAATGCTGAGCCCAGAGAAGGAAACAACATTTGCAGCTTCCATCTCTGCTACTTATCACTGGACACCTGGGCAACTTGGCAGTCTGCCTCCGTCTCTTCCAAAACACTGTGTTGCCTCCTCTGTCTTCAGAACAGCAGCACCTCTAGAAACACTGGGAGCTCTGGGAGCTCTGGGCCCATAACCAATGTTAGAGTATTTTGCACGCAGCAGAAGAGCTGAAGGAGAGGGACAGGCAAAACACAGGAATTAATAGACAAGAGAAACAGCTGTATTCAATGGTAGATATATTTACCAGTGAAAGTATCCAATATTCAGAGTCGTTGCCAGGCCAAGGTCATACACAGTAATCAGTACACACTTCAGTAGATAACAGTATACAGCAGTAAGTATACACAGCACGATCCAAGCACAGTAGCATAGGATCCAACACCAGCAGTGATCGCTGCCACCCAGATAGCGGGCCTCACAGAACCCACAATCCTTACAGGCAGACTGAGCAGGCTCACTGAGCTTCCCTAAGTACACGTACCAATCATCAGGGTTGCATCAGCTCTGTGAGTCAGCACAAAGCCTAATTACAGGTGAGGTCATCCCACCTTACCTCAGTAACAGGTAACAGCTGGATCATGATGCAGCATGACTCAGCATGACATTGCAGAAACAACATTACTATTACTAAGATGGAGTCAGTCAGCCATTTTAGGACTGAGTTCCAACATTTTTCACCACCTGATCTCAAAGGTTTGACGATTCAGGAGGATAATAAAGATGTCAGCTGCATTCCACAGGGATTGCTGTGCTCCCTTTGCGTCTATTAATAATTTGCTGTTGGTTTCTTCCATACTTTGCATCAGAAGCCCTTAATGAAACAAAGACAAGAAAGGAGGGACACTGTTGGTTCAATCCTGCAAAGTTACAGTGTCAAATGCCTTTATGTCAGTAGAGATAATCTACACATGATTGTAATGAAAATTGCAGAAGTTGGGTTTTGGGTTGGTTATATTGCAGTTGGCTTCTTCGGTCACAAAATACAAAGGAATCCGTTTTCTTGTTTTAAACATTTTTTTCATAACATATGGTAACAATTTCTGTTAATAACTTCTTTTCATCTATCCCATATGCTTCTTTCTAATCACCCCTCCCCCCATTCCTTAACCCCCACCAGTGTTATTTACTCAAAATACTAACATTAAAAGGTACCCTTAATTACTAAGAACTAAAATTAATATTCTTCTTTCTTCTAAAGTTTAATCATTATCAAAAATTGTCCAAAGTCCTTTTACTTTCCACTCATCTTCTACATAACTTCTAAATTTTTTCCACTCCCTTTTAAAATCTTCTAAATCATAGTCTCTTAAAGTTCTTGTTAATTTGTCCATCTCACTCCATGTCATAACTTTTACAATCCAATCCCATTTTTCTGATATTTTTCTTGCTTCCATAACTGCGCATATAGTGTCCTAGCAGCTGAAAGCAAGTACCAAATTATAGTTCTATCTTCTTTTGGAAATTTTTCCATTTGTAATCCCAACAGAAAAGTCTCTGCAACTTTCTTGAATTCATATCCCAAGATCCTAGAAATTTCTTGTTGGATCATCTGCCAATACTTTTTCACTCTTTCACAAGTCCACCACATATGGAAGAAAGAACCTTCATGTTTTTTGCATTTCCAACATATGTCTGGCATCTTGCTATTCATCTTTGCCAATTTTTTAGGAGTCATATACCATCTATACATCATTGTAAAACAGTTCTCTTTAATACTCTGATATGCTGAAAGTTTCATAGAGTTTTTTCATAAATATTCCCATGTATCCATCTGTATTTCTTTATTTACATTTATTGCCCATTTAATCATTTGAGATTTCACTACACTAATTTTTCATTATTCCCAAACAGAACTTTTTCCATTTCTGTTTGCCCTCGTCTTATTCCTTCAGTTTTAATATCATTTTCCACCAAACTCTTTATTTGCTGCATTTGAAACCAATTGTATTTGTTATTCAACTCCACAGCAGTTTTCAATTCTATTTTGCCACTTTGTATTTTTAATCATTGATTGTATGACAGCCATTTTTCCTCACCTGTCTCAGCTGTTATTTTTATCACTTCTGCTGGCACTATCCATAATGGTTTTCTTTCATCACCATATTTCTTATATTTCATCCAGGTATTCAACAAATTATTTCTTATATAATGGTGAGAGAAAAAACTATCCATCTTTTTCTTCCCATAATACATATAAGCGTGCCAGCCGAATTTATTTCCGTGACCTTCCAACACTAAAGGTTTTTTATTCAACAGCGTCACCCAATCTTTTATCCACACTAAACAAACTGCTTCATGATATAATTTTAAATCTGGTAATTGGAATCCTCCTCTTTCTTTAGCATCTATTAAAACTTTCATTTTAATCCCAACCCATACAAATTCCGAAATCTTCCTTTGCCATTTGTTAAATTGTTCACTGTCCTTCACAATTGGAATAGTTTGAAGCAAATACATTATTCTCGGCAAAATATTCATCTTAATTGCAGCTATTCTTCCAAGCAATGACAAGTTAAGCTTATTCCATTTTATCATATCTTCATCCATTTTACGCCATAGCTTTTCATAGTTATTTTTGAACAGGTCAATATTCTTCATTGTTATTTCCACACCCAAATATTTTACTTTAGAGGTAACTTCACATCCTGTTAGTCTCTGCAACTCCTTTTGTTTATTTACTTGCATATTTTTACATAAAAATTTGATTTTTCTTTATTAACATAAAATCTCATCAGTTCTCCATATTCTTGTATTTTAGCTAACAACAAAGGTGTTACTTGTGCAGGATTTTCATTTATAAACATTATATCATCTGCAAATGCTCTATATTTGTAAATAAATCCTTTAACTCTCAACCCTTCTATTTCTTTATCATCTTGTATTTGCATCAACAAAATTTCAAGAGTCATTATAAACAACAAAGGTAAAAGAGGACAACCTTGTCTTGTACCTTTGCTGATTATCATTTCATCCATAAGATCTGCATTTATACATAACCTTGCATGTTGTTCAGTATATATTGCCTTTATCATTCTTATAAAGTTTTTCCCCAACTCTATTTTCTCCATTACTGCAAACATAAAGTCCCAGTTCAAATTGTCAAAAGCTTTCTCTGCATCCACAAAGAATAATGTAACTTCCTTCTCTGGATGTCTTTCATGATATTCTACAATATTTACAACAGTTCTAATATTGTCTCTTATTTGCCTTTTAGGAAGAAATCCCGCTTGGTCTTCCTTTATGAAATTTATCAAATATTGTTTAAGTCATTCTGTATATATCTTATAGTCATTATTTAGTAATGAAATTGGTCTATAGTTCTTTACATTCGTGACATCTCTATCTTCCTTAGGAATCAAAGAAATTACAGCTTCCTTCCATGTATTTGGTATTTTCCCTTTTATTCTTATCATATTCATCAATTTTTGAAGTTTCGGTACTAATTCTTCTTAAAAAATTAAAAAAAAATTATTACATGTTCTTTTAAGTCTGTCCCTTCTTCTTCAGGTACTCCTCTCAGACGTATTTGTGTCTCCATCAATTTACAGTCATGGATTGTTATTTTTTCTTGCATTTTTAATAAGGTGGAATCCTGGAGTTTAACTTTCCCTTCTACCTCCTGCACTTTTTTGACACCACCACTGTTTTATTTCTAATCTCTTCCATTTCTTTTTTAAAGTCCTCAATATCTTTTTAAAGTTCTTTTTTGCAAGCATTTATCATCTTTTCCACCTCTTTCATCATCCTAGCTTCCATTGCTTCTGACTAATCTTGCATCTTCTCCAATGAGGCAGCCCTTGCATGGGTTACCTTTGAATCTAACATTAAAAAAACAGCGAAAAGTTTGATATCACCAAATTCAATTTCAACTATCAGGTTTGATAGATTAGAACTTACCCTTTCAAATGAGCGTAATTTCACCGTCCTCCAACCTTCCCAGGCTCAGATATTAATAGGCAGTTGCCTAGAGCACCAGGAGGGTGGGGATGCCAAATTAGACTCCCACCTTCCTGGTGCCCCAGGTAAGCTCCTAGTTTGCCTGCCCCCTCCGCCCACCCGCTGCTGCCCACCCATCCTTTCTTTCCCTTCCTGTCCCTTCGCCTTCCTCCCCCACCCCGGTGTGATAACAGTGTGCCATGCCTGAGTCCTGCTGGCTGCGACATGGTGTGCGAACATGACAATGATATGTTTGTGTTGCGGGTGTCATTGCATGCAGCCTTCACATCATTGGTAACTCACAAAGTGGTTGATGAAGCAGGAACCACAGAAGGGATGCTGAAAGGTGAAGCTCACACATATTGCAGCGATTATAAAGCCAACTAGCCAGCAAGCTGAGGCAAGCTGGAACTGATGTCATTTTCCCATGGCTGCGGCTGTGTGCCATGTTTGCTGGGATTGTCATTCTGGGACCCCTTTCAGTCATCTTTGCAAGGAGAAGGCTTCATAAACTTTAATTTTTAAAATAGGAGTCAAGTTGCACCTTTAAGGCCAACTTAGTTTTATTCAGAACGGAAGCTTTCATGCGTTCTCTAAGCACATTTCATCAGACGAGGAATCCAGAACAGTGAGCAAAGCCACACATAGCTGGTAGTCAGTGGCTCAGAATACAAACTGGTACAAATTTAAGATCCAATGACAGTATAGTAAAATTATCTGGCAGGGAGTGGTTTAGAATGCAAAATGGTACAAAATTAAGAATATTGACAGAATAGTAAAATTAACAAATTAACAACTAAGGTTGCCAGGTCCTACCTGGCAGCCAGCAGGGGGATCCTTGGGCCTTTCCACATGCAGGGCACAATGATGTCACCTGGAAGTGGCATCATCACATCACAGATGTCAGGGTGAAGCTCTAGGTTTTGGGCAAAATTGTATTGTAGCCAATTTTACCAGAGAGTTTTGGTAAAATTGCCATGCAACAGCAGCGATGTGATGATGTCACTGCTGGGTGATGTCATCATGCCACCTTTCAGGCCAATTGGGGGTGAAATTTCTCCCCACTGCCTCCCCCCTGGTTGGCGGTGTGAACTTTCACAGTCAGTTCAATCACCTCAGGATTCTGCCGCTTTATTTGCCGATGCAGATATTCTGCTATATGTAGGGACTCAGGATCCATTTATTATTTCAAATCAGTTGTTTCAATTTATTTTATTTATAGTCCACCTTTCTTAAGGAACTTCCAGCTGTTTCCTGTTCAGTCAGCCCAACACATCAGGCATTCCAGTGGTTACAGTAGGCCCATCTTCACCCAGCTGCTGGTCTGAGACCAACAAGGCCTCAGTCCTTCTCTCCTCTCAGTTATGAAACTCACTATTTTAGCAACACCTGTACATCTTTTCTTAAATGGTTGGGTCCCTCATAATTATGCATCTGCAGCTATTGATAGAGTGATATTACTGTTATCTGCTGTGAGAAAATGCATTGCTAGGAACTGGAAAAATACAACATTTCCTCTTTTTGCTTAACAGCACAAAAAAATCTGGGAGTTTTATATAATGGCAAAATTGACTGATAATATTAGTATTTTTATTTATATGTTTGTTTATTTATTTATTTTGATTTATATCCCGCCCTCCCCGCCGAGGCAGGCTCAGGGCAGCTCACAGCATAATATCACAGTAACAGTTAAAACCATCCATATAATAAAATCACAGATTCTACAATTTAAAACAATCAAAATTGGTATGGTGCTAATCTCATTAGATGTTGTATATTTTCAGTGGCGATGGCATTTCTCCAGTTTCCTACAATGTAGGCTCCGCATCAGTTAAAAGCCAACCGGGAGAGAGAGCTTTTACAGGCCTTGCGGAACTGAGCAAAGTTCCGCAAGGCCCTCACTCCCTCTGTCAGTTGGTTCCACCGGTGGGGGGCTGCTATCGAGAAGGCCCTCTTTCTGGTGGTCTTTAATTTGGCCTCCTTCATTTTCTTCTCCTTCAAGTATGATTGCTTGAGGTGATACACCTTCCAATTTGACTTCTGTTTAGTTCCCTGTACTGGAATATCTTACTGCTTAGCAAAAAATTCCAAGAATTGTAAATGATATGCACCTATGGTAAAATGTTGATAATGATCATTTATAAATACAAATATATTTATAAATATCAATGTTGAATTCTATGATATTATATGATCTAGGAATTGCAGAACTTGATATGATTGTATATAATAATATTGTGTCATTAAATTTTATTTTAATCCAATAAACTGTTAATGTACAAACAAAAATATGAAGCTCACTAGCTCCCTCTGTTGTTGACTTCTGCCAGCTGGTGAAGACTTTTTTGTTCCGTTTTGTGTTTCCCAGATAACTGTTTTTGGTGGTCCTCTCTCATTGTTACAAGATTATGCATGGGATGGAGAAGATAGAGAAAGAAGTACTTTTCTCCCTTTCTCACAATACAAAAACTCATGGGCATTCAATGAAATTGCTGAGCAGTCGGGTTAGAACGGATAAAAGGAGGTACTTCTTCACCCAAAGGGAAATTAACATGTGGAATTCACTGCCGTAGGAGGTGGTAGCAGCTACAAGCATAGCCAGCTTCAAGAGGGGGTTAGACAAAAATATGGAACAGAGGTCCATCAGTGGCTATTAGCCACAGTATGTATGTATCTGTGTGTATATATATATATATATATATATATATATATATATATATATATATATATATATATATATATATATATATATATATATATATATATATATCCACTGTGTGACACAAATTTTTGGCCACTGTGTGACACAGAGTGTTGGACTGGATGGGCCATTGGCCTGATCCAACATGGCTTCTCTTATGTTCTTATGTTGTGTTGCTATGTGTTTTATTGAATAGCTTGTTTTATATATAAAGGTAAAAAGGCACCAGTCATTTTCGACTCTGGGGTGATGTTGCTTTCACAACGTTTCACGGCAGACTTTTTATAGGGTGCTTTGCCATTGCTTTCCCCAGTCATCTACACTTTCCCCCCAGCAAGCTGGGTACTCATTTCACCGACCGTGGAAGGATGGAAGGCTGAGTCAACCTCAAGTTGACTACCTGAAAATCCAGCTACTGCCGGGGATGGAACTCAGGTCATGAGCAGAGCTTAGGAATGCAGTACTGCAGCTTTACCACTCTGTGCCACGGGGCTCTTTGTTTTATATATACTTTATTGTAAATGCTGTTCTCCCGTTACCATCTTGTGGGGAAAGGTGGTATAGAAACATTTTGAATTTAAAAAAAATAGTAACTGTCCATGTGATGGTCACTTTATCTCAATCTAACTTACCTCACAGGGTTATTGCAAGAATCACATAAAGAAGAAGAGAGCGATTTATGCCACTCCCAGCTCTAGGAATCTAGAAAATGATAAATATGTAATAATGAAATGCTCCATGCTGCTGTTTAAGCTACTGTAGTGTGCCACTGTCAACATTTAAGACGATCAGAAATTTAATAACTGTGAAAACTCAACACTCAAGTACCTGATTTACACTAGTCATCCTTGGCAACTGGTGACCCTGCAGACCAATGTCAACCCTCGTTCTTTCTTCACAAAACCCATCTTCACAGCACCTTGGCCATCGCTTCATTGACATCCTTGTTCCACAGAGTGTAAATGAGAGGATTCAGAAGAGAGGTGACCACGAGGTAAAACAGCCATTTGTTTTTCATTTTGAGGAGATGTCCCTGACTGAGGCCTAATGTATACAAAGATGATGGCACCATAGAACAAAGTGACCACTACTAAGTGGGAGCTGCATGTAAAGAAGGCCTTGCGGAGTCCAGTGGCTGACCGCATTTGTAACATGGAGAAGAGGAAGAGGCCATAGGAGGTCAAAATGACTGAAAGGGGTCCCAGAATGACAATCCAAGCAAACATAACAATGATATGTTGTGTGATGTGGGTGTCATCGCATGCTGACTTCAACACCATTGGCAACTCATAGACAAAGTGGTTGATGCAGCAGGAACCACAGAAGGGATGCTGAAAGGTGATGCTCACACATATTCCAGCAATTATAAAGCCAACTAGACAGCAAGCTGAGGCAAGTTGGAACTGGCGTCATTTTCCCATGGCTGTAGCTGTGTGCCACAGTTAACATCGAAGCTGCCTGGAAATGTTATAGTCAGTGTAAAAACCCGGCATTAAAGAATCTTATTCACATGAGTCATCCTTGCCAAATGGTTAGACTAATGTCAAATCAACTGTCACCTTCACAAACCCCATCTTCGTAGTACCTTGGCTACTGCCTCATGGACATCCTTGTTCCGCAGGGTGTAAATGAGAGGATTCAGAAGAGGGGTGACCACAAGGTAAAACACAGCAATCTGCTTCTCATTGTCAGCAGATTTTCCTATTTGGGGTATAATGTAGTTAAGGGTGATGGTGCCAAAGTACATAATAACCACCAATAAAGGGGACCCACATGTAGAGAAAGCCTTGCGAAGTCCACTGACTGACCGTATTTGCAACACAGAGATCAGAATGAGGCTGTAGGAGGTCAAGATAACTGAAAAGGGTCCCACAATGACAATTACTGCAAACATAACGATGATGTATTCTGTGATGTGGGTGTCATCGCATGCAAGCTTCAACACCATTGGAATCTCACAGACAAAGTGGTTGATGCAGCAGGAGCCACAGAAAGGGTGCTGAAAGGTGATGCCCACACATATTGCAGCAATTATAAAGCCAGCTAGCCAACAAGCTGCGGCAAGCTGGAACTGGCGCCATTTTCTCATGGTTGTGGTGTATACTAAGGGATGGCAGATGGCTAAGTATCGATCGTAAGCCATGACTCCTAGCAGAACGGCTTCAACAGAACCCAGAGACAAAGACATGTACATCTGTAAGGCACAGTGTATTAAGGACAATTCTGCATGGCCAATTAGAAGGTGGGTCAGCATTTGGGGTACATTGGTGGTGACAAAAGAGATCTCCACACCTGAAAGATGTGAGAGGAAAAAATACATGGGGGTGTGGAGGTGGGAGTCCAATTGTACTAGCACTATGACCCCTAGATTCCCAACAAGGATAAATATGTACATGAGGAGAATGATCACAAAGAGGAGAATCTGTGTGTTGCGGTCACTGGAGAGTCCTACTAAGATGAATTCTGTTGTAGAGGTGAGGTTTTTCACCTCCATTCAAAACTTCTTCCTGCGGAATAAGAGAAGCATTCATACTGAGACTGTGAAGAAATACCGTTTTAGTGCGAGGTCTGGGACTGACAAAAACTCACATTTCATTTCAAAGGTTTCAGTTTCTCCCAGCAGAAAACTGACTTCCAGATATCACCTGGGTACCAATATCCAAAGCTTTGAAAATGCTAATGACCATCCTTGCTGAAGACAATGAAATGACCAGCTAACATCTTGGTGGAAATCTGACACCTAGAAGGGGGACAGAGACTTGGGGGCATGAAGCGCTAGATAGCATCTTCCTTCAGATTTCAGGTGAGGATTCTTTTACCATTGTGGTGTGAGAAAATAGAGATAAAATCCCCTGGTATGGAGGAAGGGTGGTTCCTTTTAGAAGTTCCACTTTGGCTGACTACATGAGGAGGAACGGGCTATCACACCTGAGCTCCTTCATGATGGCTACCGTTGCCTTGTGGAAAGTGCCGGCTACCCAGACAAAGAGGCCAAAGTAATGGGAAGCTTTCTGAACACCACAGCTTCTAAAATAAAGAGCCAGACTTAGACTAAGATCAACAAGGGCATGCCTAAAGTAAGGGTTGGGGGAACCACATGTTGCACCATTCTTTTGTATCCCTTGCCCAATCCATTGCTATGTAGAGTGTATGTAGGGGAACTTGTTACTTTCCAAGAAATTCTTTATTTCTTTAAAAGCTGCTACTTTTTTCTCTGTACCCCATAGAGTCCACTGTTGGAATATTCTATTTAAAATGAGCATTGAGGGAAAGGAGGCAATCAGTTGCTAAAGTGCTATTTTTCTAGGAGTGTGAAATGTAGTAAGTTGTCTCCAGCTGGGTAGTATCAGATGCACGGACTAGGTAGAACCTTAGAATGAGCAACACAAGAAGGGAAGCTGTAATTTTTGATCCTCTCATTGGTTAATTCCCAAAATTATCAGTTTGTGATAGCATAGAGAGAGAGAGAGAGAGAGAGAAGCCTTTAAAGGGTGTAGACCTGGGGCAGGTGCTAAGTTCCTATGTGCCTTAGAGGGCCAAAGAGAGTGACACTCATGGGTCAGCAGTGGCCATTCCACCACAGAAATACACTGTATCTGAAGAAGTGAGCAGTGACTAATGAAAGCTCATAGTCTACCACAGATTTTGTTAGTCTTTAAGGTGCTACTGAAGAAGGAGGAGGAGGAGATTGGATTTATACCTCACCCTTCACTAACCAAAGGAGTTTCAGAGCAGTTTACAAATCTCCTTCCCCTCCTCACAACAGAAACCCTGTGAGGCAAGTGGGGCTGAGTGAGCTCTCCCAGAGCTGCTCTTGAGCAGAACAGCCTTGAGAGTTGTGGCTGACCCAAGGCCACATCAGCAGGTGTATGTGGAGGAGTGGGGAATCAAACCTGGTTCTTCCAGATAAGAGTCCGCACACTTAACCACTACATAAACTGGCTCTCTAACTCTTTTATTTTATTTTTTTACTGTACTCTTACTCTTTTCTATTGCTACAGACAGATTAGCACAGCTACCCGTCTTGTCCCAAGCAAACATGGAGTGTGTCAATGAGGGGAACTGCGGTCTGCTTCCTTGCCCTCCTGATAACACTTGTTGCACATTTTTTCCTTCAGAATCAGAATTACCTCTATAATGATCAGAATTTCTCCTCTCTTCTTGATATGGAGGGTGATTCCCTTGAGCACATTTCTGGGGCATGTTCATATTGGATGAAGTGGGAATAAGTGAGATTAAATATGAGATTAGAAATGGTGACCAAATCAACTATCCAATTCTGTTTATGGTTTTTTTTTGAAAAAAAAAAACCCTCAAAAGAAGGCATCGAAAGGCCACAAAATTTGAATCTAAATACAGCTTCCAGTCAGCACGTAAATCCCAACTTAAATAATAAGGTGGGAAGGGGCTGGTTTGGTCAGAGACAAGATGGCCTTTCCCCTGTCAATGAGGAAAGAATGCAGGGCCAAACTAATAGGAGCAAAGTGGGAATGGTGCAGTGAAAAAGAATGTAATTTGGTTTAGTGGGAGCACTGCTGGGTTTACATTCTACAGAACCTCCTGAAGAAGTTGGCACAAAATACGCAGGGGTATTGATATTTGGAATCAAGAATTATTTTCCCTTCCACCATTTTTTCTTTGCCTTTCTGCCCTCACAAATATGCCCCATTCCAACCTAAAATTCACCTCATAAATGTCCAGAGATTATTTTCCTCCCTCTTAAATTGTGTGCCTATACATGAAGAGGCAAGTGGGTATGCAAGCACAGATGACAAAGCAAGAGGTCTCGTAGTGATCCCTTCCATCTGGTAAACCCACTTCCTGTCCCTGCTTCAGTGATTCTGACAGAAATATATAGCAGTTAATCCATTGCTAAAACCAGGGGTCATTTTGTACAAAAATAGGTGGTGGAGCTCATCCAGGGATTGTTATGCAGCTGCACCTACTATTCAGTGGACAAGGTGGGGGGGGGGAGGGGAAACCCTCAGAAAGGTTCAGGAGCTGCACTCCCTTGAACTCCTGCTGAATCTGAGGCCTGGCTAAAACCATCTTCAGACTTCCTTTAACCCACCCCCACATTTCAGGTGAAATGTCAGGGATTTCTTTGTCTTCTGCTCCCATGTCTCATGCATCATAAAGAGAGTACTTGAGAAAGCAAAAGCCATAAGGTGAGATTTCTTTTCCTCCCCCCAGAATTTTATTTGCCTGCCATACTTTTGAGTTTCTCCTCAGGGACAATCTGACATCAATATAGAATGAGACTTTCCCAGATTGAGGCCATGGGTCCACCAAGACCAGAATTATCTGCAGCTCTCCAAAGTCTCCAGCCAAAGGTCTACCTGGATCCTGCTACTAGACACCCTTTCTTTGAAGATTCCAGTTACCACACACTTGTTTAACATCTTCTCTAGCACAGAGAAGTTACCAGGGAGATCTTCACAACTCACCATGTGGTAGCTACAGATGGTCTGCTTGTTTCAGGATCTTGAGACCTTAACTCCTGAGGCTTATTTCTCCAGTGTGAGAGAGAAAGAACCTAGAATTCTCCAGCAATGAAATGGCTGGAAGTTTCTAAAGATCTACCAGAAGAAATTACATTTTGTCAACAGACTTACACAGCTGGAAGTATGCTGCTTAATTTGCATATTACTGGCTTGGAAATATGTTGCTTAATTTGCTACTCTCTATCTATGTCTCTCTCTCCATCTCTCTGTGTCTCTGTCTGTCTGTCTCTCTCTCTCTCACACACACACATACTCACACAGTGAGAGAGAGAGAGAGAGAGAGAGAGAGTGTGTTCCAAGATGAATAGAAGTTGTTCTTGATGCCCATATTTCTCAAGGAGGTCCTGACCTTTAAGATTGGGAAAGAAGTTGCTTTCTGTTAAAAAAATCAGAAAAAAGAACCCTCCATCCAGCACTGTCTCCTTTGACAGGTGTCATATCATGTCTAAGCCATTGGTGACTTACCTTGCCCTAGAAATGCCAGAGGCCTTTGCGATGCACATTGAGAATGTGTTCTAAAGTCCAGCCTCTATGCTACTCCTCCTGTGCATATCTAAAGCTTTCTAAGTTGAAGCGCTTACCTGAGTGGCCTGGGCTAGCCGGATCTTATCAAATCTCAGAAGGGTCAGCACTTTCTATTGAGGACACAGATTCATTCCCCTGTTCTTGGCAACTGTTTCATTCCCCTGTTCTTGCATCAGAAATCAAAAAGGTCTGAAAATTCTAGGAGATGATAAAGACTGTAGTTCTGCTCCACAGAGACTGCTGTGGTCCCTTAGGTGTTTTCCTCTCAGTTGTTAATTATGACATGCTGTTTTCATGTTACCATCTTGTGGGGGAAGGTGGTATAGAAACATTTTAAATAAAACAAACACTAACTGTCCATGTAGGTAGTTCTAGGGTTGCCAAGTCCCTCCGCTGTTGTAGAGGGGGACATCTCTCCTGGGCGCTTTACTTGTTTTGCATGATGATGTCACCCGGAATTAACATCATTGCACCAGTGATATCATGCCAGGGATGCTCTAGGATTCACAAAAAAACCTCTATGGTACCATAGAGTTTTATCATGAGTCCTAGATTGTCCTCGGTGCAATGTCCATAGCACAATAATATTGGTTCCAGGTGATGTCATTGCGCTGGGGAAAGCATGCAGCAAGAGGGCTCTTTGGGGGCAGGAATCCCCCCAGCAACCTGCTCCCTGCTGGCAGGTTGGAAGACTCCAGACTGGGGGATCTTGGACGTCCTAGGTCATTCTATCTCAACCTAGCTTACCTCACAAGGTTATTGTGATAATCACATACAGAAGAAGAGAGCCATTTATGCCATTCCCAGCTCTAGGATCCTAGAAAAAGATAAACATCTAATAATGTAATGGTCCATGCTGTTGTTTAGGCTGTTGCAGTGTGTCACGGTCAACATTTAAGACAACCAGAAATTTAACAGTCAGTGTGAAAACTCCACATTCAACATCCTGATTACACTAGTCTTTCTTGGCAACTGGTGATGCTACAGACCAATGTCAACCGTCATTCTTTCTTCATAAAACCCATCTTCGCAGCACCTTGGCCACTGCTTCATGGACATCCTTGTTCCGCAGGGTGTAAATGAGAGGATTCAGAAGAGGAGTGACCACAAGGTAAAACACAGCCATTTGTTTTTCATTTTCAGGAGATGTTCCTGACGGAGGCCTAATGTAAACAAAGATGATGGCACCATAGAACAAAGTGACCACTACTAAGTGGGATCCACATGTAAAGAAGGCCTTGCGTACTCCAGTGACTGACCCCATTTGCAACACGGAGAAAAGAATGAGGCCATAGGAGGTCAAGATGACTGAAAAGGGTCCCAGAATGACAATCCCTGCAAACATAACAATGATATGTTGTGTGATGTGGGTGTCATCGCATGCAAGCTTTAACACCATTGGTATCTCGCAGACAAAGTGGTTGATGCAGCAGGAACCACAGAAAGGGTGCTGAAAGGTGATGCTCACACATATTGCAGCAATGATAAAGCCAGCTAGCCAACAGGCTGAGGCAAGCTGGAGCTGCCGCCATTTTCCCATGGCTGTAGCATATACTAAGGGATGGCAGACAGCTATGTAACGATCATAAGCCATGATTGCCAGCAGAATTGCTTCGACAGAACCCAGAGCCAAAGTCATGTACATCTGTAATGCACAACGGACTAAGGACAATTCTCCATGCCTCGTTAGAAGGTGATTCAGCATCTGGGGTACAGTACTTGTGATAAAACCGATCTCCACACTTGAAAGGTTTGAGAGGAAGAAATACATGGGTGTGTGGAGGCGAGAGTCGACTTGTACCAGCACTATGACCCCCAGGTTTCCCAGAAGGGTAAAGATGTACATTAGGAGAATTAGCACAAAGAGAAGAATTTGTGTCTTGCGGTCACTGGTTAGCCCTACCAAGATGAATTCTGTTGTAGCAGTGAAGTTGTCAACCCCCATTCTGAGCTTCTTCCTGCAGAGCAAGAGAAACATTCAGTCCAAAACATTATCTCACAGTAGAGAAACTGCTTTCAAAAAAAAACATTCCTTGTGTTGAAGGGCAAAAAGACCATTCCATTGAACCCAAACCAATTTCATACTCACCTTACGCCACTCTCAGGTTCGTCTTCTCAGTGCGGCTTCCTTCTAATTTCACACTATCTGCCCCCGGGGCTGCAGTAAGCATCAGCATTTTTGTGTAGCAAACAGAAACCACTAAAAACCAGTTTCTGTTTGGGGCATGAAAATTCCGATGCTTGCTGCAGCCCCAGGGCAGATAGTGTGAAATCGGGAGGAAGCCCCACTGAGAAGAGGAAGGTGACAGCGGCGTAAGGTGAGTTTGACATCGGTCCCAGTCAATGTTCTTTCTAAGCTGTGGAGTCTTGTGAGCAAAAATTCTACTTTGTCAGCTACAGGCATTAAAGTTGCGAGCTACTGCAGAAATTAGTTTGCTCTGGGGACATTTTTCCTGAGCAAAGACAGAAATGTGTGAGGTGGAGGCTAAAAAACTGTGAGCTAGCTCACACTAACAAAGCTTAGAGGGAACACTGGTCCCAGTGTCTTGATCTCAGTAAGAACAGCAAAAAACAAAACAAAAAAACCGCCCACCTCTCTACTCCCTTCATTATAGCCCCTTTGCCTGAATATACTTCTGAAGTGTGCTGAACTGTGAGGGTAGTCTTAGAGGAGAGCTATGCTGGTCCACAGTAGAACAACTTGGTTTGAGTCTAAGAGTACATCAGAAAGCAACAAGATTTTCAGGGTATAAGATTTTTGAGAACTCCATGCTATCCCTCTTTTGACCTTCATGATTTAAAGCATTCACTACGACTATTGCAAAATTCGTTGGCTTCTTATGAATTCTTAACTCTTAACCACGGTTAGCACTATGGCTAATGCCTGCTCTCTAGCAGGCCTGTATAGCGGAGACTCCAGCAACACCTGCTTATCACCTTGAAAGCAGAGACAATAAAATATTTCCTTCCCTAAACTCTGAGCTCAGCTTTTCTGACAAAATTAAGTAGGCTTTTTCATGCTTTTTCATGCCTATCACTTTTGGCATTTGATATTCTTCCCTTCAGTTGTCACATTTCTTGACAATTCATGTGTCCCATGCTCAATTTTTAGAACACTGGTTGGGTTACCATGGGATAATCAGGGCATTTTTTTGTAGCAGGAACTCTTTTACATATTAGGCCACACACCCCTGATGTAGCCAATCCTCCAAGAGCTTGCAGGACTCTTAGTACAGGGCCTACTGTAAGCGCCAGAAGGATTGGCTACATAAGGGGGCCGTTGCCTAATATGCAAAGGAGTTCCTGCTACAAAAAAGTCCTGCTCCTAACAATAAACACCCATTCTCCTGACAATAAGCACCAATAATAAAAGAATAACCACCCTCTGGAACTGCAGGATAGAAAAAAAGCTCCTTTCTCCCATCTATATCATACATCTCATTGGTTGAGTTTTCCAAGAATTCAAATAGGACAGTGACCCCCAAATCACCATTCTCAAATACATTTAATAAATAATAGCAACTCAAAGATAAGAGTCAGGTGAAACATAGAGGTAGCAAAATCTGCAGAAGAAGCAACTTCAGAGCTAGAAAGTCCCAAGCTGAGTGCAAAATGCTTCCATTTAAACCAAATATTTCTAGACTTTGAAATCCCATCCCATGATGCAGCCTTGAGCTGTTATCTCCTAACCTGAAGTCGTTGGATTATTCTGAATTGTCACCATACCCAGAGAGTACTCATCTCCCCAAATGGCAGGTTATCTTAAAAACTAATTTCAAAACAATTTTTAATGTGCACACTCCTACCCATCAGTAAAGTGCATTGATGATAGTGAGATTAGTGGAATATAATGTAGCCCCCCCTTGCCCCCACCCCATGTTTATACCAAAATTCAGAGAGAGAGAGAGATGGTTTCCTTAGAATGGGTACCTCATAAATCTCAGGTTCCCCCAACCAATGCTTCATATTAACTACAATGATGGAAAATATCTCTGAGTGTGCTCAGATGCTAAATCATCAGTTCTCTAGAAGGATATAGAACGCTTGCATTTTCAGTGGAATGACTTTAATCTCTTCACAATTTTGTTCAGTGGCTTTGGACAAGTTGATACTCCTCAGCTTCACCCACCAAAAGTGATTGACAGTACAATCCTAGGCAGAGCTACTCCAATCAATGGATGACTGGTGTGATCCTAGATAATTTCACACTCGTTGGAGAATGCACTTTTAGTGCACTTAAGCAAGTAGATTTTTGTTTGTTTGTTTGTTTGTTTCACACAGGAAAATTCAGCTGCAATAGACTGCTAAAGCAATCTTTCTCCAAAAACTAGTACTTTCAGGAATCCTTGGTTCTTGCAATTAATTCAGAACATTTTAGAGGGGGGATGAATGAAACTGTTCAAGATACTTATCTTAGCACAAATTGGAAGGTAACAGTGAGTATTTATCAGTTGTGCTAAGGACAATATCCAGGAAGTAAGTGAAATGGGGCCACCCAAAACTGAGGTAAGTAAATTATGAGAAAACTGAGGATATATTTCTCTATTTTTCACCCCACCAACTGTTTTCAGCCTGGCCATCTACATCTTGTAGATGTCCACACCACAGCGGTTCAATTGGTCTATAGAAGAATCACTGAACTTAAAAGCTGAGCATCAAGTCCATTGGAAGATCCTGTATCATCTCTGCTTTATTTATATTATTTATTTATGTTTTAACATTTAATTGAAACATTTTCTGACACTTTCCCACCCAGTTAGGACCTTCAAGATGGCAAATGCGAGAACATAAAAACATTTCCACATTAAAACGTCATTAAAATAAGATATAAAATAATTCAATAAAACATACACACTCATAACCATGAAGGTGTTCACTGGAGATCAGTTATGGTAAAGATTTTGTAAAATGGAACTATATTTTATTTATTACAACAAGGAATATTCATATCCAATGGATATTTATACCATGTGTTTCACCTAGGGGAGGGACCCAAAGCAGCTTAAAACAATACCATCCTCCCCTCTTCCTCTCTACCCACCCAAAGCTGATTCCCAACATATTCGCCAGTCCTTGGGCAGACCCATTTTGGCTCAAACTGTGGACAGGTGGCAGAAAAGAACAAGAGCCCAGGAGCACCTTAAAGACTAACAACGTTTGTGGCAGATGAGCTTTCACGAGTCACTGCTCACTTCCTCGGAAGGGTGGATTCACTATAGCTGCAATCACGCACACTAAATAATGCGCTTTCAATCCACTTTCCAACTGGATTTTACTGGCGAAATCTGCTTGGAAAGTGCAATGAAAGTTAATTGAAAGTGCATTATTTAGTGTGCGTGATCACAGCCTATATGTTGGTTTTCCTTGTCCGCTAAAAGGAGCTGTCCATCAGCAACATTCCACTATGCTCAAAATGTTGCATGTTAAAAGGTAAATTAGTTGGATAGGAAATCTTCTGAGATATAAATACCTCCCTTTTGACCCAGGCTTAATACAATATAGTCATTAACAGACATTCTCACAATTTGACATATCACTGTTTTATTGCTTTTGCATGCTCATGCTACTCAGATCAAAGGTTTGCTCAATTTGTTAATTTTACTACTCTGTCATTGAATCTTAAATTTGTACCAGTTTGCATTCTGAGCCACTGACTACCAGCTATGTGTGGCTTTGCTCGCTGTACCGGATTTCCTCATCTGATGAAGTGTGCTTAGAGAGCAGACGAAAGCTTACGTTCTGAAAAAAACTAAGTTGGTCTTAAAGGTGTCACTTGACTCCTGCTTTGTTTTACTATATCAGACCAACACGGCTGACTACTTGGATCATTCCACTAGGCTGTAAGCCAGTGGCCACAAAGTTGTTGATGCTCCTTTCAAAAACCCGAACTGCTGCTTAAAGAAATAGCTTTTATTTAAAGGTAGGATAAACAATGGGATTGGAAGCGTTGGACAGTGTTAGCTATAAATAATATTGAGCGGTCCTGAAGTCAAGGGGAAGGAAGGGGTAATCCCTGCCCTCCAATTTACACTCCAGGAGTGTCTGGGTGCTTGGCAATGGCTCTCTTCTTTTACAAGCTCTGAGAAGCAACTTTTCCTTATAGCTGTCAGAGATAGCAGACTGCGTGGAGGGGAAATAGGAGCTTCAAACAGCCTTGCGCAAAAAAAGTTAGTCAGGAGGACAGGGGAGCAGAGGGCAGTTCCCTTCATCTGCACTTTCCATGGTGTCTTAAAACAAGCCCACTTCACATTCAGGAGGGGCTGTGTCTGGGTGGCAGAGCATCTTCTTGACATGCCCAAAGTCCTCAGCATCTTCTTTTAAAAGAAATTCAAAGGAAATTATTCATTTAGCAACTCAACTCCATTTAATCATGATATTAAAGATGTCTTTTTCAGTCAAGCAAGTTCTGAATTTAAATCCAAGTGTGTAACTGACTGACTGACTCTGCATATTCTGAATTAAAAGTAATGGCAGGAACATCCAGTTTCCTCACAGACAGCCCAGCCTTCCTTTCCCTTTCAAACCCTCAAACCCCAAGTTGTGTTATTTTCCCTCACGGAGGAGAAAACGTGGGTTCCAGAAAACATATTCTGCTTTTTCAAACTCTATTCTTTGTGTCCATCCATGGACAGACTAGCGTATATCTCAAAAGGTGTGAAAAAGCCCCGTGGATTCACCTCCCATTGCATGAGTTTACCTCCCAACTCCTTTGCAGTGACTCTGATAGAGGCAAATCAACTTACACCATCAACATTTTTCTCCAAAAAAAACCAACAAATATGCATATATGTCTGAAAGCAATCAGATGGTTCTGCATCATCTATTTTTATGAATAATGTTTACAGAACTTATAATAAAGTGAACACCTCAGAAAGGCTAAACACAACAAGCTGATATCTCACTGCAGCACTTGAGCTTCCGCATCTTACCTCAGTGCTTGTCTCTGATGAACTTCAATAACCACAACGGGCTCTCTCCTGCCAGTGGACTCTGTCCCAGTAGCTTTCTAATACAGCATGTGGAAACCCTAAACAGAAGTTTCTTCGTCTATCAGTGCCTTCGGGGTGTGTGTGTGTGTGTGTGTGAAAAGATGATCAAGATTGTTTCAGGTGAAAGCCTCCTGGTTTAATATTGTCAGACTACTGGTTCATATATGGCCGTACAAACACTAGAGGGAAATTCAGTGTGAGTAGAGTAACACTTATAAGCCAAATTATACCCCAAAAAAGGAGACCATCAAATGTTATATAGTTTTCTGTTAGTCAATCTCCAACATGACTTTTACAATACAATAATATTCATCACATCTCATTGAGAAACATTCAGTGTCTTCGTACACACTTAAGCAAAATCCGTGCTGGAGGAATATGCACTAGGCAAATAGTTTCCTCCGATCAATGCAACAAACAAAATAGCCCTAAAAATACGAACATTCCTTATAATACTTTTAAAGCGACTTGCTCAGCAGCAATGTCCATTCAATGACTTTCCTTATTCTGAGCTGGAGAAGAAGATTGCTTCTAAATAGCCTGCATTCATTAGGCAAGTATGCCTGGATGAAAAAAAAGGAACACTTCCACAGACTGATCAGCAGGAATGCTCCCACAGACTGTTGTATCCTTTTGTTTTGTAAATGAATACATGACATGTGGCAAAGGTTCATGTAGATCAGCGTTACATACTTTGAGCAGAGGCATCTCTCCAGGATGGTGGGCTAAGAAACATATTTTTTTAACCACTGACATCTGCACCTCTGGTAAGTGGAGATGCCCAGCACTGAAGCTGGAATCATCTGCATGCAAAGCAAGTGGTCCAGAAGTGACTCACAGCCTCTCCACCAAGAAGGAAAACCAAACACGATTTCTCTCATACAATCACAGATAGAGGCTTTCTCCATGTTCCCTTGTAAAGGATGCAGATGGACATCTCAGGAGACTAATACTGTGGTTTGTTCCTCCAGTAGGAGAACACCAAGCTCATAGAATTTCCTATCTGTAAAACATCGAGCATGACGTTTGGATGGGTCAGTTTGGATCTGTTACTTTCTTGCTGATGACTCTGGGCCATCACAACTTAAAACTAGATAGGTATTCATCAGTTTTCTTATGTAAGACAATAAGGGAAGAAGGAAAAAAACACATTGCACACTCAGTGACTTTCAAAAATAGACATATCAATATAAGAATTGGTCCATCAAGTCCAGTGTTGTCTGTTACCAATGGATGGGTTCTCCAAGGTCTCTAGGTAGAGTTGTATCCCTGCCTTCCTACCAGATATCTTTCCAGGACAGATGCCAGGAAGTCAGCAATGGAGACATATCCATGCAAACTGTTTTCCTTACCAGTGATTGACCCAATCTCCTATACTGGGGAAATCTGCAGAATCACAGAAAGTCTAATCTATCATTGGAAAGACTGCCTGTAGCAGAATACACATACCTTAACTCCAAATGGCTTCTTTCTCCGGTACCAGCATGGGTATCTAGGATTCCCAAGCTGAAAAATGATGGGAAATTTCTGAAGGTTCTCCAGAACAAATTACAGTTGCTGGATACACAGAAACACTGCCAAAATATATGGATCCTGTACATTCCAGCCCCAAAAAGGAATAGTCCCTGTAACTGACAGCAGCTTCCCAGGGCCTCAAATACACATCCTCCTCTGTCTTGAAAATCTCAGGGACATCTGATTTGCATGCAAAATATGGATTCTGAATTCCCACTCCTAAACCATCTCACAAAGTTCCTCTCATCTCTGAGGGTGACCCCACCCTGGTTTCTTCAACTTCCTAATTTCTCTCAGCACTAGAAAACTGGCAGTATGTTGGTGGGGGGGAGGGTGTTCTCCCTCTGATCTCATACATTTGAAGTGATAGCAAAGGCTATGCACTATCTCCATGGAAAAGGTGGCAGTCCCTTTTGTGCTTTCTTCTAGATCACTAGAATTTTTCCTTACAGTTTGGGTCTGAAGGACAGCTAAGGTAGCAGAGCAAGTTAATGAATGTGACATGGGCATTGTTCCTCCACAATGTGTAGAAGACTGGATTGAGGATGGAGTGGCCAAGATACAAAGACAGCCAAATGACTCTTATGATTTCTCTGTCTTATATGTTAATGGTACCATTTCATTCATCTACAGAAACACCAGTTTCCCTGTTACTGGAGTGATAAATCCCAGTTCTACTTTCATATTCAAGATAAGAGAACTGACTTGAGGAATTTCACTCCAACATTTATTTCTCCTCTGTCATAATCCATACAAATAGTAGTCCTTATCCCTCCATGTGAGCAATAAGGGTTGCCAACCTACAGGTGTGACCTGGAGATCTTCCAGAATTATAACTGATCACCAGACAATAGAGATCAGTTTCCCTGGAAGGTGGAAACCCACAGCTGGTGACCCTTGTGAGAATACACACACATATAAACATTAAATGTATATTGGTAGTGCTGGATGGTAGGCTAGGGCTGTTTCTACACTTGACAGAAGATCCTCTCTCAGTACACATTTAAAATGTTCATCTGCATTGCATACTGCCATCACTTCTGTCTTGCTTCACATTATCTTAAGTCGTCTACATTCATTTTCTTGATTTGGCATCAAAAGCGGTTTCACTCCAGAGTTACTCCTCACTTTACAAGAGTATTTTTGAACAGGCGTTTTCTACAGGCGGATTCAATGCTCATAAAATCAGAATGAACTCTAAGTGTAGAAACAGCCTAAGTTGAGAAACGATGACTTGCTCAAAATCCATGAGCGAATATGAAGCTTGCAAAAGGATTTAGCTCCATACCTCCCAAGTCCCAAGATTTCTCTACCGACTCCAGAATATGTGTGGCAATCCAGGTATATGTTTATTTTATCTCATGTCTGAATTCTGACCCATCTAGCAAAGACTATACACTATCTCTGTGGAAAAGGTGCCAGTCCCTTTAGTGCTTTCTTCTAGATCGCTGGAACTTTTTCTTACATCTTGAGTCTGATGGACATAATGCTACAGACATAAAGCTACAGCTTCGACCCATCTAGTTCAAAACTGTCAGTTCTAAACTGGTAGTGGAATTTCAGGATCTCAACCAGAAGAGGGTCTTTCCCATCACCGCTACCAAAGATTCCTTAACTAGTGATATCGTGGCTTGAACCTTCTGCATGCTACTTCTCCATAAATGCTGGCTCTGTTGACTTGGACAGTAGAGACCACATTATCTTTCCTTACTGCCTTCTCCATTTTTTGCATCTTTTATCCAGCCTGATTAAGAGCCCTAAAAGAGCTATCATCCACAGCAATTATGACATTTTGGTTGAGAGAAGAAAATAAATATTTATACCACTCCCAGTTCCTTAAATCTAGAATATGACAAAAATGTAATATTGAAATAGTCTATGATGTTGTTTAGGCTGTTAGAGTGTGTAATTGTCAACATCTAAGGTGACCAGAAATTTAATAAAGGTAAAAGGTAAAGGTAGTCCCCTGTGCAAACACCGGTCATTTCTGACTCTGAGGTGACATTGCATCATGACGTTTTCACAGCAGACTTTTTAAACGGGGTGGTTTCCCATTGCCTTCTCTAGTCATCTACACTTTACCCCCAGCAAGCTGAGGACTCATTTTACCATCCTTGGGAGGAAGGAAGCCTGAGTCAACCTTGAGCCGGCTCCCTGAACCCAGATTCTGCAAGGATCAAACTCAGGTTGTGAGCAGAGCTTGGACTGCAATACTGTAGCTTACCACTCTGCATCATGGGGCTCTTAGAAATTTAATAGTCAGTGTAAAAACCCAGTATTAAAGAATGTTATTTACACAATTCATCCTTGGCAAATGGTGACCCTTCAGATTAATGACAACAATCATCATATCTTCACAAACCCCGTCTTTGTAGCACCTTGGCCACTGCCTCACGGACATCCTTGTTCCGCAGAGTGTAAATGAGAGGATTCAGAAGTGGAGTGACCACGAGGTAAAACATAGCAATCTGCTTGTCATAATCAGCAGATTTTCCTGCTTGGGGTATAATGTAGTTAAGGGTGGTTGTGCCATAGAACATGATAACTGCCAATAAATGGGACCCACATGTAGAGAAGGCCTTGCGAAGTCCACTGACTGACCGTATTTGCAACACAGAGATCAGAATGAGGCCATAGGAGGTCAAGATAACTGAAAAGGGTCCCACAATGACAACTGCTGCAAACATAACAATGACAGATTCTGTAATGTAGGTGTCATCACACGCAAGCTTCAAAACTACTGGTATCTCACAGACAAAGTGGTTGATGCAGCAGGAGCCACAGAAAGGATGCTGAAAGGTGATGCCCACACATATTGCAGCAATTATAAAGCAAGCTAGCCAACAAGCTGAGGCAAGCTGGAACTGGCGCCATTTTCTCATGGCTGTGGTGTATACTAAGGGATGGCAGATGGCTAAGTATCGATCGTAAGCCATGACTCCTAGCAGAATGGCTTCAACAGAACCCAGAGACAAAGACATGTACATCTGTAAGGCACAGTGTATTAAGGACAATTCTGCACGGCCAATTAGAAGGTGGGTCAGCATTTGGGGTACATTGGTGGTGACAAAAGAGATCTCCACGCCTGAAAGATGTGAGAGGAAAAAATACATGGGGGTGTGGAGGTGGGAGTCCAATCGTACTAGCACTATGACCCCTAGATTCCCAACAAGGATAAATATGTACATGAGAAGAATGATCACAAAGAGGAGAATCTGTGTGTTGCGGTCATTGGAGAGTCCCACCAAGATGAATTCTGTTGCTGTAGGGGTGAGGTTTTTCGCCCCCATTCAAAGCTTCTTCCTGCAGAGTAAGAGAAACATTCAGACTGAGACTGTGGAGAAATATCTTTTCTGTTCAGGGTTTGAGACTGAAAAAAAAATCCATTCTGTTTTTAAAGATTGTTCTTTCTCTCAGCAGAAAACAGATCTCCAAGTATCATCCAGGTACCAGCGTTCAAAACTTTGAAAATGCCAGTGGCCATCCTGGCTGAAAACTATGAAATGGCCAGCTAACACCTTGGTGGGATTCTGACACCTAGAAGGGGCATAGAGACTTGGGGGCATGAAGGGCTAGATAAAATCTTCCTGCAGATTTCATGAGAGGATTCTTTGACCATTGAGGTGTGGGAATGCAGAGAAGATAATATCACCTGGTATGGATAGTGGGTGGTCTCTTTTTGCAGTTCCACTTTGGCTTACTTGAGGAGGAAAGGGCTCTCATCTTGTGGCTTCCATTGTCTTGCAGAACATACAAAGAGCCACCTACCCAGACAAAGAATCCAAAATAGTGGGAAACTTTCTGAACACCACAACTAAAGAGCCAGACTTAGAATAAGATCAACTAGGGCATGCCTATAGTAAGGGAAGAGGGGCACATATTTACACCATTCTTTTGCATTCCTTGCTCAATCCATTACTATGCAGAGTGAATGTATGTGAATGTTTTACTATTTAATATATGCTTTAGTATTTTATATGCTGGTACTTCTTCTCTGTAACCCATAGAGCACTTCTGTGGGAAAACTCCATTTAAAATAGTAATCAAGGAAAAGAGGCAATCAGGTGCCAAACTGCTATTTCTCTAGGAGTTTAAAAATGTAGTAATCTTGTCCCCATGATAACCCATTGCTTGGGTAGTATCAGATGCAGGGTCTAGATAGAGCCTTAGAATGAGCAATACAGGAAGGGAAGTTGGAAGTATTGATCCTCTCATTGGTTAATTCCCCAAATGACCAGTTTGTGGCAGCATACTGATGGAGAAAAGCTTTTCAAAGGCATAGACCTGGGAAAGGTGCTGGGTGCCCAGATGCCTAGGAGGGCAGAAGAAAAAGAAGAAGATTATGGTGGTCTTCTTCATCATCAAAGACGCAGAGTGAATTGCAATCTTTATCTTCTTTCCCCACAATAGGGGGGGAGGTACCTCCTGTGTGGTAGGTAGGGCTGAGAGAGCTCTCACAGAAGCTTCCATTTCAAGGACAACTCCTGCAAGACCTATGGCCAACCCAAAGCCATACCAGCAGCAACAAGTGGAGGAGTAGGGAATCAAACCCGGTTCTCCCAGATAAGAGTCTGCACACTTAACTACTACACCAAAAAGAGTGGCACTCATGGGTTAGCAGTGGCCATTCCACTGCAGAGACATATACTGTATCTGAAGAAGTGAGCAATGACTCACAAAAGCTCATACCCTACCACAAAGGTGCTACTAACATGGCTACCCATCTTGTTCTATCCATGCATGTGGGGATGTGTAGATGAGGGGAACCTGCGCTCCTAACAAAATATTTTTGCGCATTTCCCCCTCAGCCTAGTCTGCCAAGTAGGAATCAGGATTACCTCAAGAAAGGAGCAGAATTTATCCTCTCTCCTTGATATGGGGGGAGTAGGGTGAGTCCCTTGAGTACATCTCTGGGACTTGTACATGTTGAGTTAAGCAGGAGAAGTGACAACAAGATATGTAATCAAGTTAGTGAACTAATTCTATTTATGATTTTTTTTAAAAATACCTCAAAAGAAGGCATTAGAAGTCCACAAGATTTGAACCTAAATAGAAGTTCCACTGTGTATGTACATCCCAGATTAAATAACAAGGTGGAAAGGGTCTAGTTTGATCAGAGACAAGATGGCCTTTCTCCCCGTCAATGAGGAAAGAATGAAGGGCCACACTAATAGGAGCAAAGAGATGAAGAAAAAATGGTGCCATGGGAAAAGAATGTAATTTGGTTTAGTGGGAGCACTGCTGGGTTTACATTCTACAGAACCTCCTGAAGAAGCTGGGCACAAAACATGTAAGGGTGTTGATATTTGGAATCAAGAATTATTTTTCCTTCCACCATTTTTTCTTTGCCTTTCCCCCCTCACAAAGATTTCACATCCCAACCTACATTTTTCTTTACAAGGGTCCAGAGATTATTTTCCTCCCTCTTAAACTGTGAGTCTATCCACGAAAAGGCTAGTGTGTATGCAAACACAGATTACAAAGCAAGAGGTTTCACATGGTTATCCCTTCCATCGGATAAACCCACTTCCCATCCCTACTTCAGTGCTTCTGACAGAGATACATAGTAGTGAAAACATTGCTAAAATCATCTCCAGGCTTCCTTTAAACCAGGGATGGCCGAACTTGCTTAACATAAGAGCTACATGGAATAAACATCAGATGTTTGAGAGCCTCAAGACATGAGCATCAGATGAGGAAGGAAGGAAGGAAGGAAGGAAGGAAGGAAGGAAGGAAGGAAGGAAGGAAGGAAGGAAGGAAGGAAGGAAGGAAGGAAGGAAGGAAGGAAGGAAGGAAATTAGATTAGGGAGGAGGCAGGGTGGAGAGAAAACTTTAAATGCATTCTCCAAGCCACCACTTGAGAAAGCAAAAGCCACAAGCTAAAGTCTCTTCTCCCCTACTCCCACCCCAGCATTTTATTTCATAGAATCCTAGTGTTGGAAGGGACCTCCAGGGTCATCTAGTCCAACCCCCTACACAATGCAGGAAACTCACAAATATCTCCCCCTAAATTCACAGGATCTTCATTGCTGTCAGATGGCCATCCAGCCTCTGTTAGAAAACTTCCAAGGTAGGAGTGCCCACCACCTCCTGAGGAAGACTGTTCCACTGAGGAACCGCTTTAACCGTCAGGAAGTTCTTCTTAATTTGCCACTTGTACTTTTGGGTTTCTCTTTGAGGACAGTCTGACATCAATACAGAATGAAACTTTGAAACTTTCCCAGAATGAGGCCATGGTTCCACCAAGCCTAGTATTCTTTGCAGTTCCTCAAGCTCTCCAGTCAAAAGTCTACCTGGATCTTTCTTTGAAAATTCCAATCACCACATCTTCTCTATCATAGGGGTCCCAATTACCAGGGAGATCTTCACAACTCACCATGTGGTAGCTACAGATGGCCTGTTTTGAAGAACCTGCTTGTATCAGACCTTAACTCCTAAGGCTTATTTCTCCAGTATAAGAGCAAAAAAAAAAAAAAAAAAGTCTAGAATTCTCCAGTGATGAAATAAAAATTACATTTTTCAGCATATATGCACAGCTAAAATATAGACCACTGCTAGCTGGAAGCATGCTGCTTAATTTGCTACTCACACACACACACACACACACACACACACACAGTTTGAAGATAGAATTGGAAAGAAGTTGTTCCTGATGCCCATCTTTCTCAGGATGGTCCTGATGTCTAAGATTTGGAAAGATGCTACTTTATATTAAATTAAGAGGGATGAATCCTCTATCCAGCACCCTCTATTTTGACAGGTATCAGATATCTAAGCCATCCATTAGGTGGCTTACCTTGCCATGGGAGTGCCAGAGGCCTTTGCAGTGCACATAGAAAATGTGTTCTAAATTCTAGTTCCTCTGAGTCCACTCTGTGAAGGGCTCCTCCAGCCCATATCTAAAGCCTTCTAAGCTTAAGGCGCCCTGACCTGGATGGCTGGGGTTAGCCCGATCTTGTCAAATCTTGAAGCTGAAGGTGGCGACACCGTTCTGTTCACCTGTTCTTAGCAACTGTTTTGCTCACCTGTTCTTAGCATCAGAAATCACAAAGGTCTGAACATTCTAGGAGATGATAAAGACTGTGGTTTTGCTCCACAGGGACTGCGGTGATCCCTCAGGCACTTTCCTCTCTTGTTAATTTGTTGTTTGCTCCATCAGCCTGTTGGGTCTGAGGCACATGAACGTGTGTGGGCCTTTCCCATATTTCTGCAGCTGTTCTTCTCTTCCTGGGCCAGGCTGAATCTCCAGCCAACTTGAGAATGCTACATACTCTGAGCATGGTCCAAGCTATTACCTACAGGTAGAGAAGGGCAGTAACTGCCACATACCTGCTGGTAAATGTACAGACACCTGATTTCTTTATAGCAGGGGTGGCCAACGGTAGCCCTCCAGATATTTTTTGCCTACAACTCCCATCAGTCCCAGCCATTGGCCATGCTGGCTGGGGCTGATGGGAGTTGTAGGCAAAAAACATCTGGAGAGCTACCATTGACCACCTCTGCTTTGTAGTATTGTCAAAATAACAGTAATAACACCACAGATTACATAAATAGATTTGTACCATGGGTCACTAAGTGTGCAGTAGCAAACTTTTGGCCATGCAAAGAGCTGGAGTTTACCTTAGTACTCATTTTATATAGGCATCAGTCAACTTCTGTGTTATAATAGAGGGCCTAACCTAAACAGGATCTGTTGTTTGCCATAACCACAGTTCAAGACACCCAGTTGATTGCTAGGGCTACTCCTAGCCAATCAAAGTCTGACATCCAAGGTTTTCAGTGCCCTCATTTTCTCCCACCTGCAGCCGCTGCTGAAGTGAATGGACCCATGCCTTCCCTTTTGAGAGCTGTGAGGCCTGAGCTCAATCTATTTGAGGTTTCCCCTAGATTTCTCTTTGAAGCTTTCTGTTGTACCTCTTTGCTCCGTTTTGTAACTTCAGCCCTTATTGTCAGAACTTGTAACTTTCCTATGTGCCTTAGCTGAACCGACTCCATGCTGTAACCTGATACTAACACACTGTACCCGCTTTTAGGCCACTAACACAAATTCCTTAGCATTTCAAACAAACTGTGATCAGTGAAGGGTGGCAGATAACCCCTAATCAACATATGCAGGTGTCCTTTGAAGCCAGGCCTGGCCAGGCCTTCCCAGCAGGGATCCATCCTCCCTACTGATAACAGACTCTGGGAAAGCGGACAGTTGTCTTCAGCCGTGTGAAAGATCGTTTTATTATGTTTGCCACAACCGCATAAAATGTAACAAATGCTAGTCCTTGGCATTAGTGTTATCCTGTACCTTCAGCTCTGTAGTTCTCAATAAACGCCTATACTTTTGAAACAAAGTCTTGGGCCTCGTTTGGAGTTCTTCCAGTTCTGACACTTATAAGGGTGATTTTTTGGGGGCAGGGGTTATACACCACAGGGAACTCTAGCAGGAGGGTATGAAAGTTTGGGGAGACACTGCCTGACAATGAGCATATGCAAAATAAAATTCTAAAGTTTTTCAAAATCCTGTCTCTCCTATCTTCTAATTTCTCTTTTGCGCAAAGCAGAACTGATGCAATAACAGGGATTTGGAGATTCACAGATTTAATATAATAAATAAATAGTGAATGAATGAACGAACAAACGAACGAACGAACGAACAGAGAAATAACGTATTTACCTCAACTTTGTGCAGTCCTGTTTTACTCAGTTACTGGACATCACTATTACCATGAGTGATGAATTCCAATTGTTACATTTGAATACATACTAAAAGAATTATCTTGAGATATTTAATTTATTTCCACTCTTAAATTGTCAAATTGATAAGTGACTCAATCCTTCAGTAAAGGCCAGTGTGCACACATGCTCGCATGGACACAGACACATATACAGCTTGATACAGCTTGAATCAGCTAACGCATGGTGTTCCACTGAGATCTTCCCATCCATAAACCTTCTTCTCTGATTTAACTTAATAACTACCCTGTCCACTTGGCAGTGATGATAAACCTTCTCCAGTCTTCCATCAATACTTAAGCTGAACTGTTGAGGATCCATTTGGGCTCTTCTGTCACACTCAGTAACATTTCCCGCCCTTGCCTCCATAATATTCAGTAACGACATCAATCCTGATGAAGAGCCCAGGAAAGACTAAAAAAAATGGATGATATGGGGGCCATTAGATGATAATTTGGTTGGTCCTTATAAAAAGATATTGCACTATTATTGTGTATCGTTACTAAGGATTGACCTACAATCAATATATCTAGTTTTCAACATGGTCAGACCTGTGGATACCATATATATATAAAGAAAACTGGGTAGTTTATACCTGCTAAAATAATAGTAACTGTGTCTATAGCTTTAAGAGATGAGCGCCCTCAGTGGCCTTTGCCAGGCAACCACATAAACTTCAAGCCTTGGTTTCTGTAATTAAAAGACAGAGGGAGGGGCAGGGCCTGTTTTGACCTTTGAAAAAAGCCTAGGCAGTGCAGTAGTTAGAGTTTCAGACTAGGATCTGAGAGACTCCAGTCCAAATAACCACTCTGCTTTGAAAGTTCACTGCGTAACTTTGGACTAATTACACATTCTCAGCCTAACTTAACCCCACAGAGTTGTTGTAAGGATCAGCTGGAAGAGAGGAGAGGGATGCAAGCTGCTTTGGGTTCCAGTCATGTAGAAAGACAGAGGGTATAAATGAAATAACTGAAGATGTGGGCAGATAAAAGATAGGCTTGTTGGACGTTTGAAGGGAGAGGAGGAATCAGGGAAAAGAGAGGCTGTTGGGGGTTGCCAGAAAATGGGAAAGAGGAAATACTGCAGGGAATGAAAGAGAGGCCATTGGGCGGGGGGCGGGGGGAGATGTCATATCCGGTAAAATTCTAAGCAGAGTCCCACCCTTTTGAGCCCATTAATTTCAGTGGCGCTAGAAGATTATAATTCTGCATAGGATTGCACTGATATTAAATATCCAGCCTCTAAAAGAAGATGATCCTCTAATAGGTCTTGGTTTTTGAGGGTTCCAGCTACTATTAAATTTGGCTTTCATTTACTGGTTATTTCGTTTATAATCCAACATTAACTAGAATATTTGTGAATATTAGGACTACTATATTTTTTCTCTCCTTACAGGACCTGTATGTTCCAGAAAGTGCTAGGGAGGGATTTAAAGAAACTCTTGTGCTTTATAATTTCAAAGGGATAGACTCATTTATTTATACCAATAATCATCATGTTATCTGATTAACAGAGCAATCCAGGGGAGGGCGAAAAGTCTTTTGGAAGCAGACAAGCCGATACGTGGGCGCAGGAAGGGTTTTGCACTTCCACAGTGCTGCCACAGCGGAGGGGAGGTACATAGGTGGGGGGCTGCCTGAGCACCCCTCCACCCGAGGGCAGCAGCGCCTGAGGGCTGTGCCCGAGCGTGTGCAGAAGACAGGTGGAGCACAGCGTTCAGGCAGAGGAGGGGGTGGAGTTGGGGGCATGGCCAGGCTTTGGCAGCTTCCTGAGCAGTTTGACCCATGACACAACCCCCCCAAGAGGCGCAATTTTATGCCTGCAAAAACGGCAGCATGCCCCATAGGCACTCGTTGAAACCAAAAACAAAGGTCGTCTCCGCCGCTACGGAAGCTCAGAAACCCCTTAGGGAGTGGCGTGATTGCCTCACCAATCCCCTCGCGTCTTGGACTGACGAGCCCCCTCCCCAGCACCCAATCACAGTCTCTTCCCTCCTACAAATACTTCTGCTCTGGCCTCACACAACTCAGTTGTTAGGGAGAGGAGCGTGTGGCGGGAACCTCTGCTGGTGAGCTCCCGACCATACAGACTTAGAGTGAGGGACAGGCAGGCACGTTGGTTTTGCACCTCGCGATTGCGTTGACAGTATATTTGACTTGTGAGGGGGAAAGAGAAGTCTCTCCCCTGGGGCTAATTGCTCTTGTTTCCAATTCTCCACAAGTTCCAGGCTCCCAGAGGCTCTGCATGCGAGGACTGTCACCCATGGCTAGGTAAGTTCCTCTGCCCCCCCCCAGCCTCCCCCTCCCCTCGCTCTCGATCGCTCGGTCTGCAAGCATCTCTGGCATGTGAACCAGGCAGTGAGCTCCAGCAGGGGGCATCTGCTGACCTCGCTCCCCTATGCTGCCGCCTGCTCCCTTCCCTTGGTCTGCCCTCTGCCGTGTTCCCAACCCCTGGCAAGGCATGGGGCGTGTGTGTATGGCAGCTGCCCCATTGCGGGGATGTGGGTCAGAGACTGTCCTTTTAAGAGAGTGCCCGGCTGAAACGCAGCCTGCTCTTCCAGCCGCCGCCCCTGCAGGTGCTCTTGATCTCTGTCTCCGTGTTGCAGGTGGGACTGCAACACAGAGGTTTCCGCATGTGCCGCAACACTGCCCCCCCAGCTGTTTCTGTCCACCGCTTGAAGCAGAGCCCCGCCCACAGCAAGACTGCCCAGCACACTCCAGGGAAACGGCTACACTCTGTTCCAGAAAATAAAGTCTGAGCTGTGCCCTCTGTTGTCTCTCCAAGGGAGTGCCTGGGACGGTGGGAAGACTTGGTTCTTGGGAGCGGGTAATGGGCTATGAGCCGCCACGCTGCCCCCTGCATGGCTGGACAGGGGAGGGGGGGTGCCACCATTCAGCCTGCTCGGGTTGACAGCCTACCCAACCACACAGGGCTGTTGGGTACTTGGAGAGGGGGTTGCTGAAGTGGATGCATGCCCAGCGGCTCGCATTCCGAGTTCTGCGGCCCCCTGGGGAGGTGTTCCTTGCACATAGCGGGGGATGGCAGCAGGGCAACATTGTGGAAATGTGATGTTTCAGGATAAGTGGGAAGAGCTCAAAGTTCACAGAGTGCATCTTTCTCCATACCGTCTTTTGTAGTTAACATCAAGCCTGTTGAGGACTTCTTTGATACTTGAAAGCTTATGCTGTCCATTTACTGAAATTTTGCTTGCCCTTGTCAAGAGAACTCTTGCCATTAACAGAGAGGGCTTTCACTTTCCACTGTCTCTGATTTGCACCATCACTATCTCATAAGAACATAAGAGAAGCCATGTTGGATCAGGCCAATGGACCATTCAGTCCAAAATTCTGTGACGCACAGTACCCAAAAAACAAAGTGCCATCAGGAGGTTCACCATAGGGCCAGGATGCTAGAAGCCCTCCCACTGTGCCCCCCCCCCCCACAAGCACCAAGAATAGAGAGCCTCACTTGCCCCAGACAGAGAGTTCCAACAATAAGCTGTGACTAATAGCCACTGATGGACCTCTGCTCCATATGCTTATCCAATTCCCTGTTGAAGCTGGCTATGCTTGTAGCTGCCATCACCTCCTGTGGCAGTGAATTCCATGTGTTAATCACCCTTTGGGTGAAGAAGTGCTTCCTTTTATCAGTTCTAACCCGACTGCTCAGCAATTTCATTGAATGTCTGCAAGTTCTCATATTGTAAGAAATGGAGAAAAGTACTTCTTTCTCTACTTTCTCTATCCCATGCATTATCTTTTAAACCTCTATCATGTCAACCCTCAGTCGACATTTCTCCAAGCTAAAGAGCCCCAAGCATTTTAACCTTTCTTTGTAGGGAAAGTGTTCCAACCCTTTAATCATTTTCTGTGTAACGAGTGAAACATTTTTTTCTGCCTGGTCTCAGGAATGGCCAAGGCCGTTCTGCCTGATAAAGCTCATAATTGCAAGGGGCCTGGAAAGAATTCTGGGGGGGAGGGACTGCTTGCTTCATGCCTTTCCTTTGAATGTGTAACGGTCTAAGCCTGATCTATAAGAAGGGTCAGTCTTCGCAAGAGCCATCTTGTCCTGACCTGTCATGTATCAATAAATAGCTATTCTTGCAATGGACTGTCTCTGATCATTGAACTGCAGGGGACTTCACAGCCCTTAATAAAATGGAATTGTTACAAATGGGGGAGGGGGTCTTTCCCTGTGGACTAATGAGACTTCCCAAAAGCCTGCTTCATCGGAGGGGGGTGGGATATAAATCAAATAAATAAATAAAATAAATTTCACCTCCAGAAAACTGTGATCCAACAAGGAGGCAACCGCAGTAGTTATAAAAAGTAGTTCTAATTCCATTTCTATTGATGTGGCAGGAATTTCACAGTAATATGTAGCATATACCCATCAAATATCTTATTTCATATCCATCAAATTCAGTGAGCTCTGTTCTGATGTTCTTTCCACTGGAAGGTCACTGGAAAAGTATTCTCCTTTAACCTAACAAGCCTCATTGCATTATTGTGGGGATAAATAGAGGGGAGAACCTTGTATGCCACCCTAATCTATCAGCCTCTTGGAAGTCAGAAATAATGAGCAGGATGTTGGTGGTGGCGATAAAATGATCTCACTGTGGCCTCTTAATGTTGTTTAGGAAGATACTAATCTCCAGAGCCACTGAGTCAACATCTAGGTAGAGCAGAAAGTTAATCTTTATTGCAAACACCCAGCTCTCAAGAACTTGAGAAGAAGAAGAAGACTGCAGATTGAAACCCTGCCCTTCTCTCTGAATCAGAGACTCAGAGTGTATCTTCTCCCCCCACCCACAACAGACACCCTGTGAGGTGGGTGGGGCTGAGAGAGCTCTCCCAGAAGCTGCCCTTTCAAGGACAACTCCTGCTAGAGCTATGGCTGACCCAAGGTCATTTCCAGCAGCTGTAAGTGGAGGAGTGGGGAATCAAGCCCGGTTCTCCCAGATAAGAGTCCACGCACTTAACCACTACACCAAACTTGCTGATCACAGGCAAATGGAGATTCCCTTGAACCAGTGTCACACTTAATGTTACTGCTCAAAGCCCAGCTTTCGCACCACCTTGGCCATTGCCACATGGACATCCTTGTTCCGCAGAGTGTAAATGATGGGGTTCAAGAGAGGGGTGACCACAACATAAAACATGGCAATTTTCTTTTCATTATCAGGAGATGTTTCAGACCGGGGTATGATATAGATAAAGGTGGTGGTGCCATAGTACAAAATGACTACCACTAAGTGGGAGCTGCATGTCGAGAAGGCCTTGCGCAATCTAGCTGACCTCATTTTGTACACGGAGAAAAGAATGTGCCCATAAGAAGTTAAGATAACTGAAAGCGGTCCAAAGATGACTACTGCTGCAAGCAAAAAAATGATGATTTCTGTGATGTGGGTGTCATCACACGTGAGTTTCAACACCATCGGCAGTTCACAGATAAAGTGGTTGATGAGGCCAGAGCCACAGAAGGGGTGGCTAAAAGTGAGGAACACACATATTACAGAACCCAGAAAACCACACACCCAACAAGCTGAGGCAAGTTGTAACTGGCGCCATCTTCCCATGACAGTGGCATAAATCAGCGGCTGGCAGATAGCTAAGTAACGATCGTAGGCCATGACGCCCAACAGAAGTGCTTCAGCAGAACCCAGAGATAAAGCTCCATACATTTGTAACGCACAGCGGATTAAGGACAAGCCTGCATGTCCTGTTAGAAGGTGAGCCAACATCTGGGGTATGGTGCTGGTGACATAACAGATCTCCATGCCTGAAAGGTTTGCAAGAAAGAAATACATGGGTGTGTGGAGATGGGAATCTGCCAGTACCAGCATGATGACCCCTAGGTTCCCCAGAAGGGTAAATGTGTAGATGAGGAGAATGACAGCAAAGAGTATATTCCGTATCTTAGGGTCACTTGAAAGCCCCACCAAAATGAACTCTGTACTGGAAGTAAAGTTTTCTGCACCCCATCCAAGGCTTTTCCCTGCAGAGAAAGAGGGATATTGAGAGACTGAGAGATACACTAAGAATAGAAGCAAGCCAGACTTCTCTTTCTCAGTACAGAAGTACATATAAAATACCCCATTTAACTCAGAATCTTGGGGGGATTCTACATTCATGTTTAAACCAGATTTTCTGTGAACTGAAGCTGGTTTATATAAATCCGGATTATTTTCGTACCATTTACACTGCTGGCCGTGATCTGAACACGAGGGTTGTATTGATGCACTTTATCCACAAGGTGGCGCCATCGCTCTCATTTTAACATCTGTGTTGCCCTGCTGCTGTGAATTTCAATATCAATTTCAATCAACAAAGCTTTACTCGTAATGCAGCAGATCCAAACCGGCTGTTCTTACGTTGTAGAACAAAATTAGTAGGTCTTAAAGGTGCATCACTGCATGATGAACCAAGTTTCCTATGTCACCTTCACATCGTCGTGCGTAAGGAAGTAGCCTTTGGCCCAGTCCTATTAGCTTAGCCGTTCAAACCTTAAATTAGGAGGTGCACCCAGGTTAACACTTGGGCCTTAAATAAAACATTTATCTAGCCTGCCGAGATCGACGGTGTACTTTTGTGAGCAAGAGGGGGGATGATTAGCATTTCTTCCTGATGGAGGAGGAGCACGAGTGCTGAGCACTTGCAATACTTCAGCCAGCTCTGTTTGGGCTAGTCTTCAGGCACTCCGTGCAAGATCAGAGGCTATACCACTGTAAAATTCATACATGTTATAAGTGGGAGAAAAAGATGGGCTTGGGAGTTTCAAACATTTACATTCAGCCAATTTGAAATATGAAGTGGTCACTTCCTTACCTTTTGCCTTGGCTGAATGCTTTGAATTCACAAAACCTTTTTCAGCCTCTTTTTCTCAGGTCCTTGATTCTGCCATTTTAAAGGGTTAAAATAAAGATGTTACATCAAACTCCCTTCGCCCTGCAGAGAAAGCTGAAGGCCGGAAACCTTGCTGGGATTCCAGGGGATCTCCAGCTCTCGGCTGGAGAACTGCCCTTGTCTAATGTTACTTCTCTTTTTCTTTATTTACTTGAGGGAAAAGATGCCTCTGTTACCTGTAAACCTTACAAAACAAGGTTTCTCTATTCTAGGAGACATTCAAGTTTCAAAGTTAGATTTCCCTTGGGGGGAGGGGAGGCTCACAGACAAAGGAACCCTGCCTGCCCATGTGGGAATGCCGTTCTCTGAAGTTCCCCAGAATTATGGCTTTCAAGTTCCCCAAATGGGATGAGCTAAGGACAGAACATTTCTGGGGGAAAGGACTGGGGCTTCCTCATGTGGGAGTGTGAGCTAGTACTTGCTAAAAGGAATGTCCTGTGCCATGAGTGTGGAACTCTGCACAGGCTCAGAGACCATTCTTCCTTCATGATTCTTGGGTAGCAGAACTGAGAAATGGACTGCCTTCTCAATTTCATTGGGAATAGAAGTCTGGGGTTTACCCTTTCTTCAGTAATAGATTCCAACTGTTCCTGGAGTTCTTGATTCTTCTTAGCAAGCTGTTGGATTTCTAAATCTTTTCCACGGGTAGGACTTGTAAGGCAGGGTCCCTGCTTCTGCTATTCTTATATTGTGCCCGAGAGAGCTGTGTCTCTAAAATAGCCACTTTCTGTTCCGACTTGGGCATGCTTCAAAGCATTCTTCCAATCTGCATTGTTTCAATTTCTCAAGTTTCAGAACTTCTTTATTTTCCTGTGCAAAAAAATGCCATGTCCTACACTTTATTTCACCTCAAAGTTCTTACTTTACTTGCAGGGCTGTTCTTCCAAATTGTTCTTCCTAATTGTGAGCAATTGTGAGCAAAAACCCCCTCTGCTTTCCTGCATACGGACATCGTGGTTCCCCGTTTGGTTGCCAGACCGCCTGGAGATTCGACTCGCACACATCTTCCACAAAGTGTGGGTTTGCCTACCAAAATGCAGGAAGCTTATTTGGGCAATAAACCATGACCTTGAAGCGGCACTCAGTTTCTTGGGGAAAGTGCTAGCTTGGGGGAAGAACGGGTTTCCACCAGCTCTGTACTACCTCCATCTCATATGATTTTTATGGTGAAATGAAATCAAACCAACATCATGGTGCAGATCCTCTTAGACAATAGGCAGCAGCAGAAAAATCATGCCTCCACCAATTTGTGGCGCAACAGCACTGAAAAAAACATGTTTCCAAACCACAGATCCTCATGGATCCTCATGATCTTTGCTTTGGGCCAACCCAACATCACCAGCCAGTCACATATCATGACCATGGGCAGAATTTGCACCACAGAAATCTTGGATCCACGGCTTCGTGGCAGCGCCAGGGACCAAAAACTCGGTTTTGGACCACGGATCCTCATGGATCCACACAATTTTTGCTTTGGATCCCCCAAGCCCTCCATCCAGTCACATATCATATCCATGGGCAGACTTTGTACCACAGAAATCATGGATCCACGGCTTCATGGCAGCGCCAGGGACCAAAGTATTGGTTTTAGACCACGGATCCTCATGGATCAACATGATTTTTGCAATGGATCCCCCCAAGCCCTCCATCCAGTCACATGTCATGTCCATGGGCATTGGATCCCCTCAGCGTCACCATCTTTTCTTATATCAAGTCCATGTGCAGAGTTTGCACCACAGAAATCATGGCTCCACGGCTTCATGGCAGCACCAGGGACCAAAACCTTGGTTTTGGACCATGGATCCTCATGGATCCACATGACTTTTGCTTTGTGACTTCAGCAGTTTGTCCAGTGTTAGTTGTCTGTTTGATGAGTGTCATCTTTCAGTCATTGCAGCACATCATCATGTCTTAGTTGTGTTGCATACCCCTTCTGAGATAACTGCTATATCATAATTGTATTATTTTAAATGCATAATTAATGTTTATTGGGATTTTGTGAGCCGCCCTGAGCTTGCTTCGGAGGGGAGGGCAGGATATAAATCTAATAAATCAAATCAAAAGTATTTATTATTAGCAGGGCTTTTTTGGGGCAGGAGCACACAGGACTGGTTGGTATGCTGGGGAAGGCACAGGGAGGACTATTAAACGCCTCCCTGATGGCTTCAGCACTGGGAAGGCACGGGGGAGCTCCTGTTGGTTTTTTCCCTACAAAAAAGTCCCAATTATTACCTTTGTAAAAACCCAACACCATGGCCTCTTCCATCTGTAATACTTAACAATGATTATTGCAAGTCCTAACCATGGTAGCAGTCCCTCAAGGTAGTGTCAGTATGGCTTATACCTGCCCTCCAACACCTGTTTGCCACTCTGCTAGCAGAGAAGCTAGAGAGTTCTCTTCCCAAAACTGTGACTTCAGCAGTTTGTCCAGTGTTAGTTGTCTGTTTGATCAGTGTCATCTTTCAGTCATTGCAGCACATCATCATGTCTTAGTTGTGTTGCATACCCCATCTGAGATAAATGCTCGTACTGGCACTGCTCCCATCTTACGATGGAAGGTGTGTTATATCTGTCTATCAAATCCTAAACTTGGCCATAGTGAATGAATCAAAAAACCTACTTGGCAGATTTATCTAGCTCAGCACCATCTACTGTGAGCAGAGGTATCGCTGCAGGTTCTTTGGCAGAGAAAGATCTTTCCCAGCATCTAATACACTGAGATTCTTTGACCTGGAGATCTTTGGAACAGAAACTGGGATCTCATGCAGGTGGTCTTCCACCGGGCCATTCTAAAGATTTTCACTGTTCACTTTACACACACAACTAGCAACAGAGGGCTACTGATAGAGCCTTCAACAAAGAAAAACCTGCCCATGGCAGAATGTCACTACCTATCACTTTGCTCCAACTGCCTTGTTCCTCCAGTAATAAGAACAAATTATCTAGAGTTCCCTAGATCTAAAATGGCATGGAAATCTCTGAAGATCCTCCAGAATGAATTAAAGTTTGGGGAGGGGGGAAATGTTTATACACTCTCTCTCTCTCTCTCTCTCTCTCTCTCTCTCTCTCTCTCTCTCTCTCTCTCTCTCTCTCTCTCTCTCTCTCTCTCTCTCTCTCTCTCTCTATATATATATATATATATATATATATATATATATATATATATATATGTACACACACACATACCTGGTTGGGAGGAGGTTGATTAACTTGCAACTGACGCAAAACAGAATCTCAATTAGAAGGACAAAACCTATTCCTGATGCCCAGGTTTCTCAAGGATGTCCTATAACACTGGGAGAGAAGTTGCTTTATTTTGGATCACAAAAATGGTCCCGCTAGGCAACCACACACTACTTTGACTAACTGTACCTTTCGAGAGCCTCAAGTAGATGTCCATCCGTGCCTTGGAAATGCTAAGTACCTTTGAGATGAAAGTAAAGTATATACTCTGGATTTCAATTTCAGGTAAGTTGCCTTGAAAATTCCTCCTCTAACTAATCCTGAAAGCCCTCTTAGATAAAGGTCAACAAACACTGACTTGTTCAGCTTCCCAAGTATTTGTAGCCTGGGAAGATGGGCACCATCATGCATGATTCTGCAATCATCTTGAAGGTTTTAGAACAAGAAGATAATAAAGACTATGGACTTTCTCCACAAGGACTGCTTCAGTCCCTTTGGGGCTTTTCTCTTGGATCATTAATACTTTGCTTGTTACCTTGGCCTCTTGGGTGGGAACATGTAACAAAAAAATCAAAGTCTTTAAACAAAACATTTTTAAAATAAATAAATACATACATGGCCCAAATCAGGCATCAGTTTTTCTGTTTATTTCACAGGGGACTACCTTTACCTTTACCTTCACCCCAGTGGGGACTCAGTGCATTTTCTCCTCTTCTCCATTTTATCCTCACAACAACCCTGGCAGGTAGGTTAGGCTGAGAGTGTGTGACTGGCCCAAAGCCACCCCAGCAAGTTTCCATATTTGTATAGGGATTGAAACCTGAGCATCCCAGATTCTAGTGTGACACTCTAACTATAATGCCGTACTGCCAGTACTCCATAGCAAAATTTTCCAGAAGGAAGTTCTGTTCAATGACCACAGTATCTAGCACTAGAAGTTCAGGCTAGCAAAGAAGAAGAAGAAGAAGATGATGAAAGTGCAGCTGTTTGTTTCTTGAGTCTTTGATTCCAGGAAATTCCAGAGCAAGCCTTTGAATTCAATAAAATTGATTTAGGCCTTTCCCGATCCAGATTTAGCAACCCTAGTAGGAAAAACAATGATGATGTCATCCTCACTCCACGGGTATGATGTCCCTTTCAATGTAAACCCCCAAATGTCATCACAATAGTTTTACCACAGAGTTTCAGTAAAATCCTAAAGTGTCACCGTGATATGGAAGTCACTGTTGGGTTTTTGCTGACATGGCATGGCATACCATCAGAATGATGGTGATTTACGCTTCTGTCGTTCAGAGCAGCAATGGGAGCCAGGGTGAGGTCCTTCCCCTCCCCAAACCCTGCCCTCCCCAGAATCCACCCCAAATCTCTAAGAGTTTCCCAATCCAGCCCTGCAAAAGAGACTTTACAGCAGGGGTGTCAAATGTCCAACCTGCAGGACAGAACCGACCTGCCCAGGGCTTTAATCAGGCTCATGGCTCTTTTCTCCCCCCTCCTCCCCCTCCTGTCCGCACCCTTTCAAGCTCTGAAGCCGCTGAAGTTCCCAGCTCCTTCTGCCTTGTCTTCGCCAGCTGCAGCAAGAAGTGCTTCTGGGCTTGCAAAGCTGCAAAGAAAAAGCAGAATGGATTTTCCATTAAGGTCTCCGTGGGCCCAGAGACCTTAATGGGAAGTCCATTCCACATTTTCCTTGCAAGTCAGTCTGTGCTGTAATGTGTTTCAATGGAGGGGAGCTCAGTTTTCCTATGGCCAGCTGAAACTGTTGTTTCCTGGACTTGTGTCCTCGCAACTGAAGGGTTGACGCTTTGAGCCAACTTGTCTCTGATGAATGGGCTGAGTTTTAAGCATGTTTGTATTTCAAGTTAAAACTGATAATATTGTGTTTAATTGTGTTCGTCTGTGTCCTTTGTAAATTTTATATCTCCTCTATCTGGCATTACATTTTATGACACACATGGCCCAGCCCCATAAAGTCCCATTTATGTAAGATCCGGCCCTCATAACAAATGAATTTGACACCCCTGTTTTACGGGATGAGTAAGTATATGCTACTTCCATTCTAGATCATTTAAAGCACTCTACTTGAAAGCTATGAGCTCTAGTAGGACTTCTTAACAAATTTAATACGTCATAGAGGGATTGTTAGACAGGGGGAAAAACCCATATCCCAATATCATAACAATACTGAAGAGGTTGAGGATGCAGTCTCTCTCACACAATTACATCCTTGGATCATGAGGTTCAGAGGACATGAGAATTTGTGGATTTACCCAATGGAACTACAATCAAAACTTCTACGCAGGGCAAACCGGTAGTTGAAGGTGTCGATTATCCACCTTCCAGCATAGGAATGAAAATAAAACAGTAACGCTCATTTATTGGGCTGGGCTTGACCGTGCCAGGATTCTGGAATGTTCTGAATCAAAGTTGAAAGTGTGTCTCCTTCACCCCCCTCCTTGAATAGTTTAATGTCTGATGTCATGACCGTACTGCTTCTGTTGGTGTTTTTTCTTTTCTTCCCTAATTTTTCCTTTCTGTTAACCCATCCCTTCCTTCCCCAAACAGTATTTATGGGATTTTCCTTGGTATTCCTTAGACATAACCCCTCTCTCTCGGCATGGACCAGAACTGGGTTTGGGAAATAGTCCTTTTCTTTCCTGGGGAAACAGCACTAAACCCCTGATAAGGGGAAGGTAGTTTCTGCCAGGGGTGGAATTCTAGCAGGAGCTCCTTTGCATATTAGGCCACACACCCCTGATTTAGCCAATCCTCCAAGAACTTGCAAGGCTCGTTTTTTGTAAGCTCTTGGAGGATTGGCTACATCAGGGGTGTGTGGCCTAATATGCAAAGGAGCTCCTGCTAGAATACCACCCCGGTTTCTGCCTCTTGCAAGTTACTGGGGTGTTGACTGGATTTCCGTAGGAATGGAAGGTGCCCTGGTTCAGCTCCTTTCAGACTTTGCCCATAGGCTTCCCAGGTCAGTGTTGGAAAATATCTGGAGACTTTAGGGTGGAGCTGGGAAAGGATAGGGTTTAGGGAGGGGAGGGGAGGGGACTCAGCATGGTTCGATGCCATAGAGTCCACCCTTCCAAACAGCCATTTTCTCCAGGGGAGCCAATCTCTGCCAGCTGGAGATCAGTTGTAAAAGTGGAATATCTCCAGGCCCCACCTGAAGGTTGGCAACCCTATTTGCCCCTCTCTTCCTAGGTGGTTTGGGCTTTACTATCTGGACCATCTCATGGGCCTTGAAGAGGGAGGGAAGGTCCTGGGGAAGGAGACGTGTTAGGACTAACAGAGAAATCCATTTTGACACTGTCTAGAAGAAACTCTTCCTCATTTCAGTATTGTCTAATATTTCCAGCTGTGGCTGCTATTGAATACAGAGGCTGGCAAGGGAGGCTTCCGATATGAAAATACACTGAAAAGTATATTGTAAATTTAAGAAGCAACCTATGGGACACTTAGCAATAGCCAGGGGTCGTTTTGTAGAAAAAGAGGTGCCAGAGCTCATTAGCACTATTTGCATACGTGACACACCCCTGACATCACTGGAAGGTGTACTAAATTATTTCAGCTCAGCATCTGCCTTAAAATGCTTCTTGAATTCTAATTGTCATAATAAAACCTGACTCCCATCCAGTGTTTCCTCTAAGCTGAGTTAGTGTGAGCTAGCTCACAGATTTTTAGCCTCCAGCTCACACATTTTTGTCTTGGCTCAGGAAGGATGACCACAGAGCACACTAATTTATGCAGTAGTTCACAACTTGAATGCCAGTAGCTCACAAAGTAGAATTTTTGCTCATAAGACTTGCAGCTTAGAGGGAACATCTCATCATACTTTTTCATTTACTTCCTCCTTTGCGGCCACAGTGTCCTGATGAAGATTTCCATCTTTCTGCTTTAGATGTTTTGGTTATTTTCCCATTTTTTTGTAGGGAAGAATATTAGAAATTTGTCAAATCTTAGAATTCAGCAAAATTCTCACAGGGGGTTTGAACAATGGAGCTTAGAGGCAAGTATTTTTTTTGGGGGGGGGGAGGAAGGTATAAAGGAAGAAATAGCACAGTATAATTTGGTGGGAAAAATCTTGAATAAAAATTTTGAAAAGACATTGATAGTGGGAGGCAGCAGAGTAAGAATCATGAAAGAATTGCCAAGAAAAGTGATAAATGAGAGAAAAGCATACAAAAAATTGACAAAAAAACTACGTGACAATGAAATGAGGTATAGATGGATAATACCTGAAGGTCTGAGCTTTGAGCTGCAAGGAAAAAGGATTACAATTACAAGCACACAGGAACTGCGTAGGTTTTATGAAGAACATAAAGAATTTGCACCATGATGGATTACAAATTATTATCTTGGAATGTAATGGACTAAATTCACCACAAAAAAGAAAGGCATCGTTTCATTGAATTAAAAAGCAAAATTGTGATATAGTTTGTGTACAAGAAGTGCATATCAAACAAAAGGATTACAATTTTTTATGGAATAAACAACTGGAACTAGAATTTTATTCATTAGCTGAACAGAAGAAAAGGGGAATGATTTTCTATATTAAACAAGAATTGGAGCCAAAATTAGCATTTAAAGACAAAGATGGAAGATTTGTAGCGGTAGAAATAATATTAAATGCAAACCCCCCCCCCCCATTGCTATTGGGACTGTATGCACCAAATGGTGCAAAGGATGCTTTGACCCACCTTTGACCCACCTTAGACCCATGCCAGTCCGGCTTCCGCCCCGGCCATGGGACGGAGACAGTCTTGGTCGCCCTCATGGATGACCTCCGGCGACAACTGGATCGAGGCGGCTCAGCAGTACTGCTGCTGCTAGACCTATTGGCTGCGTTCGATATGGTCGATCATCGGCTGCTGACCCGCCGTCTCGCCGACGCAGGAATTCGGGGGCTAGCCTTACAGTGGCTCTCCTCCTTCCTTGAAGGTCAGGGACAAAGGGTGGCAATTGGAGGGGAGCTGTCTCAGAGACACCTACTTCATTGTGGGGTGCCTCAGGGGGCTGTTCTCTCCCCGATGTTGTTTAACATCTTTATGCGCCCCCTTGCCCAGATTGCCCGGAGGTATGGGCTCGGTTGTCATCAGTACGCTGATGACACCCAGCTCTATCTATTGATGGATGGCCGGACTGGCGATGTCCCTATAAACCTGGACCAGGCATTACAAGCCGTGGCTGGCTGGCTCAAGCTGAGTGGGCTGAAGCTGAACCCAGCGAAGACTGAGGTCCTTTGCGTAGGCCGCGGTGGGCCAGGAGGGGAGATCTCCCTACCAGCCTTTGACGGTGCGCCACTGATACCAGTGCGCAGGGTCAGGAGCTTGGGAGTCCTACTGGAGTCTTCCTTGTCAATGGAAGCCCAAATAGCTGCCACTGCTAAATCCACCTTTTTCCACCTTAGGACAGCGAGGCAGTTGGCTCCCTTCTTGGAGCGTAGCGACCTGGCAACTGTGATCCACGTAACGGTCACCTTGAGGCTAGACTACTGTAACGCTCTCTACATGGGGCTGCCCTTATACCGAACGTGGAAACTGCAGTTAGTGCAGAACGCAGCGGCCAGGCTGTTAGTGGGACTACCTCGGTGGGAACACGTGCAGCCTTGGCTGCAGGAGCTGCACTGGCTGCCAGTTGTGTACCGTGTTCATTATAAGGTGCTGGTTATTACCTTTAAAGCCCTATATGGCCGAGGACCTGCCTACCTTAGGGACCACCTCTCCCCATATGTTCCCCAGAGAGCACTGAGATCTAGTTCTCAAAATCTTTTTAAAATCCCTGGTCCAAGAGAGGCTAGATTGAAAACAACGAGGGAGCAAGCCTTCTCAGTAATGGCCCCCCGATGGTGGAATCAACTTCCAGAGGTGGTGCGAGCCCTGCAGGACCTTAATCAGTTCCGCAGGGCTTGCAAAACCACCCTCTTTCAGCTCACTTTCAAGATAGAACCCGGCTAAACTGACTTCTAGCCATCTGGCCATCTTATATATGACTGTGAATTGTAGCACCTTAATTATTAACATATAACAGTTGTTTTATCTAATTTTTATCTTAATTTATAATGGTAACTTAATTGAATTTTAATTTGTCTTATTGTATTGATTGTATTTTATTGAAATCATGGTTGTTCCATGTCTGTGAGCCGCCCTGAGCCTGCCTTTGGCGGGGGAGGGCGGGATACAAAAATAAATTTACTTACTTACTTACTTTTTTAAAAGACATTATACAACAATTTGATGAACTGACTTATGACCAAGTTTTGATAATGGTGGACTTTAATGGAACAATTAAGAACACACTGGATAGGTCTGGGGGTAAAAAAAAATAATAAGGAAGGAAAATTGCCAAAGTCTTTTTTTGAATTGGTCAAACAAGAAAATTTGGAGGATATATGGAGGAAATTTAATCCTGAAGTATGGGACTATACCTTTTTTTCAGCAAGACATAAAACTTTTTCCAGAATTGACATGTTGTGGGGCACTAAAGTCTTAGGTCTTATAACAAAGAAAATAGAGATTTTACCTAAAATTGGGGCTGACCATAACCCAATAATGTGGATTATAAAATTGTCTAAGAAGTTGAGAAGATGGAGATTGAATGAAGATTTACTACAGAATAAAGAAATAGTGACGTCTCTAGAAAATGAAACTAAAGCTTTCTTCCAAATAAATGATAAAGAGGATATAGAGTTTCAGACGGTCTGGGATGCTTATAAAGCAGTAATGAGAGGAATATTGATAACATTGAATAACAAAGAGAAGAGGGAAAAAGAAAAAACAGATGCTGGATATTCAAAATGAAATAATGAAAAAGAAGGGGAGCTGAGAAAAAGACCAGGGAAAAAGAAAATTATAAGAGAGATTACAATATTACAAACACAAATGAGACATTTGTTAAATAAAGAACTGGAATGGAATCTGAAAAGATTGCAGCAGAAATCTTTAGAGGGAGCAAACAAACCTGGAAAATATTTGGCCTGGCAACTGAAGAAAAAGAGAGAAAGTAAAATTATTAATAAAATTGTTGTGGATAGAAGAGAGATGGTAGATCAAGAAGGAATAAAAAGAGAATTCTTGAAGTATTTTGCCAAGTTATTTAAGTGTTAAAATAAGGAAAGAAAAGATGGATGAGTACTTACAAAAGATAAAAATAGCACCCTTAGCAGAAAATATGCGAAAAGTTTTGAACAATCCAATTGAAAAAATAGAAATTGAAGCAGCAATTAATGCAATGAAAAATGGAAAAGCACCTGGGCCAGATGGATATACAGCTAAATTTTTTAAAACCCTCAAAGAGGAGTTAATCCCGAAACTTCAGAAATTGATGAATAAGAACAAAAGGGAAAATTGATGAATAAGAACAAAAGGGAAAATACCAAATACGTGGAAGGAAGCTGTTATTTCATTGATTCCAAAGGAAGCTAGAGATGTTACGAACGTAAAAAATTATAGACCAATTTCATTATTAAATAATGACTATAAAATATATACAAGAATCTTGGCAGAACGGTTTAAACAATATTTGATACATTTTATAAAAGAAGATCAAGCGGGGTTTCTTCCCAAAAGGCAAATAAGAGACAATATCAGAACTGTTGTAAATATTGAAGAATATTATGAAAGACATCCAGAAAAGGAAGTAACATTATTTTTTGTGGATGCAGAGAAAGCATTTGACAATTTAAATTGGGATTTTATGTTTGCAGTAATGGAGAAAATGGAGCTGGGAGAAAGCTTTATAAAAATGATAAAAGCAATATATACTGAACAATGTGCAAGGCTATGTATAAATGTTGATCTTACAGAAGACATGATAATTAGTAAAGGTACAAGACAAGGTTGTCCATTTTCCCCACTGCTGTTTATAATGACTCTTGAAATATTACTGATGCAAATTCAAGAAGATAAAGAAATAGAAGAATGACATTAAAACTGAAAGAATAAGAAAAGAGCAAACAGAAATGGAAAAAGTTCTGCTTGGAGACAACTAAAAATTAATTTCAAAATTATATAAATTCCTTTTAAAATGGTCTACGGAAGATGAAGTAGTGAGATCTCAAATGATTAAGTGGGCAATTAATGTAAATAAAGAAATACACATGGAAATTTGGGAATATTTGTGGAAGAACGCTATGAAGCTTTCAACGTGTCATAGCATTAAAGAGAACTGTTTTAAAATGATATATAGATGGTATATGACTCCTAAGAAAAGATGAATAATAAGATGCCAGACAGATGTTGGAAATGTAAAAAACATGAAGGTTCTTTCTACCATATGTGGTGGACTTGTGAAAGAGCAAAAAAGTATTGGCAGATGATTCAACAAGAAATTTCTAGCATCTTGGGATATGAATTTAAGAAAGTTGCAGAGACTTTTCTGTTGGGATTACAAATGGAAAAATTTCCAAAAGAAGATAGAACTATAATTTGGTACTTGCTTTCAGCTGCTAGGACATTATATGCGCAGTTGTGGAAGCAAGAAAAAATACCAGAGAAATGGGATTGGATTGTAAAAGTTATGACATGGAGTGAAATGGACAAATTAACAAGAATTTTAAGAGACTATAATTTAGAAGTTTTTAAGATGGAGTGGAAAAAGTTCAGAAGATATGTAGAAAAAGAGTGGAAAATAAAAGGACATTGGACAATTTTTGATAATGATTAAATCTTAGAAAAAAGAAGAATATTAATTTTTGGTTTTATTAGTTAAGGGTACCTTTAAACATTAGTACTTTAAGTAAATAACACCGGCGGCAGTCAAGAAACAGGGGGAGGGGTGGGTAGAAAGTAATATATGGGATAGATAAAAGAAGTTATTAATGATGCAAGAAATATAATTTGTTAGATGGAGTTGGCAACCTGATTTCTTTAAGTTTCAAGAGCCTTTCTCCCTGTTCTATTACTTGAAATGCCCCAGAAGACCCAAGAGGCTGAGATAACAAACTGTTAATGAGCAAGAAGAACGTTCCACGGGGATTGAAGCAGTCACCATAGGAAAGGGTTACAGTCTTTATTAGCTTCCTGAAGGACAAAAAAAAAAAAAATCCCTGAAACCAAAAATGCACACTACCATGTTTCTTAATGCTGAAAATACTTAGGAAGTTGAACAAGCCAAAGTGTGTTGGTTCTGTTATTAGAAGGCTTTACACATTGGCTGGGGAATTTTTTCAGGTAGCTTAGGAACTGGAATTTAGGGCATGCCTATAAAGGGTTGCTGGCATTTCCTTTTTCTGAAGAAAGGACATCTTGCTTCAAGATAGGGATTCGGTTTCCAGTTTAGCCAGAGCACTGAGCTGGACAGACCATTTCTATGACAGCATGAAGAAGTTTGTTTTCCAGTGATAAAAGTAAAAAGGTAAAGGTAGTCCCCCTGTGCAAGCACCAGTCATTTCCAACTCTGGGGTGACGTTGCTTTCACGTTTTCACGGCAGACTTTTTACTGGGTGGTTTGCCATTGCTTTCCCCAGTCATCTACACTTTCCTCCCTGCAAGCTGGGTACTCATTTTACCGACCTCAGAAGGCTGAGTCATCCTTGAGCCAGTGGTAGAGGGCAGGAACTCCTTAGGAAAGATGGCCACCCACCTGGAATAATATCTGCTGTCTTTCTTATTGAGACTCTTGATCTGTATCCGTAGCTAGTGAAATAGCATACTTCCTGCAAGTAAGCTCCATGACCCATGTATTTTTGGATCTACATGGAGTATCTTCAAATCCTTTCCTTTTGCAACTGGAGAATTCTTAATTCTTTCTGCTCTCATACTGGAGGAAAAAAACACAAGGAGCTAAGGTACTGAGATCCTGCCATGGGTAGCATTAAAAAAGGGGGCTTAATGTTTGTCTGAAAGGTTGCATGTATTTTCCCCAGTAAACTGGGCTGGGTCACTCAGTGGTACAGAACTTGCCTTGCTTCTATATGGTATCTTCCATGGGAAGTTATCTGGTAGCAGTTGCTCAGCATTCTCCACTCCCTGACAGCATCTTTCCAGGGTCTCAAGCAAGAAAGGTTTCCCGCAATTTCTGCTGCCTGAGAGTCTTTTAAGCAGAGGTGGTAGAGTCTGGATTTTGAGATCTTCTGCGTGCAATGCAGGAGGTTTAGAAGTCAATCTTAATCTGTCCCCCGAGAAGGAAAATCTACATTGTTTCTCAGAGGGGATCAAAGATGGAGGCTTTCTCCACGTTTCCTTGAAAAGGCTGCCTGTGGAGATCTCAGGGACATAAAAAGCCTCATACTAATCCACAGTGGGAACGGCAAGCCACTAGAATTTCTTTCTGTAAAATAGCAAGAATAACAGCTGGGTGAGTCTCTCCCTGGATGAACACCTCTTGCATGGGTGCATCTAGTCTCTCTATGGATGGACATTGAGAATACTGTTCATAAACCTAAAATGCTGTTTCTGTAGCCCATATTTTCATCCCTGTGAGGACAAAAGCAATTTTGATGGGGGTGTGTGTGTGTGTGATTTGGAGAGGAAAAGACCAGCCTATTTGTTACAAAACTGGCACTTTCCTGTCTTTGCTTTTAATTCAGAACACACACAATGCGTCATTGGAGTCTTACATGAGTTTAAAAACCTCACCTGAGGTTTTAAGTTTGTGATTAAAAGAAGCTGGATTACTTACACTGGAACTCTATGCAGAGTTCCCCATTCTCAGTCCATTGGCTCCAAATCACTAGGGATGCCAGCCTCCTGGTGGAACCTGGGGCTCTCCTGGAATAACAGCTCGTATCCAGGCTACCGAGGTCAGTTCCCCTGGAGAAATGGGTGCTTTGGAGGGTGGACTCTATGCCACTGTCCCCCACTGAGGTCCCTGTCCTCCCCAGGCTCCATCCCCAAATCTCCAGGAGTTCCCCAACCCTACCCCCCATCCCCTGCTAGTGGCCAGGGGGGGGGGGGACCTTGCAACCCTATTTGGAAAGGCATAACTCTGCTTAGGGTTTTGTTGTTACTTGATCATTGGTTCTATTAGTTGCTTTGATGGGGAACACATTTCTAGGTTATCATCTGATTCGTCACTATATTAGGATGCAAGTCTGGTGTTCCTCATCAAAGTTCCTCATCAAAGACTCCTTAGAAAGCTTGAGAGTCATGGAGTAAAAGGACAGGTCCTCTTGTGCATCAAAAACTGGCTGATTTATAGGAAGCAGAGAGTGAGTATAAATGGGCAGTCTTCACAGTGGAGGACGGTAAGCAGTGGGGTGCCGCAGGGCTCAGTACTGGGTCCCATGCTCTTTAACTTGTTCATAAATGATTTAGAGTTGGGAGTGAGCAGTGAAGTGGCCAAGTTTGCGGATGACACTAAATTGTTCAGGGTGGTGAGAACCAGAGAGGATTGTGAGGAACTCCAAAGGGATCTGTTGAGGCTGGGTGAGTGGGCGTCAACGTGGCAGATGAGGTTCAATGTGGCCAAGTGCAAAGTAATGCACATTGGGGCCAAGAATCCCAGCTACAAATACAAGTTGATGGGGTGTGAACTGGCAGAGACTGACCAAGAGAGAGATCTTGGGGTCGTGGTAGATAACTCACTGAAAATGTCAAGACAGTGTGCATTTGCAATAAAAAAGGCCAACGCCATGCTGGGAATTATTAGGAAGGGAATTGAAAACAAATCAGCCAGTATCATAATGCCCCTGTATAAATCGATGGTGCGGTCTCATTTGGAGTACTGTGTGCAGTTCTGGTCGCCGCACCTCAAAAAGGATATTATAGCATTGGAGAAAGTCCAGAAAAGGGCAACTAGAATGATTAAAGGGCTGGAACACTTTCCCTATGAAGAAAGGTTGAAACGCTTGGGACTCTTTAGCTTGGAGAAACGTCGACTGCGGGGTGACATGATAGAGGTTTACAAGATAATGCATGGGATGGAGAAAGTAGAGAAAGAAGTACTTTTCTCCCTTTCTCACAATACAAGAACTCGTGGGCATTCGATGAAATTGCTGAGCAGCCAGGTTAAAACGGATAAAAGGAAGTACTTCTTCACCCAAAGGGTGATTAACATGTGGAATTCACTGCCACAGGAGGTGGTGGCGGCCACAAGCATAGCCACCTTCAAGAGGGGTTTAGATAAAAATATGGAGCAGAGGTCCATCAGTGGCTATTAGCCACAGTGTGTGTGTATATATAAATTTTTTTGCCACTGTGTGACACAGAGTGGTGGACTGGATGGGCCATTGGCCTGATCCAACATGGCTTCTCTTATGTTCTTATGGTGAATACGTTCATTCTTACAAATCTTTAGCAGACTGAAGGTAGTGAAGGGCAGGGTATAAATTCAATCACCTCCTCCTCCTCTTCTTCTTCCTCTTCCTCTTCTTCTTCTTCACAAAACTGACCTCTACCCCTGCTTTACTTGGACTGGGTGGCCTCATGCCCATCAGGTCCCTCCTCCTATGCATGGTAGTAGGAAGTGCCCTCAAATCACAGCCAATTCATGACAACCTCCGAGAGTTTTCAAGGCAAGAGAAGAACACAGGTGGTTTGCTGTTCACTGTCTCTGCATAGCAACCCAGGACTTCCTTGGTGGTCTCCCATTCAAGGACTGGCTAGGACCAGTCCTGTGTATCTTCTGAGATCTGAGGAGAACAGGTTAGCTTGGGCTGTCCAAGGCAGGGCCTCCTGGTGCTCACTATAACATAAAATGATTTTTAGAAAGAAACAATGGTCGTTTTCGCACTGACCTTATTCCGGAGCGACGTCCCTCTTCACCGCGCAGCGTCTGCGCGGATTTCGCACGAATTGCTCCGCAGAACCCGAAAGAGCCGCGGCTTCTGCATCACAAATGTAAACCGGTTTTGGCGGTTTACATTTGCGATGCAGAAGCCGCGGCTCTTCTGGGTTCTGCGGAGCAATTAGTGCGAAATCCGCGCAGACACTGTGCGGTGAAGAGGGACGTCGCTCCGGAATATGGTCAGTGAGAAAACGACCAATCTGGCAGACAATACTCCCTCTAAGCTGTGGAGTCTTGTGAACTAAAATTCTACTTTGTGAGCTACTAGCATTAGATTTGTGAGCTATTAGCATTAAAGTTGTGAGCTACTGTATAAATTAGTTTGCTCTGGGGCCATTTTTCCTGAGCTAAGACAAAAAAATGTGTGAGCCAGAGACTAAAAAATTGTGAGCTAGCTCACGCTAACTCAGCTTAGAGGGAACACTGCTGGCCGATATCAGATCCTAAACCAGAAACGAAGTTTAAGGATCCCAAAGAATTTTGCTGTGTGGATTTAATAGTTTAAGAAGACTCTTTTTTTGTTTTTTTTAAAAAGATATGATCACCATCTTCAGTTACTTGAAGGGCTGTCACATAGAGGATGGTGCAGAGTTATTTTCTATTGCCCCAGAAGGTAGGACCAGAACCAACGGGTTGAAATTAAATCCGGCTCAACATTAGGAAGAACTTCCTGACAGTTAGAGCAGTTCCTCAGCGGAACAAGCTTCCTTGGGAGGAGGTGAGCTCTCCTTCCTTGGAAGTTTTTAAGCAGAGGCTAGATGGACATCTGACAGCAATGTTGATTCTGCGAGTTAGGCAGATCATGAGAGCGACGGCAGGAAGGGTTGCATCAGTGCTTAGTTCTTGTGGCCCTTTTGACACTTAAGGGTTGGTCAGAAATTTTTCTCCAGGTCAGATTGTCAAAAGGATGCTGGAGGTTCTTGATATCTTCTGGGCACGGAGCAGGGGTCCTTGGGGATGTATGTGTGTTTGTGTGGGGGAGGTATTTGTGAATTTTCTGAATTGTGCAGGGAGTTAGACTACATGGAGGTCCCTTCCAGCTCTATGATTCTTTGATTCTAATTTAGACCCAAATTTTAAAATAGTATTTCTATAACTTAGAAATACAATCAGGTAAAGGAATGTTGGAGGGGGGAGTAAAGAATCTTTGCGCTATGTGGATTGAGATCATCAGGGCTTTTTTTTTTTTAGCAGAAACGCACAGGAAAGCCGTTCCGGCTGGCTTGGTGTCAGGGGTGTGGCCTAATATGCCAATGAGTTCCTGCTGGGCTTTTTCTACATAAAAAGCCCTGGAGATTATGATGTTCAGTCTGATTTATGGCCACATGAGCACTGGAAGAAAAAATCCCTGCATGGTCTTGCCTCAGTCTCGCAATGTTTTCATTTTCTTCAGGAAGAAACCCAGAATGGTTCCTCATGCTTACAACACTAGCACTGAGTTCATCTTGGTGGGCCTCTCTGATGACCACGAGACACAGATTCTATTGTTCATAGTCATCCTCCTCATCTATATATTTGCCCTTGTGGGGAATGCATGGATCATCCTGTTGGTACAGACCAACTCCCACCTTCAGACACCCATGTATTTCTTCCTGACACAGCTCTCAATTGTGGAGATTGTTTATGTCAATACTACCATACCCCAGATCCTTGCTCACCTTCTAGAGGGTCATGCAGAATTGTCCTTAACCCGTTGTGCCTTACAGATGCACACAGCTTTGGCCCTGGCTGTTACTGAATCTCTTCTGCTGGGTGTCATGGCCTACGACCGTTACTTGGCCATCTGCCATCCCCTGACCTATGCCACAGCCATGGAAAGACAGCACCAGTTCCAGCTTGCCTCAACTTGTTGGATAGCTAGTTTTCTCATTGCTACAATATGTGTGAGCCTCACCTTCAGCCACCCCTTCTGTGGCCCTTGCTGCGTCCAACATTTCATCTGTGAGATACCGATGGTGCTGAGACTCGCGTGTGATGATACCTTTATCACAGAGATCATCATTTTTGCGTTTGCCGCGCTGGCCCTGTTATGTCCTGCTTCCATTATCTTGACTTCCTACGGACTCATTCTGGTGTCTTTGTTCCAATTGAGTTCAGCTTCCAGATTGCGCAAGGCCTTATCTACGTGTGGGTCCCATTTAGCCGTGGTCATGATGTTTTACGGCATCGCCACTTTCGTCTATCTCAAACCGCAAACAGGAGCCACTGCGGACATTGACAAGCAGATCGCTGTGTTTTACGTCGTGGTCACCCCACTTCTGAACCCCATCATCTACACTCTGAGAAACAAGGATGTCCATGAGGCGATGGCAAAGATGGTACGGACATGGGGCTTTAAGCAGAAAGGACATTAGTCCTGTGGGTACAGAAGGGGCAAGCGTGGATACTATGAATGAGGTGCTTTGATGTTGGGTGTTTAAAATAAAAAAAACCCAAAGCTCTTGTTTAACATTTTTATATGCTTTCTTCATCATTATAAATCATTGTATGATGTGGACTCAGATCATGATGTTCAAATAACAGATATATAGGAATCTTGGATACATGACATTCATGGTTTGAACATAAGAGAAGCCATGTTGGATCAGGCCAATGGCCAATCCAGTCCAACAATCTGTGTCACACAGTGGCCCCCCCCAAAAAAGTGCCATGAGGAGGTTCACAAGTGCGGCTAGAAAACCTTCCACTTTGCTCCCCCACTCAAGCACCAAGAATACAGAGCATCACTGCCCCAGAGAGTTCCAACAATATGCTGTGGCTAATAGTCACTGATGGACCTCTGCTCCATATTTTAATCCAATCCCTTCTTGAAGCAGGCTATCCTTGTAGCCACCACCACCTCCTGTGGCAGTGAATTCCACATGTTACTCACCCTTTGGGTGAAGAAGTACTTCCTTTTAACCGTTCTAACCTGACTGCTCAGCAATTTCATTGAATGCCCATGTGTTCTTGCATTGTGAGAAAGTGAGAAAAGTACTTCTTTCTCTACTTTCTCCAACCCATGAATAAACTTGTAAACCTCTTTCATGTCACCCCGCAGTCGACGTTTCTCCAAGCTAAAGAGCCCCAAGCTTTCTTCATAGGGAAAGTTTTCCAAACATCTAATTATTCTAGTTGTCCTTTTCTGGACTTTTTCCAGTGCTATAATATCCTTTTTGAGGTGTGGTGACCAGATTTGTACACAGTATTCCAAATGAGACCGCACCATCGATTTATACAGGGGCATTATGATACTGACTGATTTGCCCCCCAAGTTGGAATGAAGAGTCGGACACAAATACATTGGTATAAATAATCGGCCACTTTATTAATCATCATAATAAATGGCAAGGGCACCCAAACAAGCAGCCAAACAAGCAGCCTGGTCAGGGCTAGGGGTCTCAACACACCGCTCCCCTGCCATTCATGGGCGAGAGATCCGGCCCCTAGCCGGAGCTGTGTGACACAGCTCCCGCCAGCCCAGCCCAGCAGGGAGGCAAGCCCCAGAGGGTCCAAACACCAGACGGACATCTCAATGGAAGGCACCATCTAGTCGAGCCTCCAGGACAGTCTGCATTCTCCCCACCCCGGGTCATCAAACCCCAAGGTTGATCATGCCATACCCCTAATTCCCCAAAAGGGGGATGCTTCATGGTCCTCCCCTAGCCGCATAGTACCATAAACCCAGGAAAACCTGCCAACTAAAGTGACCACCTACTTAACAGCACCTCCCGATAGCCAAATCCACAATCCACTGCTTAGCTATGTAGGGTAGGCAAAAAACATACCCCAGCACCTGCCAATCAGCTGGGGAGTAAAAAATTCCTACCCGGCCCCCCAACATGGGACGACCAGCAGTCGCTTACATAACAAACAGGGCGGGCGGGCCGATCTTCACGCAACTGCAGCAGGGAGCGGAGGTCTGGCCATTACAACGGCCTGGCCCCACCCCCTAAATACGCGCCCAAACGGGCTGTACTCCTCCCTTCCCTCCCAGGGAGGCAAATCATGCTTCTGCAGCTTAGCAGCTTCACTGCAGGCTGCAAGCATATAACTGCCCCCAAAGTCAGAATGAAGAGTCAGACAAAAATACATTGGTATAAATAATGGGCCACCTTATTAATCATCATAATAAATGGCAAGGGCACCCAAACAGCGGCCTGGTCAGGGCTAGGGGTCTCAACAGACCGCTCCCCTGCCATTCACGGGCGAGAGACCCAGCCCCAAGCCGGAGCTGTGTGACACAGCTCCCGCCAGGCCAGCCAAGCAGGGAGGCATGCTCCAGAGGGTTCAAACACCAGACGCACATCTCAATGGAAGGCACCATCTAGTCGAGCCTCCAGGACAGTCTGCATTCTCCCCGCCCCAGGCCATCAAACCCCAAGGTTGATCATGCCAGACCCCTAATTTCCCAAAAGGGGGATGCTTCATGGTCCTCCCCTAGCCACATAGTACCATAAATCCAGGAAAACCTGCCACCACTAAGGCCAAGTCTCTACTTAGGGCTTAGTACCCACCGGGAGGCCCAAGGCCACCCGCAGCCCTTGCCGAAGATCCCTCAAGAAAAGCATATTACCCTTTTCTGAGAGATACACTCCATCTCCTCTGTAGAGGTCTGGAAATTCCCTAGAAATATCTGGATGGGGCAAATAGTGGCCCAACCCCCCTTCCAAAGCCTTCCTAATTTAGGGTTGCCAAGTCCAATTCAAGAAGTATCTGGGGACTTTCAGGGTGGAGTCAGGAGACTTTAGGGGTGGAGCCAGGAGACATTAGGGGTGGAGCCAAGATCAAGGCTGCGACAAGCATAATTGAACTCCAAAGGGAGTTCGGGCCATCACATTTAAAGGAACAGCGCACCTTTTCAATGCCTTCTTTCCATAGGAAATAATGAAGGATAGGGGCACCTTCTTTTGGGGCTCATAGAATTGGACCCCCTGGTCCAATCGTTATGAAACTTGGGGGGGTATTTTGGGGAGAGGCACTAGATGCTATACTGAAACTTTGGTGCTTCTACCCCCCAAAACAGCCCCCCCCCCGGAGCCCCAGATACCCGCGGATCAATTCTCCATGATTTTCTATGGGAATAAATCTCCATAGGGAATCATGAGTTCCCAGCAGACATTTACCTCCCCTCCCCCTGCTTTCTGACGACCCTGAAGCGGAGGAGGGCCTCCAAACAGGGGGATCCCCTACCCCCACCTGGGGATTGGCAACCCTACCTAAAATGCATCAGGCATCTTGAGGCACTCTGATTCGTTCCATATTTCTTCTCCATTTTATATATATCTTTTAAATCATGCTTTTCTTCCAAGAACAGATGGCTCTCCCCTCCCTCTTCAGCCTCCCAAGAACTCTGGGAAGTTGGCAGAGCTGGCAGCTCTGGGTTGAGAACTACCTGGAGATTTAGGGTGTGGAACCTAGTAGGGTTGCCAGTCCCCAGGTGGGGCCTGGAGATCTGCTTTCACAACTGACTTCCAGCTGGCAGAGATCAGCTCCCCTGGAGAAAACGGCTGCTCTGAAGGGTGGACTCGATGACATTGTACCATGCTGAGGCCCCTCTTCTTCCCAAACCCTGCTTTCTCCTGGCTCCACCCCCAAAGGCTCCAGGTATTTTCCAACACAGACTTGGCAACTTTACTTTTCACACTTCCCGGGGCCTCTCGCTACCCCCTCCACGTGGTTAAGGTCGATGGACAGCCAGAGTGGCACAGTGGTTACGCACCAACCCCTCGCACTTTTTTCTCACCCACCGTCGGCCCGCCTCTGAGTCTCCCAGTCCCTCTCCGCACAGACACTCAGCCAGCCAGCCGCCCGCTCCCACTTTCTCTCTCCCTCGCTCGGCTCCTCTCCTCCCGAAATGGTTTATTTAGCATGCTGTACCGGAAGGAGAAGCCATATTTCCTCTCCCCAGATCTGAAGCATCGCCGCCGCCGCTAGCAGCCAGGCTGCCATGCGCCCCAGCTCCCGGACTTGTGGGGTGGCGGGAGGAGAGCTCAGGTGGGTGCGTGGGGAGCGCTGGCAGGCCCATGCCATGGGGGGGCACCCTGGGACAAGCTCCTGTTGCGTGCCGGCGCTGGCTGCATAAAGAGCTGAGGCGAGAGAGCAGAAGCAGCAGGAGGAGCACAATCGATGTGTCTCTCTGCACCCCCCTCCTCCCACAGCCCACTTCTTCGCTCGCTATCTGAGCCGGACACAGCTAGGTCGGGAAGGCCAGCCTGTCTTGCCTGCCTGCCTGCGGGATACCCAGCGGAGGGAGCGGGGATGCAGCTTCTTCAGGCCCGGCAGTGGGGCTGCGGCGGCAGGAGGGAGCAGACATGCCCGTAGCGCTGCAGACAAAAGAGCCGCCCGCGATTGCAGCTGCCCAGCCTCCCGCTTCCAGACTTTTGGATAGCGGGGGAGGAGGCTGCTAATTCAGGGGTCCCCCGCCAGGGTGGGAGGTTTGGGAAGCCTATCCTAATTTCCTTGTTGGCTTTGTAGCAGGCCCTCTCAATAGCTGCAGGGTCCCAAGCACTGCGCCAAACAAGACAGGGCAGCATGGCTGACCAAATTATAGTGGTCCCAGGCCATCGCTCCCTAATGTACTAAAAATCATCCCGGGCCTGCCAGACTAACGCCTTGCCTTTTACTAGCCCAAGATCATTCCCTCCCAGGTGAATAACTAAAACCTGCGGAGGAAGGCCCAAACTCCCTTGGAATAACAAAGGCAGCAGGCCTGGCCACTGAAGGCCCCGACGCCCCTACCACTCAATACAAACTGAGAGCCGAACGAAGTTCTCCACGCCTGATGAGCAGCCCAAAACACATGGCTATTGGCACAGATGAGAACTCGGCTCCTCTGGCCAGGAACAACAGCATCTAAAAAGAAAAAACAGTTAAACAGAATACCAATTAGCTAATATGATTCCAGGATTGAGTCCGCTATGCTGGCACTGTAAACTTTCTAAAGGGCGTTATGCTCATATGTGGTGGGAATGCCCGGAAGTAAAGATTTTTTGGAACAAAACTATTGAAATAATCAGAAAAGTATGCAATATAACATTAACTATAGAGTTTAATCTTATGTTGGTAAGTACAATAGGTGGTCCGATAATAGACAGGAGTATGCAAAATTTAGATTAGATTAGATTAGATAATTTTATTTATATCCCGCCCTCCCCGCCGGGGCAGGCTCAGGGCGGCTAACAGTAACAGTAACATTCCATTGTATAAAAACAAGGTTACATTCAACATTAAAATTCTAATAAATTTAAAATTAATTACAGTTATAAAAGTGCTAATGCTATTGCTATTTGTTCTTTATTATGATGGCGGTATCATTAGTACTTAATTTTCTACATCATCGAAAGCCAGTCGGAAGAGGAAAGTCTTGCAGGCCCTGCGGAATTGTTCAAGATCCCGCAGGGCCCGCATTTCCTCTGGAAGTTGGTTCCATAAGCTCGGGGCCACAGAGGAGAAGGCCCGATTGCGGGTGCATTGCAACTTCACCTCTCTTGGTCCGGGGATAGTCAGCAAGTTTTTTCCAGCTGACCTCAGTGCTCTCTGGGGTTCATATAGGGAGAGACGGTCCCTGAGGTAGACAGGTCCTCGACCATATAGGGCTTTAAAGGTAATGACCAGCACTTTGTAACGAACCCGGTATATAACTGGCAGCCAGTGCAGCTCGCGCAGCCCAGGCTGTATGTGCTCCCATTTAGGGAGCCCCAACAGTAGCCTGGCCGCTGCGTTCTGCACCAGCTGCAGCTTCCGGGTTCGGTACAGAGGCAGCCCCATGTAGAGGGCATTACAGTAATCCAGTCTCGAGGTGACCGTTGCGTGAAGTACCGTTGCCAGATCTTGGCGCTCTAGGAAGGGAGCCAACTGCCTTGCCCGCCTCAGGTGGAAGAAGGCTGACTTGGCAGTGGCTGCAATCTGGGCCTCCATTGATAATGAAGGCTCCAGTAAAACTCCCAGACTCCTAACCCGGTGCGCCGCTTTCAGCGGCGCCCCGTCGAAGACCGGAAGAGGTGTTTCCCCTTCCCGGGCGCCCCGACCCAGACAAAGGACTTCTGTCTTCGCTGGGTTCAATTTCAGCCCGCTCCTCCTCAACCACATTGCCATATCCTGCAGGGCCCGGTCTAGATTCTCAGGGACGCAGTCAGGCCGGCCGTCCATTAGCAGATAGAGTTGGGTGTCATCTGCATATTGATGGCACCCAAGTCCGTATCTCCTGGCAATCTGGGCAAGAGGGCGCATGTAGATATTGAATAATATTGGTGAGAGAACTGCCCCCTGAGGCACTCCACAGTCCAGTGTGCGCCTCCGGGACCGCTCGCCACCAATTGCCACCCTTTGTCCCCGATCCTCGAGGAAGGAGGAGAGCCATTGTAAGGCAGACCCCCTCACCCCTATATCGGCGAGGCGGCGGGTCAGTAGCCGATGGTCGACCGTGTCGAACGCGGCCGACAGGTCTAACAACATCAGCACCGCCACACCGCCCCGATCCAGATGCCGTTGGAGATCGTCTACCAGGGCGACCAGTACTGTCTCCGTCCCATAGCCCGGGCGAAAGCCGGACTGGCAAGGGTCTAGGATGGAAGCGTCATCCAGAAAGCTCTGCAACTGCGACGCCACTGCCCTCTCAATTATTTTACCTAAAAACGGTAAATTAGAGACCGGTCGGTAGTTTGCCAATTCGGCCGGATCTGCTGTAGTTTTTTTTCAGGAGGGGTCGGACCAAAGCCTCTTTCAGGGATGATGGAAAACGCCCCTCTGAGAGGGATCTATTTATGATGTCCCGTAAAGGACATTCAAGCTCCCTCAGGCAAGATTTAATTAGCCAGGAGGGGCATGGGTCCAGATCGCAAGTTGTAGGGCGCGCAGAGGAGAGGATTCCGTCAACTTCCTCCAGGCTGAGCGGGTCGAAATGATCCAGAGTTATATCAGAAGACAGGCAAGGGGCCTCGGGCTCATGTACTGTATCTAAGGTGATGGGCAGGTCCTGGCGGAGCGACGTGATTTTGTCTGCAAAAAATTTCGCAAAAGCCTCACAGCCTATTTCTAATTCTCTTACGTTTGGTCTGCCTTGGGGCAGAGTAGTTAAGTGTCCAATTATTTTGAATAATTGTGCCGGGCGCGAATTTGCAGACGCAATCTTGGCCGCAAAGTACTTCTTCTTTGCGGCCTTGACTGCCATCTCATACGACCTCATAAGCGTTCTGTAGGATGTTCTCGCCGCTTCGCCACGAGTGCGCCGCCACTGCCTCTCTAGTCGTCGGAGTCCTTGTTTCAACCGGCGTAGCTCCAGGGTATACCAAGGAGCCAGCCTTGAACGAGGGCGCAGAGGACGTCGGGGTGCGATCTCGTTGATTGCCCCAGATAGCCGGTCTTGCCAGGCATCAACCAGGGCGTCAAGGGAATCACAAGGGGGCCAAGGATCCCGAAGAGCCGTTTGGAACCGTTCCGGGTCCATCAGGCTCCGCGGGCGAGCCAAAATAGGCTCTCCGCCCTTACAGGGTTGTGGTAGCGTCTCCATACGAGCCTTGAGGGCTAAGTGATCCGACCATGGTATCGCCTCCGTTGCGATTTCGTTCACTTTAATCCCGGCCGCAAAGATCAGATCTAATGTGTGCCCCGCCTGATGTGTGGGAGTCGTAACAAATTGGGAGAGTCCTAGTGTCGCCATGGAAGACACTAGGTCCATCGCCTGAGTGGAAGCCGCGTCATCGGCGTGGACATTGAAGTCGCCCAGGACCAGAAGCCATAGTTAAGGCTATGGTATTGGCGGGTAAGGCGGTCATTGCTTTGGGTTGGAAGGACAAAAGTAAATGGACAGTAGAAATCTGGCACAATTATTTGTTTGAATTTATACAGTCAGACATTGTGGCGGTACTTAACAAGATGACAACATGGGATGAGAAAACCAAGGAAATTACGACAGATGGAAGACCTACCTAGAATGGTCAGCGATAGAAGGAAGGACAGACATTCAGTGGAAGATTAAGACTTTGTGCCCATGGCTGGGGGGAAGAGACTAGGAGTAAAGGGGGGGGGGGGAGGGAGGAAGGGTGTATTGGAAATATAAAAAATATTTGTTGTAATGGATTTAAAAGATTAACAAATAAAGATTATTTATACAAAAAACAAAACAAAAACAGGATACCAGCCAGTAACATTTCAGCCAAAAAAGCAAACTAGGAACTGAGCAAAGGTCGCACATATGATTTGTAAGTTGTTGAGCGCCAACGGCCCAAATGCTGTATGGAGGAGGAAGGATACCCCAGGGCAGCCACTGTCGAAGCTGCCCCAATTCTAAAGGAGTGGGTCCCAAACTGCACCCCAGACAACCCCAGCTCACCTAAAGCCCGTGACGTCACAGCCCAAAACTGATGCTTTATCAAGGGGCTACCATTACTGTGGCAGAACAAAAACCCCTCGTTGGCCCCCGAACTGCCAGGTGAGCAGCCAATGCAGCAACTGGGCATAGCTCAAGCTCTGAACAGTTACCCAGCTCAAGCGCGGTACCTTTTTGACACTGATCTGTCTTAGAGCAACGGACAGTAATCACTGCCATTCCCTCCAATAACCTCACATCCCGCAGCAACAAAGCCTTACCAGAAACATCATTTCTGGACCGTGCCACTGGCTCACTGACTCTAAGGGCCCCGAAAAAGGCTACTAAAGACGCAGCACGAAACAAAGATACCTCAAAATATGAAGCACACACCGTGCCACAAACCCTCTTCAGGCCCCTAAGAATCAGAGGAGACATAAGTTTCCGAGTATCCATCCTAGGTCCAGCCTCTCTGGCTCACCCCTCCAGCATCTTTCAGAGATGAAAACCAGCTGTTTCTTTCTTATAACCCAGCACCTTGCTAGCACAAGCCAATGCAAACAGGTGCCCCCTAATGGATTGCACGGCCAGTCCCTTACCTTGAAGAAAACACAGTAGTGGAGCAACTGCTCCACCGGGAGAGGCCAAACAATGTGATACCCTACCTCAGCCCTAAAGTCTTCAAACTGCCGCACAGCCCGTTCGTAAGACTTCCTGGTGCTAGGCGCAATGGCTAGGCCTATCGCTCTGCAAGCCTCGGCTCTCCAATCAGCCATAGCATTGGTACTGCCTCTCGGTCGGCATCTGGGGCCAGCTGACAAAACCTCTCCGTCTGTTTACGAGACAGAGCATCAGCCCCTCCGTTACTCACCCCAGGGACATATTTGGCTAAAAACCATATGTTAAGCCGCAGACAACGCAGAGTGAAGGCCCTCACCAACCTCATAACGCGCCAGGATTTGGATGAAAGGGAATTAATTACATGAACTACTGCCATATCATCGCACCAAAAATGAACCGTGCGATTGGCCATATCCTTCCCCCACAACCAAACCGCGACTAGAATGGGAAAGAACTCAAGAAACGTAAGATCTCGGTTCACTCCTACCTGGCTCCAGGAGTCTGGCCAGGCATCAGAGGACCAATGACTGCGGAAATAGACTCCAAAACCCAAAGACCCAGCAGCATCAGACATGACCTGGAGCTCAGCTTCAAGCTTCATGTCTTCTCTCCAAAAAGAGACTCCATTATAGGACTCCAAAAATTCTTGCCAAACCCTCAAATCTTCCCTCATGCTGCTGGTAACCTGTGTTCTATGCTGAGCCAAGCAGAGTCCTGCCACAGCATCACAAAGCCTACAGAGAAAGGCTCACCTCAGGGCAACCACTTTGCAGGCAAAGTTAAGGTGCCTGACCAGCTGCTGCAACTCAATAAATGTAACCTTCCGCTTAAGAAGAAAGGAATGAATCCTGTCCCTTAAGTCTACAATTTTTGGGAAAGGTATCCTGGACAGCTGTGCCACGGTGTCTATTTCGATCCCAAAAAAGTCAGCTTCTGGGCCAGACCTTCCGTTTTTTCCTGAGCCAAAGGAAGGAAGTACTTCTTCGCCCAAAGGGTGATTAGCATGTGGAATTCACTGCCACAGGAGGTGTTGGCGGCTACAAGCATAGCCCGCTTCAAGAAGGGATTGGATAAAAATATGGAGCAGAGGTCCATCAGTGGCTATTAGCCATATCGTTGGAACTGTCTGGGGCAGTGATGCTCTGTATTCTTGGTGCTTGGGCAGGGGGGCAAAGAGGAAGGTCTTCTAGCCCCACTTGTGAACCTCCTGATGGCACTTTTTTTTGGGGGGGGGGCCACTGAGTGACACAGAGTGTTGGACTGGATTGGCCATTGGCCTGATCCAACATGGCTTCTCTTATGTTCTTATGTTCAAACCATGAACCAGTTCAGGAAACTGGTGGTTCCTGTTGGTTTATGGTTCATTTGGTTCATGCAATGAAGTGAACCATGAACCAACATGAACCACAATTTTCCCAGTTCAATCCTATGTCTAGTCTATAGTGCTATTTAGGTTGTTAGATAGCCATATCCCAATGACCACTGAGTCAATATCTAGGTTGAACAGAGACTGAATCATTATTATAAACACAAAGCATCCAAGATCTTTATTCACAATATCCATACTTTCAATTGATGACTCTTTGGACCAATATTAACATTCAACCTTTTGAGGGAAAAGCCCAGTCTTCGCAGCACCTTGGCCATTGCTGCATGTACATCTTTGTTCCGTAGAGTGTAAATGATAGGATTCAAAAGAGGAGTGACGACCAAATACAGCACTGCAATTAGTTTGTCACTATCAGGAGATCTTCCTGCCGGGGGTATGATATAGTTAAGTGTGGCTGTACCATAGAACATAATGACCACCAATAAATGGGACCCGCAAGTCGAGAAGGCCTTGCACAGTCCACTGACTGATTGCATTTGGAACACCGAGAACAAAAGGAGCCCGTAGGAGACCGTGATAACTGACAAGGGTACCAGTGTGACCACACCCACAAATAGGAAAAGGATGACTTCTGTGGAGTGGATGTCATCGCATGCTAGTTTCAAAACCATTGCTGTCTCACAGATAAAGTGGTTAATGCAGCAGGGATGACAGTAAGAGTGGCTAAAGATTAAGCTGGTACATACTACTGAGACACAAAAGCCACCTACCCAACAGGCTGCAGCCAGTATTACCTGGTGCCATCTTTCCATGGCAGTGGCATAGGTCAGGGGATGGCAGATGGCCAAATAACGATCATAGGCCATGACACCCAATAGAAGGGCTTCAGCAGCACCCAAAGCCCCTGCTGTATACATCTGTAAGGCACACTGAATTAAGGACAATCCTCCATGTCCCACGAGAAGGTGAGCCAGCATCTGGGGTATGGTGTTAGTGACATAACAAATATCCAGGGCTGAGAGGTGTGTGAGGAAAAAATACATGGGTGTGTGGAGGCGGGAGTCCGCCTGAGCCAACATGATGACCCCAAGGTTCCCCACAAGTATAAATATGTAGACAATAAGAATTATCCCAAACAGCAGAATCTGCGTCTTGCGGTCATCGGTGAGTCCCACCAAGATGAAATTGGCAGTAGTAGTGAGGTTGTCAGGCCCCATTCAGAAGATGCCCTGCAAGGAGAGAGATGTTGAGTAACTGTCATTTTTTTGCATGGAACACATTTCTTACGGATGACTTTTCAGTTCATATGTTGTCCGAAACTGCAGAAGGGAAGCCATGCTTGATAGTTATTCAGTTATTCAATTGTTTATAGTCCTGCTTTCTCATTGGGACTCAAGGCAGATTACACAAAATGGTCAATAAAACCAATAGGATCAGACAGTCATAGAATCATACAGCTGGAAGGGACCTCTAGGGTCATCTAGTCCAATCCCCTGCACAATGCAGGAACTTCACAAATACATCCCCTGACACATGCCTTGGCATGTCAGAAAGGGCCATGGGAAGTAAGCAGTGATGTAACCCTTCCTGCCCTCCTTGTCATGATCTCCCTAAGTTCACAGAATCAGCATTGGTGTCAAATGGCCATCTAGCCTCTGTTTTAAAACCTCCAAAGGAGAGCCCACCACCTCCTAAAAAAGCCTGTTCCACTTGAAAACTGCTGTAACTGTCAGGAAGTTCTTCCAAATGTTTAGCCAGAAACTCTTTTTTATTTACTTTCAACCCCTTGCTTCAATAAACAATGAAATAGGATTTGGGTTGTAGAACCAACCAGAAATGTAAAAACAGAATTGAAGCACAGCAAATTGTAAGAATGATTCATCAAATGAATCAAAATGACATAACAGGATCCAACCTGAGGCAAACTGCACACAGTTGTATAGATCACAGTCCTTAATAATTTATCCAAGTAACTATGAATCATTTCGAACAGTGCTACTCTATTATCTACAGAGAAAAGTTCTCTTGTATAATTGAGTTTTTCATAGTTTGTGGAAAGCCAAGAATTCAGTGCAATTTTATTATGGTCAGTGGTCAGATCCAACTGTCTAGAACATTAACAAGTATTCAGATATTCAAGTTAGACTCCAGTTAAAATAGAAATAGAAACTTTAAAAAAAATCTAGATAAAATTACAACCTTTGTACTCATAGCTGCATACCTACAAATATATGGCTCTTATGCAGAAGAATCACTGGAGATCAGAGTCTTGATCTAAGAGAGGACAGAAATTATTCCTAGAAAGGTCCAGGTCTCTAAGGCTGGAAGAGGACACATGGACCCTTTTGCTCAACACTTCCTACCTTGATCGGCAGCAGATTTCCAGGGCTTCAACTAGATGTCCTTCTCTGTCCTGGAAATTTTAAGGAAATGGAGATGTGTGCAAAGCAGATGTTCTGAATTCCAGGTCCTTGGACATCTTGAGAGGTTCTTCTCCAGCCAATATTCAAAGACTCCTAAGATGAAGGTCAACACACCCTGGTCGACTTTGTGACCAGTCCCAAACAATAGGAAACAGCATGGCGGATTACTTTTGTTTTCATCTTCTGATCTCAAACATTTAAAGATTCAAGAAGATAATAAAGCCTATGAGTCTTCCCTATCAGGATTGCTTCAGTCCCTTTGGGGCTTTTTCCCTCAATCATTAATTTTCATGCTTCCCTCATGACCTCTGATTCATGAAACCTCCGGCTGGAATAAAGTGTTGTTCTTTGAGGTGCTGCTCGACTTTTTTTTCCCTTCTTATCGCAATCTCATTTTTCTGAAAAATGCATTTTTTTTTTAATTCTTGAAATTTTTCCACAAAGAAGTGACCAAATGTCACACTGGTCGGTTTCTCGGGTTACACAGAGTTCCTGTTCAGGGGTCATTAAATTTGTAGCATTCGATCTGCAGTTCAGGCTAAGATAACAGCAGAACTTGCTTCAGTCAGTCAGTCAGTCATATTTATTACAGTCATTAGACCATCCATGTACAGAAGAAAAAAATACAAAACAGAAGTTAAAAATTAAAAGTAGAAAAGTATGCATTCTTATATACAAGCAAAGAGGAGAGATATGAAATATACCAATTGTTCAAGTCCAGTATTCAAACCTAGTTAATGTACATCTTCCGCAGCCTGATAATCAACACACAGAACCTGGCAACTTGATAGGAACTTGGTTCTAAATTATGTTACATTTTAACATAAATAATAACATTATGCATGGGATTGAGAAAATGGATAGAGTGAACTTTTCTTCTTCTCCCATAGTAACTAGTAACATAGTTGCTAGGCAGTACATTCAAGGTAGACAAAAAGAAGACCCCCATCATCTGAACCCCATCTGAACCCCATCATCTACACTCTGAGAAACAAGGATGTCCATGAGGCGATGGCAAAGATGGTACGGACATGGGGCTTTAAGCAGAAAGGACATTAGTCCTGTGGGTACAGAAGGGGCAAGCGTGGATACTATGAATGAGGTGCTTTGATGTTGGGTGTTTAAAATAAAAAAAACCCAAAGCTCTTGTTTAACATTTTTATATGCTTTCTTCATCATTATAAATCATTGTATGATGTGGACTGAGATCATGATGTTCAAATAACAGATATATAGGAATCTTGGATACATGACATTCATGGTTTGAACATAAGAGAAGCCATGTTGGATCAGGCCAATGGCCAATCCAGTCCAACAATCTGTGTCACACAGTGGCCCCCCCCAAAAAAGTGCCATGAGGAGGTTCACAAGTATGGCTAGAAAACCTTCCACTTTGCTCCCCCACTCAAGCACCAAGAATACAGAGCATCACTGCCCCAGAGAGTTCCAACAATATGCTGTGGCTAATAGTCACTGATGGACCTCTGCTCCATATTTTAATCCAATCCCTTCTTGAAGCAGGCTATCCTTGTAGCCACCACCACCTCCTGTGGCAGTGAATTCCACATGTTACTCACCCTTTGGGTGAAGAAGTACTTCCTTTTAACCGTTCTAACCTGACTGCTCAGCAATTTCATTGAATGCCCATGTGTTCTTGCATTGTGAGAAAGTGAGAAAAGTACTTCTTTCTCTACTTTCTCCAACCCATGAATAAACTTGTAAACCTCTTTCATGTCACCCCGCAGTCAACGTTTCTCCAAGCTAAAGAGCCCCAAGCTTTCTTCATAGGGAAAGTTTTCCAAACATCTAATTATTCTAGTTGTCCTTTTCTGGACTTTTTCCAGTGCTATAATATCATTTTTGAGGTGTGGTGACCAGATTTGTACACAGTATTCCAAATGAGACCGCACCATCGATTTATACAGGGGCATTATGATACTGACTGATTTGCCCCCCAAGTTGGAATGAAGAGTCGGACACAAATACATTGGTATAAATAATCGGCCACTTTATTAATCATCATAATAAATGGCAAGGGCACCCAAACAAGCAGCCAAACAAGCAGCCTGGTCAGGGCTAGGGGTCTCAACACACCGCACCCCTGCCATTCATGGGCGAGAGATCCGGCCCCTAGCCGGAGCTGTGTGACACAGCTCCCGCAAGCCCAGCCCAGCAGGGAGGCAAGCCCCAGAGGGTCCAAACACCAGACGCACATCTCAATGGAAGGGACCATCTAGTCGAGCCTCCAGGACAGTCTTCATTCTCCCCACCCCGGGTCATCAAACCCCAAGATTGATCATGCCATACCCCTAATTCCCCAAAAGGGGGATGCTTCATGGTCCTCCCCTAGCCGCATAGTACCATAAACCCAGGAAAACCTGCCAACTAAAGTGACCACCTACTTAACAGCACCTCCCGATAGCCAAATCCACAATCCACTGCTTAGCTATGTAGGGTAGGCAAAAAACATACCCCAGCACCTGCCAATCAGCTGGGGAGTAAAAAATTCCTACCCGGCCCCCCAACATGGGACGACCAGCAGTCGCTTACATAACAAACAGGGCGGGCGGGCCGATCTTCACGCAACTGCAGCAGGGAGCGGAGGTCTGGCCATTACAACGGCCTGGCCCCGCCCCCTATATACGCGCCCAAACGGGCTGTACTCCTCCCTTCACTCCCAGGGAGGCAAATCATACTTCTGCAGCTTAGCAGCTTCACTGCAGGCTGCAAGCATATAACTGCCCCCAAAGTCAGAATGAAGAGTCAGACAAAAATACATTGGTATAAATAATGGGCCACCTTATTAATCATCATAATAAATGGCAAGGGCACCCAAACAGCGGCCTGGTCAGGGCTAGGGGTCTCAACAGACCGCTCCCCTGCCATTCACGGGCGAGAGACCCAGCCCCAAGCCGGAGCTGTGTGACACAGCTCCCGCCAGGCCAGCCAAGCAGGGAGGCATGCTCCAGAGGGTTCAAACACCAGACGCACATCTCAATGGAAGGCACCATCTAGTCGAGCCTCCAGGACAGTCTGCATTCTCCCCGCCCCGGGCCATCAAACCCCAAGGTTGATCATGCCAGACCCCTAATTTCCCAAAAGGGGGATGCTTCATGGTCCTCCCCTAGCCACATAGTACCATAAATCCAGGAAAACCTGCCACCACTAAGGCCAAGTCTCTACTTAGGGCTTAGTACCCACCGGGAGGCCCAAGGCCACCCGGAGCCCTTGCCGAAGATCCCTCAAGAAAAGCATATTACCCTTTTCTGAGAGATACACCCCATCTCCTCTGTAGAGGTCTGGAAATTCCCTAGAAATATCTGGATGGGGCAAATAGTGGCCCAACCCCCCTTCCAAAGCCTTCCTAATTTAGGGTTGCCAAGTCCAATTCAAGAAGTATCTGGGGACTTTGGGGGTGGAGTCAGGAGACTTTGGGGGTGGAGCCAGGAGACATTAGGGGTGGAGCCAAGATCAAGGCTGTGACAAGCATAATTGAACTCCAAAGGGAGTTCGGGCCATCACATTTAAAGGAACAGCGCACCTTTTCAATGCCTTCTTTCCATAGGAAATAATGAAGGATAGGGGCACCTTCTTTTGGGGCTCATAGAATTGGACCCCCTGGTCCAATCGTTATGAAACTTGGGGGGGTATTTTGGGGAGAGGCACTAGATGCTATACTGAAACTTTGGTGCCTCTACCCCAAAAAACAGCCCCCCCCCCCGGAGCCCCAGATACCCGCGGATCAATTCTCCATGATTTTCTATGGGAAAAAATCTCTATAGGGAATCATGAGTTCCCAGCAGACATTTACCTCCCCTCCTCCTGCTTTCTGACGACCCTGAAGCAGAGGAGGGCCTCCAAACAGGGGGATCCCCTACCCCCACCTGGGTATTGGCAACCCTACCTAAAATGCATCAGGCATCTTGAGGCACTCTGATTCGTTCCATATTTCTTCTCCATTTTATATATATATCTTTTAAATCATGCTTTTCTTCCAAGAACAGATGGCTCTCCCCTCCCTCTTCAGCCTCCCAAGAACTCTGGGAAGTTGGCAGAGCTGGCAGCTCTGGGTTGAGAACTACCTGGAGATTTAGGGTGTGGAACCTAGTAGGGTTGCCAGTCCCCAGGTGGGGCCTGGAGATCTGCTTTCACAACTGACTTCCAGCTGGCAGAGATCAGCTCCCCTGGAGAAAACGGCTGCTCTGAAGGGTGGACTCGATGACATTGTACCATGCTGAGGCCCCTCTTCTTCCCAAACCCTGCTTTCTCCTGGCTCCACCCCCAAAGGCTCCAGGTATTTTCCAACACAGACTTGGCAACCTTACTTTTCACACTTCCCGGGGCCTCTCGCTCCCCCCTCCACGTGGTTAAGGTCGATGGACAGCCAGAGTGGCACAGTGGTTACGCACCAACCCCTCGCACTTTTTTCTCACCCACCGTCGGCCCGCCTCTGAGTCTCCCAGTCCCTCTCCGCACAGACACTCAGCCAGCCAGCCGCCCGCTCCCACTTTCTCTCTCCCTCGCTCGGCTCCTCTCCTCCCGAAATGGTTTATTTAGCATGCTGTACCGGAAGGAGAAGCCATATTTCCTCTCCCCAGATCTGAAGCATCGCCGCCGCTAGCAGCCAGGCTGCCATGCACCCCAGCTCCCGGACTTGTGGGGTGGCGGGAGGAGAGCTCAGGTGGGTGCGTGGGGAGCGCTGGCAGGCCCATGCCATGGGGGGCACCCTGGGACAAGCTCCCGTTGCGTGCCGGCGCTGGCTGCATAAAGAGCCGAGGCGAGAGAGCAGAAGCAGCAGGAGGAGCACAATCGATGTGTCTCTCTGCACCCCCCTCCTCCCACAGCCCACTTCTTTGCTTGCTATCTGAGCCGGACACAGCTAGGTCGGGAAGGCCAGCCTGTCTTGCCTGCCTGCCTGCGGGATACCCAGCGGAGGGAGCAGGGATGCGGCTTCTTCAGGCCCGGCAGTGGGGCTGCGGCAGCAGGAGGGAGCGGACATGCCCGTAGCGCTGCAGACAAAAGAGCCGCCCGCGATTGCAGCTGCCCAGCCTCCCGCTTCCAGACTTTTGGATAGCGGGGGAGGAGGCTGCTAATTCAGGGGTCCCCCGCCAGGGTGGGAGGTTTGGGAAGCCTATCCTAATTTCCTTGTTGGCTTTGTAGCAGGCCCTCTCAATAGCTGCAGGGTCCCAAGCACTGTGCCAAACAAGACAGGGCAGCATGGCTGACCAAATTATAGTGGTCCCAGGCCATCGCTCCCTAATGTACTAAAAATCATCCCGGGCCTGCCAGACTAACGCCTTGCCTTTTACTAGCCCGAGATCATTCCCTCCCAGGTGAATAACTGAAACCTGCGGAGGAAGGCCCAAACTCCCTTGGAATAACAAAGGCAGCAGGCCTGGCCACTGAAGGCCCCGACGCCCCTGCCACTCAATACAAACTGAGAGCCGAACGAAGTTCTCCACGCCTGATGAGCAGCCCAAAACACATGGCTATGGGCACAGATGAGAACTCGGCTCCTCTGGCCAGGAACAACAGCATCTAAAAAGAAAAAAACAGTTAAACAGAATACCAATTAGCTAATATGATTCCAGGATTGAGTCCGCTATGCTGGCACTGTAAACTTTCTAAAGGGCGTTATGCTCATATGTGGTGGGAATGCCCAGAAGTAAAGATTTTTTGGAACAAAACTATTGAAATAATCAGAAAAGTATGCAATATAACATTAACTATAGAGTTTAATCTTATGTTGGTAAGTACAATGGGTGGTCCGATAATAGACAGGAGTACGCAAAATTTAGTTAAGGCTATGGTATTGGCGGGTAAGGCGGTCATTGCTTTGGGTTGGAAGGACAAAAGTAAATGGACAGTAGAAATCTGGCACAATTATTTGTTTGAATTTATACAGTCAGACATTGTGGCGGTACTTAACAAGATGACAACATGGGATGAGAAAACCAAGGAAATTACGACAGATGGAAGACCTACCTAGAATGGTCAGCGATAGAAGGAAGGACAGACATTCAGTGGAAGATTAAGACTTTGTGCCCATGGCTGGGGGGAAGAGACTAGGAGTAAAAAGGGGGGAGGGAGGAAGGGTGTATTGGAAATATAAAAAAATATTTGTTGTAATGGATTTAAAAGATTAACAAATAAAGATTATTTATACAAAAAACAAAACAAAAACAGGATACCAGCCAGTAACATTTCAGCCAAAAAAGCAAACTAGGAACTGAGCAAAGGTCGCACATATGATTTGTAAGTCGTTGAGCGCCAACGGCCCAAATGCTGTATGGAGGAGGAAGGATACCCCAGGGCAGCCACTGTCGAAGCTGCCCCAATTCTAAAGGAGTGGGTCCCAAACTGCACCCCAGACAACCCCAGCTCACCTAAAGCCCGTGACGTCACAGCCCAAAACTGATGCTTTATCAAGGGACTACCATTACTGTGGCAGAACAAAACCCCCTCATTGGGCCCCCGAACTGCCAGATAAGCAGCCAACGCAGCAACTGGGCATAGCTCAAGCTCTGAACAGTTACCCAGCTCAAGCACGGTACCTTTTTGACACTGATCCGTCTTAGAGCGACGGACAGTAATCACTGCCATTCCCTCCAATAACCTCACATCCCGCAGCAACAAAGCCTTACCAGAAACATCATTTCTGGACCGTGCCACTGGCTCACTGACTCTAAGGGCCCCGAAAAAGGCTACTAAAGATGCAGCATGAAACAAAGATGCCTCAAAATGTGAAGCACACACCGTGCCACAAACCCCCTTCAGGCCCCTAAGAATCAGAGGAGACATAGGTTTCCGAGTATCCATCCTAGGTCCAGCCTCTCTGGCCCACCCCTCCAGCATCTTTCAGAGATGAAAACCAGCTGTTTCTTCCTTATAACCCAGCACCTTGCTAGCACAAGCCAATGCAAACAGGTGCCCCCTAATGGATCGCACGGCCAATCCCTTACCTCGAAGAAAACACAGTAGTGGAGCAACTGCTCCACCGGGAGGGACCAAACAATGTGATACCCTACCTCAGCCCTAAAGTCTTCAAACTGCCGCACAGCCCGTTCGTAAGACTTCCTGGTGCTAGGCGCAATGGCTAGGCCTATCGCTCTGCAAGCCTCTGTTCTCCAATCAGCCATAGCTCCTGGGGCATTTGTACCGCCTCTCGGTCAACATCTGGGGCCAGCTGACAAAACCTCTCCGTCTGTTTACGAGAGAGAGCGTCAGCCCCTCCATTACTCAGCCCAGGGACATATTTGGCTAAAAACCATATGTTAAGCCACAGACAACGCAGAGTGAAGGCCCTCACCAACCTCATAACGCGCCGGGGTTTGGATGAAAGGGAATTAATGACATGAACTACTGCCATATCATCGCACCAAAAATGAACCGTGCGATTGGCCATATCCTTCCCCCACAACCAAACCGCGACTAGAATGGGAAAGAACTCAAGAAACATAAGATCTCAGTTCACTCCTACCTGGCTCCAGGAGTCTGGCCAGGCATCAGAGGACCAATGACTGCGGAAATAGACTCCAAAACCCAAAGACCCAGCAGCATCAGACATGACCTGGAGCTCAGCTTCAAGCTTCATGTCTTCTCTCCAAAAAGAGACTCCATTATAGGACTCCAAAAATTCTTGCCAAACCCTCAAATCTTCCCTCATGCTACTGGTAACCTGTGTTCTATGCTGAGCCAAGCAGAGTCCTGCCACAGCATCACAAAGCCTACGGAGAAAGGCTCACCCCAGGGCAACCACTTTGCAGGCAAAGTTAAGGTGCCTGACCAGCTGCTGCAATTCAATAAAGGTAACCTTCTGCTTAAGAAGAAAGGAATTAATCCTGTCCCTTAAGTCTACAATTTTTGGGAAAGGTATCCTGGACAGCTGTGCCACGGTGTCTATTTCGATCCCCAAAAAAGTCAGCTTCTGGGCCGGACCTTCCGTTTTTTCCTGAGCCAAAGGAAGGAAGTACTTCTTCGCCCAAAGGGTGATTAGCATGTGGAATTCACTGCCACAGGAGGTGTTGGCGGCTACAAGCATAGCCCGCTTCAAGAAGGGATTGGATACAAATATGGAGCAGAGGTCCATCAGTGGCTATTAGCCATATTGTTGGAACTGTCTGGGGCAGTGATGCTCTGTATTCTTGGTGCTTGGGCAGGGGGGCAAAGAGGAAGGTCTTCTAGCCCCACTTGTGAACCTCCTGATGGCACTTTTTTTGGGGGGGGGCCACTGAGTGACACAGAGTGTTGGACTGGATTGGCCATTCGCCTGATCCAACATGGCTTCTCTTATGTTCTTATGTTCAAACCATGAACCAGTTCAGGAAACTGGTGGTTCCTGTTGGTTTATGGTTCATTTGGTTCATGCAATGAAGTGAACCATGAACCAACATGAATCACCATTTTCCCAGTTCAATCCTATGTCTAGTCTATAGTGCTATTTAGGTTGTTAGATAGCCATATCCCAATGACCACTGAGTCAATATCTAGGTTGAACAGAGACTGAATCATTATTATAAACACAGAGCATCCAAGATCTTTATTCACAATATCCATACTTTCAATTGATGACTCTTTGGACCAATATTAACATTCAACCTTTTGAGGGAAAAGCCCAGTCTTCGCAGCACCTTGGCCATTGCTGCATGTACATCTTTGTTCCGTAGAGTGTAAATGATAGGATTCAAAAGAGGAGTGACCACCAAATACAACACTGCAATTTGTTTGTCACTATCAGGAGATCTTCCTGACAGGGGTATGATATAGTTAAGTGTGGCTGTACCATAGAACATAATGACCACCAATAAATGGGACCCGCAAGTCGAGAAGGCCTTGCGCAGTCCACTGACTGATTGCATTTGGAACACCGAGAACAAAAGGAGCCCGTAGGAGACCGTGATAACTGACAAGGGTACCAGTATGACCACGCCCACAAATAGGAAAATGATGACTTCTGTGGAGTGGATGTCATCGCATGCTAGTTTCAAAACCATTGCTGTCTCACAGATAAAGTGGTTGATGCAGCAGGGATGACAGAAAGGGTGGCTAAAAGTTAAGCTGGTACATACTACTGAGACACAAAAGCCACCTACCCAACAGGCTGAAGCCAGTTGTACTTGGTGCCATCTTTCCATGGCAGTGGCATAGGTCAGGGGATGGCAGATGGCCAAATAATGATCATAGGCCATGACACCCAATAGAAGGGCTTCAGCAGAACCCAAAGCCAAAGCTGTATACATCTGTAAGGCACACTGAATTAAGGACAATCCTCCATGTCCCACGAGAAGGTGAGCCAGCATCTGGGGTATGGTGTTAGTGACATAACAAATATCCAGGGCTGAGAGGTGTGTGAGGAAGAAATACATAGGTGTGTGGAGGTGGGAGTCCGCCTGAGCCAACATGATGACCCCAAGGTTCCCCACAAGTATAAATATGTAGACAATAAGAATTATCCCAAACAGCAGAATCTGCGTCTTGCGGTCATTGGTGAGTCCCACCAAGATGAAATTGGCAGTAGTAGTGAGGTTGTCAGCCCCCATTCAGAAGATGCCCTGCAAAGAGAGAGATGTTGAGTAACTGTCATTTTTTTTTGCATGGAACACATTTCTTACGGATGACTTTTCAGTTCATATGTTGTCCGAAACTGCAGAAGGGAAGCCATGCTTGATAGTTATTCAGTTATTCAATTGTTTATAGTCCTGCTTTCTCATTGGGACTCAAGGCAGATTACACAAAATGGTCAATAAAACCAATAGGATCAGACAGTCATAGAATCATACAGCTGGAAGGGACCTCTAGGGTCATCTAGTCCAATCCCCTGCACAATGCAGGAACTTCACAAATACATCCCCTGACACATGCCTTGGCATGTCAGAAAGGGCCATGGGAAGTAAGCAGTGATGTAACCCTTCCTGCCCTCCTTGTCATGATCTCCCTAAGTTCACAGAATCAGCATTGGTGTCATATGGCCATCTAGCCTCTGTTTTAAAACCTCCAAAGGAGAGCCCACTGCCTCCTAAAAAAGCCTGTTCCACTTGAAAACTGCTGTAACTGTCAGGAAGTTCTTCCAAATGTTTAGCCAGAAACTCTTTTTTATTTACTTTCAACCCCTTGCTTCAATAAACAATGAAATAGGATTTGGGTTGTAGAACCAACCAGAAATGTAAAAACAGAATTGAAGCACAGCAAATTGTAAGAATGATGCATCAAATGTCTCAAAATGACATAATAGGATCCAACCTGAGGCAAACTGCACACAGTTGTATAGATCACAGTCCTTAATAATTTATCCAAGTACCTATGAATCATTTTGAACAGTGCTACTCTATTATCTGCAGAGAAAAGTTCTCTTGTATAATTGAGTTTTTCATAGTTTGTGGAAAGCCAAGAATTCAGTGCAATTTTATTATGGTCAGTGGTCAGATCCAACTGTCTAGAACATTAACAAGTATTCAGATATTCAAGTTAGACTCCAGTTAAAATAGAAATAGAAACTTTAACAAAATCTAGATAAAATTACAACCTTTGTACTCATAGCTGCATACCTACAAATATATGGCTCTTATGCAGAAGAATCACTGGAGATCAGAGTCTTGATCTGAGAGAGGACAGAAATTATTCCTAGAAAGGTCCAGGTCTCTAATGCTGGAAGAGGACACATGGACCCTCTTGCTCAACACTTCCTACCTTGATCGGCAGCAGATTTCCAGGGCTTCAACTAGATGTCCTTCTCTGTCCTGGAAATTTTAAGGAAATGGAGATGTGTGCAAAGCAGATGTTCTGAATTCCAGGTCCTTGGACATCTTGAGAGATTCTTCTCCAGCCAATATTCAAAGACTCCTAAGATGAAGGTCAACACACCCTGGTCGACTTTGTGACCAGTCCCAAACAATAAGAAACAGCATGGCAGATTACTTTTGTTTTCATCTTCTGATCTCAAACATTTAAAGATTCAAGAAGATAATAAAGCCTATGAGTCTTCCCTATCAGGATTGCTTCAGTCCCTTTGGGGCTTTTTCCCTCAATCATTAATTTTCATGCTTCCCTCATGACCTCTGATTCATGAAACCTCCGGCTGGAATAAAGTGTTGTTCTTTGAGGTGCTGCTCAACTTTTTTTTTTTTTCCTTCTTATCGCAATCTCATTTTTCTGAAAAATGCATTTTTTTTTTAATTCTTGAAATTTTTCCACAAAGAAGTGACCAAATGTCACACTGGTCGGTTTCTCGGGTTACACAGAGTTCCTGTTCAGAGGTCATTAAATTTGTAGCATTCGATCTGCAGTTCAGGCTAAGATAACAGCAGAACTTGCTTCAGTCAGTCAGTCATATTTATTACAGTCATTAGACCATCCATGTACAGAAGAAAAAAATACAAAACAGAAGTTAAAAATTAAAAGTAGAAAAGTATGCATTCTTATATACAAGCAAAGAGGAGAGATATGAAATATACCAATTGTTCAAGTCCAGTATTCAAACCTAGTTAATGTACATCTTCCGCAGCCTTATAATCAACACACAGAACCTGGCAACTTGAAAGGAACTTGGTTCTAAATTATGTTACATTTTAACATAAATAATAACATTATGCATGGGATTGAGAAAATGGATAGAGTGAACTTTTCTTCTTCTCCCATAGTAACTAGTAACATAGTTGCTAGGCAGTACATTCAAGGTAGACAAAAAGAAGTACTCTGTTCTTTAATAAGACATTGAACTATGGAACTCATTGCCAGTAGGCTTGGTGATAGGGTCCCCTAAAACAAAGTTTGAGTCCAGTGGCACCTTTAAGACTAACAAAGTTTTATTCAAGGTATGAGCTGTCCTGTACCTTGTGACAGTGGGTGTGGGTGTGTTTGGGCTAATTATGTTGCAGCTTTCCTGGGTGAAATTGGGTTCACCTCCCCCACACCTCTTCCTTTTCACTGTATTCATGACCTCAAGATCCAGTCTTTCTCAGTAGGAAAGCAATGTGAACTTAGATGAGGAATAACAACAAGCCAGTGAGATGGATTAGGCTAAGTGTGTGTGTATGGACCAATTTTATCCAACACATTTCCTTTGTAGACAGAAGATTTTGAACCTAGGCTTCCTAGATAGTAGGCTGATCTTGACCTCTGTACATTGCTGTACATCTCTGTTCTTGCACTGCCTCATAGGAGTTGTAGTTATTTTTTTCTGGGGGAAGACTATAGATTTGTAGATAAACACATAGCCCTCACTCTGTGTTATAATCGCCTTCACATGTTCTTGACCAGCACACAAAGCAACTTATGTACAAAAGCTCTGAATGTCCAGCCATTTCATATTTTCCCCTGGGTCCTAGGCAAAGAACATTGACCATGAGATTTCTGTAATGAATGACAAAAAATCAGAAGTAGATTTGCAGTTTACAGATACACACCTGAACAGCATACTCAAGGTTGCTACAGCACAGACATTGTCTTCCAATCTTGATGCAACAATTCAAAGCAAGAGCTGTCATTTATCAAAGACTGTTATATAAGCAAAATGCTGCAAGAGTGCTAATGCTTTAAACATGTTTGTGATTTAAGAAAAAAATATCTTAAAAATGAACAGAATGAAATATTCAACAAGCAATGAAATAGGATTTGGGTTGTAGAATCAACTACAAATGTCAAAACAGAACCAAAGCACAGCAGCTTGGTAGGATGATGCATTAAATGAAACAAAATGATATAACAAGATCCAACCTGTAGCAAACTGTATAAGTAATTTTGTGAATCGTTTTGAACAGTGCTGCCCTATTGCCTGCATAGAAAAATGAAAATGTCAAGACAGTGTGCGTTTGCAATAAAAAAGGCCAACGCCATGCTGGGAATTATTAGGAAAGGAACTGAAAACAAATCAGCCAGTATCATAATGCCCCTGTATAAATCAATGGTGCGGTCTCATTTGGAGTACTGTGTGCAGTTCTGGTCGCCGCACCTCAAAAAGGATATTATAGCATTGGAGAAAGTCCAGAGAAGGGCAACTAGAATGATTAAAGGGCTGGAGCACTTTCCCTATGAAGAAAGGTTGAAACGCTTGGGACTCTTTAGCTTGGAGAAACGTCGACTGCGGGGTGACATGATAGAGGTTTACAAGATAATGCATAAAATGGAGAAAGTAGAGAAAGAAGTACTTTTCTCCCTTTCTCACAATACAAGAACTCGTGGGCATTCGATGAAATTGCTGAGCAGACAGGTTAAAACGGATAAAAGGAAGTACTTCTTCACCCAAAGGGTGATTAACATGTGGAATTCACTGCCACAGGAGGTGGTGGTGGCCACAAGTATAGCCACCTTCAAGAGGGGTTTAGATAAAAATATGGAGCACAGGTCCATCAGTGGCTATTAGCCACAGTGTATGTGTGTATATAAATTTTTTTGCCACTGTGTGACACAGAGTGTTGGACTGGATGGGCCGTTGGCCTGATCCAACATGGCTTCTCTTATGTTCTTAAAAAGCCCTCTTGAATCATTCTGTTCTGCATAGTTGCGGAAAGCCAGAAGAGTGGGACCCTTTCTGTCCTCGTCAAACCATCCCAATGAGAAACTGATATCAAGCTACTGGCAACCTCCCTTGACAGTAGTTCTATTCTTTGACTTCCTGAGGACTCATCAAAGTTTGGGGCATACTTAACTATCCAGGATTGTGGAAGAATAACTTGCCTTCTGAACCAGCCAGGAATCTGATTCAAAATGCACAATTACCTCGAAATGAATGGCAAGTGAGGCCAGGCTAGGGTTGCCAATCACCAGGTGGGGGTATGGGATCCCCCTATTTGGAGGCCCTCCCCCTGCTTCAGGGTCATCAGAAATTGGGGAGTGGGAGGGGAATGTCTGCTGGGCACTCCATTATTCCCTATGGAGACTGGTTCCCATAGGGTATAATGGACAATTGATCTGCGGGTATCTGGAGCTCTGGGGGGTGTTTTTTGAGGTAGGGGCACCATATTTGCAGCATAGCATTCAGAGCCTCTCCTAAAGATACCCTCCAAGCTTTAAAAAGATTGAACTAGGGGGTCCAATTTTATGAACCCCCAAAGAAGGTGCCCCTATCCTTAATTATTTCCAATGGAGGGAAGGCATTTAAAAGGTGTGCGGTCTCTTTAAATGTGATGGCCAGAACTCCCTTTGGAGTTCAGTTATGCTTGTCACAACCTTGCTCCTGGCTCCACCCCCAAAGTCCCCAGGTATTTCTTGAATTGGACTTTGCAACCCTAGGCCAGGCCCATCCGCCATTTCCTCATTTTTGTTCATCCGGCTTCCCATTCTGATCATAGAGACCCGGGAAGGATCATCGAGAACTGCCAAATCCTTTGTTAATGAATCGGCAAGAAAAAGGGAAAAGTCAGCGTGTAGGCACAGGCATGAAAAGTGGAAAGAACCACTATGACCACTAGATTTCACTCATGAACCTTAAAAAGCATTTGATGGCAATTTATTCTATACAAAAATCCAGTCTCTGTCTTGTTTGGTTTGTGGTCAGAACCAAAATGATATTATAACAATCCAATACGTGAAAACACAATAAGATACAGTCCCAACTTCTAATATCTTTGATTGTTTTTGTCTGTGTCCTTTATAAAGTTTATATCTCTGGTAGCTTGCATTCAGCTTTATGACACACATGGCCCAGCTCAACAAGGTCCCATCTAGACAAGCTTGAACGGATCCAGAGGAGGGCAACAAAGATAGTGAGGGGTCTGAAGACCAAGTCGAATGAAGAAAGGTTGAAAGAGCTGGGTATATTTAGCTAGAATGGCTTCCTCTGTTAGAGTTGCCAAGTCCATTTCAAGAAATATCTGGGAACTTTAGGGATGCAGCCAGGAGACTTTGGGGTAGAGTCAGGAGCAAGGTTGTGACAAGCACAATTGAACTCCAAAGGGAGTTCTGACCATCACATTAAAAGGGACAGCACACCTTTTAAATGCTTTCATTCCACTGGAAATAAAGGATAGGGAAACCTTCTTGTGGGGGGGGGGGGCTCATAGAATTGGACCCCCTAATCCAATCTTTTTGGAACATGGAGGGTGCTTTGAGGAGTGGCACTGGATGCTATGCTACAAATTTGGTGCATCTACATCAAAAATCACTCCCCCATAGCCCCAGATACCCACAGATCAATTCTCAATTATATCCTTTGGGAATTGGTCTCCATAAAGAATAATGGAGTGCTCAGCAGACATTTCCCGCCCACTCCCTGCTTTCTTATGACTCTGAAGCTGGGGAAGGGCCTCCAAACCAGGGGATCCCCTCCCCCCCACGGGAATTGGCAGTCCTAACCTCTGTTCAGGCTCTTCCCGCCCAGCTCCTTTGCTTCTCCTCCCTCTCCTGACTTAGAGATGTGACATGTGATGAGGGGCACAGAGAAACAAAGTTGAAGTCATCTGATTTTCCACCTTTGGACTTCAGGGCTTTCTGAGACAAATGGGAAGAAAGACTGGAGGAGTTGGGCATCCTTAGCCTGAAGAGGAGGCGGCTGAGAGGTGATACGATCACCGTCTTCAAGTACTTGGAGGGCTGTCATATAAAGGATGGTGCAGGATTGTTTTCCTGTGAGAGGGCTGTTATCTCCTGAACCAAACAAACCACGAACCAGTTCAGGAAAATGGTGGTTCATGTTGGTTCATGGTTCACATGCAATTAAATGAACCATGAACCAACATGGAGAGCCGGTTTGGTGTAGTGGTTAAGTGTGCGGACTCTTATCTGGGAGAACCGGGTTTGATTCCCCACTCCTCCACTTGCACCTGCTAGCATGGCCTTGGGTCAGCCATAGCTCTGGCAGAGGTTGTCCTTGAAAGGGCAGCTGCTGTGAGAGCCCTCTCAGCCCCACCCACCTCACAGGGTGTCTGTTGTGGGGGAGGAAGGTAAAGGAGATTGTGAGCCGCTCTGAGACTCTTTGGAGTGGAGGGCGGGATATAAATCCAATATTTCTTCAATATCTTCATGAACCACCATTTCCCCAGTTCAGTGAAGTGAACCATGAACCAGTAAAAAGCCCAGTCTTAGCAGCACCTTGGCAATTACTGCATGTACATCACCATTTTCCCAGTTCATAGCCATGTCTAGTCTATAGTGTTGTTGTTAGATAGCCATATCCCAATGACCACTGAGTCAATATCTAGGTTGAACAGAGATTGAATCATCATCGTAACCACAAAGCATCCAAGATCTTTATTCACAATATCCATACTTTCAATTGGTGGCCCTTTGGACCAATATTAACATTCAGCCTTTTGAGAGAGAAGCCCAGTCTTTGCAGCACCTTGGCCATTGCTTCATGTACATCTTTGTTCCATAGAGTGTAAATGATGGGATTCAAAAGAGGAGTGACCACCACATACAACACTGCAATTAGTTTGTCACTATCAGGAGATCTTCCTGACGGGGGTATGATATAGTTAAGTGTGGCTGTACCATAGAACATAATGACCACCAATAAATGGGACCTGCAAGTCGAGAAGGCCTTGCGCAGTCCACTGGCTGACTGCATTTGGAACACTGAGAACAAAATGAGCCCATAGGAGACTGTGATAACTGACAAGGGTACCAGTATGACCATATTCACAATTAGGAAAATGATTACTTTTGTAGAGTGGATCTCATCGCATGCTAGTTTCAACACCATTGCTATCTCACAGATAAAGTGGTTGATGCAGCAGGGATGACAGAAAGGGTGGCTAAAGATTAAGCTGGTACATACTACTGAGACACAAAAGCCACCTGCCCAACAGGCTGAAGCCAGTATTACCTGGTGCCATCTTTCCATGGCAGTGGCATAGGTCAGGGGATGGCAGATGGCCAAATAATGATCATAGGCCATGACACCCAATAGAAGGGCTTCAGCAGCACCCAAAGCCCCTGCTGTATACATCTGCAAGGCACACTGAATTAAGGACAATCCTCCATGTCCCACGAGAAGGTGAGCCAGCATCTGGGGTATGGTGTTAGTGACATAACAAATATCCAGGGCTGAGAGGTGTGTGAGGAAGAAATACATGGGTGTGTGGAGGTTGGAGTCCGCCTGAGCCAGCATGATGACCCCAAGGTTCCCCACAAGTATAAATATGTAGACAATGAGAATGATCCCAAACAGCAGAATCTGCGTCTTGTGGTCATTGGTGAATCCCACCAAGATGAAATTGGCAGTAGTAGTGAGGTTGTCAGGCCCCACTCAGAAGTTGCCCTGCAAAGAGAGAGATGATGATAAACTGTCATTTTTTTTTTTTTGTGCATGGAACACATTTCTTACGGATGACTTTTCAGTCCATATGCTGTCTGAAATTGCAGAGGGTATGCCATGCTTGACAGTTATTCAGTTATTGCATTGTTTCTAGTCCTCCTTTCTCATTTGGACTCAAGGCGGATTACACAAAATGGCCAATCAAACCAAGAGGAAAATCATAGAATCATAGAGCTGGAAGGACCTCCAAGGTCATCTAGTCCAACCCCCTGCACAAAGCAGGAAACTCACAAATACCTCCCCCTACACATCCCTCTGCATTTCAGAAAGGGCCATGGGAAGTAACCACAGATGCAACCCTTCCTGCCCTCCTTCTCATTATCTGCCTGAGTTCACAGAATCAGCATTGTTCTCAGATGGCCATCTACCCTCTGTTTAAAAACCTCCAATGAAGGAGAGCCCACCACCACCTCCTGAAAAAGCCTATTCCACCGGAGAACTGCTCTAACTGTCAGGACATTCTTCCTAGTGTTTAGGAAACTCTCTTGATTTACTTTCATCCCATTGGTTCAATAAACAATGAAATAGGATTTGGATTGTAGAACCAACCAGAAATGTAAAAACAGAACTGAGCACAGGAAATTGTTAGAATGATGCATCAAAGGAAGCAAAATCGAGGTGGATCGAGGTGGTGTGGTGGTGCTGATGCTGTTAGACCTGTTGGCGGCGTTCGACACGGTCGACCATCAGCTACTGACCCGCCACCTCGCCGACATAGGGGTTAGGGGGCTGGCCTCACAATGGCTTTCCTCCTTCCTCAAAGGTCAGGGACAAAGGGTGGCAATCGGGGGTGAGCTCTCCCGGAGGCGCACACTAGATTGTGGGGTGCCTCAGGGAGCAGTTCTTTCTCTGATGTTATTTAACATCTATATGCACCCCCTTGCCCAGATTGCCCGGAGTTTTGGACTGGGTTGTCATCAATATGCGGATGACACCCAGATCTATTTGCTAATGGATGGCCGGCCTGACTGCGTCCCAGTGAATTTAGACCGGGCATTGCAGGCCATGACAACTTGGCTTAAGCTGAGTGGGCTGAAGCTGAACCCGATGAAGACAGAGGTCCTTTGCGTGGGTTGCAGCGCTCTGGGGAAGGAAATACCTCTCCCGGTTTTTGACGGTGCGCCGCTGAAAGCGGCGGGCCAGGTCAAGAGCCTGGGAGTACTACTGGCTCTTCACTATCAATGGAGGCCCACTATCCTTCAATGGAGCCTTCACTATCAATGGAGGCCCAGGTAGCGGCCACTGCCAAGTCAGCGTTTTTTCATCTGAAGCGGGCAAGGCAGTTGGCTCCTTTCCTGGAGCACCGGGACCTGGCAACAGTGATCCATGCGATGGTCACCTCAAGATTGGACTACTGTAATGCCCTCTACATGGGGCTGCCTTTGTGTCAAACCCGGAAGCTGCAGCTAGTGCAGAACGCAGCGGCCAGGCTGTTATTAGGACTCCTGAAATGGGAGCATATACAGCCAGGGCTGCGTGAACTGCACTGGCTGCCAGTTACATACCGGGTCCGCTACAAAGTGCTGGTCATCACCTTTAAAGCCCTATATGGTCGAGGACCTGCCTACCTGAGGGACCGTCTCTCCCCATATGAGCCCCAAAGAGCACTGAGGTCAGCAGGGAAGAACAAGCTGACTATTCCTGGGCCTAAGGAGGCAAAATTACAGAGCACCCGTGCACGGGCCTTCTCTGTTACAGCCCTGTGTCTCTGGAACCAGCTCCCGGAAGAGGTGCGGGCTCTGCGGAATCTGGACCAATTCCGCAGGGCCTGTAAGACCATTCTTTTCAGGCAGGCCTTTATAGACTGCTGACAAAAGATGGCTGTTCAACCCACCAAATGATTCCATCTAGTGACCTCTGCCATTATATAAATGGACAGAATAACACCAGGAACATCACCGCTGCTGTTAAATTATGGAATGGCTTAGACAATTGGAATGGTTTTAGATACTGTTGTTTTAAATTATTGTATAATTTAAATGCTGTTTTTAAACTTACTATATATTGTATAATTTTATCGAACTTGTTGTTAGCTGCCCTGAGCCTGCCTAGGCGGGGAGGGCGGGATATAAATAAAATTTATTATTATTATTATTACTAACCCTCTCCCAAGAATGGAAAACTACACAATATCTCTTATAGGTTCTGCAAGGGAAGATCTTGCCTCACTAACCTGTTACATTTCTTTGAGGGGGTGAACAAACATGTGGACAAAGGAGACCCGATAGATGTTGTTTACCTTGACTTCCAGAAAGCTTTTGATAAAGTTCCTCATCAAAGGCTCCTTAGAAAACTTGAGAGTCATGGAGTAAAAGGACAGGTCCTCTTGTGGATCAAAAACTGGCTTAGTAATAGGAAGCAGAGAGTCAGTATAAATGGGCAGTCTTCGCAGTGGAGGACGGTAAGCAGTGGGGTGCCACAGGGCTCGGTACTGGGTCCCATGCTCTTTAACTTGTTCATAAATGATTTAGAGTTGGGAGTGAGCAGTGAAGTGGCCAAGTTTGCGGATGACACTAAATTGTTCAGGGTGGTGAGAACCAGAGAGGATTGTGAGGAACTCCAAAGGGATCTGTTGAGGCTGGGTGAGTGGGCGTCAACGTGGCAGATGCGGTTCAATGTGGCCAAGTGCAAAGTAATGCACATTGGGGCCAAGAATCCCAGCTACAAATACAAGTTGATGGGGTGTGAACTGGCAGAGACTGACCAAGAGAGAGATCTTGGGGTCGTGGTAGATAACTCACTGAAAATGTCAAGACAGTGTGCATCTGCAATAAAAAAGGCCAACGCCATGCTGGGAATTATTAGGAAGGGGATTGAAAACAAATCAGCCAGTATCATAATGCCCCTGTATAAATCGATGGTGCGGTCTCATTTGGAGTACTGTGTGCAGTTCTGGTCGCCGCACCTCAAAAAGGATATTATAGCATTGGAGAAAGTCCAGAGAAGGGCAACTAGAATGATTAAAGGGCTGGAGCACTTTCCCTATGAAGAAAGGTTGAAACGCTTGGGACTCTTTAGCTTGGAGAAACGTTGACTGCGGGGTGACATGATAGAGGTTTACAAGATAATGCATGGGATGGAGAAAGTAGAGAAAGAAGTACTTTTCTCCCTTTCTCACAATACAAACTCGTGGGCATTCGATGAAATTGCTGAGCAAAAAGGTTAAAACGGATAAAAGGAAGTACTTCTTCACCCAAAGGGTGATTAACATGTGGAATTCACTGCCACAGGAGGTGGTTGCGGCCACAACTATAGCCACCTTCAAGAGGGGTTTAGATAAAAATATGGAGCACAGGTCCATCAGTGGCTATTAGCCACAGTGTATGTGTGTATATAAAAATATTTTGCCACTGTGTGACACAGAGTGTTGGACTTGATGGGCCGTTGGCCTGATCCAACATGGCTTCTCTTATGTTCTTAGGTTTTCTGGTAAAGTCTGCCCTCTACCCTGCCTTGAAAGTGACAGATTGAGGTGACAAAAGAGGAGGTCCTACAACTGATAGACAAATTAAAAACTAATAAGTCACCAGGTCCAGATGGCATACATCTGAGAGTTCTGAAAGAACTCAAAGTTGAACTTGTGGATCTTCTGACAAAAATACATAATCTTTCATTGAAATCTGCCTTCGTTCCTGAGGACTGGAAGGTAGCAAATGTCACCCCCATTGTTAAAAAGGGTTCCAGAGGAGATACGGGAAATTACAGGCCAGTCAATCTGACTTCAATACTGAGAAAGCTGGTAGAAACCATTATCAAGGACAGAATGAGTAGGCACATTGATGAACACAGGTTATTGAGGAAGACTCAGCATGAGTTCTGTAAGGGAAGATCTTGCCTCACTAACCTGTTACATTTCTTTGAGGGGGTGAACAAACATGTAGACAAAGGAGACCCAATAGATGTTGTTTACCTTGACTTCCAGAAGGCTTTTGATAAAGTTCCTCATCAAAGGCTCCTTAGAAAGCTCGAGAGTCATAGAGTAAAAGGACAGGTCCTCTTGTGGATGAAAACCCGGCTGATTTATAGGAAGCAGAGAGTGAGTATAAATGGGCAGTCTTTGCAGTGGAGGACAGTAAGCAGTGGGGTGCCTCAGGGCTAAGTACTAGGTTCCATGCTCTTTAACTTGTTCATAAATGATTTGGAGTTGGGAGTGAGCAGTGAAGTGGCCAAGTTTGCAGATGACACTAAATTGTTCAGGGTGGTGAGAACCAGAGAGGATTGTGAGGCACTCCAAAGGGATCTGTTGAGGTTGGGCGAGTGGGCGTCAACGTGGCAGATGAGGTTCAATGTGGCCAAGTGCAAAGTAATTCATATTGGAGCCAAGAATCCCAGCTACAAATACAAGTTGATGGGGTGTGAACTGGTAGAGACTGACCAAGAGAGAGATCTTGGGGTCATGGTAGATAACTCACAGAAAATGTCAAGACAGTGTGCGATTGCAATAAAAAAGGCCAACGCCATGCTGAATAGACAAGACTGACCCTGATGGGCCAAGAGTCTGATTCAGTATAAGGCAGTTTCATGTGCTCAAGGCATTCCTATGTTCAAGATCCTGCTGCCTGCAGCCTTTTCAAAGTAGGTTTCATTAGTTGCCATCGTTGTCCAGATTTAAGGGTAAAGCAGGTTGGCTCCCTCAGTGGTGACGGATATGTTGTGTATGTATGTAGTTCCAGGCCAGCTGGACTATCTAGAATCTCCAATGAAAGGCTAATAGCTCTGCTCCATATTTCCACCTCTGCTCCATATTTTTATCTAACCCCCTCTTGAAGCTGGCTATGCTTGTAGCCGCCACCACCTCCTGTGGCAGTGAATTCCACATGTTAATCACCCTTTGGATGAAGAAGTACTTCCTTTTATCCGTTTTAACCTGACTGCTCAGCAATTTCATCGAATGCCCACAAGTATTGTGAGAAAGGGACTTTCTGCATGCTAAGGAAATCATGGTACCTTAAGTCCTTGTTCCTCCAGCAAAAATATCCAGCATTCCCTAGCTGTAAAATTACAGGACGTTTGTAAAAATCCTCTGAAATACAAGCTTTATACTCATAGATGCACACCTAAAAATATATGGCTCCTATACAGAAGAAATACGCTACTTCTTGCCCACCAGAGATTAGAGTCTTGGTATGAGAGAGGACAGAAATTATTCCTAGTAGCCAATGAGGTTCTATGGTTGAGAGAGGACCTGTGTTTTTGATGAGTTGGACACATGGACCCTCTTAAGAACCTAAGAGAAGCCATGTTGGATCACGCCAATGGTCCATCCAGTCTCACACTCTGAATCACACAGTGACCAATAAAACCCAGGTGCCCCCAGGAGATCCAGCAGCAGAGTCAGAACTCAAAAAGCCCTCTTGCTCAACACTTCCTACCTTGACTAGCAACAGATTTCCAGGGCTTCAAATGAATGTCTTTCTCTGTCCTGGAAAGTTTAAGGAAATGGAGTTGCATACAAAGCAGGTGTTCTGAATTCCAGGTCCTTGGCCATCTTGAGAGGTTCTTCTCCAGCCAATATTCAAAGACTCCTGAGGGTCAACACAACCTTTGTTCAACTGGTTTATTCAACAGAAATAGGAAACAGACACCATGGTGGATTATTTCTTTTTCCATCCTCTGATCTCAAACATTTAAAGATTCAAGAAGATAATGAAGCCTATGTGTCTTCCCTATCAGGATTCCTTCAGTCCCTTTGGGGCTTTTTTCTCAATCATTAATTTTCATTCTTCCCTTATGACTTCTAATTCATGAAATCTCCTGCTGGAATAAAGTGTTGTTGTTCTTTGAGGTGCTGCTTGACTTTTTTTTTTTAATCCCAATCTCATTATTCTGAACAACATTTACAAAAATGCTGCCCCCCACTGCTGGAACCAACTCCCAGAAGATGTAAGGGCCTTGCGGGACCTTGCCCAGTTCCGCAAGGCCTGCAAAACAGCTCTATATCGACTTGCCTTTAGTTAAACTACAGTATAAGTAGATGCCCAACATCGCTGAATGTATGGTACCAACTCTAGCACCAAAAATTGTTTTAAATCATTTTAAACTTTTAAAAATTGTTTTAATTGGTTAACTGCTAATTGATTGTTAATCTTAATTGGATGCTCACAGTTTTATTGTTTGGTGCTTAATTGTTGTTAGCCACCCTGAGCCTGCTTCTGCGGGGGGTGCAGAATATAAATGCGAAGATAAATAAATAAATAACCCCAACTCTTTTTTTAAAAAAAAACCCAGTAAATTTCCCACAAAGAAGTGACCAAAGATCACACCAGTCAGTTTCTGGAGTTATACAGAATTTCCTTTCAGGATCATTACATTTGCAGCATTAGATCTGCAGTTCAGGCTAAGATAGAAATAATAAAAATTATGCACAAACCACGATTCGAGCATGAACTAGGTCAAATTGTGGTTCATTTCTAATGGGTTCCTTTGGTTGTATCATTCCTGAACCCAAAAATGAACCTCCTTTTTCTCATGGAGGTTGAGGTGATTTGTGTTTTGCAGTTCATTCTTCAGTCAGCCTGGTGCCAATTCAATCAATCCCTAGGCAGCACTGGGGGTGAACTTGTGGCAAACCCAAGAAGCACCCAAAACAGTTGTCGATAGCTTGATTGGTAGCTCTGGGAGCCAATCACAGAGCTCCCATTGTTCTCGATGGGAGCAGACATCCTGATTCAGCTGCTTTCACTTTGCAGCATGAAGACAGAAGAGATAGTTGTTGCGAGAGCTGAAGCTTTCCTGGGGGCTCCTTCTTTGGTGGGGCTATAACTCAGACATAACAAATCCAATTCAGACCCGGATTGGTGGGCTCCCTTACTTGCTGCCCTTTTTACAATGGTCGATAAAACTGGTTTAATGCCCGAGGCCTGGACAAATGCAGTAATAGTGCCAATCTACAAGAAGGGTGACTGTTCATCCCCCTCAAATTTTAGACCTATTAGCCTCCTCTCTATAATTGGCAAGTTGTACGCCAAGCACCTGTTAGCCAAACTTACTGCATGGATGTCACAACAACAAATCCTAGGGCCAGAACAAGAGGGTTTTCGCCATGGGAAATCCACACTGGATCACTGTATTATCTTGTCCCATCTAGTAAATAAATATACTAGGAAGGCCAAGCTTAAGTTATATACTGCCTTCCTCGATCTTAGAGGAGCGTTTGACTCCATAGATAGAGACTTACTTTGGGACAAATTGAATAAAATGAATATTGACAAGCGATTACTTTTTCTTATCAGAAAATTGCATACCTCAACTACTTGCCAGGTTAAATGATCTCTAGCCGGAAAGTTAACAGCAAAAATTCCATCTAATAAGGGTGTTAAGCAGGGCTGCATTCTAGCCCCCTCCTTATTTAACCTTTTCCTTAATGATCTAGCACTGACGTTGTCTGGCACCGACGGTCATAGCCCTAAACTTGGTTCCACTCACGTGCCACTGTTACTGTATGCAGATGACGCTTTACTAATGTCCTGCACGCGAGTGGGTTTGAAGCATCTTTTTAGCCGCTGTCTTGAGTATTTTGAATCTAATAAGCTCCAACTTAACTTTGAAAAAACCAAAATTCTTGTCTTCTCAAGAACTTGGAAATTATTCAAATGGGACTTTAATGGAAATAGAATAGAGCAGGTTAGACACTTTAAGTATCTAGGTATTCATTTCCAATACAATGCATCTTGGACTGTTCAGCGAAGGTCTGCAACTAATATGGCTAAGGCCAGTGCCCAGGCTCTCTGTCGTTTCTTCTACAATAATGGAAATCAATTTGTGCCGGCTGCTCTGAAAGTTTTTAAGGCCAAAACATGTGCGCAACTACTATATGGTATGCCATTATGGATTGGTGCGTTTGATTATTCCTTGGAACGCATCCAAGCCAAATTTCTTCGTAAAATTTTGGGAATGCCATGTTGTGTGCCTTATGCAGCCCTATGCCTAGAATCGGGGCAGGTCCCACTTGAAACTAGGGCATGGCTCTTAACTGTTAAATATTGGTTGCGAATACACTATAACTTCGATCCTTCCAGTCTTATCTTTCAAATGCTCTCAGAATCTAGTTACTCTAACTGGCTAGACTCCATCGAGAAAAAGATTAGCACTGTTGGTTTATCTTTAGAGTCATTATCCATGCTCTCACAAACAGAGGCATTTCGTATGATTAAAGTCAGAATTCTGGATATTGAATTACAAAATCTCCACAGCGCCACTAATAAAACTTGTTCTCCCGTGAGTTTGATGTTGGCCATATGGCTTCCTATCTCTATTCTTTGCAAAGTCCTCAACAGCGTAGGGCCTTTTCATTGGCAAGATTTGATGTTATGCCATCAGCAGTTTTATATGGTAGATATCACAACATACCCTACCCGGCCAGACTATGTCCATGTAAGTCTGGATCTATTGAAACCATTTTACATATTCTCCTGTATTGTCCCTTTTATCTAAGTATTCGTGGTCGATTTTTGGATCCTATTATTTTAAATAAGATGGGTCTGGCTGATCCAGATAAGGTCCAGTTTCTTTTGAAGGATGTTACTCCTGACATAACTGTAAACACTCCCTTATTTCTGTACTGGGCCAAAATGATTCGTCAAGACAAGGAACAGTTTTGTTGTCCCATTTAACTGTGATCTTATGTAAATGTACTTTAATCCTGATGTCCAGTATTTTAACCTTTTCTGTTTTTCAACCCATTGTTCTTTTAACCTGTTTTTACATGCCATTAAAGGTCGATTGATTGATTGAAAACAAATCCAATATTTGCCAAAATTGGATGGTGGGTGAAGGAGAGCCTGCTGAAAACTCTCAGTGAATTTGGCATCTGTAACTTGTGAGGGGGCTGTTCTATCATCTCCTGGACCAAACAGACTATGAGCCAGTTCAGGAAAATGCTGATTCACGTTGGTTCATGGTTCATTTGGTTCATGCAGTTAAGTGAACCATGATCCAACGTGAACCACCATTTCCCCAGTTCAGTGAAGTGAACCATGAACCAGTAAAAAGCCCAGTCTTCGCAGCACCTTGGCAATTGTTGCATGTACATCACCATTTTCCCAGTTCATGCCCATGTCTAGTCTATAGTGTCGCTTAGATTGTTAGATAGCTGTATTTCAAAGACTACTGAGTCAATATCTAGGTTGAGAACAGATTGAATCATTATCGTAAACACAAAGCTTTCAAAATCTTTAATCACAATATCTATGCTTTCATTCGGTGGCCCTTAGGATGAATATAACAATCAGCTTTTTGAAGCAAATCCCAGCCTTTGCACCATCTTAGCCACTGCTGCATGTACATCTTTGTTCCGTAGAGTGTAAATGATGGGATTCAAAAGAGGAGTGACCACCACATACAACACTGCAATTTGTTTGTCACTATCAGGAGATCTTCCTGACTGAGGTATAATATAGTTAAGAGTGGTTGTGCCATAGAACAGGGTGACCACTGATAAATGGGACCCACATGTCGAGAAGGCCTTGCGCAGTCCACTGACTGACTGCATTTGGAACACCGAGAACAAAATGAGCCCATAGGAGATTGTGATAACCGAAAAGGGTATGAGGATGACCATGCCCGCAAATAAGAAAATGATGATTTCTGTGAAATGGATGTCATCGCATGCTAGTTTCAACACCATTGCTATCTCACAGATAAAGTGGTTGATGCAGCAGGGATGACAGTAAGAGTGGCTAAAGATTAAGCTGGTACATACTACTGAGACACAAAAGCCACCTGCCCAACAGGCTGCAGCCAGTAGTACCTGGTGCCATCTTTCCATGGCAGTGGCATAGGTCAGGGGATGGCAGATAGCCAAATAACGATCATAGGCCATGACACCTAATAGAAATGCCTCAGCACAACTCAAAGCCAAAGCTGTATACGTCTGTAACACACACTGAATTACGGACAATTCTCCATGTCCCACGAAAAGGTGAGCCAGCATCTGGGGCATGGTGCTAGTGACATAACAAATATCGAGGGCTGAGAGGTGTGTGAGGAAGAAATACATGGGTGTGCGGAGGTGGGAGTCTGCCTGAGCCAGCATGATGACCCCAAGGTTCCCCACAAGTATAAATATGTAGACAATGAGAATGATCCCAAACAGCAGAATCTGCGTCTTGCGGTCATTGGTGAATCCCACCAAGATGAAATTGGCAGTAGTAGTGAGGTTGTCAGCCCCCATTCAGAAGTTGCCCTGCAAAGAGAGAGATGTTGAGAATCTGTCATTTTTTTCATGGAACACATTTCTTACTGATGACTTTTCACTGTATACTCTGTCTGAAATCACAGAGGGGAAACCATGCTTGATAGTGACTCAGTTATTGCATTGTTTCTAGTCCTCCTTTTTCATTGGGTCGAAAGGAAGATTACACAAAATGGCCAATAAAACCAATAGGATCAGACAATCATAGAATCATAGAGCTGGAAGGGACCTCCAGGGTCATCTAGTCCTACCCCCTGCACAATGCAGGAACTTCACAAATATCTCCCCCTACACATCCCTCGGCATGTCAGAAAGGGCCACGGGAAGTAAGCACTGATGCAACCCTTCCTGCCCTCCTTCTCATGATCTGCCTGAGTTCACAGAATCAACATTGTTCTCAGATAGCCATCTACTCTCTCTTTAAAAACCTCCAAAGGAGGAGAGCCCACTATGTCTGGAAAAAGCCTGCTCCACCAGAGAACTGCTCCGTCAGGAGGTTCTTCCTAGTGTTTAGGAAACTCTTTTAATTTACTTTCATCCCATTGGTTCAATAAACAATGAAATTGGATTTGGGTTGTAGAACTAACCAGAAATGTAAAAACAGAACTGAAGCATGGGAAATGGTAGAATGATGAAGCAAATGGCAGTTGTAGGCAAAAAACATCTGGAGAGCTATCGTTGGCCATCCCTGCACTAACCCTCTCCCAAGAATGGAAAACTACATCGTTTCTCTTATAGGTTTTCTGGTAAAGTCTACCCTCTGCACTGCCTTGAAAGTGATGTCTAGGAGAATTTCTGTAGCCTAACATCATGGAATGTTCCTCCAGTATGGAAGCAGCGAACACAAGTAGAATTTCCTATTTAATAAATGGAACAACGTACTAATGTTATCAAAGATTTCAGGTTTTCACGGCTGGTAACATCATTAGGGTTTGTAGAATCTTTCGGGCTCAAGTGCCGTGTTCTACTGCAGAAACTTTTTCTTCCAGACGTTTCGTTCTCAGCTGTGGAGAATGGAAAACTACATCGTTTCTCTTATAGGTTTTCTGGTAAAGTCTACCCTCTGCACTGCCTTGAAAGTGATGTCTAGGAGAATTTCTGTAGCCTAACATCATGGAATGTTCCCCCAGTATGGAAGCATGTGTGATCTGTCTCTACCAGAGCACTATCTACAAAGGAAAGAACTGTCTCATCTTCAATTTGTTTATATGTTAGTATTTTTACCCTGCATTTCTCCTGCTTGGGGACTCAAAGCAGCTGATCATGCTGAATTACCCAAAACAAAATGCTGTTTAAATGAAGGCATACAATTCCAAAAGCCCCCTTACAACCCTAAAACAGAGATTTAGTCCTAAAGCTGTCTTGGGTTGATGCACTCAGCTCTTTGGCTTGTGCCAAAGACTCAGTCCTTTGGCCAGTCATTCAGTTCCTTTATCACATCATCACTGGTCATCCCAATATAGAACAGGATGGACAGTAATTTTCTAGTGAAAGTGGAAGAAATTCAATGGCTTCTGAAAACAGGGATGATAACATGGAATTGGAAATAGACACCAAGCCTAGAGTTGTTTAAATTCAATGGAAACAAGTTTCCATGGACTAGAGAGTTCTGTGTAAGCCTTGCTTCCAGACAGCCTTTCATTGGAGATTCTAGATAGTCTATCTGGCCTGGTACTACATACATACACAGCATATCCATCACCACTGCATATCCATCATCATGCTTAAAGCATTAGCACCAACCTGCTTTACCCTTAATCTGGACAACAATGGCTACTAATGAAGCCTACTTTGAAAAGGCTGCAGGCAGCAAGATCTTGAACATAGGAATGCCTTGAGCATATGAAACTGCCTTATATTGAATCAGACCCTTGGCCCATCAAGGTCAGTATTGTCTACTCAAACTGACAGCAGCTCTCCAGGGTCTCCTGCAAAAGTCTTTCCCATCACTTGCTGCCAGATCTTTTAACTGGAGACAGCAGAGATTAAACGTGGGACTTTCTGCATGCTAAACAGATCATGGTACCTTAAGTCCTTGGGCGTTTTCGCACAGGGCTTGCCCCGGAGCGACATCCCTCTTCACCGCGCAGCGTCTGTGCGGATTTCGCACCAACTGCTCCGCAGAACCCGGAAGAGCTGCGAAGAGCCGCGGCTTTTGCGTCGCAAATGTAAAGTTGGTTTTTGGCGGTTTACATTTGCGACACAAAAGCCGTGGCACTATGCGGCTCTTCCGGGTTCTGCGGAGCAGTTGGTGCGAAATCCGCGCAGACGCTGTGCAGTGAAGAGGGACATCGCTCCGGGGTAAGCCCTGTGCGAAAACGCCCCTTGTGTCTTGTTCCTCCAGCATAAGAGCAAAAATATCCAGCATTCCCTAGCTGTAAAATTACAGGAAGTTTGTAAAAATCCTCTGAAATACAAGCTTTATACTCATAGCTGCACATCTAAAAATATATGGCTCCTATACAGAAGAAATAGGCTACTTCTTGCCCACCAGAGATTAGAGTCTTGGTATGAGAGAGGACAGAAATTATTCCTAGTAGCCAATGAGGTCCTGGTTTCTATGGCTGAGAGAGGACCTGTGTTTTGGATGAGTTGGACACATGAACCCTCTTAAGGACCTAAGAGAAGTCATGTTGGATCAGGCCAATGGCCCATCCAGTCCCATACTCTGAATCATACAGTGGCCAAAAAAATCCAGGTGCCCCCAGGAGATCCAGCAGCAGAGTCAGAACTCGAAAAATCCTCTTGCTCAACACTTCCTACCTTGACCAGCAGCAGATTTCCAGGGCTTCAAGTAAATGTCTTTCTCTGTCCTGGAAATGTTAAGGAAATGGAGTTGCATGCAAAGCAGGGGTTCTGAATTCCAGGTCCTTGCACTTCTTGAGAGGTTCTTCTCCAGCCAATATTCAAATATTCCTCAGGGTCAACACAACCTTTCTTCAACTGGTTTGTTCAACTGTGACCAGTCTCAAGAAATAGGAAACGAACACCATGGTGAATGATTTTTTTCCCCATCCTCTGATCTCAAACATGTAAAGATTCGATAAGATAATAAAGCCTATGAGATTTCCCTATCAGGATTGCTTCAGTCCCTTTGGGGCTTTTTTCTCAATCATTAATTTTCATGTTTCCCTTATAGCTTCTAATTCATGAAATCTCCTCCTGGAATAAAGTGTTGTTGTTCTTTTCTTTTTTTTAAAAAAAAAAAAATTTATTAAGTAACATATGGTGACAATATCTTATTTCTGCATCATTAATAACATCTTTTTATCTATCCCATATATTACTTTCTAACCACCCCTCCCCCCGTTACTTGACCCCCGCCGGTGTTATTACTTATCATACTAATATTAAAAAGTACCCTTAACTAATAAAAACAAAATTTTACATTTTTCTTCCTTTTAAAAGTTAATCATTATCAAAAATTGTCCAATGTCCTTTTATTTTCCACTCTTTTTCTACATATCTTCTGAACATTTTCCACTCCCTCTTAAAGACTTCTAAGTCACAGTCTCTAAAAGTTTTTGTTAATTTGTCCATTTCACTCCATGTAATAACTTTTATGTCATAACGATACGAACGCCCGGGCCGAACGTGAAACTGACGCCGCGGTTTGGCAGCCTGACGGAGGACGGAGCCGCTGACTCGCGCCGGAGTAGGGCTGAGAGCGGAGCCGAGGGTGGAACCAGCGACGCTGTCAGCCAGTTCGACTGGGCCAGCGAGGATGGGAACCACCGGGTCGGCGAGTACAGCGAGCAACGGTGAGAGTAACCAGAGGTCGATAGGAGGTGCGCCGGAGGGGCTGAGTTATTACAGGAGCCCGAAGTGTTTGTGAACAGTTTCGGGAGCCGATGCAGGTGAACTGGGTGTTCCACAACGGGGTGCACAGATGGAATAGGGCCACTTACGAACTGGTCGCCCCTATAAGCAAAGTGGGAGGGGACCCCACTGCATGGCGGGGGGAGTACGTGGGGGGTTTTTACTCACCGCGGACCCACCAGCCTATGCAGAAAACATCGGGTAACCCCCCTATCCACAAGACCTGGCACTCAGAGCTTGCGACCATCAGAACCACCCAGAACATCTGTATAATAACCCTGCTACCGACGCTTTTAAACTGGAACTCTGACGTTGCATTTGCACTTTAATCTACATTGGCTGTTAAACATCTTATCAGCAATTCCCACAACACTCTGCTGGTACCTCACTACCTCATAGAGGACTTTGCATTGCACTTTACAACTGCACTTCGTAATCTACTGGTTTAAATTGGATCTGTTATTAATTGACACATTAGGCTAACTCATTGTATATTTGGATTGGATTGTATGAATTTTTAGCTGGTTAATTTAAAGTAATAAGAGGGACTAAATTAATTTGCTATAGGAGTTAATTTACCAAATATATATAAGAGATTGGGGGAGGGAAGACTCTCAATTTTTTGGGTCAATCAGAATACTAGGACCTAGTAGGACGAAGTAGTAGAAACATTCTTGATTCCAGCCTGATAGTGGTGATTACAGCAACCGCCACCAAACGAGAGATGGCAGGCTCAGGGATCCCAGTGCTCCTGGGGAGAGGGAGATATAGCGGTGGGAGCAGATATTATAAGGGAAGAGGACAGAGACAGGATAGTGCTCGGTCCTCTTCCAGTCTGCGTCTCATCCCAAGGGTGACAGGTAGTAGGGCCAGAGGGAATAACCCGCCTCCGTCATTGGTGTTGTGCAATGCCAGGTCCATCAATAATAAGACCTCAACCCTTCGAAAGTTTCTTCTCGAACAAAATATGGACCTGGCTTGCGTGACTGAGACCTGGACCCGGGAGGGTGATACTGTGGCCCTCTCGCAAACAATTCCTCCGGGTTACTCAGTCCTACATCAATAACGGACTAGCGGGCGGGGGGAGGGGTGGCATTGTTTGTACGGGAGGCTTACTCCTTCAGGGCACCCCCGGCCCCAAAGATTGAGGGTATTGAATGTGCCGGCCTGGCGTGGGAGGCTGGAGAGGGGTTGGCGGTCTGGCTGGTGTACCGTACGCCTAACGCACCGGCCAGCGCCTTACCATCCCTACTGGAGGCGGCGACGGGCTGGGCGTTGGAGCACCCAAGGCTGATAATCCTGGGTGACTTCAACGTCCATGCTGATGACCCGTCCTCCAGTCAGGCGACGGACCTAGTGTCTTCCATGGCGACACTGGGACTCTCTCAACTCATTGTAACCCCCACTCACCAGGCTGGTCACATGTTGGACTTGATCTTTGCGGCCGGGGTTGTAGTGAGCGATATAACCGCCAAGGCGGTGCCATGGTCGGATCACTTTGCCCTCAAGGCCCGTGTAGATATGCCCCCCCAAACCTGTTTAGGCGAGGAGCCTATTATGGCTCGCCCGCGGAGCCAGATGGACCCGGAACGGTTCCAAATGGCTCTGCGGGATCCCTGGCCCTCTGGCATCCCTCTCGATGGCCTAGTTGAGACCTGGAATAGCCGGCTCTCTAGGGCCATCGAGGAGATTGCACCTCGATGTCCTCTACGACCTCGGATTAGGCCGGCTCCGTGGTATACCCCAGAATTGCGCCGGCTGAAACAAGGCCTTAGACGGCTAGAGAGGCAATGGCGACGTACCCGCGACGAAGCGACTAGAACATCTTATAGGAAGTTTATGAAGTCCTATGAGATGGCAATCAAGGCCGCAAAGAAATCATACTTTGCGACCAAGATTGCATCTGCAAATTCGCACCCAGCTCAATTATTTAGAATAATTCGGAATCTCACTTCATTGCCACAGGGCAATCCAAAAGCTAAGGAATTGGAGATAGGCTGTGAGGCTTTTGTGAAATTTTTTGCAGATAAGGTCCAATCGCTCCGCCACGACTGCCCCGCCAAGTTGGATGCAGTAAGTGAACTTGAGGCCCAATGCGGGTCTTCTGATTTAATCTTGGACTGCTTCGACCCACTCAGCTTGGAGGAAGTTGACAGAATTCTTGGCACTGCACGATCCACAACTTGTGACCTAGACCCTTGCCCCTCCTGGTTAATTAAGGCCTGCCAGGAGGAACTGAAATGTCCTATAAGGGACATTATAAATCGATCCCTTTCGGAGGGTGTTTTCCCAACATCCCTGAAGGAGGCAGTGGTCCGCCCTCTCTTGAAAAAAGTGACAGCAGACCCGTCCGTATTGGCACATTATCGGCCGGTCTCAAATTTGCCCTTTTTGGGCAAAATTATTGAGTGGGCTGTGGCGTTGTAGTTGCAGGACTTTCTGGAGGACGCTTCCACCTTGGACCCATGCCAGTCCGGCTTTCACCCGGGCCATGGGGCGGAAACAGTCTTGGTCGCCCTCATAGATGACCTCCGACAGCAACTGGACTGGGGCGGCTCAGCGGTATTGCTGCTGCTCGACCTGTCGGCGGCGTTCGACATGGTCGACCATCGGCTGCTGACTCGCCGCCTCGCCGACGCAGGAATTCGGGGGCTAGCCTTACAGTGGCTCTCCTCCTTCCTTGAAAATCAGGGACAAAGGGTGGCAGTTGGGGGGAAGCTGTCTCAGAGATACCCTCTTCATTGTGGGGTGCCTCAGGGGGCAGTTCTCTCCCCAATATTGTTTAACATCTTTATGCGCCCCCTTGCCCAGATTGCACGGAGGTATGGGCTTGGCTGTCATCAGTACGCTGATGATACCCACCTCTATCTATTGATGGAAGGCCGGACTGGCATTGTCCCTATAAATCTGGACCGGGCGTTACAAGCCGTGGCTGGCTGGCTCAGGCTGAGTGGGCTGAAGTTGAATCCAACGAAGACTGAGTTCCTTTGCGTGGGCCGAGACAGACCAGGAGGGGAGATCATTCTGCCGGCTTTTGACGGTGCTCCACTGATACCAGTGCGCAGAGTCAAGAGCTTGGGGGTGCTACTGGAATCCTCGCTATCAATGGTGGCCCAGATAGCTGCCACCGCAAGATCCGCCTTCTTCCATCTTAAGAGGGCGAGGCAGTTAGCTCCCTTCTTGGAATGCGACGACCTAGCAACTGTGATCCACGCAACGGTCACCTCAAGATTAGACTACTGCAATGCCCTCTACATGGGGCTGCCCTTGTGTCGAACACGGAGACTTCAGGTAGTGCAGAATGCGGCAGCCAGGCTGCTGGTGGGATTACCTAGACGGGAACACGTGCAGCCTGTGCTGCGGGATCTGCATTGGCTGCCGGTCGTCTACCGTGTCCGTTATAAGGTGCTGGTTATCACCTTTAAAGCCCTATATGGCCGAGGACCTGCCTACCTCAGGGACCGCCTCTCCCCATATATTCCCCAGAGAGCACTAAGATCCAGCTCCCAAAACCTCCTACAAATCCCTGGGCCAAGAGAGGCCAGACTGAAGATAACCCGGGAGCAAGCCTTTTCACTAATGGCCCCTCGTTTGTGGAACCAACTTCCAGAGATGGTGCGAGCCCTGCGGGACTTGAACCAGTTCCGCAGGGCTTGCAAAACCTCTCTTTTTCAGCTTGCATTCAAATCAGGACCAGACCAAATTGATTAATTACTGTAACTTTAGCCACCTTATGTATAATTGTAACTGATGTATGACAATGTGTAATTTGTGACTGATAGAAGTACAGCACCTATTTCTATCTATTTTTATGTTTTATATTTTTATATTTTTAAACTTTAATTAACTTATGTAACTGAACCATATCTTAAATTATTGTTATCTGTTTTAACCAAATCATGGCTTGCCATGTCTGTGAGCCGCCCTGAGCCCGCCTTTGGCAGGGGAGGGCGGGATATAAGAATAAAATTTACTTACTTACTTACTTACTTTTACAATCCAATCCCATTTCTCTGGTATTTTTTCTTGCTTCCATAACTGCGCATACAATGGCCTAGCAGCTGAGAGCAAGTACCAGATGAAAGTTTTATCTTCTTTTGGAAATTTTTCCATTTGTAATCTCAACAGAAAAGTCTCTGCAACTTTGTTAAATTCATATCCCAAAATCTTGGTAATCTCTTGTTGAATCATCTGCCAAAACATTTTTGCTCTTTCACAAATCCACCACTTATGGTAGAAAGAACCTTCATGCTTTTTACATTTCCAGCATCTATCTGGCATCATATTATTCATCTTTGCCAACTTTTTAGGAGTAATATACCATCTGTACATCATCTTAAAACAATTTTCTTTAATACTCTGACATGTTGAGAGTTTCATTGAGTTCTTCCACAAATGCTCCCAAGTTTCCATCTGTATTTCTTTATTTACATTAATTGCCCATTTGATCATTTGAGATTTCACTACTTCATCTTCTGTAGACCATTGTAGAAGTAATTTATATACTTTTGAAATTAATTTATCATTATTTCCAAGCAGAACCTTTTCCATTTCTGTTTGCTCTTTTCTTATTCCTTCAGTTTTAATGTCATTTTCCACCAAGCTCTTTATTTGTTGCATTTGAAACCAATCATATTTATTATTCAACTCTTCAGCAGTTTTCAATTCTATTTTGCCACTTTGTATTTTTAATAGTTGACTATATGACAACCATTTTTCTTCACCTATCTCAGCCATTATTTTTATTACTTCCGCTGGCACTATCCATAACGGTTTTCTCTCATCTCCATATTTCTTGTATTTCATCCATGTATTTAACAAATTATTTCTTATATAATGGTGAGAGAAAAAACCATCCATCTTCTTTTTTCCATAATACAAATACGCATGCCAGCCAAATTTATTTCTGTGTCCTTCCAACACTAAAAGTTTTTTGTTTAACAGCATTATCCATTCTTTTATCCACACTAAACAAACTGCTTCGTGATATAATTTTAAGTCTGGTAGTTGAAATTCGCCTCTCTCTTTTGCATCTGTTAAAATTTTCATTTTAATTCTTGGTTTCTTCCCAGCCCACACAAATTCTGAAATCTTCCTTCACCATTTATCAAATTGTTTACTATCCTTCACAATAGGAATAGTTTGAAACAAATACATTATTCTTGGTAAGATATTCATTTTGATTGCAGCTATTCTACCTAACAGGGACAAATTAAGCTTGTTCCATTTTAACAGGTCTTCATCCATTTTACGCCATAACTTTTCATAATTATTTTTAAACAGATCAATATTCTTCATTGTTATCTCCACCCCCAGATATTTTACCTTGGAGGTGACTTCACAGCCTGTTAATCTTTGTAATTCTTGTTGCTTATTTTTCTGCATATTTTTACACAAAATGTTCGATTTTTCTTTATTAATACAAAGTCCTGCCAGCTCCCCATATTCTTGTATTGTAGCTAACAACAAAGGTGTAACTTGTATGGGGTTTCCGTTTATAAACATATCATCAGCAAAAGCTCTGTATTTATAAATAAATCCTTTTATTCTTAATCCTATTTCTTTTTCTTCTTGAAACTGCATCAATAATATTTCAAGAGTCATTATAAACAACAATGGTAAAAGTGGACAGCCTTGTCTATTACCTTTGCTGATTTTCATATCTTCTGTAAGGTCTGCATTTATACATAGCCTTGCATGTTGTTCAGTGTATATTGCTGTTATCATTCCTATAAAGCTTTCCCCCAACTCCATTTTTTCCATTACTGCAAACATAAAGTCCCAGTTTAAATTGTCAAATGCTTTCTCTGCATCTACAAAGAATAATGCTACTTCTTTTTCTGGATGTCTTTCATAATATTCTACAATGTTCACAACAGTTCTAATATTGTCCTTATTTGCCTTTTGGGAAGAAACCCTGCTTGATCTTCCTTTATAAAATTTATCAAATACTGTTTAAGCCGTTCTGCCAAGATTCTTGTGTATATTTTATAATAATTATTTAATAGCGAAATTGGTCTGTAATTTTTTACATTCGTGACATCTCTATCTTCCTTGGGTATCAATGAAATAACTGCCTCTTTTCATGTGTTTGGTATTTTCCCTTTTATTCTTATCGTATTCATCAACTTCTGCAATTTCGGTATTAATTCGTCTTTAAAGGTTTTAAAATATATAGCTGTAAATCCATCTGGCCCAGGTGCTTTTCCATTTTTCATTGCATTGATTGCTGCTTCAATTTCTATTTTTTCAATTGGATCACTCAAAACTTTTTGCATGTTTTCAGTTAAGGGGTCTATTTTTATCTTTTGTAAATATTCATCCAACTACTCTTTCTTTATTTTAACACCTTTAAATAATTTGGCATAATACTTAAAAAAATCTCTTTTTATTCCCTCTTGGTAACCACTTCTCTTCCATCTACCACAATTTTGTTAATAATTTTATTTTCTCTCTTTTTCTTCAATTGCCAAGCCAAATACTTTCCTGGTTTGTTTGTTCCCTCAAAGGTTTTCTGCTGAAGTCTTTTCAAACTCCATTCCACTTCTTTATTTAACAAATGTCTCATCTTTTTTCTTTATTTCATTTTGAATGTCCAACAACTGTTTTTCTTTTGCTCTCTTATCCTTATTATTCAAAGTAATCAACATTCCTCTTATTACTGCTTTATAAGCATCCCAAACCGTCTGAAAGTCTATATCCTTTTTGTCAATCATTTGGAAAAAAGCTTTAGTTTCATTTTCTAGGTATGTCACTGTTTCTTTATTCTGTAGCAAATCTTCATTCAATCTCCATCTTCTCAATTTCTTGGATAATTTTGTAATCCACATTATTGGGTTATGATCAGTCCCAATTTTAGGTAATATCTCTATTTTTCTTGTTATAAGACCTAAATCTTTAGTCCCCCACAACATGTCAATTCTAGAAAAAGTTTGGTGTCTTGCTGAAAAAAAAGTATAGTCCTGAACCTCAGGGTTAAATTTCCTCCATATATCTTCCAAATTTTCTTGTTTAACCAATTCAAAAAAAGACTTTGGCAATTTTCCTTCCTTGCTATTACTTTTTTTCCCTCCAGACCTGTCCAATGTGTTTTAACTGTTCCATTAAAGTCACCCATTAACAAAACTTGGTCATAGGTCAGTTCATCAAGCTGTTGTATAATGTCTTAAAAATATATATTTTGCACCATTAGGTACATACAGTCCCAATAACAACGTTTTCTTCCCATTTAATATTGTTTCTACTCCTACAAATCTTCCATCTTTGTCTTTAAACACTAATTTTGGCTCCAATCCTTGCTTAATATAAAAAACACTCTCCTTTTCTTCTGTTCAGCCAATAAAAAAAATTCCATTCCCAATTGTTTATTCCATAAAAATTTGTAATCCTTTTGCTTAATATCCACTTCTTGCAAACAAATTATATTACAGTTTTGTTTCTTAATCCAATGAAATGTTGCCCTTCTTTTTTGTGGTGAATTTACTCCATTAACATTCCAAGACAATAATTTGTAATCTATCATGGTGCAAATTCTTTATTTTCTTCAAAAAATCTATGCAACTCCTGTGCACTTGTAATTGTGATTCTTTTCTCTTGAAGTTCAAAGCTCAAACCTTCAGGTATTACCCATCTAAACCTCATTCCATTGTCTCTTAATTTTTCTGTCAGTTTTTTATAAGTTCTTCTATCATTTAACACTTGTCTTGGAAACTCCTTCATGATTATCACTCTGCTGCCTCCCACTATCAATGTCTTTTCAAAGTTTTTATTCATGATCCTTCCCACCATTTCCTTTGTCATATATCTTATGACAACATCTCTTGGTAAATTATTTTTCTTGGCATAAAGTCAATTCACTCTATACATATAGTCATAAATGTTTTTAGACTTTTCAGGATCTTCCTCTAAAAATTCTGCAGTTATGTTTATTATATATTCTTTTAAATCACCATCTTCCTTTTCAGGTACTCCTCTCAGACGTATCTGCGTCTCCATTCATTTGCAGTCATGGATTGTCACTTTTTCTTGCACTTTCAACAAGGTGGAATCATATGCTTTCATTCTACCTTCTACCTCCTGTACTTTCTTAGATGTTTCCTCTGTTTCCTTTCTGAGATCTTCCATATCTTTTTAAATCTCTGCAATAATTTCTTTTTTCAACTCATTTATCATCTCCCTCACTCCTTTCATCATTCTGACCACCATTGCCTCTAATTGGTCCTGCATTTTTTCCAATGAAGTAACCCTTGTACTGATCTGTTTGTGATCAGACATTTAAAAACAGCAAAAATTTGGACCTCACCAATTTCAAATTCAACTCTCAGATTCAAGAGAATAGGACTTGCCTTTTATAACAAACCCAATTTTGCCGTCCTCGGAGCTCCCAAAGTCAAGATATTGATATTTAAAGTTTTTAAATCTTCCAAAATGGCGGCCGCAACTTTTTACTGCTCCTTAGAATTTTTCCCCCTTATAAAAACATCTGAAGTCCACACAAATAATATGTCCAATAGTATTTATCTTCTTATCCTCTTCTCAGTTAACTCTAACCATTTTTAATGTTCCGGATATTTTAAAAACATTATTTTAATTTTGACCTTCCAGCAATGGCCACCGATGTTTCTCAATGGTGGTATATTCCTAGAGTAGGTTTTCCATCCGCTACTTCCTGCTTTAGTTACCATGAAGTCTCATTCACACTGGTAAGGAGATCTCACGATACTTGACATACTTCCTGTATTGTTTGAATGTGCTGCAGGTCTGTGACGATAGTGCTCTTTTTTTCAAAACCACAAGTAGACTAAATAATAAATTCCTTTCCAGTTCTTAGCACTGTCCTTTATATTTATAAAGTCCAAATTTCACCTCTTCCTCCCCTCTTCTTCCAAACTTTCTAGATTTTCCTTTCCCACCTTTTAAATTTATTCCATTCAACTGTAAATAGTCCCGGAATGAAAGATAGTCATCTGTACCTTCTCTTCCAGTTATCCAAGTTCTCACCGGTCTTGCCTGGCTTTAGATGTTTAGCAATATCCAAGAAGGTTAGGATCCTGTCAAATAAATGACTCTGAAAACTTCTGCAGATGATGAAAATGCAGCTCTTCTGGAGACCCCTCAAATCCTCAAAGGACCACCCCTCCCTGGGACTCCCTTTTAGCCAAGGTAAATCTCCTCAAAGTTTCCTGTGCATATCTTGGACTAATCTCTGACTGAGAAAAGTAGGCAGTAGACATTAATTTGCCTTCCACTACCCCAAACAGAAGTTCCAGCCTGCTCCCATTATGAGAAGCAGCTCAGCTCGACATTTTCCTCCCCCAGAAGTCAAGTGTTGTTGTTCTTTGAGGTGCTGCTTAACTTTTTTTTTTTAACCCCAATCGCATTATTCTGAACAACATTTACAAAAAACCCCAACTTTAAAAAAAACAACAACAACAGTAACTTTCCCACAAAGAAGTGACCAAAGATCACACCCGTCACATTCTGGAGTTATACAGTTTCCTTTCGGGATCATTAAATTTGCAGCGTTAGATCTGCAGTTCAGGCTAAAATAGAAATAATAAAAATTATGCACAGGATTGAGAAAATGCTTCCTCCCGTAGTAATGAATAAGTTGCTAGGCAGTACATTCAAAGCAGACTAAAAAAAGTGTGCTGTCCTTTTATGAAACATTGAGTTGTGGAACTCACTACCGGTAGGCCTGGTGATAGGGTTGCCTAGGACACCAGATTGGCCAATGTGTGAAATGGAATGCTGGATGAGATGGACGACAGCTCTGAATCAGGAAGGATCTTCTTACAAGGTGAAACTAGAGCTGCAAATTCTGGGTTGGGGAATTCTTAGTGATTTGCGGGTGGAGCATGGGGTTGGACCCATAGTTCCCTCTAAGCTGCAGTAGGAGGTGCTGGTGCACAAAATTTTAACACCCAACTCAAGGGATTTCTACATCAGCTCAAAAACTTCCATGGGGGGAAGCCACTGAATTTTTTCCACTTTCACTAGAAAATTACCGTTCATCCTGTTCTATACTGGGATGACCAGTGATGATGTGATAAACGAACTGAATGACTGGCCAAAGGTCTGAGTCTTTGGCACAAGCCAAAGAGCCGAGTGCATCAACCCAAAACAGCCTTAGGACTAAATCGCTGTTTTAGGGTTGTAAGGGGGCTTTTGGAATTGTATGACTTCATTTAAATAGCATTTTGTTTTGGGTAATTCAGCATGATCAGTTGCTTTGGGTCCCCAAGCAGGAGAAATGCAGGGTAAAAATACTAACATTAGTACATTGTTCCATTTACTAAATAGAAAATTCTAGGTGTTTGCTGCTCCCATACTGGAGGAACATTCCATGATGTTAGGCTATAGAAATTCTCCTAGACATCACTCTCAAGGCAGTGCAGAGGGTTGACTTTACCAGAAAACAAATAAGAAAAACGATGTAGTTTTCAATTCTTGGGAGAGGGTTAGTGCAGGGATGGCCAACGGTAGCTCTTCAGATGTAATTGTAAAACAAATAATTGTAACCACAAAGGATTCAAAATCTTTAATCACAATATCCATACTTTCAATTGGTGGCCCTTTGGACCAATATTAACATTCAGCTTTTTGAGGCAAAGCCCAATCTTCGCAGCACCTTTGCCATCGCTGCATGTATATCTTTGTTCCGTAGAGTGTAAATGATGGGATTCAAAAGAGGAGTGACCACCACATACAACACTGCAATTTGTTTGTCACTATCAGGAGATCTTCCTGACTGAGGTATAATATAGTTAAGAGTGGTTGTGCCATAGAACAGGGTGACCACTGATAAATGGGACCCACAAGTTGAGAAGGCCTTGCGCAGTCCACTGGTTGACTGCATTTGGAACACCGAGAACAAAATGAGCCCATAGGAGATTGTGATAATCGAAAAGGGCATGAGGATGACCATGCCTGCAAATAGGAAAATGATGATTTTTGTGGCATGGATGTCATCGCATGCTAGTTTCAACACCATCGGTATCTCACAGACAAAGTGGTTGATGCAGCAGGGGTGACAGAAAGAGTGGCTGAAGGTTAAGCTGATACATATTACTGAGACACAAAAGCCACCTATCCAACAGGCTGCAGCCAGTTCTACCTGGTGCCATCTTCCCATGGCAGTGGCATAGGTCAGAGGATGGCAGATGGCCAAATAACGATCATAGGCCATGACACCTAATAGAAATGCTTCAGCAGAACACAAAGCCAAAGCTGTATATGTCTGCAACGCACACTGAATTAAGAACAATTCTCCATGTCCCAGGAGAAGGTGAGTCAGCATCTGGGGCATGGTGCTAGTGACATAACAAATATCCAGGGCTGAGAGGTGTGTGAGGAAGAAATACATGGGTGTGCAGAGGTGGGAGTCTGCCTGAGCCAGCATGATGACCCCAAGGTTCCCCACAAGTATAAATATGTAGACAATGAGAATGATCCCAAACAGCAGAATCTGCGTCTTGCGGTCATTGGTGAATCCCACTAAGATGAAATTGGCAGTAGTAGTGAGGTTGTCAGCCCCCATTCAGAAGTTGCCCTGCAAAGAGAGAGATGTTGAGAAACTGTCATTTTTTGCATGGAACACATTTCTTACTGATGACTTTTCAGTGCATACTCTGTCTGAAATTGCAGAGGGGAAACCATGCTTGATAGTGACTCAGTTATTGCATTGTTTCTAGTCCTCCTTTCTCATTGGGACAAAAGGAAGATTACACAAAATGGCCAATAAAACCAATAGGATCAGACAATCATAGAATCATAGAGCTGGAAGGGACCTCCAGGGTCATCTAGTCCTACCCCCTGCACAATGCAGGAACTTCACAAATATCTCCCCCTACACATCCCTCGGCATGTCAGAAAGGGCCATGAGAACTAAGCACTGATGCAACCCTTCTTGCCCTCCTTCTCATGATCTGCCTGAGTTCACAGAATCAACATTGTTCTCAGATAGCCATCTATACTCTCTTTTAAAACCTCCAAAGGAGGAGAGCCCAGCACCTCCGGAAAAAGTCTATTCCACCGGAGAACTGATCTGGGTTGTAGAATGAACCAGAAATGTAAATACAGAACTGAAGTATGGGAAATGGTAGAATGATGAAGCAAATGAAGCAAAATGACATAATAGGATCCAACCTAAGGCAAACTGCACTCAGTAGTATAGACCACAGTCCTTAATAATGTATCTGAGTAACTTTTTGAATCTTTTTGAACAGTGCTACTCTATTATCTGCAGAGAAAAGTCATCTTGTATAATTGAGACTTTCATAGTTTGTGGAAAGCCAGGAGTTCAGATCAGTCTTATTACAGTCAGTGACCAGATCTAACTAACAAGAACATTATCAGGTACACAGGTATAGAAGCTACACCCCGTTAGAATAGAAATAGAAAATGTAACAAAATATAGATAAAATTATATAGTAGAAAAGAATAAAATATAAAATACGTAAAATAACACCATAGATAACTGTACTTAACATTTGAACCGGACATCTAAAAATCAAGAACTATATAAGCTTGCCTTCAAGAGTTAAGGGGAGGTACCAAATGTCCCACAGCACTGGCAGTCCCACTGGACGAATAGAGATATCGAGAAACACCAACGTGCATCTTGGATTTTATGGTTAAAATGTGTAGAATTGATTTTATTGTATATTTTTTTCAGTATTCTATGTGGTTTTTAACTGTTGTCAGCTGCCCTGAGCCCGTTAGGGGAGGGCGGGATATAAATCTGATAAAATAAAATAAAAATTAATAATAGACCTTGTGATGAAATCTAAATGCAGGTTCAAAAGGGCAGGACTGAAATGTATTGCTCAATTTGATCATCTGTGCACAAGTGGAAGTTGTAGGAAAAAACATCCTGGAGAGCTATCGTTGGCCATCCCTGAACTAACCCTCTCCCAAGAATGGAAAACTACATCGTTTCTCTTATAGGTTTTCTGGTAAAGTCTACCCTCTGCACTGCCTTGAAAGTGATGTCTAGGAGAATTTCTGTAGCCTAACATCATGGAATGTTCCTTCAGTATGGAAGCAGCAAACACAAGTAGAATTTCCTAATGAATAAATGAAACAACATACTAATGTTAGTATTTTTACCCTGCATTTTTCCTGCTTGGGGGCTTAAAGCAGCTGATCATGCTGAAGCACCCAAAACAAAATGCTATTTAAATGAAGGCATACAGTTCCAAAAGCCCCCTTACAACCCTAAAGCAGCAATTTAGTCCTAAGGATGTCTTGGCTTGATGCTCTTGGCTCTTTGGCTTGTGCCAAAGACTCAGGCCTTTGGCCAGTCATTCAGTTCTTTTATCACATCATCACCGGTCATCCCAATATAGAACAGGATGAACGGTAATTTTCTACTGAAAGTGGAAGAAATGTAGTGGCTTCTGAAAACAGGGATGATAACATGGAATTGGAAATAGACACCAAGCCTAGAGTTGTTTAAACTCAATGGAAACAAGTTTCCATGGACTCCAGACAGAGTTCTGTGTAAGCCTTGCTTCCAGACAGCCTTTCATTGGAGATTCTAGATAGTCCAGCTGGCCTGGAAGTACATACATACACAGCATATCCGTCACCACTGAGGCAGCCAACATGCTTTACCCTTAAATCTGAACAACGATGGCTACTAATGAAGCCTACTTTGAAAAGGCTACAGGCAGCAGGATCTTGAACATAAGAATACCTTGAGCACATGAAACTGCCTTATTCTGAATCAGACCCTTGGCCCATCGAGGTCAGTATTGTCTATTCAGACTGACAGCAGTTCTCCAGGGTCTCCTGCAAAAGTCTTTCCCATCACCCGCTACCAGATCTTTTAACTGGAGACAGCAGAGATTAAACGTGAGACTTTCTGCATGCTAAGCAGATCGTGGTACCTTAAATCCTTGTTCCTCCAGCATAAGAGCAAAAATATCCAGCATTCCCTAGCTGTAAAATGACAGGAAGTTTGTAAAAATCCTCTGAAATACAAGCTTTATACTCATAGCTGCACACCTAAAAATATGTGGCTCCTATAAATAGGCTACTTCTTGCCCACCAGAGTCTTGGTATGAGAGAGGACAGAAATTATTCCTAGTAGCCAATGAGGTCCTGGTTTCTATGGCTGAGAGAGGACCTGTGTTTTGGATTGAGTTGGACACATGGACCCTCTTAAGAACCTAAGAGAAGCCATGTTGGATCAGGCCAATGGCCCATCCAGTCCCACACTCTGAATCACACAGTGACCAATAAAATCCAGGTGCCCCCAGGAGATCCAGCAACAGAGTCAGAACTCAAAAAGCCCTCTTGCTCAACACTTCCTACCTTGACTAGCAACAGATTTCCAGGGCTTCAAGTAAATGTCTTTCTCTGTCCTGGAAATGTTAAGGAAATTGAGTTGCATGCAAAGCAGGTGCTCTGAATTCCAGGTCCTCGCACTTCTTGAGAGGTTCTTCTCCAGCCAATATTGAAAGACTTCTGAGGGACAACACACCCTGGTTTGTTTGACTTTGTGACCAGTCTCAAGTAATAGGAAACAGACTGTGGTGGATATTTTTTTCTTTCATCCTCTGATCTCAAACGTTTAAAGATTCAAGAAGATAATAAAGTCTATGAGTCTTCCCTATCATGATTGCTTCAGTCCCTTTGGGGCTTTTTTCTCAATCATTAATTTTCATTCTGCCCTCATGACATCTAATTCATGAAATCTCCGGCTGGAATAAAGTGTTGTTCTTTGAGGTTCTGCTTGACTTTAAAAAAATAAATAAATCCCAATCTCATTATTCTGAACAACATTTACAAAAAAAAACCCTTTTTTAAAAAGCAATTTCTTGAAACTTTCCTACAAAGAAGTGACCAAAGATCACACTGGTTGGTTTCTGGGGTAATACAGAGTTTCCTTTCAGGATCATTAAATTTGCAGCATTAGATCTGCAGCTCAGGCTAAGATATAAATAATAAAAAATTATGCACAGGATTGAGAAAATGGATAGAGTGAACTTTTCTTCTCCTCCCATAATAACTAATAAAGTTGCTAGGCAGCATATTCAAAGTAGACTAAAAGAAGTGCTCTGTTCCTTCATGAGACATTGAATTGTGGAACTCACAATCGGTAGGCCTGGTGATAGGGTCGCCTAGGACACCAGATTGGGCAATGTGTGAAATGGAATGCTGGACGAGATGGACCACAGGTCTGAATCAGGAAGGATCTTCGTAAAAGGTGAAACTAGAGCTACAAATTCTGGGTTGGGGAATTCTTAGTGATTTGCGGGTGGAGCATGGGATTGGACCCATAGTTCCCTCTAAGCTGCACTGGGGGTGCTGGTGCACAAAATTTTAACAGCCAGCTCAAGGGATTTCTGCTTCAGCTCAAAAACCTCCATTGGGGGCACCTCCTTCTGGGGCCCATAGACTTGCTCCCCAAAGTCCAATCTTTTTAAAACTTGGGGAGAAACTGCTGAATCAATTTCTCACAAAGTTTAAATCAGAAGCGGAATGTATTTCATTTTTATTGACTGATGTCATTACAGATGTTTTCCTTAAGGTGGCTACTTTCATCTTTTTAGCAATAAAAGAATTTTGGCCAAGTTATAGTCTCGTTCTGTCATGTCATTTTATTATATATGTTTTAAAACTTGTTCATAGTACTGTATTTTGCTATTTCTTATGTTTTAATTTTTATGGCTAGACGTAAACTGTATACTTTTTTTTGGGGGGGGGGGGTTTGCTGGGTTATTATGGCCTATGGCTACAACAATAAAATACTTTGACTTTGCAAGAGTCCCCCCCCCCTTAAAAAAAAAAGCTGGTATGTTTTCTAAGGCTCAGCATAGGGCAAAAGTCCAAGGCTAGATCTATTAGCTTTAGAGAGTTTAGCTTATATATATATATTCAGAGATGTATACATGGTTATGGAAGCAATACTCTGAAAAAATTAATTTATGTAACAATCAAATGCAGAGTCAACTGTAATGTTATTAGCATTTTTTTGCTCATGGAGTAGAATGTCTGCTGACAACACTGTGGAACTTAGAGGGAACACTGACTGGATCTCAGTTAGGTATAATCCTGTACAGTTCACAGGGCTGACCCCAGGGTTTTTGGTGCCCTACGCCCCCAGCCCCACCTTGCCTGTGGCAGCAGGGGCAAGTGCAGTGGTGGCAGGGCAGCAAGGCAAGGGAGGGCAGGCTCTGAGTGCCTCTGGGCACACCTGTCACTGCACTCCTCCTGCTCAACCTTCTGGGGTCTGTGCTTCTGCATGCCCCAGTGACTAGGTGGTACCCTAGGAAGCTGCCTATCTGGCCTACCGGGATGTGCTGGCCCTGACAGTTCAAAATAGAAATCTTCACAAAAAGAACTAATTTGGGGATAAATCAGGAGTGTCAGACATATGGCCTATGGCCTGGAACTAGCCCCTACAGGGCTGATATCTGACCCACAAGCAACTGGCTATCTTCTGTGTAATTATTTAGGGCTGCTGTGTATTACAGCTAGATTTGTCTGTCTTACTCAATTGCATTGGAGAGATAGAAAGGCAGTCTTTTCTTCCTAGCATTAGCTGAGGCCACAGAACCAGAAAATGAACTCCCTCTATGACAAAATTTTCATTGTCAGGTTATTCATTTTTTAAAGAAATAATCTAGCTACTGGCCCATAGTAGACAAGAGCATGAAGCAAAAAACAAACCACAGTTCAAGCATGAACTGGGTCAACTTATGGTTGATTTCAAGCTGCTTCCTTTGGCCGCATCATTCCTGAACACAAAAACAAAGCACCTTTTTCCCACAGAGGTTTGGATGGTTCACCAATCTAACTATTTGCTTTGGCATTCCATTCAGCAGCACCATCCAATTATGTAATTTTGATAAAGTCCATACTTTCCTAATGAATCCTCCATTTTTGGTATTTCTTCCGTTTACGCCAATTTCTCTCTTGGTTATTTAAAACCTCTCTTGGTTTTGCAGTTAAATGCCTAATTATCCATAATATCTCTTTCATTTTTTTTATTTTTCTGACCTCTAGATCTAATAAGTTGCTCCCTTTCCCTTCTCCAAACTGCATCTTTGATCTGTTTCCTTATATCTCTTGAATGTATTTCTCTAAGTGAACCATTCTTTTTTAGCTTTAGAGAGTTTAGCTTATATATATATATATATATATATATATATATATATATATATATATATATATATATATATATATATATATATATATATATATATATATATATATATATATATATATATATATATATATATATATATATCCAATTTCCCTCTCGGCTTTTTTTTTGTTCTTTTTCCAGCATGGGGGTCAATGTTTCTGCTACTGAACAAAATAAATCCTCATTTATTTCTTCTGATATGCTTAAAAAACTTGAAGTATATTTTACTTTATACATGTCTGATCTAGTAATCCTGTTCTCTGATTCTTCCTGCTTAATTTCCAAGTCTCCTGTACCTTGCTCCTTTAGTATTTGTTTTGTATCAATAGAATTTTTGGTTTGCGTCAACTTTGTCATATCCGTTTTTATGTCCTTCAATCCATTTTCTAATCCATCAAGCTTAAATTTTAATCCCCCTATCTGTTCCATTAAATTGTTCTGCATTTGATTTAATGCCCCCATTAAAAAATCTTCAAAAGATGACTGAAATACTTTGAGAGCATCCTGCAACAACATGATTCCCTCTATCATTGAGTTAAGCAGGAGAAATTCAAATTATCATATACTAATAATAATAATAGATTTTATTTATATCCTGCCCTCCCCGCCTAGGCGGCTCAGGGCGGCTAACAACATTTCACACAATTAACATAAATAGATAAAACTTTAAATTTAACAATTAAAAAGAAATTAAACATAAAAACCAGTTAATTAAGTTAAAATACATAATTCAAATTACATTAAATATATCTGGCAGCAATAAGATTGTTTGGCGCTGGTTCTGCCAGTTTAGATAGTTCCGTGATCGTATTATAGATGGCGGTTCTTTATTCTTAGCAACTCAGCAGTCGATATTGGCATAGGCTTGTCTAAAAAGAGCGGTCTTGCAGGCCCTGCGGAACTGGTCAAGGTTCCGCAGGGCCCGCACTTCCTCCGGAAGTTGGTTCCACAGTGCCGGAGCCGCGACTGAAAAGGCCCGTGTTCTGGTGTTTTGAAGTTTGACCTCTCTCGGCCCAGGGATGGTCACTTTATTTTTACCCATTGACCTCAGTGCCCTCTGGGGTTCATATGGGGAGAGACGGTCCCTTAGGTAGGCTGGTCCTCGGCCATATAGGGCTTTAAAGGTAATAACCAACACTTTGTACTGGACTCGGTAGGTAATTGGCAGCCAGTGCAGTTCGCGCAGCCCTGGCCGTATGTGCTCCCATTTCGAGAGCCCCAATAGTAGCCTGGCCGACGCGTTCTGCACCAGCTGCAACTTCCGGGTCCGGCACAGAGGTAGCCCCAAGTAGAGGGCATTACAGTAGTCCAATCTTGAGGTGACCGTTGCATGGATCACTGTTGCGAGGTTGCGGCGTTCCAGAAAGGGGGCCAACTGCCTCGCCCCCTGAAGACACCAATACAGAGATTTAGTATCCCTTTACCAACTAGTCTAAATCAATTTGTTCCCCAAGCAATAATGGTGCATGTTCAACTGATTTCAATAATTATTCATTATTTGCCTTCCTCTTGCACCACTTAACCTTTTCAAACACTCCACTCACTACCTCTTGCAGACTACATACACTCACTTCTTCATTCATTCTCCATCCTAATCCTTTCTCATTAACCATACACTTTTACTTAGACCCACACACATTCACACACTTTTGTAACTTATACAGTTATAGACTAACAGCACTCAATTCCTTGCTTTCCCTCTCTTTCTTCTTCTTTCTTCCTTCAGTCCTTCTGTTTCCCCTTTCTTCCTCTTCTTCTTTGTCCGTTTTTCCCCCTTTTTGTCTTTCTGGTCTTTCTAGTCTTTAAATTTCTTCTTCCAAGTTACTTATATTATATTGATCGAACACAGTCTTTTAATGAACTATTCACTTTTCTACAGCTCTTAGTCCAAAAAAATAGTCCACCTAATCCTTAATATAAATCAGATCTTCTATAACATTATATATTTTCTCCCATCCGATCTCCACAACACATAGCAATCTTTACACACAATGTTTTAAATGAGTCTTTAGTTTTAGGCAAGTTTCAAGAAATTTACTTTCTAACTCAAGGTCTTTCCACTCTTGTAGCACAGGGTTGTCACTTTCCACCTTCTCTCTTTTCCACGCCCTTCAACTAGAGGTACAGTGTTTTAAATCACATTTCAGTGTTCTTTAACAAGAAAAAAGTAGAATACTTCAAAAAGAAAGAAAAATACCAATTTTTGCCCAGTTCCGCAGGGCCTGTAAGACAACCCTCTTCCGTGTCAGAACTTAAGAACTTCAAACGGATCCCATACTTGGTTACAAAGTTAGGATTTTATTGAAGAGAACTAAGCACTGGAAGAGGCAAGATAACAGTGATGGCGAGAGCCAGCACCAGCACAATTTTATACACGTAAAACAAACATCTCACAGAGCCACAATTCACACCGTTACAAGCACATCTGTCTTCTCACCATCACTATCAGTAGAGAGGATGCCTCCCTACTTCGAAGGCCATGCTGCTCGGCTTCAAAGGGTCCCAGTGTGAGAATGTGCAGAGACATAACATAACTCATTCTACACCCCCAAATATTTTGGATACCAGTGGGGCAAGGTTAATTACTATTCAAGCATTTTGGGTCGAGCAAGGGTTACAACATGGAGTCAGTTTGGTTCAGTAACAAAGCAGTTCTAAGTCATAGTAAAAATACATTGCAGCATTGGTCACATTATAGGGAACCAGCAGTAAAGATACAAGTTCTGACATTCCGGCTGGCCTATGACCAGCTGATACAAGAAATCCAGGTGTAGTTATATTAGAGGTTGCTGTCCCTAATGTTTTAAATGTTTTAAATGTCTTATAATTTTAAATATTCTATAATTTTAAATGTATTAATTAATTTTAACTGTTTTATGCTTAAATGTTACTATGTGAAATCTTATGCTGTGAGCCACCCTGAGCCACTTGTTGGGAAGGGCGGGATATAAATTAAAAAATAAATAAATAAAATAAATAAATTATGGTGTTTGTTAGCCATGGAGAGGAGGTGAGACAGGGAAAGAAAAAATCAGTTTGTTCCTTCGATGCCAAATCCGCCGCTGCTGCTACCGCCCACCTCATTTCCTCCTTCCTCCGACTTTGTTCCTCTGCTCCTCTTGCCAGCCACAAAGTAGTTGTCTCAAAGTAGTTCTCTCAGCCACACCCACATACGCGACCGAGCCAAGCCCAATTTGCAGCCATAACCAAAAGCGCATTACTTCAGGTATATACTGGTCTTTTTTTTCCTTTTCGTCTCCTCTTGGCCTTCCGTTTTTGGGTTAGTTTCATTTACTTTCACCAAATGCCCTCCACCTTCACCTCTGTCTCCAGTAGCTGAGATTCTCTCACCTAATGGCACACAATGCGGTTGGGGTAAAGGGAGGGTAGAAAAGCCAGGAACCTAGAAGTTCCACCATGCCTCTCCCCAAGACCCCTTCTGCTAGCAATGCTCCTCCAACGGGAGCTTTGCTGGGTCCTAGGACCCCCCAACCTGCACGGTTCGATCCGTTCCTGCCCTGATGGCTTGAAACGCGACCGCCTTGTTTCGCTGTAACCGGAAGTGTCCCGGCATCTCTAACTTCCGAGGGGGCTGTTCTATCATCTCCTAAACCAAACAAACTGTGAACCAGTTCAAAAAAGGGGTGATTCACGTTGATTCGTGGTTCATTTGGCTCATGCAATGAAGTGAACCATGAACCAACATGAACCACCATTTTCCCGGTTCATAACCATTGTCCAGTCCATAGTGTTGTTTAGGTTGTTAGGTAGCTGTAACTCAAAGACACTGAGTGAATATCTAGGTTTAACAGAGACTGAATCATCATTGTAATCACAAAGCATTCAAAATCTTTAATCACAATATCCATACTTTCAATTGGTGGCCCTTTGGACCAATATTAACATTCAGCTTTTTGAAGCAAAGCCCAGTCTTCGCAGCATCTTGGCCATTGCTGCATGTACATCTTTGTTCCGTAGAGTGTAAATGATGGGATTCAAAAGAGGAGTGACCACCACATACAACACTGCAATTTGTTTGTCACTATCAGGAGATCTTCCTGACTGAGGTATAATATAGTTAAGAGTGGTTGTGCCATAGAACAGGGTGACCACTGATAAATGGGACCCACAAGTCGAGAAGGCCTTGCGCAGTCCACTGGTTGACTGCATTTGGAACACCGAGAACAAAATGAGCCCATAGGAGATTGTGATAATCGAAAAGGGTATGAAGATGACCATGCCTGCAAATAGGAAAATGATGATTTTTGTGGCATGGATGTCATCACATGCTAGTTTCAACAGCACTGGTATCTCACAGATAAAGTGGTTGATGCAGCAGGGATGACAGAAAGGGTGGCTAAAGGTTAAGCTGATACATATTACTGAGACACAAAAGCCACCTATCCAACAGGCTGCAGCCAGTTCTACCTGGTGCCATCTTCCCATGGCAGTGACGTAGATCAGAGGATGGCAAATGGCCAAATAACGATCATAGGCCATAACACCCAATAGAAGGGCTTCAGCAGAACCCAGAGCCAAAGCTGCATACCTCTGTAATGCACATTGGATAAAGGACAATCCTCCTTTTCCCATGAGTAGGTGAGCCAGCATCTGGGGTATGGTGCTAGTGGCATAACAAATATCCAAGCTTGAGAGGTGTGTGAGGAAGAAATACATGGGTGTGCAGAGGTGGGAGTCTGCCTGAGCCAGCATGATGACCCCAAAGTTCCCCACAAGTATAAATATGTAGACAATGAGAATTATCCCAAACAGCAGAATCTGCATCTTGCGGTCATTGGTGAGTCCCACCAAGATGAAATTGACAGTAGTAGTGAGGTTGTCAGCCCCCATTCAGAAGTTGCCCTGCAAAGAGAGAGATGTTGAGAAACTGTCATTTTTTGCATGGAACACATTTCTTACGGATGACTTTTCAGCCCATATGCTGCCTGAAATTTCAGAAGGGAAGCCATGTTTGATTGTCACGCATGATGCCTTTGTAACCCTTATCAAAGTAATCAATGTCTAACTTTACCAATGAGGCCTTATGACCTTTGGTTCAGTACTGCATTTCAAAGAAATAGTTTCACACCCCCAAGGACACGTAGACAGATCCAATCATTCCTTGGGTTCGCAAATTTTTACCATAATTTCTTTCAAGGATTTGCCCACACAATGTTACTTAAGAGACTGTTCACAAGCGAACCAATCCTAAGTCACCCAGATGAGTTAAAACCCTTCGTTGTTCAATGTGACACCTCCGACGTCGCAGTGGGTGCAATATTAATGCAGCAGGACGAGGAGGGGCAGTATATTTCTGCATATATTTCTAAGAAATTCTCACCTGAACAACGTAATTGGTCAGTGTGGAACAAAGAAGCATTTACAGTAACTTTTGCTTTGAAAACATGGAGGTCTTGGCTAGAGGGAGCCAGAGTCCTGTTCGAAATTTGGACGGATCATAAAAACCTAGAAGCCCTCACTGGACGTAGAAAATTAACTGAAAAGCGAATAAGGTGGGTGGGGTTTTTCTCCAAGTTCAACTTCACTCTGAGACACATACCTGGCTCCAAAAACTTCTTGGCAGACACCTTGTCCAGGCTTCCCCGACACAATAGCCAAAAAGAAAACATAATTGACTCATTAATATCCCTCGACCACCTAGTTGGAACACCCAGTCTAAAGCTAAACAAGAGAGCCAGAAAGAAAGGGGGTGTGTGGAAGAGACCGTTTAATACTGGAAGTAGAAAAGGAGGCAGAGAACAAACCTGCAGAGGTTGAAAAGGGAGAAGGAGGCTTTTGGTACAAAGGAGGAAAACTGTATGTCCCAAAAAGTCTTCGTCTCGAGGTGTTAAAACTTTGCCATAACATTAAACTTTGGGGACATTTTGGCTATGTCAAAACCTTACATTTAGTGAACCGACAATTTTGGTGGCCATCCATGAAAAAGGACATTTCTGAATATGTGTCAACCTGCCCAGTGTGCATAATGGCCAAGAAAAGGGGAGGGAAGCCCCCGGGGCTATTGAAGGCTTAGAAACAGCAGAGACACCTTGGTCGGTAGTGTCCATGGACTTTATAGTAGAACTCCTGGTCTCCCAAGGGAAAACGGTAATATTAGTGGTGGTAGATACTTTTTCAAAATAAGTGCATTTCGTTCCATGTAAATTACCTACCGCCAAGAAACTAGCTTACTTGTTTTTCCAACACATAGTTAAACTACGTTCATTTCCCGATAAGGTCATTAGTGACCGAGGACCACAGTTCGTTGCCAACTTTTGGTGGGAGTTTTGCAAATTAACTGGCATAACCCAAGGCTTAAGTTCTGCCTATCACCGACAAACTGACAGCCAAACAGAACAGATGAATGTGCTCCTAGAACAATATCTAAGGTGCTATGTCAATCATCAACAATCGAATTGGGTGGAATTATTACCATTTGCTGAATGTGGGTATAATAACAGTGTTCATAGTTCTACTAAGACTTCCCCTTTTAGAGTGGTGAATCATTATAAGGGGAAACCCTTCCCATTACTACCCGGAGGAACCGTGCCCAATTCCTCGTCAACTTTTGAACAATAGTGGGGGAAATTGGGCGATGTGTGGAAGGTGATACAGGAAAATCTGGAAGCAACCAAAGAGGTGTACAAAAAACAATATGATAAAAACCACGTTCCAGTCTGGGATTTCAAAGTGGGTGAGATGGTGTTTCTGTCAACAAAAAACCTGCCATTGACCCAGCCATCAAGGAAGCTGGCTTATCGCTTCTTGGGTCCCTTCAAAATAAAGAGAGTTATCAATAAAGTAACGGTGGAACTAGAACTGCCTAAAATGTTTAGTAAAATCCACCCTGTCATTAATTGCAGTCTATTACGCCAGGATCCTGGAGCTACGTCCTGGCACCCTCGACCACCAGCTCCTCAATCTATCTTGATTGGGAATCAGAGTCATCATGAAGTGCAGGAAATTTTGGACTCTAAACTAAAAAGGGGTTTATTGTATTTTCTGATTAAATGGAAACATTTTCCTGTAAGCCAAAATGAGTGGGTAGAAGAATCAAATGTAAGAGCTCCTGCTTTAATTTAAAAGTTTTATAACAGGTACCCCCACAAGCCCAGGAAAAGTTCTTAGGGGGGGCAGTATGTCAAGCATGATGCCTTTGTAAGCCTGATCAAAGTAATCGATGTCTAATTTTATCAATGAGGTCTTATGACCTTTGGTTCAGTACTGCATTTCAAAGAAATAGTTTCACATTCTTGTTTCCTTCCCCCCCCCCCCTCTCCTTTCTCGTTTCCCATTCCTTGATCTCTCTGCCTTCTGGCATTTCCGCACCTGCTAGTAGAAGTAACTATGATAATAGAAATAAGAATGTGCCTCCCACTATTCGTTCTCATCCATGCCGATATCAGAAGATGATGGAATGTCTGGGAACCGGGGAAGAACAAACTACATGAATTCTATCTGTGCAGGATAGAAACAATTGACACTATACTGTTATGTCTTGAGCCTATCCTTTGAAGTATACTTTAAAGTATTATACTGTAGTCATACTTGTATCACTCTCAAGGTTTCTTACCTTGAGGTAACATCAGATTATCAATAAAATGAGTATTTGTATCCAAACTTAACTTGTCTAATTGAAATACCGCATGCTTGAAAGATAGTTGTTCAGTTATTGCATGGTTTATAGTCAGGGCTCTTTTTCTATCAGGAACCCCTCTGCATATTAGGCCATGCCCCCTGATGTAGCCAATCCTCCTGGATCTTACAGTAGGTCCTGTACTAAGAGCCCTCTAAGCTCTTGGAGGATTGGCTACATCGGGGGCCGAGACCTAATATGCAGAGGAGCTCCTGCAAGAAAAAGAGCCCTGTTTATAGTTCTCCTTTCTCATTAGGACTCAAGGCGGATTACACAACATGGCCAATAAAACCAATAGGATCAGAGATTCATAGAATCATAGAGCTGGAAGGAACCTCCAGAGTCATCTAGTCCAACCCTCTGCACAATGCAGGAACTTCACAAATACCTCCCCCTACACATCCTTTGGCATATCAGAAAGGGCCCCGAGAAGTAAGCAGATGCAACCCTTCCTGGCCTCCTTCTCATGATCAGCCTGAGTTCACAGAATCCGCGGTTCTTTCAGATGGCCATCTCGGCTCTGTTTAAAAACCTCCAAAGGAGGAGAGCCCACCACCTCATGAGGAAGCTTGTTCAACCAATAAGTTCTTCCTAATGTTTCATCTTATTTGTTCAATAAGCAATGAAATAGGATTTCGGTTGTAGAACCAACCAGAAATGTAAAAACTGTATTGAAGCACAGCAAATTGTTAAAATCATGCATCAAATCAAGCAATATGACATAATGGGATCCAACCTGCAGCATATTGTGCACAGTAGTATAGACCACATTCCTTAATATTGTATCTGAGTAACTTCGTGAATAATTTTGAACTCTATTATCTGCAGAGAAACGTCCTCTTGTATAATGGAGTTTTGCATTGTTTGTTGAAAGCCAGGAGTTCAGTTCAATTGTATTACAGTCAGTGGCCAGATCCAACTGACAAGAACATTATCAACCATGCAGATATTCAAGTTAAGTGCCAGTTAACATAGAAATAGAAAATTTAGACAAATTTAGATGGAATTACATTGTAGAAAGATAATTAAATATAAAATACATAATATAACACCACAGATAACCATATTTAAAAAGTGACCCTGGAATCTAAAAATCAAGAAGTGTATAATAGACCTCATGATGAAATCTAAGTCAAGGCTCAAAAGGACAGGACTGAAATTTATTGTGCACTTTGATGACCTGTACACAGAATCTAGCAGTTAGCTTGGAAATAACTGAGATTTCATCTGTTAATAATTTATCTAAGTATGTCTGGTCTGCCTCTACCAGAGGACTGTCTACAAAGGAAAGAACTGTCTCATCTTCAATTTGTTTATAGAGGGGGCAGCGGGGGGGGGGAACATGTCCTATTGTCCATCTCCACTACGGGGCAGGGGCAAACTCTTTCAGAGTATGTGGTTTTCTTATATCTCCCTTCCAAAATCATGGCTGGCATGGCATCACATCTGGACAGCGTAAAAGCCTTCCAATAAGGGGTGAAATCATCGCCATAAGATACTGGGTCATTGGGTCATAATGTATTTTGTCTTCTCAGGGGCCCCAAAGCTGCCTGTGGGGTTTCTTCTGTGGAGTGACTTCAGGGAAATAAATGAAACTGCCTTATTACGGTATGGTCATCTTTCTCAGTATTGTCATACCATCGATCTGTCTAGCTCAACACTCTGTACTGGAAGCAGAAGCATCTCTGGAGGGTCTTAGACTAACAACATCTAAAACCCAACATTTTAGTAAGAACATAAGAGAAGCCATAGTGGATCAGGCCAATGGCTCATCCAATCCAGCACTCTGTGTCACACAGTGGCAAAACCCCAGGCACCATCAGGAGGTCCATCCGTGGGGCCAGGACACTAGAAGCCCTCCCATTGCCCCCCAACCACCACAAATACAGAGCATCACTGCCCCAGACAGAGAGTTCCAACAATACGCTGTGGCTAATAGTCACTAATGGACCTCTGCTCCAGATGTTTATTCAATCCTTTCTTGAAGCTGGCTATGCTTGCAGCAGCCGCCACCTCCTGTGGCAGTGTTACATCTCTAGCAACTAGAGATGCTGGGGATTGGCGCTAGGATCAACTGCATACAAAACCGAATGAAAATCTATACCATTTCTCTTCCAGGCTTTCTGATAAAGTCTACCCTCTGCACTGCCTTGAAAGAAATGTCTGGAAGAACTTCTATAGCCTAACATCATGGATTGTTCCTACAGAATGGAGACAGCAAACGCCTAGAATTTCCAATTTAATAAACAGAACGATGTACTAATGTCAGTATATTTTTACCCTGCATTTCTCCTGCTTGGGGGCTCAAAGCAGCTGATCATGATGAAGCACCCAAAATTACTATTTAAATGAAGGTATAAATGTCTGAAGGCCCGCTATAGCAGCTGGTAAGTCCTAAGGCTGGCTTGGATTGATGCACTTGACTCTTTGGCTTGTACCAAAGACTTGAGCTTCAGGCCAAATGAATGCTTTATGTTGCCTGCAGAAATGGGTGGAGAAATGCTCAGCCTGGATCTTAGTGAGATGTTTCCATTTGCCCCCTTTCCTCACTTCCTCACGTTGCTGAGTGGGACAGTCATTTAGTTCCACTTACCACTTCCCATCACTGGTCATCCCAATATAAAACAGGATAACTGGTCACTGGTCATCCCAATATAAAACATTGGAATTAGACACCAAGCCTAATGGTGTTGAAACTCAATGGAAACAAGTTTCCATAGACTCCAGATGGAATTCTGTGTAAGCCTTGCTACCAGATAGCCTTTCATCGGAGATTCTTGATAGTCCAGCTGGCCTGGAACTGCATACATACGCAGCATATCCATCGCCACTGAGGGAGCCAACCTGCTTTCCCCTTAAATCAGGACATTGATAACTACTAATGAAGCCTACACTGAAAAAGCTGCAAGTAGCAGGATCTTGAACTCATGAATGCCTTCAACACATGGAACTGCCTTATACCGAATCAGGCCTTTGGTCCATCAAGGTCAGTATTGTCTACTCAGACTGGCAGTGGCTCTCCAGGATCTCAGGCAGAGACCTTTCCCATCATCTTCTACAAGATCTTTTAACTGGAGACACTTGGGATTGAACTTGGAACCTTCTACATGCCAAGCGAATCTCGGTACCTTAAGTCCTTGTGTCTTGTCCCTCCAGCATAAGAGCAAAAATATCTAGAATTCCCTAGCTGTAAATGTGACAGGAAGTTTGTAAAAATACTCTGAAATACAACCTTTGTACTCATAGCTGCTCACTTAAAATACATGGCTCTTATACAGAAGAAATAGACTACTTCCTGCCCACTGGAGATCAGAGTCTTGACATGAGAGAGGACAGAAATTATTTCTAGTGGCCAAAAAGGTCCTGGTCTCTATGGCTGAGAGAGGACCTGTGTTTTTGATGAGTCAGACACATGGACCCTGTTGCTCAACACTTCCTACCTTGATCAACAGCAGAATTCCAGGGCTTCAACTAGATGCCTTTCTCTGTCCTGGAAATGTTAAGGAAATTGAGTTGCATGCAAAGCAGGTGCTCTGAATTCCAGGTCCTTGGACAACTTGAGAGGTTCTTCTCCAGCCGATATTTAAAGACTCCTGAGAAGGTCAACACACCCTGGTTTGTTCAACTTTATGACTAGTCTCAAACAATAGGAAACAGACAGCGTAGTGGATGACTTTTCCCCTCCCTTCTGTAATCTCAGATGTTTAAAGATTCAAGACGATAATGAAGCCTATTAGTAATTTATTTATTTCATTAAGCTTCTATACTGCCCTCCCCACAAGTCTTCCCTATCAGGACTGCTTCAGTCCCTTTGGTGCTTTTTTCCTCAATCATTATTCTTCTCTCGTGACCTCTAATTTATGAAATCTCCTGCTGGAATAAAGTATTGTCATTCTTTGAGGTGCTGCTTGACTCTCTCTCTCTCTCTCTCTCTCTCATCCTAGTCTCATTATTCTGAACAACACTTACAAGGGCGGGGGGGGGGGGTGATGGTTTTTGAAACTTCTCCACAAAGTGACCAAAAATCACAGAGGTTGTTTTTTCAGGTTCCACAGAAGTTCCTTTCAGGAATAATTAATTGTGTATTATTTGATCTGAGATGGTAACAGAACTTGATTCTACAATATAGTCATTAATATAAATAATAAAACTATGCTTGGAATTGAGAAAATAGCTAAAGTGAACTTTTCTCCTTCTCCCATATTGCCAGGGGGTAACTCATAAAGTTGCCAAGCAGTAGATTCAAGGTGGACAAAAAGAAGTACTGTTTTCCTTAAAGACACATTAAACTGTGGAACTCAATGCCAGTAGGCTTGGTGATAGGGTCTTCTGGGAAACAGGAGGCTGGATGAGATGGACCACAGCTCTGATCCAGCAAGGGATCTTCTTATGTTCTTATGAAGTGCAGCTAGGTCTGCAAACTCGGAGCTGGGAAATTCCTAATGATTTGGAGGTGGGGCATTGGTTGGGATCTCAGCTAGTTATAATGCCATACAGTCCTCCCTCCAAATCAGCAATTTTCTCCAAGGGGTCTGATCTTTGTCATTGGGAGATAAATAGCAATTCTGGGAGATCACAAGGTCCCACCTGGAGGTGGCAACCCTAGGTGACACGCATCTTGTGCCTAGTCATTTGTTAAGGAATCTTAAACAACGGACCCAGACAATGAACTCTCGCCATGACACCATCTGCAAAGCCAAGTTATTCATCTTTTTAGAAATAATCTAGCCCCTGGTCCATGGTGCTGTTTAGGTTGTTAGATAGCAGTATCCCAAAGACCATTGAGTCAGTATCTAGGCTGAACAGAGACTGAATCATCATTGTAAATCTGTGGCATTCAAGATCTTTATTCACAATATCCATATTTTCTGCTGGTGACCCTTTGGGCCAATATTAACATTCAACGTTTTGTGGGGAAATCCGATCTTCGCAGCATCTTGGACATGGCACGATGGACATCTTTGTTCCGTAGAGTGAAAACGATAGGGTTCAGAAAGGGGGTAACCACAACATACACCACTGCAATTTGCTTGTCGATATCAGGAGATCTCCCTGACTGGGGTATGATCTAGTTGAGAGTGGCCGTGCCGTAGAACGAGGTGACCATCAACAAATGGGACCCATAAGTCATGCGCAGTTCACTGGCTGACCGCATTCGCAATACAGAAAACAGAATGAGCCCATAAGAGACCCAGATAACCGAAAAGGGTATTAGGATGACCAATCCCACAAACAGAAAATTGACAACTTCTGTAGTGTGGGTGTCGTTGCATGCCAGTTTCATCACCATTGGTATCTCACAGATAAAGTGGTTGATGCTGCAGGGACTGCAGAAGCAGTGGGTGAAGCTGATGCTGACACATACCGCTGCAACCTAGAAGCCACCTACCCAAGAGGCCAAAGCCAATTGGACCTGGTGCCATCTTCCCATGGCAGTGGCATAGGTCAGGGGATTGCAGATGGCTAAATAAAGATCGTAGGCCATGATGCCCAGTAGAAGAGCTTCAGCAGAACCCAGAGCCAAAGCTGCATATGTCTGTAATACACACCGGATTAAGGACAATTCCCCATATCCCATTAAAAGGTGAGCTAGCATCTGAGGCACTGTGCTAGTGACATAACAGATTTCCAGGCTCGAGAGGTGAGTGAGGAAAAAAATACATGGGTGTGTGGAGGTGGGAGTCTGCCCGTATCAACATAATGACCCCTAAGTTCCCCACCAGAGTCAATGAGTAGATAATGGGTGTTTTTACACTGACAGTTTGTGACTCTATCACCGCATTGGAAACTCACCTTTTACACTGCTTAACGTTCTCACGAAGCATCTACATTTGTTTCGGTGAGATGGGCTCTGGCGCTGCTGCTGCAACGTTTTTCTTGAAATTAGTTTTGATCCGGATACTTCTCTACAGACATTTCAAACTTGTAATGTAGAAGTTTTCATGCGTTTTAAAAGACTCCTCGCCAACAGCAATTTGTATGAGAACTGACAGCACTTGAAATTTTTACATATCATTGCTTGCCTCATCTTGTAATTTAAATATCCTCAAAAAGGATATTATACCATTGGGAAAAGTCCAGAAAAGGGCAACTAGAATGATTAAAGGGTTGGAACACTTTCTCTATGAAGAAAGGTTAAAACGCTTGGGGCTCTTTAGCTTGGAGAAACGTCGACTGCGGGGTGACATGATAGAGGTTTACAAGATTATGCATGGGATGGAGAAAGTAGAGAAAGAAGTACTTTTCTCCCTTTCTCACAATACAAGAACTCATCGGCATTTGATGAAATTGCTGAGCAGTCGGGTTAAAACAAATAAAAGGAAGTATTTCACCCAAAGGGAGATTAACATGTGGAATTCACTGCCACAGGAGGTGGTGGCAGCTACAAGCATAGCCAGCTTCAAGAGGGGGGTTAGATAAAAATATGGAGCAGAGGTCCATCAGTGGCTATTAGCCACAGTGTGTATATATGTGTGTGTATAATTTTTTTGGCCACTGTGTGATACAGAGTGTTGAACTGGATGGGCCATTGGCCTGATCCAGCATGGTTTCTCTTATTTTCTTATGTTCTTAGGGCAAGGGAGAGCAGGCTCTGAGTGCCTCTGAGCACACCTGTCACAGCACTCCTCCTGCTCAACCTTCTGGGATCTGTGCTTCTGCCCGCACCATTGACTAGGTGGTACCCTAGGTGGTTGCGTACCTGGCCTATTGGGACATGCTGTCCTGACAGTTCAAAGCAACAATCTTCACAAAAAGAACTGATTTGGGGATAAATTGGAGGTGTCAGACATACGGCGGGAACTAGCCCCTGCAGGGCTCATATCTGGTACACAAGCAACTGGCTGACTTCTGTGTAATAATTTGGAGTTGCTGCTGGATCACAGCTAGCTTTGGCTGCCTCCCTCAATTGCATTGGAGAGATAGAAAGGCAGTCCTTTCTTCCTGGCATTGGCTGAGGCCACAGAACCAGAAAATGAACTCTCTCTATGACAAAATCTGCACTTTTTTTTTAAGAAATAATCTAGCTACTGGCCCATAGTAGACATGGGCATAGTAGACATGGGCATAGTAGACATGGGCATGAACTGAAAAACAAATCACAATTCAAGCATGAACTAGGTCGATTTGTGGTTCATTTCTAACTGGTTCCTTTGGTCGTATCATTCCTGAATCCAAAAATGAACCACCTTTTTCCCATGGAGGTTCAAGTGATTTTTGTTTTGCAGTTCCTTTTTTGGTCAGCCTGGTGCCAATTCAATCAATCCCTAGGCAGCACTGGGGGTGAACTCTTGGCAAACCCAAGAAGCACCCAAAACAGTTGTTGATAGCTTGATTGGTAGCTCTGGGAGCCAATCATAGAGCTCCTATTGTTCTCGATGGGAGCAGACATCCTGATTCAGCTGCTTTCACTTTGCAGCATGAAGAAAGAAGAGATCGTTGTTGCGAGAGCTGAAGCTTTCCTGGGGGCTCCTTCTTTGGTGAGGCTAGGGTGGCCAGACCGTCCCGGGTGCCCGGGAATGTCCCGGTTCTGGCCCCCTATTCCCGCCTCCCGGGCTGGCTATACCGGGACCATTTAGAGGTCCCGGTTTAGCCAGCCCCGGAGGCGGTGGGCCGCGGGCGCCGGCGGGGAAGGCGGCGAGTGAGGGAGGGAGCGTCCCTGCGCGTGCGCAGGGCCCCTGCACACGCGCAGGGACGCTCCCTCCCTCACTCGCCGCCTTCCCCGCCCGCGCGCGGGGCCCGGCGGCGGTGGCAGAGGCCTCTCCACGGCCTCCATGGCAGAGGCCTCTCCAGCGACCAGCGGAGGCCGCGGAGAGGCCGCGGAGCAGCCGGCGCTGGTCCCGGAAGGCCTTCCAGAGACTCTGGAGGGCCTTCCGGGACCAGCGCCGACCAGCGAAGGCCTCTCCGCGGCCTCCGCTGGTCGCTGGAGGCCCTCCAGAGACTCTGGAGGGCCTCCAGCGACCAGCGGAGGCTGTGGAGAGGCCGCGGAGCAGCCGGCGCTGGTCCCGGAAGGCCTTCCAGAGACTCTGGAGGGCCTTCCGGGACCAGCGCCGACCAGCGAAGGCCTCTCCGCGGCCTCCGCTGGTCGCTTGAGGCCCTCCAGAGACTCTGGAGGGTCTCCAGCGATCAGCGGAGGCCGCGGAGAGGCCGTGGAGCAGCCGGCGCTGGTCCCGGAAGGCCTTCCAGAGACTCTGGAGGGCCTTCCGGGACCAGCGCCGACCAGCGAAGGCCTCTCCGCGGCCTCCGCTGGTCGCTGGAGGCCCTCCAGAGACTCTGGAGGGCCTCCAGCGACCAGCGGAGGCCGCGGAGAGGCCGCGCAGCAGCCGGTGCTGGTCCCAGAAGGCCTTCCAGAGACTCTGGAGGGCCTCCAGTGACCAGCGCCGACCCGCGGAGGCCGCGGAGAGGCCGGCGCTGGTCGCTGGAGGTCCTCCAAAGACCAGCGGAGGCCCTCCCCGGCCTCCGCAGCTGCCGCCAGCCTTGCCAGCAGCACCAGCCGCCGGGAGGAGAGGCCGTCACCCGCCCTGGAAGAAGGTAAGCAGGGAGGGTGGGGGCCGAAAGCGGGGGGGGCTGGCGGGAGGGGGCGGTCTTCCTTCCCTCCCCCCTCCCTCCCTTCCTTCCTTCCTTCCTTCCTTCCCTCCCTCCTCCCTTCCTTCCTTCCTTCCCTCCCTCCTCCCTTCCTTCCTTCCCTCCCTCCTCCCTTCCTTCCTTCCTTCCTTCCTTCCTTCCTTCCTTCCTTCCTTCTTCCCTTCCTTCCCTCCTCCCTTCCTTCTTTCCCTCCCTCCCTCCTCCCTTCCTTTCTTCCTTCCTTCCTTTCTTCCTTCCTTCCCTCCCTCCCTTCCCTCCCTCCTTCCTTCCTTCCTTCCTTCCTTCCTTCCTTCCTTCCTTCCTTCCTTCCCTCCCTTCCTCCCTCGCTCCCTCCCTCCTTATGTGACACAGAGTGTTGGACTGAATGGGCCACTGGCCTGATCCAACAGGGCTTCTCTTATGTTCTTATGTGACGCAGAGTGTTGGACTGGATGGGCCACTGGCCTGATCCAACAGGGCTTCTGTTATGTTCTTATGTGACGCAGAGTGTTGGACTGGATGGGCCACTGGCCTGATCCAACAGGGCTTCTGTTATGTTTTTATGTGACTCAGAGTGTTGGACTGGATGGGCCATTGGCCTGATCCAACATGGCTTCTCTTATGTTCTTATGTGACAATACTGACTTTGGTGGACCCAAGCACTGATTCAGTGTAAGGGAGCTTTGTGTTTGTGACTGGAGTGGACAATACTGACTTTGGTGGACCCAAGCACTGATTCAGTGTAAGGGAGCTTTGTGTTTGTGTCTTCTGGTGCAATTTTGTTCTCAGATCCTGTATTTACTTCATCAGTATATGGGATAAGGCACTTTCTCAACTGTGCTGCATAATGCAGCCTATTTATTTGGCCTGTTTGCTCTGTTGGCTCTATCTGCGCCACCTTCATCACTTTCGGGGTGTGGATCCCCCAGTGGGGTGGTCTCCCGACTCCCTCCGCCGGCTGTTTCTGATAGCCCTGCGCCCCCTCTTTCATTTGATATGTGTCCTGTGCGGGTGCCACCCTCCCGCCGGGAGATGCCGCAAAATGAGCCCCCTTGAGGCTTATGGTGGCAGGGCTCGGGGGAAGCGAGCTAGACTGCTGTTCTTTTCAGGGGTTATAGAGTGTTTCGAGCCCGTCCCTGTGGCATCGGTCCCATCATTGTGGGGCCCAGGGGGCCGGCGCAGCGGCCCGCCGAAGCAGCCTGTCACTAATAACACAGGTCGAGATGCAGGACAGGAAGCCGGAAGTGACCGACAGGCTGCTTCAGCGGGCCACTGCGCCGGCCCCCTGGGCCCTACAATGATGGGACCGATGCCACAGGGACGGGCTCGAAACACTCTATAACCCCTCAAAAGAACAGCAGTCTAGCTCGCTTCCCCCAAGCCCTGCCGCCATAAGCCTCAAGGGGGCTCATTTTGCGGCATCTCCCGGCGGGAGGGTGGCACCCGCACTGGACACATATCAAATGAAAGAGGGGGCGCAGGGCTATCAGAAACAGCCAGCGGAGGGAGTCGGGAGCCCACCCCACTGGGGGATCCACACCCCGAAAGTGATGAAGGTGGCGCAGATAGAGCCAACAGAGCAAACAGGACAAAATAAATAGGCTGCATTATGCAGCACAGTTGAGAAAGTGCCTTATCCCATATACTGATGAAGTATATACAGGATTTGAGAACAAAATTGTTTCCGGCGGTGATATTTGGGGGATTTTTGGGGACGTCACAGGAAGTGCTGTGAAGTCACTTCCTGTTTCCGGCAGTGGCATTTGGGGGAAATGACGTCATTTGGGGGAAGTGATGTCACAGGAAGTGATGTCACTTCCCGTTTCCGGCAGGTGACGCGGGGAAATGATGTCACAGGAAGTGGTGTCACTTCCTGTTTCCGGCGGTGGCATGACATCACCGGAAGTGACGTCACTTCCTGTTTCCGGCGGAATTTATTATAGGAAATGATTTTCTAATCTTTACATCTCAATCAAATAGTTTTCAAACATACAAGAGGAATAATAGAGTTTAGCTGAATAGGTAGGAGGGGGTTGTACAATACCTAGATCTTGCAGAGTAGGCTAATCAGAGAAGGCAGGAGGCCTCTGGAGATTCCTCGCAAGAAGAAGAGAGGGGAATAATGGCAGGAAGGGAGGGGAGAATGGGAGGATAGGAAAATTCCTGGATGGAGGGGAGTATCCTGACAGGTAGGTTTCCTGTTTTCTAGGGCAAATTATGTCACATCAAGAGGTTTAATTGTCCAATAAGATAACAGAGTGTCTGAACCCAAATATCCAATGGAAAGTCGGCGTGTCATATGCTGAGTATCCAGTCAGAGATCATAGTGTCATACACCCATACCCCAAAAGAGAAATTTTAATTATATTGGCCAGATGACTTTATGGCTCTGTTGTGGCCAACACTGGTTCCTTTGAAGCTCACCAAAAGTGATAGATTTCTCCCTAAATGTCAAAATGGATAGCCATCCATCAAGTGTTCAGGAGATAGCTTGACGTTGATAGCTTTAAAAGTAATTAAAGAAAAATAAAGATTCTGTAGAACTTTAGATTCCCTGGCAGAAATGTGAGACCAGTTTACAGATATACCACACATTCACAACAAGATGTCCCTTGGCCTTATGGAGAAAGTAGAGAAAGGAGTACTTTTCTCCCTTTCTCACAATACAAAAATTTGTGGGCATTCGATGAAATTGCTGAGCAGACAGGTTAAAACGGATAAAAGGAAGTCCTTCTTCACCCCAAGGGTGATTAACATGTGGAATTCACTGCCACAGGAGGTGGTGGCGTCCACAAGCATAGCCACCTTCAAGAGCGGTTTAGATAAAAATATGGAGCAGAGGTCCATCAGTGGCTATTAGCCACAGTGTGTGTGTATATATAAAAAATTTTTGCCGCTGTGTGACACAGAGTGTTGGCCTGATCCAACATGGCTTCTCTTATGTTCTTATGTTCTTAACCTTTGTGTTTTTGCTGTCTTTTTCTGAAGAATAACAGAACATACATATAGACCATTAGTTTGTGCTGCAGGGGCTCTGGTATCCCTTTTATTGTTTTTATGTTTTGAGAACAGCACTTGAAAGGTTGCCAAGAGGAGTGAAGGAATGTTTACAGTTTTGCCCACTATATGTCCCTCTCTGTGCCTGGGTCCCTCCATTCCCAGGATCAGAAAATGGAGGTTCTTTTTAGCCTTTCAGCACAGCCACATGTCTGTCCAGCCTGTGAACTGGACCTGACATCATTCCAACCTGCCTGGGGCCTAGATTGAACTGGATTTGTCTGCCTTAAGCTCAAAAGAGACCATTCCCGTTCAGATGGGTGTTACTGTGTCATAGATCCTAAGAATATTTTTCCATTAAGTTCCAGGTATAAATACCAGACTGCGGCTTAGCCACATAAGAGAACTGTTGCCCTGGAAATTGACATGTGTTTTGAATGAAATGAGTTTTGGGGGAGTTGAGTAATTTTGTTGATGTATATTATGTATATATAGATGGGAGGGATGGTGGCTCAGTGGTAGAGCATCTGCTTGGTAAGCAGAAGGTCCCAGGTTCAATCCCTGGCATCTCCAAAAAGGGTCCAGGCAAACAGGCATGAAAATCCTCAGCTTGAGACCCTGGAGAGCCGCTGCCAGTCTGAGAAGACAATACTGACTTTGATGGACCCAGGGTCTGATTCAGTATAAGGCAGCTTCATATGTTCATATTCATTTGGGTTAGTCTAACAGAAGTATCTATGTTTAATTAATTTATCATAATATGTGTATTTATTTTTATATTTAGTTCCAGGGAAGTTATTAATGTCAGATGAAGAATTGCCATCGAAACACGACTGTTTACCGGGACCGTGTCGCGGTATTGTATGCAACACTGTAATTTTGCAAATTTGGACTGTTAAAAGAGTGATCTATGTCTTTTCACTTGCCAGTGGACCGTTCAGCTTTGGCTGTGTTAACTATACTAAATGCAATGGCGATATTGTAAAAGTTCATGTAGTTATTCATTGCACGTTCATAAAGAAGTATTAGTATAAATCTTGATTCTGTGTTGTAAATGGTGTATGAAAATACATTAATTAGTGATGAATTGTACTATATTAGCACGGTTTTCTCCTAGCTCTCTATCTTCTGTGGCTTTTTCCCTTTTTTTGCTACATTTTAAATCATGGCAGGAGAACTGACTTGGGAAGGTTCCTTCTCAAATTTATATCCTATCTAAAACAGACCAACACAATCAGAGAGAATGACACATCCTATCCAGCGGAGGGCAGCACACACAAACATACCCATTATACTTTATAGTACAATTAAAGGTGTTACTGGACTCTATTTTTCAGCAACAGACTAGCATGGCTAACTCCTTTGGATCCAGGGCTTTTTTTGTGCAGGAATGCACAGGAACACAGTTCCAGCTGACTTGGCATCAGGGGATGTGGCATAATATGCAAATGAGTTCCCATTGGGCTTTTTCTACAAAAATGCCCTGTGTAAAACCAGTGTTGCTGTTGCAAACTCTCCTTAGTTTCCAGCAGCAGTGCATAGGGGAGTCTCCATGTGGAAACACCCTACAAAAGCTACAGGAATTATCTATACATTTAAACTCGTTCCTAGCTAGTTTCATGGACAGCACCTGCCCCAGCAACTGTTTCAGTCCATTTTTTTTGTGAAGCTGCCAAGAGTTATTTAAACATCCCCAGTCTTTCGGAAAAGAATAGTCCAAAGGTCATTAGGACAGGTGAACTGGTTTGCTAACTGTTTTAAACTCAGGGCATATATATCTGGCTGCTTCACAATCAAAACAACAGAGACAGACAGACAGACAGAGACAGATACAGACAGAGAATCCCACATTTCATTGCTGTTTTGTGTGATTGGTCCAATATCCTCTTTGATTTGCTCAGCCAGAGACTCCTAGGGGTTAAGATGCCATCATAAAGTCAAAGGCAAAGCTATTGGACAGGCTCTTTGCAGTGCCCAGGGGTCACGTGACAGGACTCATTTCCTCTTTTGCTCTCCCTTTCATTTCCTATAGTGAATCCGAGGACTTTGCTCTAAGCCAACCAGCATGCGGAACTCCAGAAATTCCAGCGGAGTCATTCTCTTGAGCTGAGCCAGCCAGGAAGGCAGGAGGAGACAGGAGCCAAGATTCCTGAGCTCTTGGACTCGAAATATGGTTGGCTGAGCTGTCAACTATGACTTAGAGATCCCTGAACCACAAGACTTGTTGGAGAAGAAAATCAGGTCTGATGAGCTGTCGGTGGGGGGAGCATAAACTGGATTCCTGACTCCTTCTATCGCTTCTGCATCCTGCTCAGCAGAGCTTTTTTATTTTTATAGCAGGAACTCCTTTGCCTATTAGGCTACGCCACCCTGATGTAGCCAATCCTCCTGGAGCTTAGAGTAAGCCTTGTAAGAAGAGCCCTGTAAGTTCTTCGAGGATTGGCTACATCAGGGAGGTGTAGCATAATATGCAAAGGAGTTCCTTTTTGGTGTACTGGCTAAGTGCGTGGACTCTTATTTGAGAGAACCTTGGGTCAGCCATAGCTATCTCAGAGCTGTCCTTGAAAGGGCAATTTCTGTCAGAGCTCTCTCAACTCCACCCACCTCACAGGGTGTCTGTTATGGATGGGAAGGTAAAGGAGATTGTGACTGCTCTGAGACTCTGAGATGCAGAGTATAGGGCAGGGTATAAATCCAATATCATCTCCTCCTCCTTATTCTACATAGATTTTTTTTTGGGGGGGAGAGGGTTGCCATCAAGTCACAGCTGACCCACCCCCCAAATTCTGTTTTTATTTTTATTTTAGGTGACCTTGTCAGGATTTCAAGGCAAGAGACACTGAGAGGTGGTTTGTCATTTCTTGACCTTCACGTCGCAACCCTGGACTTTCTTGGTGGCCTCCCATCCTAATATTGACCCCATCTAACCCTGCTTAGCTTCTGCGATCTGACAAGACCAGGCCTGCCAGGGCATCCAGGTCAGGACAACATGGACGTTAGCCGATATCTATTACGGATCGGGTACCAGGGTCCCGCCCAGCCTTCTCTGGAGACCTTGCGCCGTCTCCACCGTTGCCATCTCCTCTCCGTGCCCTTTGGGAGCCTGAGCATCCACTGTGGGGAGCCAATCTCCTTGGCGTTGCCCCTTCTCTATGACAAGATTGTCCGGTGCCACCGGGACGGTTTCTGTTATGAGCTGAACGGGCTTTTCTTGTGGCTGCTGCAGACACTGGGATTTGACACCAAAGCAGTGTCCAGTCGCGTCCGGAACCGTTTCACGGGGCACTACGGCCCCCCTCTGGACCATATGGTGATTTTGGTACAGTTGGATGGACGCTCCTTCCTCTGCGATGTCGGTTTTGGGGAAGCCTTTCTAGAGCCACTGGAGTTGAAGCCGGACTCAGAACAAGTCCAAGATGGAGGCATCTTCTGGCTCGGCAATAAGGGGGGAGTTTGGGTCTTGGAGCGCCGGGAAGTTCCCGGCAAGGAAGGGAGACCTTTGTATCAATTCACCCTTGAGGAGAAGAAGCTGGAGGATTTTGCTGACATGTGCCTTTATCACCAGACTTCGCCCAGTTCTATCTTCCCCTGCAAATCCTTCTGTTCCTTACATCAGGAAGACGGTGGGCGCCTTACCTATATGGGATGGCGTCTCATCTCCACGATGGGGGAGAAACGTACGGAGACCCCACTGCAAAGCTCTGAGATCCCAGCCGTCCTTCGTGAGAAATTCGGGATTCAGTTGGAGAGGGACTTCGAGCCAAAGGACGAAAAGATTATGCCACCTCCTGAAGAAGGCTGAGAAGGTAGAAGGGAAACAGGTCTCCGATTTGGACAGCAGGTTAGAAACTGGATTATACATCATCTTTTTGCACACAGGTTTCAGGCTCTGTCATAACTGATGTCATATCACAGGATGTTCCAGAACATTCTAACTTCAGAAAGGGGAGGGGCAGTCAATTTTGTTGTTCCAGGCATAGAAAAAAAATGATTCCCACATGGTGCTTTGTCTTCGTACAGCAAGGTGGAGCTGGCCCCGGGTTATTTTAATCAAGAAGCAACTAGGGAAAGATTTGAGGATGGAGTGTGTGGAAGGCAGGGTTTGGGGAGGGGAGTGACTTCAGCGGAGTATAACACCATACACTCCACCCTCCCAAGTATGGTTGCCATGTGACTGCTGCGGATGGGAGATCTCCTACCGCCCATTGGCTCTTGCCTTCTGGCACTCCAAGTGGCCAGCAGAAGAAAGAAAAAAAAATCACCACTGGCAATGGAGTGGCATCATGTCCAAGAAAACCTGAACATGATGCCAGTCCCATCCAGGAATTGCTGGAAATTCTATAGTTTTGCCATAGAGATTCTGGAAATTCCTAGAGAGGTGGCATCACGCTGTTGCTGCAGGCCACCTCCCATTTCTCCACCTGGTTGCCCTACTACGCCTGGCCCACAAAGCAGCCAGTTTCTCTAGAAGAACTGATTTCTGTAGTCTGGAGATCCATTGTAATTCTGGGAAGTCTCCAGGCACCATCAGGAAGCTGGCCATCCTATCTGTGACAATCAAGGAATTCCCCCCAATCTCTATGGTATTTACTATAGAGATTGGGGAAATTCCTACAGGGTTGTGACATTACTTCCAAGTAGGCTTCCCAACCCCCAGGTCCCAGCGGGGGATCCCCCGTTTTGACAGGCTTCTCCCCGCCCCCAGCCAGCTGACCGGCGGGGGAAGCCCCACCCCCACAGTCATCCTGTAGTTTTAGAGCTCCGGCAGGTTTAGAAACCTGCAAACAGTTTTTAAAATGTGTACCTTTAAGGCTGAGCAGGCAGCAGGAAACAGGAAACAGGAAGGGCTTCATGGGAAAGGATCAGTAAGTTTCCTCAGAGAACGGCCCCTCTCTTTCTTTTGCTTTCGTTTTCAGAGCAAGCAGGAATATTCTGCAGGAACAAGATCTAGTAAGTATTTGTGTGTGTGAGAGAGGGAGGGGGCAGGGGATTCCCTGGTTTGGAGGCCCTCCCCCCGCTTTAGAAAGCGTGGGGGGGGAGGGAAATGTCTACTGGGCACTCTATTATTCCCTATGAAGAACGATTCCCATAGGGAATAATGGGGAATTGATCCGTGGGTATTGGGGGCTCTGGGGGGGCTATTTTTTGAGGTAGAGGCACCAATTTTTAGTATAGCATCTAGTTCCTCTTCCCAAAATACTCCCCAAGTTTCAAAATGATTGGACCAGGGAGTCCAATTCTATGAGCCCCAAAATATGGTGCCCCTATCCTTCATTATTTCCTATGGAAGAAAGGCATTTGAAAAGGTGTGCTGTCCCTTTAAATGTGATGGCCAGAACTCCCTTGGAGTTCAATTATACTTGTCACACCCTTGTCCGAGGCTCCATCCCCAATGTCTCCTGGCTCCACCCCCAAAGTCTCCTGGCTCCGCCCCCAAAGTCCTCAAATATTTCTTGAATTGGACTTGGCAACCCTACTTCCAAGTGTTCATCTGCAAGCGATGTCACAGTGACCCAGGTGCTCCCGCCAAGTCCCACCCCTCAAAAGCTCCCAGGATTGGCAGCTGCGAGCCTGGCATGGCATGAGGAGGCCGGGGTTTCAGTTCTGAATATTCCCTTGTCTTCGAGGCATCCGATGTGACATTTTGGAAAGATACCATTGCAGCAGTCTGTTTAAAAAAAAATGCTGGTCCTTTTCCAAAGCAATTTGATCATTTTTCTAGTGCGGTTCACAGTTTTTTCGAGTTGCACTTAAAGGCCTCGATATAATCTTAAGGACCACAACAGAATATGTGAACTTGAATGCATGTTGTTAATGAGCGTATGGAAAATTTATTGTGAAAAATTCATCGAATGATTATACAGGTGACTGCAAATAATATCTGTTTCTATTATTAGACACGTGGTGTAGTTTCTTTTTGTTTCTCCTTTGTTCATTATCATCCCTTTCCCTTTTTGTGGTGTGCTTAAAGAAAAGCCTGTGCAAGCAGAAAACCAGCACATAAAGGGGACAGATCTGCTAAAGTCATGATTAAAAAGTGAGTGCACCTGTGGGTAACAAGTCCCAGGGCTTTTTTTTTTGTAGCAGGAATTTCTTTGTATATTAGGCCACAGGCCCCTGATGTAGCCAGTCCTCCAAGAGCTTTCAGTAGGTCCTGTACTAAGAGCCCTATAAGTTCCTGGAGGATTGGCTACATTAGGGGTGTGTGGCCTAATATGCAAAGGAGTTCCTGCTACAAAAAAGGTCCTAGCAACCAGGAGTGGAATTCTAGCAGGCGCTCCTTTTCATATCAGGCCACACACCCCTGATGTAGCCAATCCACCAAGAGCTTACCAAAAAAAGAGCCTTGTAAGCTCTTGGTGGATTGGCTACATCAGGGGTGTGTGGCCTAATAGGCAAAGGAGGTCCTGCTACAAAAAAAGCCCTGCGGTTTTCAAGACAGGAGAAGTGGTTGCCATTGCTGCATGTGTGCGGAAATCCTGGACATCCACCGGCCAGGATCAACGACTGCATAGATTCTGAGATTGGATGAAATCAGGACATCCCAATCAGGGCTTTTTGGATTACAACTCGAAAAATTCTAGAACAAAGTGTGAGTCCAGTAGCACTTTTCAGACCAACAAAGTTTTATTCGCGGTATGAGCTTTTGTGTGCAAGCACATTTCTTCAAGTACAAACAATGGAATAAAACCTCCTCAGGTCCTTCTTACAGGAGAAGAGGGGGGGGGAGCAGCTATTAGGAAGCGCTACTCATAGCCAAGATGCATAAGTTGAGCTGAAATAGGATCAGGTGACCGGTAAAATCAACAAATGGCAGCAAATCTGCACGTGTATGCGACAAAATAGTGCTTCGGCCCTGGTGTCATTTTGGGCTGGAAGCAGCCAGCAAAGCCTGAGATGATTTTAAAGAAGTGTCTCGATAAAATGACAGTTTGACCACCTCTTCAGCTCAGCTGCCTCAACATAAGAGAAGCCATGCTTTTTTTTTTCTTTCACATTTATATTTTTTATTATATTCACATCCAAATAATACATAGAAAACACTGCATAACAATCCAAATACCAATACCCCCCCACACATAACGATACATACAATACCCAAAATACATGAGAAGCCATGTTGGATCAGGCCAATGGCCCATCCAGTCCAACACTCTGTGTCACACAGTGGCCAAAACAAGCAAGTGCCATCAGGAGGTCCACCAGTGGGGCTAGAAGCCCTCTCACTGTATTTCTCTTCAAAGAGAACTCTATTACCGTTTTCGCACACAGCTTACCTCGCAGTCACAATCCGGTTCCCTCCGCAGCATCTGTCGGATTTCCCACCATCTGCGCCGGAGTTACAGGAAGTGCCGCAGCTTTTGCGTAGCAAACATAAACTGGGTTTTAACGGTTTACGCTTGCTACACAAAAGCTGCAGCACTTCCTGTAACTTCGGCGCAGATGGTAGGAAATCCGACAGACGCTGCGGAGGGAACAGGATTGTGACTGCGAGGTAAGCTGTGTGCGAAAACGGTCCAATTCTTTTCAAAGCCAGGATTCCTCTGGGAAACATAGCCATACAGTTCTCAAAATTTTTCTGCCTTATTTATGGGTAATTCATTTCATTCACTTATTGAACCATTAAATCCAACATTAGTGAAATCCCAGTTGTTAGATTTTAATTCATGGCAGGAGAACAGACTTGGGAAGATTCCTTCTCAATGTTATATCCTATCTAAAACACACCAACACAATCAGAGAGAATGACACATCCTCTCCCGCTGAGGGCAGCACACACAAACATACCCATCATACTTTATGCTCAGTGAAAGGTGTTACTGGACTCTACTATTTTAAAGTGAAAGACTAGCATGGCTAACTCCTTTGGATCCAGGGCCTTTTCTGAGCAGGAACGTAGTTCCGGCTGGCTTGGCATCAGGGGGTGTGGCCTAATGTGCAAATGAGTTCCTGCTGGGCATTTCTGCAAAAATGCCCTGTGTAAAACAATGTTGCTGTTGCAAACTCCTTCATTTCCAGCAGCAGTGCATAGGGCAGCCTCCATGCAGAAACACCCTACAAGAGCTACAGGAATTATCTATACATTTAAGCTAGTTTCATGGACAGCGCCTGTCCCAACACCTGATTCAATCCATTTTTTGTGAAGCTGCCAAGAGTTATTTAAACATCCCCAGTCTTTCAGAAAAGAATAGTCCAAAGGTTAACTGGTTTGCTAACTGGCGTACACTCAGGACATGTATATCTGGCTGCTGCACAATCAACACAACACTTTGAGAGAGAGAGAAAGAGACAGACAGACAGACAGACAGAGACAGAGAATCCCACATTTCATTGCTGTTTTGTGTGATTGGTCCAATATCCTCTTTGATTTGCTCAACCAGAGACTCTTAGGGGTTAAGATGCCATCATAAAGTCAAAGGCAAAGCTATTGGATAGGCTCTTTGCAGTGCCCAGGGGTCGCGTGACAGGACTCATTTCCTCTTTTGCTCTCCCTTTCATTTCCCATAGTGAAACCGAGGACTTTGCTCTAAGCCAACCAGCGTGAGGAACTCCAGAAATTCCAGTGGAGTCATTCTCTTTGAGCTGAGCCAGCCAGGAAGGCAGGAGGAGACGGGAGTCAAGATTCCTGGGCTCCTGGACTGGAAATACGGTTGGCTGAGCTGTCAACTATGAATTAGAGATCCCTGAGCCACAAGACTTGTTGGAGAAGAAAATCAGGTCTGATGAGCTGTCAGTGGAGGGAGCATAAAGTAGATTCCTGACTCCTGTCGCTTCTGCATCCTGCTCAGCATAACATTTTATTTTTTGTAGCAGGAACTCCTTGGCATATTTAGGCCACACACGTAAGGCTTGCTGAAGCATTAGTTATAATAAGGGTTGCTGAAGCATTAGATATAATAAGGCTTGCTGAAGCATTCGTTATAGTAAGGCTTGCTGAAGTATTAGTTATGGTAAGGCTTGCTGAAGTATAGATTAAGTATCTATTGTTTGGAGTATCTTGCTAGGACTGCCCGCCACACAGACGTTCTACTAACTATTAAGGTTTTATTTGTACTATTATATCTCCTCCTAATTACTGGTGTTCCTTTTGCATTGGTAATAAAAAAATTTTATTAAAAAGAACATAGACTTGAGTTTATTCTTGAGGCGCTGTATCCATGGGTCTTCCAGAGAGCCCACCACCCAAGAGAGACGCTGGGCAGATTTGCTCCTACCATCACTGAGTGCCCATCCGAGGAAGAGATGAAGGTCTCCATAAAGTAAGACTTAAAAAAAAAAAAGGTAAAGGTGCAAGCAGCAGTCATTTCCAACTCTGGGGTGATGACGCATCACGATGTTTTTACGGCAGACTGTTTTACGGGGTGGTTTGCCACTGCCTTCCCCAGTCATCGACACTTCCCCCCCAGAAAGTGGGGTACTCATTTGGCCGATCTCGGAAGGATGGAAGGCTGAGTCAACCTGGAGCCAGCTACCTGAACCCAGGTTTGCCGGGATGGAACTCAGGTCCTGAGCAGAGCTTGGACTGCAATACTGCAGCTTTACCACTCTGCGCCACGTGGCTCCTTGAGGAGGACTAGATAGCATCGTATTTTATTTCTTTTATTTACTTTATCTCTATCCCACCTCACACCCCAATAGGGACCCAAAGTGCATGCCATCCGCCATTCTATCCTCACAACCACCTTGGTGAGGCTGAGAGTGGTGCTGGGCTCAAGGTCACTAGGAGGCGTCCATGGCAGGAGTGGGGATTCAAACCCCAGGTCTTCCCAGGTCCTAGTCCAATACTCTTAACCAGTGCATCATGCTAGCTCATATCTTACCCGCAGCCAGCCATGCCTGGAGCTCCTCTAAACACAGCCAGCTCCAAAGAGGATAAGTTGGGCATTTGCCCAAAAGCCAAGGGGTGCCCTCCCCAACAACCAGACCATTTTCATGGTGCATGGAACCTCCCCGAGGGTGGGAAGGAGTCTAGCAAGCCCTGGCTCTTTCTGGTGTGGAGGAGCCCAGGGCCTTTGAAGGCAGACCGCAGCCCCCTGTGCTGTTCCTTGGTGGCAGTGGGACATCCCTGAAAGAAGAAGAATAGCAGATTTATTCCCCGCCCTTCTCCCTGAATCAGAGACTCTAGATGGGGCCTGGAGATCTCTCAGGATTACAACTGAACTCCAGACCATGGAAGAGTCAAGTTTCAGCTTTCGTGTGCTAGAAGCTCACGTCATCAGACAATAGTATGGAATGGCAAGCAATCCTAATTACGGAGAAAGTGGGCAGTGAGTTCATATGCAGAGTCCTGGGAATGTTATTTAGCAGATTTAAAGAATCACAAGTTGGGGTCTGGTGTTTATCAGTTAGTGTCTGATGAAGTGTGCTTAGAGCACATGAAAGCATACATTCTGAATAAAACTTTGTGGGTCTTAAAGGTGCAAAATTGACTCTTGCTTTGTTCTACTGCTTCAGACCAACGTGGATCTATCCAGACCATGGAGATCACTTCACCTGCAGAAAATGCCTGCTTTGGAGGGTTTATGTCTTTCCACAGTTTTATGGCATTATATACTGTCCCTCCACAGGCTCCACCCACAAATCTCCAGGCATTTCTCAGCCTGGAGTTGTCAAGCCTACCACCCCTGGACTGGGTTGTCTTTTTGGGTCTGAGACTTGTGTTTCAGTGGACGGATGAAACCTGGAGGGGGCCAGCTCTGGCACACGCTCATTGGCTTCTTTTAAGATGTCTCTGCATGTCTGCTTGCAGGGTTGGCCTTGGAAATTCTAGACTCACACAGTGAATTCTCAGCCGATGCAGGGTGTTAGTTTCAGAGTTGGTCCGGTCCTAAGAACATAAGAGAAGCCATGTTGGATCAGGCCAGTGGCCCATCCAGTCCAACACTCTGTATCACACAGTGGCCAAAAATTTAGACACATACATATACATACACACTGTGCCTGAAAGCCACTGATGGACATCTGCTCCATATTTTTATCTAAACCCCTCTTGAAGCTGGCTATGCTTGTAGCTGCCACCACCTCCTGTGGCAGTGAATTCCACATGTTAATCACCCTTTGGGTGAAGAAGTACCTCCTTTTATCTGTTCTAACCCGACTGCTCAGCAATTTCATTGAATGCCCACGAGTTCTTGTATTGTGAGAAAGGGAGAAAAGTACTTCTTTCTCTACCTTCTCCATCCCATGCATAATCTTGTAAACCTCTATCATGTCACCCCGCAGTTGACGTTTCTTCAAGCTAAACAGCCTCAAGCGTTTTAACCTTTCTTCCTAGGGAAAGTGTTCCAAACCTGTAATCATTCTAGTTGCCCTTTTCTGCACTTTTTCCAGTGCTATAATATCCTTTTAATATATTATCCTATATATAATATATATTCTTTTAATATAATTTTAATATAATATCCTGGGTGAAGCTATGGGAAACAAACTACATGCTAATGGGTTGGTTGGCCAGGACTGAAGCTCTATGATGCCTTCCTGTGAAATATACATGATAACTTTTGTAGTGCCTTCCTTTGAAATCTACAAACTTACAAGATAGCCTTTGAAATGCCTTCTTCTGAAATCTACAAATCTTTATGGCCACTTTTGAAGGAATCATTGTGGGGAGGGGTACAACTGAAGAGTGGATTGATTTCCTCTTGAAAGAATTACAGATTGCATTGTGAACATCCATTGGTGAGAGAGAAAGGACTTCTATTGTATGAGGATTGTGATCCCTGTTCACAAGGACTTGTACAGTTAGTGACTAGTGGTGATGTATGCAGGGCTTTTTTGGCAGAAAAAGTCTAGCAGGAACTCATTTGCATATTAGGCCACACCCCCTGATCTCACCATTGTTTCACATAAGGGTTTTTGTAGAAAAAGCCTAGCGGGAATTCATTTGCATATTAGACCACACACCCTGACACCAAGCCAACCGGAACTGTGTTCCTCTGCGTTCCTGCTCAAAAAAGCCCTGGATGTATGCATGATTTTGTAATGAATTGGATAAGCATATGGAGCAGAAGTCCATCAGGAGCTTCCATCAGGGGCTATTAGCCATAGCGTATTGTTGGAACTCTCTGTCTGGGGCAGTGATGATCTGTATTCTTGGTGCTTGGGCTTGGGGGGGCAACAGTGGGAGGACTTCTGGTGTCCTGGCCCCACTGATGGACCTCCTGATGGCACCTGGGGTTTTGGCCACTGTGTGACACAGACTTTTGGACTGAATGGGCCATTGGTCTGATTCAACATGGCTTTTCTTATGTTCTTATGAATTAATTGAATATATTAATTAAGTGTATGGATTAAAGTTACATTAAGATAGTTTATAAATGCGAGTATTGTATACATTTTAATTAGTAATTGTGGTTGCAATAGTCTGAGTGTCAAGCACGGTAAAATTCGATTGATAATTGATTGTTTTAGGGTCCTCCATAACACTGGTCTGTGAAATGTCTCGGAGGTCTGTTAACTCTGTTATTCTTTCCCCAACCCCTTCTTGCTTTATTGCTTGCAAAGTAGAAGTAGAGAGAAACTAAACTAACTTGAGAAGAAGTAATCAGCACCTTCCCATACATTCCTGTTAGGGAGTGCGACACATCTGGAGAGAGCAAGGACAGAGTCCTGATAACGCCGTGAGAATGTAGACATTTATGATAGTTTATGTGTGAGAGCTATCCCTTGCCCCCACCTTTTGGAATCCTTTTGAAGTAAGCCTTAAAAATATTGTATCAATGTATCTGTAGCATCATTCTCAAGAATCTGTTACACTGAAAGTATCCTTATATCAATAAATGTAGTTTTGTATCAAGCTCGACTCGTCATTGAAACCGCATGCTTGACACTGAGGGCTTTGTTTCACTTTGCTCCATTTATCATTGCAATTCTCCCAGGATTTGGTAACCTCCAGGTGGGGCTTGAAGATCTCCTGGAATTACAACTGGCCTTCAAAAGACTCCCACATTGCATCGAAGGAAACACCATTTTCTAATGCTGCACGCTGTACTTAGAAATGAAGTCTTGTGCCCTTAAGAACATAAAAAAAGCCATGTTGGATCAGGCCAATGGGCCATCTGAATGAACTAGATCTTTCAAACTTCTAGTATGTCTGAAGCCAATGAAAGGAGGCATACTGCTCCCAGGAATATCAAGCAAAAGATGCCAATGTTTATAAAGGTGAGAAAAAGGGGTGTAGTTGAAGGCACAAGAGATTTTATTAGTAGTCCTCTTACAAAAGATCTACAAAAGTAGATTTAAAATCTAAAAATTTACAAAAGTAGTCCTCTTACAAAAGTCCTCTACAAAAGATCTTTACGATCCACACTGTAAGCCCTACCCACTGCAGATTGCACAATTAATCTAGAGTAGCCACGTGTCAAAAATGCATTCTGCGACTTTTTACAGTCCCTCATATAATCACTGTGTTTAGTGGAGTTCCTTTCTACGTGTAAAAATTGGCTGTATGGCAAACTCTCACACATGCATAAGAAGTACATAGATAAGCTCTTTGGGATCCTGAATAAATATGAATATAATGATGTTGATCCACACTGTACACAGCTCCATTACTTTTACGGGATCCGGCAATGCAGATATGGTTTCTTTTTTAGGCTGGTGTATTTACCACACCTGTAATTATACTCTGGCCATGCACCTATTTAGGAACCCTACAGATCGGAGTTCCGTTTTACATTTTCGATCCTTCCATCCACGACATTTGCTGGCCCCGGGTCATCCAGTGACGTTCCATGCTGTGATTCAAAACTGGGTCTTCCAGATATTGTCCAATGCTTATACCACACTAGCTCTCAAGGCTTTGAGATACCTTGGGCTTTGATATCATGGAAGAGGAAGAAAAGTTCTCTCTAGCCCCTTCTCAGTGTTGCATGTTTTGTAAACCTTTATTTCTCACCTTGCAGTCAGTTGGGATTACCATGTTCTTTGCCTTTTTGAGGTGGGAGCAAAGAGGACTGCATCCAGTAATACAACTGGAACAACATCAAAGTTTAACATAATGGCCTTAGGCAATGGGCCTCCAATAGGGTTGCCAGGTCTCTGTTGGAAAATACCTGGAGACTTTGGGGGTGGATCCAGGAGTGGGTGGGCACTGGGGAGGGGAGGGGCCTCACTCAGCAGGAGACAATGCTCGAGTCCACCCTTCAAAGCAGCCACTCTCTCCAGGGGAGCTGATCTCTGCCAGCTGGAGGTCAGTTGTAAAAGCAGATCTCCAGGCCCCACCTGGAGGCTGGTAACCCTAGCCTCCAATTACCTTTTTGCTTGCTTATCTTCAGAGGCTGAAGTTCTCTTGAGGCACCTTCTTGGCCCATTCTGCCCTTGAACCAAGATGGCTTTTCTCTCGCTTTTCTCCTCAGAACTCACTCTGTCTTCCCTCATGCCTCTCCTTTTCCCTTCAGGCCTGGAGATTTGAGAGCAGCACAGGGCCAGAGATTCCACCCTCCAAAAGCATCCGAATTCTCCAGGGCTACTGATCTCTGTAGTCCGGAGATGAGTTGTAATCCCAAGAGATCCCCAGACCCCACTTGGAGGATGGCACCCCTAAATCCTGGGGACTCTTCTAGAGGGTGGAGTCTGTGACATTATGCCCCGCTGAGGTCCCTCGCCTCCCCAAACCCGGCCTCCTGCAGTCGCCACTCCCAAAACTCCAGTCATTTTCTCATCTGGACTTTATAGCCCTACAGACAGGGAAGTCCTCCAGAGACACCAAGGCCACAGACGTTTGTTGTGTTGAAAACATTTTATTGCATTTAGAAAGGGAAAGGGGAATAAAAAAATTTTCGCTGTTCCATTTCTGAATGATACAAAAATAGATAACACATGAAAAGCAAAGTATTTCTCTATATAAGTTAAGTTGCAACAAATTACTGTCTTTTGATCTGTTGATATAATCTCATTTTAACAATCAAAATTCTACTAATTCATAGTTTCATACTACTAACATGGCCTGTAAAGGACAAAGTTATACCAGAGTGTCTAACCAGTATAGAAGGGATTCCAAAGGATCTGTTTCTTGTACTGATCTCTCCTTCGGGGGAGAGGAAAGTTTGTCCAACTCAGCTGTTTCTAATACTTTTCCAATTGGATCTTGTTTCTAATGCTCTTGTGAGAGGCAGCCCTGGATGCTCAGAGGAACTTGGGGATGTGAAAATGCTATCATATATTTAAAATAGTTCCATAAATAGTCATATTTCTGGGCATGCAGGTGTTTGGGCTGGTCCACGGCATACAATTGGCCACTGGCTCTTTCAGTTGATGGGAAATGCGGCTCCGTGGCCAACACAGCATGAGTGACACTGATGAAATGCCAGAAACACAAACAAGTTTTAACAGCAGTTTGCTTCCCTTCAGGCCTTGACGTCTGTTTTCTCTGTTTGGTGGGTTACCACAGCAGTGCCAGGTGGGAAACATTCTACCCTAGTGAAACAATCCAGAGCCCATTGTGATGCAATCTCGGAACCAAGACTGCCTTTTCCGTTGGGTGGATACAGGTTCAACTGTCAACTGACTCTTGGACTAGCATCCATCTGCTGGGAAAATTGAGAGCTCAGTTTATTCAATTCTCCAGAGCAGCAATCAGTCATTGCCTTATCTGGACTTTGTAGCCCTACAGACAGGGAAATCCTTCTCTTCGATCCAGAGAAACCAGTGGTTGTAATGGTTGAGAAAATGGTAAGGAAGATTCTGACACTCTTTATCTGTGGGTTGAAAGGCTAAGGGAGAGGGTTGCCAGCCTCCAGTCTGGGCCTGGAGATCTCCTGCTTTTACAACTGATCTCCAGCAGGCAGAGATCAGCTCCCCTGGAGAAAATGGCTACTTTGAAGGTTGGACTCTCGGGCATTGTGCGATGCTGAAGCCCCTCCCCTCCCCAAACCCCACCTTCTCCTGGACCCAAAGTCTTCAGGTGCTTTCCAACACAGATCTGGTGAAGTGACTCAACTGTGGAGGAGGGAGGCATGCCCAGAAATTGCACTGGCATAGGTGAAAGGCCAGAGAGATTTGGCAGCCCAAAGGGACCAAATCCAAAATAGCTCAGCCTTGGGTGGTAAAAAATTCTTATAAACCAGTTACAAAATTAAATCTTATCTTATAAGCCAATTACATAATTGGAGAGAAGCTATGTTCTACTGATCTGCTGTCTTACTGTGGATCATATTAGATATATCACAACAAATAAATTGTACAGTAAAAGTTAGTAATTTGGTGCCCTTTAAGTGTAATCAGTAGTCTGAGTTTATAAAGAATGTTTTTTTAAAAGAAAAAGGCCACAAATGGCTCTGTCTTTATCTCCATACTTCCAACAGTTCACAAAAGGGCCTTTCTCTTCAAAAAGAGAACCATTTCCCTGAATTTGCATTGATGATTCTGATGATCTCTTCCAAGAAACATCATCTTCTGGGGAGGCATGAGGAGGACAGGGAGTTGTGAGGGGAGAAGTGCAGGGGGGGCTCCCTCTCCATTCTGCCTGGATCCAGCCCACCACCATGGGGCCTTTTGCCTAGCATTTCAATTGCTATTCCTACCAGACGTGGGGAAGAGAATGGGGAGGAATTGTTAGGAGATGGTCTCCCAATAGAACCCCTAGTAGCTCCAAGCCAATCAAGGCATCTCACCTGCTGGTGATTCTTTCTACATGCCTGGTAAGCCAGTGGCTGTCTTAACATCTGACCTTTCAAGGGTCCTCCTTGAAAAGAAAAGAGAAATGAATGAGCTAAAACAAACAAACGAAAGGAAATGTGCCTTCTTGTGATCAAGAAGCCAACTGTGATGCTTCTGAGAAGGGTCTTAAACCCCGCCTTCTCTGGACCCTTTGGCCTTGCAGCTGCAGCATCAGGAGGTGCGAGAGGAAGAGATGGCCCTTCAGGGGAGCCTTCAGGAGGTGCTAGAAGGTGCCACAGAAGAGTCTTTGGTTTGTGACACCCAGGAGGAGTTTTGTCCTGTGCCGAGCGAGAGCCCGGAAGGAAACCTGGAGTGCTCAGCAAATGAGGTGAGTCTGGAAAGGAAAGACAGAAGCTGGACAGTTAATCAGAGGCACAGGTGGGCTTAGGGGAAATGTGCCTTCTTGTGATCAAGAAGCCAACTGTGATGCTTCTGAGAAGGGTCTTAAACCCAGTCTTCTCTGGACCCTTTGGTCTTGCAGCTGCAGCATCAGGAGGTGCGAGAGGAAGAGGTGGCCCTTCAGGGGAGCCTTCAGGATGTACTAGAAGGTGCCACAGAAGAGTCTTTGGTTTGTGACACCCAGGAGGAGCTTTGTCCTCTGCCGAGCGAGAGCCCGGAAGGAAACCTGGAGTGCTCAGCAAATGAGGTGAGTCTGGAAAGGAAAGACAGAAGCTGGACAGTTAATCAGAGGCACAGGTTGGCTATGGGGCTGGAGTAATGAGAGAAGGCGCAGTTAGAGGTCAATGTCCAGAGAGGGAATGTGAGGGCCACCCAGCTGCCAAGAGATTTCCCTGGGAAGCTGGATCATGAGTGTCTGTTCCCGTTGTCACCTTGTCTCCTCTGAATGGGAGGAGCTCCCCAGCCCGTGGGCAGAGAAAGCTACTCCCCCTGAGGCCAGAGTGACAACTCCTGCCACAGAACCTGGGGCCCGGGGTCACCACTTGGGGGTAAATGGACTAGATGAAAAATAAAGGAGGTGAAATACGCATTCTTGCTTCTTCGTGGAGAAGCCAGCTGTGATGAGGGTCTTAAATTAAATCAAGAACCAAAAAAGGTAAGAAATAAACGTAGCAGAGGGCCAATAGTTAAAACCTCATATATACTTGTTATAATAAAAATACACATATTAATTAAAATTATATTAATTATATATATATATATATATATATATATATATATATAGGCCCATTGAAAGCCTTGTAACAAAATACGAATGACATATACACAATGATGATGATGATAATGATGATATTGGATTTATATTCCACCCTCCACTCCGAATCTCAGAGTCTTAGAGCTGCTCACAATCTCCTTTCCCTTCCTCCCCCACAACAGACACCCTGTGAGGTGGGTGGGGCTGAGAGGGCTCTCACAGCAGCTGCCCTTTCAAGGACAGAGTCTCAGAGCGTCTCACAATCTCCTTTCCCTTCCTCCCCCACAACAGACACCCTGTGAAGTGGGTGGGGCTGAGAGGGCTCTAAAAGCAGCTGCCCTTTCAAGAACAGAGTCTCACAGAGGCCCACAATCTCCTTTCCCTTCGTCCCCCACAACAGACACCCTGTGAGGTGGGTGGGGCTGAGAGGGCTCTAAAAGCAGCTGCCCTTTCAAGGACAGAGTCTCACAGTGGCTTACAATCTCCTTTCCCTTCCTCCCCCACACAGACACCCTGTGAGGTGGGTGGGGCTGAGCGGGCTTTCACAGCAGCTGCCCTTTCAAGGACAGAGTCTCACAGTGGCCCACAATCTCCTTTCCCTTCCTCCCCCCCAACAGACACCCTGTGAGGTGGGTGGGGCTGAGAGGGCTCTAAAAGCAGCTGCCCTTTCAAGGACAGAGTCTCAGAGCAGCTCACAATCTTTTTTCCCTCACAATCTTTTTTTCTCACAATCTTTTTTTGGGATACGAGTTTAATAAAGTTGCAGAGATTTTTCTGTTAGGATTACAAATGGAAAAATTTCCAAAAGAAGACAGAACTTTAATCTGGTACTTGCTCTCAGCTGCTAGGACATTGTATGCGCAGTTGTGGAAGCAAGAAAAAATACCAGAGAAATGGGATTGGATTATAAATGTTAATTCATGGAGTGAAATGGACAAATTAACAAGAATATTAAAAGACTATGACTTAGAAGTTTTTAAGATGGAGTGGAAGAATTTCAGAAGATATGTAGAAAAAGTGTGGAAAATAAAAGGACATTGGACAATCTTTGATAATGATTAAGTTTTTAAAACAAGAATATAACTTTTGGTTTTTTAATAGTTAAGGGTACCTTTAATATTTGTGTTTTTTTAAGTAAATAACACTGGTGGGGGTCAAGTAACGGGGGGAGGGGTGGGGGAAAAGTAAGATATGGGGTAGATAAATTTTTCTTTTTTTAAGTTGTAAGATAAAGATATAGATTTGCTACCATATGTTACCAATAAAAATTGTTTATGCAAAAAAACCCCCACCAAGTTTGAGGTACAAATAGGCACATATTACAAAGAACTCTTACAAAGAATTAGCAAAGAATATAACAACATGTTGTCAAAGGATTTCATAGCCAGAGTCCATTGGTTGTGGTAGAATTTCTGGGCGGTGTGGCCGTGGTTTTGGAATTTTGAGACATGATGTTTTGCCCGTGACTGTGACTGGCATTCTCAAAGGTGTAACCCAGAAAAAGAAAGCTCCCACAAGATAATGACTCAGCCCTACCCTACCTTCCTGAGTAGATACAAATTACCTGCCTACCAACTTCTTCTCAATTTGACGCAGAGAGAACTCCAGTTTTCGGGGTTACACCTCTGAGGATGCAAAACGTCGGGTCTCATAATGGCAAGACCATGGCCACACAGCCCGGGAAATCTACAACAACCATTATAACAATACTGGACCAAAAAAGGAATTTTCCAAAGAGAGATCAGTAGGCACAAGACAGGAATGTTCAAGAGACCTCTCAGGAATAAATCATGCATCCAGTGCATATGCACGGGTGGTAAAAGATGTTACTGTTGTCTGTCTTCCAGTTCTGGTCCAGAAAGTAATGCTATATTCCATTATTCAGAGCCAAGACATCGACAGAAGGCAGCAAGAGGAACAGGAAGAAGAGGAAGCCTCTCAGGATAGTCGAAATGTTGCGGAGGAAGGGGCTGTAGACGAACCTTTGCTTTCTAGTTCCCCAGAGGAGTCTTCGCCTTCGCCAGATGAACAACACAAAGTACCCTTGGAGGTCATAGTAAATGTGGTAAGTCTTAAGAACATAAGAGAAGCCATATAGGATCAGGCCAAAAGTCCATCATTCCAACACTCTGTGTCACACAATGGCCAAAAAATCTAGGTGTCATCAGGAGGTCCATCAGTGGGGCCAGGACACCAGAAGCCCTCCCACTGCTGCATCCCCCCAAGCACCAAGAATACATAGCATCAATGCCCCAGACAGAAAGTTCCAACAAAACGCTGTGGCTAATAGCCACTGATGGACCTCTGCTGTTTATCCAACCAACTCTTGAAGCTGTCTACGCTTGCAGCTGCCACCACCTCCTGTAGCAGTGAATTCCATGTGTTCATCACCCTTTGGGTGAAATAGGACTTATCTTCAAAGGAGAGAGAGAAGCTGGACAGATAAAGAGAAAAGCTAGTTGAATAAGGGGTCGGGGGGGGGGAGTGGGGTGAGAGAAGAATTCAGGCAATAATCCTCTCAGTCCTGGAGATCAATAAATGAGAAACTAGAACAAGCAGATGTCTTCTCTGCTCAGACTTGTTGGAGCTCTCCCAGATTATTCCTCAGAACGTGGGGTCTCTATGGCACCAGAGTTAAATCTTGTGTGTGCAAAACATGGTGCCCTACCACTGAGCTATGGGACCTTCCAGAAACATCTGGAGCTGCTTTATGCAGAGTCAGTCTCTAGGCCTGCCCAGCTTTAGTATTGCCAACTCTAACTGGCAGCGGCTCTGCAGACCTTCACAATGTCTGCTGTTGCCTGAAATTCTTTAAATAACCTGAGACCTGCTGCATGGAAGTCTTGGCCTCTGACCATGGAGAAATGGGCCCTGCTTCCTATCAAATGGTTGCTGGGAAACCAGGTCAGCTTATGGAGTTGCCTCATGCCGAGTCAGAGAGTTGGTCCATCTGGCTCAGCATTTTCCATTGGCTCTCCACCTGCAGGGCCAGCCCTCTCCATTAGGCATCCCTAGGCCACTACCTAGGGTGCCATCCAGGGGGGGGTACTGGGCTGGGTCCTCCCCCCGCCCTCAGCGAGGGAAATGGGTGAGCACGGCACCTGCACCTCAGAGTGCATGTGCTGCCTGGCTACCGTCACTCAGCCCAGCCACCATCCCTTGTGAAAGCTTCCAGAAGCGATGGCGGACAGGCTGAACGATGGCGGCTGGGAGGCATATGTGCTTTGAAGCGCAGGCGCTAGGCCACACCGTTGCTGTGGTGCTCACCCTCACTGGGGGCGAGGGAGGAGGGGTGCAGGCTGTGGGGTGAGGGGTGGCAGGGTAGGACCTCGCCTTGGGTGCCAGACCCCCTGGAGATGGCCCTGATCCCCTCACAAAAAACATTCCTCTGTCACCTGAAGTGTTTTTTTTTGGTTTCAAATGGTGTTTCCCTTCCAGGTGACCTCTGTCTACAGCCAGGACAGTGATGGGCAGGTGACAGAGAGCCCCCAGACCCCCAGGCCAGAGTCTCCTGACGGTGACTACTTAGCACAAGAGAGCTGCTACCTCACAGACCGCGAAGACCTCCACCAGGACTCTGGTGCTTCCACGGGCTACTTCCCTTGCTACCTCACCTACAGCAATCTCCCCCCCTACCAGTCTGAGAGTGACGATGAACTTCCAGACCCCCCGGCCAGTCCTGAGGCCAGCCTCCAAGTTGAGGGCACTTTGCAGGACAAAGCCAGCGAGAAGGAAGGAGGAGTGGAAGGCAGCCCCAGAGGGGAAGAAGCCAAGGTGAAGAAGCCCCACCCTGGCAAATGGTCCTGGCTGCCCAGCCCGCAAGGGGCTTTGGGAATGCACAGCGAGGGAGGTGCTAGAGGCAAACTCTAGAAAGTCTGAGGAATGGGGCCTGCTGGCAATACAGGGCCAGTGCAGAGAAGAATGCAAGATGCCTCCTGGTCACATCACACGGAAGGGTTCCAGTGCCAGACCTCTCAGGGAAGTTCTGGAGCAGGGCACAAAAATGTCGGCCCTCTTTTGTTGCTTGTGCCCAGTTCCAGAGATAGATTGCTCCTGTATGCAGGAGTTCTAAATAGTTCACTATTCCATGAATTTGTTGAATTCAGGAGGCCAGTTTTTCTGTTGGTACAGCCTCCCAGCAGAAAGGACCCACGTTGGGTTGCAAATTTAGTGCCTGGCAAAAAACACCTCAGAAAAGACCCAGTTTATGTCAAATGGGGCCAGCCTTTGTTTTTATTCCAAGGGATGCTCATTTTGTGTGGGATAGACGAAGTCTGGAAGATGTCAGCTATCATGTAAAAGAGATTCTAGTCCTCATTGTGCAGAAATTTACTTATTTATAGGGTTGCCAAGTCCAATTCAAGAAATATATGGGGACTTTGGGGGTGGAGCCAGGAGACCTTGGGGTGGAGCCAGGAGGCATTGGGGGCAGAGCCAGGAGCAAGGGTGTGACAAGCATAATTGAACTCCAAGGGAGTTCTGGTCATCACATGTAAAGGGACAGCACACCTTTTTAAATGCTTTCCTTCCATAGGAAATAATGAAAGCTAGGGGCACCTTATTTTGGGGCTCATAGAATTGGACCTCCTGGTCCAATCGTTTTGAAACTTGGGGGGTATTTTGAGGAGAGGCACTAGATGCTATTCTGAAAATGTGGTGCCTCTAACACAAAAAACAGCCCCCCCAGAGCCCCCGATATATCCAGATCAATTCTCCATTATACCCTATGAGAATCGATCTCCACATAGGGAATAATGAAGTGCCTAGCAGACATTTCCCTCCCCCTCCCTGTTTCTGGGGACTCCGAAGTGAGGGACTGGCCTCTTTACTCACGAGTTGCTGCCAACTTCTTCAAAGTAACACAGACACCCCATCCCAAGAGGAAGCCTTTCTGAGCGGAGACTGAAGCCTCTAAAGGGGGAAAGGCACATGGGGGCTGTGGGGGTGGGCTTCCCTTCCCCTGCTGGCCAGCTGAGTGGGGGGGGAAGGAGCCTGGGAAAGCGGGAGAACCTCCCCCCCACTGGGACCTGGGGATTGGCAAGCCTACTTATTTATTATATTAGGCTTTTATACTAACCTCCCCGCAAGCTTGTTAGAAAACATCCTTAAAGTGGCATAGCTGGTCAGTGTGAAAGTACAAGGCCACATCTTTTTAGCCTGGGTGAAGGAATATTGTAGAGCTGCAAATTAATGCCTTTACGTAAATGCTGCCTTTGCAGTCCCAGAGTCCATAGAGTATGAGCATCAAAGTGTGACCTGTAAGGGACAAAGCAATGGGCAAAACCAAAACCAAAGCAGGCCACTGCTGCAGTCAGCACAGCCCCCCCCCCCTTCAAGCAGCTGCTTGCTAGAACTCCAGTTCCAAGAATCCCTCCGTTCAGAGCCCTGGCTGTGAGAATGACTTCTCTTCTTCCTGCAGAGTCCGGCAGTGGCCAAGAGAGTAGAGCCAACCCCGTCGGCTCCCAGCTGCCCGTCCGACGCCCCCACGTCCCGCCGGAGCATCACCAACTTTTTTCAGTGGGTCCGCAATGTCTTTAGCCGGTCATCCCTAAGGAGTCAACAGCGCAGCCCAGCTGCAAGAGGCGAAAGGGAGCGCAAAAATATCGGCAAGCGGCTGCGAGGCTGGATCAGGAAGCACCGGGGGCGAGTGCACCCCGACAACTGCTGAGGCGCAGACAGGTCACGAGCGCTCAAACTTTGTGAACGAGGACTTCCTGCTGCTTTTAAACTGTTTACTCATCATGGTTACTGCTAGTATTAGATATAATAAGGCTTGCTGAAGCATTAGTTATGGTAAGGCTTGCTGAAGCATTAGTTATGGAAAGGCTTGCTGAAGCATTAGATATAATAAGGCTTGCTGAAGCATTAGTTATAGTAAGGCTTGCTGAAGCATTAGTTATGGTAAGGCTTGCTGAAGCATTAGATATAATAAGGCTTGCTGAAGCATTAGTTATAGTAAGGCTTGCTGAAGCATTAGTTATAGTAAGGCTTGCTGAAGCATTAGATATAATAAGGCTTGCTGAAGCATTAGTTATGGTAAGGCTTGCTGAAGCATTAGTTATGGTAAGGCTTGCTGGAGCATTAGTTATAGTAAGGCTTGCTGAAGCATTAAATATAATAAGGCTTGCTGAAGCATTAGATATAATAAGGCTTGCTGGAGCATTAGTTATAGTAAGGCTTGCTGAAGGAATAGTTATGGTAAGGCTTGCTGAAGCATTAGTTATGGTAAGGCTTGCTGGAGCATTAGTTATAGTAAGGCTTGCTGAAGTATTAGTTATGGTAAGGCTGAATCCCACCACTGCACACACCCCTGTTGTAGCCAATTCTCCTGGAGCTTGCAGTAAGCCCTGTAAAAAGAGCCCTGTAAGAGCCCTGTAAGCTCTTGGAGATGTAGCATAATGTGCAAAGGAGTTCCACTTTGGTGTAGCAGTTAAGTGTGTGGACTCTTATCTGGGAGAACCGGGTTTGATTCCCCACTCCTCCACTTGCAGCTGCTGGAATGGTCTTGGGTCAGCCATAGCTTTCGTAGGAGCTGTCCTTGAAAAGGCAGTTTCTGTTAAAGCTCTCTCAGTCCCACCCACCTCACAGGGTGTCTGTTGTTGGGGGGAAGGTAAAGGAGATTGTGACCACTCTGAGATGCAGAGTGTAGGGCAGGGTATAAATCCAATATCATCATCTTCTTCTTCTTCTACTACTACTACTACAAAAGAAGCCCTACTGCCCAGCATGGATTCTTTTTTGCGGGGCAGGGGGAGAGGGTTGCCATCAAGTCACAGCTGAATCCCTCCCCCCCAAAAATTCTGTTTTTATTTTAATTGTAGGTGACCTTGTCGGGATATCAAGGCAAGAGAGGTGGTTTGTCATTTCTTGGCCTCTTCATCACAACCCTGGACTTCCTTGGGGGCCTCCCATCCTCATATTGACCCCCTGCTTAGCTTCTTCGATCTGACAAGACCAGGCCTGCCGGGGCATCCAGGTCAGGACAACATGGACGTTAGCCAATATCTATTTTGGATCGGGTACCAGGGTCCCGCCCAGCCTTCTCTGGAGACCTTGCGCCCTCTCCACCGTTGCCATCTCCTCTCCGTGCCCTTTGGGCGCCTGAGCATCCACTGTGGGGAGCCAATCTCCTTGCTGTTGCCCCTTCTCTACGACAAGATTGTCCGGTGCCACCGGGACGGTTTCTGTTACGAGCTGAACGGGCTTTTCTTGTGGCTGCTGCAGACACTGGGATTTGACACCAAAGCAGTGTCCGGTCATGTCCGGAACCCTTTCACGGGGCACTATGGCCCCCCTATGCACCATATGGTGATTTTGGTCCAGTTGGATGGACGCTCCTTCCTCTGCGATGTCGGTTTTGGGGAAGCCTTTCTAGAGCCACTGGAGTTGAAGCCGGACTCAGAACAAGTCCAAGATGGAGGCATCTTCTGGCTCGGCAATAAGGGGGGAGTTTGGGTCTTGGAGCGCCGGGAAGTTCCTGGCAAGGAAGGGAGACCTTTGTATCAATTCACCCTTGAGGAGAAGAAGCTGGAGGATTTTGCTGACATGTGCCTTTATCACCAGACTTCGCCCAGTTCTATCTTCCCCTGCAAATCCTTCTGTTCCTTGCATCAGGAAGACGGTGGGCGCCTTACCTATATGGGATGGCGTCTCATCTCCACAATGGGGGAGAAACGTACGGAGACCCCACTGCAAAGCTCTGAGATCCCAGCCGTCCTGCGTGAGAAATTTGGGATTCAGTTGGAGAGGGACTTCGAGCCAAAGGATGAAAAGATCATGCCACCTCCTGAAGAAGACTGAGAAGGTAGAAGGGAAACGGGTCTCCAATTTGGACAGCAGGCTAGAAACTGGATTATACATCATCTCTTTGCACACAGGTTTCAATCTCTGTCAGAACTGATGTCATATCACAGGACCATTGCAGCAGTCTGTTTGAAAAAAAAAAATGCTGGTCCTTTACAAAAGCAATTTGATCATTTTTCTAGTGCGGTTTACAGTTTTTTCGAGTTGCACTTAAAGGCCTCGATATAATCTTAAGGACCACAACATGTGAACTTGAATGCATATTGTTAATGAGCGTATGGAAAATTTATTGTGTAAAATTCATTGAATGATTATACAGGTGACTGCAAATAATATATTTCTATTATTAGACACGTGGTGTAGTTTCTTTTTGTTTCTCCTTTGTTCATTATCATCCCATTCCCTATTTGTGGTGTGTTTAAAGAAAAGCCTGTGCAAGCAGAAAACCAGCAGACCAAGGGGACAGATCTGCTAAAGTCATAATTAAAAAGTGAGTGCAGCTGTGGGTAACAAGTCCCAGGGCTTTTTTTTTTTGTAGCAGGAATTTCTTTGTATACTAGGCCACAGGCCCCTGATGTAGCCAGTCCTCCAAGAGCTTTCAGTAGGTCCTGTACTAAGAGCCCGGTAAGCTCCTGGAGGATTGGCTACATCAGGGGTGTGTGGCCTAATATGCAAAGGAGCTCCTGCTAGAATTCCACCCCTGCTAACAACAAACTTCTTTATTGAAAGAACCAAACTGGAGAGCAATCAGGCAAAACAGGCAATAAACATAGTTGGGGAAGGACACAACTCTTTTAGTCAGCGGGAATCTGCCCCATTGGTCTCTCCATTCATTTGCATGTACATTGATACACGCCTTGTGTCCCGATTGGCCAGTTGAGACAGAATAGCCAATCAGAACGTAGGCATTTGGGTCCTGAAGGGTAGAACCATGCTTCAGTTACTAACACTATGAACAGTATATGAGCAAGAACACAGAACAGCACATACTAGTCTTGCTAGTTTTCTATCTGCAGGAAGTTTGGGCATGGGCAAGCATTCTAAAACACCATCTCCAATCTAATCACGCAGACCACTCTACCTGCATGTGTGAACGAGGCCTCCTCGTGCCTCTGCACTGGGTTTAATGAGCTCCTCTCCATGCAGAGATGCAGCAGCCTTACCTGTCCACAGTGGAGGCAGGCTCACAGGAACTCATGCAGATCTGCAACAGGTAGACTCCAAGGGCAGATTGCTCTTATTCTTTAAAAAAAGCCTTGGGCAAGAGGTAAGAATGAAGCACGAATCCAATTTTAACTCAGAAGCAAGCCTGCATCAGCTACCAGCTGTTAGGGAAACAGCAGGTTCAAAGAACAACAGATGTGTACCAGTCACAGAGGAGCTGCATGGAGAGCATTGATAGCCACCCTCTGCCACGTGAAGCAGGCAGATAAAGCAGTCCCTGTTCTCGAAAGAAGGGGCGGGGAGAGAGCAGAGCTCCTTCAGGCGCCCGGTAGGGATTCCTTTGCACGTTACAGGAGGCCTGGCTATAGGTGAGGGGTGTTCATACTGACTTTTAAAGGGTTGAGGGAGGAGCCAAAGGCGGGGCTAGTTGAAACAGGAGAAGCCCACACCATGGGTTGTAAACAAGCCTTTTTGACTTGCATGTAAAGCAGGGATTTCGGTGGTGTGCAACAACCAGGAGTAAGAGCTGGGAAGAGTGGGCTGGGAGGGGGATCGGTGGAGGGGGGGGGGATGAAAAAGCAGGGAGGACCTAAGGTGACCACATTTCTTTCTTTCGAAGGCTCCTGAACTTCTAAGTCCTGCAAGACAGGTAGGAATTCATGATTTTTTCATCCCTGCAGGGCAGACACACACCTCCTTATTTTTGTCTGTCCTGCAGCTATTACAGGTTCATGCGCTCTGCGAAGTTGTTCAGGGTGGTGAGAACCAGGGAGGACTGTGAGGCACTCCAGAGGGATCCGTCAAGGCTGGGCGAATGGGTGTCAACGTGGCAAAGGAGGTTCAATGTGGGCAAGTGCCAAGTAATAAATACACAGTGGGGCCAAAAATCCTAACTATAAATATACATGGATGGGGTCTGAACTGGCAGTAACTGTAGATAACTCCCGTGAAAACGGTCCGATTTAGAAGCAGCTCTGGACGCACCAGTCCGAGCTGCTTCTAATCTCGCGTCGCCCTGGTTCTTAGCCAGTTTGGTGTAGTGGTTAAGTGCGTGGACTCTTACCTGGGAGAACCGGGTTTGATTCCCCACTCCTCCACTTGCACCTGCTGGAATGGCCTTGGGTCACCATAGCTCTCGCAGGAGTTGTCCTTGAATGGGCAGATTCTGTGAAAGCCCTCTCACCCCCACGCACCTCACAAGGTGTCTGTTGTGGGGGAAGAAAATAAAGGAGATTGTAAAACGCTCTGAGCCTCTGATTCAGAGAGAAGGGCAGGGTATAAATCTGCAGTTTTCTTCTTCTTATGTTCAGAAATCCAGATACTGTGTAATGACACTCCTCAGCTTCTTTCCACCAACATCATGAAACTAGAAAACAAATGAACATCTTAATCCCACTTAAAGCTGTGATGACCAATGTTGTAAGTGCCAGAAGCTGATCCAGCTGCTCTTCTTGTCACAGTGGTGGTAGGAAGTCCAGTTGAATCACAGCTGACATAGAGTAACCTTATAGGGTTTTCCAGGGCTTTTTTTTTCTTTTTGCAGCAGGAGCTCCTTTGCATATTAGGCCACATACCCTTGATGTAGCCGATCCTCTAAGAGCTTACAGGACTCTTAGTACAGGGCCTGCTGTGAGCTCTTGGAGGATTGGCTACATCAGGGGTGTGTGGCCTAATAGGCAAAGGAGTTGCAGCTACAAAGAAAGCCCTGAGGTTTTCAAGACAGGAGAAGTGGTTGGCCATTGCTGCATGTGCGGAATTCCTAGAAATCCACCGGCCAGGATCAACGACTGCATAGATTCTGAGATTGGTGAAATCAGGACATCCCAATCAGGGCTTTATGGATTACAACTAGAAAAATTCTAGAACAAAGTGTGAGTCCGGTAGCACTTTTCAGACCAACAAAGTTTTATTCGCGGTATGAGCTTTTGTGTGCAAGCACATTTCTTCAAGTACAAACAATGGAATAAAACCTCCTCAGGTCCTTCTTACAGGAGAAGGGGGGGGGGAGCAGCTATTAGGAAGCGCTACTCATAGCCAAGATGCATAAATTGAGCTGAAATAGGATCAGGTGACCGGTAAAATCAACAAATGGCAGCAAATCTGCACGTGTATGCGACAAAATAGTGCTTCGGCCCTGGTGTCATTTTGGGCTGGAAGCAGCCAGCAAAGCCTGAGATGATTTTAAAGAAGTGTCTCGATAAAATGACAGTTTGACAACCTCTTCAGCTCAGCTGCCTGAACATAAGAGAAGCCATGTTTTTTTTTTCTTTCACATTTATATTTTTTATTATATTCACATCCAAATAATACATAGAAAACACTGCATAACAATCCAAATACCAATACCCCCCCACACATAACGATACATACAATACACAAAATACATGAGAAGCCATGTTGGATCAGGCCAATGGCCCATCCCGTCCAACACTCTGTGTCACACAGTGGCCAAAACAAGCAAGTGCCATCAGGAGGTCCACCAGTGGGGCTAGAAGCCCTCTCACTGTATTTCTCTTCAAAGAGAACTCTATTACCGTTTTTGCACACAGCTTACCTCGCAGTCACAATCCTGGTCCCTCCGCAGCGTCTGTCGGATTTCCCACCATCTGCGCCGGAGTTACAGGAAGTGCCGCAGCTTTTGCGTAGCAAACATAAACTGGGTTTTAACGGTTTACGTTTGCTACACAAAAGCTGCGGCACTTCCTGTAACTTTGGCGCAGATGGTGGGAAATCCGACAGACGCTGCGGAGGGAACAGGATTGTGACTGCGAGGTAAGCTGTGTGCGAAAACGGTCCAATTCTTTTCAAAGCCAGAATTCCTCTGGGAAACATAGCCATACAGTTCTCACAATTTCTCTGCCTTATTCATGGGTAATTCATTTCATTCACTTATTGGACCATTAAATCCAACATTAGTGAAATCCCAGTTGTTACATTTTAATTCATGGCTGGAGAACGGACTTGGGAAGGTTCCTTCTCAATTTTATATCCTATCTAAAACAGACCAACACAATCAGAGAGAATGACACATCCTCTCCAGCAGAGGGCAGCACACACAAACATATCCATTATACTTTATGCTCAGTGAAAGGTGTTACTGGACTCTACTATTTTACAGTGACAGACTAGCATGGCTAACTCCTTTGGATCCAGGGCCTTTTCTGAGCAGGAACGCAGTTCCGGCTGGCTTGGCATCAGGGGGTGTGGCCTAATGTGCAAATGAGTTCCTGCTGGGCTTTTTCAGCAAAAATGCCCTGTGTGAAACAATGTTGCTGTTGCAAACTCCTTCATTTCCAGCAGCAGTGCATAGGGCAGCCTCCATGCGGAAACACCCTACAACAGCTACAGGAATTATCTATACATTTAAGCTAGTTTCATGGACAGCGCCTGTCCCAACACCGGATTCAATCCATTTTTTGTGAAGCTGCCAAGAGTTATTTAAACTTCCCCAGTCTTTCAGAAAAGAATAGTCCAAAGGTTAACTGGTTTGCTAACTGCCGTACACTCAGGACATGTATATCTGGCTGCTGCACAATCAACACAACACTTTGAGAGAGAGAGAAAGAGACAGACAGACAGAGACAGAGAATTCAACATTTCATTGCTGTTTTGTGTGATTGGTCCTATATCCTCTTTGATTTGCTCAGCCAGAGACTCCTAGGGGTTAAGATGCCATCATAAAGTCAAAGGCAAAGCTATTGGATAGGCTCTTTGCAGTGCCCAGGGGTCACGTGACAGGACTCATTTCCTCTTTTGCTCTCCCTTTCATTTCCCATAGTGAAACCGAGGACTTTGCTCTAAGCCAACCAGCGTGAGGAACTCCAGAAATTCCAGCGGAGTCATTCTCTTGAGCTGAGCCAGCCAGGAAAGCAGGAGGAGACGGGAGTCAAGATTCCTGGGTTCTTGGACTGGAAATACGGTTGGCTGAGCTGTCAACTATGAATTAGAGATTCCTGAGCCACAAGACTTGTTGGAGAAGAAAATCAGGTCTGATGAGCTGTCAGTGGAGGGAGCATAAAGCAGATTCCTGACTCCTGTCGCTTCTGCATCCTGCTCAGCAGAACTTTTTTTATTTTTTGTAGCAGGATCTCCTTTGCATATTTAGGCCACACACGTAAGGCTTGCTGAAGCATTAGTTATAGTAAGGCTTGCTGAAGTATTAGTTATGGTAAGGCTTGCTGAAACATTAGATATAATAAGGCTTGCTGAAGCATTAGTTATGGTAAGGCTTGCTAAAGTATTAGTTATGGTAAGGCTTGCTGAATTATTAATTATGGTAAGGCTTGCTGAAGTATAGATTAAGTACTATTGTTTGGAGTATCTTGCTAGGACTGCCCGCCACACAGAGGTTCTACTAACTATTAAGGTTTTATTTGTACTATTATATCTCCTCCTAATTGCTGGTGTTTCATTTGTATTGGTAATAAAACTTGTTTATTAAAAAGAACATAGACTTGGGTTTATTCTTGAGGCGCTGAATCCATGGGTCTTCCAGAGAGCCCACCGCGCAAGAGAGACGCTGGGCAGATTTGCTCCTACCATCACTGAGTGCCCATCCGAGGAAGAGATGAAGGTCTCCATAGAGTAAGACTTAAAAAAAAAAAGGTAAAGGTGCAAGCAGCAGTCATTTCCAACTCTGGGGTGATGGCGCATCACGATGTTTTCACGGCAGACTGTTTTACGGGGTGGTTTGCCACTGCCTTCCCAAGTCATCGGCACTTCCCCCCCAGAAAGTGGGGTACTCATTCAGCCGACCTCGGAAGGATGGAAGGCTGAGTCAACCTGGAGCCAGCTACCTGAACCCAGCTTTGCCGGGATCGAACTCAGGTCCTGAGCAGAGCCTGGACTGCAATACTGCAGCTTTACCACTCTGCGCCACGGGGCTCCTTGAGGATGACTAGATAGCATCGTATTTTATTTCTTTTATTTACTTCATCTCTATCCCACCTCACACCCCAATAGGGACCCAAAGTGCAGGCCATCCTCCATTCTATCCTCACAACAACCTTGGTGAGGCTGAGAGTGGTGCCGGGCTTAAGGCCACCAGGAGGCTTCCATGGCAGGAGTGGGGATTCAAACCCCAGGTCTTCCCAGGTCCTAGTCCAATACTCTTAACTAGTGCATCATGCTGGCTCATATCTAACTCGCAGCCAGCCATGCCTGGAGCTCCTCTAAACACAGCCATATCCAAAGAGGATAAGTTGGGCATTTGCCCAAAGGCCAAGGGTGCCCTCCCCAACAACCTCCCCGAGGGTGGGAAGGAGTCTAGCAAGCCCTGGCTCTTTCTGGTGTAGAGGAGCCCAGGGCCTTTGAAGGCAGACCGCAGCCCCCTGTGCTGTTCCTTGGTGGCAGTGGGACATCCCTGAAAGAAGAAGAATAGCAGATTTATTCCCCGCCCTTCTCCCTGAATCAGAGACTCTAGATGGGGCCTGGAGATCTCTCAGGATTACAACTGAACTCCAGACCATGGAAGAGTCAAGTTTCAGCTTTCGTGTGCTAGAAGCTCACGTCATCAGACAATAGTATATAATGGCAAGCAGTCCTAATTACAGAGAAAGTGGGCAGTGAGTTCATATGCAGAGTCATGGGGATGTTATTTAGCAGATTTAAAGAATCACAAGTTGGGGTCTGGTGTTTATCAGTTAGTGTCTGATGAAGTGTGCTTAGAGCACATGAAAGCATACATTCTGAATAAAACTTTGTGGGTCTTAAAGGTGCAAAATTGACTCTTGCTTTGTTCTACTGCTTCAGACCAACCTGGATCTATCCAGACCATGGAGATCACTTCACCTGCAGAAAATGCCTGCTTTGGAGGGTTTATGTCTTTCCACAGTTTTATGGCATTATATACTGTCCCTCCACAGGCTCCACCCACAAATCTCCAGGCATTTCTCAGCCTGGAGTTGTCAAGCCTACCACCCCTGGACTGGGTTGTCTTTTTGGGTCTGAGACTTGTGTTTCAGTGGACGGATGAAACCTGGAGGGGGCCAGCTCTGGCACACGCTCATTGGCTTCTTTTAAGATGTCTCTGCATGTCTGCTTGCAGGGTTGGCCTTGGAAATTCTAGACTCACACAGTGAATTCTCAGCCGATGCAGGGTGTTAGTTTCAGAGTTGGTCCGGTCCTAAGAACATAAGAGAAGCCATGTTGGATCAGGCCAATGGCCCATCCAGTCCAACACTCTGTATCACACAGTGGCCAAAAATTTAGACACATACATATACATACACACTGTGCCTGAAAGCCACTGATGGACATCTGCTCCATATTTTTATCTAAACCCCTCTTGAAGCTGGCTATGCTTGTAGCTGCCACCACCTCCTGTGGCAGTGCATTCCACATGTTAATCACCCTTTGGGTGAAGAAGTACCTCCTTTTATCTGTTCTAACCCGACTGCTCAGCAATTTCATTGAATGCCCACGAGTTCTTGTATTGTGAGAAAGGGAGAAAAGTACTTCTTTCTCTACCTTCTCCATCCCATGCATAATCTTGTAAACCTCTATCATGTCACCCCGCAGTTGACGTTTCTTCAAGCTAAAGAGCCTCAAGCGTTTTAACCTTTCTTCCTAGGGAAAGTGTTCCAAACCTGTAATCATTCTAGTTGCCCTTTTCTGCACTTTTTCCAGTGCTATAATATCCTTTTAATATATTATCCTATATATAATATATATTCTTTTAATATAATTTTAATATAATATCCTGGGTGAAGCTATGGGAAACAAACTACATGCTAATGGGTTGGTTGGCCAGGACTGAAGCTCTATGATGCCTTCCTGTGAAATATACATGATAACTTTTGTAGTGCCTTCCTTTGAAATCTACAAACTTACAAGATAGCCTTTGAAATGCCTTCTTCTGAAATCTACAAATCTTTATGGCCACTTTTGAAGGAATCATTGTGGGGAGGGGGACAACTGAAGAGTGGATTGATTTCCTCTTGAAAGAATTACAGATTGCATTGTGAACATCCATTGGTGAGAGAGAAAGGACTTCTATTGTATGAGGATTGTGATCCCTGTTCACAAGGACTTGTACAGTTAGTGACTCGTGGTGATGTATGCAGGGCTTTTTTGGCAGAAAAAGTCTAGCAGGAACTCATTTGCATATTAGGCCACACCCCCTGATGTCACCATTGTTTCACATAAGGGTTTTTGTAGAAAAAGCCTAGCGGGAATTCATTTGCATATTAGACCACACACCCTGACACCAAGCCAGCCGGAACTGTGTTCCTCTGCGTTCCTGCTCAAAAAAGCCCTGGATGTATGCATGATTTTGTAGTGAATTGGATAAGCATATGGAGCAGAAGTCCATCAGGAGCTTCCATCAGGGGCTATTAGCCATAGCGTATTGTTGGAACTCTCTGTCTGGGGCAGTGATGATCTGTATTCTTGGTGCTAGGGCTTGGGGGGGCAACAGTGGGAGGACTTCTGGTGTCCTGGCCCCACTGATGGACCTCCTGATGGCACCTGGGGTTTTGGCCACTGTGTGACACAGACTTTTGGACTGAATGGGCCATTGGTCTGATTCAACATGGCTTTTCTTATGTTCTTATGAATTAATTGAATATATTAATTAAGTGTATGGATTAAAGTTACATTAAGATAGTTTATAAATGCGAGTATTGTATACATTTTAATTAGTAATTGTGGTTGCAATAGTCTGAGTGTCAAGCACGGTAAAATTCGATTGATAATTGATTGTTTTAGGGTCCTCCATAACACTGGTCTGTGAAATGTCTCGGAGGTCTGTTAACTCTGTTATTCTTTCCCCAACCCCTTCTTGCTTTATTGCTTGCAAAGTAGAAGTAGAGAGAAACTAAACTAACTTGAGAAGAAGTAATCAGCACCTTCCCATACATTCCTGTTAGGGAGTGCGACACATCTGGAGAGAGCAAGGACAGAGTCCTGATAATGCCGTGAGAATGTAGACATTTATGATAGTTTATGTGTGAGAGCTATCCCTTGCCCCCACCTTTTGGAATCCTTTTGAAGTAAGCCTTAAAAATATTGTATCAATGTATCTGTAGCATCATTCTCAAGAATCTGTTACACTGAAAGTATCCTTATATCAATAAATGTAGTTTTGTATCAAGCTCGACTCGTCATTGAAACCGCATGCTTGACACTGAGGGCTTTGTTTCACTTTGCTCCATTTATCATTGCAATTCTCCCAGGATTTGGTAACCTCCAGGTGGGGCTTGAAGATCTCCTGGAATTACAACTGGCCTTCAAAAGACTCCCACATTGCATCGAAGGAAACACCATTTTCTAATGCTGCACGCTGTACTTAGAAATGAAGTCTTGTGCCCTTAAGAACATAAAAAAAGCCATGTTGGATCAGGCCAATGGGCCATCTGAATGAACTAGATCTTTCAAACTTCTAGTATGTCTGAAGCCAATGAAAGGAGGCATACTGCTCCCAGGAATATCAAGCAAAAGATGCCAATGTTTATAAAGGTGAGAAAAAGGGGTGTAGTTGAAGGCACAAGAGATTTTATTAGTAGTCCTCTTACAAAAGATCTACAAAAGTAGATTTAAAATCTAAAAATTTACAAAAGTAGTCCTCTTACAAAAGTCCTCTACAAAAGATCTTTACGATCCACACTGTAAGCCCTACCCACTGCAGATTGCACAATTAATCTAGAGTAGCCACGTGTCAAAAATGCATTCTGCGACTTTTTACAGTCCCTCATATAATCACTGTGTTTAGTGGAGTTCCTTTCTACGTGTAAAAATTGGCTGTATGGCAAACTCTCACACATGCATAAGAAGTACATAGATAAGCTCTTTGGGATCCTGAATAAATATGAATATAATGATGTTGATCCACACTGTACACAGCTCCATTACTTTTACGGGATCCGGCAATGCAGATATGGTTTCTTTTTTAGGCTGGTGTATTTACCACACCTGTAATTATACTCTGGCCATGCACCTATTTAGGAACCGTACAGATCGGAGTTCCGTTTTATATTTTCGATCCTTCCATCCACGACATTTGCTGGCCCCGGGTCATCCAGTGACGTTCCATGCTGTGATTCAAAACTGGGTCTTCCAGATATTGTCCAATGCTTATACCACACTAGCTCTCAAGGCTTTGAGATACCTTGGGCTTTGATATCATGGAAGAGGAAGAAAAGTTCTCTCTAGCCCCTTCTCAGTGTTGCATGTTTTGTAAACCTTTATTTCTCACCTTGCAATCAGTTGGGATTACCATGTTCTTTGCCTTTTTGAGGTGGGAGCAAAGAGGACTGCATCCAGTAATACAACTGGAACAACATCAAAGTTTAACATAATGGCCTTAGGCAATGGGCCTCCAATAGGGTTGCCAGGTCTCTGTTGGAAAATACCTGGAGACTTTGGGGGTGGATCCAGGAGTGGGTGGGCACTGGGGAGGGGCGGGGCCTCACTCAGCAGGAGACAATGCCCGAGTCCACCCTTCAAAGCAGCCACTCTCTCCAGGGGAGCTGATCTCTGCCAGCTGGAGGTCAGTTGTAAAAGCAGATCTCCAGGCCCCACCTGGAGGCTGGTAACCCTAGCCTCCAATTACCTTTTTGCTTGCTTATCTTCAGAGGCTGAAGTTCTCTTGAGGCACCTTCTTGGCCCACTCTGCCCTTGAACCAAGATGGCTTTTCTCTCCCTTTTCTCCTCAGAACTCCCTCTGTCTTCCCTCATGCCTCTCCTTTTCCCTTCAGGCCTGGAGATTTGAGAGCAGCACAGGGCCAGAGATTCCACCCTCCAAAAGCATCCGAATTCTCCAGGGCTACTGATCTCTGTAGTCTGGAGATGAGTTGTAATCCCAAGAGATCCCCAGACCCCACTTGGAGGGTGGCACCCCTAAATCCTGGGGACTCTTCTAGAGGGTGGAGTCTGTGACATTATGCCCCGCTGAGGTCCCTCGCCTCCCCAAACCCGGCCTCCTGCAGTCGCCACTCCCAAAACTCCAGTCATTTTCTCATCTGGACTTTATAGCCCTACAGACAGTGAAGTCCTCCAGAGACACCAAGGCCACAGACGTTTGTTGTGTTGAAAACATTTTATTGCATTTAGAAAGGGAAAGGGGAAAGAGAAATGGGAATAAAAAAAATTTCGCTGTTCCATTTCTGAATGATACAAAAATAGATAACACATGAAAAGCAAAGTATTTCTCTATATAAGTTAAGTTGCAACAAATTACTGTCTTTTGATCTGTTGATATAATCTCATTTTAACAATCAAAATTCTACTAATTCATAGTTTCATACTACTAACATTGCCTGTAAAGGACAAAGTTATACCAGAGTGTCTAACCAAGTATAGAAGGGTTTCCAAAGGATCTGTTTCTTGTACTGATCTCTCCTTTGGGGGAGAGGAAAGTTTGTCCAACTCAGCTGTTTCTAATACTTTTCCAATTGGATCTTGTTTCTAATGCTCTTGTGAGAGGCAGCCCTGGATGCTCAGAGGAACTTGGGGATGTGAAAATGCTATCATATATTTAAAATAGTTTCATAAATAGTCATATTTCTGGGCATGCAGGTGTTTGGGCTGGTCCACGGCATACAATTGGCCACTGGCTCTTTCAGTTGATGGGAAATGCGGCTCCGTGGCCAACACAGCATGAGTGACACTGATGAAATGCCAGAAACACAAACAAGTTTTAACAGCAGTTTGCTTCCCTTCAGGCCTTGACGTCTGTTTTCTCTGTTTGGTGGGTTACCCCAGCAGTGCCAGGTGGGAAACGTTCTACCCTAGTGAAACAATCCAGAGCCCATTGTGATGGAAACTCGGAACCTAGACTGCCTTTTCCGTTGGGTGGATACAGGTTCAACTGTCAACTGACTCTTGGACTAGCATCCATCTGCTGGGAAAATTGAGAGCTCAGTTTATTCAATTCTCCAGAGCAGCAATCAGTCATTGCCTTATCTGGACTTTGTAGCCCTACAGACAGGGAAATCCTTCTCTTCGATCCAGAGAAACCAGTGGTTGTAATGGTTGAGAAAATGGTAAGGAAGATTCTGACACTCTTTATCTGTGGGTTGAAAGGCTAAGGGAGAGGGTTGCCAGCCTCCAGTCTGGGCCTGGAGATCTCCTGCTTTTACAACTGATCTCCAGCAGGCAGAGATCAGCTCCCCTGGAGAAAATGGCTACTTTGAAGGTTGGACTCTTGGGCATTGTGCGATGCTGAAGCCCCTCCCCTCCCCAAACCCCACCTTCTCCTGGACCCAAAGTCTTCAGGTGTTTTCCAACACAGATCTGGTGAAGTGACTCAACTGTGGAGGAGGGAGGCATGCCCAGAAATTGCACTGGCATAGGTGAAAGGCCAGAGAGATTTGGCAGCCCAAAGGGACCAAATCCAAAATAGCTCAGCCTTGGGTGGTAAAAAATTCTTATAAACCAGTTACAAAATTAAATCTTATCTTATAAACCAATTACATAATTGGAGAGAAGCTATGTTCTACTGATCTGCTGTCTTACTGTGGATCATATTAGATATATCACAACAAATAAATTGTACAGTAAAAGTTAGTAATTTGGTGCCCTTTAAGTGTAATCAGTAGTCTGATTTTATAAAGAATGTTTTTTTAAAAGAAAAAGGCCACAAATGGCTCTGTCTTTATCTCCATACTTCCAACAGTTCACAAAAGGGCCTTTCTCTTCAAAAAGAGAACCATTTCCCTGAATTTGCATTGATGATTCTGATGATCTCTTCCAAGAAACATCATCTTCTGGGGAGGCATGAGGAGGACAGGGAGTTGTGAGGGGAGAAGTGCAGGGGGGGCTCCCTCTCCATTCTGCCTGGATCCAGCCCACCACCATGGGGCCTTTTGCCTAGCATTTCAATTGCTATTCCTACCAGACGTGGGGAAGAGAATGGGGAGGAATTGTTAGGAGATGGTCTCCCAATAGAACCCCTAGTAGCTCCAAGCCAATCAAGGCATCTCACCTGCTGGTGATTCTTTCTACATGCCTGGTAAGCCAGTGGCTGTCTTAACATCTGACCTTTCAAGGGTCCTCCTTGAAAAGAAAAGAGAAATGAATGAGCTAAAACAAACAAACGAAAGGAAATGTGCCTTCTTGTGATCAAGAAGCCAACTGTGATGCTTCTGAGAAGGGTCTTAAACCCCGCCTTCTCTGGACCCTTTGGCCTTGCAGCTGCAGCATCAGGAGGTGCGAGAGGAAGAGGTGGCCCTTCAGGGGAGCCTTCAGGAGGTGCTAGAAGGTGCCACAGAAGAGTCTTTGGTTTGTGACACCCAGGAGGAGTTTTGTCCTGTGCCGAGCGAGAGCCCGGAAGGAAACCTGGAGTGCTCAGCAAATGAGGTGAGTCTGGAAAGGAAAGACAGAAGCTGGACAGTTAATCAGAGGCACAGGTGGGCTTAGGGGAAATGTGCCTTCTTGTGATCAAGAAGCCAACTGTGATGCTTCTGAGAAGGGTCTTAAACCCAGTCTTCTCTGGACCCTTTGGTCTTGCAGCTGCAGCATCAGGAGGTGCGAGAGGAAGAGGTGGCCCTTCAGGGGAGCCTTCAGGATGTACTAGAAGGTGCCACAGAAGAGTCTTTGGTTTGTGACACCCAGGAGGAGCTTTGTCCTCTGCCGAGCGAGAGCCCGGAAGGAAACCTGGAGTGCTCAGCAAATGAGGTGAGTCTGGAAAGGAAAGACAGAAGCTGGACAGTTAATCAGAGGCATAGGTTGGCTATGGGGCTGGAATAATGAGAGAAGGCGCAGTTAGAGGTCAATGTCCAGAGAGGGAATGTGAGGGCCACCCAGCTGCCAAGAGATTTCCCTGGGAAGCTGGATCATGAGTGTCTGTTCCCGTTGTCACCTTGTCTCCTCTGAATGGGAGGAGCTCCCCAGCCCGTGGGCAGAGAAAGCTACTCCCCCTGAGGCCAGAGTGACAACTCCTGCCACAGAACCTGGGGCCCGGGGTCACCACTTGGGGGTAAATGGACTAGATGAAAAATAAAGGAGGTGAAATACGCATTCTTGCTTCTTCGTGGAGAAGCCAGCTGTGATGAGGGTCTTAAATTAAATCAAGAACCAAAAAAGGTAAGAAATAAACGTAGCAGAGGGCCAATAGTTAAAACCTCATATATACTTGTTATAATAAAAATACACATATTAATTAAAATTATATTAATTAATTAATTAATTATATATATATATATATATATATATATATATATATATATATATATATATATATATATATATAGGCCCATTGAAAGCCTTGTAACAAAATACGAATGACATATACACAATGATGATGATGATAATGATGATATTGGTTTTATATTCCACCCTCCACTCCGAATCTCAGAGTCTTAGAGCTGCTCACAATCTTCTTTCCCTTCCTCCCCCACAACAGACACCCTGTGAGGTGGGTGGGGCTGAGAGGGCTCTCACAGCAGCTGCCCTTTCAAGGACAGAGTCTCAGAGCGTCTCACAATCTCCTTTCCCTTCCTCCCCCACAACAGACACCCTGTGAGGTGGGTGGGGCTGAGCGGGCTTTCACAACAGCTGCCCTTTCAAGGACAGAGTCTCACAGTGGCCCACAATCTCCTTTCCCTTCGTCCCCCACAACAGACACCCTGTGAGGTGGGTGGGGCTGAGAGGGCTCTAAAAGCAGCTGCCCTTTCAAGGACAGAGTCTCACAGTGGCTTACAATCTCCTTTCCCTTCCTCCCCCACACAGACACCCTGTGAGGTGGGTGGGGCTGAGCGGGCTTTCACAGCAGCTGCCCTTTCGAGGACAGAGTCTCACAGTGGCCCACAATCTCCTTTCCCTTCCTCCCCCCCAACAGACACCCTGTGAGGTGGGTGGGGCTGAGAGGGCTCTAAAAGCAGCTGCCCTTTCAAGGACAGAGTCTCAGAGCAGCTCACAATCTTTTTTCCCTCACAATCTTTTTTTCTCACAATCTTTTTTTGGGATACGAGTTTAATAAAGTTGCAGAGATTTTTCTGTTAGGATTACAAATGGAAAAATTTCCAAAAGAAGACAGAACTTTAATCTGGTACTTGCTCTCAGCTGCTAGGACATTGTATGCGCAGTTGTGGAAGCAAGAAAAAATACCAGAGAAATGGGATTGGATTATAAATGTTATGTCATGGAGTGAAATGGACAAATTAACAAGAATATTAAAAGACTATGACTTAGAAGTTTTTAAGATGGAGTGGAAGAATTTCAGAAGATATGTAGAAAAAGTGTGGAAAATAAAAGGACATTGGACAATCTTTGATAATGATTAAGTTTTTAAAACAAGAATATAACTTTTGGTTTTTTAATAGTTAAGGGTACCTTTAATATTTGTGTTTTTTTAAGTAAATAACACTGGTGGGGGTCAAGTAACGGGGGGAGGGGTGGGGGAAAAGTAAGATATGGGGTAGATAAATTTTTCTTTTTTTAAGTTGTAAGATAAAGATATAGATCTGCTACCATACGTTACCAATAAAAATTGTTTATGCAAAAAAAACCCCACCAAGTTTGAGGTACAAATAGGCACATATTACAAAGAACTGTTACAAAGAACTAGCAAAGAATATAACAACATGTTGTCAAACGATTTCATAGCCAGAGTCCATTGGTTGTTGTAGAATTTCTGGGCGGTGTGGCCGTGGTTTTGGAATTTTGAGACATGATGTTTTGCCCGTGACTGTGACTGGCATCCTCAAAGGTGTAACCCAGAAAAAGAAAGCTCCCACAAGATAATGACTCAGCCCTACCCTACCTTCCTGAGTAGATACAAATTACCTGCCTACCAACTTCTTCTCAATTTGACGCAGAGAGAACTCCAGTTTTCGGGGTTACACCTCTGAGGATGCAAAACGTCGGGTCTCATAATGGCAAGACCATGGCCACACAGCCCGGGAAATCTACAACAACCATTATAACAATACTGGACCAAAAAAAGGAATTTTCCAAAGAGAGATCAGTAGGCACAAGACAGGAATGTTCAAGAGACCTCTCAGGAATAAATCATGCATCCAGTGCATATGCACGGGTGGTAAAAGATGTTACTGTTGTCTGTCTTCCAGTTCTGGTCCAGAAAGTAATGCTATATTCCATTATTCAGAGCCAAGACATCGACAGAAGGCAGCAAGAGGAACAGGAAGAAGAGGAAGCCTCTCAGGATAGTCGAAATGTTGTGGAGGAAGGGGCAGTAGACGACCCTTTGCTTTCTAGTTCCCCAGAGGAGTCTTCGCCTTCGCCAGATGAACAACACAAAGTACCCTTGGAGGTCATAGTAAATGTGGTAAGTCTTAAGAACATAAGAGAAGCCATATTGGATCAGGCCAAAAGTCCATCATTCCAACACTCTGTGTCACACAATGGCCAAAAAATCTAGGTGTCATCAGGAGGTCCATCAGTGGGGCCAGGACACCAGAAGCCCTCCCACTGCTGCATCCCCCCAAGCACCAAGAATACATAGCATCAATGCCCCAGACAGAGAGTTCCAACAAAACGCTGTGGCTAATAGCCACTGATGGACCTCTGCTGTTTATCCAACCACCTCTTGAAGCTGTCTACGCTTGCAGCTGCCACCACCTCCTGTAGCAGTGAATTCCATGTGTTCATCACCCTTTGGGTGAAATAGGACTTATCTTCAAAGGAGAGAGAGAAGCTGGACAGATAAACAGAAAAGCTAGTTTAATAAGGGGTCGGGAGGGGAGTGGGGTGAGAGAAGAATTCAGGCAATAATCCTCTCAGTCCTGGAGATCAATAAATGAGAAACTAGAACAAGCAGATGTCTTCTCTGCTCAGACTTGTTGGAGCTCTCCCAGATTATTCCTCAGAACGTGGGGTCTCTATGGCACCAGAGTTAAATCTTGTGTGTGCAAATCATGGTGCCCTACCACTGAGCTATGGGACCTTCCAGAAACATCTGGAGCTGCTTTATGCAGAGTCAGTCTCTAGGCCTGCCCAGCTTTAGTATTGCCAACTCTAACTGGCAGCGGCTCTGCAGACCTTCACAATGTCTGCTGTTGCCTGAAATTCTTTAAATAACCTGAGACCTGCTGCATGGAAGTCTTGGCCTCTGACCATGGAGAAATGGGCCCTGCTTCCTATCAAATGGTTGCTGGGAAACCAGGTCAGCTTATGGAGTTGCCTCATCTGGCTCAGCATTTTCCATTGGCTCTCCACCTGCAGGGCCAGCCCTCTCCATTAGGCATCCCTAGGCCACTACCTAGGGTGCCATCCAGGGGGGGGGTACTCGGCTGGGTCCTCCCCCCGCCCTCAGCGAGGGAAATGGGTGAGCACGGCACCTGCACCTCAGAGTGCATGTGCTGCCTGGCTACCGTCACTCAGCCCAGCCACCATCCCTTGTGAAAGCTTCCAGAAGCGATGGCGGACAGGCGGAACGATGGCGGCTGGGAGGCATATGTGCTTTGAAGCGCAGGCGCTAGGCCACACCGTTGCTGTGGTGCTCACCCTCACTGGGGGCGAGGGAGGAGGGGTGCAGGCTGTGGGGTGAGGGGTGGCAGGGTAGGACCTCGCCTTGGGTGCCAGACCCCCTGGAGATGGCCCTGATCCCCTCACAAAAAACATTCCTCTGTCACCTGAAGTGTTTTTTTTTGGTTTCAAATGGTGTTTCCCTTCCAGGTGACCTCTGTCTACAGCCAGGACAGTGATGGGCAGGTGACAGAGAGCCCCCAGACCCCCAGGCCAGAGTCTCCTGACGGTGACTACTTAGCACAAGAGAGCTGCTACCTCACAGACCGCGAAGACCTCCACCAGGACTCTGGTGCTTCCACGGGCTACTTCCCTTGCTACCTCACCTACAGCAATCTCCCCCCCTACCAGTCTGAGAGTGACGATGAACTTCCAGACCCCCCGGCCAGTCCTGAGGCCAGCCTCCAAGTTGAGGGCACTTTGCAGGACAAAGCCAGCGAGAAGGAAGGAGGAGTGGAAGGCAGCCCCAGAGGGGAAGAGGCCAAGGTGAAGAAGCCCCACTCTGGCAAAGGGTCCCGGCTGCCCAGCCCGCAAGGGGCTTTGGGAATGCACAGCGAGGGAGGTGCTAGAGGCAAACTCTAGAAAGTCTGAGGAATGGGGCCTGCTGGGAATACAGGGCCAGTGCAGAGAAGAATGCAAGATGCCTCCTGGTCACATCACACGGAAGGGTTCCAGTGCCAGACCTCTCAGGGAAGTTCTGGAGCAGGGCACAAAAATGTCGGCCCTCTTTTGTTGCTTGTGCCCAGTTCCAGAGATAGATTGCTCCTGTATGCAGGAGTTCTAAATAGTTCACTATTCCATGAATTTGTTGAATTCAGGAGGCCAGTTTTTCTGTTGGTACAGCCTCCCAGCAGAAAGGACCCACGTTGGGTTGCAAATTTAGTGCCTGGCAAAAAACACCTCAGAAAAGACCCAGTTTATGTCAAATGGGGCCAGCCTTTGTTTTTATTCCAAGGGATGCTCATTTTGTGTGGGATAGACGAAGTCTGGAAGATGTCAGCTATCATGTAAAAGAGATTCTAGTCCTCATTGTGCAGAAATTTACTTATTTATAGGGTTGCCAAGTCCAATTCAAGAAATATATGGGGACTTTGGGGGTGGAGCCAGGAGACCTTGGGGTGGAGCCAGGAGGCATTGGGGGCAGAGCCAGGAGCAAGGGTGTGACAAGCATAATTGAACTCCAAGGGAGTTCTGGTCATCACATGTAAAGGGACAGCACACCTTTTTAAATGCTTTCCTTCCATAGGAAATAATGAAAGCTAGGGGCACCTTATTTTGGGGCTCATAGAATTGGACCTCCTGGTCCAATCTTTTTGAAACTTGGGGGGGTATTTTGAGGAGAGGCACTAGATGCTATTCTGAAAATGTGGTGCCTCTAACACAAAAAACAGCCCCCCCAGAGCCCCCGATATATCCAGATCAATTCTCCATTATACCCTATGAGAATCGATCTCCACATAGGGAATAATGAAGTGCCTAGCAGACATTTCCCTCCCCCTCCCTGTTTCTGGGGACTCCGAAGTGAGGGACTGGCCTCTTTACTCACGAGTTGCTGCCAACTTCTTCAAAGTAACACAGACACCCCATCCCAAGAGGAAGCCTTTCTGAGCGGAGACTGAAGCCTCTGGAGGGGGAAAGGCACATGGGGGCTGTGGGGCTGGGGCTTCCCCCCCCTGCTGGCCAGCTGAGTGGGGGGGGGGAAGGAGCCTAGGAAAGCGGGAGAACCTCCCCCCCGCTGGGACCTGGGGATTGGCAAGCCTACTTATTTATTATATTAGGCTTTTATACTAACCTCCCCGCAAGCTTGTTAGAAAACATCCTTAAAGTGGCATAGCTGGTCAGTGTGGAAGTACAAGGCCACATCTTTTTAGCCTGGGTGAAGGAATATTGTAGAGCTGCAAATTAATGCCTTTACGTAAATGCTGCCTTTGCAGTCCCAGAGTCCATAGAGTATGAGCATCAAAGTGTGACCTGTAAGGGACAAAGCAATGGGCAAAACCAAAACCGGCCACTGCTGCAGTCAGCACAGCCCCCCCCCCCCTTCAAGCAGCTGCTTGCTAGAACTCCAGTTCCAAGAATCCCTCCGTTCAGAGCCCTGGCTGTGAGAATGACTTCTCTTCTTCCTGCAGAGTCCGGCAGTGGCCAAGACAGGAGAGCCAACCCCGTCGGCTCCCAGCTGCCCGTCCGCCGCACCCACGTCCCGCCGGAGCGTCACCAACTTTTTTCAGTGGGTCCGCAACGTCTTTAGCCGGTCTTCCCTAAGGAGTCAACAGCGCAGCCCAGCTGCAAGAGGCGAAAGGCAGCGCAAAAATATCGGCACGCGGCTGCGAGGCTGGATCAGGAAGCACCGGGGGCGAGTGCACCCCGACAACTGCTGAGGCGCAGACAGGTCACGAGCGCTCAAACTTTGTGAACAAGGACTTCCTGCTGCTTTTAAACTGTTTACTCATCATGGTTACTGCTAGTATTAGATATAATAAGGCTTGCTGAAGCATTAGTTATAGTAAGGCTTGCTGAAGCATTAGTTATAGTAAGGCTTGCTGAAGCATTAGTTATAGTAAGGCTTGCTGAAGCATTAGTTATGGTAAGGCTTGCTGAAGCATTAGTTATAGTAAGGCTTGCTGAAGCATTAGTTATAGTAAGGCTTGCTGAAGCATTAGTTATGGTAAGGCTTCCTGAAGCATTAGTTATAGTAAGGCTTGCTGAAGCATTAGTTATGGTAAGGCTTGCTGAAGCATTAGTTATAGTAAGGCTTGCTGAAGCATTAGTTATGGTAAGGCTTGCTGAAGCATTAGTTATGGTAAGGCTTGCTGAAGCATTAGTTATAGTAAGGCTTGCTGAAGCATTAGTTATGGTAAGGCTTCCTGAAGCATTAGTTATAGTAAGGCTTGCTGAAGCATTAGTTATAGTAAGGCTTGCTGAAGCATTAGTTATGGTAAGGCTTGCTGAAGCATTAGTTATAGTAAGGCTTGCTGAAGCATTAGTTATGGTAAGGCTTCCTGAAGCATTAGTTATAGTAAGGCTTGCTGAAGCATTAGTTATAGTAAGGCTTGCTGAAGCATTAGTTATGGTAAGGCTTGCTGAAGCATTAGTTATAGTAAGGCTTGCTGAAGCATTAGTTATGGTAAGGCTTGCTGAAGCATTAGTTATGGTAAGGCTTGCTGAAGCATTAGTTATAGTAAGGCTTGCTGAAGCATTAGTTATGGTAAGGCTTGCTGAAGCATTAGTTATAGTAAGGCTTGCTGAAGCATTAGTTATAGTAAGGCTTGCTGAAGCATTAGTTATAGTAAGGCTTGCTGAAGCATTAGTTATGGTAAGGCTTGCTGAAGCATTAGTTATAGTAAGGCTTGCTGAAGCATTAGTTATGGTAAGGCTTGCTGAAGCATTAGTTATAGTAAGGCTTGCTGAAGCATTAGATATAATAAGGCTTGCTGAAGCATTAGTTATGGTAAGGCTTGCTGAAGCATTAGTTATGGTAAGGCTTGCTGAAGCATTAGTTATGGTAAGGCTTGCTGAAGCATTAGTTATGGTAAGGCTTGCTGAAGCATTAGTTATAGTAAGGCTTGCTGAAGCATTAGTTATGGTAAGGCTTGCTGAAGCATTAGTTATGGTAAGGCTTGCTGAAGCATTAGTTATGGTAAGGCTTGCTGAAGCATTAGTTATGGTAAGGCTTGCTGAAGCATTAGTTATGGTAAGGCTTGCTGAAGCATTAGTTATGGTAAGGCTTGCTGAAGCATTAGTTATAGTAAGGCTTGCTGAAGCATTAGTTATGGTAAGGCTTGCTGAAGCATTAGTTATAGTAAGGCTTGCTGAAGCATTAGTTATAGTAAGGCTTGCTGAAGCATTAGTTATGGTAAGGCTTTCTGAAGTATTAGTTATGGTAAGGCTTGCTGAAGCATTAGTTATAGTAAGGCTTGCTGAAGCATTAGTTATGGTAAGGCTTGCTGAAGCATTAGTTATAGTAAGGCTTGCTGAAGCATTAGTTATGGTAAGGCTTTCTGAAGTATTAGTTATGGTAAGGCTTGCTGAAGCATTCGATATAATAAGGCTTGCTGAAGCATTAGTTATAGTAAGGCTTGGTGAAGTATTAGTTATGGAAAGGCTTGCTGAAGCATTAGTTATGGTAAGGCTTGCTGGAGCATTAATTATAGTAAGGCTTGCTGAAGTAATAGTTATGGTAAGGCTTGCTGAAGCATTAGTTATGGTAAGGCTTGCTGGAGCATTAGTTATAGTAAGGCTTGCTGAAGTAATAGTTATGGTAAGGCTTGCTGAAGCATTAGTTATAGTAAGGCTTGCTGAAGCATTAGTTATGGTAAGGCTTGCTGAAGCATTAGTTATAGTAAGGCTTGCTGAAGCATTAGTTATGGTAAGGCTTGCTGAAGCATTAGTTATAGTAAGGCTTGCTGAAGTAATAGTTATGGAAAGGCTTGCTGAAGCATTAGTTATGGTAAGGCTTGCTGGAGCATTAGTTATAGTAAGGCTTGCTGAAGTAATAGTTATGGTAAGGCTTGCTGAAGCATTAGATATAATAAGGCTTGCTGAAGCATTAGATATAATAAGGCTTGCTGAAGCATTAGTTATAGTAAGGCTTGCTGAAGCATTAGTTATGGTAAGGCTTGCTGAAGCATTAGTTATAGTAAGGCTTGCTGAAGTATTAGTTATGGTAAGGCTGAATCCCACCACTGCACACACCCCTGTTGTAGCCAATTCTCCTGGAGCTTGCAGTAAGCCCTGTAAAAAGAGCCCTGTAAGAGCCCTGTAAGCTCTTGGAGATGTAGCATAATGTGCAAAGGAGTTCCACTTTGGTGTAGCAGTTAAGTGTGTGGACTCTTATCTGGGAGAACCGGGTTTGATTCCCCACTCCTCCACTTGCAGCTGCTGGAATGGTCTTGGGTCAGCCATAGCTTTCGTAGGAGCTGTCCTTGAAAAGACAGTTTCTGTTAAAGCTCTCTCAGTCCCACCCACCTCACAGGGTGTCTGTTGTTGGGGGGAAGGTAAAGGAGATTGTGACCACTCTGAGATGCAGAGTGGAGGGCAGGGTATAAATCCAATATCATAATCTTCTTCTTCTACTACTACTACAAAAGAAGCCCTACTGCCCAGCATGGATTCTTTTTTGTGGGGCAGGGGGAGAGGGTTGCCATCAAGTCACAGCTGAATCCCCCCCCCCCCAAAAAAATTCTGTTTTTATTTTAATTGTAGGTGACCTTGTCGGGATTTCAAGGCAAGAGAGGTGGTTTGTCATTTCTTGGCCTCTTCATCACAACCCTGGACTTCCTTGGGGGCCTCCCATCCTAATATTGACCCCCTGCTTAGCTTCTTCGATCTGACAAGACCAGGCCTGCCGGGGCATCCAGGTCAGGACAACATGGACGTTAGCCGATATCTATTACGGATCGGGTACCAGGGTCCCGCCCAGCCTTCTCTGGAGACCTTGCGCCGTCTCCACCGTTGCCATCTCCTCTCCGTGCCCTTTGGGAGCCTGAGCATCCACTGTGGGGAGCCAATCTCCTTGGCGTTGCCCCTTCTCTACGACAAGATTGTCTGGTGCCACCGGGACGGTTTCTGTTACGAGCTGAACGGGCTTTTCTTGTGGCTGCTGCAGACACTGGGATTTGACACCAAAGCAGTGTCCGGTCATGTCCGGAACCCTTTCACGGGGCACTATGGCCCCCCTATGCACCATATGGTGATTTTGGTCCAGTTGGATGGACGCTCCTTCCTCTGCGATGTCGGTTTTGGGGAAGCCTTTCTAGAGCCACTGGAGTTGAAGCCGGACTCAGAGCAAGTCCAAGATGGAGGCATCTTCTGGCTCGGCAATAAGGGGGGAGTTTGGGTCTTGGATCGCCGGTAAGTTCCTGGCAAGGAAGGGAGACCTTTGTATCAATTCACCCTTGAGGAGAAGAAGCTGGAGGATTTTGCTGACATGTGCCTTTATCACCAGACTTCGCCCAGTTCTATCTTCCCCTGCAAATCCTTCTGTTCCTTGCATCAGGAAGACGGTGGGCGCCTTACTTATATGGGATGGCGTCTCATCTCCACAATGGGGGAGAAACGTACGGAGACCCCACTGCAAAGCTCTGAGATCCCAGCCGTCCTGCGTGAGAAATTTGGGATTCAGTTGGAGAGGGACTTCGAGCCAAAGGATGAAAAGATCATGCCACCTCCTGAAGAAGACTGAGAAAGTAGAAGGGAAACGGGTCTCCGATTTGGACAGCAGGCTAGAAACTGGATTATACATCATCTCTTTGCACACACGTTTCAGTCTCTGTCAGAACTGATGTCATATCACAGGATGTTCCAGAGCCTGGCATGAGGAGGCCGGGGTTTCAGTTCTGAATATTCCCTTGTCTTCGAGGCATCCGATGTGATATTTTGGAAAGATACCATTGCAGCAGTCTGTTTGAAAAAAAAAATGCTGGTCCTTTACAAAAGCAATTTGATCATTTTTCTAGTGCGGTTTACAGTTTTTTCGAGTTGCACTTAAAGGCCTCGATATAATCTTAAGGACCACAACATGTGAACTTGAATGCATATTGTTAATGAGCGTATGGAAAATTTATTGTGTAAAATTCATTGAATGATTATACAGGTGACTGCAAATAATATGTTTCTATTATTAGACACGTGGTGTAGTTTCTTTTTGTTTCTCCTTTGTTCATTATCATCCCATTCCCTATTTGTGGTGTGTTTAAAGAAAAGCCTGTGCAAGCAGAAAACCAGCAGACCAAGGGGACAGATCTGCTAAAGTCATGATTAAAAAGTGAGTGCAGCTGTGGGTAACAAGTCCCAGGGCTTTTTTTTTTGTAGCAGGAATTTCTTTGTATATTAAGCCACAGGCCCCTGATGTAGCCAGTCCTCCAAGAGCTTTCAGTAGGTCCTGTACTAAGAGCCCTGTAAGCTCCTGGAGGATTGGCTACATCAGGGGTGTGTGGCCTAATATGCAAAGGAGCTCCTGCTAGAATTCCCCCCCTGCTAACAACAAACTTCTTTATTGAAAGAACCAAACTGGAAAGCAATCAGGCAAAACAAGCAATATACATAGTTGGGGAAGGACACACCTCTTTTAGTCGGCTGGAATCTGCCCGATTGGTCTCTCCAGGATCCTTCATTTACATGTACATTGATACACGCCTTGTGTCCCAATTGGCCAGTTCAGACAGAATGGCCAATCGGAATGTAGGCATTTGGATCCTGGAGGGTAGAACCATGCTTCAGTTACTAACACTATGAATAGTATATGAGCAAGAACACAGAACAGCACATAATAGTCTTGCTAGTTTTCTATCTGCAGGAAGTTTGGGCATGGGCAAGCATTCTAAAACACGATCTCCAATCTAATCACGCAGACCACTCTACCTGCATGTGTGAACGAGGCCTCCTCGTGCCTCTGCACTGGGTTTAATGAGCTCCTCTCCATGCAGAGATGCAGCAGCCTTATCTGTCCACAGTGCAGGCAGGCTCACAGGAACTCATGCAGATCTGCAACAGGTAGACTCCAAGGGCAGATTGCTCTTATTTTTAAAACAAGCTTTAGGCAAGAGGTAAGAATGAAGCACGAATCCAATTTTAACTCAGAAGCAAGCCTGCATCAGCTACCAGCTGTTAGGGAAACAGCAGGTTCAAAGAACAACAGATGTGTACCAGTCACAGAGGAGCTGCAGGGAGAGCATTGATAGCCACCCTCTGCCACGTGAAGCAGGCAGATAAAGAAGTCCCTGTTCTCGAAAGAAGGGGCGGGGAGAGAGCAGAGCTCCTTCAGGCGCCCGGTAGGGATTCCTTTGCACGTTACAGGAGGCCTGGCTATAGGTGAGGGGTGTTCATACTGACTTTTAAAGGGTTGAGGGAGGAGCCAAAGGCGGGGCTCGTTGAAACAGGAGAAGCCCACACCATGGGTTGCAAACAAGCCTTTTTGACTTGCATGTAAAGCAGGGATTTCGGTGGTGTGCAACAACCAGGAGTAAGAGCTGGGAAGAGTGGGGCTGGGAGGGGGATCGGTGGGGGGGGGGATGAAAAAGCAGGGAGGACTTAAGGTGACCACATTTCTTTCTTTCGAAGGCTCCTGAACTTCTAAGTCCTGCAAGACAGGTAGGAATTCATGATTTTTTCATCCCTGCAGGGCAGACACACACCTCCTTATTTTTGTCTGTCTTGCAGCTATTACAGGTTCATGCGCTCTGCGGAGTTGTTCAGGGTGGTGAGAACCAGGGAGGACTGTGAGGCACTCCAGAGGGATCCGTCAAGGCTGGGCGAATGGGTGTCAACATGGCAAAGGAGGTTCAATGTGGGCAAGTGCAAAGTAATAAATACACAGTGGGGCCAAAAATCCTAACTATAAATATACATGGATGGGGTCTGAACTGGCAGTAACTGTAGATAACTCCCTTGGAAACGGTCCAATTTAGAAGCAGCTCTTGAAGCACCAGTCCGAGCTGCTTCTAATCTCGCGTCGCCCTGGTTCTTAGCCAGTTTGGTGTAGTGGTTAAGTGCGTGGACTCTTACCTGGGAGAACCGGGTTTGATTCCCCACTCCTCCACTTGCACCTGCTGGAATGGCCTTGCAGGAGTTGTCCTTGAATGCGCAGATTCTGTGAAAGCCCTCTCACCCCCACCCACCTCACAAGGTGTCTGTTGTGGGGGAAGAAAATAAAGGAGATTGTAAAACGCTCTGAGCCTCTGATTCAGAGAGTAGGGCAGCGTATTAATCCCACTTAAAGCTGTGATGAGCAATGTTGTAAGTGCCAGAAGCTGATCCAGCTGCTCTTCTTGTCACAGTGGTGGTAGGAAGTCCAGTTGAATCACATAGAGTAACCTCATAGGGTTTTCCAGGGCTTTTTTTTTTTTTTGCAGCAGGAGCTCCTTTGCATATTAGGCCACATACCCTTGATGTAGCCGATCCTCTAAGAGCTTACAGGACTCTTAGTACAGGGCCTGCTGTAAGCTCTTGGAGGATTGGCTACATCAGGGGTGTGTGGCCTAATAGGCAAAGAAGTTGCAGCTACAAAAAAAGCCCTGCGGTTTTCAAGACAGGAGAAGTGGTTGGCCATTGCTGCATGTGTGCGGAAATCCTGGACATCCACCGGCCAGGATCGACAACTGCATAGATTCTGAGATTGGTGAAATCAGGACATCCCAATCAGGGCTTTTTGGATTACAACTAGAAAAATTCTAGAACAAAGTGTGAGTCCAGTAGCACTTTTCAGACCAACAAAGTTTTATTCGCGGTATGAGCTTTTGTGTGCAAGCACATTTCTTCAAGTACAAACAATGGAATAAAACCTCCTCAGGTCCTTCTTACAGGAGAAGGGGGGGGGGGGGAGCAGATATTAGGAAGCTCTACTCATAGCCAAGATGCATAAGTTGAGCTGAAATAGGATCAGGTGACGGATAAAATCAACAAATGGCAGCAAATCTGCACGTGTATGCGACAAAATAGTGCTTCGGCCCTGGTGTCATTTTGGGCTGGAAGCAGCCAGCAAAGCCTGAGATGATTTTAAAGAAGTGTCTCGATAAAATGACAGTTTGACAACCTCTTCAGCGCAGCTGCCTGAACATAAGAGAAGCCATGTTTTTTTATTCTTTCACATTTATATTTTTTATTATATTCACATCCAAATAATTCATAGAAAACACTGCATAACAATCCAAATACCAATACCCCACACACACAAAACGATACATACAATACACAAAATACATGAGAAGCCATGTTGGATCAGGCCAATGGCCCATCCAGTCCAACACTCTGTGTCACACAGTGGCCAAAACAAGCAAGTGCCATCAGGAGGTCCACCAGTGGGGATAGAAGCCCTCTCACTGTATTTCTCTTCAAAGAGAACTGTATTACCGTTTTCGCACACAGCTTACCTCGCAGTCACAATCCTGTTCCCTCCGCAGCGTCTGTCAGATTTCCCACCATCTGCGCCGGAGTTACAGGAAGTGCCGCAGCTTTTGCGTAGCAAACGTTAACTGGGTTTTAGCAGTTTACGTTTGCTACACAAAAGCTGCGACACTTCCTGTAACTTCGGCGCAGATGGTGGGAAATCCAACCAGACACTGCGGAGGGAACAGGATTGTGATTGCGAGGTAAGCTGTGTGCGAAAACGGTCCAATTCTTTTCAAAGCCAGGATTCCTCAAGGAAACATAGCCATACAGTTCTCACATTTTCTCTGCCTTATTCATGGGTAATTCATTTCATTCACTTATTGGACCATTAAATCAAACATTAGTGAAATCCCAGTTGTTACATTTTAATTCATGGCAGGAGAACTGACTTGGGAAGGTTCCTTCTCAATTTTATATCCTATCTAAAACAGACCAACACAATCAGAGAGAATGACATATCCTCTCCAGCAGAGGGCAGCACACACAAACATATCCATTATACTTTATGCTCAGTAAAAGGTGTTACTGGACTCTACTATTTTACAGTGACAGACTAGCATGGCTAACTCCTTTGGATCCAGGGCCTTTTCTGAGCAGGAACGCAGTTTCGGCTGGCTTGGCATCAGGGGGTGTGGCCTAATGTGCAAATGAGTTCCTGCTGGGCTTTTTCTGCAAAAATGCCCTGTGTGAAACAATGTTGCTGTTGCAAACTCCTTCATTTCCAGCAGCAGTGCATAGGGCAGTCTCCATGCGGAAACACCCTACAACAGCTACAGGAATTATCTATACATTTAAGCTAGTTTCATGGACAGCGCCTGTCCCAACACCGGATTCAATCCATTTTTTGTGAAGCTGCCAAGAGTTATTTAAACTTCCCCAGTCTTTCAGAAAAGAATAGGCCAAAGGTTAACTGGTTTGCTAACTGGCGTACACTCAGGACATGTATATCTGGCTGCTGCACAATCAACACAACACTTTGAGAGAGACAGACAGACAGACAGACAGAGACAGAGAATTCAACATTTCATTGCTGTTTTGTGTGATTGGTCCTATATCCTCTTTGATTTGCTCAGCCAGAGACTCCTAGGGGTTAAGATGCCATCATAAAGTCAAAGGCAAAGCTATTGGATAGGCTCTTTGCAGTGCCCAGGGGTCACGTGACAGGACTCATTTCCTCTTTTGCTCTCCCTTTCATTTCCTATAGTGAAACCGAGGACTTTGGTCTAACCCAACCAGCGTGAGGAACTCCAGAAATTCCAGCGGAGTCATTCTCTTTGAACTGAGCCAGCCAGGATGGCAGGAGGAGACGGGAGTCAAGATTCCTGGGTTCTTGGACTGGAAATACGGTTGGCTGAGCTGTCAACTATGAATTAGAGATCCCTGAGCCAGAAGACTTGTTGGAGAAGAAAATCAGGTCTGATGAGCTGTCAGTGGAGGGAGCATAAAGTAGATTCCTGACTCCTGTCGCTTCTGCATCCTGCTCAGCAGAGCTTTTTTTTTTTTTTGTAGCAGGAACTCCTTTGCATATTTAGGCCACACACCCCTGTTGTAGCCAATTCTCCTGGAGCTTACAGTAAGCCCTGTAAGAAGAGCCCTGTAAGCTCTTGGAGGATTGGCTACATCAGGGAGATGTAGCGTAATATGCAAAGGAGTTCGTCTTTGGTGTAGCAGTTAAGTGTGTGGACTCTTATCTGGGAGAACTGGGTTTAATTCCCCACACCTCCACTTGCAGCTGCTGGAATGGCCTTGGGTCAGCCATAGCTTTCGTAGGAGCTGTCCTTGAAAGGGCAGTTTGTGTTAAAGCTCTCTCAGCCCCACCCACCTCACAGGGTGTCTGTTGTTGGGGGGAAGGTAAAGGAGATTGTGACCACTCTGAGATGCAGAGGGGGGGGGGAGAGGGTTGCCATCAAGTCACAGCTGAATCCCCCCCCCAAAAAAAGTTTTTATTTTCATTGTAGGTGACCTTGTCGGGATTTCAAGGCAAGAGAGGTGGTTTGTCATTTCTTGGCCTCTTCATCACAACCCTGGACTTCCTTTGGGGCCTCCCATCCTAATATTGACCCCATCTGACCCTGCTTAGCTTCTGCGATCTGACAAGACCAGGCCTGCCGGGGAACCCAGGTCAGGACAACATGGACGTTAGCCAATATCTATTACGGATCGGGTACAAGGGTCCCGCCCAGCCTTCTCTGGAGACCTTGCGCCGTCTCCACCATTGCCATCTCCTCTCCGTGCCCTTTGGGAGCCTGAGCATCCACTGTGGGGAGCCAATCTCCTTGACGTTGCCCCTTCTCTACGACAAGATTGTCCGGTGCCACCGGGACGGTTTCTGTTACGAGCTGAACGGGCTTTTCTTGTGGCTGCTGCAGACGCTGGGATTTGACACCAAAGCAGTGTCCGGTCGCGTTCGGAACCGTTTCACGGGACACTACGGCCCCCCTCTGGACCATATGGTGATTTTGGTCCAGTTGGATGGACGCTCGTTCCTCTGTGATGTCGGTTTTGGGGAAGCCTTTCTAGAGCCACTGGAGTTGAAGCCGGACTCGGAACAAGTCCAAGATGGGGGCATCTTCTGGCTCGGCAACAAGGGGGGAGTTTGGGTCTTGGAGCGCCGGGAAGTTCCTGGCAAGGACGGGAGACCTTTGTATCAATTCACCCTTGAGGAGAAGAAGTTGGAGGATTTTGCTGACATGTGCCTTTATCACCAGACTTCGCCCAGTTCTATCTTCCCCTGCAAATCCTTCTGTTCCTTGCATCAGGAAGACGGTGGGCGCCTTACCTATATGGGATGGCGTCTCATCTCCACAATGGGGGAGAAACGTACGGAGACCCCACTGCAAAGCTCTGAGATCCCAGCCGTCCTACGTGAGAAATTTGGGATTCAGTTGGAGAGGGACTTCGAGCCAAAGGACGAAAAGATCATGCCACCTCCTGAAGAAGGATGAGAAGGTAGAAGGGAAACGGGTCTCCGATTTGGACAGCAGGCTAGAAACTGGATTATACATCATCTCTTTGCACACAGGTTTCAGTCTCTGTCAGAACTGATGTCATATCACAGGATGTTCCAGAACATTCTAACTTCAGAAAGGGGAGGGGCAGTCAATTCTGATGTTCCAGGCATAGAAAAAAAAATGATTCCCACATGGTGCTTTGTCTTCCTACAGCAAGGTGGAGCTGCCCCCAGGTTGTTTTAATCAAGAAGCAAGTAGGGAAAGATTTGAGGATGGAGTGTGTGGAAGGCAGGGTTTGGGGAGGGGAGTGGAGTATAACACCATACACTCCACCCTCCCAAGTACGGTTGCCATGTGACTGCTGCGGATGGGAGATCTCCTACCGCCCATTGGCTCTTGCCTTCTGTCACTCCAAGTGGCCAGCAGAAGAAAGAAAAAAAAATCACCACTGGCAATGGAGTGGCATCATGTCCAAGAAAACCTGAACATGATACCAGTCCCATCCAGGAATTGCTGGAAATTCTATAGTTTTGCCATAGAGATTCTGGAAATTCCTAGAGAGGTGGCACCATGCTGTCGCTGCAGGCCACCTCCCATTTCTCCACCTGGTTGTCCTACTACGCCTGGCCCCCTGACTTCCAAAGCAGCCAGTTTCTCTAGAAGAACTAATTTTTGTAGTCTGGAGATCCACTGTAATTCTGGGAAGTCTCCAGGCCCCATCAGGAAGCTGGCCATCCTGTCTGTGACAATCGAGGAATTTCCCCCAATCTCTATGGTATTTACGATAGAGATTGGGGAAATTCCTACAGGGTTGTGACATTACTTCCAAGTAGGCTTCCCAACCCCCAGGTCCCAGCGGGGGATCCCCCGTTTTGACAGGCTTCTCCCCGCCCCCAGCCAGCTGGCCGGCGGGGGAAGCCCCACCCCCACAGTCATCCTGTAGTTTTAGAGCTCCGGCAGGTTTAGAAACCTGCAAACAGTTTTTAAAATGTGTACCTTTAAGGCTGAGCAGGCAGCAGGAAACAGGAAACAGGAAGGGCTTCATGGGAAAGGATCAGTAAGTTTCCTCAGAGAACGGCCCCTCCCTTTCTTTTGCTTTCGTTTTCAGAGCAAGCAGGAATATTCTGCAGGAACAAGATCTAGTAAGTATCTGTGTGTGAGAGAGAGGGAGGTGGCAGGGGATTCCAAGGTTTGGAGGCCCTCCCCCCGCTTTAGAAAGCGTGGGGGGGGGAGGGAAATGTCTACTGGGCACTCTATTATTCCCTATGAAGAACGATTCCCATAGGGAATAATGGGGAATTGATCCGTGGGTATTGGGGGCTCTGGGGGGGCTGTTTTTTGAGGTAGAGGAACCAATTTTTTAGTATAGCATCTAGTTCCTCTCCCCAAAATACTCCCCAAGTTTCAAAACGATTGGACCAGGGGGTCTAATTCTATGAGCCCCAAAATATGGTGCCCCTATCCCTCATTATTTCCTATGGAAGAAAGGCATTTGAAAAGGTGTGCTGTCCCTTTAAATGTGATGGCCAGAACTCCCTTGGAGTTCAATTATACTTGTCACACCCTTGTCCCAGGCTCCACCCCCAATGTCTCCTGGCTCCACCCCCAAAGTCTCCTGGCTCCGCCCCCAAAGTCCTCAGATATTTCTTGAATTGGACTTGGCAACCCTACTTCCAAGTGTTCATCTGCAAGCGATGTCACAGTGACCCAGGTGCTCCCGCCAAGCCCCACCCCTCCAAAGCTCCCAGGATTGGCAGCTGCGAGCCTGGCATGGCATGAGGAGGCCGGGGTTTCAGTTCTGAATATTCCCTGGTCTTCGAGGCATCCGATGTGACATTTTGGAAAGATACCATTGCAGCAGTCTGTTTGAAAAAAAAAATGCTGGTCCTTTACAAAAGCAATTTGATCATTTTTCTAGTGCGGTTTACAGTTTTTTCGAGTTGCACTTAAAGGCCTCGATATAATCTTAAGGACCACAACATGTGAACTTGAATGCATATTGTTAATGAGCGTATGGAAAATTTATTGTGTAAAATTCATTGAATGATTATACAGGTGACTGCAAATAATATGTTTCTATTATTAGACACGTGGTGTAGTTTCTTTTTGTTTCTCCTTTGTTCATTATCATCCCATTCCCTATTTGTGGTGTGTTTAAACAAAAGCCTGCGAAAGCAGAAAACCAGCAGCCCAAGGGGACAGATCTGCTAAAGTCATAATTAAAAAGTGAGTGCAGCTGTGGGTAACAAGTCCCAGGGCTTTTTTTTTTTGTAGCAGGAATTTCTTTGTATATTAAGCCACAGGCCCCTGATGTAGCCAGTCCTCCAGTCCTCCAAGAGCTTTCAGTAGGTCCTGTACTAAGAGCCCTGTAAGCTCCTGGAGGATTGGCTACATTAGGGGTGTGTGGCCTAATATGCAAAGGAGCTCCTGCTAGAATTCCAACCCTGCTAACAACAAACTTCTTTATTGAAAGAACCAAACTGGAAAGCAATCAGGCAAAACAGGCAATATACATAGTTGGGGAAGGACACACCTCTTTTAGTCGGCTGGAATCTGCCCAATTGGTCTCTCCAGGATCCTTCATTTACATGTACATTGATACACGCCTTGTGTCCCGATTGGCCAGTTCAGACAGAATGGCCAATCGGAACGTAGGCATTTGGATCCTGGAGGGTAGAACCATGCTTCAGTTACTAACACTATGAACAGTATATGAGCAAGAACACAGAACAGCACATAATAGTCTTGCTAGTTTTCTATCTGCAGGAAGTTTGGGCATGGGCAAGCATTCTAAAACACGATCTCCAATCTAATCACGCAGACCACTCTACCTGCATGTGTGAATGAGGCCTCCTCGTGCCTCTGCACTGGTTTTAATGAGCTCCTCTCCATGCAGAGATGCAGCAGCCTTACCTGTCCACAGTGGAGGCAGGCTCACAGGAACTCATGCAGATCTGCAACAGGTAGACTCCAAGGGCAGATTGCTCTTATTCTTTAAAAAAAGCCTTGGGCAAGAGGTAAGAATGAAGCACGAATCCAATTTTAACTCAGAAGCAAGCCTGCATCAGCTACCAGCTGTTAGGGAAACAGCAGGTTCAAAGAACAACAGATGTGCAACAGTCACAGAGGAGCTGCATGGAGAGCATTGATAGCCACCCTCTGCCACGTGAAGCAGGCAGATAAAGCAGTCCCTGTTCTCGAAAGAAGGGGCGGGGAGAGAGCAGAGCTCCTTCAGGCGCCCGGTAGGGATTCCTTTGCACGTTACAGGAGGCCTGGCTATAGGTGAGGGGTGTTCATACTGACTTTTAAAGGGTTGAGGGAGGAGCCAAAGGCGGGGCTAGTTGAAACAGGAGAAGCCCACACCATGGGTTGTAAACAAGCCTTTTTGACTTGCATGTAAAGCAGGGATTTCGGTGGTGTGCAACAACCAGGAGTAAGAGCTGCGAAGAGTGGGCTGGGAGGGGGATCGGGGGGGGGGGGGGATGAAAAAGCAGGGAAGACCTAAGGTGACCACATTTCTTTCTTTTGAAGGCTCCTGAACTTCTAAGTCCTGCAAGACAGGTAGGAATTCATGATTTTTTTCATCCCTGCAGGGCAGACACACACCTCCTTATTTTTGTCTGTCTTGCAGCTATTACAGGTTCATGCGCTCTGCGAAGTTGTTCAGGGTGGTGAGAACCAGGGAGGACTGTGAGGCACTCCAGAGGGATCCGTCAAGGCTGGGTGAATGGGTGTCAACATGGCAAAGGAGGTTCAATGTGGGCAAGTGCAAAGTAATAAATACACAGTGGGGCCAAAAATCCTAACTATAAATATACATGGATGGGGTCTGAACTGGCAGTAACTGTAGATAACTCCCTTGAAAACGGTCCGAATTAGAAGCAGCTCTTGACAGACCAGTCCGAGCTGCTTCTAATCTCGCGTCGCCCTGGTTCTTAGCCAGTTTGGTGTAGTGGTTAAGTGCATCGACTCTTACCTGGGAGAACCGGGTTTGATTCCCCACTCCTCCACTTGCACCTGCTGGAATGGCCTTGCATTAGTTGTCCTTGAATGGGCAGATTCTGTGAAAGCCCTCTCACCCCCACCACCTCACATGGTGTCTGTTGTGGGGGAAGAAAATAAAGGAGATTGTAAACCGCTCTGACCCTCTGATTCAGAGAGAAGGGCAGGGTATAAACCTGCGGTTTTCTTCTTCTTATGTTCAGAAATCCAGATATTGTGTAATGACACTCCTCAGCTTCTTTCCACCAACATCATGAAACTTAGAAAACAAATGAACATCTTAATCCCACTTAAAGCTGTGATGACCAATGTTGTAAGTGCCAGAAGCTGATCCAGCTGCTCTTCTTGTCACAGTGGTGGTAGGAAGTCCAGTTGAATCACAGCTGACATAGAGTAACCTCATAGGGTTTTCCAGGGCTTTTTTTTTTTTTTTTTTTTTTTTTGCAGCAGGAGCTCCTCTGCATATTAGGCCACATACACTTGATGGAGCCGATCCTCTAAGAGCTTACAGGGCTCTTCATACAGGGCCTGCTGTAAGCTCTTGGAGGATTGGCTACATCAGGGGTGTGTGGCCTAATAGGCAAAGGAGTTGCAGCTACAAAAAAAGCCCTGCGGTTTTCAAGACAGGAGAAGTGGTTGGCCATTGCTGCATGTGTGCGGAAATCCTGGACATCCACCGGCCAGGATCGACAACTGCATAGATTCTGAGATTGGTGAAATCAGGACATCCCAATCAGGGCTTTTTGGATTACAACTAGAAAAATTCTAGAACAAAGTGTGAGTCCGGTAGCACTTTTCAGACCAACAAAGTTTTATTCGCGGTATGAGCTTTTGTGTGCAAGCACATTTCTTCAAGTACAAACAATGGAATAAAACCTCCTCAGGTCCTTCTTACAGGAGAAGGGGGGGGGGAGCAGCTATTAGGAAGCTCTACTCATAGCCAAGATGCATAAGTTGAGCTGAAATAGGATCAGGTGAACGGTAAAATCAAGAAATGGCAGCAAATCTGCACGTGTATGCGACAAAATAGTGCTTCGGCCCTGGTGTCATTTTGGGCTGGAAGCAGCCAGCAAAGCCTGAGATGATTTTAAAGAAGTGTCTCGATAAAATGACAGTTTGACAACCTCTTCAGCGCAGCTGCCTGAACATAAGAGAAGCCATGTTTTTTTATTCTTTCACATTTATATTTTTTATTATATTCACATCCAAATAATTCATAGAAAACACTGCATAACAATCCAAATACCAATACCCCCCCACACAAAACGATACATACAATACACAAAATACATGAGAAGCCATGTTGGATCAGGCCAATGGCCCATCCAGTCCAACACTCTGTGTCACACAGTGGCCAAAACAAGCAAGTGCCATCAGGAGGTCCACCAGTGGGGCTAGAAGCCCTCTCACTGTATTTCTCTTCAAAGAGAACTGTATTACCGTTTTCGCACACAGCTTACCTCGCAGTAACAATCCTGTTCCCTCCGCAGCGTCTGTAGGATTTCCCACCATCTGTGCCGGAGTTACAAGAAGTGCCGCGGCTTTTGCGTAGCAAACGTTAACTGGGTTTTAGCAGTTTACGTTTGCTACGCAAAAGCTGCGACACTTCCTGTAACTTCGGCGCAGATGGTGGGAAATCCAACCAGACACTGCGGAGGGAACAGGATTGTGACTGCGAGGTAAGCTGTGTGCAAAAATGGTCCAATTCTTTTCAAAGCCAGGATTCCTCTAGGAAACATAGACATACAGTTCTCACATTTTCTCTGCCTTATTCATGGGTAATTCATTTCATTCACTTATTGGACCATTAAATCCAACATTAGTGAAATCCCAGTTGTTACATTTTAATTCATGGCTGGAGAACTGACTTGGGAAGGTTCCTTCTCAATTTTATATCCTATCTAAAACAGACCAACACAATCAGAGAGAATGACACATCCTCTCCAGCAGAGGGCAGCACACACAAACATATCTATTATACTTTATGCTCCGTGAAAGGTGTTACTATTTTACAGTGACAGACTAGCATGGCTAACTCCTTTGGATCCAGGGCCTTTTCTGAGCAGGAACGCAGTTCCGGCTGGCTTGGCATCAGGGGGTGTGGCCTAATGTGCAAATGAGTTCCTGCTGGGCTTTTTCTGCAAAAATGCCCTGTGTGAAACAATGTTGCTGTTGCAAACTCCTTCATTTCCAGCAGCAGTGCATAGGGCAGCCTCCATGCGGAAACACCCTACAACAGCTACAGGAATTATCTATACATTTAAGCTAGTTTCATGGACAGCGCCTGTCCCAACACCGGATTCAATACATTTTTTGTGAAGCTGCCAAGAGTTATCTAAACATCCCCAGTCTTTCAGAAAAGAATAGTCCAAAGGTTAACTGATTTGCTAACTGGCGTACACTCAGGACATGTATATCTGGCTGCTGCACAATCAACACAACACTTTGAGAGAGAGAGAAAGAGACAGACAGACAGACAGACAGAGACAGACAGAGAATTCCACATTTCATTGCTGTTTTGTGTGATTGGTCCAATATCCTCTTTGATTTGCTCAGCCAGAGACTCCTAGGGGTTAAGATGCCATCATAAAGTCAAAGGCAAAGCTATTGGATAGGCTCTTTGCAGTGCCCAGGGGTCACGTGACAGGACTCATTTCCTCTTTTGCTCTCCCTTTCATTTCCTATAGTGAAACCGAGGACTTTGCTCTAAGCCAACCAGCGTGAGGAACTCCAGAAATTCCAGCGGAGTCATTCTCTTTGAACTGAGCCAGCCAGGATGGCAGGAGGAGACGGGAGTCAAGATTCCTGGGTTCTTGGACTGGAAATACGGTTGGCTGAGCTGTCAACTATGAATTAGAGATCCCTGAGCCAGAAGACTTGTTGGAGGAGAAAATCAGGTCTGATGAGCTGTCAGTGGAGGGAGCATAAAGTAGATTCCTGACTCCTGTCGCTTCTGCATCCTGCTCAGCAGAGCTTTTTTTTTTTTTGTAGCAGGAACTCCTTTGCATATTTAGGCCACACACCCCTGTTGTAGCCAATTCTCCTGGAGCTTACAGTAAGCCCTGTAAGAAGAGCCCTGTAAGCTCTTGGAGGATTGGCTACATCAGGGAGATGTAGCGTAATATGCAAAGGAGTTCGTCTTTGGTGTAGCAGTTAAGTGTGTGGACTCTTATCTGGGAGAACTGGGTTTAATTCCCCACACCTCCACTTGCAGCTGCTGGAATGGCCTTGGGTCAGCCATAGCTTTCGTAGGAGCTGTCCTTGAAAGGGCAGTTTGTGTTAAAGCTCTCTCAGCCCCACCCACCTCACAGGGTGTCTGTTGTTGGGGGGAAGGTAAAGGAGATTGTGACCACTCTGAGATGCAGAGGCGGGGGGAGAGGGTTGCCATCAAGTCACAGCTGAATCCCCCCCCCAAAAAAAAAGTTTTTATTTTCATTGTAGGTGACCTTGTCGGGATTTCAAGGCAAGAGAGGTGGTTTGTCATTTCTTGGCCTCTTCATCACAACCCTGGACTTCCTTGGGGGCCTCCCATCCTAATATTGACCCCATCTGACCCTGCTTAGCTTCTGCGATCTGACAAGACCAGGCCTGCCGGGGAATCCAGGTCAGGACAACATGGACGTTAGCCAATATCTATTACGGATCGGGTACAAGGGTCCCGCCCAGCCTTCTCTGGAGACCTTGCGCCATCTCCACCGTTGCCATCTCCTCTCCGTGCCCTTTGGGAGCCTGAGCATCCACTGTGGGGAGCCAATCTCCTTGACGTTGCCCCTTCTCTACGACAAGATTGTCCGGTGCCACCGGGACGGTTTCTGTTACGAGCTGAACGGGCTTTTCTTGTGGCTGCTGCAGACGCTGGGATTTGACACCAAAGCAGTGTCCGGTCGCGTTCGGAACCGTTTCACGGGACACTACGGCCCCCCTCTGGACCATATGGTGATTTTGGTCCAGTTGGATGGACGCTCGTTCCTCTGTGATGTCGGTTTTGGGGAAGCCTTTCTAGAGCCACTGGAGTTGAAGCCGGACTCGGAACAAGTCCAAGATGGGGGCATCTTCTGGCTCGGCAACAAGGGGGGAGTTTGGGTCTTGGAGCGCCGGGAAGTTCCTGGCAAGGACGGGAGACCTTTGTATCAATTCACCCTTGAGGAGAAGAAGTTGGAGGATTTTGCTGACATGTGCCTTTATCACCAGACTTCGCCCAGTTCTATCTTCCCCTGCAAATCCTTCTGTTCCTTGCATCAGGAAGACGGTGGGCGCCTTACCTATATGGGATGGCGTCTCATCTCCACAATGGGGGAGAAACGTACGGAGACCCCACTGCAAAGCTCTGAGATCCCAGCCGTCCTACGTGAGAAATTTGGGATTCAGTTGGAGAGGGACTTCGAGCCAAAGGACGAAAAGATCATGCCACCTCCTGAAGAAGGCTGAGAAGGTAGAAGGGAAACGGGTCTCCGATTTGGACAGCAGGCTAGAAACTGGATTATACATCATCTCTTTGCACACAGGTTTCAGTCTCTGTCAGAACTGATGTCATATCACAGGATGTTCCAGAACATTCTAACTTCAGAAACGGGAGGGGCAGTCAATTCTGATGTTCCAGGCATAGAAAAAAAATGATTCCCACATGGTGCTTTGTCTTCCTACAGCAAGGTCGAGCTGCCCCCAGGTTGTTTTAATCAAGAAGCAACTAGGGAAAGATTTGAGGATGGAGTGTGTGGAAGGCAGGGTTTGGGGAGGGGAGTGGAGTATAACAGCATACACTCCACCCTCCCAAGTACGGTTGCCATGTGACTGCTGCGGATGGGAGATCTCCTACCGCCCATTGGCTCTTGCCTTCTGTCACTCCAAGTGGCCAGCAGAAGAAAGAAAAAAAAATCACCACTGGCAATGGAGTGGCATCATGTCCAAGAAACCCTGAACATGATGCCAGTCCCATCCAGGAATTGCTGTAAATTCTATAGTTTTGCCATAGAGATTCTGGAAATTCCTAGAGAGGTGGCACCACGCTGTCGCTGCAGGCCACCTCCCATTTCTCCACCTGGTTGCCCTACTACGCCTGGCCCCCTGACTTCCAAAGCAGCCAGTTTCTCTAGAAGAACTAATTTTTGTAGTCTGGAGATCCACTGTAATTCTGGGAAGTCTCCAGGCCCCATCAGGAAGCTGGCCATCCTGTCTGTGACAATCGAGGAATTTCCCCCAATCTCTATGGTATTTACTATAGAGATTGGGGAAATTCCTACAGTGTTGTGACATTACTTCCAAGTAGGCTTCCCAACCCCCAGGTCCCAGCGGGGGATCCCCCGTTTTGACAGGCTTCTCCCCGCCCCCAGCCAGCTGGCCGGCGGGGGAAGCCCCACCCCCACAGTCCTCCTGTAGTTTTAGAGCTCCGGCAGGTTTAGAAACCTGCAAACAGTTTTTAAAATGTGTACCTTTAAGGCTGAGCAGGCAGCAGGAAACAGGAAACAGGAAGGGCTTCATGGGAAAAGATCAGTAAGTTTCCTCAGAGAACGGCCCCTCTCTTTCTTTTGCTTTCGTTTTCAGAGCAAGCAGGAATATTCTGCAGGAACAAGATCTAGTAAGTATTTGTGTGTGAGAGAGAGGGAGGGGGCAGGGGATTCCAAGGTTTGGAGGCCCTCCCCCCGCTTTAGATAGTGTGGGGGGGAGGGAAATGTCTACTGGGCACTCTATTATTCCCTATGAAGAACGATTCCCATAGGGAATAATGGGGAATTGATCCGTGGGTATTGGGGGCTCTGGGGGGGCTGTTTTTTGAGGTAGAGGAACCAATTTTTTAGTATAGCATCTAGTTCCTCTCCCCAAAATACTCCCCAAGTTTCAAAACGATTGGACCAGGGGGTCTAATTCTATGAGCCCCAAAATATGGTGCCCCTATCCCTCATTATTTCCTATGGAAGAAAGGCATTTGAAAAGGTGTGCTGTCCCTTTAAATGTGATGGCCAGAACTCCCTTGGAGTTCAATTATACTTGTCACACCCTTGTCCCAAGCTCCACCCCCAATGTCTCCTGGCTCCACCCCCAAAGTCTCCTGGCTCCGCCCCCAAAGTCCTCAGATATTTCTTGAATTGGACTTGGCAACCCTACTTCCAGGTGTTCATCTGCAAGCGATGTCACAGTGACCCAGGTGCTCCCGCCAAGCCCCACCCCTCAAAAGCTCCCAGGATTGGCAGCTGCGAGCCTGGCATGGCATGAGGAGGCCGGGGTTTCAGTTCTGAATATTCCCTTGTCTTCGAGGCATCCGATGTGACATTTTGGAAAGATACCATTGCAGCAGTCTGTTTGAAAAAAAAATGCTGGTCCTTTTCAAAAGCAATTTGATCATTTTTCTAGTGCGGTTCACAGTTTTTTCGAGTTGCACTTAAAGGCCTCGATATAATCTTAAGGACCACAACAGAATATGTGAACTTGAATGCATGTTGTTAATGAGCGTATGGAAAATTTATTGTGAAAAATTCATTGAATGATTATACGGGTGACTGCAAATAATATCTGTTTCTATTATTAGATACGTGCTGTAGTTTCTTTTTGTTTCTCCTTTGTTCATTATCATCCCTTTCCCTTTTTGTGGTGTGCTTAAAGAAAAGCCTGTGCAAGCAGAAAACCAGCACATAAAGGGGACAGATCTGCTAAAGTCATGATTAAAAAGTGAGTGCAGCTGTGGGTAACAAGTCCCAGGGCTTTTTTTTTGTAGCAGGAATTTCTTTGTATATTAGGCCACAGGCCCCTGATGTAGCCAGTACTCCAAGAGCTTTCAGTAGGTCCTGTACTAAGAGCCCTATAAGTTCCTGGAGGATTGGCTACATTAGGGGTGTGTGGCCTAATATGCAAAGGAGCTCCTGCTAGAATTCCACCCCTGCTAACAACAAACTTCTTTATTGAAAGAACCAAACTGGAGAGCAATCAGGCAAAACAGGCAATAAACATAGTTGGGGAAGGACACACCTCTTTTAGTCAGCGGGAATCTGCCCCATTGGTCTCTCCAGGATCCTTGATTTGCATGTACATTGATACACGCCTTGTGTCCCGATTGGCCAGTTGAGACAGAATAGCCAATCAGAACGTAGGCATTTGGGTCCTGGAGGGTAGAACCATGCTTCAGTTACTAACACTATGAACAGTATATGAGCAAGAACACAGAACAGCACATAATAGTCTTGCTAGTTTTCTATCTGCAGGAAGTTTGGGCATGGGCAAGCATTCTAAAACACCATCTCCAATCTAATCACGCAGACCACTCTACCTGCATGTGTGAACGAGGCCTCCTCGTGCCTCTGCACTGGGTTTAATGAGCTCCTCTCCATGCAGAGATGCAGCAGCCTTACCTGTCCACAGTGGAGGCAGGCTCACAGGAACTCATGCAGATCTGCAACAGGTGGACTCCAAGGGCAGATTGCTCTTATTCTTTAAAACAAGCCTTGGGCAAGAGGTAAGAATGAAGCACGAATCCAATTTTAACTCAGAAGCAAGCCTGCATCAGCTACCAGCTGTTAGGGAAACAGCAGGTTCAAAGAACAACAGATGTGTACCAGTCACAGAGGAGCTGCATGGAGAGCATTGATAGCCACCCTCTGCCACGTGAAGCAGGCAGATAAAGAAGTCCCTGTTCTCGAAAGAAGGGGCGGGGAGAGAGCAGAGCTCCTTCAGGCGCCCGGTAGGGATTCCTTTGCACGTTACAGGAGGCCTGGCTATAGGTGAAGGGTGTTCATACTGACTTTTAAAGAGTTGAGGGAGGAGCCAAAGGCGGAGCTAATTGAAACAGGAGAAGCCCACACCATGGGTTGTAAACAAGCCTTTTTGACTTGCATGTAAAGCAGGGATTTCGGTGGTGTGCAACAACCAGGGGTAAGAGCTGGGAAGAGTGGGGCTGGGAGGGGGATCGGTGTGGGGGGGGGGGATGAAAAAGCAGGGAAGACCTAAGGTGACCACATTTCTTTCTTTCGAAGGCTCCTGAACTTCTAAGTCCTGCAAGACAGGTAGGAATTCATGATTTTTTTCATCCCTGCAGGGCAGACACACACCTCCTTATTTTTGTCTGTCTTGCAGCTATTACAGGTTCATGCGCTCTGCGAAGTTGTTCAGGGTGGTGAGAACCAGGGAGGACTGTGAGGCACTCCAGAGGGATCCGTCAAGGCTGGGCGAATGGGTGTCAACATGGCAAAGGAGGTTCAATGTGGGCAAGTGCCAAGTAATAAATACACAGTGGGGCCAAAAATCCTAACTATAAATATACATGGATGGGGTCTGAACTGGCAGTAACTGTAGATAACTCCCTTGGAAACGGTCCGATTTAGAAGCAGCTCTGGACACACCAGTCCGAGCTGTTCTAATCTCGCGTCGCCCTGGTTCTTAGCCAGTTTGGTGTAGTGGTTAAGTGCGTGGACTCTTACCTGGGAGAACCGGGTTTGATTCCCCACTCCTCCACTTGCACCTGCTAGCATGGCCTTGGGTCACCATAGCTCTCGCAGGAGTTGTCCTTGAATGGGCAGATTCTGTGAAAGCCCTCTCACCCCCACCCACCTCACATGGTGTCTGTTGTGGGGGAAGAAAATAAGGAGATTGTAAACTGCTCTGAGCCTCTGATTCAGAGAGAAGGGCAGGGTATAAATCTGCGGTTTTCTTCTTCTTATGTTCAGAAATCCAGATATTGTCTAATGACACTCCTCAGCTTCTTTCCACCAACATCATGAAACTTAGAAAACAAATGAACATCTTAATCCCACTTAAAGCTGTGATGACCAATATTGTAAGTGCCAGAAGCTGATCCAGCTGCTCTTCTTGTCACAGTGGTGGTAGGAAGTCCAGTTGAATCACAGCTGACATAGAGTAACCTCATAGGGTTTTCCAGGGCTTTTTTTTTTTTGCAGCACGAGCTCCTTTGCATATTAGGCCACATACCCTTGATGTAGCCGATCCTCTAAGAGCTTACAGGACTCTTAGTACAGGGCCTGCTGTAAGCTCTTGGAGGATTGGCTACATAAGGGGTGTGTGGCCTAATAGGCAAAGGAGTTGCAGCTACAAAGAAAGCCCTGCGGTTTTCAAGACAGGAGAAGTGGTTGGCCATTGCTGCATGTGCGGAAATCCTGGACATCCACCAGCCAGGATCAATGACTGCATAGATTCTGAGATTGGTGAAATCAGGACATCCCAATCAGGGCTTTTTGGATTACAACTAGAAAAATTCTAGAACAAAGTGTAAGTCCGGTAGCACTTTTCAGACCAACAAAGATTTATTCGCGGTATGAGCTTTTGTGTGCAAGCACATTTCTTCAAGTACAAACAATGGAATAAAACCTCCTCAGGTCCTTCTTACAGGAGAAGGGGGGGGGGGAGCAGCTATTAGGAAGCTCTACTCATAGCCAAGATGCATAAGTTGAGCTGAAATAAGATCAGGTGACCGGTAAAATCAAGAAATGGCAGCAAATCTGCACGTGTATGCGACAAAATAGTGCTTCGGCCCTGGTGTCATTTTGGGCTGGAAGCAGCCAGCAAAGCCTGAGATGATTTTAAAGAAGTGTCTCGATAAAATGACAGTTTGACAACCTCTTCAGCTCAGCTGCCTGAACATAAGAGAAGCCATGTTTTTTTTTTCTTTCACATTTATATTTTTTATTATATTAACATCGAAATAATACATAGAAAACACTGCATAACAATCCAAATACCAATACCCCCACACACATAACGATACATACAATACACAAAATACATGAGAAGCCATGTTGGATCAGTCCAATGGCCCATCCAGTCCAACACTCTGTGTCACACAGTGGCCAAAACAAGCAAGTGCCATCAGGAGGTCCACCAGTGGGGATAGAAGCCCTCTCACTGTATTTCTCTTCAAAGAGAACTGTATTACCGTTTTCGCACACAGCTTACCTCGCAGTCACAATCCTGTTCCCTCCGCAGCGTCTGTCAGATTTCCCACCATCTGCGCCGGAGTTACAGGAAGTGCCGCAGCTTTTGCGTAGCAAACAAAAACTGGGTTTTACCCATTTACATTTGCTACACAAAAGCTGCGGCACTTCCTGTAACTTTGGCGCAGATGGTGGGAAATCCGACAGACGCTGCGGAGGGAACAGGATTGTGACTGCGAGGTAAGCTGTGTGCGAAAACGGTCCAATTCTTTTCAAAGCCAGGATTCCTCTGGGAAACATAGCCATACAGTTCTCAAAATGTTTCTGCCTTATTCATGGGTAATTCATTTCATTCACTTATTGGACCATTAAATCCAACATTAGTGAAATCCCAGTTGTTACATTTTAATTCATGGCAGGAGAACTGACTTGGGAAGGTTCCTTCTCAATTTTATATCCTTTCTAAAACAGACCAACACAGTCAGAGAGAATGACACATCCTCTCCAGCAGAGGGCAGCACACACAAACATACCCATTATACTTTATGCTCAGTGAAAGGTGTTACTATTTTACAGTGACAGACTAGCATGGCTAACTCCTTTGGATCCAGGGCCTTTTCTGAGCAGGAACGCAGTTCCGGCTGGCTTGGCATCAGGGGGTGTGGCCTAATGTGCAAATGAGTTCCTGCTGGGCTTTTTCTGCAAAAATGCCCTGTGTGAAACAATGTTGCTGTTGCAAACTACTTCATTTCCAGCAGCAGTGCATAGGGCAGCCTCCATGCGGAAACACCCTACAACAGCTACAGGAATTATCTATACAGTTAAGCTAGTTTCATGGACAGCGCCTGTCCCAACACCGGATTCAATCCATTTTTTTGTGAAGCTGCCAAGAGTTATCTAAACACCCCCAGTCTTTCAGAAAAGAATAGGCCAAAGGTTAACTGATTTGCTAACTGGCGTACACTCAGGACATGTATATCTGGCTGCTGCACAATCAACACAACACTTTGAGAGAGAGAGAAAGAGACAGACAGACAGAGACAGAGAATTCAACATTTCATTGCTGTTTTGTGTGATTGGTCCTATATCCTCTTTGATTTGCTCAGCCAGAGACTCCTAGGGGTTAAGATGCCATCATAAAGTCAAAGGCAAAGCTATTGGATAGGCTCTTTGCAGTGCCCAGGGGTCACGTGACAGGACTCATTTCCTCTTTTGCTCTCCCTTTCATTTCCCATAGTGAAACCGAGACTTTGCTCTAAGCCAACCAGCGTGAGGAACTCCAGAAATTCCAGCGGAGTCATTCTCTTGAGCTGAGCCAGCCAGGAAGGCAGGAGGAGACGGGAGTGAAGATTCCTGGGCTCCTGGACTGGAAATACGGTTGGCTGAGCTGTCGACTATGAATTAGAGATTCCTGAGCCACAAGACTTGTTGGAGAAGAAAATCAGGTCTGATGAGCTGTCAGTGGACGGAGCATAAAGCAGATTCCTGACTCCTGTCGCTTCTGCATCCTGCTCAGCAGAACTTTTTTATTTTTTGTAGCAGGAACTCCTTTGCATATTTCGGCCACACACGTAAGGCTTGCTGAAGCATTAGTTATAGTAAGGCTTGCTGAAGTATTAGTTATGGTAAGGCTTGCTGAAACATTAGATATAATAAGGCTTGCTGAAGCATTAGTTATGGTAAGGCTTGCTAAAGTATTAGTTATGGTAAGGCTTGCTGAAGTATAGATTAAGTACTATTGTTTGGAGTATCTTGCTAGGACTGCCCGCCACACAGACGTTCTACTAACTATTAAGGTTTTATTTGTACTATTATATCTCCTCCTAATTGCTGGTGTTTCATTTGTATTGGTAATAAAACTTGTTTATTAAAAAGAACATAGACTTGGGTTTATTCTTGAGGCGCTGAATCCATGGGTCTTCCAGAGAGCCCACCGCCCAAGAGAGACGCTGGGCAGATTTGCTCCTACCATCACTGAGTGCCCATCCGAGGAAGAGATGAAGGTCTCCATAGAGTAAGACTTAAAAAAAAAAAAAGGTAAAGGTGCAAGCAGCAGTCATTTCCAACTCTGGGGTGATGGCGCATCACGATGTTTTCTCGGCAGACTGTTTTACGGGGTGGTTTGCCACTGCCTTCCCCAGTCATCGACACTTCCCCCCAGAAAGTGGGGTACTCATTCGGCCGACCTCGGAAGGATGGAAGGCTGAGTCAACCTGGAGCCAGCTACCTGAACCCAGCTTTGCCGGGATGGAACTCAGGTCCTGAGCAGAGCTTGGACTGCAATACTGCAGCTTTACCACTCTGCGCCACGGGGCTCCTTGAGGAGGACTAGATAGCATCGTATTTTATTTCTTTTATTTACTTCATCTCTATCCCACCTCACACCCCAATAGGGACCTAAAGTGCAGGCCATCCTCCATTCTATCCTCACAACGACCTTGGTGAGGCTGAGAGTGGTGCCGGGCTCAAGGCCACCAGGAGGCTTCCATGGCAGGAGTCGGGATTCAAACCCCAGGTCTTCCCAGGTCCTAGTCCAATACTCTTAACCAGTGCATCATGCTGGCTCATATCTTACCCGCAGCCAGCCATGCCTGGAGCTCCTCTAAACACAGCCATATCCAAAGAGGATAAGTTGGGCATTTGCCCAAAGGCCAAGGGTGCCCTCCCCAACAACCTCCCCGAGGGTGGGAAGGAGTCTAGCAAGCCCTGGCTCTTTCTGGTGTGGAGGAGCCCAGGGCCTTTGAAGGCAGACCGCAGCCCCCTGTGCTGTTCCTTGGTGGCAGTGGGACATCCCTGAAAGAAGAAGAATAGCAGATTTATTCCCCGCCCTTCTCCCTGAATCAGAGACTCTAGATGGGGCCTGGAGATCTCTCAGGATTACAACTGAACTCCAGACCATGGAAGAGTCAAGTTTCAGCTTTCGTGTGCTAGAAGCTCACGTCATCAGACAATAGTATGGAATGGCAAGCAGTCCTAATTACAGAGAAAGTGGGCAGTGAGTTCATATGCAGAGTCATGGGGATGTTATTTAGCAGATTTAAAGAATCACAAGTTGGGGTCTGGTGTTTATCAGTTAGTGTCTGATGAAGTGTGCTTAGAGCACATGAAAGCATACATTCTGAATAAAACTTTGTGGGTCTTAAAGGTGCAAAATTGACTCTTGCTTTGTTCCACTGCTTCAGACCAACCTGGATCTATCCAGACCATGGAGATCACTTCACCTGCAGAAAATGCCTGCTTTGGAGGGTTTATGTCTTTCCACAGTTTTATGGCATTATATACTGTCCCTCCACAGGCTCCACCCACAAATCTCCAGGCATTTCTCAGCCTGGAGTTGTCAAGCCTACCACCCCTGGACTGGGTTGTCTTTTTGGGTCTGAGACTTGTGTTTCAGTGGACGGATGAAACCTGGAGGGGGCCAGCTCTGGCACACGCTCATTGGCTTCTTTTAAGATGTCTCTGCATGTCTGCTTGCAGGGTTGGCCTTGGAAATTCTAGACTCACACAGTGAATTCTCAGCCGATGCAGGGTGTTAGTTTCAGAGTTGGTCCGGTCCTAAGAACATAAGAGAAGCCATGTTGGATCAGGCCAGTGGCCCATCCAGTCCAACACTCTGTATCACACAGTGGCCAAAAATTTAGACATATACATATATATACACACTGTGGCTAATAGCCACTGATGGACCTCTGCTCCATATTTTTATCTAAACCCCTCTTGAAGCTGGCTATGCTTGTAGCTGCCACCACCTCCTGTGGCAGTGAATTCCACATGTTAATCACCCTTTGGGTGAAGAAGTACCTCCTTTTATCTGTTCTAACCCGACTGCTCAGCAATTTCATTGAATGCCCACAAGTTCTTGTATTGTGAGAAAGGGAGAAAAGTACTTCTTTCTCTACCTTCTCCATCCCATGCATAATCTTGTAAACCTCTATCATGTCACCCCGCAGTTGACGTTTCTTCAAGCTAAAGAGCCTCAAGCGTTTTAACCTTTCTTCCTAGGGAAAGTGTTCCAAACCTGTAATAATTCTAGTTGCCCTTTTCTGCACTTTTTCCAGTGCTATAATATCCTTTTAATATATTATCCTATATATAATATATATTCTTTTAATATAATTTTAATATAATATCCTGGGTGAAGCTATGGGAAACAAACTACATGCTAATGGGTTGGTTGGCCAGGAGTGAAGCTCTATGATGCCTTCCTGTGAAATATACATGATAACTTTTGTAGTGCCTTCCTTTGAAATCTACAAACTTACAAGATAGCCTTTGAAATGCCTTCTTCTGAAATCTACAAATCTTTATGGCCACTTTTGAAGGAATCATTGTGGGGAGGGGGACAACTGAAGAGTGGATTGATTTCCTCTTGAAAGAATTACAGATTGCATTGTGAACATCCATTGGTGAGAGAGAAAGGACTTCTATTGTATGAGGATTGTGATCCCTGTTCACAAGGACTTGTACAGTTAGTGACTAGTGGTGATGTATGCAGGGCTTTTTTGGCAGAAAAAGTCTAGCAGGAACTCATTTGCATATTAGGCCACACCCCCTGATGTCACCATTGTTTCACATAAGGGTTTTTGTAGAAAAAGCCTAGCGGGAATACATTTGCATATTAGACCACACACCCTGACACCAAGCCAGCCGGAACTGTGTTCCTCTGCGTTCCTGCTCAAAAAAGCCCTGGGTGTATGCATGATTTTGTAGCGAATTGGATAAGCATATGGAGCAGAAGTCCATCAGGAGCTTCCATCAGGGGCTATTAGCCATAGCGTATTGTTGGAACTCTCTGTCTGGGGCAGTGATGATCTGTATTCTTGGTGCTTGGGCTTGGGGGGGCAACAGTGGGAGGACTTCTGGTGTCCTGGCCCCACTGATGGACCTCCTGATGGCACCTGGGGTTTTGGCCACTGTGTGACACAGACTTTTGGACTGAATGGGCCATTGGTCTGATTCAACATGGCTCTTCTTATGTTCTTATGAATTAATTGAATATATTAATTAAGTGTATGGATTAAAGTTACATTAAGATAGTTTATAAATGCGAGTATTGTATACATTTTAATTAGTAATTGTGGTTGCAATAGTCTGAGTGTCAAGCACAGTAAAATTCGATTGATAATTGATTGTTTTAGGGTCCTCCATAACACTGGTCTGTGAAATGTCTCGGAGGTCTGTTAACTCTGTTATTCTTTCCCCAACCCCTTCTTGCTTTATTGCTTGCAAAGTAGAAGTAGAGAGAAACTAAACTAACTTGAGAAGAAGTAATCAGCACCTTCCCATACATTCCTGTTAGGGAGTGCGACACATCTGGAGAGAGCAAGGACAGAGTCCTGATAACGCCGTGAGAATGTAGACATTTATGATAGTTTATGTGTGAGAGCTATCCCTTGCCCCCACCTTTTGGAATCCTTTTGAAGTAAGCCTTAAAAATATTGTATCAATGTATCTGTAGCATCATTCTCAAGAATCTGTTACACTGAAAGTATCCTTATATCAATAAATGTAGTTTTGTATCAAGCTCGACTCGTCATTGAAACCGCATGCTTGACACTGAGGGCTTTGTTTCACTTTGCTCCATTTATCATTGCAATTCTCCCAGGATTTGGTAACCTCCAGGTGGGGCTTGAAGATCTCCTGGAATTACAACTGGCCTTCAAAAGACTCCCACATTGCATCGAAGGAAACACCATTTTCTAATGCTGCACGCTGTACTTAGAAATGAAGTCTTGTGCCCTTAAGAACATAAAAAAAGCCATGTTGGATCAGGCCAATGGGCCATCTGAATGAACTAGATCTTTCAAACTTCTAGTATGTCTGAAGCCAATGAAAGGAGGCATACTGCTCCCAGGAATATCAAGCAAAAGATGCCAATGTTTATAAAGGTGAGAAAAAGGGGTGTGGTTGAAGGCACAAGAGATTTTATTAGTAGTCCTCTTACAAAAGATCTACAAAAGTAGATTTAAAATCTAAAAATTTACAAAAGTAGTCCTCTTACAAAAGTCCTCTACAAAAGATCTTTACGATCCACACTGTAAGCCCTACCCACTGCAGATTGCACAATTAATCTAGAGTAGCCACGTGTCAAAAATGCATTCTGCGACTTTTTACAGTCCCTCATATAATCACTGTGTTTAGTGGAGTTCCTTTCTACGTGTAAAAATTGGCTGTATGGCAAACTCTCACACATGCATAAGAAGTACATAGATAAGCTCTTTGGGATCCTGAATAAATATGAATATAATGATGTTGATCCACACTGTACACAGCTCCATTACTTTTACGGGATCCGGCAATGCAGATATGGTTTCTTTTTTAGGCTGGTGTATTTACCACACCTGTAATTATACTCTGGCCATGCACCTATTTAGGAACCCTACAGATCGGAGTTCCGTTTTATATTTTCGATCCTTCCATCCACGACATTTGCTGGCCCCGGGTCATCCAGTGACGTTCCATGCTGTGATTCAAAACTGGGTCTTCCAGATATTGTCCAATGCTTATACCACACTAGCTCTCAAGGCTTTGAGATACCTTGGGCTTTGATATCATGGAAGAGGAAGAAAAGTTCTCTCTAGCCCCTTCTCAGTGTTGCATGTTTTGTAAACCTTTATTTCTCACCTTGCAGTCAGTTGGGATTACCATGTTCTTTGCCTTTTTGAGGTGGGAGCAAAGAGGACTGCATCCAGTAATACAACTGGAACAACATCAAAGTTTAACATAATGGCCTTAGGCAATGGGCCTCCAATAGGGTTGCCAGGTCTCTGTTGGAAAATACCTGGAGACTTTGGGGGTGGATCCAGGAGTGGGTGGGCACTGGGGAGGGGAGGGGCCTCACTCAGCAGGAGACAATGCCCGAGTCCACCCTTCAAAGCAGCCACTCTCTCCAGGGGAGCTGATCTCTGCCAGCTGGAGGTCAGTTGTAAAAGCAGATCTCCAGGCCCCACCTGGAGGCTGGTAACCCTAGCCTCCAATTACCTTTTTGCTTGCTTATCTTCAGAGGCTGAAGTTCTCTTGAGGCACCTTCTTGGCCCATTTTGCCCTTGAACCAAGATGGCTTTTCTCTCCCTTTTCTCCTCAGAACTCCCCCTGTCTTCCCTCATGCCTCTCCTTTTCCCTTCAGGCCTGGAGATTTGAGAGCAGCACAGGGCCAGAGATTCCACCCTCCAAAAGCATCCGAATTCTCCAGGGCTACTGATCTCTGTAGTCTGGAGATGAGTTGTAATCCCAAGAGATCCCCAGACCCCACTTGGAGGATGGCACCCCTAAATCCTGGGGACTCTTCTAGAGGGTGGAGTCTGTGACATTATGCCCCGCTGAGGTCCCTCGCCTCCCCAAACCCGGCCTCCTGCAGTCACCACTCCCAAAACTCCAGCCATTTTCTCATCTGGACTTTATAGCCCTACAGACAGGGAAGTCCTCCAGAGACACCAAGGCCACAGACGTTTCTTGTGTTGAAAACATTTTATTGCATTTAGAAAGGGAAAGGGGAAAGAGAAATGGGAATAAAAAAATTTTCGCTGTTCCATTTCTGAATGATACAAAAATAGATAACACATGAAAAGCAAAGTATTTCTCTATATAAGTTAAGTTGCAACAAATTACTGTCTTTTGATCTGTTGATATAATCTCATTTTAACAATCAAAATTCTACTAATTCATAGTTTCATACTACTAACATGGCCTGTAAAGGACAAAGTTATACCAGAGTGTCTAACCAAGTATAGAAGGGATTCCAAAGGATCTGTTTCTTGTACTGATCTCTCCTTCGGGGGAGAGGAAAGTTTGTCCAACTCAGCTGTTTCTAATACTTTTCCAATTGGATCTTGTTTCTAATGCTCTTGTGAGAGGCAGCCCTGGATGCTCAGAGGAACTTGGGGATGTGAAAATGCTATCATATATTTAAAATAGTTCCATAAATAGTCATATTTCTGGGCATGCAGGTGTTTGGGCTGGTCCACGGCATACAATTGGCCACTGGCTCTTTCAGTTGATGGGAAATGCGGCTCCGTGGTCAACACAGCATGAGTGACACTGATGAAATGCCAGAAACACAAACAAGTTTTAACAGCAGTTTGCTTCCCTTCAGGCCTTGACGTCTGTTTTCTCTGTTTGGTGGGTTACCCCAGCAGTGCCAGGTGGGAAACGTTCTACCCTAGTGAAACAATCCAGAGCCCATTGTGATGCAATCTCGGAACCTAGACTGCCTTTTCCGTTGGGTGGATACAGGTTCAACTGTCAACTGACTCTTGGACTAGCATCCATCTGCTGGGAAAATTGAGAGCTCAGTTTATTCAATTCTCCAGAGCAGCAATCAGTCATTGCCTAATCTGGACTTTGTAGCCCTACAGACAGGGAAATCCTTCTCTTCGATCCAGAGAAACCAGTGGTTGTAATGGTTGAGAAAATGGTAAGGAAGATTCTGACACTCTTTATCTGGGGGTTGAAAGGCTAAGGGAGAGGGTTGCCAGCCTCCAGTTTGGGCCTGGAGATCTCCTGCTTTTACAACTGATCTCCAGCAGGCAGAGATCAGCTCCCCTGGAGAAAATGGCTACTTTGAAGGTTGGACTGTTGGGCATTGTGCGATGCTGAAGCCCCTCCCCTCCCCAAACCCCACCTTCTCCTGGACCCAAAGTCTTCAGGTGCTTTCCAACACAGATCTGGTGAAGTGACTCAACTGTGGAGGAGGGAGGCATGCCCAGAAATTGCACTGGCATAGGTGAAAGGCCAGAGAGATTTGGCAGCCCAAAGGGACCAAATCCAAAATAGCTCAGCCTTGGGTGGTAAAAAATTCTTATAAACCAGTTACAAAATTAAATCTTATCTTATAAGCCAATTACATAATTGGAGAGAAGCTATGTTCTACTGATCTGCTGTCTTACTGTGGATCATATTAGATATATCACAACAAATAAATTGTACAGTAAAAGTTAGTAATTTGGTGCCCTTTAAGTGTAATCAGTAGTCTGATTTTATAAAGAATGTTTTTTTAAAAGAAAAAGGCCACAAATGGCTCTGTCTTTATCTCCATACTTCCAACAGTTCACAAAAGGGCCTTTCTCTTCAAAAAGAGAACCATTTCCCTGAATTTGCATTGATGATTCTGATGATCTCTTCCAAGAAACATCATCTTCTGGGGAGGCATGAGGAGGACAGGGAGTTGTGAGGGGAGAAGTGCAGGGGGGGCTCCCTCTCCATTCTGCCTGGATCCAGCCCACCACCATGGGGCCTTTTGCCTAGCATTTCAATTGCTATTCCTACCAGACGTGGGGAAGAGAATGGGGAGGAATTGTTAGGAGATGGTCTCCCAATAGAACCCCTAGTAGCTCCAAGCCAATCAAGGCATCTCACCTGCTGGTGATTCTTTCTACATGCCTGGTAAGCCAGTGGCTGTCTTAACATCTGACCTTTCAAGGGTCCTCCTTGAAAAGAAAAGAGAAATGAATGAGCTAAAACAAACAAACGAAAGGAAATGTGCCTTCTTGTGATCAAGAAGCCAACTGTGATGCTTCTGAGAAGGGTCTTAAACCCCGCCTTCTCTGGACCCTTTGGCCTTGCAGCTGCAGCATCAGGAGGTGCAAGAGGAAGAGATGGCCCTTCAGGGGAGCCTTCAGGAGGTGCTAGAAGGTGCCACAGAAGAGTCTTTGGTTTGTGACACCCAGGAGGAGTTTTGTCCTGTGCCGAGCGAGAGCCCGGAAGGAAACCTGGAGTGCTCAGCAAATGAGGTGAGTCTGGAAAGGAAAGACAGAAGCTGGACAGTTAATCAGAGGCACAGGTGGGCTTAGGGGAAATGTGCCTTCTTGTGATCAAGAAGCCAACTGTGATGCTTCTGAGAAGGGTCTTAAACCCAGTCTTCTCTGGACCCTTTGGTCTTGCAGCTGCAGCATCAGGAGGTGCGAGAGGAAGAGGTGGCCCTTCAGGGGAGCCTTCAGGATGTACTAGAAGGTGCCACAGAAGAGTCTTTGGTTTGTGACACCCAGGAGGAGCTTTGTCCTCTGCCGAGCGAGAGCCCGGAAGGAAACCTGGAGTGCTCAGCAAATGAGGTGAGTCTGGAAAGGAAAGACAGAAGCTGGACAGTTAATCAGAGGCACAGGTTGGCTATGGGGCTGGAGTAATGAGAGAAGGCGCAGTTAGAGGTCAATGTCCAGAGAGGGAATGTGAGGGCCACCCAGCTGCCAAGAGATTTCCCTGGGAAGCTGGATCATGAGTGTCTGTTCCCGTTGTCACCTTGTCTCCTCTGAATGGGAGGAGCTCCCCAGCCCGTGGGCAGAGAAAGCTACTCCCCCTGAGGCCAGAGTGACAACTCCTGCCACAGAACCTGGGGCCCGGGGTCACCACTTGGGGGTAAATGGACTAGATGAAAAATAAAGGAGGTGAAATACGCATTCTTGCTTCTTCGTGGAGAAGCCAGCTGTGATGAGGGTCTTAAATTAAATCAAGAACCAAAAAAGGTAAGAAATAAACGTAGCAGAGGGCCAATTGTTAAAACCTCATATATACTTGTTATAATAAAAATACACATATTAATTAAAATTATATTAATTATTTATATATATATATATATATATATATATATATATATATATATATATATATATATATATATATATATATATATATAGGCCCATTGAAAGCCTTGTAACAAAATACGAATGACATATACACAATGATGATGATGATAATGATGATATTGGATTTATATTCCACCCTCCACTCCGAATCTCAGAGTCTTAGAGCTGCTCACAATCTCCTTTCCCTTCCTCCCCCACAACAGACACCCTGTGAGGTGGGTGGGGCTGAGAGGGCTCTCACAGCAGCTGCCCTTTCAAGGACAGAGTCTCAGAGCGTCTCACAATCTCCTTTCCCTTCCTCCCCCACAACAGACACCCTGTGAAGTGGGTGGGGCTGAGAGGGCTCTAAAAGCAGCTGCCCTTTCAAGAACAGAGTCTCACAGAGGCCCACAATCTCCTTTCCCTTCGTCCCCCACAACAGACACCCTGTGAGGTGGGTGGGGCTGAGAGGGCTCTAAAAGCAGCTGCCCTTTCAAGGACAGAGTCTCACAGTGGCTTACAATCTCCTTTCCCTTCCTCCCCCACACAGACACCCTGTGAGGTGGGTGGGGCTGAGCGGGCTTTCACAGCAGCTGCCCTTTCAAGGACAGAGTCTCACAGTGGCCCACAATCTCCTTTCCCTTCCTCCCCCCCAACAGACACCCTGTGAGGTGGGTGGGGCTGAGAGGGCTCTAAAAGCAGCTGCCCTTTCAAGGACAGAGTCTCAGAGCAGCTCACAATCTTTTTTCCCTCACAATCTTTTTTTCTCACAATCTTTTTTTGGGATACGAGTTTAATAAAGTTGCAGAGATTTTTCTGTTAGGATTACAAATGGAAAAATTTCCAAAAGAAGACAGAACTTTAATCTGGTACTTGCTCTCAGCTGCTAGGACATTGTATGCGCAGTTGTGGAAGCAAGAAAAAATACCAGAGAAATGGGATTGGATTATAAATGTTATGTCATGGAGTGAAATGGACAAATTAACAAGAATATTAAAAGACTATGACTTAGAAGTTTTTAAGATGGAGTGGAAGAATTTCAGAAGATATGTAGAAAAAGTGTGGAAAATAAAAGGACATTGGACAATCTTTGATAATGATTAAGTTTTTAAAACAAGAATATAACTTTTGGTTTTTTAATAGTTAAGGGTACCTTTAATATTTGTGTTTTTTTAAGTAAATAACACTGGTGGGGGTCAAGTAACGGGGGGAGGGGTGGGGGAAAAGTAAGATATGGGGTAGATAAATTTTTCTTTTTTTAAGTTGTAAGATAAAGATATAGATTTGCTACCATATGTTACCAATAAAAATTGTTTATGCAAAAAAACCCCCACCAAGTTTGAGGTACAAATAGGCACATATTACAAAGAACTCTTACAAAGAATTAGCAAAGAATATAACAACATGTTGTCAAAGGATTTCATAGCCAGAGTCCATTGGTTGTGGTAGAATTTCTGGGCGGTGTGGCCGTGGTTTTGGAATTTTGAGACATGATGTTTTGCCCGTGACTGTGACTGGCATCCTCAAAGGTGTAACGCAGAAAAAGAAAGCTCCCACAAGATAATGACTCAGCCCTACCCTACCTTCCTGAGTAGATACAAATTACCTGCCTACCAACTTCTTCTCAATTTGACGCAGAGAGAACTCCAGTTTTCGGGGTTACACCTCTGAGGATGCAAAACGTCGGGTCTCATCATGGCAAGACCATGGCCACACAGCCCGGGAAATCTACAACAACCATTATAACAATACTGGACCAAAAAAGGAATTTTCCAAAGAGAGATCAGTAGGCACAAGACAGGAATGTTCAAGAGACCTCTCAGGAATAAATCATGCATCCAGTGCATATGCACGGGTGGTAAAAGATGTTACTGTTGTCTGTCTTCCAGTTCTGGTCCAGAAAGTAATGCTATATTCCATTATTCAGAGCCAAGACATCGACAGAAGGCAGCAAGAGGAACAGGAAGAAGAGGAAGCCTCTCAGGATAGTCGAAATGTTGCGGAGGAAGGGGCTGTAGACGAACCTTTGCTTTCTAGTTCCCCAGAGGAGTCTTCGCCTTCGCCAGATGAACAACACAAAGTACCCTTGGAGGTCATAGTAAATGTGGTAAGTCTTAAGAACATAAGAGAAGCCATATTGGATCAGGCCAAAAGTCCATCATTCCAACACTCTGTGTCACACAATGGCCAAAAAATCTAGGTGTCATCAGGAGGTCCATTAGTGGGGCCAGGACACCAGAAGCCCTCCCACTGCTGCATCCCCCCAAGCACCAAGAATACATAGCATCAATGCCCCAGACAGAAAGTTCCAACAAAACGCTGTGGCTAATAGCCACTGATGGACCTCTGCTGTTTATCCAACCAACTCTTGAAGCTGTCTACGCTTGCAGCTGCCACCACCTCCTGTAGCAGTGAATTCCATGTGTTCATCACCCTTTGGGTGAAATAGGACTTATCTTCAAAGGAGAGAGAGAAGCTGGACAGATAAAGAGAAAAGCTAGTTGAATAAGGGGTCGGGGGGGGGAGTGGGGTGAGAGAAGAATTCAGGCAATAATCCTCTCAGTCCTGGAGATCAATAAATGAGAAACTAGAACAAGCAGATGTCTTCTCTGCTCAGACTTGTTGGAGCTCTCCCAGATTATTCCTCAGAACGTGGGGTCTCTATGGCACCAGAGTTAAATCTTGTGTGTGCAAAACATGGTGCCCTACCACTGAGCTATGGGACCTTCCAGAAACATCTGGAGCTGCTTTATGCAGAGTCAGTCTCTAGGCCTGCCCAGCTTTAGTATTGCCAACTCTAACTGGCAGCGGCTCTGCAGACCTTCACAATGTCTGCTGTTGCCTGAAATTCTTTAAATAACCTGAGACCTGCTGCATGGAAGTCTTGGCCTCTGACCATGGAGAAATGGGCCCTGCTTCCTATCAAATGGTTGCTGGGAAACCAGGTCAGCTTATGGAGTTGCCTCATGCCGACTCAGAGAGTTGGTCCATCTGGCTCAGCATTTTCCATTGGCTCTCCACCTGCAGGGCCAGCCCTCTCCATTAGGCATCCCTAGGCCACTACCTAGGGTGCCATCCAGGGGGGGGTACTGGGCTGGGTCCTCCCCCCGCCCTCAGCGAGGGAAATGGGTGAGCACGGCACCTGCACCTCAGAGTGCATGTGCTGCCTGGCTACCGTCACTCAGCCCAGCCACCATCCCTTGTGAAAGCTTCCAGAAGCGATGGCGGACAGGCTGAACGATGGCGGCTGGGAGGCATATGTGCTTTGAAGCGCAGGCGCTAGGCCACACCGTTGCTGTGGTGCTCACCCTCACTGGGGGCGAGGGAGGAGGGGTGCAGGCTGTGGGGTGAGGGGTGGCAGGGTAGGACCTCGCCTTGGGTGCCAGACCCCCTGGAGATGGCCCTGATCCCCTCACAAAAAACATTCCTCTGTCACCTGAAGTGTTTTTTTTTTGTTTCAAATGGTGTTTCCCTTCCAGGTGACCTCTGTCTACAGCCAGGACAGTGATGGGCAGGTGACAGAGAGCCCCCAGACCCCCAGGCCAGAGTCTCCTGACGGTGACTACTTAGCACAAGAGAGCTGCTACCTCACAGACCGCGAAGACCTCCACCAGGACTCTGGTGCTTCCACGGGCTACTTCCCTTGCTACCTCACCTACAGCAATCTCCCCCCCTACCAGTCTGAGAGTGACGATGAACTTCCAGACCCCCCGGCCAGTCCTGAGGCCAGCCTCCAAGTTGAGGGCACTTTGCAGGACAAAGCCAGCGAGAAGGAAGGAGGAGTGGAAGGCAGCCCCAGAGGGGAAGAAGCCAAGGTGAAGAAGCCCCACCCTGGCAAATGGTCCTGGCTGCCCAGCCCGCAAGGGGCTTTGGGAATGCACAGCGAGGGAGGTGCTAGAGGCAAACTCTAGAAAGTCTGAGGAATGGGGCCTGCTGGCAATACAGGGCCAGTGCAGAGAAGAATGCAAGATGCCTCCTGGTCACATCACACGGAAGGGTTCCAGTGCCAGACCTCTCAGGGAAGTTCTGGAGCAGGGCACAAAAATGTCGGCCCTCTTTTGTTGCTTGTGCCCAGTTCCAGAGATAGATTGCTCCTGTATGCAGGAGTTCTAAATAGTTCACTATTCCATGAATTTGTTGAATTCAGGAGGCCAGTTTTTCTGTTGGTACAGCCTCCCAGCAGAAAGGACCCACGTTGGGTTGCAAATTTAGTGCCTGGCAAAAAACACCTCAGAAAAGACCCAGTTTATGTCAAATGGGGCCAGCCTTTGTTTTTATTCCAAGGGATGCTCATTTTGTGTGGGATAGACGAAGTCTGGAAGATGTCAGCTATCATGTAAAAGAGATTCTAGTCCTCATTGTGCAGAAATTTACTTATTTATAGGGTTGCCAAGTCCAATTCAAGAAATATATGGGGACTTTGGGGGTGGAGCCAGGAGACCTTGGGGTGGAGCCAGGAGGCATTGGGGGCAGAGCCAGGAGCAAGGGTGTGACAAGCATAATTGAACTCCAAGGGCGTTCTGGTCATCACATGTAAAGGGACAGCACACCTTTTTAAATGCTTTCCTTCCATAGGAAATAATGAAAGCTAGGGGCACCTTATTTTGGGGCTCATAGAATTGGACCTCCTGGTCCAATCGTTTTGAAACTTGGGGGGTATTTTGAGGAGAGGCACTAGATGCTATTCTGAAAATGTGGTGCCTCTAACACAAAAAACAGCCCCCCCAGAGCCCCCGATATATCCAGATCAATTCTCCATTATACCCTATGAGAATCGATCTCCACATAGGGAATAATGAAGTGCCTAGCAGACATTTCCCTCCCCCTCCCTGTTTCTGGGGACTCTGAAGTGAGGGACTGGCCTCTTTACTCACGAGTTGCTGCCAACTTCTTCAAAGTAACACAGACACCCCATCCCAAGAGGAAGCCTTTCTGAGCGGAGACTGAAGCCTCTGGAGGGGGAAAGGCACATGGGGGCTGTGGGGGTGGGCTTCCCTTCCCCTGCTGGCCAGCTGAGTGGGGGGGGGAAGGAGCCTGGGAAAGCGGGAGAACCTCCCCCCCGCTGGGACCTGGGGATTGGCAAGCCTACTTATTTATTATATTAGGCTTTTATACTAACCTCCCCGCAAGCTTGTTAGAAAACATCCTTAAAGTGGCATAGCTGGTCAGTGTGGAAGTACAAGGCCACATCTTTTTAGCCTGGGTGAAGGAATATTGTAGAGCTGCAAATTAATGCCTTTACGTAAATGCTGCCTTTGCAGTCCCAGAGTCCATAGAGTATGAGCATCAAAGTGTGACCTGTAAGGGACAAAGCAATGGGCAAAACCAAAACCAAAGCAGGCCACTGCTGCAGTCAGCACAGCCCCCCCCCCCCCCTTCAAGCAGCTGCTTGCTAGAACTCCAGTTCCAAGAATCCCTCCGTTCAGAGCCCTGGCTGTGAGAATGACTTCTCTTCTTCCTGCAGAGTCCGGCAGTGGCCAAGAGAGTAGAGCCAACCCCGTCGGCTCCCAGCTGCCCGTCCGACGCCCCCACGTCCCGCCGGAGCATCACCAACTTTTTTCAGTGGGTCCGCAATGTCTTTAGCCGGTCATCCCTAAGGAGTCAACAGCGCAGCCCAGCTGCAAGAGGCGAAAGGGAGCGCAAAAATATCGGCAAGCGGCTGCGAGGCTGGATCAGGAAGCACCGGGGGCGAGTGCACCCCGACAACTGCTGAGGCGCAGACAGGTCACGAGCGCTCAAACTTTGTGAACGAGGACTTCCTGCTGCTTTTAAACTGTTTACTCATCATGGTTACTGCTAGTATTAGATATAATAAGGCTTGCTGAAGCATTAGTTATGGTAAGGCTTGCTGAAGCATTAGTTATGGAAAGGCTTGCTGAAGCATTAGATATAATAAGGCTTGCTGAAGCATTAGTTATGGTAAGGCTTGCTGAAGCATTAGTTATAGTAAGGCTTGCTGAAGCATTAGTTATGGTAAGGCTTGCTGAAGCATTAGATATAATAAGGCTTGCTGAAGCATTAGTTATAGTAAGGCTTGCTGAAGCATTAGTTATAGTAAGGCTTGCTGAAGCATTAAATATAATAAGGCTTGCTGAAGCATTAGTTATGGTAAGGCTTGCTGAAGCATTAGTTATGGTAAGGCTTGCTGGAGCATTAGTTATAGTAAGGCTTGCTGAAGCATTAAATATAATAAGGCTTGCTGAAGCATTAGATATAATAAGGCTTGCTGGAGCATTAGTTATAGTAAGGCTTGCTGAAGGAATAGTTATGGTAAGGCTTGCTGAAGCATTAGTTATGGTAAGGCTTGCTGGAGCATTAGTTATAGTAAGGCTTGCTGAAGTATTAGTTATGGTAAGGCTGAATCCCACCACTGCACACACCCCTGTTGTAGCCAATTCTCCTGGAGCTTGCAGTAAGCCCTGTAAAAAGAGCCCTGTAAGAGCCCTGTAAGCTCTTGGAGATGTAGCATAATGTGCAAAGGAGTTCCACTTTGGTGTAGCAGTTAAGTGTGTGGACTCTTATCTGGGAGAACCGGGTTTGATTCCCCACTCCTCCACTTGCAGCTGCTGGAATGGTCTTGGGTCAGCCATAGCTTTCGTAGGAGCTGTCCTTGAAAAGGCAGTTTCTGTTAAAGCTCTCTCAGTCCCACCCACCTCACAGGGTGTCTGTTGTTGGGGGGAAGGTAAAGGAGATTGTGACCACTCTGAGATGCAGAGTGTAGGGCAGGGTATAAATCCAATATCATCATCTTCTTCTTCTTCTACTACTACTACTACAAAAGAAGCCCTACTGCCCAGCATGGATTCTTTTTTGCGGGGCAGGGGGAGAGGGTTGCCATCAAGTCACAGCTGAATCCCTCCCCCCAAAAAATTCTGTTTTTATTTTAATTGTAGGTGACCTTGTCGGGATATCAAGGCAAGAGAGGTGGTTTGTCATTTCTTGGCCTCTTCATCACAACCCTGGACTTCCTTGGGGGCCTCCCATCCTCATATTGACCCCCTGCTTAGCTTCTTCGATCTGACAAGACCAGGCCTGCCGGGGCATCCAGGTCAGGACAACATGGACGTTAGCCAATATCTATTTCGGATCGGGTACCAGGGTCCCGCCCAGCCTTCTCTGGAGACCTTGCGCCCTCTCCACCGTTGCCATCTCCTCTCCGTGCCCTTTGGGCGCCTGAGCATCCACTGTGGGGAGCCAATCTCCTTGCCGTTGCCCCTTCTCTACGACAAGATTGTCCGGTGCCACCGGGACGGTTTCTGTTACGAGCTGAACGGGCTTTTCTTGTGGCTGCTGCAGACACTGGGATTTGACACCAAAGCAGTGTCCGGTCATGTCCGGAACCCTTTCACGGGGCACTATGGCCCCCCTATGCACCATATGGTGATTTTGGTCCAGTTGGATGGACGCTCCTTCCTCTGCGATGTCGGTTTTGGGGAAGCCTTTCTAGAGCCACTGGAGTTGAAGCCGGACTCAGAACAAGTCCAAGATGGAGGCATCTTCTGGCTCGGCAATAAGGGGGGAGTTTGGGTCTTGGAGCGCCGGGAAGTTCCTGGCAAGGAAGGGAGACCTTTGTATCAATTCACCCTTGAGGAGAAGAAGCTGGAGGATTTTGCTGACATGTGCCTTTATCACCAGACTTCGCCCAGTTCTATCTTCCCCTGCAAATCCTTCTGTTCCTTGCATCAGGAAGACGGTGGGCGCCTTACCTATATGGGATGGCGTCTCATCTCCACAATGGGGGAGAAACGTACGGAGACCCCACTGCAAAGCTCTGAGATCCCAGCCGTCCTGCGTGAGAAATTTGGGATTCAGTTGGAGAGGGACTTCGAGCCAAAGGATGAAAAGATCATGCCACCTCCTGAAGAAGACTGAGAAGGTAGAAGGGAAACGGGTCTCCGATTTGGACAGCAGGCTAGAAACTGGATTATACATCATCTCTTTGCACACAGGTTTCAGTCTCTGTCAGAACTGATGTCATATCACAGGACCATTGCAGCAGTCTGTTTGAAAAAAAAAATGCTGGTCCTTTACAAAAGCAATTTGATCATTTTTCTAGTGCGGTTTACAGTTTTTTCGAGTTGCACTTAAAGGCCTCGATATAATCTTAAGGACCACAACATGTGAACTTGAATGCATATTGTTAATGAGCGTATGGAAAATTTATTGTGTAAAATTCATTGAATGATTATACAGGTGACTGCAAATAATATATTTCTATTATTAGACACGTGGTGTAGTTTCTTTTTGTTTCTCCTTTGTTCATTATCATCCCATTCCCTATTTGTGGTGTGTTTAAAGAAAAGCCTGTGCAAGCAGAAAACCAGCAGACCAAGGGGACAGATCTGCTAAAGTCATAATTAAAAAGTGAGTGCAGCTGTGGGTAACAAGTCCCAGGGCTTTTTTTTTTTGTAGCAGGAATTTCTTTGTATACTAGGCCACAGGCCCCTGATGTAGCCAGTCCTCCAAGAGCTTTCAGTAGGTCCTGTACTAAGAGCCCGGTAAGCTCCTGGAGGATTGGCTACATCAGGGGTGTGTGGCCTAATATGCAAAGGAGCTCCTGCTAGAATTCCACCCCTGCTAACAACAAACTTCTTTATTGAAAGAACCAAACTGGAGAGCAATCAGGCAAAACAGGCAATAAACATAGTTGGGGAAGGACACAACTCTTTTAGTCAGCGGGAATCTGCCCCATTGGTCTCTCCATTCATTTGCATGTACATTGATACACGCCTTGTGTCCCGATTGGCCAGTTGAGACAGAATAGCCAATCAGAACGTAGGCATTTGGGTCCTGAAGGGTAGAACCATGCTTCAGTTACTAACACTATGAACAGTATATGAGCAAGAACACAGAACAGCACATACTAGTCTTGCTAGTTTTCTATCTGCAGGAAGTTTGGGCATGGGCAAGCATTCTAAAACACCATCTCCAATCTAATCACGCAGACCACTCTACCTGCATGTGTGAACGAGGCCTCCTCGTGCCTCTGCACTGGGTTTAATGAGCTCCTCTCCATGCAGAGATGCAGCAGCCTTACCTGTCCACAGTGGAGGCAGGCTCACAGGAACTCATGCAGATCTGCAACAGGTAGACTCCAAGGGCAGATTGCTCTTATTCTTTAAAAAAAGCCTTGGGCAAGAGGTAAGAATGAAGCACGAATCCAATTTTAACTCAGAAGCAAGCCTGCATCAGCTACCAGCTGTTAGGGAAACAGCAGGTTCAAAGAACAACAGATGTGTACCAGTCACAGAGGAGCTGCATGGAGAGCATTGATAGCCACCCTCTGCCACGTGAAGCAGGCAGATAAAGCAGTCCCTGTTCTCGAAAGAAGGGGCGGGGAGAGAGCAGAGCTCCTTCAGGCGCCCGGTAGGGATTCCTTTGCACGTTACAGGAGGCCTGGCTATAGGTGAGGGGTGTTCATACTGACTTTTAAAGGGTTGAGGGAGGAGCCAAAGGCGGGGCTAGTTGAAACAGGAGAAGCCCACACCATGGGTTGTAAACAAGCCTTTTTGACTTGCATGTAAAGCAGGGATTTCGGTGGTGTGCAACAACCAGGAGTAAGAGCTGGGAAGAGTGGGCTGGGAGGGGGATCGGTGGAGGGGGGGGGGATGAAAAAGCAGGGAGGACCTAAGGTGACCACATTTCTTTCTTTCGAAGGCTCCTGAACTTCTAAGTCCTGCAAGACAGGTAGGAATTCATGATTTTTTCATCCCTGCAGGGCAGAGACACACCTCCTTATTTTTGTCTGTCTTGCAGCTATTACAGGTTCATGCGCTCTGCGGAGTTGTTCAGGGTGGTGAGAACCAGGGAGGACTGTGAGGCACTCCAGAGGGATCCGTCAAGGCTGGGCGAATGGGTGTCAACATGGCAAAGGAGGTTCAATGTGGGCAAGTGCCAAGTAATAAATACACAGTGGGGCCAAAAATCCTAACTATAAATATACATGGATGCGGTCTGAACTGGCAGTAACTGTAGATAACTCCCGTGAAAACGGTCCGATTTAGAAGCAGCTCTGGACACACCAGTCCGAGCTGTTCTAATCTCGCGTCGCCCTGGTTCTTAGCCAGTTTGGTGTAGTGGTTAAGTGCGTGGACTCTTACCTGGGAGAACCGGGTTTGATTCCCCACTCCTCCACTTGCACCTGCTGGAATGGCCTTGGGTCACCACAGCTCTCGCAGGAGTTGTCCTTGAATGGGCAGATTCTGTGAAAGCCCTCTCACCCCCACCCACCTCACAAGGTGTCTGTTGTGGCGGAAGAAAATAAAGGAGATTGTAAAACGCTCTGAGCCTCTGATTCAGAAAGAAGGGCAGGGTATAAATCTGCAGTTTTCTTCTTCTTATGTTCAGAAATCCAGATATTGTCTAATGACACTCCTCAGCTTCTTTCCACCAACATCATGAAACTAGAAAACAAATGAACATCTTAATCCCACTTAAAGCTGTGATGACCAATGTTGTAAGTGCCAGAAGCTGATCCAGCTGCTCTTCTTGTCACAGTGGTGGTAGGAAGTCCAGTTGAATCACAGCTGACATAGAGTAACCTTATAGGGTTTTCCAGGGCTTTTTTTTTCTTTTTGCAGCAGGAGCTCCTTTGCATATTAGGCCACATACCCTTGATGTAGCCGATCCTCTAAGAGCTTACAGGACTCTTAGTACAGGGCCTGCTGTGAGCTCTTGGAGGATTGGCTACATCAGGGGTGTGTGGCCTAATAGGCAAAGGAGTTGCAGCTACAAAGAAAGCCCTGAGGTTTTCAAGACAGGAGAAGTGGTTGGCCATTGCTGCATGTGCGGAATTCCTAGACATCCACCGGCCAGGATCAACGACTGCATAGATTCTGAGATTGGTGAAATCAGGACATCCCAATCAGGGCTTTATGGATTACAACTAGAAAAATTCTAGAACAAAGTGTGAGTCCGGTAGCACTTTTCAGACCAACAAAGTTTTATTCGCGGTATGAGCTTTTGTGTGCAAGCACATTTCTTCAAGTACAAACAATGGAATAAAACCTCCTCAGGTCCTTCTTACAGGAGAAGAGGGGGGGGGAGCAGCTATTAGGAAGCGCTACTCATAGCCAAGATGCATAAGTTGAGCTGAAATAGGATCAGGTGACCGGTAAAATCAACAAATGGCAGCAAATCTGCACGTGTATGCGACAAAATAGTGCTTCGGCCCTGGTGTCATTTTGGGCTGGAAGCAGCCAGCAAAGCCTGAGATGATTTTAAAGAAGTGTCTCGATAAAATGACAGTTTGACAACCTCTTCAGCTCAGCTGCCTGAACATAAGAGAAGCCATGTTTTTTTTTTCTTTCACATTTATATTTTTTATTATATTCACATCCAAATAATACATAGAAAACACTGCATAACAATCCAAATACCAATACCCCCCCACACATAACGATACATACAATACACAAAATACATGAGAAGCCATGTTGGATCAGGCCAATGGCCCATCCCGTCCAACACTCTGTGTCACACAGTGGCCAAAACAAGCAAGTGCCATCAGGAGGTCCACCAGTGGGGCTAGAAGCCCTCTCACTGTATTTCTCTTCAAAGAGAACTCTATTACCGTTTTTGCACACAGCTTACCTCGCAGTCACAATCCTGGTCCCTCCGCAGCGTCTGTCGGATTTCCCACCATCTGCACCGGAGTTACAGGAAGTGCCGCAGCTTTTGCGTAGCAAACATAAACTGGGTTTTAACGGTTTACGTTTGCTACACAAAAGCTGCGGCACTTCCTGTAACTTTGGCGCAGATGGTGGGAAATCCGACAGACGCTGCGGAGGGAACAGGATTGTGACTGCGAGGTAAGCTGTGTGCGAAAACGGTCCAATTCTTTTCAAAGCCAGAATTCCTCTGGGAAACATAGCCATACAGTTCTCACAATTTCTCTGCCTTATTCATGGGTAATTCATTTCATTCACTTATTGGACCATTAAATCCAACATTAGTGAAATCCCAGTTGTTACATTTTAATTCATGGCTGGAGAACGGACTTGGGAAGGTTCCTTCTCAATTTTATATCCTATCTAAAACAGACCAACACAATCAGAGAGAATGACACATCCTCTCCAGCAGAGGGCAGCACACACAAACATATCCATTATACTTTATGCTCAGTGAAAGGTGTTACTGGACTCTACTATTTTACAGTGACAGACTAGCATGGCTAACTCCTTTGGATCCAGGGCCTTTTCTGAGCAGGAACGCAGTTCCGGCTGGCTTGGCATCAGGGGGTGTGGCCTAATGTGCAAATGAGTTCCTGCTGGGCTTTTTCTGCAAAAATGCCCTGTGTGAAACAATGTTGCTGTTGCAAACTACTTCATTTCCAGCAGCAGTGCATAGGGCAGCCTCCATGCGGAAACACCCTACAACAGCTACAGGAATTATCTATACATTTAAGCTAGTTTCATGGACAGCGCCTGTCCCAACACCGGATTCAATCCATTTTTTGTGAAGCTGCCAAGAGTTATTTAAACTTCCCCAGTCTTTCAGAAAAGAATAGTCCAAAGGTTAACTGGTTTGCTAACTGCCGTACACTCAGGACGTGTATATCTGGCTGCTGCACAATCAACACAACACTTTGAGAGAGAGAGAAAGAGACAGACAGACAGAGACAGAGAATTCAACATTTCATTGCTGTTTTGTGTGATTGGTCCTATATCCTCTTTGATTTGCTCAGCCAGAGACTCCTAGGGGTTAAGATGCCATCATAAAGTCAAAGGCAAAGCTATTGGATAGGCTCTTTGCAGTGCCCAGGGGTCACGTGACAGGACTCATTTCCTCTTTTGCTCTCCCTTTCATTTCCCATAGTGAAACCGAGGACTTTGCTCTAAGCCAACCAGCGTGAGGAACTCCAGAAATTCCAGCGGAGTCATTCTCTTGAGCTGAGCCAGCCAGGAAAGCAGGAGGAGACGGGAGTCAAGATTCCTGGGTTCTTGGACTGGAAATACGGTTGGCTGAGCTGTCAACTATGAATTAGAGATTCCTGAGCCACAAGACTTGTTGGAGAAGAAAATCAGGTCTGATGAGCTGTCAGTGGAGGGAGCATAAAGCAGATTCCTGACTCCTGTCGCTTCTGCATCCTGCTCAGCAGAACTTTTTTTATTTTTTGTAGCAGGATCTCCTTTGCATATTTAGGCCACACACGTAAGGCTTGCTGAAGCATTAGTTATAGTAAGGCTTGCTGAAGTATTAGTTATGGTAAGGCTTGCTGAAACATTAGATATAATAAGGCTTGCTGAAGCATTAGTTATGGTAAGGCTTGCTAAAGTATTAGTTATGGTAAGGCTTGCTGAAGTATAGATTAAGTACTATTGTTTGGAGTATCTTGCTAGGACTGCTCGCCACACAGAGGTTCTACTAACTATTAAGGTTTTATTTGTACTATTATATCTCCTCCTAATTGCTGGTGTTTCATTTGTATTGGTAATAAAACTTGTTTATTAAAAAGAACATAGACTTGGGTTTATTCTTGAGGCGCTGAATCCATGGGTCTTCCAGAGAGCCCACCGCGCAAGAGAGACGCTGGGCAGATTTGCTCCTACCATCACTGAGTGCCCATCCGAGGAAGAGATGAAGGTCTCCATAGAGTAAGACTTAAAAAAAAAAAGGTAAAGGTGCAAGCAGCAGTCATTTCCAACTCTGGGGTGATGGCGCATCACGATGTTTTCACGGCAGACTGTTTTACGGGGTGGTTTGCCACTGCCTTCCCGAGTCATCGGCACTTCCCCCCCAGAAAGTGGGGTACTCATTCAGCCGACCTCGGAAGGATGGAAGGCTGAGTCAACCTGGAGCCAGCTACCTGAACCCAGCTTTGCCGGGATCGAACTCAGGTCCTGAGCAGAGCCTGGACTGCAATACTGCAGCTTTACCACTCTGCGCCACGGGGCTCCTTGAGGATGACTAGATAGCATCGTATTTTATTTCTTTTATTTACTTCATCTCTATCCCACCTCACACCCCAATAGGGAGCCAAAGTGCAGGCCATCCTCCATTCTATCCTCACAACAACCTTGGTGAGGCTGAGAGTGGTGCCGGGCTTAAGGCCACCAGGAGGCTTCCATGGCAGGAATGGGGATTCAAACCCCAGGTCTTCCCAGGTCCTAGTCCAATACTCTTAACTAGTGCATCATGCTGGCTCATATCTAACTCGCAGCCAGCCATGCCTGGAGCTCCTCTAAACACAGCCATATCCAAAGAGGATAAGTTGGGCATTTGCCCAAAGGCCAAGGGTGCCCTCCCCAACAACCTCCCCGAGGGTGGGAAGGAGTCTAGCAAGCCCTGGCTCTTTCTGGTGTAGAGGAGCCCAGGGCCTTTGAAGGCAGACCGCAGCCCCCTGTGCTGTTCCTTGGTGGCAGTGGGACATCCCTGAAAGAAGAAGAATAGCAGATTTATTCCCCGCCCTTCTCCCTGAATCAGAGACTCTAGATGGGGCCTGGAGATCTCTCAGGATTACAACTGAACTCCAGACCATGGAAGAGTCAAGTTTCAGCTTTCGTGTGCTAGAAGCTCACGTCATCAGACAATAGTATATAATGGCAAGCAGTCCTAATTACAGAGAAAGTGGGCAGTGAGTTCATATGCAGAGTCATGGGGATGTTATTTAGCAGATTTAAAGAATCACAAGTTGGGGTCTGGTGTTTATCAGTTAGTGTCTGATGAAGTGTGCTTAGAGCACATGAAAGCATACATTCTGAATAAAACTTTGTGGGTCTTAAAGGTGCAAAATTGACTCTTGCTTTGTTCTACTGCTTCAGACCAACCTGGATCTATCCAGACCATGGAGATCACTTCACCTGCAGAAAATGCCTGCTTTGGAGGGTTTATGTCTTTCCACAGTTTTATGGCATTATATACTGTCCCTCCACAGGCTCCACCCACAAATCTCCAGGCATTTCTCAGCCTGGAGTTGTCAAGCCTACCACCCCTGGACTGGGTTGTCTTTTTGGGTCTGAGACTTGTGTTTCAGTGGACGGATGAAACCTGGAGGGGGCCAGCTCTGGCACACGCTCATTGGCTTCTTTTAAGATGTCTCTGCATGTCTGCTTGCAGGGTTGGCCTTGGAAATTCTAGACTCACACAGTGAATTCTCAGCCGATGCAGGGTGTTAGTCTCAGAGTTGGTCCGGTCCTAAGAACATAAGAGAAGCCATGTTGGATCAGGCCAATGGCCCATCCAGTCCAACACTCTGTATCACACAGTGGCCAAAAATTTAGACACATACATATACATACACACTGTGCCTGAAAGCCACTGATGGACATCTGCTCCATATTTTTATCTAAACCCCTCTTGAAGCTGGCTATGCTTGTAGCTGCCACCACCTCCTGTGGCAGTGCATTCCACATGTTAATCACCCTTTGGGTGAAGAAGTACCTCCTTTTATCTGTTCTAACCCGACTGCTCAGCAATTTCATTGAATGCCCACGAGTTCTTGTATTGTGAGAAAGGGAGAAAAGTACTTCTTTCTCTACCTTCTCCATCCCATGCATAATCTTGTAAACCTCTATCATGTCACCCCGCAGTTGACGTTTCTTCAAGCTAAAGAGCCTCAAGCGTTTTAACCTTTCTTCCTAGGGAAAGTGTTCCAAACCTGTAATCATTCTAGTTGCCCTTTTCTGCACTTTTTCCAGTGCTATAATATCCTTTTAATATATTATCCTATATATAATATATATTCTTTTAATATAATTTTAATATAATATCCTGGGTGAAGCTATGGGAAACAAACTACATGCTAATGGGTTGGTTGGCCAGGACTGAAGCTCTATGATGCCTTCCTGTGAAATATACATGATAACTTTTGTAGTGCCTTCCTTTGAAATCTACAAACTTACAAGATAGCCTTTGAAATGCCTTCTTCTGAAATCTACAAATCTTTATGGCCACTTTTGAAGGAATCATTGTGGGGAGGGGGACAACTGAAGAGTGGATTGATTTCCTCTTGAAAGAATTACAGATTGCATTGTGAACATCCATTGGTGAGAGAGAAAGGACTTCTATTGTATGAGGATTGTGATCCCTGTTCACAAGGACTTGTACAGTTAGTGACTCGTGGTGATGTATGCAGGGCTTTTTTGGCAGAAAAAGTCTAGCAGGAACTCATTTGCATATTAGGCCACACCCCCTGATGTCACCATTGTTTCACATAAGGGTTTTTGTAGAAAAAGCCTAGCGGGAATTCATTTGCATATTAGACCACACACCCTGACACCAAGCCAGCCGGAACTGTGTTCCTCTGCGTTCCTGCTCAAAAAAGCCCTGGATGTATGCATGATTTTGTAGTGAATTGGATAAGCATATGGAGCAGAAGTCCATCAGGAGCTTCCATCAGGGGCTATTAGCCATAGCGTATTGTTGGAACTCTCTGTCTGGGGCAGTGATGATCTGTATTCTTGGTGCTAGGGCTTGGGGGGGCAACAGTGGGAGGACTTCTGGTGTCCTGGCCCCACTGATGGACCTCCTGATGGCACCTGGGGTTTTGGCCACTGTGTGACACAGACTTTTGGACTGAATGGGCCATTGGTCTGATTCAACATGGCTTTTCTTATGTTCTTATGAATTAATTGAATATATTAATTAAGTGTATGGATTAAAGTTACATTAAGATAGTTTATAAATGCGAGTATTGTATACATTTTAATTAGTAATTGTGGTTGCAATAGTCTGAGTGTCAAGCACGGTAAAATTCGATTGATAATTGATTGTTTTAGGGTCCTCCATAACACTGGTCTGTGAAATGTCTCGGAGGTCTGTTAACTCTGTTATTCTTTCCCCAACCCCTTCTTGCTTTATTGCTTGCAAAGTAGAAGTAGAGAGAAACTAAACTAACTTGAGAAGAAGTAATCAGCACCTTCCCATACATTCCTGTTAGGGAGTGCGACACATCTGGAGAGAGCAAGGACAGAGTCCTGATAATGCCGTGAGAATGTAGACATTTATGATAGTTTATGTGTGAGAGCTATCCCTTGCCCCCACCTTTTGAAATCCTTTTGAAGTAAGCCTTAAAAATATTGTATCAATGTATCTGTAGCATCATTCTCAAGAATCTGTTACACTGAAAGTATCCTTATATCAATAAATGTAGTTTTGTATCAAGCTCGACTCGTCATTGAAACCGCATGCTTGACACTGAGGGCTTTGTTTCACTTTGCTCCATTTATCATTGCAATTCTCCCAGGATTTGGTAACCTCCAGGTGGGGCTTGAAGATCTCCTGGAATTACAACTGGCCTTCAAAAGACTCCCACATTGCATCGAAGGAAACACCATTTTCTAATGCTGCACGCTGTACTTAGAAATGAAGTCTTGTGCCCTTAAGAACATAAAAAAAGCCATGTTGGATCAGGCCAATGGGCCATCTGAATGAACTAGATCTTTCAAACTTCTAGTATGTCTGAAGCCAATGAAAGGAGGCATACTGCTCCCAGGAATATCAAGCAAAAGATGCCAATGTTTATAAAGGTGAGAAAAAGGGGTGTAGTTGAAGGCACAAGAGATTTTATTAGTAGTCCTCTTACAAAAGATCTACAAAAGTAGATTTAAAATCTAAAAATTTACAAAAGTAGTCCTCTTACAAAAGTCCTCTACAAAAGATCTTTACGATCCACACTGTAAGCCCTACCCACTGCAGATTGCACAATTTATCTAGAGTAGCCACGTGTCAAAAATGCATTCTGCGACTTTTTACAGTCCCTCATATAATCACTGTGTTTAGTGGAGTTCCTTTCTACGTGTAAAAATTGGCTGTATGGCAAACTCTCACACATGCATAAGAAGTACATAGATAAGCTCTTTGGGATCCTGAATAAATATGAATATAATGATGTTGATCCACACTGTACACAGCTCCATTACTTTTACGGGATCCGGCAATGCAGATATGGTTTCTTTTTTAGGCTGGTGTATTTACCACACCTGTAATTATACTCTGGCCATGCACCTATTTAGGAACCGTACAGATCGGAGTTCCGTTTTATATTTTCGATCCTTCCATCCACGACATTTGCTGGCCCCGGGTCATCCAGTGACGTTCCATGCTGTGATTCAAAACTGGGTCTTCCAGATATTGTCCAATGCTTATACCACACTAGCTCTCAAGGCTTTGAGATACCTTGGGCTTTGATATCATGGAAGAGGAAGAAAAGTTCTCTCTAGCCCCTTCTCAGTGTTGCATGTTTTGTAAACCTTTATTTCTCACCTTGCAATCAGTTGGGATTACCATGTTCTTTGCCTTTTTGAGGTGGGAGCAAAGAGGACTGCATCCAGTAATACAACTGGAACAACATCAAAGTTTAACATAATGGCCTTAGGCAATGGGCCTCCAATAGGGTTGCCAGGTCTCTGTTGGAAAATACCTGGAGACTTTGGGGGTGGATCCAGGAGTGGGTGGGCACTGGGGAGGGGCGGGGCCTCACTCAGCAGGAGACAATGCCCGAGTCCACCCTTCAAAGCAGCCACTCTCTCCAGGGGAGCTGATCTCTGCCAGCTGGAGGTCAGTTGTAAAAGCAGATCTCCAGGCCCCACCTGGAGGCTGGTAACCCTAGCCTCCAATTACCTTTTTGCTTGCTTATCTTCAGAGGCTGAAGTTCTCTTGAGGCACCTTCTTGGCCCACTCTGCCCTTGAACCAAGATGGCTTTTCTCTCCCTTTTCTCCTCAGAACTCCCTCTGTCTTCCCTCATGCCTCTCCTTTTCCCTTCAGGCCTGGAGATTTGAGAGCAGCACAGGGCCAGAGATTCCACCCTCCAAAAGCATCCGAATTCTCCAGGGCTACTGATCTCTGTAGTCTGGAGATGAGTTGTAATCCCAAGAGATCCCCAGACCCCACTTGGAGGGTGGCACCCCTAAATCCTGGGGACTCTTCTAGAGGGTGGAGTCTGTGACATTATGCCCCGCTGAGGTCCCTCGCCTCCCCAAACCCGGCCTCCTGCAGTCGCCACTCCCAAAACTCCAGTCATTTTCTCATCTGGACTTTATAGCCCTACAGACAGTGAAGTCCTCCAGAGACACCAAGGCCACAGACGTTTGTTGTGTTGAAAACATTTTATTGCATTTAGAAAGGGAAAGGGGAAAGAGAAATGGGAATAAAAAAAATTTCGCTGTTCCATTTCTGAATGATACAAAAATAGATAACACATGAAAAGCAAAGTATTTCTCTATATAAGTTAAGTTGCAACAAATTACTGTCTTTTGATCTGTTGATATAATCTCATTTTAACAATCAAAATTCTACTAATTCATAGTTTCATACTACTAACATTGCCTGTAAAGGACAAAGTTATACCAGAGTGTCTAACCAAGTATAGAAGGGTTTCCAAAGGATCTGTTTCTTGTACTGATCTCTCCTTTGGGGGAGAGGAAAGTTTGTCCAACTCAGCTGTTTCTAATACTTTTCCAATTGGATCTTGTTTCTAATGCTCTTGTGAGAGGCAGCCCTGGATGCTCAGAGGAACTTGGGGATGTGAAAATGCTATCATATATTTAAAATAGTTTCATAAATAGTCATATTTCTGGGCATGCAGGTGTTTGGGCTGGTCCACGGCATACAATTGGCCACTGGCTCTTTCAGTTGATGGGAAATGCGGCTCCGTGGCCAACACAGCATGAGTGACACTGATGAAATGCCAGAAACACAAACAAGTTTTAACAGCAGTTTGCTTCCCTTCAGGCCTTGACGTCTGTTTTCTCTGTTTGGTGGGTTACCCCAGCAGTGCCAGGTGGGAAACGTTCTACCCTAGTGAAACAATCCAGAGCCCATTGTGATGGAAACTCGGAACCTAGACTGCCTTTTCCGTTGGGTGGATACAGGTTCAACTGTCAACTGACTCTTGGACTAGCATCCATCTGCTGGGAAAATTGAGAGCTCAGTTTATTCAATTCTCCAGAGCAGCAATCAGTCATTGCCTTATCTGGACTTTGTAGCCCTACAGACAGGGAAATCCTTCTCTTCGATCCAGAGAAACCAGTGGTTGTAATGGTTGAGAAAATGGTAAGGAAGATTCTGACACTCTTTATCTGTGGGTTGAAAGGCTAAGGGAGAGGGTTGCCAGCCTCCAGTCTGGGCCTGGAGATCTCCTGCTTTTACAACTGATCTCCAGCAGGCAGAGATCAGCTCCCCTGGAGAAAATGGCTACTTTGAAGGTTGGACTCTTGGGCATTGTGCGATGCTGAAGCCCCTCCCCTCCCCAAACCCCACCTTCTCCTGGACCCAAAGTCTTCAGGTGTTTTCCAACACAGATCTGGTGAAGTGACTCAACTGTGGAGGAGGGAGGCATGCCCAGAAATTGCACTGGCATAGGTGAAAGGCCAGAGAGATTTGGCAGCCCAAAGGGACCAAATCCAAAATAGCTCAGCCTTGGGTGGTAAAAAATTCTTATAAACCAGTTACAAAATTAAATCTTATCTTATAAACCAATTACATAATTGGAGAGAAGCTATGTTCTACTGATCTGCTGTCTTACTGTGGATCATATTAGATATATCACAACAAATAAATTGTACAGTAAAAGTTAGTAATTTGGTGCCCTTTAAGTGTAATCAGTAGTCTGATTTTATAAAGAATGTTTTTTTAAAAGAAAAAGGCCACAAATGGCTCTGTCTTTATCTCCATACTTCCAACAGTTCACAAAAGGGCCTTTCTCTTCAAAAAGAGAACCATTTCCCTGAATTTGCATTGATGATTCTGATGATCTCTTCCAAGAAACATCATCTTCTGGGGAGGCATGAGGAGGACAGGGAGTTGTGAGGGGAGAAGTGCAGGGGGGGCTCCCTCTCCATTCTGCCTGGATCCAGCCCACCACCATGGGGCCTTTTGCCTAGCATTTCAATTGCTATTCCTACCAGACGTGGGGAAGAGAATGGGGAGGAATTGTTAGGAGATGGTCTCCCAATAGAACCCCTAGTAGCTCCAAGCCAATCAAGGCATCTCACCTGCTGGTGATTCTTTCTACATGCCTGGTAAGCCAGTGGCTGTCTTAACATCTGACCTTTCAAGGGTCCTCCTTGAAAAGAAAAGAGAAATGAATGAGCTAAAACAAACAAACGAAAGGAAATGTGCCTTCTTGTGATCAAGAAGCCAACTGTGATGCTTCTGAGAAGGGTCTTAAACCCCGCCTTCTCTGGACCCTTTGGCCTTGCAGCTGCAGCATCAGGAGGTGCGAGAGGAAGAGGTGGCCCTTCAGGGGAGCCTTCAGGAGGTGCTAGAAGGTGCCACAGAAGAGTCTTTGGTTTGTGACACCCAGGAGGAGTTTTGTCCTGTGCCGAGCGAGAGCCCGGAAGGAAACCTGGAGTGCTCAGCAAATGAGGTGAGTCTGGAAAGGAAAGACAGAAGCTGGACAGTTAATCAGAGGCATAGGTTGGCTATGGGGCTGGAATAATGAGAGAAGGCGCAGTTAGAGGTCAATGTCCAGAGAGGGAATGTGAGGGCCACCCAGCTGCCAAGAGATTTCCCTGGGAAGCTGGATCATGAGTGTCTGTTCCCGTTGTCACCTTGTCTCCTCTGAATGGGAGGAGCTCCCCAGCCCGTGGGCAGAGAAAGCTACTCCCCCTGAGGCCAGAGTGACAACTCCTGCCACAGAACCTGGGGCCCGGGGTCACCACTTGGGGGTAAATGGACTAGATGAAAAATAAAGGAGGTGAAATACGCATTCTTGCTTCTTCGTGGAGAAGCCAGCTGTGATGAGGGTCTTAAATTAAATCAAGAACCAAAAAAGGTAAGAAATAAACGTAGCAGAGGGCCAATAGTTAAAACCTCATATATACTTGTTATAATAAAAATACACATATTAATTAAAATTATATTTATTAATTAATTAATTAATTAATTATATATATATATATAGGCCCATTGAAAGCCTTGTAACAAAATACGAATGACATATACACAATGATGATGATGATAATGATGATATTGGTTTTATATTCCACCCTCCACTCCGAATCTCAGAGTCTTAGAGCTGCTCACAATCTTCTTTCCCTTCCTCCCCCACAACAGACACCCTGTGAGGTGGGTGGGGCTGAGAGGGCTCTCACAGCAGCTGCCCTTTCAAGGACAGAGTCTCAGAGCGTCTCACAATCTCCTTTCCCTTCCTCCCCCACAACAGACACCCTGTGAGGTGGGTGGGGCTGAGCGGGCTTTCACAACAGCTGCCCTTTCAAGGACAGAGTCTCACAGTGGCCCACAATCTCCTTTCCCTTCGTCCCCCACAACAGACACCCTGTGAGGTGGGTGGGGCTGAGAGGGCTCTAAAAGCAGCTGCCCTTTCAAGGACAGAGTCTCACAGTGGCTTACAATCTCCTTTCCCTTCCTCCCCCACACAGACACCCTGTGAGGTGGGTGGGGCTGAGCGGGCTTTCACAGCAGCTGCCCTTTCGAGGACAGAGTCTCACAGTGGCCCACAATCTCCTTTCCCTTCCTCCCCCCCAACAGACACCCTGTGAGGTGGGTGGGGCTGAGAGGGCTCTAAAAGCAGCTGCCCTTTCAAGGACAGAGTCTCAGAGCAGCTCACAATCTTTTTTCCCTCACAATCTTTTTTTCTCACAATCTTTTTTTGGGATACGAGTTTAATAAAGTTGCAGAGATTTTTCTGTTAGGATTACAAATGGAAAAATTTCCAAAAGAAGACAGAACTTTAATCTGGTACTTGCTCTCAGCTGCTAGGACATTGTATGCGCAGTTGTGGAAGCAAGAAAAAATACCAGAGAAATGGGATTGGATTATAAATGTTATGTCATGGAGTGAAATGGACAAATTAACAAGAATATTAAAAGACTATGACTTAGAAGTTTTTAAGATGGAGTGGAAGAATTTCAGAAGATATGTAGAAAAAGTGTGGAAAATAAAAGGACATTGGACAATCTTTGATAATGATTAAGTTTTTAAAACAAGAATATAACTTTTGGTTTTTTAATAGTTAAGGGTACCTTTAATATTTGTGTTTTTTTAAGTAAATAACACTGGTGGGGGTCAAGTAACGGGGGGAGGGGTGGGGGAAAAGTAAGATATGGGGTAGATAAATTTTTCTTTTTTTAAGTTGTAAGATAAAGATATAGATCTGCTACCATACGTTACCAATAAAAATTGTTTATGCAAAAAAACCCCCACCAAGTTTGAGGTACAAATAGGCACATATTACAAAGAACTGTTACAAAGAACTAGCAAAGAATATAACAACATGTTGTCAAACGATTTCATAGCCAGAGTCCATTGGTTGTTGTAGAATTTCTGGGCGGTGTGGCCGTGGTTTTGGAATTTTGAGACATGATGTTTTGCCCGTGACTGTGACTGGCATCCTCAAAGGTGTAACGCAGAAAAAGAAAGCTCCCACAAGATAATGACTCAGCCCTACCCTACCTTCCTGAGTAGATACAAATTACCTGCCTACCAACTTCTTCTCAATTTGACGCAGAGAGAACTCCAGTTTTCGGGGTTACACCTCTGAGGATGCAAAACGTCGGGTCTCATAATGGCAAGACCATGGCCACACAGCCCGGGAAATCTACAACAACCATTATAACAATACTGGACCAAAAAAGGAATTTTCCAAAGAGAGATCAGTAGGCACAAGACAGGAATGTTCAAGAGACCTCTCAGGAATAAATCATGCATCCAGTGCATATGCACGGGTGGTAAAAGATGTTACTGTTGTCTGTCTTCCAGTTCTGGTCCAGAAAGTAATGCTATATTCCATTATTCAGAGCCAAGACATCGACAGAAGGCAGCAAGAGGAACAGGAAGAAGAGGAAGCCTCTCAGGATAGTCGAAATGTTGCGGAGGAAGGGGCAGTAGACGACCCTTTGCTTTCTAGTTCCCCAGAGGAGTCTTCGCCTTCGCCAGATGAACAACACAAAGTACCCTTGGAGGTCATAGTAAATGTGGTAAGTCTTAAGAACATAAGAGAAGCCATATTGGATCAGGCCAAAAGTCCATCATTCCAACACTCTGTGTCACACAATGGCCAAAAAATCTAGGTGTCATCAGGAGGTCCATCAGTGGGGCCAGGACACCAGAAGCCCTCCCACTGCTGCATCCCCCCAAGCACCAAGAATACATAGCATCAATGCCCCAGACAGAGAGTTCCAACAAAACGCTGTGGCTAATAGCCACTGATGGACCTCTGCTGTTTATCCAACCACCTCTTGAAGCTGTCTACGCTTGCAGCTGCCACCACCTCCTGTAGCAGTGAATTCCATGTGTTCATCACCCTTTGGGTGAAATAGGACTTATCTTCAAAGGAGAGAGAGAAGCTGGACAGATAAACAGAAAAGCTAGTTGAATAAGGGGTCGGGGGGGGGGGGAGTGGGGTGAGAGAAGAATTCAGGCAATAATCCTCTCAGTCCTGGAGATCAATAAATGAGAAACTAGAACAAGCAGATGTCTTCTCTGCTCAGACTTGTTGGAGCTCTCCCAGATTATTCCTCAGAACGTGGGGTCTCTATGGCACCAGAGTTAAATCTTGTGTGTGCAAATCATGGTGCCCTACCACTGAGCTATGGGACCTTCCAGAAACATCTGGAGCTGCTTTATGCAGAGTCAGTCTCTAGGCCTGCCCAGCTTTAGTATTGCCAACTCTAACTGGCAGCGGCTCTGCAGACCTTCACAATGTCTGCTGTTGCCTGAAATTCTTTAAATAACCTGAGACCTGCTGCATGGAAGTCTTGGCCTCTGACCATGGAGAAATGGGCCCTGCTTCCTATCAAATGGTTGCTGGGAAACCAGGTCAGCTTATGGAGTTGCCTCATGCCGAGTCAGAGAGTTGGTCCATCTGGCTCAGCATTTTCCATTGGCTCTCCACCTGCAGGGCCAGCCCTCTCCATTAGGCATCCCTAGGCCACTACCTAGGGTGCCATCCAGGGGGGGTACTGGGCTGGGTCCTCCCCCCGCCCTCAGCGAGGGAAATGGGTGAGCACGGCACCTGCACCTCAGAGTGCATGTGCTGCCTGGCTACCGTCACTCAGCCCAGCCACCATCCCTTGTGAAAGCTTCCAGAAGCGATAGCGGACAGGCGGAACGATGGCGGCTGGGAGGCATATGTGCTTTGAAGCGCAGGCGCTAGGCCACACCGTTGCTGTGGTGCTCACCCTCACTGGGGGCGAGGGAGGAGGGGTGCAGGCTGTGGGGTGAGGGGTGGCAGGGTAGGACCTCGCCTTGGGTGCCAGACCCCCTGGAGATGGCCCTGATCCCCTCACAAAAAACATTCCTCTGTCACCTGAAGTGTTTTTTTGGTTTCAAATGGTGTTTCCCTTCCAGGTGACCTCTGTCTACAGCCAGGACAGTGATGGGCAGGTGACAGAGAGCCCCCAGACCCCCAGGCCAGAGTCTCCTGACGGTGACTACTTAGCACAAGAGAGCTGCTACCTCACAGACCGCGAAGACCTCCACCAGGACTCTGGTGCTTCCACGGGCTACTTCCCTTGCTACCTCACCTACAGCAATCTCCCCCCCTACCAGTCTGAGAGTGACGATGAACTTCCAGACCCCCCAGCCAGTCCTGAGGCCAGCCTCCAAGTTGAGGGCACTTTGCAGGACAAAGCCAGCGAGAAGGAAGGAGGAGTGGAAGGCAGCCCCAGAGGGGAAGAGGCCAAGGTGAAGAAGCCCCACCCTGGCAAAGGGTCCCGGCTGCCCAGCCCGCAAGGGGCTTTGGGAATGCACAGCGAGGGAGGTGCTAGAGGCAAACTCTAGAAAGTCTAAGGAATGGGGCCTGCTGGCAATACAGGGCCAGTGCAGAGAAGAATGCAAGATGCCTCCTGGTCACATCACACGGAAGGGTTTCAGTGCCAGACCTCTCAGGGAAGTTCTGGAGCAGGGCACAAAAATGTCGGCCCTCTTTTGTTGCTTGTGCCCAGTTCCAGAGATAGATTGCTCCTGTATGCAGGAGTTCTAAATAGTTCACTATTCCATGAATTTGTTGAATTCAGGTGGCCAGTTTTTCTGTTGGTACAGCCTCCCAGCAGAAAGGACCCACGTTGGGTTGCAAATTTAGTGCCTGGCAAAAAACACCTCAGAAAAGACCCAGTTTATGTCAAATGGGGCCAGCCTTTGTTTTTATTCCAAGGGATGCTCATTTTGTGTGGGATAGACGAAGTCTGGAAGATGTCAGCTATCATGTAAAAGAGATTCTAGTCCTCATTGTGCAGAAATTTACTTATTTATAGGGTTGCCAAGTCCAATTCAAGAAATATATGGGGACTTTGGGGGTGGAGCCAGGAGACCTTGGGGTGGAGCCAGGAGGCCCTGGGGGCAGAGCCAGGAGCAAGGGTGTGACAAGCATAATTGAACTCCAAGGGAGTTCTGGTCATCACATGTAAAGGGACAGCACACCTTTTTAAAAGCTTTCCTTCCATAGGAAATAATGAAAGCTAGGGGCACCTTATTTTGGGGCTCATAGAATTGGACCTCCTGGTCCAATCGTTTTGAAACTTGGGGGGTATTTTGAGGAGAGGCACTAGATGCTATTCTGAAAATGTGGTGCCTCTAACACAAAAAACAGCCCCCCCAGAGCCCCCGATATATCCAGATCAATTCTCCATTATACCCTATGAGAATCGATCTCCACATAGGGAATAATGAAGTGCCTAGCAGACATTTCCCTCCCCCTCCCTGTTTCTGGGGACTCCGAAGTGAGGGACTGGCCTCTTTACTCACGAGTTGCTGCCAACTTCTTCAAAGTAACACAGACACCCCATCCCAAGAGGAAGCCTTTCTGAGCGGAGACTGAAACCTCTGGAGGGGGAAAGGTACATGGGGGCTGTGGGGCTGGGGCTTCCCTTCCCCTGCTGGCCAGCTGAGTGGGGGGGGGAGGAGCCTGGGAAAGCGGGAGAACCTCCCCCCCGCTGGGACCTGGGGATTGGCAAGCCTACTTATTTATTATATTAGGCTTTTATACTAACCTCCCCGCAAGCTTGTTAGAAAACATCCTTAAAGTGGCATAGCTGGTCAGTGTGAAAGTACAAGGCCACATCTTTTTAGCCTGGGTGAAGGAATATTGTAGAGCTGCAAATTAATGCCTTTACGTAAATGCTGCCTTTGCAGTCCCAGAGTCCATAGAGTGTGAGCATCAAAGTGTGACCTGTAAGGGACAAAGCAATGGGCAAAACCAAAACCAAAGCAGGCCACTGCTGCAGTCAGCACAGCCCCCACCCTTCAAGCAGCTGCTTGCTAGAACTCCAGTTCCAAGAATCCCTCCGTTCAGAGCCCTGGCTGTGAGAATGACTTCTCTTCTTCCTGCAGAGTCCGGCAGTGGCCAAGACAGGAGAGCCAACCCCGTCGGCTCCCAGCTGCCCGTCCGCCGCACCCACGTCCCGCCGGAGCGTCACCAACTTTTTTCAGTGGGTCCGCAACGTCTTTAGCCGGTCTTCCCTAAGGAGTCAACAGCGCAGCCCAGCTGCAAGAGGCGAAAGGCAGCGCAAAAATATCGGCACGCGGCTGCGAGGCTGGATCAGGAAGCACCGGGGGCGAGTGCACCCCGACAACTGCTGAGGCGCAGACAGGTCACGAGCGCTCAAACTTTGTGAACGAGGACTTCCTGCTGCTTTTAAACTGTTTACTCATCATGGTTACTGCTAGTACTAGATATAATAAGGCTTGCTGAAGCATTAGCTATGGAAAGGCTTGCTGAAGCATTAGTTATGGTAAGGCTTGCTGAAGCATTAGTTATAGTAAGGCTTGCTGAAGCATTAGTTATGGTAAGGCTTGCTGAAGCATTAGTTATAGTAAGGCTTGCTGAAGCATTAGTTATAGTAAGGCTTGCTGAAGCATTAGTTATGGTAAGGCTTGCTGAAGCATTAGTTATAGTAAGGCTTGCTGAAGCATTAGTTATGGTAAGGCTTGCTGAAGCATTAGATATAGTAAGGCTTGCTGAAGCATTAGATATAATAAGGCTTGCTGAAGCATTAGTTATAGTAAGGCTTGGTGAAGTATTAGTTATGGAAAGGCTTGCTGAAGCATTAGTTATGGTAAGGCTTGCTGGAGCATTAGTTATAGTAAGGCTTGCTGAAGTAATAGTTATGGTAAGGCTTGCTGAAGCATTAGATATAATAAGGCTTGCTGAAGCATTAGTTATAGTAAGGCTTGCTGAAGCATTAGTTATGGTAAGGCTTGCTGAAGTAATAGTTATGGTAAGGCTTGCTGAAGCATTAGATATAATAAGGCTTGCTGAAGCATTAGTTATGGTAAGGCTTGCTGAAGCATTAGATATAATAAGGCTTGCTGAAGCATTAGTTATAGTAAGGCTTGCTGAAGCATTAGTTATAGTAAGGCTTGCTGAAGTATTAGGTATGGTAAGGCTGAATCCCACCACTGCACACACCCCTGTTGTAGCCAATTCTCCTGGAGCTTGCAGTAAGCCCTGTAAAAAGAGCCCTGTAAGAGCCCTGTAAGCTCTTGGAGATGTAGCATAATGTGCAAAGGAGTTCCACTTTGGTGTAGCAGTTAAGTGTGTGGACTCTTATCTGGGAGAACCGGGTTTGATTCCCCACTCCTCCACTTGCAGCTGCTGGAATGGTCTTGGGTCAGCCATAGCTTTCGTAGGAGCTGTCCTTGAAAAGGCAGTTTCTGTTAAAGCTCTCTCAGTCCCACCCACCTCACAGGGTGTCTGTTGTTGGGGGGAAGGTAAAGGAGATTGTGACCACTCTGAGATGCAGAGTGTAGGGCAGGGTATAAATCCAATATCATCATCTTCTTCTTCTTCTACTACTACTACTACAAAAGAAGCCCTACTGCCCAGCATGGATTCTTTTTTGCGGGGCAGGGGGAGAGGGTTGCCATCAAGTCACAGCTGAATCCCCCCCCCCAAAAAAATTCTGTTTTTATTTTAATTGTAGGTGTCTTGGTCGGGATTTCAAGGCAAGAGAGGTGGTTTGTCATATCTTGGCCTCTTCATCACAACCCTGGACTTCCTTGGGGGCCTCCCATCCTCATATTGACCCCCTGCTTAGCTTCTTCGATCTGACAAGACCAGGCCTGCCGGGGCATCCAGGTCAGGACAACATGGACGTTAGCCAATATCTATTTCGGATCGGGTACCAGGGTCCCGCCCAGCCTTCTCTGGAGACCTTGCGCCGTCTCCACCGTTGCCATCTCCTCTCCGTGCCCTTTGGGAGCCTTGGCGTTGCCCCTTCTCTACAACAAGATTGTCCGGTGCCACCGGGACGGTTTCTGTTACGAGCTGAACGGGCTTTTCTTTTGGCTGCTGCAGACACTGGGATTTGACACCAAAGCAGTGTCCGGTCGCTTCCGGAACCCTTTCACGGGGCACTATGGCCCCCCTATGCACCATATGGTGATTTTGGTCCAGTTGGATGGACGCTCCTTCCTCTGCGATGTCGGTTTTGGGGAATCCTTTCTAGAGCCACTGGAGTTGAAGCCGGACTCAGAACAAGTCAAAGATGGAGGCATCTTCTGGCTCGGCAATAAGGGGGGAGTTTGGGTCTTGGAGCGCCGGGAAGTTCCTGGCAAGGAAGGGAGACCTTTGTATCAATTCACCCTTGAGGAGAAGAAGCTGGAGGATTTTGCTGACATGTGCCTTTATCACCAGACTTCGCCCAGTTCTATCTCCCCCTGCAAATCCTTCTGTTCCTTGCATCAGGAAGACGGTGGGCGCCTTACCTATATGGGATGGCGTCTCATCTCCACAATGGGGGAGAAACGTACGGAGACCCCACTGCAAAGCTCTGAGATCCCAGCCGTCCTGCGTGAGAAATTTGGGATTCAGTTGGAGAGGGACTTCGAGCCAAAGGATGAAAAGATCATGCCACCTCCTGAAGAAGACTGAGAAGGTAGAAGGGAAACGGGTCTCCGATTTGGACAGCAGGCTAGAAACTGGATTATACATCATCTCTTTGCACACAGGTTTCAGTCTCTGTCAGAACTGATGTCATATCACAGGATGTTCCAGAGCCTGGCATGAGGAGGCCGGGGTTTCAGTTCTGAATATTCCCTTGTCTTCGAGGCATCCGATGTGACATTTTGGAAAGATACCATTGCAGCAGTCTGTTTAAAAAAAAATGCTGGTCCTTTTCATTTTTCTAGTGCGGTTTACAGTTTTTTCGAGTTGCACTTAAAGGCCTCGATATAATCTTAAGGACCACAACAGAATATGTGAACTTGAATGCATATTGTTAATGAGCGTATGGAAAATTTATTGTGTAAAATTCATTGAATGATTATACAGGTGACTGCAAATAATATGTTTCTATTATTAGACACGTGGTGTAGTTTCTTTTTGTTTCTCCTTTGTTCATTATCATCCCATTCCCTATTTGTGGTGTGTTTAAACAAAAGCCTGTGCAAGCAGAAAACCAGCAGACCAAGGGGACAGATCTGCTAAAGTCATAATTAAAAAGTGAGTGCAGCTGTGGGTAACAAGTCCCAGGGCTTTTTTTTTTTGTAGCAGGAATTTCTTTGTATATTAAGCCACAGGCCCCTGATGTAGCCAGTCCTCCAAGAGCTTTCAGTAGGTCCTGTACTAAGAGCCCTGTAAGCTCCTGGAGGATTGGCTACATTAGGGGTGTGTGGCCTAATATGCAAAGGAGCTCCTGCTAGAATTCCACCCCTGCTAACAACAAACTTCTTTATTGAAAGAACCAAACTGGAAAGCAATCAGGCAAAACAGGCAATATACATAGTTGGGGAAGGACACACCTCTTTTAGTCGGCTGGAATCTGCCCCATTGGTCTCTCCAGGATCCTTCATTTGCATGTACATTGATACACGCCTTGTGTCCCGATTGGCCAGTTCAGACAGAATAGCCAATCAGAACGTAGGCATTTGGGTCCTGGAGGGTAGAACCATGCTTCAGTTACTAACACTATGAACAGTATATGAGCAAGAACACAGAACAGCACATAATAGTCTTGCTAGTTTTCTATCTGCAGGAAGTTTGGGCATGGGCAAGCATTCTAAAACACCATCTCCAATCTAATCACGCAGACCACTCTACCTGCATGTGTGAACGAGGCCTCCTCGTGCCTCTGCACTGGGTTTAATGAGCTCCTTTCCATGAAGAGATGCAGCAGCCTTACCTGTCCACAGTGGAGGCAGGCTCACAGGAACTCATGCAGATCTGCAACAGGTAGACTCCAAGGGCAGATTGCTCTTATTTTTAAAACAAGCCTTGGGCAAGAGGTAAGAATGAAGCACGAATCCAATTTTAACTCAGAAGCAAGCCTGCATCAGCTACCAGCTGTTAGGGAAACAGCAGGTTCAAAGAACAACAGATGTGTACCAGTCACAGAGGAGCTGCATGAAGAGCATTGATAGCCACCCTCTGCCACGTGAAGCAGGCAGATAAAGAAGTCCCTGTTCTCGAAAGAAGGGGCGGGGAGAGAGCAGAGCTCCTTCAGGCGCCCGGTAGGGATTCCTTTGCACGTTACAGGAGGCCTGGCTATAGGTGAGGGGTGTTCATACTGACTTTTAAAGGGTTGAGGGAGGAGCCAAAAGCGGGGCTAGTTGAAACAGGAGAAGCCCACACCATGGGTTGTAAACAAGCCTTTTTGACTTGCATGTAAAGCAGGGATTTCGGTGGTGTGCGACAACCAGGAGTAAGAGCTGGGAAGAGTGGGCTGGGAGGGGGATCGGGGGGGGGGGGGGATGAAAAAGCAGGGAAGACCTAAGGTGACCACATTTCTTTCTTTCGAAGGCTCCTGAACTTCTAAGTCCTGCAAGACAGGTAGGAATTCATGATTTTTTCATCCCTGCAGGGGAGACACACACCTCCTTATTTTTGTCTGTCTTGCAGCTATTACAGGTTCATGCGCTCTGCGAAGTTGTTCAGGGTGGTGAGAACCAGGGAGGACTGTGAGGCACTCCAGAGGGATCCGTCAAGGCTGGGCGAATGGGTGTCAACATGGCAAAGGAGGTTCAATGTGGGCAAGTGCCAAGTAATAAATACACAGTGGGGCCAAAAATCCTAACTATAAATATACATTAATGGGGTCTGAACTGGCAGTAACTGTAGATAACTCCCTTGAAAACGGTCCGATTTAGAAGCAGCTCTGGACGCACCAGTCCGAGCTGCTTCTAATCTCGCGTCGCCCTGGTTCTTAGCCAGTTTGGTGTAGTGGTTAAGTGCGTGGACTCTTACCTGGGAGAACCGGGTTTGATTCCCCACTCCTCCACTTGCACCTGCTGGAATGGCCTTGGGTCACCATAGCTCTCGCAGGAGTTGTCCTTGAATGGGCAGATTCTGTGAAAGCCCTCTCACCCCCACCCACCTCACAAGGTGTCTGTTGTGGGGGAAGAAAATAAAGGAGATTGTAAACCGCTCTGAGCCTCTGATTCAGAGAGAAGGGCAGGGTATAAATCTGCGGTTTTCTTCTTCTTATGTTCAGAAATCCAGATATTGTGTAATGACACTCCTCAGCTTCTTTCCACCAACATCATGAAACTAGAAAACAAATGAACATCTTAATCCCACTTAAAGCTGTGATGACCAATGTTGCAAGTGCCAGAAGCTGATCCAGCTGCTCTTCTTGTCACAGTGGAGGTAGGAAGTCCAGTTGAATCACAGCTGACATAGAGTAACCTCATAGGGTTTTCCAGGGCTTTTTTTTTTTTGCAGCAGGAGCTCCTTTGCATATTAGGCCACATACCCTTGATGTAGCCGATCCTCTAAGAGCTTACAGGGCTCTTCATACAGGGCCTGCTGTAAGCTCTTGGAGGATTGGCTACATCAGGGGTGTGTGGCCTAATAGGCAAAGGAGTTCCTGCTACAAAAAAAGCCCTGCGGTTTTCAAGACAGGAGAAGTGGTTGGCCATTGCTGCATGTGTGCGGAAATCCTGGACATCCACCGGCCAGGATCGACAACTGCATAGATTCTGAGATTGGATGAAATCAGGACATCCCAATCAGGGCTTTTTGGATTACAACTAGAAAAATTCTAGAACAAAGTGTGAGTCCAGTAGCACTTTTCAGACCAACAAAGTTTTATTCGCGGTATGAGCTTTTGTGTGCAAGCACATTTCTTCAAGTACAAACAATGGAATAAAACCTCCTCAGGTCCTTCTTACAGGAGAAGGGGGGGGGGGGGAGCAGATATTAGGAAGCTCTACTCATAGCCAAGATGCATAAGTTGAGCTGAAATAGGATCAGGTGACGGATAAAATCAACAAATGGCAGCAAATCTGCACGTGTATGCGACAAAATAGTGCTTCGGCCCTGGTGTCATTTTGGGCTGGAAGCAGCCAGCAAAGCCTGAGATGATTTTAAAGAAGTGTCTCGATAAAATGACAGTTTGACAACCTCTTCAGCGCAGCTGCCTGAACATAAGAGAAGCCATGTTTTTTTATTCTTTCACATTTATATTTTTTATTATATTCACATCCAAATAATTCATAGAAAACACTGCATAACAATCCAAATACCAATACCCCCCCACACAAAACGATACATACAATACACAAAATACATGAGAAGCCATGTTGGATCAGGCCAATGGCCCATCCAGTCCAACACTCTGTGTCACACAGTGGCCAAAACAAGCAAGTGCCATCAGGAGGTCCACCAGTGGGGCTAGAAGCCCTCTCACTGTATTTCTCTTCAAAGAGAACTGTATTACCGTTTTCGCACACAGCTTACCTCGCAGTAACAATCCTGTTCCCTCCGCAGCGTCTGTAGGATTTCCCACCATCTGTGCCGGAGTTACAAGAAGTGCCGCGGCTTTTGCGTAGCAAACGTTAACTGGGTTTTAGCAGTTTACGTTTGCTACACAAAAGCTGCGACACTTCCTGTAACTTCGGCGCAGATGGTGGGAAATCCAACCAGACACTGCGGAGGGAACAGGATTGTGACTGCGAGGTAAGCTGTGTGCAAAAATGGTCCAATTCTTTTCAAAGCCAGGATTCCTCTAGGAAACATAGCCATACAGTTCTCACATTTTCTCTGCCTTATTCATGGGTAATTCATTTCATTCACTTATTGGACCATTAAATCCAACATTAGTGAAATCCCAGTTGTTACATTTTAATTCATGGCTGGAGAACTGACTTGGGAAGGTTCCTTCTCAATTTTATATCCTATCTAAAACAGACCAACACAATCAGAGAGAATGACACATCCTCTCCAGCAGAGGGCAGCACACACAAACATATCTATTATACTTTATGCTCCGTGAAAGGTGTTACTATTTTACAGTGACAGACTAGCATGGCTAACTCCTTTGGATCCAGGGCCTTTTCTGAGCAGGAACGCAGTTCCGGCTGGCTTGGCATCAGGGGGTGTGGCCTAATGTGCAAATGAGTTCCTGCTGGGCTTTTTCTGCAAAAATGCCCTGTGTGAAACAATGTTGCTGTTGCAAACTCCTTCATTTCCAGCAGCAGTGCATAGGGCAGCCTCCATGCGGAAACACCCTACAACAGCTACAGGAATTATCTATACATTTAAGCTAGTTTCATGGACAGCGCCTGTCCCAACACCGGATTCAATACATTTTTTGTGAAGCTGCCAAGAGTTATCTAAACATCCCCAGTCTTTCAGAAAAGAATAGTCCAAAGGTTAACTGATTTGCTAACTGCCGTACACTCAGGACATGTATATCTGGCTGCTGCACAATCAACACAACACTTTGAGAGAGAGAGAAAGAGACAGACAGACAGACAGACAGAGACAGACAGAGAATCCCACATTTCATTGCTGTTTTGTGTGATTGGTCCTATATCCTCTTTGATTTCCTCAGCCAGAGACTCCTAGGGGTTAAGATGCCATCATAAAGTCAAAGGCAAAGCTATTGGATAGGCTCTTTGCAGTGCCCAGGGGTCACGTGACAGGACTCATTTCCTCTTTTGCTCTCCCTTTCATTTCCTATAGTGAAACCGAGGACTTTGCTCTAAGCCAACCAGCGTGAGGAACTCCAGAAATTCCAGCGGAGTCATGCTCTTTGAACTGAGCCAGCCAGGATGGCAGGAGGAGACGGGAGTCAAGATTCCTGGGTTCTTGGACTGGAAATACGGTTGGCTGAGCTGTCAACTATGAATTAGAGATCCCTGAGCCAGAAGACTTGTTGGAGGAGAAAATCAGGTCTGATGAGCTGTCAGTGGAGGGAGCATAAAGTAGATTCCTGACTCCTGTCGCTTCTGCATCCTGCTCAGCAGAGCTTTTTTTTTTTTTTGTAGCAGGAACTCCTTTGCATATTTAGGCCACACACCCCTGTTGTAGCCAATTCTCCTGGAGCTTACAGTAAGCCCTGTAAGAAGAGCCCTGTAAGCTCTTGGAGGATTGGCTACATCAGGGAGATGTAGCGTAATATGCAAAGGAGTTCGTCTTTGGTGTAGCAGTTAAGTGTGTGGACTCTTATCTGGGAGAACTGGGTTTAATTCCCCACACCTCCACTTGCAGCTGCTGGAATGGCCTTGGGTCAGCCATAGCTTTCGTAGGAGCTGGCCTTGAAAGGGCAGTTTCTGTTAAAGCTCTCTCAGCCCCACCCACCTCACAGGGTGTCTGTTGTTGGGGGGAAGGTAAAGGAGATTGTGACCACTCTGAGATGCAGAGGGGGGGGGGGAGAGGGTTGCCATCAAGTCACAGCTGAATCCCCCCCCCAAAAAAAGTTTTTATTTTCATTGTAGGTGACCTTGTCGGGATTTCAAGGCAAGAGAGGTGGTTTGTCATTTCTTGGCCTCTTCATCACAACCCTGGACTTCCTTGGGGGCCTCCCATCCTAATATTGACCCCATCTGACCCTGCTTAGCTTCTGCGATCTGACAAGACCAGGCCTGCCGGGGAATCCAGGTCAGGACAACATGGACGTTAGCCAATATCTATTACGGATCGGGTACAAGGGTCCCGCCCAGCCTTCTCTGGAGACCTTGCGCCGTCTCCACCGTTGCCATCTCCTCTCCGTGCCCTTTGGGAGCCTGAGCATCCACTGTGGGGAGCCAATCTCCTTGACGTTGCCCCTTCTCTACGACAAGATTGTCCGCTGCCACCGGGACGGTTTCTGTTACGAGCTGAACGGGCTTTTCTTGTGGCTGCTGCAGACGCTGGGATTTGACACCAAAGCAGTGTCCGGTCGCGTTCGGAACCGTTTCACGGGACACTACGGCCCCCCTCTGGACCATATGGTGATTTTGGTCCAGTTGGATGGACGCTCGTTCCTCTGTGATGTCGGTTTTGGGGAAGCCTTTCTAGAGCCACTGGAGTTGAAGCCGGACTCGGAACAAGTCCAAGATGGGGGCATCTTCTGGCTCGGCAACAAGGGGGGAGTTTGGGTCTTGGAGCGCCGGGAAGTTCCTGGCAAGGACGGGAGACCTTTGTATCAATTCACCCTTGAGGAGAAGAAGTTGGAGGATTTTGCTGACATGTGCCTTTATCACCAGACTTCGCCCAGTTCTATCTTCCCCTGCAAATCCTTCTGTTCCTTGCATCAGGAAGACGGTGGGCGCCTTACCTATATGGGATGGCGTCTCATCTCCACAATGGGGGAGAAACGTACGGAGACCCCACTGCAAAGCTCTGAGATCCCAGCCGTCCTACGTGAGAAATTTGGGATTCAGTTGGAGAGGGACTTCGAGCCAAAGGACGAAAAGATCATGCCACCTCCTGAAGAAGGCTGAGAAGGTAGAAGGGAAACGGGTCTCCGATTTGGACAGCAGGCTAGAAACTGGATTATACATCATCTCTTTGCACACAGGTTTCAGTCTCTGTCAGAACTGATGTCATATCACAGGATGTTCCAGAACATTCTAACTTCAGAAAGGGGAGGGGCAGTCAATTTTGATGTTTCAGGCATAGAAAAAAAATGATTCCCACATGGTGCTTTGTCTTCCTACAGCAAGGTGGAGCTGCCCCCAGGTTGGTTTAATCAAGAAGCAACTAGGGAAAGATTTGAGGATGGAGTGTGTGGAAGGCAGGGTTTGGGGAGGGGAGTGGAGTATAACACCATACACTCCACCCTCCCAAGTATGGTTGCCATGTGACTGCTGCGGATGGGAGATCTCCTACCGCCCATTGGCTCTTGCCTTCTGTCACTCCAAGTGGCCAGCAGAAGAAAGAAAAAAAATCACCACTGGCAATGGAGTGGCATCATGTCCAAGAAACCCTGAACATGATGCCAGTCCCATCCAGGAATTGCTGGAAATTCTATAGTTTTGCCATAGAGATTCTGGAAATTCCTAGAGAGGTGGCACCACGCTGTCGCTGCAGGCCACCTCCCATTCCTCCACCTGGTTGTCCTACTACGCCTGGCCCCCTGACTTCCAAAGCAGCCAGTTTCTCTAGAAGAACTGATTTCTGTAGTCTGGAGATCCACTGTAATTCTGGGAAGTCTCCAGGCCCCATCAGGAAGCTGGCCATCCTGTCTGTGACAATCGAGGAATTTCCCCCAATCTCTATGGTATTTACTATAGAGATTGGGGAAATTCCTACAGGGTTGTGACATTACTTCCAAGTAGGCTTCCCAACCCCCAGGTCCCAGCGGGGGATCCCCCGTTTTGACAGGCTTCTCCCCGCCCCCAGCCAGCTGGCCGGCGGGGGAAGCCCCACCCCCACAGTCCTCCTGTAGTTTTAGAGCTCCGGCAGGTTTAGAAACCTGCAAACAGTTTTTAAAATGTGTACCTTTAAGGCTGAGCAGGCAGCAGGAAACAGGAAGGGCTTCATGGGAAAAGATCAGTAAGTTTCCTCAGAGAACGGCCCCTCTCTTTCTTTTGCTTTCGTTTTCAGAGCAAGCAGGAATATTCTGCAGGAACAAGATCTAGTAAGTATTTGTGTGTGAGAGAGAGGGAGGTGGCAGGGGATTCCAAGGTTTGGAGGCCCTCCCCCCGCTTTAGAAAGTGTGGGGGGGAGGGAAATGTCTACTGGGCACTCTATTATTCCCTATGAAGAACGATTCCCATAGGGAATAATGGGGCATTGATCCGTGGGTATTGGGGGCTCTGGGGGGGCTTTTTTTTGAGGTAGAGGAACCAATTTTTTAGTATAGCATCTAGTTCCTCTCCCCAAAATACTCCCCAAGTTTCAAAATGATTGGACCAGGGGGTCCAATTCTATGAGCCCCAAAATATGGTGCCCCAATCCCTCATTATTTCCTATGGAAGAAAGGCATTTGAAAAGGTGTGCTGTCCCTTTAAATGTGATGGCCAGAACTCCCTTGGAGTTCAATTATACTTGTCACACCCTTGTACCAGGCTCCACCCCCAATGTCTCCTGGCTCCACCCCCAAAGTCTCCTGGCTCCGCCCCCAAAGTCCTCAGATATTTCTTGAATTGGACTTGGCAACCCTACTTCCAAGTGTTCATCTGCAAGCGATGTCACAGTGACCCAGGTGCTCCCGCCAAGTCCCACCCCTCAAAAGCTCCCAGGATTGGCAGCTGCGAGCCTGGCATGGCATGAGGAGGCCGGGGTTTCAGTTCTGAATATTCCCTTGTCTTCGAGGCATCCGATGTGACATTTTGGAAAGACACCATTGCAGCAGTCTGTTTAAAAAAAAATGCTGGTCCTTTTCAAAAGCAATTTGATCATTTTTCTAGTGCGGTTCACAGTTTTTTCGAGTTGCGCTTAAAGGCCTCGATATAATCTTAAGGACCACAACAGAATATGTGAACTTGAATGCATGTTGTTAATGAGCGTATGGAAAATTTATTGTGAAAAATTCATCGAATGATTATACGGGTGACTGCAAATAATATCTGTTTCTATTATTAGATACGTGGTGTAATTTCTTTTTGTTTCTCCTTTGTTCATTATCATCCCTTTCCCTTTTTGTGGTGTGCTTAAAGAAAAGCCTGTGCAAGCAGAAAACCAGCACATAAAGGGGACAGATCTGCTAAAGTCATGATTAAAAAGTGAGTGCAGCTGTGGGTAACAAGTCCCAGGGCTTTTTTTTTTTTTTTTTTTGCAGGAATTTCTTTGTATATTAGGCCACAGGCCCCTGATGTAGCCAGTACTCCAAGAGCTTTCAGTAGGTCCTGTACTAAGAGCCCTGTAAGCTCCTGGAGGATTGGCTACATCAGGGGTGTGTGGCCTAATATGCAAAGGAGCTCCTGCTAGAATTCTACCCCTGCTAACAACAAACTTCTTTATTGAAAGAACCAAACTGGAGAGCAATCAGGCAAAACAGGCAATAAACATAGTTGGGGAAGGACACACCTCTTTTAGTCAGCGGGAATCTGCCCCATTGGTCTCTCCAGGATCCTTCATTTGCATGTACATTGATACATGCCTTGTGTCCCGATTGGCCAGTTCAGACAGAATAGCCAATCTGAACGTAGGCATTTGGGTCCTGGAGGGTAGTACCATGCTTCAGTTACTAACACTATGAACAGTATATGAGCAAGAACACAGAACAGCACATAATAGTCTTGCTAGTTTTCTATCTGCAGGAAGTTTGGGCATGGGCAAGCATTCTAAAACACGATCTCCAATCTAATCACGCAGACCACTCTACCTGCATGTGTGAACGAGGCCTCCTCATGCCTCTGCACTGGTTTTAATGAGCTCCTCTCCATGCAGAGATGCAGCAGCCTTACCTGTCCACAGTGGAGGCAGGCTCACAGGAACTCATGCAGATCTGCAACAGGTAGACTCCAAGGGCAGATTGCTCTTATTTTTAAAACAAGCCTTGGGCAAGAGGTAAGAATGAAGCACGAATCCAATTTTAACTCAGAAGCAAGCCTGCATCAGCTACCAGCTGTTAGGGAAACAGCAGGTTCAAAGAACAACAGATGTGTACCAGTCACAGAGGAGCTGCATGGAGAGCATTGATAGCCACCCTCTGCCACGTGAAGCAGGCAGATAAAGTAGTCCCTGTTCTCGAAAGAAGGGGCGGGGAGAGAGCAGAGCTCCTTCAGGCGCCCGGTAGGGATTCCTTTGCACGTTACAGGAGGCCTGGCTATAGGTGAGGGGTGTTCATACTGACTTTTAAAGGGTTGAGGGAGGAGCCAAAGGCGGGGCTAGTTGAAACAGGAGAAGCCCACACCATGTGCTTTTTGACTTGCATGTAAAGCAGGGATTTCGGTGGTGTGCAACAACCAGGAGTAAGAGCTGGGAAGAGTGGGCTGGGAGGGGGATCGGGGGGGGGGGGATGAAAAAGCAGGGAAGACCTAAGGTGACCACATTTCTTTCTTTCGAAGGCTCCTGAACGTCTAAGTCCTGCAAGACAGGTAGGAATTCAAGTTTTTTTTCATCACTGCAGGGCAGACACACACCTCCTTATTTTTATCTGTCTTGCAGCTATTACAGGTTCATGCGCTCTGCACAGTTGTTCAGGGTGGTGAGAACCAGGGAGGACTGTGAGGCACTCCAGAGGGATCCGTCAAGGCTGGGCGAATGGGTGTCAACATGGCAAAGGAGGTTCAATGTGGGCAAGTGCAAAGTAATAAATACACAGTGGGGCCAAAAATCCTAACTATAAATATACATGGATGGGGTCTGAACTGGCAGTAACTGTAGATAACTCCCTTGGAAACGGTCCAATTTAGAAGCAGCTCTTGACAGACCAGTCCGAGCTGCTTCTAATCTCGCGTCGCCCTGGTTCTTAGCCAGTTTGGTGTAGTGGTTAAGTGCGTGGACTCTTACCTGGGAGAACCGGGTTTGATTCCCCACTCCTCCACTTACACCTGCTGGAATGGCCCTGCAGGAGTTGTCCTTGAATGGGCAGATTCTGTGAAAGCCCTCTCACCCCCACCCACCTCACAAGGTGTCTGTTGTGGGGGAAGAAAATAAAGGAGATTGTAAACCGCTCTGAGCCTCTGATTCAGAGAGAAGGGCAGGGTATAAACCTGCGGTTTTCTTCTTCTTATGTTCAGAAATCCAGATATTGTGTAATGACACTCCTCAGCTTCTTTCCACCAACATCATGAAACTAGAAAACAAATGAACATCTTAATCCCACTTAAAGCTGTGATGACCAATGTTGTAAGTGCCAGAAGCTGATCCAGCTGCTCTTCTTGTCACAGTGGTGGTAGGAAGTCCAGTTGAATCACAGCTGACATAGAGTAACCTCATAGGGTTTTCCAGGGCTTTTTTTTTTTTTGCAGCAGGAGCTCCTTTGCTTATTAGGCCACATACCCTGGGTTTTAACCATTTACGTTTGCTACACAAAAGCTGCGGCACTTCCTGTAACTCCGGCGCAGATGGTGGGAAATCCGACAGACGCTGCAGAGGGAACAGGATTGTGACTGCGAGGTAAGCTGTGTGCGAAAACGGTCCAATTCTTTTCAAAGCCAGGATTCCTCTGGGAAACATAGCCATACAGTTCTCAAAATGTTTCTGCCTTATTCATGGGTAATTCATTTCATTCACTTATTGGACCATTAAATCCAACATTAGTGAAATCCCAGTTGTTACATTTTAATTCATGGCTGGAGAACTGACTTGGGAAGGTTCCTTCTCAATTTTATATCCTATCTAAAACAGACCAACACAATCAGAGAGAATGACACATCCTCTCCAGCAGAGGGCAGCACACACAAACATATCTATTATACTTTATGCTCAGTGAAAGGTGTTACTATTTTACAGTGACAGACTAGCATGGCTAACTCCTTTGGATCCAGGGCCTTTTCTGAGCAGGAACGCAGTTTCGGCTGGCTTGGCATCAGGGGGTGTGGCCTAATGTGCAAATGAGTTCCTGCTGAGCTTTTTCTGCAAAAATGCCCTGTGTGAAACAATGTTGCTGTTGCAAACTCCTTCATTTCCAGCAGCAGTGCATAGGGCAGTCTCCATGCGGAAACACCCTACAACAGCTACAGGAATTATCTATACATTTAAGCTAGTTTCATGGACAGCGCCTGTCCCAACACCTGATTCAATCCATTTTTGTGAAGCTGCCACCTGATTCAATGCCATTTTTTGTGAAACTTCCCCAGTCTTTCAGAAAAGAATAGTCCAATGGTTAACTGGTTTGCTAACTGGCGTACACTCAGGACATGTATATCTGGCTGCTGCACAATCAACACAACACTTTGAGAGAGAGAGACAGAGAGACAGACAGAGACAGAGAATTCAACATTTCATTGCTGTTTTGTGTGATTGGTCCTATATCCTCTTTGATTTGCTCAGCCAGAGACTCCTAGGGGTTAAGATGCCATCATAAAGTCAAAGGCAAAGCTATTGGATAGGCTCTTTGCAGTGCCCAGGGGTCACGTGACAGGACTCATTTCCTCTTTTGCTCTCCCTTTCATTTCCTATAGTGAAACCGAGGACTTTGCTCTGAGCCAACCAGCGTGAGGAACTCCAGAAATTCCAGTGGAGTCATTCTCTTGACCTGAGCCAGCCAGGAAGGCAGGAGGAGACCGGAGTCAAGATTCCTGGGCTCCTGGACTGGAAGATTCCTGGGCTCCTGGACTGGAAATACGGTTGGCTGAGCTGTCAACTATGAATTAGAGATTCCTGAGCCACAAGACTTGTTGGAGAAGAAGATCAGGTCTGATGAGCTGTCAGTGGAGGGAGCATAAAGCAGATTCCTGACTCCTGTCGCTTCTGCATCCTGCTCAGCAGAACTTTTTTATTTTTTGTAGCAGGAACTCTTTTGCATATTTCGGCCACATATAATAAGGCTTGCTGAAGCATTAGTTATAGTAAGGCTTGCTGAAGTATTAGTTATGGTAAGGCTTGCTGAAGCATTAGATATAATAAGGCTTGCTGAAGCATTAGTTATGGTAAGGCTTGCTAAAGTATTAGTTATGGTAAGGCTTGCTGAATTATTAGTTATGGTAAGCCTTGCTGAAGTATAGATTAAGTACTATTGTTTGGAGTATCTTGCTAGGACTGCCCGCCACACAGACGTTCTACTAACTATTAAGGTTTTATTTGTACTATTATATCTCCTCCTAATTGCTGGTGTTCCATTTGTATTGGTAATAAAACTTGTTTATTAAAAAGAACATAGACTTGGGTTTATTCTTGAGGCGCTGTATCCATGGGTCTTCCAGAGAGCCCACCGCCCAAGAGAGACGCTGGGCAGATTTGCTCCTACCATCACTGAGTGCCCATCCGAGGAAGAGATGAAGGTCTCCATAGAGAAAGACTTAAAAAAAAAAAAGGTAAAGGTGCAAGCAACAGTCATTTCCAGCTCTGGGGTGATGACGCATCACGATGTTCTCACGGCAGACTGTTTTATGGGGTGGTTTGCCACTGCCTTCCCCAGTCATCGACACTTCCCCCCCCCAGAAAGTGGGGTACTCATTCGGCCGACCTCGGAAGGATGGAAGGCTGAGTCAACCTGGAGCCAGCTACCTGAACCCAGCTTTACCGGGATCGAACTCAGGTCCTGAGCAGAGCCTGGACTGCAATACTGCAGCTTTACCACTCTGCGCCACGGGGCTCCTTGAGGAGGACTAGATAGCATCATATTTTATTTTTTATTTGCTTCACCTCTATCCCACCTCACACCCCAATAGGGACCCAAAGTGCAGGCCATCCTCCATTCTATCCTCACAACGACCTTGGTGAGGCTGAGAGTGGTGCCGGGCTCAAGGCCACCAGGAGGCTTCCATGGCAGGAGTGGGGATTAAAACCCCAGGTCTTCCCAGGTCCTAGTCCAATACTCTTAACCAGTGCATCATGCTGGCTCATATCTTACCTGCAGCCAGCCATGCCTGGAGCTCCTCTAAACACAGCCAGCTCCAAAGAGGATAAGTTGGGCATTTGCCCAAAGGCCAAGGGTGCCCTCCCCAACAACCAGACCATTTTCATGGTGCATGGAACCTCCCCGAGAGTGGGAAGGAGTCTAGCAAGCCCTGGCTCTTTCTGGTGTGGAGGAGCCCAGGGCCTTTGAAGGCAGACCGCAGCCCCCTGTGCTGTTCCTTGGTGGCAGTGGGACATCCCTGAAAGAAGAAGAGTAGCAGATTTATTCCCCGCCCTTCTCCCTGAATCAGAGACTCTAGATGGCGCCTGGAGATCTCTCAGGATTACAACTGAACTCCAGACCATGGAAGAGTCAAGTTTCAGCTTTCGTGTGCTAGAAGCTCACGTCATCAGACAATAGTATGGAATGGCAAGCAGACCTAATTACGGAGAAAGTGGGCAGTGAGTTCATATACAGAGTCCTGGGAATGTTATTTAGCAGATTGAAAGAATCACAAGTTGGGGTCTGGTGTTTATCAGTTAGTGTCTGATGAAGTGTGCTTAGAGCACATGAAAGCATACATTCTGAATAAAACTTTGTGGGTCTTAAAGGTGCCAAATTGACTCTTGCTTTGTTCTACTGCTTCAGACCAACCTGGATCTATCCAGACCATGAAGATCACTTCACCGGCAGAAAATGCCTGCTTTGGAGGGTTTATCTCTTTCCACAGTTTTATGGCACTATATACTGTCCCTCCACAGGCTCCACCCACAAATCTCCAGGCATTTCTCAGCCTGGAGTTGTCAAGCCTACCACCCCTGGACTGGGTTGTCTTTTTGGGTCTGAGACTTGTGTTTCAGTGGACGGATGAAACCTGGAGGGGGCCAGCTCTGGCACACGCTCATTGGCTTCTTTTAAGATGTCTCTGCATGTCTGCTTGCAGGGTTGGCCTTGGAAATTCTAGACTCACACAGTGAATTCTCAGCCGATGCAGGGTGTTAGTTTCAGAGTTGGTCCGGTCCTAAGAACATAAGAGAAGCCATGTTGGATCAGGCCAATGGCCCATCCAGTCCAACACTCTGTATCACACAGTGGCCAAAAATTTAGACATATACATATATATACACACTGTGGCTAATAGCCACTGATGGACCTCTGCTCCATATTTTTATCTAAACCCCTCTTGAAGCTGGCTATGCTTGTAGCTGCCACCACCTCCTGTGGCAGTGAATTCCACATGTTAATCACCCTTTGGGTGAAGAAGTACCTCCTTTTATCTGTTCTAACCCGACTGCTCAGCAATTTCATTGAATGCCCACGAGTTCTTGTATTGTGAGAAAGGGAGAAAAGTACTTCTTTCTCTACCTTCTCCATCCCATGCATAATCTTGTAAACCTCTATCATGTCACCCCGCAGTTGACGTTTCTTCAAGCTAAAGAGCCTCAAGCGTTTTAACCTTTCTTCATAGGGAAAGTGTTCCAAACCTGTAATCATTCTAGTTGCCCTTTTCTGCACTTTTTCCAGCGCTATAATATCCTTTTAATATATTATCCTATATAGAATATATATTCTTTTAATATAATTTTAATATAATATCCTGGGTGAAGCTATGGGAAACAAACTACATGCTAATGGGCTGGTTGGCCAGGACTGAAGCTCTATGATGCCTTCCTGTGAAATATACATGATAACTTTTCTAGTGCCTTCCTTTGAAATCTACAAACTTACAAGATAGCCTTTGAAATGCCTTCTTCTGAAATCTACAAATCTTTATGGCCACTTTTGAAGGAATCATTGTGGGGAGGGGGACAACTGAAGAGTGGATTGATTTCCTCTTGAAAGAATTACAGATTGCATTGTGAACATCCATTGGTGAGAGAGAAAGGACTTCTATTGTATGAGGATTGTGATCCCTGTTCACAAGGACTTGTACAGCTAGTGACTAGTGGTGATGTATGCAGGGCTTTTTTGGCAGAAAAAGTCTAGCAGGAACTCATTTGCATATTAGGCCACACCCCCTGATGTCACCATTGTTTCACATAAGGGTTTTTGTAGAAAAAGCCTAGTGGGAATTCATTTGCATATTAGACCACACACCCTGACACCAAGCCAGCCGGAACTGTGTTCCTCTGCGTTCCTGCTCAAAAAAGCCCTGGGTGTATGCATGATTTTGTAATGAATTGGATAAGCATATGGAGCAGAAGTCCATCAGGAGCTTCCATCAGGGGCTATTAGCCATAGCGTATTGTTGGAACTCTCTGTCTGGGGCAGTGATGATCTGTATTCTTGGTGCTTGGGCTTGGGGGGGCAACAGTGGGAGGACTTCTGGTGTCCTGGCCCCACTGATGGACCTCCTGATGGCACCTGGGGTTTTGGCCACTGTGTGACACAGAGTGTTGGACTGAATGGGCCATTGGTCTGATTCAACATGGCTTTTCTTATGTTCTTATGAATTAATTGAATATATTAATTAAGTGTATGGATTAAAGTTACATTAAGATAGTTTATAAATGCGAGTATTGTATACATTTTAATTAGTAATTGTGGTTGCAATAGTCTGAGTGTCAAGCATGGTAAAATTCAATTGATAATTGATTGTTTTAGGGTCCTCCATAACACTGGTCTGTGAAATGTCTCGGAGGACCAAGATCTGTTACCTCTGTTATTCTTTCCCCTCCCCCTTCTTGCTTTATTGCTTGCAAAGTAGAAGTAGAGAGAAACTAAACTAACTTGAGAAGAAGTAATCAGCACCTTCCCATACATTCCAGTTAGGGAGTGCGACACATCTGGAGAGAGCAAGGACAGAGTCCTGATAACGTCATGAGAATGTAGACATTTATGATAGTTTATGTGTGAGAGCTATCCCTTGCCCCCTCCTTTTGGAATCCTTTTGAAGTAAGCCTTAAAAGTATTGTATCAATGTATCTGTAGCGTCATTCTCAAGAATCTGTTACACTGAAAATATCGGTATATCAATAAACGTAGTTTTGTATCAAGCTCGACTCATCATTGAAACCGCATGCTTGACATTGTGAGAGTGATCCTATAAGAAGTTTAACCACCCTGGGAACTTTATAACTGAATGGCTGAAAAGTTTCCAGTGAGCAGTGAACTTCCAGAACCTGAGGAAGGGGCGAGAGCACCAACACCGCCATGGCATATGCTGGATGCCCAGAGAGTTGCTGGAAAGGGCTCCCCTCTCCATATTCAACAACTCTTGGTCACCCCGTGCCAGTGGCAACTGCGTACCTCCACCACCATGATGGATGAGGCCCCGGCATGCACAGATGCCATCCTAACCAGGCACATGCGCTGGGTGAAGATGGCCAATGGAGAGGGCGAGGCGGCAGAGCCTGGAGAGGAGGGAAGCGCAGCAGTGACCGGCGTGGAAGCCGATCCACCTCTGGCAGAGGTGGAAACGGTTGGGACCCACGAGATAATGGGCCTGGGGGAGGAGGAAGATGAGATTGCTCGAGAATTCCGATCAATGGTACGAAAGGAAGTTGAAGAGTTCACCAAGGGGTTGCAGAATGAGATGCAAGCGATGACCACCATGATTGCCGGAGAATTCAACAGGCAAGTCAACCAGATTCTGAGGACGACTGACCCGAGAAGAGCCCCGCAACCGCCTGCGGCTAGACCCTTGACAATAACGCCACGGGCGCAGCCGGCGGCACCCCCGGCCCCTCAGGAAGGGGGCCGAGGAAGGGAGTTGGCAGCCACCTTTGACGGGGACCCTGAGGAGGTGGAGAATTTCACGATCCAGACTAATAGCTACATGCATTTTGGGGGGAACACCTTCCATGAATAATTTAGTCATGTGGACTATCTGTGATCAAAGCTGAAGGGGGCCATGAAAAGATGGTACGTGAGTCTGTACGAGGCCATGACCCCAGAACTGGACGATGTGGCCACTTTCCTCCAAGCCTTGCTGGCCCAGTATGAGGACTCCCTACAGGAGACCTGCACGTTGGCCGCCCTGAGGGACATACAACAAGACTCTAAGTCGATCCATGAGTATGCAGCTGAGTTCCGCACCAACGCGGCCAAAGTGAGGGGGTGGAGTGAGCTGATGAAGATTGAGCATTTCAACCGAGGGCTGAACGCTAGTGTCCTGGATTGAGCCCTGCAGCAAGCGAGGCCAACCACCCTGGTGGGGTGGATACAGCTGGTGGGAGAGGTGGAGACCAACATGAAGAGAGTGGCCATGCAGTGCCAGCAGCAGAGCGGCAAGTCGGGCCGTGTCCCGAAACCAGGGATGAAGACGGAGGCAAAGAAGACCCAGGTGGGGGGAGGAGCCGGGAAGCCTCCATCAACTCGCAAGTGCTGTCAGTGCGGGGACCCGAACCACCTGGCCAGTAGCTGCCCGAACCCCCCCAGGCCATCATCCACCACCTCCAAGACAAGCATTCCAACTCCAAAGAAGCAGACCGACCGCCCTAAGGATGCGGCGAAGAGCAGCGCAGCCGCGAGCTCGTTGCCTGACAAGGAGACCATCGTCATTGATGAGCTGATTGAGATGTCCTGGGAGGACGAGCCGGTGGGAAACGAGGATGACCTGCTCTAAACGGTGCCAGTAAGCAGGTCGCCGATGAACCAACACCACTCAGAGTGAGAGTAACGGGGTCGCTATATTTTGTGCCAGTACTTCTGCTAAACAGCAGACTCAAGAGGTTCATGCAGGTGAAAGCTTTGATTGACTCGGGGTGCACGAGAGACATAATCACCCCTAAGCTGGTGGACGCATTGGGGCTTCCCACGACAATTTTGCTGCATCCCATCCAGTTTGAGCAGATGGATGGGTCAGTGATGAGGGGGGAGCAATGCATATTAGAGACTCAATTGGTACCGGTGGGCATTAAAGACCACTGGGACCAGGAAGCTTTTGTAATAACCCCTTCATCCTCTTACGATGTGGTTTTGGGAGTAGGGTGGCTAGCCAAGCACGAGCCAGACATTCAATGGGGAAACCAGACGATAGAGTTCAATGATACAAGGTGTTGAGCCCATCATTGGAATAAGAAGTGGGGCCCTAGTCCTCTGCCCCGAAATGAGGTTTGCTTGAAAATTGAGGAAGTCCAGACAATCCCTAAGGCTTATTGAGACTTAAGGGGGGTGTTCAGTGAACAGGGAGCTGATGAACTCCCGCCACATAGGGACACGGACTGTGCCGTTGAACTGATCCCGGGGCAGACCTTGCCTGAGGCCAAGCTGTATTCAATGGGGTGGGCTGAAAAGGTGGAACTGAGGAAGTCCCTAGATAAGAATCTGAAGAGAGGCTTTATCCAACCCGCCACGGCCCCCCACGCAGTCCCAGTCCTCTTTAGGAAAAAGAAAGATGGCTCGCTCAGACTTTGTACTGATTTTCAGGGAATTAATGGGATTTCTACCTCTAATGCTTATCCAATAGCCCTCATCAAGGACTTACTCAGCACTGTGTCGGAGGGGAAGATCTTTACTAAGCTGGACTTGAGGGATGCGTACTTCAGGGTGTGCATCAAAGAGGGGGATGAATGGAAAACAGCATTCAATACACCAATGGGACAATTTGAGTACCTAGTAATGCCATTTGGGTTACAAGGAGCACCGGCAGTGTTCATGAACTTTATCAATGAAGTGCTGAGAGAGTATTTGTTTAAGGGGGGAAGGGGGTGTACCTGGATGACATAATTATTTATTCACAAGATCTCCAATCGCATGTAAGATTAGTTAGGGAGGTCCTCAGTACACTACTAAAGCATAAGTTGTATGCTAAATTGTCAAAATGTGAGTTCCAAAAGACCGAACTCGACTATTTGGGTTTCAGAGTATCAGGGCAGGGGCTGGCTATGGACCCAAGTAAGGTTCAAGCGGTACTAGATTGGGCTCCCCCTAGGACACGTAGACAGCTCCAATCGTTCCTCGGGTTTGCAAATTTTTACTGAACTTTCATACCGGGGTTCGCCCAAATAATGTTGCCCCTCACTGAGTTATTGAAAACAAAGGGGAAGGGTCGAGACTCCAAAAAACCAGGAGCGAAGCTAAACTGGATGCCGAAATGTCAAAAAGCGTTCAATAAGCTCAAAAGGCTGTTCACAAGGGAGCCAGTCTTAAGCCACCGCAATGAATTGAAGTCTTTCATTGTGCAATGTGACGCTTCCAACGTCGTGGTCAGAGCCATCCTCATGCAAATAGATAAGGAGGGAAAACTAAAACCCTGTGCCTATATTTCTAAAACATTTTCCCAGGAGCAGAGAAATTGGTCGGTGTGGGATAAAGAGGCTTTTGCTGTGACCTATGCTTTAAAAACATGGAGGTCATGGCTGGAAGGCACAAAGCTGCCATTTGAAATTTGGGCCAATCGAAAAAATTTGGAGGCGCTCACCGGTCATCATAAACTCAATGAAAAGCAAATTAGGTGGGCAGGGTTCTTTTCTAAATTCAATTTCGTATTGAAGCACATCCCAGGGACAAAAAACTTCTTGGCAGACGCCCTTTTGCGCCTCCCTCAGCATAATAGCCAGAAAGAGGAGGTAGTGGACTCCTTGATCTCTCCCTCTCAAGTAGCCACCATGGTAACCACACGGTCCAAAGCAAGGCATAATCTGCAAACAGAGAAGTGGGGGGGGGGGACAAAACTGGCCACAGAGACCGAAAAGGAAGGGGAAGACTGACCGGGTGAAGTGCAAAAGGGGGAGGATGGGTTCTGGTATAAAGATGGCAAACTTTATGTCCCTAAGAGCCTCCGCTCAGAGGTCCTGCAATTCTGCCATTCCAACAAGCTAGCCGGGCACTTTGGGTATGTGAAGACACTGCATCTAATTAATAGGCAGTTCTGGTGGCCATCTATGAAGAAGGACATTTCTGAGTTCGTGGCTTCTTGCCCTATATGCTTAATGGCTAAGAAAAAGGGAGGAAAGCCCCCTGGGTTATTGAAACCTTTGGAAACAGCCACACATCCTTGGTCTGTAGTGTCAATGGATTTCATAGTCGAACTACCAGTCTCGCAAGGGAAAACCATTATTCTGGTAGTAGTGGACACCTTTTCCAAACAGGCGCACTTCATTCCTTGTGTGCAATTGCCAACCGCCAAGAGACTAGCTTATTTGTTTTTTCCACCATATTGTGAAACTCCACTCCTTCCCTGATAAGATCATTAGTGACAGAGGCCCACAGTTCATTGCCAACTTCTGGCGGGAGTTTTGCAAACTGATGGGTATAGAACAGGGGTTGAGCTCAGCTTACCACCCACAGATGGACGGACAGACGGAACGGATAGAACGCGCTTTTAGAACAGTATTTATGGTGTTATGTGAACCACCAACAGTCTAACTGGGTGGACCTCTTGCCGTTTGCCAAATATGGTTACAACAGTGTGCATAGCTCAACCAAAGCTTCCCCATTTCAGATTGTAAATGGGTACGAAGGCAAGCCTGTCCCATTGTTGCCAGGGGGGGAGCGAACCCGAGACCCCACCTCTTTCGAACGATGGTGGGGCAAGTTGGAGGGCAGCTGGAAGGGGATCCAAGAGAACTTAGAAGTGGCCAAGGAAGCTTATGAAAAACAGTATGATAAATCCCATGTGCCCGTTTGGGATTTCCAAGTGGGGGATTCTGTGTTTGGGTCAACAAAAAACCTTCCACTGAATCAGCCTTCAAAGAAGTTGGCTTATAGATTTCTGGGTCCTTTAACATCAAAAGGGTAATCAATAAAGTGACGGTAGAACTGGAGTTGCCCAAGATGTTTAGTAAAATACACCCTGTCTTTGATTGCAGTATTTTGCAAAGAGACCCGGGTAGTACTCCTTGGCACCCTCGACCGCCAGCTCCACAACCTATCCAGATTGGGAATCAGAGTCATCATGAAGTAAAAGATATTTTAGATGCTAAAGTGTTGTATTATCTGATTAAGTGAAAACACTTCCCGGCCAGCGAAATGAATGGGTAGCAGAACAAGATGTTTTAGCCCCTGATTTGATAAACAAGTTTTATAAAGCATTCCCTCAAAAAAACCGACGTTGATGTTAAGGGGGGCAGTATGTCAAGCATGGTAAAATTCCATTGATAATTGATTATTTTAGGGTCCTCCATAACACTGGTCTGTGAAATGTCTTGGAGAACCAAGGTCTGTTAGCTCTGTTATTCTTTCCCTCCCCCCTTCTTGACTTATTGCTTGCAAAGTAGAAGTAGAGAGAAACTAAACTAACTTGAGAAGTAGTAATCAGAACTTCCCATACATTCCTGTTAGGGAGTGCAACACATCTGGGGAGAGCAAGGACAGAGTCCTGATAACACTGTGAGAATGTAGATATTTATGATAGTTTATGTGTGAGAGCTATCCCTCGCCCCCACCTTTTGGAATCCTTTTGACGTAAGCCTTAAAAGTATTGTATCAATGTATCTGTAGCATCACTCTCAAGAATCTGTTACACTGAAAGTATCCTTATATCAATAAATGTAGTTTTGTATCAAGCTCGACTCATCATTGAAACTGCATGCTTGACACTGAGGGCTTTGTTTCACTTTGCTCCTTTTATCATTGCAATTCTCCCAGGATCTGGTAACCTCCAGGTGGGGCTTGAAGATCTCCTGGAATTACAACTGGCCTTCAAAAGACTCCCACATTGCATCGAAGGAAACACCGTTTTCTAATGCGAAATCCGCCTTCTTCCATCTTAGAAGGCCGAGACAGTTGGCCCCCTTCCTGGAACGTAGCGACCTAGCAACAGTGATCCATGCAACGGTTATCTCGAGACTAGACTACTGTAATGCCCTCTACATGGGGCTGCCCTTGTGCCGAACTTGGAAGTTGCAGCTAGTGCAGAATGCTGCGGCCAGGCTGCTACTGGGACTACCTCGGTGGGAACATGTGCGGCCTGGGCTGAAGGAACTGCACTGGCTTCCAATTATATTCCGAATTCGCTATAAGGTGCTGGTTATCACCTTTGAAGCCCTATATGGCCGAGGCCCTGCCTACCTTAGGGACCGCCTCTCCCCACACGTTCCCCAGAGAGCACTAAGATCTAGTTCTCAAAGCCTTCTAAGGATCCCTGGACCAAAAGAGGCCAAACTAAGAGTAACAAGAGAGCAGGCCTTTTCTGCAATGGCCCCCCACTGGTGGAACCAATTACCGGAGGAAGTGCGAGCCCTGCGGGACTTTAATCAATTCCGCAGGGCTTGCAAAACCACTCTCTTTCTGCAAGCATATGAGGAACCCTGAAAGCGATGTCTCGCCATCGAAATACGCCAACTGAATATAGCACCTTAACTTAATTTTAAATGTAATTTAATGTAACTGTTTTAACTGTATGTATTAATTGTATTTTAAAATTGTTTTATAAATCATGGTATACCATGTCATGTTAGCCGCCCTGAGCCCGCTCCGGCGGGGAGGGCGGAATATAAATGAAAGTTTATTATTATTATTCATGCTGCACACTGTACTTAGAAATGAAGTCTTGTGCCCTTAAGAACATAAAAAAGCCATGTTGGATCAGGCCAATGGGCCATCTGAATGAACTAGATCTTTCAAACTTCTAGTATGTCTGAAGCCAATGAAAGGAGGCATACTGCTCCCAGGAATATCAAGCAAAAGATGCCAATGTTTATAAAGGTGAGAAAAAGGGGTGTAGTTGAAGGCACAAGAGATTTTATTAGTAGTCCTCTTACAAAAGATCTACAAAAGTAGATTTAAAATCTAAAAATTTACAAAAGTAGTCCTCTTACAAAAGTCCTCTACAAAAGATCTTTACGATCCACACTGTAAGCCCTACCCGCTGCAGATTGCACAATTTATCTAGAGTAGCCACGTGTCCAAAATGCATTCTGCGACTTTTTACAGTCCCTCATATAATCACTGTGTTTAGTGGAGTTCCTTTCTACGTGTAAAAATTGGCTGTATGGCAAACTCTCACACATGCATAAGAAGTACATAGATAAGTTCTTTGTCATCCTGAATAAATATGAATATAATAATGTTGATACACACTGTACACAGCTCCATTACTTTTACGGGATCCGGCAATGCAGATATGGTTTCTTTTTTAGGCTGGTGTATTTACCACACCTGTAATTATACTCTGGCCATGCACCTATTTAGGAACCCTACAGATCGGAGTTCCTTTTTATATTTTCGATCCTTCCATCCACGGGATTTGCTGGCCCCGGGTCATCCAGTGACGTTCCATGCTGTGATTCAAAACTGGCTCTTCCAGATATTGTCCAATGCTTATACCACACTAGCTCTCAAGGCTTTGAGATACCTTGGGCTTTGATATAATGGAAGAGGAAGAAAAGGTCTCTCTAGCCCCTTCTCAGTGTTGCATGTTTTGTAAACCTTTATTTCTCACCTTGCAGTCAGTTGGGATTACCATGTTCTTTGCCTTTTTGAGGTGGGAGCAACGAGGACTGCATCCAGTAATACAACTGGAACAACATCAAAGTTTAACATAATGGCCTTAGGCAATGGGCCTCCAATAGGGTTGCCAGGTCTCTGTTGGAAAATACCTGGAGACTTTGGGGGTGGATCCAGGAGTGGGTGGGCACTGGGGAGGGGCGGGGCCTCACTCAGCAGGAGACAATGCCCGAGTCCACCCTTCAAAGCAGCCACTCTCTCCAGGGGAGCTGATCTCTGCCAGCTGGAGGTCAGTTGTAAAAGCAGATCTCCAGGCCCCACCTGGAGGCTGGTAACCCTAGCCTCCAATTACCTTTTTGCTTGCTTATCTTCAGAGGCTGAAGTTCTCTTGAGGCACCTTCTTGGCCCACTCTGCCCTTGAACCAAGATGGCTTTTCTCTCCCTTTTCTCCTCAGAACTCCCTCTGTCTTCCCTCATGCCTCTCCTTTTCCCTTCAGGCCTGGAGATTTGAGAGCAGCACAGGGCCAGAGATTCCACCCTCCAAAAGCATCCGAATTCTCCAGGGCTACTGATCTCTGTAGTCTGGAGAAGAGTTGTAATCCCAAGAGATCCCCAGACCCCACTTGGAGGATGGCACCCCTAAATCCTGGGGACTCTTCTAGAGGGTGGAGTCTGTGACATTATGCCCCGCTGAGGTCCCTCGCCTCCCCAAACCCGGCCTCCTGCAGTCGCCACTCCCAACACTCCAGTCATTTTCTCATCTGGACTTTATAGCCCTACAGACAGGGAAGTCCTCCAGAGACACCAAAGCCACAGCCATTTCTTGTGTTGAAAACATTTTATTGCATTTAGAAAGGGAAAGGGGAAAGAGAAATGGGAATAAAAAAATTTTCGCTGTTCCATTTCTGAATGATACAAAAATAGATAACACATGAAAAGCAAAGTATTTCTCTATATAAGTTAAGTTGCAACAAATTACTGTCTTTTGATCTGTTGATATAATCTCATTTTAACAATCAAAATTCTACTAATTCATAGTTTCATACTACTAACATGGCCTGTAAAGGACAAAGTTATACCAGAGCGTCTAACCAAGTATAGAAGGGATTCCAAAGGATCTGTTTTTTGTACTGATCTCTCCTTCGGGGGAGAGGAAAGTTTGTCCAACTCAGCTGTTTCTAATACTTTTCCAATTAGATCTTGTTTCTAATGCTCTTGTGAGAGGCAGCCCTGGATGCTCAGAGGAACTTGGGGATGTGAAAATGCTATCATATATTTAAAATAGTTCCATAAATAGTCATATTTCTGGGCATGCAGGTGTTTGGGCTGGTCCACAGCATACAATTGGCCACTGGCTCTTTCAGTGGATGGGAAATGTGGCTCCCTGGCCAACACAGCATGAGTGACACTGATGCAATGCCAGAAACACAAACAAGTTTTAACAGCAGTTTGCTTCCCTTCAGGCCTTGACGTCTGTTTTCTCTGTTAGGTGGGTTACCACAGCAGTGCCAAGTGGGAAACATTCTACCCTAGTGAAACAATCCAGAGCCCATTGTGATGCAATCTCGGAACCTAGACTGCCTTTTCCGTTGGGTGGATACAGGTTCAACTGTCAACTGACTCTTGGACTAGCATCCATCTGCTGGGAAAATTGAGAGCTCAGTTTATTCAATTCTCCAGAGCAGCAATCAGTCATTGCCTAATCTGGACTTTGTAGCCCTACAGACAGGGAAATCCTTCTCTTCGATCCAGAGAAACCAGTGGTTGTAATGGTTGAGAAAATGGTAAGGAAGATTCTGACACTCTTTATCTGTGGGTTGAAAGGCTAAGGGAGAGGGTTGCCAGCCTCCAGTTTGGGCCTGGAGATCTCCTGCTTTTACAACTGATCTCCAGCAGGCAGAGATCAGCTCCCCTGGAGAAAATGGCTACTTTGAAGGTTGGACTCTCGGGCATTGTACGATGCTGAAGCCCCTCCCCTCCCCAAACCCCACCTTCTCCTGGACCCAAAGTCTTCAGGTGCTTTCCAACACAGATCTGGTGAAGTGACTCAACTGTGGAGGAGGGAGGCATGCCCAGAAATTGCACTGGCATAGGTGAAAGGCCAGAGAGATTTGGCAGCCCAAAGGGACCAAATCCAAAATAGCTCAGCCTTGGGTGGTAAAAAATTCTTATAAACCAGTTACAAAATTAAATCTTATCTTATAAACCAATTACATAATTGGAGAGAAGCTATGTTCTACTGATCTGCTGTCTTACTGTGGATCATATTAGATATATCACAACAAATAAATTGTACAGTAAAAGTTAGTAATTTGGTGCCCTTTAAGTGTAATCAATAGTCTGATTTTTTAAAGAATTTTTTTTTAAAGGAAAAGGCCACAAATGGCTCTGTCTTCATCTCCATACTTCCAACAGTTCACAAAAGGGCCTTTCTCTTCAAAAAGAGAACCATTTCCCTGAATTTGCTCTTAAACCATTTCCCTGAATTTGCATTGATGATTCTGATGATCTCTTCCAAGAAACATCATCTTCTGGGGAGGCATGAGGAGGACAGGGAGTTGTGAGGGGAGAAGTGCAGGGGGGGCTCCCTCTCCATTCTGCCTGGATCCAGCCCACCATGGGGCCTTTTGCCTGGCATTTCAATTGCTATTCCTACCAGACGTGGGGAAGAGAATGGGGAGGAATTGTTAGGAGATGGTCTCCCAATAGAACCCCTAGTAGCTCCAAGCCAATCAAGGCATCTCACCTGCTGGTGATTCTTTCTACATGCCTGGTAAGCCAGTGGCTGTCTTAACATCTGACCTTTCAAGGGTCCTCCTTGAAAAGAAAAGAGAAATGAATGAGCTAAAACAAACAAACGAAAGGAAATGTGCCTTCTTGTGATCAAGAAGCCAACTGTGATGCTTCTGAGAAGGGTCTTAAACCCAGCCTTCTCTGGACCCTTTGGCCTTGCAGCTGCAGCATCAGGAGGGGCGAGAGGAAGAGGTGGCCCTTCAGGGGAGCCTTCAGGAGGTGCTAGAAGGTGCCACAGAAGAGTCTTTGGTTTGTGACACCCAGGAGGAGTTTTGTCCTGTGCCGAGCGAGAGCCCGGAAGGAAACCTGGAGTGCTCAGCAAATGAGGTGAGTCTGGAAAGGAAAGACAGAAGCTGGACAGTTAATCAGAGGCACAGGTGGGCTTAGAGGAAATGTGCCTTCTTGTGATCAAGAAGCCAACTGTGATGCTTCTGAGAAGGGTCTTAAACCCAGTCTTCTCTGGACCCTTTGGTCTTGCAGCTGCAGCATCAGGAAGTGCGAGAGGAAGAGGTGGCGCTTCAGGGGAGCCTTCAGGATGTACTAGAAGGTGCCACAGAAGAGTCTTTGGTTTGTGACACCCAGGAGGAGTTATGTCCTGTGCCGAGCGAGAGCCCGGAAGGAAACCTGGAGTGCTCACCAAATGAGGTGAGTCTGGAAAGGAAAGACAGAAGCTGGACAGTTAATCAGAGGCACAGGTTGGCTATGGGGCTGGAGTAATGAGAGAAGGCGCAGTTAGAGGTCTATGTCCAGAGAGGGAATGTGAGGGCCACCCAGCTGTCCAGAGATTTCCCTGGGAAGCTGGATCATGAGTGTCTGTTCCCGTTGTCACCTTGTCTCCTCTGAATGGGAGGAGCTCCCCAGCCCGTGGGCAGAGAAAGCTACTCCCCCTGAGGCCAGATTGACAACTCCTGCCGCAGAAGCTGGGGCCCGGGGTCACCACTTGGGGGTAAATGGACTAGATGAAAAATAAAGGAGGTGAAATACGCATTCTTGCTTCTTCATGGAGAAGCCAGCTGTGATGAGGGTCTTAAATTAAATCAAGAACCAAAAAAGGTAAGAAATAAACGTAGCAGAGGGCCAATAGTTAAAACCTCATATATACTTGTTATAATAAAAATACACATATTAATTAAAAAAAAGTTTTATATATATATATATATATATATATATGGGCCCAATGAAAGCCTTGTAACAAAATACAAATGACATATACACAATGATGATGATGATAATGATGATATTGGATTTATATTCCACCCTCCACTCCGAATCTTAGAGTCTTAGAGCTGCTCACAATCTCCTTTCCCTTCCTCCCCCACAAAAGACACCCTGTGAGGTGGGTGGGGCTGAGAGGGCTCTCACAGCAGCTGCCCTTTCAAGGACAGAGTCTCAGAGCGTCTCACAATCTCCTTTCCCTTCCTCCCCCACAACAGACACCCTGTGAAGTGGGTGGGGCTGAGAGGGCTCTAAAAGCAGCTGCCCTTTCAAGAACAGAGTCTCACAGAGGCCCACAATCTCCTTTCCCTTCGTCCCCCACAACAGACACCCTGTGAGGTGGGTGGGGCTGAGAGGGCTCTAAAAGCAGCTGCCTTTCAAGGACAGAGTCTCACAGTGGCTTACAATCTCCTTTCCCTTCCTCCCCCACACAGACACCCTGTGAGGTGGGTGGGGCTGAGCGGGCTTTCACAGCAGCTGCCCTTTCAAGGACAGAGTCTCACAGTGGCCCACAATCTCCTTTCCCTTCCTCCCCCCCAACAGACACCCTGTGAGGTGGGTGGGGCTGAGAGGGCTCTAAAAGCAGCTGCCCTTTCAAGGACAGAGTCTCAGAGCAGCTCACAATCTTTTTTCCCTCACAATCTTTTTTTGGGATACGAGTTTAATAAAGTTGCCGAGATTTTTCTGTTAGGATTACAAATGGAAAAGTTTCCAAAAGAAGACAGAACTTTAATCTGGTACTTGCTCTCAGCTGCTAGGACATTGTATGCGCAGTTGTGGAAGCAAGAAAAAATACCAGAGAAATGGGATTGGATTATAAATGTTATGTCATGGAGTGAAATGGACAAATTAACAAGAATATTAAAAGACTATGACTTAGAAGTTTTTAAGATGGAGTGGAAGAATTTCAGAAGATATGTAGAAAAAGTGTGGAAAATAAAAGGACATTGGACAATCTTTGATAATGATTAAGTTTTTAAAACAAGAATATAACTTTTGGTTTTTTAATAGTTAAGGGTACCTTTAATATTTGTGTTTTTTTAAGTAAATAACACTGGTGGGGGTCAAGTAACGGGGGGAGGGGTGGGGGAAAAGTAAGATATGGGGTAGATAAATTTTTCTTTTTTTAAGTTGTAAGATAAAGATATAGATTTGCTACCATATGTTACCAATAAAAATTGTTTATGCAAAAAAACCCCCACCAAGTTTGAGGTACAAATAGGCACATATTACAAAGAACTGTTACAAAGAACTAGCAAAGAATATAACAACATGTTGTCAAAGGATTTCATAGCCAGAGTCCATTGGTTGCTGTAGAATTTCTGGGGGGTGTGGCCATGGTTTTGGAATTTTGAGACATGATGTTTTGCCCGTGACTGTGACTGGCATCCTCAAAGGTGTAACGCAGAAAAAGAAAGCTCCCACAAGATAATGACTCAGCCCTACCCTACCTTCCTGAGTAGATACAAATTACCTGCCTACCAACTTCTTCTCAATTTGACGCAGAGAGAACTCCAGTTTTCGGGGTTACACCTCTGAGGATGCAAAACGTCGGGTCTCATAATGGCAAGACCATGGCCACACAGCCCGGGAAATCTAAAACAACCAATATAACAATACTGGACCAAAAATGGAATTTTCCAAAGAGAGATCAGTAGGCACAAGACAGGAATGTTCAAGAGACCTCTCAGGAATAAATCATGCATCCAGTGCATATGCACAGGTGGTAAAAGATGTTACTGTTGTCTGTCTTCCAGTTCTGGTCCAGAAAGTAATGCTATATTCCATTATTCAGAGCCAAGACATCGACAGAAGGCAGCAAGAGGAACAGGAAGAAGAGGAAGCCTCTCAGGATAGTCGAAATGTTGTGGAGGAAGGGGCAGTAGACGAACCTTTGCTTTCTAGTTCCCCAGAGGAGTCTTCGCCTTCGCCAGATGAACAACACAAAGTACCCTTGGAGGTCATAGTAAATGTGGTAAGTCATAAGAACATAAGAGAAGCCATATTGGATCAGGCCAACAGTCCATCATTCCAACACTCTGTGTCACACAATGGCCAAAAAATCTAGGTGTCATCAGGAGGTCCATCAGTGGGGCCAGGACACCAGAAGCCCTCCCACTGCTGCATCCCCCCAAGCACCAAGAATACAGAGCATCAATGCCCCAGACAGAAAGTTCCAACAAAACGCTGTGGCTAATAGCCACTGATGGACCTCTGCTGTTTATCCAACCACCTCTTGAAGCTGTCTACGCTTGCAGCTGCCACCACCTCCTGTAGCAGTGAATTCCATGTGTTCATCACCCTTTGGGTGAAATAGGACTTATCTTCAAAGGAGAGAGAGAAGCTGGACAGATAAACAGAAAAGCTAGTTTAATAAGGGGTCGGGAGGGGAGTGGGGTGAGAGAAGAATTCAGGCAATAATCCTCTCAGTCCTGGAGATCAATAAATGAGAAACTAGAACAAGCAGATGTCTTCTCTGCTCAGACTTGTTGGAGCTCTCCCAGATTATTCCTCAGAACGTGGGGTCTCTATGGCACCAGAGTTAAATCTTGTGTGTGCAAATCATGGTGCCCTACCACTGAGCTATGGGACCTTCCAGAAACATCTGGAGCTGCTTTATGCAGAGTCAGTCTCTAGGCCTGCCCAGCTTTAGTATTGCCAACTCTAACTGGCAGCGGCTCTGCAGACCTTCACAATGTCTGCTGTTGCCTGAAATTCTTTAAATAACCTGAGACCTGCTGCATGGAAGTCTTGGCCTCTGACCATGGAGAAATGGGCCCTGCTTCCTATCAAATGGTTGCTGGGAAACCAGGTCAGCTTATGGAGTTGCCTCATGCCGAGTCAGAGAGTTGGTCCATCTGGCTCAGCATTTTCCATTGGCTCTCCGCCTGCAGGGCCAGCCCTCTCCATTAGGCATCCCTAGGCCACTACCTAGGGTGCCATCCAGGGGGGGTACTGGGCTGGGTCCTCCCCCCGCCCTCAGCGAGGGAAATGGGTGAGCACGGCACCTGAACCTCAGAGTGCATGTGCTGCCTGGCTACTGTCACTCAGCCCAGCCACCATCCCTTGTGAAAGCTTCCAGAAGCGATGGCGGACAGGCGGAACGATGGCGGCTGGGAGGCATATGTGCTTTGAAGCGCAGGCGCTAGGCCACACCGTTGCTGTGGTGCTCACCCTCACTGGGGGCGAGGGAGGAGGGGTGCAGGCTGTGGGGTGAGGGGTGGCAGGGTAGGACCTCGCCTTGGGTGCCAGACCCCCTGGAGGTGGCCCTGATCCCCTCACAAAAAACATTCCTCTGTCACCTGAAGTGTTTTTTTGGTTTCAAATGGTGTTTCCCTTCCAGGTGACCTCTGTCTACAGCCAGGACAGTGATGGGCAGGTGACAGAGAGCCCCCAGACCCCCAGGCCAGAGTCTCCTGACGGTGACTACTTAGCACAAGAGAGCTGCTACCTCACAGACCGCGAAGACCTCCACCAGGACTCTGGTGCTTCCACGGGCTACTTCCCTTGCTACCTCACCTACAGCAATCTCCCCCCCTACCAGTCTGAGAGTGACGATGAACTTCCAGACCCCCCGGCCAGTCCTGAGGCCAGCCTCCAAGTTGAGGGCACTTTGCAGGACAAAGCCAGCGAGAAGGAAGGAGGAGTGGAAGGCAGCCCCAGAGGGGAAGAGGCCAAGGTGAAGAAGCCCCACCCTGGCAAAGGGTCCCGGCTGCCCAGCCCGCAAGGGGCTTTGGGAATGCACAGCGAGGGAGGTGCTAGAGGCAAACTCTAGAAAGTCTGAGGAATGGGGCCTGCTGGGAATACAGGGCCAGTGCAGAGAAGAATGCAAGATGCCTCCTGGTCACATCACACGGAAGGGTTCCAGTGCCAGACCTCTCAGGGAAGTTCTGGAGCAGGGCACAAAAATGTCGGCCCTCTTTTGTTGCTTGTGCCCAGTTCCAGAGATAGATTGCTCCTGTATGCAGGAGTTCTAAATAGCTCACTATTCCATGAATTTGTTGAATTCAGGAGGCCAGTTTTTCTGTTGGTACAGCCTCCCAGCAGAAAGGACCCACGTTGGGTTGCAAATTTAGTGCCTGGCAAGAAACACCTCAGAAAAGACCCAGTTTATGTCAAATGGGGCCAGCCTTTGTTTTTATTCCAAGGGATGCTCATTTTGTGTGGGACAGACGAAGTCTGGAAGATGTCAGCTATCATGTAAAAGAGATTCTAGTCCTCATTGTGCAGAAATTTACTTATTTATAGGGTTGCCAAGTCCAATTCAAGAAATATATGGGGACTTTGGGGGTGGAGCCAGGAGACCTTGGGGGTGGAGCCAGGAGGCATTGGGGGCGGAGCCAGGAGCAAGGGTGTGACAAGCATAATTGAACTCCAAGGGAGTTCTGGTCATCACATGTAAAGGGACAGCACACCTTTTTAAACGCTTTCCTTCCATAGGAAATAATGAAAGCTAGGGGCACCTTATTTTGGGGCTCATAGAATTGGACCTCCTGGTGCAATCGTTTTGAAACTTGGGGGGTATTTTGAGGAGAGGCACTAGATGCTATTCTGAAAATGTGGTGCCTCTAACGCAAAAAACAGCCCCCCCAGAGCCCCCGATATATCCAGATCAATTCTCCATTATACCCTATGAGAATCGATCTCCACATAGGGAATAATGAAGTGCCTAGCAGACATGCCTTTGCAGTCCCAGAGTCCATAGAGTATGAGCATCAAAGTGTGACCTGTAAGGGACAAAGCAATGGGCAAAACCAAAACCAAAGCAGGCCACTGCTGCAGTCAGCACAGCCCCCCCCCCCCCCGCCTTCAAGCAGCTGCTTGCTAGAACTCCAGTTCCAAGAATCCCTCCGTTCAGAGCCCTGGCTGTGAGAATGACTTCTCTTCTTCCTGCAGAGTCCGGCAGTGGCCAAGAGAGGAGAGCCAACCCCGTCGGCTCCCAGCTGCCCGTCCGCCGCACCCACGTCCCGCCGGAGCGTCACCAACTTTTTTCAGTGGGTCCGCAACGTCTTTAGCCGGTCTTCCCTAAGGAGTCAACAGCGCAGCCCAGCTGCAAGAGGCGAAAGGCAGCGCAAAAATATCGGCACGCGGCTGCGAGGCTGGATCAGGAAGCACCTGGGGCGAGTGCACCCCGACAACTGCTGAGGCGCAGACAGGTCACGAGCGCTCAAACTTTGTGAACGAGGACTTCCTGCTGCTTTTAAACTGTTTACTCATCATGGTTACTGCTAGTATTAGATATAATAAGGCTTTGTGAAGCATTAGTTATGGTAAGGCTTGCTGAAGCATGAGTTATAGTAAGGCTTGCTGAAGCATTAGATATAATAAGGCTTGCTGAAGCATTAGTTATAGTAAGGCTTGCTGAAGTATTAGTTATGGTAAGGCTTGCTGAAGCATTAGATATAATAAGGCTTGCTGAAGTATTAGTTATAGTAAGGCTTGCTGAAGCATTAGTTATAGTAAGGCTTGCTGAAGTATTAGTTATAGTAAGGCTTGCTGAAGCATTACTTATAGTAAGGCTTGCTGAAGTATTAGTTATGGTAAGGCTGAATCCCACCACTGCTCACACCCCTGTTGTAGCCAATTCTCCTGGAGCTTTCAGTAAGCCCTGTAAAAAGAGCCCTGTAAGAGCCCTGTAAGCTCTTGGAGATGTAGCATAATGTGTAAAGGAGTTCCACTTTGGTGTAGCAGTTAAGTGTGTGGACTCTTATCTGGGAGAACCGGGTTTGATTCCCCACTCCTCCACTTGCAGCTGCTGGAATGGTCTTGGGTCAGCCATAGCTTTCGTAGGAGCTGTCCTTGAAAGGGCAGTTTCTGTTAAAGCTCTCTCAGTCCCACCCACCTCACAGGGTGTCTGTTGTTGGGGGGAAGGTAAAGGAGATTGTGACCACTCTGAGACTCTGAGATGCAGAGTATAGGGCAGGGTATAAATCCAATATCATCATCTTCTTCTTCTTCTACTACTACTACTACTAAAAAAGAAGCCCTACTGCCCAGCATGGATTCTTTTTTGCGGGGCAGGGGGAGAGGGTTGCCATCAAGTCACAGCTGAATCCCCCCCCCCAAAAAAAAATCTGTTTTTATTTTAATTGTAGGTGACCTTGTCGGGATTTCAAGGCTTCTGCGATCTGGCAAGACCAGGCCTGCTGGGGCATCCAGGTCAGGACAACATGGATGTTAGCCAATATCTATTACGGATCGGGTACCAGGGTCCCGCCCAGCCTTCTCTGGAGACCTCGCACCGTCTCTACCGTTGCCATCCCCTCTCCATGCCCTTTGGGAGCCTGAGCATTCACTGTGGGGAGCCAATCTCCTTGGCGTTGCCCCTTCTCTACGACAAGATTGTCCGGTGCCACCGGGACGGTTTCTGTTACGAGCTGAACGGGCTTTTCTTGTGGCTGCTGCAGACGCTGGGATTTGACACCAAAGCAGTGTCCGGTTGCGTCCGGAACCCTTTCACGGGGCACTATGGCCCTCCTCTGCACCATATGGGGATTTTGGTCCAGTTGGATGGACGCTCCTTCCTCTGCGATGTCGGTTTTGGGGAAGCCTTTCTAGAGCCACTGGAGTTGAAGCCGGACTCAGAACAAGTCCAAGATGGAGGCATCTTCTGGCTCGGCAATAAGGGGGGAGTTTGGGTCTTGGAGCGCCGGGAAGTTCCTGGCAAGGACGGGAGACATTTGTATCAATTCACCCTTGAGGAGAAGAAGCTGGAGGATTTTGCTGACATGTGCCTTTATCACCAGACTTCGCCCAGTTCTATCTTCCCCTGCAAATCCTTCTGTTCCTTACATCAGGAAGACGGTGGGCGCCTTACCTATATGGGATGGCGTCTCATCTCCACAATGGGGGAGAAACGTACGGAGACCCCACTGCAAAGCTCTGAGATCCCAGCCGTCCTGCGTGAGAAATTTGGGATTCAGTTGGAGAGGGACTTCGAGCCAAAGGACGAAAAGATCATGCCACCTCCTGAAGAAGGCTGAGAAGGTAGAAGGGAAACGGGTCTCCGATTTGGACAGCAGGCTAGAAACTGGATTATACATCATCTCTTTGCACACAGGTTTCAGTCTCTGTCAGAACGGATGTCATATCACGGGATGTTCCAGAACATTCTAACTTCAGAAAGGGGAGGGGCAGTCAATTTTGATGTTTCAGGCATAGAAAAAAAATGATTCCCACATGGTGCTTTGTCTTCCTACAGCAAGGTGGAGCTGCCCCCAGGTTGTTTTAATCAAGAAGCAACTAGGGAAAGATTTGAGGATGGAGTGTGTGGAAGGCAGGGTTTGGGGAGGGGAGTGACTTCAGCGGAGTATAACACCATACACTCCACCCTCCCAAGTATGGTTGCCATGTGACTGCTGCGGATGGGAGATCTCCTACCGCCCATTGGCTCTTACCTTCTGGCACTCCAAGTGGCCAGCAGAAGAAAGAAAAAAAAATCACCACTGGCAATAGTGGCATCATGTCCAAGAAAACCTGAACATGATGCCAGTCGTATCTAGGAATTGCTGGAAATTCTATGGTTTTGCCATAGAGGTTCTGGAAATTCCTAGAGAGGTGGCACCACACTGTCGCTGCAGGCCACTTCTCATTCCTCCACCTGGTTGTCCTACTACGCCTGGCCCCCTGACTTCCAAAGCAGCCAGTTTCTCTAGAAGAACTAATTTTTGTAGTCTGGAGATCCACTGTAATTCTGGGAAGTCTCCAGGCCCCATCAGGAAGCTGGCCATCCTGTCTGTGACAATCGAGGAATTTCCCCCAATTTCTATGGTATTTACTATACTGATTGGGGAAATTCCTACAGGGTTGTGACATTACTTCCAAGTGATCATCTGCAAGCGATGTCACAGTGACCCAGGTGCTCCCGCCAAGCCCCACCCCCCAAAAGCTCCCAGGATTGGCAGCTGCGAGCCTGGCATGGCATGAGGAGGCCGGGGTTTCAGTTCTGAATATTCCCTGGTCTTCGAGGCATCCGATGTGATATTTTGGAAAGATACCATTGCAGCAGCCTGTTTGAAAAAAAAAATGCTGGTCCTTTACAAAAGCAATTTGATCATTTTTCTAGTGCGGTTCACAGTTTTTTCGAGTTGCACTTAAAGGCCTCGATATAATCTTAAGGACCACAACAGAATATGTGAACTTGAATGCATATTGTTAATGAGTGTATGGAATATTTATTGTGTAAAATTCATTGAATGATTATACGGGTGACTGCAAATAATATCTGTTTCTATTATTAGACACGTGGTGTAGTTTCTTTTTGTTTCTCCTTTGTTCATTATCATCCCATTCCCTTTTTGTGGTGTGCTTAAAAAAAGCCTGTGCAAGCAGAAAACCAGCAGCCCAAGGGGACAGATCTGCTAAAGTCATGATTAAAAAGTGAGTGCAGCTGTGGGTAACAAGTCCCAGGGCTTTTTTTTTTTTTTTGCAGGAATTTCTTTGTATATTAGGCCACAGGCCCCTGATGTAGCCAGTCCTCCAAGAGCTTTCAGTAGGTCCTGTACTAAGAGCCCTGTAAGCTCCTGGAGGATTGGCTACATTAGGGGTGTGTGGCCTAATATGCAAAGGAGTTCCTGTTACAAAAAAAGTCCTAGCAACCAGGAGTGGAATTCTAGCAGGTGCCCCTTTGCATATCAGGCCACACACCCCTGATGTAGCCAATCCTCCAAGAGCTTACAAAAAAAAGAGCCTTGTAAGCTCCTGGAGGATTGGCTACATCAGGGGTCTGTGGCCTAATATGCAAAGGAGCTCCTGTTAGAATTCCACCCCTGCTAACAACAAACTTCTTTGTTGAAAGAACCAAACTGGAGAGAACCAAACTGGAGAGCAATCAGGCAAAACAGGCAATATATATAGTTGGGGAAGGACACACCTCTTTTAGTTGGCTGGTCTCTTCAGGATCCTTCATTTGCATGTACATTGATACACGCCTTGTGTCCCGATTGGCCAGTTCAGGCGGAATAGCCAATCAGAACGTTGGGATTTGGGTCCTGGAGGGTAGAACCATGCTTCAGTTACTAACACTATGAACAGTATATGAGCAAGAACACAGAACAGCACATAATAGTCTTGCTAGTTTTCTATCTGCAGGAAGTTCGGGCATGGGCAAGCATTCTAAAACACGATCTCCAATCTAATCACACAGACCACTCTACCTGCATGTGTGAACGAGGCCTCCTCGTGCCTCTGCACTGGGTTTAATGAGCTCCTCTCCATGCAGAGATGCAGCAGCCTTATCTGTCCACAGTGGAGGCAGGCTCACAGGAACTCATGCAGATCTGCAACAGGTAGACTCCAAGGGCAGATTGCTCTTATTCTTTAAAACAAGCCTTGGGCAAGAGGTAAGAATGAAGCACGAATCCAATTTTAACTCAGAAGCAAGCCTGCATCAGCTACCAGCTGTTAGGGAAACAGCAGGTTCAAAGAACAACAGATGTGCAACAGTCACAGAGGAGCTGCATGGAGAGCATTGATAGCCACCCTCTGCCACGTGAAGCAGGCAGATAAAGTAGTCCCTGTTCTCGAAAGAAGGGGCGGAGGGAGAGCAGAGCTCCTTCAGGCGCCCGGTAGGGATTCCTTTGCACGTTACAGGAGGCCTGGCTATAGGTGAGGGGTGTTCATACTGACTTTTAAAGGGTTGAGGGAGGAGCCAAAGGCGGGGCTAGTTGAAACAGGAGAAGCCCACACCATGGGTTGTAAACAAGCCTTTTTGACTTGCATGTAAAGCAGGGATTTCGGTGGTGTGCAACAACCAGGAGTAAGAGCTGGGAAGAGTGGGCTGGGAGGGGGATCGGTGGGGAGGGGGGGTGACAAAGCAGGGAGGACCTAAGGTGACCACATTTCTTTCTTTCGAAGGCTCCTGAACTTCTAAGTCCTGCAAGACAGGTAGGAATTCATGATTTTTTCATCCCTGCAGGGCAGACACACACCTCCTTATTTTTGTCTGTCTTGCAGCTATTACAGGTTCATGCGCTCTGCGGAGTTGTTCAGGGTGGTGAGAACCAGGGAGGACTGTGAGGCACTCCAGAGGGATCCGTCAAGGCTGGGCGAATGGGTGTCAACATGGCAAAGGAGGTTCAGTGTGGGCAAGTGCCAAGTAATAAATACACAGTGGGGCCAAAAATCCTAACTATAAATATACATGGATGGGGTCTGAACTGGCAGTAACTGTAGTTAACTCCCTTGAAAACGCTGACTCAGTGTCCGACTGCAATAAAAAGGGAAAATGCAATGCTGGGGATTATTAGGAAGGCGACTGAATACAAATTAGGCAGTATCATAATGCCCCTGTATAAATTGACGGTGTGGCCTCATTTGGAATACTGTGTACAATTCTGGTCACCGCACCTCAAAAAAGATTTTATACCATTGAGAAAAGTGCAGAAAAGGGCAACTAAAATGATTAAGGGAATGGGACGCTGTCTGTATGAAGAAAGGTTGAAGAGGTTAGGGCTCTTTAGCTTGGAGAAATGACATGAGAGGTTTACAAGATTATGCATGGGATAGAGAAGATAAAGAAGTACTTTTCTCCCTTTCTCACAATACAAGAAGTTGTGTGCAGTCAATGAAATTGATGAACAGTAGGTTTAGAACAAATAAAAAGAAATCCTTCAAGAGCAAGTAACACACGGAATTCACTGCCACAGGAGGTGGTGGCAGCTATGAGCATAGGCAGCTTCATGAGTGGATTGGATAAACATATGGGCCATCAGTGCCTATTAGCCACAAAGTATACATGGAACATTCCGTCTGGGGCAGTGATGCTCTGTGTTCTTGGTGCTTGGGGGGCACCAGCGGATGGTTTCTGGACTTCTGGCCCCACCGGTGGACATCCTGATGATGCCTGGGTTTTGGCCACTGTGTGAAACAGAGAGTTGGACTGGATGGGCCATTGGCCTGATTCAGCACGGCTTCTCTTACGTTCTTATACGTTCTCAATAGACAATGGGCATCTTTGGTTGAGAAGGTATTCCGCACTTAACTGGCAAATTGAGAAGCACACTGAACCATTCCCTTGGGAACCTGAGGTGAAAGGTGGTGATATAAATTCAAAAAAGCCGCCCATTGCAGAATGCAAGTGGGATTCAGATGGTGCCAAACCTAAATCCATTTGGCGTGATTGAAGGAGCAGTGGAGATTTGTAAAGCAGGCATCATTTCCTTGGACTACCTTCAGGCTGCGGGAAAAGAGCATGCAGGCGTTCCAGTTTCACTGAGCTCTTCATCCTTCCGAACAGGAAAGTAGCAACACTTCATGAATTACACATGACTGGATATATTTACAACATTGTTTGTTGGTATTTTGCATTGTTTCTTGGTATTTTACCAGAAACGTGAAACAAAAGTCCCTGGCTCTTCATGTCAGAACTTTGGCATTATTAACTTCCGGAAAGGTGCTTATATTCTTATGCAAATTCTTTTTTGTGTGGAGAATAATGCATAACACTGCCTGAGATTGTGCTGTAAGGTGTATATGTGCTAAGGTTGTCAAGCCAGGCTTGGTAACTAGTGAGGTTAGGGGTGGGGAGTGGAACATAGCATGAGTGAGGCTGACAGTGCCTCTGTGTCACTTCGCAGTGAAACCTGAAAGTGATATAGGGCAGCTCTAGGAATTGCTGGAAACTCTATAGTCAGGGCTTTTTTTGGGAGCAGGAAGTCCTTTGCATATTAAGCCACATACCCCTGGTGTAGCCAATTCTTCAGGAGTTTACAGAGCTCTTAGTACAGGGCCTACTGTAAGCTCCAGGAGGATTGGCTACATCTGGAGTGTGTGGCCTAATATGCAAACGAGTTCCTGCTACAAAAAAGCCCTGTCTATGGTAAACCCATTTTTTCTTTCACTACAGCAGCCCTACGTTTTGAGTGTGTGTTTGATTGTAATGATGGATTGATGGAAGTGTTGATTCTGTGAAGCTAGATTGCCTTCTCTCATTCTCCATGTCTGCTTTTCCCTCCTCTGCCCCAGAGGCCTTGGCAGTGATGGTTCTGAGCAAGAAAATTCCTGACATCCACATTTTCAGCACCAGAGCCGGAGACGTGGCCATTCGCCCTGACCTGAACTGTTACCTCCTCCTGCCCAATATACCAACCTCCCCCTGCGCCGAGCTACGGCCCCTGCACCCTACTGTGCATGGCGGCAAACACTACTTCAGCTCCCGTTGGCATGACTCTGTCTACGTCATCATGGGCAACAAATTCACAGAGGCCCAAGACCTCAGTGTCGGGTCCACCAGCCAGGTCCGTGGCCTCCACCCAAGCTGCTGTGGGGGGCAACATTACTTTGTCGTCTCTGGCGGCTTCGTCATCATTCTGAGCCAGGGCACTTCGACAGCAGTGAAGGACTTGGCCACGGGAGAACCAGTTCCTGGCCTGTATCCGGGACACCAGTGGTCCACGGAGAAAGTGGGAAGCATCCGTAGCTATCTCTACTGGCACCTGTGGGATAACTTCAGTGGAAGTTTCTTCACGTTACACCCCAATATCCTCAGCTTTCTGCCCGGGGGTCTCGGCCTCACCAAGGGGCCTGCATTTGGGGCTTGGAAACTGTTAACAACCCTCCACAACTACTCTGACATCCCCGTCGCCAAGTCACACAGACTGTTCCGGAAGGTGGGCTACACTAAGGAGAAGTTGGCTGACGTTGGAAATGGCTGGTCAGCATCTCTGCCCAATTCTCCTGAGCCAAGCTGCGTCATTGTGGAACTAGCCAAGGCCCAGTTTGCGCTACCAACTCAGTATGGAGGGATGGGCCTTGACACAGAACAAGAGGAATGGGAAGAGGTCCATGAGGAAGAGAAGATCCTAGAAGCCGCACTGCAACCTAATGAGGTGGCCTACGCATGGCAGTACCAACTAGGCCTCGGCAAAGAAGCCATTTTGTTTTGCAGAGAAATTAAGGTCACCAGCAGTTCTGACCCACCCTACGAGATCCCCCTGCCTCCTTCATCCTAAATCTCAGCCAGGAGCGGATCTATATGTTTTGGGGGGCAGGGCAAAATTAAAAAATGACGTCCCCTTTACAGGCCATTCTGTCTTATCGTCCCATAGAATACAATGGACTCCATACCCAATATGGCGCCCCCCCCCCCCTCCGTCAGCGCCAGGACAAACATCCCTCTTTGCCCCCTCCCCAGATCCGGCCCTCATCTTAGCCCTTTCCCATCTCTCATTCGTGCCTCTTCTTTATCTCAGTGGAACATAAGCATTGCAAGATTGTTTGGTGAAGCTGTGTTTTAGGACGCGTGTGAAGAATTTAATAAAACCCTTAGATGCTTTAATTTAAACTGAGGATGCATTTTGTACCGGGGGGGGGGGACCACGAGGATGGAGGCTCCCTGCAGATAGAAATCTAGCACACTTCTCCCCCCATGGATTCATTTTCTTCCTGTGGGGAGCATCATTTGTTCCCAAGTACCTGTTCCAATAACTAGACTTTCTCTTCCCATGTGATGGAACAGGGGAAAACCATAAATTAGAACTGCAATTCTGAAATAAGTTTTTTAAAACATGATAATTGATGAGTTAAACATGGCCTCCTTAGGGTGAGCTATGCCTGGACTTGTGTCCCTTCCAACCCTAAAAAACATGGCTGAAAGGAAGAGAGGCATCTTCATTAATGCCCCCTAATCTGCCCTGCTGCAAGAAAACTAGTCAGGGTGGGAGGAAAGCTGGGCTAGATTTCCATTCACTGAGGTGGCTTCATAGTGAAAGAACAGGAAGCCAACCAGAATTGTTTGGGGGAGCAGGGAGATGCAACAATCCCTAGAAACAGGACAGCGCATTGCACTTAATTGAGGGGTGGGGGCTGAATTCGAATCTCTGTTCAACCATACAGCTATGGAATCCTTTGCCAGCCACTCTCTCTAAGCCTAACCTCACCACACAAGATGGCTGTGATAACTTGGTGAGAGTGAAGCCATTTCCCTTTCCCAAGTGCCTAGAATAAAAGGCAGGAGAAAATTAAAATGCAAGTTGAAAAGGGCACGGTAAACGTCAAAAGGTTGGTGAATCTTGACTTTCACCAGTTCATAAAAAGGTTGCACGAGACTGCCTGGCTTACTAGGTCTTTCCCATTTATGGGTGAATGAAGAGTAGGGCTGTCACCTGTGCAAAAATGAGGGGCAAAAATGCAATTATTATTATTCCAGCTTTGCCAGAAGGAAGAGAAAGTCGCTCTGGCCGACTTGACACCCTCAACCCAGGGGAGATCCCAGCGCAGCCCTCTTAGCTCCCGCGACCACTGCTCCAGGAGAAGGCTCACGCCGTTGCCAACTCTCCCGGCCAGCCGCCCCCCCCCCCGCACCTCCCGTGCCTTTAAACCCGGGCTGGCCTAGGGTTGCCAATCCCCAAGTGGGGGCAGGGGATCCCCCGGTTTGGAGGCCCTCCCCCTGCTTCAGGGTCGTCAGAAAGCAGGGGGAGGGGAGGGAAATGTCTGCTGGGAACTCTGTTATTTCCTATGGAGATTTATTCCCATAGAAAATCATGGAGAATTGATCTGCGGGTATCAGGGGCTCTGGGGGGGCTGTTTTTTGGGGTAGAGGCACCAAATTTTCAGTAGAGCATCTAGTGCATCTCCCCAAAATAGCCCCCAAGTTTCAAAAGGATTGGACCAAGGGACCCAATTCTATGAGCCCCAAAAGAAGGTGCCCCTATCCTTCACTATTTCCTATGGAAGGAAGGCATTGAAAAGGTGTGCCGTCCCTTTAAATGTGATGGCCAGAACTCCCTTTGGAGTTCAATGATGCTTGTCACAGCCTTGATCTTGGCTCCACCCCCAAAGTCCCCAGATATTTCTTGAATTGGACTTGGCAACCCTAGGCTGGCCGGGAGAGTTGGCCTTTAAACCAGACGCCACCCTGCTGCTTCCATAAAGAGAAGGCTCCGACGGCTGCGGGCGACGTTCCTAAAAGCATTGCAACAAGCCACATTCCGGAGCCTGGGATCAGTTGGCAACCAAGCCCCGGGCCGCGTATATCCACACAACCCACTTCGACTGCTGCCTTGTTCTCCTACCCTTGGGGAGGAGGAGCCGAGCGGGTCAGCCCAGCCCCGGAGAGCTTCTCTCTCTCTCTCTCCGGAAGCCAGCCAGGCCAGGCCCGCTTGCGCACACCTAAGGCCGCTGTTGACGCCGCCGCTGCCGCGCCCGGATCCGAACTCGACGCCTCTTGCAAAAGCCCAGGAGGGTCCGCTGCAAGGTGGGGCGCGGTGCAATGGGCGGGGTGGGGCGGCTTGCGCCCCCGGGCGCCCCCTCCCCCCCTCTGGCCTTTGGGAGCCGCTTGCAACGGGCGAGCTAGCTAGCTTTTCCGGTTTGGGGAGGTGAAGGGACGAGATCCGTGTTTGAAGGGATAGGTTCCGGGGCTGAGTTCCCTGCCTGATGCAGGCAGCCGCCTCCCCCCCCCCCCCCCCGAATTCTAGATGCAAAAGGGAGAAGATGGGAGGCGCTCTGTGTCTGCTCAGAGGCGCTCTCGTCGCAGCCTGGTGCGGTGGAAGTAGGCGGGCGGGCTGACCCTGACCAATGAGCGCCGGCCTTCGAAGGAAGCCTCTGGGGCTGAGTGAGAACTTGAATGCAGAGAGCCACAAAAAATTCTCACCCTAGAATATCTCCCCACCCCCCACCCCCCTCCGGTTTCTTCCCCAACTCCGGATTGAGTTCCTCCGCTTTTCACAGCCAGGCTAACGTCCTCTTTTGTTCCAGCCGGCTGTGGGGTTCCTGTGCACAGAGGGAGGAAGAGAATGCAGGGTTTGGGCTTTCTGTCAACTGGGAGAAAGCGTTTCCCCTGCAGCTTCTGCCACTTGTCCCAAATGCAGCAATAGGAGACTCATTCACACTACGCTAACGAATGCATTCTGCAAATGGCTTTTTGCTATTCTCACGCACCTAAAAATCCAGCTGCAAAACGCATTATTTAGTGTCATGTGAACGCACCCACAGAGTAGCTCCAATCCAGTGGTCTCCACTTTTCCCCATCCTTGAATATAACCCAAGTTTCCCAACCTCCAAAAGGCAGCTTGCTTGGCAAATCTTCCCTCCCTCCTGCTCATAGAATTTAAGCTCGCTTTTCAGAGCTGGGGATTTATGCATTTCTCTGCATCAGTGATGCCCTGTCTGGGATAGCCCCAGGCTAGACTGATCTCTTCAGATCTCTGGAATTAAGCAAGGTCTTAGGCTCTGGTTGGTATGTGGATGGGAGACCCTTCGCCTCAAAGGTATACCAGGGTGACTAAGGCAGATCTCCTCTCTTGAAATCCGTAAATCAGCTATGACGATGTCGAAGAAAAGACGAGGGCTCCATAATGAGAAATACTAAGGTCAAATGTCTTTCCCCATCCTGCCCCAATTTTGTATTTATTTCATTTAGAATCCTAGAGTTGGAAGGGACCTCCAGGGTCATCTAGTCCAACCCCCTGCACAATGCAGGAAACTCACAAATACCTCCGCCTAAATTCACAGGATCTTCATTGCTGTCAGTTGGCCAACCAGCCTCCATTTAAAAACCTCCAAGGCAGGAGAGCCCACCATCTCCTTAGGAAGCCTTTTCCACTGAGGAACCACTCTACCAGTCAAGCTGTTAGAGTAGGCGTCAACGTGGCAGATGAGGTTCAATGTAGCCAAGTGCAAAGTAATGCACATTGGGGCCAAGAATCCCAGCTACAAATACAAGTTGATGGGTTGTGAACTGGCAGAGACTGACCAAGCGAGAGATCTTGGGGTCGTGGTAGATAACTCACTGAAAACGTCAAGACAGTGTGCGATTGCAATAAAAAGGCCAACGCCATGCTGGGAGTTATTAGGAAGGGGACTGAAAACAAATCAGCCAGTATCATAAATAAATCGATGGTGCAGTCTCATTTGGAATACTGTGTGCAATTCTGGTCACTGCACCTCAAAAAGGATATTATAGCATTGGAAAAAGTGCAGAAAAGGGCAACTAGAATGATTAAAGGTTTGGAACACTTTCCCTAAAACGCTTAAGGTTAAAACGCTTGGGGCCCTTTAGCTTGAAGAAACGTCGACTGCGGGGTGACATGATAGAGGTTTACAAGATTATGCATGGGATGGAGAAAGTAGGGAAAGAAGTACTTTTCTCCCTTTCTCACAATACAAGAACTCGCGGGCATTCAATGAAATTGCTGAGCAGTCAGGTTAAAACGGATAAAAGGAAGTACTTCTTCACCCAAAGGGTGATTAACATGTGGAATTCACTGCCTGATCCAACATGGCTTCTATTATGTTATGTTCTTAAGCTCTAACTTGCTTGTTTATGCTCTGCTACTTTCCCCCGTTTCCTGCAAGCAGGATTCTGGACATCTTAGAACATATACAACAATATATAACGAGCCTAAAGTTTCTTATAGCAGTCTCTATTCTCACAACAACCCTGTGAGGTAGGTTGGGCAGAGAGACTGGCCCAAGGTCACCCAGTAAACATCAGTGGCAAAAGTGGGATTCAAACCCACTTTTTCCCATATCCTAAATCGACGCAGTAACTACTGCCCTTTGCTTTCTCCAAGAGGTGTGTGGAAGGATGCACATACATTTCATACTTTGGGGGGTGAAATCCTGGCTTCCTCTGACTTCTGTCACCAGATTCACAATCTCAGTTGAGGCCTCAACTTCAAGGAAGGGGTTAAACCTGGGCCCGGGGCTGTACCACTATGCAATGCAAGGAGGGGTCTGAATGGGCTCTCAATTGCATAGCAGAGCTACTGAGCCAAGCCTCTCTCCCTTCTATTGGCTGAGGCTCCTTCCCCTCCTAGTCCCCTGGGGAAGGAAGGCAAGAGCCATAGTTTCCTTTGCCCAGTCCCCTGGATCCCATGGGAGAAATGCAAAGAAAGCACCTTTAAGATCATGTTTTAAGGTTTTATTTAAAAAAAAAATTAATTGTGTTTGTCTGTGTCCTTTAAAAAGTTTATATCTCTCCTGCCCAATCAAACAGGTACTCAAATGGCCCAGCCCAACAAGGTCTCACTTGTCAGATCCAGCCCTCATAACAAATGAGTTTGACACCCCTGGATCTATACTGTGAGTTTTTCTGGGTCACTGTGAAGAATAACAGGGCAAGACTGGCCCTTCTCTTAAGGGCCTGCTGGGCACAAATGCTTCCCTGAGAGCAGCCTGTTATTTCTTCCACCTGTTGCTCCCTGCCCTTTTCGGAGCCTTTCTCTGCCACCTCCTCTTTGCTAGCTACCGGCACTATTATTTTTAGCAAGGGTGAATCTGATGCGCAACTCCTTCAGGGTGGACACATTCCGGCACATTCAGCAGGGAATAACCGAGTGATAGGAGTTGAACGTTTGGATCTGCCTTCGAGGTAGTTTGTACAATGCAATCCCTGCAACAATACAGAAAACTCAAATTTCGCAAGAATCACATATTTCATGCATATCTTTAAAAAACAAAATCAGCCTTATACCACGCATGTGGAAAAATAGCTAGCTCCCTCTATTTACAAAGCAATACAGTATAATTAAACAGTCTTCACCAAATCGCCTTCCATTTCCAATAGGTTTAAAGATACAATGCAAGAATGAGATTGAAAAAACATCCAGTGCACAACAGAGCTGCTGTCCACAAATCATAATTATTTTCTAATGAAGTCCAGCGATAAAAGAACTGGTTTCGGATGTACTGTCCTCCTTCAAGGAACTATCTGGTCATGTTCTTAGGTTCAGTAGACTTGAAGTGCCAAAATCTCCCGGCACAGAAATCGGTAGAGGCGTTCCATAAACAAATACAAGCAAACAGAAAATCCCGGAATGCGGGGAGATTTTGGCACTTCAAGTCTACTGACATGAACATGAAGAATTGCAGATTTATATCCCGCCCTTCTCCCTGAATCAGAGACTCAGAACGGCTCACAATCTCCTCTATCTTCTCCACCCACAACAGACACCCTGTGTGGTGGGTGGGGCTGAGAGGGCTCTCACAGCAGCTGCCCTTTCAAGGACAACCTCTGCCAGAGCTATGGCTGACCCAAGGCCATGCTAGCAGGTGCAAGTGGAGGAGTGGGGAATCAAACCCGGTTCTCCCAGATAAGAGTCCGCACACTTAACCACTACACCAAACTGGCTCTCAAGATGGTCCCTTGAAGGATAGTATATCCGAAACAAAATTGGATCGGTTCTTTTATCGTTGGACTTTATTGGAAAATTATTATGATTTGTGGACAGCTATGTTGTGCACTGGATGGTTTTTCAACGGCGTTATTGGACTGTATCCTTAAACCTACTGGAAATTAAAGGTGATTTGGTGAAGACTGCTTAATTATGCTGTATTACTTTGTAAATGGAGAGATTTTTTTCCAGTTACCGCACCTCCGTGGTCTCGATATTTCCTGATGTCATTATACCATGTATGTTGCAGAGATAATCCTCAGTGCGTGCGGACCACACATCTTGAAATATGTTGCCAAAAAGGCTTGGTGGGACCAGAGGTCCATGGGTCATGGTAGGACTTCAGCTTGTTTTTTTTTAAAAAAAAAACAACTGTACTCATTATTCAGGGATAGACTGCCTCTAAACCGGAGGCTCCATTGGGCTATCACGACTAACTGTTGATCGGAACCTTTTACTGTGTCCCCTCCCCACCCTTGACTTCAGAACTCCATGGCTACCGTCGCCTCCCGGACGCACTCTCCAGGCACGGACATCTTTGCTACTCGCCACGGCGCCTTTGTCGTCCGCTCTGACCTGGGCTGCTTCCTCCAAACTCTTGACTTCCGCTCAGGTCAAGATATCAAGGTGTGGGAGCTTCACCCAGCCTGTCGCGGCGGCGACCACTATGTGGGAGATCCCTCCGGTTCGGCCGTATACCTCCTCCGGGGGGATGCCTTCTTCAAAGTTGTGGACCTGAGCTCTGAGCCTCCCACCAGTGCCCTCCCGCTTCACCCCAACTGCCAAGGGGGGGACCATTACGCCTTCTGTGAGGACCGTTTCTTCGTCTTTTTCCTGACCCGCAGCGTTGTCCTCTCTGTGGCTGACTTGGCCACTGGAAGCTCAGCAAAAGAGATCTCTTTGGAGCCCGGGTTTGCGGATGGACTGTACTATTACGGGTCAGACGCTGCTCACCTTGCCTGCTTCAGGATGGATGCAGAAAACGGCCTCTGTGGCCATTTGTGGTCCACGGCGGGACGCAAAGAGGTCTTCTCTGTCCACCCCGACGTGCTTTCCTTCCTCCCTGGTGGCCTGGCTGTCCTTTATGGACCTTCCTTTGGCGTTTGGGAGTGTGTGAAACTGATGTCCAACGTCACAGACCTCCCGATGCCCAGCAGCCAAGACATTACACGGAAAGTCGGCTATTCCAAATCGGCCTTCAGCCCAAAGTTCTCCATCTCCGGGTCTCTGGATCCCGAGTCGTTGACGATCTCCCTTCTTCAGGCTCAGTTTTTGCTCCCCGCCGCTTATGGCGGGATTGGGCTGCAAACGGAACAGGAAGAGTGGGAGGAAGTGGCCGAAGAGGAGGAGCCCTTACGGGTGATCCTGCAGTCCAGGCAGAAGCTGTATTGGTGGCAATACTGCCTGGGGCTGGGGAAGGAGCCCGTCCTGTTCTGCCGCTCTCTGAAGGTCACCCGCAGCTCTTCGCCCCCTACCCACGTACCTCTGCCGCTGGCGGACTCCTGATACCGGTTCGAAGCTCCCGGAAGACTGGCTACATCTGATTACTTGTGGTGGGCGAAATAAAAAAAGGCAGCAGCGTCCCCAGACTCTTTTGTCTTGCTTGAGTCTGTGTTGCGCCCATTTTACAGATAGGAAAACCAAAGTGGGAGGATTTCCCCGGTGTAGACTCACACCGGTGGGGACTGGGAAGAAATCATGAACGAGCTGTGAATCATTTTCACTCGATCACTTCAATCCCAAACTTCTTACATGGATTGCCTCCCTTTTTGGTTTTTACTGCTTAGGAGGCAGATTAGGAACAGAGATTGGTTTGCACGCCTTAAACCTGGAAAGAGAGGACAGGGGTGTACACTTTGACATCCAGTTGCGACACTCCAACAACAAAGTCCTCCACTTGCACCTGCTGAAATGGCCTTGGGTCAGCTGTAGCTCTTGTAGGAGTTCTTAAAAGGGCAGCTTCTGTAAGACCTCTCTTAGCCCCACCCACCTCACAAGGTGTCTGTTATGGGGGGAGAAGATGTAGGAGATTGTAAACCGCTCTGAGTTTCAAAGCATAGGGCGGGATATAAATCCAAATCCAGTATCTGTAGTAGTGTCCAGAAGAGCTGGTTGTTTTAGAAGCCTAGGGTTTGGGGCCGGGGAAGGGGAGGAACAGCCTCTCAGGTTTGGGGATGAGGCTGTTGATACAGGAGGAAGACCCAGCCAGGAGACCGAAAGCAAAGGCTAAGGACAACCCCAGACTTCCCCAGGTGACGTCATCTTCCATTCAGGCTACCTGTGATGTTGATGTTCCATGATGTGTAATTCTTTACCAAAAGCTCCTGGAGGGGCCGACGCTAAATTGAGTCACGGGAAAGAGGAAGCCCCCCCCTCCCCAAATCATTTCCCCAATTGAAAATTTCCCACCTGGGTTTTCCCCAGGAAAGAGATGATGTGCATGTTTAAAGGTTCTATATTCTTCCCCCTCGGTGAGCCTTAACAGGAGGAAGGCTTTCAATTAGGGAAACGGTACAGTAGGGAAGAGTTAACCCCTGCCCCCTTCCCCGGCACCATGTCCCTAACCCATAGCACCAATCCCCCAGCTACTTTTTAAGCAGGGGTTTTTTTGGGAGCAGGAGCTCCTTTGCATATTAGGCCACAAACCCCTGATGTCGCCGATCCTCCTGGAGCTTACTGTAGGCCCTGCACTAAGAGCCCTGAAAGCTCTTGGAGGATTGGCTGCATCGGAGGGGTGTGGTCTAATTATACAAAAGAGCCCCTGCTACAAGAAAAGCCGTTTTTAAGTACTCACAGACAGTTCCGTAATTAAATCCAGATTATTTGCCCATTGATTCCCTCGGGTTTGCACAGGGACTTTCAAAGCAAAAAGTTACTGATTTTGTCCTTGCGTCTATCAAACTGAGTCTTTTTACTCTAACTGGCAGCCGACCTCTGGGTTCCTCAGTCTTTCACACCACCCAGTGCCCAGTCATTTTAAACGGAGACGCCAGGGATTACACCTGTGCCCTGCGTGAAGATCAGAGGCTCCGCCACTGAGGCCACCCCCACTGAGGCCACGAAAGAGTGGGTCTGGATTGAGTTTCATCCACTGAGAAACTCTACAGCAGGGGTCCTCAAACTTTTAAAATAGGGGGCCAGTTCACTGTCCCTCAGACTGTTGGAGGGCCGGACTGCCATTACTGTACAAGGCTGCGGGCCGTCAGTTCTCCGTCTTCTGCATCTCTCTCCCTTCCCCACACCACACACCCCGGCCTGGGAACTCACCTCACCTCGGTATCGCCTCACACTCTGTCTCCGCCGCCTCAGCCCAGTGCCGGAAGTGTGCGTTGCTAACGCGAGTTTAGGTCGAACGTCACTTCCGGTCTGATTTTGCCATAACCCGGCGGGCCGCATAAACGTCCTCAGCGGGCAGCATCTGGCCCACGGGCCGTAGTTTGAGGACCCCTGCTCTACAGGGTGCTTTTCAGATAACTGTACATTTTGCCCACATCTTAACCAATGTTCCCCCTAAGCTGCCGAGTCTTGTGAGCCAGAATTCCACTTTGTGAGTGAGCTAACTGGCATTAAAGTTGTGAGCTCCTGCATAAATTAGTGTGCTCTGGAGTCATCTTTCCTGAGCTAAGACAAAAATGTGCGAGTTGGGGGCTAAAAAGCTCACGCTAACTCAGCTTCGTGGGAACACTGATCTTAATGTAAGATCGCTCGAGATACCGTCCACATGATCTGTTATCCTGGGATTAACGAGAAGTAGGGTTGTCAGCGCCTCTGATTTATCAGACATAGTTCTGGCTTCAGGATAACACCATGGCATGAAAGGTTCATCAGAGCGTCAGCACGGGTGACACACTGGCCTCTGTTTACGTTACGTTTGCGTATCTGAGAAACCGCCTTTTCCCGCAATCGACAAAACTGGTCAGTAAACACACAGATTTATTACGAACCCTTGAAATCAGTTCCATTTTTAAATTATTAAAAGCGAAAGGGGAAAAAAAGTGAGCATTTTTTTGTTCAAAGAGAATATAAAATATTCCTTTCAATATAGTTTGGGAGGGGAATTTTTCTTAAAAAAATAATAATTTGGCGTGGGGTTTTTTAGGGGGGTAAAAATGCTCTGCAATTTGGAAGGGGTTTTAAAAAAAATTCATAAAACAGGAACAAAAATAAAACCTTAAAAACTGGAATGCGTGTTGAACGATGAAGAAGCCGTTTTTTTAAAAAATATAGAAAAATGAAGAGCATTGGCAGATTAGCATTCTCAAAAGTTTGGAGAGGGGATAACCAAAGAAGCGTTATCCAAAATGTTGCTTTCCAATTTCCTTACTTTTCTACCACAGGGAGCCTTTTTCCTGAATCTGGAGAATGAAGGCTGAAAACATCCAAAAACAGTCTTTACTTTGACCTGCTGAAGAAGCTACAACTCCTCCCATTCTTGGAACTGGTCTAGAATCGATGTATCTGTCGTGGCCTCTAGCTTGAGAATGCGGTTAGAAAACCTTCCTGCAGAGCAGTTTCCAGAATTCCCTGGGAAATGACAGCTGTGAAATGGAAGTCAGTTTTCATTTCACAATTTGGAGGGACGCCCTGAGAAAGGGAGAGGGTACTGTGGGAGTATTGCTCTCTCACACACCTTTGGCTGGCCGTTTACTGGACATACGGCAACACGGTAGCTTAACCCTGACTTTCCACTGCAAGGTCCACATGCTTGGGACTGAGTGCCAGAAAGCAGCTCCATTTGGTCAAAATTAAGAGGAGCGCTTTTACGACTGGCAAGTTTCAGGGTGGGTTGGAGCTCTTTGGTCCAGACTTCCGATGGGGAAGGCCAAGGGATGTTCACATCAGCAGGAGAAATTAATTTTGCAGAGCAGAATTTCTCCCGGGCCCTTTGTCACGCCAGTACACGGTGAGACCTTTTTGGCACCAGAGATCTGAGGTTCAAGTCCATCCAGGAAAGAATTCCATTAATGCACCCCTTTGTGTAAAAAAAAAGGGGGGGGGTTAAAACAAGTTCAGTAAAGGGGGGGGGGGTTAAAACAAGTTCAGTGGCTCAGAAACCAAGGCTAAGAACTGCATCAGAAAGCGTGTTGAGATCGCAGCTGCAAGGATTCCGATGCAGAACAAAATCAATTTTCTTGTCCTGATCTACAAAGATCTCCAGAAGTTCTCTCCTGAGCCGGTCCGTCTCTGCTCCAGACCGAATTGTCTCCTTCTCTTGGTCAGCTCTGTTTTCCTGAAGCCTCCTCTGTTGATCCCCGGCCGGACCGCTCGTCGGCCATCTGTCTCGGAAGCGAAGGACCTCGGTCTGCGAAGTAGGATGAACAGGTACTGGCGCCTGAGTCGCCCGGCCGGCAAAGGTGTGGCATTTGGCAGACTTGGTCCTGCAAATGGAAACAAAAGGGTGCAAAGTTCGCTATCTGGTTTGACCACAGCGGGAATTAAGTTACAGTCTCCGTGTCTTGAGAACTGAACTTTGCCAAATGTCAACATCGGCCGACGTTTCGAAACCTAAACCTGAAATATCATTTAAAAAAAAATGGATTCTGAAAAAAAATATAATGGGAGTCCGAAAAAAAGAGAAACTTAAACTTTGTCTCGTTGGTGCCCTTTAAAGACACTGAAATATTAACTTGCCAGATTCGGCACAGCATGTTTTCTGCTGAATTTTTAAAAATTATAATTGGATGTACTCGGGGAATTCTAGCAGGAGCGCCTTGGCATATTGGGCCACACACCCCTGATGGAGCCAGTCCTCTGAGAGCTTACAAAAAAGAGCCTTGTAAACTCTTGGAGGATTGGCTACATCAGGGGCCTAATATGCAAAGGAGCTCCTGCTAGAATTCCATCCCTGTACTATATTATCTTAAATTGTCTCCAATCGGGCCGAAGGCAGCCATTCATCTAGTCATTCGTGAGTAAACTGTTTCTAGCTGATTACACAGAAATTCTTCATCCAAACACACTACACATATGAGCAATTTAAGGAAATGCTATATGAACATATGAAGCTGCCTTCTACTGAATCAGACTCTGGGTCCATCAAAGTCAGAATAGACTGGCAGCGGCTCTCCAGGGTCTCAAGCTGAGGTTTTTCACGCCGACTTGCCTGGACCCTTTTTAGTTGGAGATGCCAGGGATTGAACCTGGGACCTTCTGCTTACCAAGCAGATGCTCTACCGCTGAGCCACTGTCCCTCCCTATTTGTAAGCAAGCGGGCTAGTATCTCATTTGCAGGACTTTTTTTTTTTTTGGGGGGGGGGGGGGGCAAGGAAATAGGAACTACATAGAATTTGCCTGAATACTTGAGTTCACGTCAGCCTCGATTTTGAGGCTGAAATTCTCTGCGTTGGCCAAGAGGTGGAGCAGTTGCAACATTCTAATGAAGGGGTGGCCAAACCTGCATAACCTAAGAGCCACACAGAATAAGAATCAGATGTTTGAGAACCGGAAGGAAGTCAACCTATGGGGGCGAGAGGTGGAAAGAAAGCAACTTTAAATGCATTCTCCAAGCTGTAGGCTGGTTTAGCTTGGAGAAGTGATTAAAAGAGACAACTGCCTTTTGCCAAGCTGGCTGATGGGGCAGTGGGGGGCTTCGAGAGCCACACAACACTTGTGAAAGAGCCACGTGTGGCTCCCGGGCCGCAGTTTTGGCCACCCCGTCCTAATGGTTAAAACAGATTTCCCAGCCACCTTTTTTCTTAAAAAGGGATAGATTGTTCTGCCTTCTCGAGATGAACTGCTTCCTCTTCCATTCAAAAATGAATCGCCCCCAGTGCAAGTCAAAAGTCTTGTTCCCACTGTGGATGGATACCTGGGGGTTTTCTTCAGGAACTCCTTTAAGGTGGGTCCACCTCGTCCCAACGGGTCATCAGGAACCATGAAAATGTTCTCCACAAAAGTGTACTGCAGCACCCTGGCGGGGGAAAACAAAACAAAACAACCCAGAAATGTCACACGGTCTCACACATGAACACGCACGTGGATCTGCCTTCTACTGAATCAGCTGCTTTGTCCATCAAGATCAGAACTGTCTACTCAGACTGGCAACTGCTCTCCAGGGTCTCAGGCTGAGGTCTTTTACATCACCTTCTGCCTGGTCCTCTCCAACTGGAACTGCCAGGGACTGAACCTGGGACCTTCTGCATGCCAATCAGAAGCTTTTCCAGTGAGCCACAGCCCTTCCACGTACTCCCAGTCTTGTAATTGCTCCTATTCCTTTAACATGTTGATGCCAAAAATACCTGCTGATACCCAAAAGGTTTGTGCTGCCTCCACACCCCTTTTCCTACTCAATGGTTGCAGTTAGGCAGAAACAGGAAGTGTCAACCACACGAACCAGGGCCAGGGATCTTTGGGCTGAACTCTGCCCTTCGTGGCAGCCCGCAGAGGCGGTGACCCGTCAAACTGAATGGTGCCCCCAACAACCATTTACTGAGGCTTCCCGATCCTTTGGCAACCTTGTTCTAGATGGGAAATGGAAACAGCTTGGAGAAGGCCCTTGTCTCTTTAAATCGCTTCTCCAAGCCAAGCCACTGGCTTGAGAAATGCTTTTAAAGTTGCTTTCTTTCCCTCTCCCTTCCTCCTTCCTGTCTGGTGGCTCTCAAACATCTGACATTCATGTCTTGTGGCTCTCAAATATCTGCTGTCTATTCTATATGGCTTTTAAGTTTGGCTGCCCCTGGTATAGTCCTATCTTGAAAGTTACTAGCAGAGTTAGTAGCTGGAGGGGGGACCACCAAGGAAAACTCTGCAGAGGAAAGCAATGGCCAACCACCTCTGCTTCTCACTTGCCTTGAGAAAGCCCCTTGCTGGGGTCACCATGAGTGCTTACGTAAATGTGACATAAGAAAACTCACATAATTAAAGCACTGTCTCTCTTCCCCCAATGCCTTCTGGCTTTCAACTGACAGGAAGTTTGTGTTGGGGGGAGGGGTTTCTTGAGTAGGATGATTCAATAGTGTGATACACCCACAATATCCACCAGCATTCTGACAAGGTTCACTGTCAAGACTGTACCACGTGTCTTTCTTGGAACATGCAGATCGGCCTGCAGCCTAGAAATCTGCAATTCTTCCGTCTCCCTGATCCAATCAATCCCTAAGCTGAACTTCTGAGGGAAACCAAAATTCCATCCAACACGGTTGAGGCTGCAAGTCAAACATCTCAAAAGGGTTACTGAAGCCCCTTCCAGCTCCAATTCACCTCTCCTTGATTATTCGGATCCATTTTTTTGATTCCTTCGCAAGATCACGGAATTGGTCGTTGGTGACGATAACCCCGTTGGTTTCTTCGGCCAATTTGAGCATAAGCCTGGGAAGGTGGGTGGGGAGAGAGAGGGATGAAAAGAGAGACTACAATTAAGAGATATCAACAAGACCTTTGCCATTTGGGCAGTTTGCAAACAATTTGTGGCGAGGAGCCCTGTTCTGCATTGATGCCTCCACCACAGGAGGACGTGTTGTTGCAAAGGATTCTGGGACGCACTTCAGGATGGACGCTCAGCTAATTCTGGGGGCTGACGAAGGCTGTTGGGCCTCACTGGTGTCCCACCTGAATGGAAGGGGCACCCCACAACTCAACAGTGTCCTGTCACAGCATGTTCAACGGGCATACCAGAGATCGCCTCAGGAGCTGGTCATGACAACTACATTTTGAGAGGGGCCGGAGTCTCCAGTTAAAAAATCTGGCAGTGAGTGCCGTAAAAAACCTCCACCTGAGACCCTGGAGAACAGGTGTTAGTCTGAGCAGACAGCTTTGACTGATGGACCAATGGTCTGATTCAGTAGAAGGCAGCTTCCTGTGTTTATTTTCCTATAAGCACTGTTGGGCAAGCTCTCTTTCAGGAGAACCTGGTCCACCTTCGTTCACCTCACGAGAAATACCTGCCAAGCAGCCTCCAACGCGGTTTCCAAACCAGAATGAAAGTGTCATCCACTGCCCTTGGCCTTTAAAAACGTTCCTGTACGTAAACAAGACTACAGCAACCTTGTTGTATGCTGCAAAAGCTACGATAGCTTTGTTATGGAAGGACAAACACCTACAATTGACCTCTGGCACAGAAAGCTCTGGAATGTATACGTTCTGAGTAAAATCACTGCAAACTTAAAACTCTGATCAAATATAACTCAAAATACAAATTTTGAAGCTATATGGTATCCAATATTAGATTATTTAATCTCTCTTTTTTTGGGGGGGGGGGATTTGTTCCATTTTATTACATAAAAGATCGCACAGAAAAAAATAAACAAAGAAATAACAACATGAACTGGAGCAAGAGAGAACATATCCATTTCCTTTACAACACATTCCGTCCTTTTTCTTGTTCCATAATCCTACTTTCTTATATTCCATTTTTCTTTTACTACAGTCCCACTGGTTACATATATATCCTACCATACGCATACTATGTATCTTATGCAATTTACATTCTAGTCTTCCTTCTATCTATTGACATCATATTTTCAACTCCATCGATTCCATTTGTCAAATACAGCTTTTTTTTTTTTATCGTACTTCCTACACCTCTACACAACTCAGATCTGGTTTCTAATTTTCATATTATTTCATCCCTCAAGGTGAAGTTCCAAATATGATCAACAAATGGTATCTTTATTCTTGACATAATTAGAGAAGATATTTTTGTAATGGATATTTATTAACTGACTAAAAATCAGGAGGGTGTTTTTGTTTAACAGCCACAGGTGATTGTTGGTTTTTGTTTAACAGGTTGTAATTTTTTTTAAAGTTAATAAAAATATTAAAAAAAAAAAAGTGTGTGTCAAGTAGCAGCCGACTTAGCAGTAGAGAAGCAGAGGTGGTTTTGCCATTGCCCGCCTGTATGTCACAACCTTGGACTTTCTTGGTGGACTCCCTTTCAAAGATTAAGTAGGGCCAACCCTATTTAGCTTCCCAGATCTGACAAGAGCGGGCCGTCCAGGTCAGGACATTTCAAAACAAATCCAGTTTAGGGCAACAGAAAAAAGCAACAGTCCAGTGGCACCTTAAAGGCTACCAAAATTTGTGGCAGGGTAGCAGCTTTCGTGAGCCACAAGATTTTGTTAGTCTTTAAGGCGCCACTTGCTCTTTTCTATTGCTGTAAACTGGTGTAGTGGTGAAGTGCGCGGACTCTTATCTGGGACAACCGGGTTGGATTCCCTACTCCTCCACTTGCACCTGCTGGCATGGCCTTGGGTCAGCCATAGCTCTCGTAGGAGTTGTCCTTGAAAGGGCAACTTCTGGGAGAGCTCTCTCAGCCCCACTCCTCTCACAGGGTGTCTGTTGTGAGGGAGGAAGGTAGAGGAGACTGCGAGCCACTCTGAGGCCCCAAGATTCAGAGCAGAGGGCAGGATACAAATCCAATGTTGTCGTCTTCTGACAGGCTAACATGGCTACCCATCTTGATCTAGCTCCAGTTTATAATGTCAGGTGTTTAACTGGAGCCTTCTTTTTCCTCTCTCTCTCTCTCTGTCTGCCCACGATCAGTTTCTGTTCCTCTGTTTGTGCTCTCCCCCCTTCGACTGTACATTCTGTCAGCCTCCGTGACTCAGTCCTCAAAACACACACCCCGCCTGCCGAGAGAGTAATTTCCTGCTTCTGGGCCAAGCCTGTTCGCTCATGAACACCTCACGAAAACTTTGCCACAGTGCCTGGCAACCTGGAAAGCCCAGCCTGGGGAAAACCCCAGGGACACTCCGGAGTCGGGCAAAAAAAGCTGTAAAGATGTGATATGTTTCTGTTGGGTCTACTCAAAAAGTACGCAAAGTACAGCTGAAAAAAGGAAACGTTGGGAGCATTTCGCAGCTTTGTTAAGGAATGCCCAGCCCTGGGAAAGGGAGGCCGTGAATCATCAACAGCTTGGTTGCTTCTAGCAGGGTGGGATTTGATATCAAGTACTTTGACCCCGATCTGGATGGCTCAGGCTAGCCCAGGGGGAGGGAACGTTGGCTCGCCAGATGGTTTTTTTTGCCTACAACTCCCATCAGCCCCAGCCATTGGCCATGCTGGCTGGGGCTAATGGGAGTTGTAGGCAAAAAACATCAAGATCTGGGAAGCTAAGCAGGGTCAGCTCCAGTTAGCACTTGGGATGGGAGACTACCAAGGAAGTCCAGGGTCACTACGCAGAATCAGGCGATGGCAAGCCGCCTCTGTTCTTTTCTTGCTTGAAAACCCTACAGCAGGGGAGTCAAAACATGCAGTTTGGGGGCCGAATCGGGCCCCCCGGGGGCTCCTATCAGGCCCCCGAGCAACTGTCTGTCCTCTGCTTCCTTCTCCCTTTAACTTGCTTCCTTCTGCACAACAGCTTGCTTTGCAAGGCTTGCTCAATTGCACAGGAGCTACAGAGCAAAACCGCTATTTTCTCCATTGACTGAGACTCCTCCTTTGGGGAGGAATAGTTTGCTTTGACAGGCTCTCTCGATTGCACAGCAGAGCTACTGAGCCAAGCCTCTCCTCCTTCTATTGGCTGAGGCTCCCCGCCCCCCCCCAGCCCCCTGGGGAAGGAAGGAAGGAAGGAAAGAGCCAGAGCTTCCTTTGCCCAGTTCCCTGGGTCCCATGAGAGAAATACAAAGAAAGCATCGTTAAGACCAATGAGTGCGAACGTTTTAAGCATGTTTTAAGTTTTTAAAAAATATATATTTGTGTTTGTGTTCTTTATAAAATTTATATCTCTGCTACCTGATCTTAAATAGGTACACACATAGCCCAGCTCGGTCCAACAAGATCTCATTTATGTCAGATCCGGCCCTCCCAACGAATGAGTTTGACACCCCTGCCCTACAGGGTCACCATGAGTCAGCAGTGAATTGGCAGCAGTTTTAACCACCATCAGTGCCTGATTCCCTGGGTTTCTGGGTGGAGACACTAAACTTCCCTCCCTCCCTAAGCTCCCTGAAACGCCCTCCCATCTCTAGGTCTTGTATTTAGTTCTTTTTGTTTTCCGTTAGGCTACACCAACCTTTCATTTCCCCCACATTAACAGTCTGAGCTCCATTTCATACGTGACCATCCACCTATTTCAATACTTTTAGCTTTCACTACCTGCTCTGTGACATCACAGCAAGCGAGCCAATGGCAAAGGAGTGAGCGCAAGGAGAACAGCGCATGTGCGTAGCCAGCTGCGGCACAGGAAATATCCATCCCATGGGCTACCTTTTCAATTATCCGCGGCTCACCTGTCGTCATACGGCATGATGCTCTTCCCGTCTACTCTGCGCGAAGGCGTGACGGAGAGGATGCTCAGGTCGCGCAACTCGAACAGGAAGTGTTGCTCTGCGATTCAGGAAACGGGACGGAAAAGGGAAGAACCAGAGCAGAAGTCTGGGCGTTAGGTCTGGCGCCAGCGTTGCGTGTTCAGACTGGCAATTCCTAACTAGGGGTTGGATCCAACCAGCGTTTCTGGAAGGGTCCTCTCTGACCACCTCAAAAGGCTACCCTGGGCTTCACGGGATCTGCTGCACCAAGGGAGAAAATGGGGCAAGGTTGAAAAGCTGGAGGGATCCACCTCTGGGTCTCCAACTCATAATCCACTGATGGATTGATTGACTTCACTCCCCTGTGGGGAATCAAAGTGGCTTCCAACATTCTCCCCACCCGAGGCTGTTTTTGTAGCGGGAGCTCCTTTGCATATTAGGCCACCCCCAACCCCCGATGTAGCCAATCCTCCAAGAGCTTACAGGGCTCTTCTCACAGAGCCTACTGTAAGCTCCAGGAAGATTAGCTACATCAGGGGTGTGTGGCCTAATATGCAAAGGAGTTCCTGCTGCAAACAAAGCGGGCCCTCCTAACAACCAAGGTATCAACTACCCATGGGGCAAAGGGTCCTCCAGGCCCATCGATGGAAGCTCAAAGGGATGGGAGCACGTTTGGGATTTCTAAGCCAAGCAAAGTCTGAAAGGGATGGGAGCCTGGACAAGAAGGCTCAAGGGGGATACTCCCAGGGCTTTTTTTGAAGCAGGAACTCCTTTGCATATTAGGCCACACCTCCCTGATGTAGCCAATCCTCCTGGAGCTTACAGTAGGCCCTGTGCAAGAGCCCTGTAAACTCTTGGAGGATTGGCTACATCAGAGGGGTGTGTGGCCTAATATGCAAAGGAGGTCCTGCTACCAAAAAAAGCCCTGTCCCCACTGCCATTTTATCCTCGAGAGAACACTATTTAAGTAGGTGAAGCCTGAGAGCATGGGACTGACCCAAGGTCACCCACCAAGTTCTCACGGCCAAATGGGGATTTGAACCTTGATCTCCCAAGATCCTAGTCAAGAACTCTAACCACTACACCACACTAGCTCTCAATTAAATCAATTGCTTTTTGATCAGTTAAAAAAGGTGTCCCGCCTCACTGGGCAGCAGAATCTTTTTAGAAGCGTCAATTGCTCTATTTATTACAAACTGCAAGCATCTGGCCCCATCTTAGAAGGAGCACACTTCCTTCTTCACATTAAAGGGAATGCCTCCGCCAAAATGTTTCTAAAATGTTTAATATGCCTGTGAATCATTCTAACAAAAAGCAAGCTTTTTATCCTATGCAAATGGATGCAGATTTAATAGATCAGAGGTGGCCAATGGTAGCTCTCCAGATGTTTTTTTGCCTACAACTCCCATCAGCCCCAGCCAGCATGGCCGATGGCTGGGGCTGATGGGAGTTGTAGGCAAAAAAAATCCGGAGAGCTACTGTTGGCCACCCCTGTAACAGATCAAACGTCCTGAAATTAACCCACTAAGATTGCTTTTATCAGGTACCAGCTCACCTCTCACACTAGAATCCGGTTCCAACCGATACGCGGGAACAAAAACAGTCACTTCCCGGTGACCGCGGTCCCAGAAATGCTGCACCGCCAGAGCGATGCCTCGGCACGAGAAGAACTGGTTCAAGCCATGCCTATGAGGACAAAAAGTGGGAGTCAATTCCAAGTAAGAATCACTTAAAATTCCACAGATCACTCCAAACACTGGAAGCAGCAAATAAAACAGGAAGTGCCACAGGAAGTACATGGGAGAAGGATGAGATAGAGCCATTGTCTGGTTAACAGCACGGATAAGAACATAAGAGAAGACACGTTGGATCAGGCCAATGGCCCATCTAGTCCAACACTGTGTGTCCCACACTGGCCAAAACCCAGGTGCCATCCAGAGGACCGCCACCAGGGCCAGCAATCCAGAAGCCCTCCCATTGTTGCCCCCCCACCCTCCAGCACCAAGAGTACAGAGCATCACTGCCACAGACGTAAGAACATAAGAGAAGCCATTTTGGACAGACAAGTGGCCCGTCCAGTCCAACACACTGTGTCATACAGTGGCCAAAACCCAGGTGCCCTCCACCAGCAGGGTCAGAACTTCAGAAGCCCTCCCACTGTTGACCCCCAAGCACCAAATTTTGCCTTGATCCTGTGCAGATATAAAAGAACTCTTCCTCAATAGCCTTTCAGCAGAATACACATAAAGAACTTACAAGCACCAAAACAAAAATTACTTAATGATTAAGTTCTTAACTAGTTACCTGGCTGCAAAAGGCAGCCTGCAGTTAGAAGCCAGAGAGAAAGACAGATGTTCTCCCTGTATTGGCTTTGAAAGGCTGATTAAGATCTAATCTTGGGTCCTAGCAAACCATGTCTATAATATTTATAATGATATACTGCTAGTAGACGGAGAAACACCTTCAATGATGCACACTCCTTCTTCCACTTCTTTCCAAAGCAAATCCCTTCCTTCCTTCTTTTCTTAGCATTAACCATGGTTGAAGAGTTAACGTAAACCACACTAGGCACAGTTGATGCAAACTACAGTTCCTCACATAAACCAGAATTTGAAACTATAATGTGGCACTTATTTATTTATTATTTATTTATTCAATTTATATCCCGCCCTCCCCACCAAGGCAAATGGGGTTGTTACAAAGGAATCTGGGTAGAAGATGATGATAATATTGGATTTATATCCCGTACCCCACACCAAATCTCAGAGTCTCAGAGCTGCTCACAATTTCCTTTACCTTCCTCCCCCACAACAGACACCCTGTGAGGTGCGTGGGGCTGAGAGAGCTCTTCCAGAAGCTGCCCTTCCAAGGACAACTCCTACGAAAGCTATAGCTGACCCAAGGCCATTCCAGCAGGTGCAAGTGGAGGAGTGGGGAATCCAACCTGGTTCTCCCAGATAAGAGTCCGCACGCTTAACCACTACACCAAACTGGCTCTCTGGTAGCATCAGCAATGGTTAGCACTAAGAAGAAGAAGATATTGGATTTATATCCCGCCCTCCACTCCGAAGAGTCTCAGAGCAGCTCACAATCTCCTTTACCTTCCTCCCCCACAACAGACACCCTGTGAGGTGGGTGGGGCTGAGAAGGCTCTCACAGCAGCTGCCCTTTCAAGGACAACCTCTGCCAGAGCTATGGCTGCCCCAAGGCCATTCCAGCAGGTGCAAGTGGAGGAGTGGGGAATCAAACCCGGTTCTCCCAGATAAGAGTCCGCACGCTTAACCACTACACCAAACTGGCTCTCTGGTAGCATCAGCAATGGTTAGCACTAAGAAGAAGATATTGGATTTATATCCCGCCCTCCGCTCCGAAGAGTCTCAGAGCAGCTCACAATCTCCTTTACCTTCCTCCCCCACAACAGACACCCTGTGAGGTGGGTGGGGCTGAGAAGGCTCTCACAGCAGCTGCCCTTTCAAGGACAACCTCTGCCAGAGCTATGGCTGCCCCAAGGCCATTCCAGCAGGTGCAAGTGGAGGAGTGGGGAATCAAACCCGGTTCTCCCAGATAAGAGTCCGCACACTTCACCACTACACCAAACTGGCTCTCTAATGCTATTAAAGCATACTTGCTACTTAAGAAGGGAAAGAAGAGAGGGGAATCACCCTCAAGATAGACAAAGGGATAGGTACAGGTCCCATCACTAAGTCTTGCTCCCGATGTCCGCACCATCGTTTGGAAGAAGCCAACGTCACCTTTGCCCTGGATCTCACTACTTCCACCCCCGCCAGTGTTCCCTCACATATTTTTAGCCTCCAGCTCACACATTTTTGTCTTAGCTCAGGAAGGATGACCCTGGAGCACAATAATTTATGCAGCGTCTCACAACTTTAATGCCAGTAGCTCACAAAGTAGAATTTCTGCTCACGAGACTGCAGCTTAGAAGGTACACTGACTCCCCAACTCCATATACCCTGACTTGGCCTGATCCAACATGGCTTCTCTTATGTTCTTGGATAGCCCAGGCTAGCCCAATCTCATCACATCTCAGAAGTTAAGCAGAGCCAGCCCTGGGCAGTATTTAGATGGGAAACCACCAAGGACTATCAGGGTCATGCCACGGAGACAAGGAGTGGCAAACCACCTTTGAACGTCTCTTGCTTTGACAACGCTACAGCAGGGGTGTCAAACTCATTTGCTATGAGGGCCAGATCTTGACTTTGTCGAGCCGGGCCATGTGTCATAAAATGTAATGCCAGGTCAGGGAGATATAAACTTTATAAAGGACACAGACGAACACACACACTCGGCCTAATCCACCTCACTGGCTTGCTGAGCCTCAGCCAACAGAAGGAAGAGAGGCTCGGCTCAGTAGCTCTGCTGCGCAATTGAGACAGCCTGGCAAAGCAAGTTGTGATGCAGAAGGACGCAAGAGAGGGAGGAGGAAGCAGGTGACAGAGAATTGCTCGGGGGCCTGATTCGGCCCCCCCACGTCGCATGTTTGACACCCCTGCCCTACGGGATCACCATATTTCAGCTATGACTTGATGGCAAAATAAAACCCCTGCAACACTTCGCGTATAAGTCTGCAATCCAACATTTTACGGCAAGAGGAGCCAATGGGGTGGCAGCATCCTAACTCAATGTGAAAGAGCAAAACCCCTGGTCTGGACTTGAATCCTACCAACAAGCTCTGTGCACGCTAGACAGCCTCTGCCAAGGAGTCTGCTTCCTCCTGCCCTAGCACTTCTGTTTGTATCACTGTTGATGAATTACATTGATCTTGCACTAACGGGCATGCAAGGGCTACCAGAGACATACTCCATGGCGGAGGTTCTCTACAGCACACAGAAGCTAGTCATAAATTGTTTTCTGTGGCCCCAAGAAGGTAGGACCAAAACCAATCAGAAGAGTTTCCGGCTCAACATTAGGAAGAACTTCCTGACCGTTAGAGCGGTTCCTCGGTGGAACAGGCTTCCTCGGGAGGTGGTGGGCTCGCCTTCCTTGGAGGTTTTGAAACAGAGGCCAGATGGCCATCTGACAGCAATCTTGTGAAATTAGAGGGAGGTATTTGTGAATTTCCTGCATTGTGCAGCGGGTAGGACTAGATGACCCTGGAGGTCTCTCCCAACCAGAATTCTATATGATCAAAGCTTGGTTTATAAAAGTATTTTATGTAACATTTCAGAGGACCTGTTTTATTCCTAAGTGGGTTTTCCTTCCAGTCCAGTGGCTCCAACCTTCAGCCTTGTAATGAGCTTAACATGCTATGTTCTAGGTTTTAATAAGCTGGTTGAACTTTGGCTCAGAAGGCTAAGTTTTGTGCAGATTCTGGCTCACTTAGCTCTCTCTGCTGACTATTAACACCTGAAGAGTAGTTTTTGCTTACCCGAGACGGCTTCACAGAGTCTTTATCTGTCCTCCCTTATTTTTCCCTCATGGCTGAAATGCAAATTTGGCCCTGATTGGCTGCTGAGATGCTGGGTGATGCGCTGCCTGTTAGAAAAGACGGCTTCCCAAGGCGCACAAGGACTCCTCTTTTTTAAAAAAACAAAGCTTTTCTCCTTGGCATAATTCCACGCTACACCAGATGAGCATGGAGAGGTTCCATATTCTGAAGGATGGATAAGACGGGACGACTGAAGAATGCCGTTCAGAGATGACTGAAGGCAGCAAGTTCTAAAATAGGCAGGTTTTTTTTAAAAAAAGATAGCAACAGTGAGGTTTATTTGTTTTACGCTTATTGTTTGTATTTGAGTGATTTATGTGGTGCAAGACTCCTTAAGCCAATAAACTTCATTTACACTTAAGCTGAGTGTTGGGACACTGACTTAAGAAAAATAAGATACTGGATATATATCCCACCCTCCACTCTGAATCTCAGAGTCTCAGAGCGGTGGCTTACAATCTTCTTTATCTTCCTTCCTCACCCACAACAGACACCCTGTGAGGTGGGTGGGGCTGAGAGAGCTCTCCCAGAAGCTACCCTTTCAAGGACAACTCCTGCTATGAGCTATGGCTGACCCAAGGCCATTCCAGCAGCTGCAAGCGGCGGAGTGGGGAATCAAAGTCAGTTCTCCCAGATAAGACTCTGTACACCTAACCACTACACCAAACTGCCTCTCTTAAGCATGAGAACACCTCAGAACGAACCCAGAGGGTGAACAGCTGAGGCCTTGGGAGTTTTCACTCTCAGAATCAAAAGGGGGAGTGCATCCTTTCTGTGTGACAATTGGAATAGTTGTTTTCAAAGCCCAGAGTAGGATGTTTTGGATGGCTGGTCCTTATAATCCTCACTAAGAACAAATCCACCAAGGTCAGGGGCAGTGTGAGGGAGTTTTCTGTTTGTGTGCCATGCCTCCTCCTCCCCCTCTGGGGTGGCGAGACTGTCACTGCATCTGTCTGCTGGGCAGCGTTCCCTCTAAACTGAGTTAGTGTGAGTTAGCTCACAGTTTTTTTAGCCTCTGGCTCACACATTCTTGACTCTGCTCAGGAAAAATGGCCCCAGAACAAACTGATCGATGCAGTAGCTCACAACTTTAATGCCAGCAGGTCACAAAGTAGAATTTTTCCTCACAAGACTCCACAGCTTAGAGGGGGAATTGCTGCTGAGAAACCCCTGTCTGTTTACCAGTGGAGGTCACTACCAGGCACCCAAGGAGCATTCTGAGTTCCCATCTGAGGAAATGTGCACACACATGAAAGCTCACGCTTTGAAATAAAACTTTCTTGGTCTTAAAGGTGCCACTGGGCTCCCACTTTGTTCTAGAGTTTCTGTCAATTCGCGTAAGAACATAAGAGAAGCCATGTTGGATCAGGCCAAAGGCCCCTCCAGTCCAACACTCTGTGTCACATAAGAACATAAGAGAAGCCATGTTGGATCAGGCAAATGGTCCCTCCAGTACAACACCCTGTGTCACATAAGAACATAAGAGAAGCCATGTTGGATCAGGCCAAAGGCCCCTCCAGTCCAACACTCTGTGTCACATAAGAACATAAGAGAAGCCATGTTGGATCAGGCCAAAGGCCCCTCCAGTCCAACACTCTGTGTCACATAAGAACATAAGAGAAGCCATGTTGGATCAGGCCAAAGGCCCTTCCAGTCCAACACTCTGTGTCACATAAGAACATAAGAGAAGCCATGTTGGATCAGGCAAATGGTCCCTCCAGTACAACACCCTGTGTCACATAAGAACATAAGAGAAGCCACATTGGATCAGGCCAATGGCCCCTCCAGTCCAACACTCCGTGCCACATAAGAAAATAAGAGAAGCCATGTTGGATCAGGCCAAAGGCCCATCCAGTCCAACACTCTGTGTTACATAAGAACATAAGAGAAGCCATGTTGGATCAGGCCAAAGGCCCATCCAGTCCAACACTCTGTGTCACATAAGAACATAAGAGAAGCCATGTTGGATCAGGCCAAAGGCCCATCCAGTCCAACACTCTGTGTAATGTAAGAACATAAGAGAAGCCATGTTGGATCAGGCCAGTGGACCATCCAGTCCAACACTATGTGTCACATAAGAACATACGAGAAGCCATGTTGTATCAGGCCAATGGCCCATCCAGTCCAACACTCTGTGTCACACAGTGGCCAAAAAACCCAAGTGCCATTAGGAGGTTCATTAGTGGGGTCAGGACACAAAGCCCTCCTACTGTTGCCCCTCCCAAGCACCAAGAATACAGAGCATCACTTGTCCCAGGGAGAGAGTTCCAACGACACGCTGTGGCTAATAGCCACTGATGGACCTCTGCTCCATATGTTTATCCAATCCCCTCACGAAGCTTGCTATACTTGTAGCCACCGCCACCACCTCCTGTGGCAGTGAATTCTACGTGTGAATCACCCTTTGGGTGATGAAGTACTTCCTTTTATCCATTCTAACCCAACCGCTCAGCCATTTCATGGAATATCCACAAATTCTCGAATTGTGAGAAAGAGAGAAAAATACTTCTTTCTCTACCTTCTCTATCCCATGCATAATCTTGTAAACCAGGGGAGGCCAACAGTAGCTCTCCAGATGTTTTTTTGCCTACAACTCCCATCAGCCCCAGCCAGCATGGCCAATGGCTGGGACTGATGGGAGTTGTAGGCAAAAAACACCTGGAGAGCTACTGTTGGCCACCCCTGTGTAAACCTCTATCATGTCACCCCTCAGTCGACATTTCTCCAAGCTAAAGAGCCCCAAGCATTTTAACCTTATTCTTTCACACAGAGCAGTGGCCGTGCCCAGTGAGCCCCCCTCAGAAACGCAGGAGATCTCACCAAAACTCATGGCAGAATGCTGCCCCTGATATCTTTGTTTTCCATTTGTGACCTCCAACGAGTACAGCTTTGCAAGCCACCGCTGTAGATAAACTAACCTCATCTACTGAGCGGCGGTGGAAAGTCCCTTCAAGCTGCAGCCAGCTTCCGACAGCCCTGTAGGGTTTTCGAGGCAAGAGATGTTCAGAAGTGGCTTGCCGTTGCCTGGCTCTGGGGTGGCGACCCTGGACCTCTTTGGTGGGCTCCCACCCAAGCACTAATCAGGGCTGACCCTGCTTAGCTCCCCAGATCCGACGGGACTGGGCTTGTCTGGGGCGGTATCCAGATCAGGGCCCCACACTGAAGACCGAAGAAGAAGAAGGCGACTTGTAGATTTATACCTCGCCCTTCTCTCTGAATCAGAGACTCAGAGCGGTTTACAATCTCCTCTGTCTTCTTCCCCCACAACAGACACCCTGTGAGGTGGGTGGGGCTGAGAGGGCTCTCCCAGCAGCTGCCCTTTCAAGGACAGCTCTGCGAGATCTATGGCTGACCCAAGGCCATTCCAGCAGCTGCAAGCGGAGGAGTGGGGAATCAAACCCGGTTCTCCCAGATAAGAGTCTGCGCACTTAACCGCTACACCAAACTGAGCCAAACAGAACAGGCTGACACAAACTCTGAGCCTCCACCCCGCCCCCCCAAAAAACCCACACTCACATCATGGCCACGTTGCTGCCGTCAATAATGACCCTCCGTAGGTTGTTCTCCCCTGGTGTGTTGGCCAACAGGAGCTTGAACTGAGTCTTGAGCGCCTCTTCGAAGCGCTGGGCTCCAGTCACCGTAGAAACAGAACCAGGGACGAGGGGCCCTAGACTAGAGCTTTCCGCTGAATGGCTCTCCTCAGACCCCCACGTGGAGAGAAGGGGGTTAGCGTTGGGGGGCCTGTCCGGAGAGGAAGCAGGAACACCTGCTTCTATGGGTGGGGTGCGGACATCCTCACAGAAAGGGGACACGCGGTTCTTCCCCGTCTCCTGATGGCGCCTCTGCTGCGACGGTTCTTCATGATTCGCGAGGGCCGCCTTACGGATACCTCCACGTTCCACCTTTGTTGTAGACGCCCCGATGGCCCCCTCAGCCTCGTCTCGACATTCGCCTTTTTCATTAAGTTGCCTCAGCAGGTCTGCCAACGGGGCACCCGTCTGTATTCCCGTGGGGATCTTGCTGGGCGAGTGGCCGCAGTTAGCGACCGCCGCTTTGATGACTTCCAAGAGGTATTCGTCTTTGTCCTGGACCTTCTCCGGCGGAGGGGAAGAGCGCTCTGTGTCCCCAGGCTCCTGTCGAAGGAGGCCGGCATCGTCTTTCTTGGACAAGCCTGCCTCCTCCATCTGGACCCTATCCAGGATAGTTGAAGGCGTCTCCCGCACCCCACCCTCCAAGAGCACCTTTTTGACTAACTGCTCCTCGTAGCCCATGGTTTTAAAGAAGTTGAGTCTCATTTTGAACTCCTTCTCCATCCCTGATGACAGCAAGGTGTCTGATGAAGAAGAGGACAACTCCTCCTCACTGCTTTCTTCGGGCAAACTCACGGGGCTGGCTTCCCTTGCGTGAAAAGTACGGTTCCCTTCCTCGAAGTGACCCTCCAAAGTCTCTGCAAGACCTGAGTAACCAGAAAAAATCTGAGACTTATGAGGAGCAACTGGAATGGGCTGGGGGGAACTCTTGGGAAGTGTTCTTCTCGGGGAGGTTGTCTCATCAGACCAGCCCTGTAGACCGTTCAAGCCTGCCAAATAGTCTCGCGGCCTAGCCTCAGAGCAACCTTTGGGAGAGTCAACCTTTGAGGTCCGAGACAAATTCTGCTCCTGAGGCCTACCAACCGTGGAAGGTAAGTCAGCTCCAGGCCTTGTGGAGTACTGTAGCTGAGGAGAACCTTGAGGCTTGTGAAGAGATTGCTGAGGCCTAGCAAAGCCTTCATGGAAGTCAAAGCCAGAGTCTCCAAGCCTACTTTGACCTCGAACTGTACTGTGCCCCACAGACACGCCAGAGATATTCTGAGGCCTAGCTGGAGCCGGAGGCCTACTGCCATCCCTTGTTTCAGTTTCCCACTGTTGCCTAAATCCTGGTGGTGACCAACACCCGTTCCTCTGCTCCCTCTCTTCTTCCTGAATCTCCTTCACCAAGTTGAGCAACTCCTCCTTCAGTGCGGTGGGAAGGATCAAGAGGTCCATAGCATATTTATCATCGTACGCCTCCACCAGTTCCTGGAAGGCTCTCTTGACCTGGGCCTCCCGCTCCTCATCCAGCTTGGGGTTCTTCTCGTATTTCTCCACAAAATCCTGGATTCGACTCTGGGCCATGACAAAGGCTTCGGCCAAGCCCGAGACCAAAAGCGAGCCAGGGCGGAGAAGAGTGAGGTCTGCGGACGTCCCTTGGGTGAGGCAGTTCAAGAACAATCCTTGGGCCCCTAGAAAGATGCACTGCATGTCTTTAGGGTACCAAACCTCCTCATTCAGTTCCGGGGCACAGAGGCCTTTGATGTATTCCTGGGGGGAAAGGCAGAAAGCACAGAATATAGTAAAGCCAAAAAAAAAAAAAAAACCAACCCCAGAGCAACTTTAGAAGTGCAGCTGTTGAGTCAGGGAGGAGCTGTGGCTCAGCCTGGCATGCAAAAAAATCCCAGGTTCAATCCCTGGCTTCTCCAGTTAAAAGGATCAGGTAGACCTCAGGAGGGGACTGGATAAGCATATGGAGCAGAGGTCCATCAGTGGCTATTAGCCACAGTTTATCGTTGGAACTCTTTGGGGAGGGATGGTGGCTCAGTGGTAGAGCATCTACTTGGTAAGCAGAAGGTCCCAGGTTCAATCCCCGGCATCTCCAACTAAAAAGGGTCCAGGCAAATAGACGTGAAAAACCTCACCTTGAGACCCTGGAGAGCCGCTGCCAGTCTGAGAAGACAATACTGACTGTGATGGACTGAGGGTCTGATTCAGTATAAGGCAGCTTCATATGTTCATATATGTTCTGTCTGGGGCAAGCGATGCTCTGTATTCTTGGTGCTCGAGGGGGGCAACAGTGGGAGGGCTTCTAGTGTCCTGGCCCCACTGGTGGACCTCCTGATGGCACCCTGGTTTTTTGGCCACTATGTGACACAGAGTGTTGGACTGGATGGGCCATTGGCTTGATCCAACATGGCTTCTCACGCTCTTACATCTGGGGCAGTGATACTCTGTATTCTTGGTGCTCGAGGGGGGCAACAGTGGGAGGGCTTCTAGTGTCCTGGCCCCACTGGTGGACCTCCTGATGGCACCTGGGTTTTTTGGCCACAAAGAGTGTTGGACTGGATGGGCCATTGGCCTGATCCAACACGGCTTCTCTTATGTGACACAGAGTGTTGGACTGGATGGGCCATTGGCCTGATCCAATATAGCTTCTCTTACGTTCTTATGAGGTAATGTGAAAAACCTCAACCTGAGACCATGGAGAGCTGCTCCTGGTTTGAGTAGACAATACCGATCTTGATAGGCCAATGGCCTGATTTGGTATAAGTCACATGTGTGCGTGCGTCTCTTGCAACCAAAACAAACAAACACGCCCTGATCCACATGAACAAAGGAAGCTGCCTGTATGCTGCGAAAAGTGTAACAGCCATACAGCGGAAAAGCCAATCAAACCCACACGTTCAGTTACGATATAAAAAGCTATGGAGCTTATATGTTATGGTTAAGATCATTGACAGACCCTCTGAAGTGGAATCTCAAACTCCCACATTCAACTTCAGAACTGTTTGGTTCCCTATACTGGAATATTTGACTGTACAGGATGAAATTCCGAAAGAACTGGACAAATTGTGGTTTTGGCAATCTAACATCTAATGTATTTTATATCTTGTTTCAATTGATTTTTTTTTAAATTTTATTTTATTGTTTATGCCCTTCCTTGTAGTTTCTGATTTCGTTTTCCAATAAAGATACTTTAGTTGTGAAAAAAAACCTAAAACAAATGAAGCTGCCTTATATTGGGTTAGACCACTGATCTGTCAGTATCGTCCGCTCTGACTGGCAGCTGCTCTCCAGGGTTCAGAGAATCATAGAGTTGGAAGGGACCTCCAGGGTCCAACCCCCTGTACAATGCAGGAAACGCATAAATACCTCCCCCTAAATTCACAGGATCCTCATTGCTGTCAGATGGCCATCTAGCCTGTTTGAAAACCTCCAAGGAAGGAGAGCCCACCACCTCCTGAGGAAGCCTGTTCCACTGAAGAATGGCTCAAAGTCAGGAAGTTCTTCCTAATGTTGAGCCATAAACTCTTTTAATTTCAATCCATTGGTCTGGTCCTGCCTTCTGGGGCCACAGAAAACAATTCCACACCCTCCTCTTTGTGACAGCCCTTCAAGTACTTGAAGATGGCGATCGTATCACCTCTCAGCTGCCTCATCTCCAGGCTAAACATGCCCAGCTCCTTCAACTTTTCTTCATAGGACTTGGTCTCCAGACCCCTCACCATCTCCATGGCCCTCCTCTGGAGCTGTTCCAACTTGTCTATATCCTTCTTAAAATGTGGTGCCCAAAACTGAACACAATACTCCAGGTGAGGTCTTACCAGAGCAGAGTAAAGCGATACCATCACTTCACGTGATCTGGACATTATACTTCTGTTGATACAACCCAAAATTGCATTTGCCTTTTTAGCCAACACATCACACTGTTGACTCATGTTCAGCATATTGTCCTCTAAGACACCTAGATCCTTTTCCCTTTTCTAGGCTGAGCTCTTTCCCATCACTTCTGACCTGATCCTTTTAACCAGAGATGCCGGGGATTGAACCTGGGACCTTCTGCATGCCAAGCGGATGCTCCACCACTCCAGCCCCTTCCCAAAAATGCAGCCATAATACCCCTCTGCAAGCAGACCTGTTCCGTTCAGCACTTTAAAAGCTTGCTGCAGTTTTATCATCAATGAGATCGGAGCAGGACCAGACCAGACATTTGGACCTGCAATGCCACAGGAACAACAACCTCACAGGAAAGTTCTCCAGCACAGTGATAAGGAAGACACACCAGCTATGTGGCACGAGCCGCACCTAATTTCTCCTTTCTGAATCACTAGCGGGAGACGACCGATGGCTGCTGGAGCACCCATTATGGGGAAGAACTGGCCACAGAGATGCTATTTATGGTGGTATCCCCACAGAAATCACTTGCAGCAGCTTCTGCTCAGGAAATGAGTGCAAAGCGTCACCGTGTCTTCAGGAGGATGAACATTTGCCTGGGCAACTTAGAGGTAGAGAACAGGGGAACAAATTTAATAGGGATGAAATCAATTTTAGATCCAGTCAGCTTTGGTGTAGTGGTTAAGTGTGTGGACTCTTATCTGGGAGAACCGGGTTTGATTCCCCACTCCTCCATTTGCAGCTGCAAGCATGGCCTTGGGTCAGCCATAGCTCTGAAAGGGCAGCTTCTGGAAGAGCTCTCTCAGCCCCACCCACCTCCCAGGGTGTTTGTTGTAAGGGAGGAAGATAAAGGAGATTGTAAACCACTCTGAGATTCTGAGACGATTTCCCACTAAACTTATGCCGCTCTCACTCTCGTCTCTGCAGGGCTGCTGCTGGATTTCGCACAAACTGCCCCAGACCAGCAAGTTGCTCCGCCTCTCTTCAAGTTCCCTCCGCAGCAGGCTGGATCCTGTGAAAACCGGTTTCTGTCTGCCGCGGAGGGAACTTGAAAAGGAGCAGGGCAACTTGCCAGCTTGGGGCAGCTTGTGCGAAATCCAGCAGCAGCAGTCCCGCAGGGAAAAGGGGCAATGAGACCAAAACAAGGTGAGTGGGAAATCAGTCTAGGATTCAGAGTGAAAGGCAGGGTATAAATATCATCATCATCTTTTCCACTGGGGAAAAAGGAAGGGTAGATCCTCTTGGGCCACCCAAAAAAGCTACGCTGGGGGTCATGGGACCTTCAGGGACAAAAGTCATGTGGGGTGGAGGCTGTAGCAGAGAGCTCTGGGCAAGACTAAATGAAAAGGCTGGCTGGAGCCGGCTCATAATTTGTACTCATCACCACCCACTCCATCCCAGCCCTCTCACCTTCGCCCTCTGCAGGTTCTCCCGACATCCCTGCAGCTGCAGCCAGATCTTCCTCTCCCCCCGGGGCTCCCCGCTGGGATTCTGGGCCAACTCCAGCACCCCCAGGACGTTCAGCTCCACCCTGAAGAGCTGCTCAATCCGTGGACGGTGAACCGTCATCATCTCCTGCGCCTCCTCGGGCACGGCAAATTCGTCCAGGGTCCTGCCGCCGCTCGGCATGGTGGGAAATCGCAGCCTCTGGTTGTGGCGTCACACTGTGTTTCTACGACAACGGGGGGCCTTGGTGTGGCAAACAAGCTGCGGAGGCGGGAGAGAGATTTGTTGGGGGGGGAAAGCTCTCCCATGTTCCTCCACTTTTAAAAAAATTAGCAATTATTTATTTATATATTTATACCCCGCCTCTGTCCCAGTGGGAACTTAAAGCAGCTTACAATCAGTGTTCCCTCTAAGCTGAGTTAGTGTGAGCTAGCTCACAGTTTTTTAGCCTCCGTCTTACACATTTCACTCAGGCAGGATGGCCCCAGCGAAGCTAATTTTTGCAGCTCAACAAGTCGAATTCTTGCTCACAAGACCTCACAGCTTAGAGGGCGCATTGCTTACAATATCATTTGCCCCTCTTCCACTTTATCCTCATAACAGCCATGTGAACTGTGTGACCGTTCAAACCTGGGTCACACAGATTCTGTTCCCAAACTCTAACCACTATACACAGAAAACCAGCATCTCTGCTTCTGCAACACTCTGTATTGGAAGTGGGAAAAGAAAAGGAAGGTGAGGGAAACCATAAAGCATGTGGGAGACTGGAAAAGCCACTGTTCCCATTAAGCTAAGTCAGTGTGAGCTAGCTCACAGTTTTTTTAGCTTGCGGCTCACACATTTTTATCTTGGCTCAGGAAAAATGGCCCCAGAGCAAACTAATTGATGCAGGAGCTCACAACTTCAATGTCTGTAGCTCACAAAGTAGAATTTTTGCTCGCAAGTCTCCACAGCTTAAAGGGAGTACTGGACAAGACACACGGCTGGAAGCAGAAGCAAAGGGATAACCAGCACCGAGTTATGGTTAGAGCTGTGCATACTTTAGCGTTCCACAAAATTTCAGCTTTCCTACTTTCTAATTGTTTAATTTAAAATAGCAGGTTTCTGAGCCCTCGTGATGATAAAGATAACTTTGAAAGTACATAGGCTGAAATATGGTTGTTTTTTTTTTAAAAAAAATTATTATTTAACAGAATTCCTATCCTCCCTTGCCATAATCTGTGTGGTTTACAGTGCTTACAGCATTGACCCAGACTGCCAACCCATTTAGGGTTTCACTGTTAAGGGCAGCAGAGAACCAAAACAAAACAAAAAATACACACTTAAGTCAAAGAAACTGCTGATTAATGTTTTCAGCGGTTAGGCTGTAGAGTTTTGCTATCTTTGTCTCTCCCCAAGGCCAGTGAACTTAGAATAAATAATGGGATGTAGATTAAACTCAGGTTGTTTGTTTTAAACACTGAGGGAAAAGTCTGAGAGCAATTCTTGGCTGGGCTGGCTTATCTATGACAGAACCCTGTGCCAAAAGGCTAACAGTCAAGACATTTTGCAGTGAGGGAAATCCAAAGGGTTAAAGTCAACGGAGAACAGGCCGAACCGAACTAAAGACAGCCTAACACCCTTATTTTTTTTTTTTAAGATTTCTGGTTGGTTCTACAACCCATATCCTATTTCACAGAATCGCAGTTGGAAGGGACCTCTAGGATCATCTAGTCCAACCCCCTGCACAATGCAGGAAATTCACAAACACTTCTTCCTCCACACATGCCCCGTGACCCCTGCTCCGAGCCTAGAAGATAACAAAAAACCTAGCCAAACTGGAGAAAAATTGCTGCCTGACCCCCAAGTGCTGATCAGCATTTCTCCGGGCGTGTAAGAAAGGGCCATGAGAACTAAGCACTGAGGCAACCCTTCCTGCCCTCCTTCTCATGATCTGCCTAAGTTCACAGAATTAGCATTGCTGTCAGATGGCCATCTCGCCTGTTTCAAAACCTCCGCTATTGACTGACTATCCCAGGGGTGGCCAACGGTAGCTCTCCAGATGTTTTTTTGCCTACAACTCCCATCAGCCCCAGCCAGGATGGCCGGTGGCTGGGGCTGACGGGAGTTGTAGGCAAAAAACATCTGGAGAGCTACCGTTGGCCACCCCTGGGATATCCCATCTTGCTGGTTGTTTTGTCTCACTCTGTGTAATCTGTCTTGGGTCCAAGAGTTGTGAATAACATGGGTAAATAAATTCAGGTGGGAAGCCATGTTGGTCTGAAGCAGAACAAAATTTTAGTCCAGTAACATCCCGAAGACCAACATAGCGTCTGAAGAAGTACGCGGGCACACAAAAGCTTATACCCAAAATACAACTTTGTTGGTCTTCAAGATGCCACTGGATTCCTAAATAAAGTCACTTTTATTGCACTAAATGTGATCAAAGCTTGATTCACACCATTTACCCAAAGCCTAGGAGCATCTGTTGTCATCATAGCGTAGCAATCATCAACCTTCCAGGACCTGGAACCCTTGGCTGTAAACACATGACATCAGAGTCACGTGACAGGAAGAGGGGGAGCCAAAGTCTTGACCTAAAGCAAGCAGTTAAGTGATTAGCCCCAGCTACTCAAGCACTGAGGCCTCTCCACTGAGCATGCTCCAGGAGGCACAGAATTCTAAAAGCAGTTCAGAGTCAGTTAAAGCCAAAAAAAAAAAAGTAGGGGCTTTAGCCTGCCAAAAAGATTTCATGAAGGGGGAGTGGAGGACAGGTTTCCAAGTTATTCTCCCCTCTTGCAATCTCTCACAAGCCGCTAGCTTATAAATACCAGAAACAGTTAGCTAAATGCATTTATAAAATAATCTCTCGTCCTGTTACTTGAAGCAGGGAAACAACGTATTTATCCAATTGCCCAATATGGCATTAACTGAATCTTGCTTTTTGGTATCCGGATCGGTCAATGATGCCAAGGTTTTATCATCAAAATTAAAATATTTCCTTTATTTTTTACAAAAAAGACACTTTCGTGTTCTTTAAACCACAGAGACAACTATATCCAACGATGCTCTCCCAAATTTATTGCCCCCTTTCTACAAAACTTCTGCCTATGCATCTGGAAAACTGAGTCAGCACCCGAGTGCCCTAGAGATGGCTTGCGAGTGGGTAGCCGAGCACTTTCTTATACAACAGTGTCCAATGTGTACAGAGTCCATTAAAGAGGTGAAGTAGCTACTGATAGGCAGGTAAGAACATTTCTGGTTACTTTTTATTAACACTGCAATTAATTACTGGCTACGGATTAAGATTTCTCCTAGACAAACAGACCCTCCAGGGCCCGAGGCAGTATATCTCTGAATCCATGATTCTGAAACCAAACAGAAGGGGAGGGCAGTTGCCTTGCTTAGAGGCTTCTGGGAAATATTCCATTGGCCACTGGTGAAAACAGGATGCTGGGTTAGACAGTTGGATCCAGCAAAGTTCATCTGAATGTTCTTTGTTTCAGCTTCTCTGCTCCTTGGGGAGCTATTTCTTTTCCTGTTCTTAAATTAAATGTCAAACAATTGTGCCCTTCAGAAACAGGGCAGGCTGTCCCTTGATATCAATGTTAAAAGAATACCTTTGCTCCGGGGATGGGGTTGCCAGGTCTGGGTTGGAAAACAGCTGGAGACTTTGGGGGTGGAGCTTGGAGAGGGCGGAGTTTAGGGAGAGGGAGGGACCTCCACATAGAGCCCCGCCTTCAGAGCAGCCATTTTCTCCAGGGGAGTTGATCTCTGTGAGCTGGAGATCAGTTGTAAAAGCAGGAGATCTCTAGGCTCCACCTGGAAGCTGGCAACCTTCTCTGGGGGCCGAGGGCATCCCGCAGACAGAAGAGATAAGCCTTTAGCAGCTGCCCAACAGAATTCCAGGGGATCCTGTTTCCGCCTGGATGCTGCATTCCCCAGTTGCCAACTTCAGGTTGAGAAATTCCTGGAATTTGGGGCTGGGGGAAGCCTGGGCACCTCAGTCAGAACACAACGCCATAGAGTCCACAGGGTCCAGCCACCAAAGTAGTCCATTTTCTCCAAGAAGAAGGGATCTCCTGGTCACACCTGGAGGCAGGGCCGGATCTGGGGGGGGGGGGCACAGAGGGGTGCTCGCCCCAGGCAATGACGGAGGGGGGGCACCAAATTAGGTATGGAGTCTATTGTATTCTATGGGACCATAAGATAGAATGGCCCAAAGGGGGGGCATCATTTTTTTTTTTATTTTGCCCCCCCAACACAAAATATGTAGATTCGGTCCAGCCTGGAGGTTGGCAATCCTAGCTCAATGCTATTGCACATAAACAAAGGGTGGGCAGGGCTGTAGCCAGGATTTCATGTTTGGTGGGGCCCACAGAAGGATCTGTTGTTGTTTGGGGTGGGGGGCTGAGGGGCCGCCTGGTTTTGGCAGCCCACGGCTCTCAGCGCTGTAAGTTTGCCTTGAGTTCCACAAGCTAACCCCCCTTCGCCTCGGCAGTCACAGCAGCTCCGCTCCCCCCACCCCTTTCTTATGTGCCCCTCTCTGAGAGAGACAGAGACCTCTTGACTCTCCCCCCCCCCCCATCAACGTTCCCTCTAAGCTGCAGAGTCTTGTGAACAAAAATTCTACTTGGTGAGCTACTGGTATTAAAGTTGTGAGTGACTGCATCAATTAGTGTGCTCTGGGGTCATCCTTCCCGAGCGAAGACAAAAATGTGTGAGCTAGAGGCTCAAAATCTGTGAGCTAGCTCACACTAACTCAGCTTAAGGGGAACATTGCCCGCCCCCACCCCTCCCTTAGCTCTAAATGCTGTGTTAGGGAAAAGGAAAGGTCCCTTGTGCAAGCACCAGTTGTTTCCGACTCTGTGGTGATGTAGCTTTCACAACGTTTTCGTGGCAGACTTTTTACGGGGTGGCTTGCCATTGCCTTCCCTAGTCATCTATGCTTCCCCCCCAGCAAGCTGGGTACTCATTTTACCGAAGGATGGATGAAAGGCTAAGTCAACCTCGAGCCGGCTACCTGAAAACCCAGCTTCCACCGGGGATCGAACTCAGGTCAGGAGCAGAGCTTAGGAGTGCAGTACTGCAGCTTTAACACTCTGTGCCACAGGGCTTTAAAGGTAAAGGTAGTCCCCTATGCAAGCAACAGTTGTTCCCGACTCTGGGGCCACGTTGCTTTCACAACGTTTTCACAGCAGACTTTTTACGGGGTGGCTTGCCATTGCCTTCCCCAGTCTTTTACGCTTTCCCCCCAGCGAGCTGGATACTCATTTTACCGATCTCGGAAGGATGGAAGGCTGAGTCAACCTGGACACGGCTACCTGAACCCAGCTTCCGCTGGCATCGGGCTCAGGTCGTGAGCAGAGAGTTCGGACCCACAGCACTGCTGCTTTACCACTCTGCGCCACCAGGCCGTGTGTCAGGGAAGGGGAGAGGAAAAGGCCAGCAGCGAGGCTACTACTTGTCCAGAGTGGCACTGAGCAAAGGGGGCAGATTGGGGGGCCTCCACCGGAGAGGCCATGTAGTTGGAAAGGGGAGGGGGGGGTTAAAAGGACGGGCCTGGCCTCACTGCAGCTACGGGGCGGGGGAGGCAGGAAGGCAAGGAAGTGCCCAACGGTTGTTGATGGGCGAGGCAGCAGCCATGCGCAAAGGTCCCATCAACAAGGCCAGGGGGATGGACCGAGGAAGAGGAAAGAAGGCGTGGAAGGGAGGAGAGCCAGCGGCAACCGCGTCGAGAACAAGAATTGATACCAGCGGCCGACCACAAGCTGTCTCGCTTTCTAGTCTCCCCCCCCAGGAGAGGGGATCCCTTCCCCGGCGGCTGGTTTCCCCCAAGGGTGCGATCCCAACGCCAGGGCGCACGGAGATCCCCCCCCCCCCGCCAGCCAGCCGATCCCGCCCCCCTTTCTCTTTCTCTCGCCCTCCTTACCCCCGAGCCCGCGCCGCCTCGGCCTCCTTCCCATCGCCGGCCAGGCCCGGCTGCGCCACCGCTCCGCCTTCAAGGGGGCAGCGGCTCCCGGGTGGGAGGCAGGCTGAAATGCCCGGCCAGGAAGAGCGCGAACCTTGGAGTTTCCCTGCGGGGCGGCGCAGGGGGAGGAGGAGGAGGCGGAGGCGCAGGGCCGGCTTTCACTTTGCAGCTTCCTGCTCCCGGGGGTGGTTCGGCGAGCTTTCTCTCCCCCTCCCCGGGAGGGGGGGAGGAGAGGCACGGCCGCTCCTGGGCATGTGCAAAGTGTCCTGCAAAAAGTTCTTTCAGTGGCTATGCATCAAGGGTGGCCAAACTTTGCTTAATGTGAGAGCCACACAGAACAAAAATCAGATGTTTTAGAAACATAGGAAGGAAGGAATCAATCCTAGAGTGGGAAGGGACCTCCAGGGTCATCTAGTCCAACCCCCTGCACAATGCAGGAAATCCACAAATGCCTCCCCCTAAATTCACAGGATCTTCATTGCTGTCAGATGGCCATCTGGCCTCTGCTTAAAAACTTCCAAGGAAGGAGAGCCCACCACCTCCCGAGGAAGCCTGTTCCACTGAGGAACCAACTGCTCCAAGGGTCAGGAAGTTCTTCCTAATGTTGAGCCGGAAACTCTTCTGATTTAATTTCAACCTGTTGGTTCTGGTCCTACTTTCTGGGGCCACAGAAAACAATTCCACACCCTCCTCTATAGGACAGCCCTTCAAGTAGTTGAAGATGGTGATCATATCACCTCTCAGCCGACTCTTCTCCAGGCTAAACGTGCTTAGCTCCTTCAGCCTTTCTTCATAGGACTTGGTCTCCTCCAGACCCCTCACCAGGAAGGAAGGAAGGAAGAAGAGAGCTGGAAAGAAACTAACTTTGAATACATTCTCTAAGCCGCTGGCTGGCTTGGCTTGGAGAATGCATTTAAAGAGACAAATGTCTTTTCCAAGCTAGGTGGTGGGGGCTTTGAGAGCCACACAATGTAGGTAGAGACTGCAAAGTATACACCAGGCAGTATACACCAACAGCAAAATTGTGTATAAAAATTGCAAATAAAGATTCTAAATATTCCAATGTGTTTAGTAGTTAATATTTTTAAAGTCTCACAAAATATATTAATAGCCACACAGTTGCCAAGTCTGTGTTGGAAAATAGCTGGAAACTTTGGGGAGCAGAACCCTGGACGGGAGAGTTTAAGGAGGGGAGGGGCCTCAGCATGGTGCAGGGCACTAGACTCCACCCTTCCAAGCAGCCATTTTCTCCAGGGGAGCTAATCTCTGCTGGCTGGAGATCGGTTGTAAAAGCAGGAAATCTCCAGGCCCCACCTGGAGGCTGGCAACTTTAATTCACATACATGTTTGTATTAGATTTTTGTATGTCTTCACCCCCCAGAACAGACATCATGTGAGGTGGGTGGGGCTGGAGAGAGCTCTCATAGCAGCTGCCCTTTCAAGGACAACCTCTGCCAGAGCTATGGCTGACCCAAGGCTATTCCAGCGGCTGCAAGTGGATGAGTGGGGAATCAAACCCCGTCCTCCCAGATAAGAGCCCACACACTTAACCACACCAAACTGGCTCATTTAGCTCTTATGCAGTAAAAATAGAAATTCTCTGCACGTCTAAGAATCTACAATGATCAGCCAACGTTCGGCCGTTCCCCTTGGCGTTCTTAAGGCGGTCCTTCATTCTATTTGCTTCAAGGGAGACTGAACCTGCACCTTCTATGAAATGGACTTAAGAAAAAGGAAATAGACTCTGTGGACTTCTTTAAAAAATATATACACATCACTAGAAGTTTGGCTCTTCTGTTTCGTTTGCTATAAATCTATTTTGATAAGGCCAGTTATATGTTTGTGTTAGAGTAACTTTGTGTTAGTTTTCAGAAGCACAATTGAGACTAATTTATACATGGAAACGTTGCTTTGTATCTCTGCCACCCAACCGGGGATTGGCAATGCTGCTTTCTCAACGAAATGACCCCTGATCTTAACCATTTTGGAGTCTGCCATGACTCTGGTTTTCTCTCCACCCCCCCCCCAAGAGGGTTGACAATCCCCAGATGGGAGCAGGGGATCCCCTGATTTGGAGGCCCTCCCCCGCTTCAGGGTCATCAGAAAGCGGGTGGGGAGGGGGGAGGAAATGTCTGCTGGGCCCTATGGAGACCGATTTCCATAGGGTGTAATGAAAATTGATCTGCTGGAATCTGGGGCTCTGGGAGGGCTGGTTTTTTTTTAGGTAGAGGAACCAAATTTTGAGCATAGCATCCAGTGCCTCTCCCTAAAACACCCTCCAAGTTTCAAAAAGATTGGACCAGTGGGTCCAATTCTATGAGCCTTGAAAGGTGGTTCCCCTATCCTTCATTATTCCCAATGGAGGGAAGGCATTTAAAAGGTGTGCGGTCCTTTTAAACATGATGGCCAGAACTCCCTTTGGAGTTCAATTATGCTTATCTCAACCTTGACCCTGGCTCCACCCTCAGAGTCTCCTGGCTCCACCCCCAAAGTCCCCAGATATTTCTTGAATTGGACTTGGCAACCCTACCCCACCCCGCCTCCCGCAACCTGCATGAAGATCAGACAGTAAAACTGGGGAGATGAGGTTATCGCCAAAGAGTCCTGCCATGAGTTGCCGCATCTGATTCTCCTATGAGGTCACCAGAGTGAAAACACTTTGCACATGCACAGATACCACCTTGTTTGTATTTGGAAACGTACATTCCCGGGCTGAGCTCTTTAGCATGCCTCCCCAACGCTAGGCCCACAGAAGCCAAAAATCAAACCTGGGTCTATGTTTCTGTATCTTGCAAAAAAGGACTGGAATATCCTTCTGACCTAAACCTGCAGGAGGAGCTACCAAGAAAGGAAGCCAAGTTGTTTTCTGGGCCGTCTGGTTATCCAGATCGCTGGCACGAACCTTCCACCCAATCTTACCTGCCGTCAGGATCAGCTGTCTCTTGGAAGGGACTGTATTCTGAAGCTGGAAAGAAAATCTGAGCACTAGGTGGTGGTGGGGAGACAAATTAGTTTCTGTTCTGTGGGAAATTCCCTTCATGGCTCCATTCCCTCACCCAGTCTCTGTCTCCAGCAATGCTTAAAGCTATTTCGCCATCTAGTGGCCCGTTTTGTGCCAGAGCCCCGTGGCACAGAGTGTTAAAGCTGCAGTCCTGTAGTCCTAAACTCTGCTCGTGACCTGAGTTCGATCCCCGGCGGAAGCTGGGTTTTCAGGTAGCCGGCTCCAGGTTGACTCAGCCTTCCATCCTTCCGAGGTCGGTCAAAGGAATGCCCAGCTTGTTGGGGGGCAGTGTAGATGACTGGGGAAGGCAATGGCAAACCACCCCGTAAAAAAAAAATCTGCCGTGAAAACATTGTAAAAGCAACGTCATCCCAGAGTCAGAAATGACTGGTGCTTGCACAGGGGACCTTTTCCTTTCCTCTATGCCAGAGCCTACAAATTGAAAACAAATCAGCCAGTATCATAATGCCCCTGTATAAATCGATGGTGCGGTCTCATTTGGAGTACTGTGTGCAGTTCTGGTCGCCGCACCTCAAAAAAGATATTATAGCATTGGAGAAAGTCCAGAAAAGGGCAACTAGGATGATTAAAGGGCTGGAACACTTTCCCTATGAAGAAAGGTTGTAACGCTTGGGGCTCTTTAGCTTGGAGAAACGTCGACTGCGGGGTGACATGATAGAGGTTTACAAGATAATGCATGGGATGGAGAAAGCAGAGAAAGAAGTCCTTTTCTCCCTTTCTCACAATACAAGAATTCGTGGGCAGTCGATGAAATTGCTGAGCAGCCAGATTAAAACGGATAAAAGGAAGTACTTCTTCACCCAAAGGGTGATTAACATGTGGAATTCACTGCCACAGGAGGTGGTGGCGGCCACAAGCATAGCCACCTTCAAGAGGGGGTTAGATAAAAATATGGAGCAAAGGTCCATCAGTGGCTATTAGCCACAGTGTGAATATGTGTGTTTGTGTGTGTGTGTATATATAATTTTTTTTGGGGGGGCCACTGTGTGACACAGAGTGTTGGACTGGATGGGCCATTGGCCTGATCTAACATGGCTTCTCTTATGTTCTTAAATGCAGGTACCACACTGCTCCCCTGCCCCATTCCAAATAATTTATGAACACATTAAATACATGGCCAGACCCAGACTGTCTGGCACCCTAGGCAAGGCTAGTTTCTTATGCCCCACCCCCCCGCACTAATAACATCACTGAATCACATGGGGACTTCCAATTTGGGGCCCCCAAAATCCGGCACCCTAGGTAATCACCTAGTTGGCCTACTTGATGAAATAGCACCGGTCCCAATATGCTTGAAACGAATTCTTGCACATTATAAAAGCTAAAGAGCAAAGCTGGAGTCCAGTGGCACCTTGAAGACCAACAAAGTTTCGTTCAAAGTGTGAGCTTCCTTGTGCCGAGTGGCACCCAAAAAAGGTCACGCTTTGAATAAAACTTTGTTGGTCTTCAAGGTGTCATTGGCTCCAGCTTTGTTCTGTCGCTCCAGACCAGCACAGCTGCTGACCTGGTCACCTCGAGACTGGATTACTGTAATGCCCTCTACATGGGGCTGCCTCTGTACCGAACCCGGAAGCTGCAGCTGGTGCAGAACGCGGCGGCTAGACTGCTGTTGGGGCTCCCTACGTGGGAGCACATACAGCCTGGGCTACGCGAACTGCACTGGCTGCCAGTTGTATACCGAGTTCGTTACAAAGTGCTGGTTATTACCTTTAAAGCCCTATATGGTCGAGGACCTGCCTACCTTAGGGACCATCTCTCCCCATATGAACCCCAGAGAGCACTGAGGTCAGTCGGGAAAAACCTGTTGACCATTCCCGGACCGAAAGAGGTGAAGCTGCAAAGCACCCGTAACCGGGCTTTCTCTTCTATGGCTCCAAGCCTATGGAACCAACTTCCAGAGGAAATGCGGGCCCTGCGGGACCTTGAACAGTTCCACAGGGCCTGCAAGACCTTCCTCTTCCGATTGGCCTTCACTGACGAAGAAGGAAGTTGTCAAGAAACCCGCCATCATAAAAGTAAACATAGCACTAGTATATTTTATTAATTTTAGAAATTTAATTAGAATTTTAATTAAACTGTTAATGTAGTTTTATTCAATTTTGAATAACCAATGTATGAACCATGTTGTTAGCCGCCCTGAGCCTGCTCCGGCGGGGAGGGCGGGATATAAATAAAAATTGTTGTTGTTGTTGACCTGGATCTATATAAGAAAGTCATAATGATTTGGACGAACTGCTTGGCCATTTTTGCTAGCATTCCCTTAATTCCGAATCACGCTTGCTCCTGCTGTTTTCAATGAAACCATGCCTGTGTCCTTTATTGGATCAGGGCACACAAGCATCCAGGGATTTTTTTGTAGCAGGAACTCCTTTGCATATTAGGCCACACACCCCTGATGTAGCCAATCCTCCAAGAGTTTACAGGCCTATCGTAAGCTCAAAGAGGATTGGCTACATCAGGGGTGTGTGGCCTAATATGCAAAGGAGTTCCTGTTAAGGAAAAAAAACCACTACAAGTGTCCATATTTGGATTACAAGGGGCATTTTACCATAAGCAAGTCCTGCATAATAGAGTCATTATTTAGAGTTAGGGTTGCCAAGACTGACTCAATAAATATCTGGGGACTTTGGGGGTGGAGCCAGGAGACTTTGGGGGTGGAGCCAGGAGACTTTGGGGGTGGAGCCAGGAGGAAGGGTGTGGCAAACAATCGAACTCTGAAGGGAGTTCTGGCCATCATATATAAAGGGACTGCACACCTTTTAAACGCCTTCCCTCCATTTGGGATAATGAAGGATGGGGCACCTTATTTTCAGGCTCATAGAATTGGAAAAAAAAAAACCCAGCCTAATCTTTTTGAAACTTGGAGAGTAATATGAGGAGAGTGAACAGATGCTATGCTGAACATTTGGTGCCTCTACCTCAAAAAAACAGGACCCTCCTCCCAGCCCCAAATACCCAGGGACCAATTCTCCATTATAGCTAAGGGAATCAGTCTCCATAGGGAATAATGGAGTGCCCAGCAGTTCCCATCCCCCACCCCGCTTTCTGATGACCCTGAAGCGGGGGGAAAAGGCCTCCAAACCGGGGGATCCCCTGGCAAGCGAGGGGTAATGTGCCGCTCAACAGAGATCAGCTTCTTCCATTAGAGATATTTTTTTCAAGCTATTCACATTTATTAATGTTCAAAAAAAAAAAAAAGACTAAAGACCTTAAGTGCATCAGAACAATCAACCATGCTAACTAAGAGAGGATGTATATACTCGTGACGAAGATCTGTATACAAATTACAATAAAGAAGAATATGAGTAACTGACTCCACAAATTTTTGCTTACAGAGGCAGTATCTGACTGAGTAAAATCTGCCATAAAGAATGGCAGAGGGCATGGCGTTGCATCTGGCAAGGGAAAAAGCTCTATGCTGCTGTGGCATCTGCAAGACGGATAGATATGAGGCCATTTTCCCAGTACTAAAAGAAGTCTCAAAGTTCAGTGGGGAACAAGTTTTCTTAGCCAGACTGTATAGGTCTTGGCGCTCAATATCTAGTAACTTTTTTTAAATTTGTCGGACTGCGGTGGTGAATGACGGCATGGACAATAGTTCTAGGGATAAACCCATTGCTTTGATTTTTCTCTCAATATGTGCTGACCAATTTGACAAATTAAATTCAGAGAGCAATTGAGAGATATAGCTCCCCAGTTTATTAATGTGACACTCAACATCAAAATTATCCAGTTCAAGCTTTTACGGCTTTTTTCATGTCGTTCAGATCTTTCTAAGCTGAACGTGGTCTCGAAATAGCAGCAATCTTTATAGCAGCCATCTTTAATGCTTCAGCTTGCTTGTCGGAGAGACGTCGTTCTCTTTTGGCCTGACTTGATCTGGCTATCTGGACTTTTTTGGCCAAACCTGGTTTTTCTTGTAGCTCTAGGAAATCTCCTCCTCCTGTTTCTTAAAGAGAGAGGAAAAGCACAAGTGGAAGATTTCTCCACAGGGGTTATTTTGTAGAAAAATAGGTGGTGGAGCTCATTAGCATTTGCTGCCCCCCCCCCCCAGCCAACACAACCCAATAAAAGAAAGGGGAGCTCCAGGAGAGTGAGCAGGCTTCACTCACCTGGGGCTCTCCTTTGCCACTACCCCCCAGTCAAAAGGCCAGCAAGGTACCAGAGATCAGGTACCAGAGATCAGGCCTCAGATTCAGCAGGAGCTCACAGGAGCATAGCTCCTGAACCTCTCTGACGGTTCCCCCTCTTCCTTCCCACCTACCTTGTCCATTGAATAGCAGGTACAGCTGCGTAACAATTCCTAGATTAGGAGAGCGAGCAGCCAGCCAGCCACCAGGAGCTTTGCCACGCCCCCAGCTGCCCTCATTAACCCCTGGAGAAGCCCACACCACCCTTTCTCATGTGATTTGGGGCAGCAGGTGGCTTGCTGGCCTTTTGCCTGGGGGTGGGGCAGCCCAGGAGAGTCCCAGGCAAGCGACGCTTGCTTGGGCTGGCTGGATCTCTAGTCAGCCCAAACAGGCCTCGCTCGCCTGGGGCTCTGCTTTCTTGCATCAGTTTGCTTTTGGCGGGAGGGGGCAACATTTGCTAATGAGCTCCGCCACCCATTTTTCTACAAAACGACCCCTGCCAGAGATTATATATTTTTAAAAAAAAATGTAACAGAGTCCTTGCAAACGAGGAGACATATCTTTGAAGGAGACTTTCATCTTTAAAGCAAGGTTCTGGTCATGTTTACCTGAGACCTCTCGGCGATGCAGGTCATGAGCGCTCCTTTTCCTGAATTCGGAACGGCTCACTTTGATGCCACCCACAACATTGTCCCCACGAAGAGCCCCGGCACAGAAGCAAGTGGAGACAACCATGAAGAGGCAGACGGAGAGGATGAGGGCCGCTGTAGCCATCTTCATGGTTGGGGAAGTGTAGCCTTCGTCGGTGAGTTTGCATTCAAAAAGAGGGCAGCCACTGAAGCCTTTGAGTGCCAAGCACAGCATGCCCACTGCTTTTATGAAGTCCTGGCATTGCCAGATCATCAAGTAGACATCAGGTGTTCCTCTTAACATCGGTTGGGTGATTGTGTATTCATAAGGAGCTGAGGAACGACTTAGGAACGACTGAGCCCTTAGGACTAGTATTTGGGGTGAATATGTTGACACTTCCCCCTAGTGCACCAGTCGGGTATCACGTCTCCAGTTATAATATCTAGAGCTTTTGGTTTGGAAAGTATTGTTTTTTAATAGATGAGAAGAAGAAGAAGACTGCAGAGTTATACCCTGCCCTTCTCTCTGAATCAGAAACTCAGAGCAGCTTACAATCTCCTATGTCTTCTCCCCCCACAACAGACACCCTGTGAGGTGGGCAGGGCTGAGAGGGCTCTCACAGCAGCTGCCCTTTCAAGGACAACTCCTGTGAGATCTATGGGTGCCCCAAGGCTATTCCAGCAGCTGTAAGTGGAGGAGTGGGGAATCAAAGCCAGTTCTCCCAGATAAGAGTCTGCGCACTTAACCACTACAACAAACTCGCTCTCTGTGCTTCTCTCAGCTGACGGATGAGTAGTGGAAGTTGAATGTTCCCCGGGTGATTTTGTTTTGCTTCTATGTTCTTCAGCAGATTCCCTGGTAGCGTTTTTATATATTTACAAGATTCTGGGATTTTTTTTTACAGTCGTCTGCTAGATGGAGGTCTGTTATCAGGATCTTTAAGGTTACAAGGAAATTCATGTGCAGGTATTCTCTAGGACAGAGATGGCCAAACTGTGTCTTTTGGAGCCACATGTGGTTCTTTCACATATCTTGTGTGGCTCTCAAAGCCCCCATCACTCTGTTGGCCAGCTTGGAAAAAGCATTTCTCTCTTTAAATCACTTCTCCAAGCCAAGCCAGCCAATGGCTTGGAGAATGCATTTAAAGTTAATGCTGCTTTCTTTTCACCTCCCACTTGCTCCTCCCTCCCCATCTATTTCCTTCCTTCCTTCCTTCCTTCCTTCCTTCCTTCCTTCCTTCCTTCCTTCCTTCCTTCCTTCCTTCCTTCCTTCCTTCCTTCCTGTCTTGCGGTTCTCAAACATCAGACATTTATTCTATGTAACTCTAGGATTTTACAAGATCAGAGTGCCTTGAGTTCTATGTCTGCTTTGATGGTCTTTTTTCATTGGCTGGTTTTTGATTGTCTGTATGTAGGGAGCCCCGTGGCGCAGAGTGGTAAGCATTTTGAAGAGCATTATGCCAACTTTAGAACTGAAGGTTTGGAACCAGATAAAAGAGAAATAGATTGACTTGCTCCATATAGAAAAGTACATTGCAACAATGGGTGGTTCCTTCATAAAGCCTCGGTGCTTGTATCCAACGTCCATGGGGAGTGTTTTGGCCAGCAATGAAATGGAAGGCTTTGCACATGCTTTTAATGAAAGATACTGGCTTACTTCTTCATTACTTACAGCTCAACAAGATGGAAACATTAAGAATACTGATAAAGTGGCAACATGAAACACGTCTGTTATTGTAACTAGTTACTTGTATGCTGTATTACTAAACAACAATGAGCTCTGTTTAAAAATGGTTGAACTGTTTTTTATGGTTGTTACTGTCAATTCTTGTGTCAATGATATTTGTAATTTCAAAAGTAGTTTTATAAAACAGTATAGCAGCCTATACCAATCACAGTTACGTTCTCTGTTTCTTGTAGTGTATCTCTACTGTGAGCCCATTATTGTTCCCCTCCCCCTCCCCCTCCAATATTGCTGCAGTCTTTTGGCAGGAGGCTTAACTGCTCCTTCGGTATTCAAAGCACCATCAGATATAGTGAGCACAGGGAGGGAGGGAGTTAGTGAGAGCAATGAGCAGGGCCTCAGATCCCGAGCAAAGAAATAAATAATGAAGATTCTGTTAAGTGAGCCTTCTTTTGAAAGCTTAGGGGGTTTGTTGGGGGGAATGTTATGGCAGAGGACCAAAACTCCATTTACAACTCTAGAAGTTATAATTGGATACATAGGAATCCTCTGACTGGGGTACTTGGAGAGGTACCAACCAATCTACCCAAGATACTAGCCCCTAAAGTCTCAGTTGTCCCTACATGGTTAAGCCCTTCATGAACATGTGTTCACTGAACTGATCCTATGAGGAAAACCTGACGTGTATTTGAGGATCTGCCAATGCCATGGGTCCATAAAAGGCGTGGGCATGGTGTGTTTGGTACCTCACAGCTCTTCTCAGATGACAGACTTTTTCTAATACAAACCGACTGAAGACCTAGACTTTCAGCAATATGAAGCTGGTTACAGTGGGCCTCATCCTATGCCTGTTCTTTGTCATGGCGATCTCCGCTCGCAGACCTGTCATGATAAAGGAGCCATATTGTGAACCTCATTTTATGTGGGATTTCTTCAGAAGATGTTATCAACATTCGGCTGGCACTTACAGAGGTAAGATTTTAGGTAAACTCAGGGGTCGCTTTGTAGAAAAATAGGTGGTGGAGCTCATCCAGGGATTGCTATGCAGCTCCACCTACTATTCAGTGGACAAGGTGGGGAGGAGGAGGGGAAGCCCTCAGAAAGGTTCAGGAGCTCTGCTCCTGTCAAATCCAAGGCCTGAGTAAACTGAATCAGAGCACTGTTTCTCAGATGAAGGTTTCCCAAATTATGCCATTTTCCTGCCCTAAAACATTTCAGGATTTTGTCTTGTTTTGCTATATAAAAATGTTATCTTTGGTATTTGATGGATTTGAGTTGTATATCTATCCATGCAGTGGGAGCCAGCAGCCCAGCCGTGCTAGGCAACAACTTTGGGGCCATTAATTCCAGGGTAGGAAATGTCTTGGAGAGAAAGACCCTTCCTGGCACAGAGGCGGCTTAGTGGCATTATGGGGTGGAAAGCTGTGGTTAAAAAAATGGAAATGGATTTCCACCGCCTTCTGCTGATTGTGGCCACCGTGTCCACTTAATCATTCCTACCCCTTTGGAATTATTGATCCCAAAGTCTCTCTCTCCCTCAGCTACTCCACAGGGTTACTGTAAGGCTGATCTGTCAGAGCAGAAAAGGATATCTGCTGCTATCAGCTCACACCACACAAAATTCTCTGTGTCTAATAATTTCTACAAAATTTGGATTCATAAATATTGTACAAATCTTACAAAAGATAATATTTCTTTCAAAATCAAGCCTCTTACTACAAGTCAGTGCTTACACCATTGGCAACCCCCCCCCCCTCAATTCCATCCAAGTAAATTTTTTCCACCATGTTATGAATCTTTTTTTGCATTCTAAATCTCACTTCTATCCAGTTGTATCATATGTACTGCTTCTTGATTAAAGCCTATCACAAGACACAGAGTTAATCCGTATTATTTTTCCCATGATTCTGCGGATGGCTAGTTTACTGTCTGTTTCAAACCAATTCATTTTCAAGAATCGTAGGCTGATCAATTTTCTTGTGGGGACAGAGTATGCTGGGTTTTTTCTCACCGTGTTGCTTATAGAAACTTCCTTTGTTGTTTAAATGCTTCAAAGAACAAAGGAAGTTGCTACAAACAAAATACTGAGAGAGAGAGGGGAGAAAAGACTCTAGCACAACGAGAAAATTGACAGCCCTATGATTCTTGAAAATGAATTTGTTGGAAAAAGGCAGAAAACCAGCCAGCCATAGAATCATGGAAGACATAATACAGATAAATTATTGGTGTCTTGTGATATGTTGTAATCAAGAAACAATGCATATGATACAACTGAATAGAATTGAGATTTATTGAACGTAAACCAAGATTCACAACATGGTGGAAAACATTAATTGAATGGAACTGAGTTCTGTACTGCTGGCATAGGCGTGATTAATGACATATTAAGAGTCTTGATTATGAAATCGATATCTTTTTGTAAGATTATCAGATGCAGAGAATTTTGTGTGATTTGAGTTTGTACATGGTGTGGTTTCCTTTCCATTGTTACGCACAGCAGAGGCCACTATTATCTCGCATATTGTTTATGTCCTCAGCTCACAAGCAGATCTATGTTAAAATAATGAGGCACACACAAGCCTTGGTATTCAACAAATTATTTCTTATATAATGGTGAGAGAAAAAACTATCCATCTTTTTCTTCCCATGATACATATAAGCGTGCCAGTTGAATTTATTTCCATGACATTCCAACGCTGAAAGTTTTTTATTCAACAGCGTCACCCAATCTTTTATCCACACTAAACAAACTGCTTCATGATATAATCTTAAATCTGGTAATTGGAATCCTCCTCTTTCTTTAGCATCTATTAAAACTTTCATTTTAATCCTTGGTTTCTTCCCAGCCTATACAAATTCCGAAATCTTCCTTTGCCATTTGTTAAATTGTTTACTGCCTTTCACAATCGGAATAGTTTGAAACAAATACATTATTCTCGGCAAAATATTCATCTTAATTGCAGCTATTCTTCCAAGCAATGACTAGTTAACCTTATTCCATTTTATCATATCATCATCCATTTTATGCCATAGCTTTTCATAGTTATTTTTGAACAGGTCAATATTCTTCATTGTTATTTCCACACCCAAATATTTTACTTTAGAGGTAACTTCACATCCTATTAGTCTCTGCAACTCCTTTTGTTTATTTACTTGCATATTTTTACATAAAATTTTTGATTTTTCTTTATTAACATAAAATCCTGCCAGTTCTCCATATTCTTGTATTTTAGCTTACAACAAAGGTGTTACTTGTGTAGGATTTTCACTTATAAACATTATATCATCTGCAAATGCTCTGTATTTGTAAATAAATCCTTTAACTCTCAACCCTTCTATTTCTTTATCATCTTGTATTTGCATCAATAAAATTTCAAGAGTCATTATAAACAACAAAGGTGAAAGCGGACAACCTTGTCTTGTACCTTTCATCTGTAAGATCTGCATTTATATATAACCTTGCACGTTGTTCAGTATATATTGCCTTTATCATTCTTATAAAGTTTTCCCCCAGCTCTATTTTCTCCATTACTGCAAACATAAAGTCCCAGTTCAAATTATCAAAAGCTTTCTCTGCATCCACAAAGAATAATGCAACTTCCTTCTCTGGATGTTTTTCATAGTATTCTACAATATTTACAACAGTTCTAATATTGTCTCTTATTTGTCTTTTAGGGAGAAATCCCGCTTGGTCTTCCCTTATGAAATTTATCAAATATTGTTTAAGTCATTCTGCCAAAATTCTTGTATATATCTTATAGTCATTATTTAATAATGAAATTGGTCTATAGTTCTTTACATTCATGACATCTCTACCTTCCTTAGAAATCAAAGAAATTACAGCTTCCTTCCATGTATATGGTATTTTCCCTTTTATTCTTATCATATTCATCAATTTTTGAAGTTTCGGTACTAATTCTTCTTTAAAAAATTTGCCGTATATCCATCTGGCCCAGGTGCTTTTCCAATTTTAATTGCATTAATCGCTGCTTCAATTTCTATTTTTTCAATTGGATCATTCAATTTTTTTTTTCATATATTCAGTTAAGGGTGCTATTTTAATCTTTTGCAAATACGCTTCCATCCTTTCCTTCTTTACTTTAACACCTTTAAATAATTTAGCATAGTACTTGAAAAATTCTCTCTTTATTCCTTCTTGATCTACCATCTCTCTTCTATCAACCACAATTTTATTAATAATTTTACTTCCTCTCTTTTTCTTCAGTTGCCAGGTCAAATACTTTCCAGGTTTATTCGCTCCCTCAAAGGACTTCTGTTGTAATTTTTTCAAATTCCATTCCAATTCCTTATTTAACAAATATTTGTGCTTGTAGTATTGTAATCTCCCTTATAATTTTCTTTTTCCCTGGCCTTTTTCTCAGTTCCTCTTCTTTTTTCTTTATTTCATTTTGAATGTCCAACATCTGTTTTTCTTTTGCCCTTTTGTCCTTATTGTTTAATGTAATCAATATTCCTCTCATTACGGCTTTATAAGCATCCCACACCATCTGAAATTCTATATCATCTTTATCATTTATTTGGAAGAAAACTTTAGTTTCATTTTCTAGAGATGTCACTAATTCTTTATTTTGTAGTAAATCTTCATTTAATCTCCATCTTCTCACTTTTTTAGACAATTTTGTAATCCATAATATTGGGTTATGATCTGCACCTATCTTCAGTAAGATCTCTGTTTTCTTAGTTATCAGGCCTAAGTCCTTTGTACCCCATAACATGTCAATTCTGGAAAAAGTATTATGTCTTGCTGAAAAAAATGTATAATCTCGTACTTCAGGATTAAATTTTCTCCATATGTCTTCTAGGTTTTCTTGTTTAACCAGTTCAAAGAAGGATTTTGGCAATTTTCCTTCTTTATTATTATTTTTTTCCCAGATCTGTCCAATGTATTCTGAATTGTTCCATTAAAGTCTCCCATAATCATGACCTGGTCATATGTCACTTCAAGTTGTTTTATAATGTCTTTAAAAAAAACATCTTTTACACCATTTGGTGCATACAGTCACAATAATAAGGGGTGTTTTTGCATTTATTATTACTTCTGCTGCCACAAATCTTCCATCTTTATCTTTAAATATTACTTTTGGGTCCAATTCTTGTTTAATATAAAAAATCACACCCCTTTTCTTCTGTTCAGCCAATGAAAAAAAATCCAGTCCCAATTGTTTATTCCATAAAAATCTATAATCCTTTTGTTTAATATGAACTTCTTGTAAGCAAATTATATTACAGTTTTGTTTTTTAATCCAATGAAATATTGCCTTTCTTTTTTTGTGGTGAATTTGGTCCATTTACATTCCAAGATAATAATTTATAATCCATCATGGTGCAAATTCTTTATTCTCTTCATAAAATTTACGCAGCTCCTGTGTATTTGTAATTGTAATCCTTCTTCCTTGTAGCTCAAACCTTCAGATATTATCCATCTATACCTCATTCCATTGTCACGTAGTTTTTCTGTTAATTTCTTATATGTTCTCCAGTCATTTATCATGTCTTGGCAATTCTTGCATTATTCTTACTCTGCTTCCTCCCACTATCAATGTATTTTCAAAATTTTTATTCAAGATTTTCCCCACCATTTCTTTTGTCATATATCTTATAACCACATCTCTTGGTAAGTTATTTTTCTTGGCATATGATGAATTCACTCTATACAAATAATCATACATATTTCTAGTCCCTTCAGGATCTTCCTCCAAGAAATCAGCAATTATTTTTATTACAAGTTCTTTTAAATCTGTCCCTTATTTTTCAGGTACTCCTCTCAGACGTATTTGTGTCTCCATCAATTTACAGTAATGGATTGTTATTTTTTCTTGCATTTTTAACAAGGTGGAATCCTGGAGTTTAACTTTTCCTTCTACCTCCTGCACTTTTTTTGACATCACCACTGTTTCATTTCTAAGCTCTTCCATTTCTTTTTTAAAGTCCTCAATATCTTTTTTAAGTTCTTTTTTGCAAGCATTTATCATCTTTTCCACCCCTTTCATCATCTTAGCTTCCATTGCTTCCAACTGATCTTGCATCTTCTCCAATGAGGCAGCCCTTGCATGGGTTACCTTTGACTCTGACATTAAAAAAACAGCGAAAAGTTTGATATCACCAAATTAAATTTCAACTATCAGGTTTGATAGATTAGAACTTGCCGTTTCAGATGAGCCTAATTTCGCCATCCTCCGATCTTCCCAGGCTCAGATATTAATTTTTTAAAAAAATTTAGCCTCCCAGTAATGGCCGCCGATGTTTTTCTATGGTAATACAATCCTAGAATAGGTCCACTTCTTCAATAATTACTTCCTGCTTTGCTTGCCCCAAGTCACATTCTCACTGGTAACAAAGTCTCACAATACTTGATATATTTCCTGTGTTGACTGTAGAAACTACAGATCTCTGATGATGGTGCTTTCACTCCACGACCGCAGGTAGACAAAACAATAAATTCCTTTCCAATTTTTAACACTGTCCTTGATTTAACAAAGTCCAAAATTCACCCCTTCTCCTCTTCTTCTTCCAAGCTCTCAAACTTTCTCTTTCCCACATTCTAATATTATTTTGTTTGCTTTAAAATAGTCCCGGAATGGTAGATAGCAATCAGTACCTTTTTCTAAGGTTATCCAAATCAACACTGGTCTCGTACAGCATCAGATGTTTAGCAGTCTCAAAGAAGATTAGGATCTTGTCAAGCTTATGTCAAATAAATGACTCTGTAAGCTTCTGCAGATGATGAATATGCAACTCTTCTCCGGGGATCCCTCAAAGGAGCCCCCCCCCCCCCCTGGGACTCCCTTTTAGCCAAGGTAAATCGCCTCAAAGTTTCCTGTGCATATCTTGGACTAATCTCTCACTGAGAAAAGTAGGCAGAAGGCAAAAATTTGCCCTTTACTACCCCGAACAGAAGCTCCAGTCTGCCCCCCTTAGAGAGGCAGGTCAGCTCAGCATTCTCCAAATCCCAGAAGTCGGCACACCCAAGCCTTAGTTTGGAACTGCATCCGATGTGTGTTTTCCCACCCTGAAGTAGCCTCGCGGAACTACAGTTCCTTCTTAGATGACAAATCTCAACTTCCAGATTCACACATTACAAAAATCCATTGGGAAGTTTAGTAGAACTGAGGATCCCATGTAAGTTGTCTCTGACACAGTCAAGAGTGGCCTCGGACACCATTTTAGGCTGGGAAATAATGAGGGGGCCTCCTCTACCTTTCTGCAAATTGTGTTCCCAATCCACATGATTTTAGGAATCATGCTGTGACCAGGGCTTTTTTTTTTTGTAGCAGGAACTCCTTTGCATATGAGGCCACACACCCCTGATGTGGTCAATCCTCCTGGAGCTTACAGTAGGCCCTGTACGAAGAGCCCTGGAAGCTCCTGGAAGATTGGCTGCATCAAGGGGGTGTGGCCTAATATGCAAAAGAGTTCCTGCTACAAAAAAAGCCCTGGTTCTGACCATAAACAGGTCAGCTGAAAAACATGACTGGCACTTGCGACTGCTTTGTAATGTGTCAATCAGAATAGTGCCCAAAGATGGAGATCACTGTGTCTTCCCAGATAACTCTGGAGTTGTTAGAGTCTCCCAGAATTCAATATGGACAATTTTTGGCTTCACCTACCCATAGGCTATAATGGAGAATTGATCTGCAGGTGTCTGGGGAGGCCTGATTTTTGAGGTAGAGGCACCAAATTTGCAGCGCAGCATCTAATGCCTCTCCTCAAAAGACCCTTCAAGTTTCAAAACGATTGGACCAGGGGGTCCAATTCTATGAGCCCCCCAAAAAGGTGCCCCTGTCCATTATTTCCAATGGAGGGAAGGCATTTAAAAGGTGCCCAGTTCCTTTAAATGGATGGCCAGAACTCCCTTTGGAGTTCAATTGTGCTTGTCACAACCCTGCTCCTGGCTCCACCCCCAATGTCTCCTGGCTCCACCCCCAAAGTGCCCAAATATTTCTTGAATTGGACTTGGCAACCCTAGGTAGAAATGAGACTGTCAAGAGTTAGTTATTTCCTTAATTATTGCCACTTTCCTCAATTTCGGATGAGATTCCAACAGGAGGGGGTGTAAAAAAAAAAAAAGGAAAGAAAGGAGAGAAAACCCAGGAACTCTTCCACTCATTTCTTTTTATTATCATTTTATCAAACAGGAAAAAAGCCATATGGATGGAAAGATACAGTACCTTTCCTGGCACCGGTACACAAAGAGTTTCTGGTCAAAAGAGCAATGTATTTCTCCCTTCCGATAACAGTCGCAACCACTAAGTGTCCAACCCTTTCCAGAAAAGAAGAAAAGTGCTGCCGTTCCAATTGCAAGAAGAAGTATCTCAAAAAAGCATGCAAAAAGTGTTTTGACCATCTCCGACACACTTTCTCGGAGATAGAAAAATTCCAGGGTTAGCATCTCTGTTGCATGGTTGCTCATTAGTTCTCTATAAAGGTTTGAAATAAATACAACTGTGAGCGATGCTATGAAAACCTCCTGCTTCCTGTTGTGCATGTGGACTCAAGAGAGAACTGAACGGGGCATTCCTGCCTGGCTCATTGGAGCCGTACGAGGGAAGCTTGGGGACGTGGGAACAATGGGCAGCAGGATCCAAATCCCTGCGGCCCTGCACCAATCACAAACCGCCTGCTGGTTTGAATGATCCGATAGCACACTTGCACGGGAACCCTGAGTGGTATAAAGTTGGCTCCGTTGGCCCAGTTCGCCAGTCTTGTTGCTTAACCTAGACTGTGCTGAAATCAATAAAGATCTGAAGATTATACTTCCAAACGATACATGTCTAGTTCAAAGGCCATTCTGAAAACCAGACTGGGGAAATGGCCAAAATTCAGCAATGAAATTGGTGGGATTCCAGCCAAAGTTTATTAGTGAGGGCTTGGTTCCCTGCTCGCTCCTCTCTCCCACCCCAAACCTCCTTTGCCTCCCACTTATAATGGCAGAAAACAGCCCCGTGGCTAGGCTTGCCGATCCCCAGGTCTCAACGGGGGTTCTCCTGCTTCCCAAGTATCCTTCCCGCTCCCAGTGGGGGAAAGCCCCACCCCCACAGCCCCCATGTGCCTCTCCACCTCCAGAGGCTTCAGACTCCACTTGGAAAGGCTTCCTCTTGGGGTGGTGTGTCTGTGTCTTTAAGACTTTGGGATCAATAATTCCAGAGGGGTAGGAATAATTAAGTGGACACGGTGGCCACAGTCAGCAGAAGGCGGTGGAAATCCATTTCCCATTTTTTAACCACAGCTTTCCACCCCATAATGCCACTAAGCTGTCTCTGTGGGCATCCTTCAAATGCCAGGAAGGGTCTTTCTCTCCAAGACATTTCCTACTCTGGAATTAATGGCCCCAAAGCCGTTGCCGAGCACAGCTGGGCTGCTGGCTCCCACTTTATGGATAGATATACGACTCAAATCCATCGAATTCCAAAGATAACATTTTTATATAGCAAAACAAGACAAAATCCTGTAATGTTTTAGGGCAGGAAAATGGCATAATTTGAGAAACCTTCATCTGAGAAACTCTGAAGCTCAAATACTTTGGCCACCAAATGAGAAGAGAGTACTCCCTGGAGAAGATCCTGATGCTGGGAAAGACAGAAGGCAAAAGAAGAAGGGGACAGCAACAGATGAGATGGCTGGACAACGTTACTGATGTAACTAACATGAATTTGAGCAGACTTCGGAGGATAGTGGAAGACAGGAGGGCCTGGAGTGACTTTGTCCATGGGGTCGTAAAGAGTCGGACTCGACTGTGTGACTGAACAACAGCAAACATCTGAGAAACAGCGCTCTGATTCAGTTTACCCAGGCCTCAGATTCAGCAGGAGCTGACAGGAGCGCAGCTCCTGAACCTTTCTGAAGGCTTCCCCTCCTCCTCCCCACCTTGTCCACTGAATAGTAGGTAGAGCAGCATAACAATCCCTGGATGAGCTCCACCACCTATTTTTCTACAAAGCGACCCCTGAATTTACCTAAAATCTTACCCCTGTAAGTGCCAGCCAAATGTTGATAGCATCTTCTGAAGAAATCCCACATAAAATGAGGTGCACAAAATGGCTCCTTTATCTTGACAGGTCTGTAAGCGGAGATCGCCATGACAAAGAACAAGCATAGGATGAGGCCCACTGTAGCCAGCTTCATATTGCTGAAAGTCTAGGGTCGTTTTCGCACTCACCTTAATCAGCAGCGACGACCCTCTTCACCGCGCAGGATCTGCACGGATTTCACACTAATTGCCGCAGAGCACCCAGAAGAGCCGGAAAGTCCTGGCGCTTTTGCGGCGCAAACGGAAACTGGTTTTTGGCGGTTTCCGTTTGTGCCGCAAAAGCGCCAGGACTTTCTGGCTCTTCTGGGTGCTCCGCGGCAATTAGTGTGAAATCCGCGCAGATTAGGCTTCCCAACCCCCCCGCTCTGGCGGGGGACTTCTGGGTTCGTAGCCTAATCTCCCGCCCCCCAGAAATCGGGAAGCGGGGGTGGGGGCGGGGGGGGGGAGGGGGGGAGAACATACCTGCAGGCTTCATATTGTTGAGATCCTGAGCCGTTTGTAAAATGTGTGGCCCCTTTAAGGCTGGGCAAGGAGCAGGAAGAGCTTCGGAGAACAGCCCCTCCCTTTTTTCTTTCGTTTTCACAGCAAGTAGAGTTCTCCAATCTGGTAAGTATTTGTGTGTGTGAGAGGGAGGGGGTAGGGGATTCCCTGGTTTGGAGGCCCTCCCCCCCTTTAGAAAGCATGGGGGGGGGAGGGAAATGTCTACTGGGCACTCTATTATTCCCTATGGAGAACGATTCCCATAGGGAATAATAGGGAATTGATCTGTGGGTATTGGGGGCTCTGGGGGGGCTATTTTTTGAGGTAGAGGCACCAAATTTTTAGTATAACATCTAGTGCCTCTCCCCAAAATACCCCCCAAGTTTCAAGAAGATTGCACCAGGGGGTCCAATTCTATGAGCCCCAAAAGATGGTGCCCCTATCCTTCATTATTTCCTATGGAAGGAAAGCATTGAAAAGGTGTGCCGTCCCTTTAAATGTGATGGCCAGAACTCCTTTGGAGTTCAATTATGCTTGTCACATCCTTGTTCCTGGCTCCACCCCCAAAGTCCCCAGATTTTTCTTTAATTGGACTTGGCAACCCTAGCGCAGATCCTGCGCGGTGAAGAGGGTCGTCGCTGCTGATTAAGGTGAGTGCGAAAACGACCTAGGTCTTCAGTGAGTTTGTATTAGGAAAAGTCTGTCATCTGAGAAGGGCTGTGTGGACCTCTCTTGCCTCTGAGGTACCAAACACACCATGCCCACGCCTTTTATGGACCCATGCCATTGGCAGATCCTCAAATACACGTCAGGTTTTCCTCATAGCATCAGTTCAGTGAACACACATTCATGAAGGGCTTAACCATGTAGGGACAACTGAGACTTTAGGGGCTAGTATCTTGGGTAGATCGGTTGGTACCTCTCCAAGTACCCCAGTCAGAGGAATCCCATGTATCCAATTATAATTTCTAGAGTTGTAAATGGAGTTTTGGTGCTCTGCCATAACATTCCCCTCAACAAACCCCCTAATCTTTCAAAAGAAGGCTCACTTAGCAGAATCTTCATTATTTATTTCTTTGCTCGGGATCTGAGGCCCTGCTCATTGCTCTCACTAACTCCCTCCCTCCCTGTGCTCACTATATCTGATGGTGCTTTGAATACCAAAGGAGCAGTTAAGCCTCCTGCCAAAAGACTGCAGCAATATTGGAGGGGGTGGGGGAGGGGAACAACAATGGGCTCACAGTAGAGATACACTACAAGAAACAGAGAACATAACTGTGATTGGTATAGGCTACCATACTGTTTTATAAAATTACTTTTGTATTTACAAATATCATTGACACAAAAATTGACAGTAACAACCATAAGAAACAGTTCAACCATTTTCAAACAGAGCTGTTTGTTGTTTAGTGATACAGCATACAAGTAACTAGTTACAATAACAGATGCGTTTTGTGTCGCCACTTCATCAGTGTTCTTTAGGGTTGCCAAGTTCAATTCAAGAAATATCTGGGGACTTTGGGGGTGGAGCCAGGAGACATTGGGGTGGAGTCAAGAACAAGGGTGTGACAAGCATAATTGAACTCCAAGGGAGTTCTGGCCATCACATTTAAAGGGACAGCACACCTTTTTAAATGCCTTTCTTCCATAGGAAATAATGAAGGATAGGGGCACCATCTTTTGGGACTCATAGAATTGGACCCCCTGGTCCAATCATTTTGAAACTTGAAAGGTATTTTGGGGAGAGGCACTAGATGCTATTCTAAAAATTTGGTGCCTCTACCTCAAAACATAGCCCCCCCAGAGCCCCCAATACCCGCGGATCAATTCCCCATTATTCCCTATGGGAATCGTTCTCCATAAGGAATAATAGAGTGCCCAGTAGATATTTCCCTCTCCCCCGCACACGCTTTCTAAAGCGAGGGGGGGAAGGGCCTCCAACCCAGGGAATCCCCTGCCCCCTCCCTCTCTCACATACACACAAATACTTACTGGGTCTTGTTCCTGCAGAACTTTACTTGAGCTGAAAACGAAAGCAAAACAAAGGGAGGGGCCGTTCTCCGAAGCCCTTCCTGTTTCCTGCTTCCTGCTCAGCCTTAAAGGCACATATTTTAAAAACGAACCTGCAGGAGTTCTAAAACTACATGGTAATTGTGGGGGGTGGGGCTTCCCACGCCGGCCAGCTGGCTGGGGGCGGGGGGAAGCCTGTAAAAACGAGGGATCCCCCACTGGGACCTGGGGATTGGGAAGCCTAGTGTTCTTAATTCTTCTTCTTGTTGAGCTGCATGCAATGAAGGAGTAAGCCAGTCTCTTTTTAAAAAAAACATGTGTAAAGCCTTCCATTTCATTGCTGGCCAAAACACTCTCAATGGAAGAAGAAGAAGAACTGCAGATTTATACCCCACTCTTCTCTCTGAATCAGAGTCTCAGAGCGGCTTACAATCTCCTATATCTTCTCCCCCCACAGCAGACTGGATACTGGATGCAAGCACTGAGGCTTTATGAAGGAACCACCCATTGTTGCAATGTACTTTTCTATACGGAGCAAGCCAATTTATTTCTCTTTTATCTGGTTTGAAACCTTCAGTTCTAAAGTTGGCATAATGCTCTTCAAAATGCAAGCAATGAAGCAATGAGACCTCATGAAGGGAAAAGTTTATAGATTTCGATTTTTGTGTAAATTATATTTGTAAATTTCAAGCTGTAGCCCTGAAATAAGATGCATTTCTCCACACCGATTATCAAAATCCAGCCAGTAAAAATAGAACACAAAAGCAGATAAAGAACTCAGAGCAGAAATTCCCATCACATCCTAGCGCATAAAAGCACATAAAATCTCAGGGAACAGATTTTCTTATAACTTGGACGATCCTGACAACAGCCCTCTTTGTAGCAAAAGACTTTAAAAATATAAGTCTTTTAAATGCAGAGAAATCTTTTAAGCAAATAACATCGCTCGTGCATTAAAAATCAGCATGATGTTTTATTTCCAATAGTGACTAATATTATCCTACAAACAAGTACATGTATGAACACAACCAGTTGGTGTAGTGGTGAAGAGAGCCAGTTTGTTGCTTGGTTCTGAGTGGAAGTCTCTAATCTGGAGAACCGGGTTTGATTCCCCACTCTTCCATATGAAGCCAGCTGGGTAACCTTCAGACCTCACTAGGGTTGCCAATCCCCAGGTGGTGGCAGGGGATCCCCCGGTATGGGGGCCCTCCCCCCGCTTCAGGGTTGTCAGAAAGCGGGGGGGGGGAGGGGATGGAAATGTCTGCTGGGACATTATTCCCTATGGAGATTTATTCCCATAGAAAATCATGGAGAATTGATCTGCGGGTATCTGGGGCTCTGGGAGAGCTGTTTTTTGAGTAGAGGCACCAGATTTTCAGTACAGCATCTAGTGCCTCTCCCCAAAATATCCTCCAAGTTTCAAAACGATTGGATCAGGTGGTCCAATTCTATGAGCCCCAAAAGACGGTGCCCCTATCTTTCATTATTTCCTATGGAAGGAAGGCATTTTAAAAGGTGTACTGTCCCTTTAAATGTGATGGCCAGAGCTCCCTTTGAGTTCAATTATGCTTGTCACAGCCTTGATCTTGGCTCTGCCCCAATGTCTCCTGGCTCAACCCCCAAAGTCTCCTGGCTCCACCCCCAAAGTCCCCAAATATTTCTTAAATTGGACTTGGCAACCCTAGACCTCACTCAACTCCACATACAGCACAGGGTATCTGTTATGGGGTGAATATAAGGATATAAGGAAGGTGACTATAAGCCACTCTGAGACTCTTCTTCCTCTTCCTGAGAATCTACTGACAAACAGCAATGGATTTAAAACAAAATCAAAAAAGAAATATTGGGTCTACACTTCCCATAGGGTTGCCAATCCCCAGCTGGGGTCACCTGCTTTGGAGGCCCTCTCCCAGCTTCAGGGTTATCAGAAACTGGGGGCACTGAATGTCCACTGGGTACTCCATTATACCCTATTGAGACCACTCCCCATTGGGTATAATGGAGATTCAGTGGGTATCTGGGGCGCTTGGGGGGCTATTTTTGAGGTAGAGGCATCAATTTTTCAGCATAGCATCTGGAGCCTTTACTCAACCCTCCCCCCCCCCCCCCAGTTTCAAAAAGATTGGACCAGGAAGTCCAATACTATGAGTCCCTCCAAAAGGTGCCCTTATCCTCCATTATTTCCAAGGAAGGGAAGGCATTTAAAAGGAGTGTGGTTCCTTTAAACAAGATGGCCAGAATTCCCTTCGGAGTTTGAAAAAAAAAAGATTGAAAAATCACCGATTAAAAATACAGCAATACTTATAGAACTTGTTGAGAATAATACATATCATAAGTGAAATAACTCTGTAGCCGTCAATATCCAAAAAGCTAAACCTTCTGTTAAGTCCCTTCAAAGTTCAGTCATGCTTGTCACACCCTTGCTCCTGGCTCCACCCCCAAAGGCTCCTGGCTCCACCCCCAAAGTCCCCAGATATTTCCTGAGTTGGACCTGGCAACCTTTACTTCTCATCCCGTAGCTGGGAGAAGCACAGCTGCCTCGCAGGGCTAAAAACAACACTTCCCAAACCAACAACTCTTGATCTTATCAGTGGATACATGTGATGCCACTGACTGGGCACTTGAGATGGGGAACCAGCCTAACCACCCAAGGCATTAGGCCTAAGGGCTCTGTTGTCCCTCCCAGTTAAGTACTTCATGAACCTGTGTTCAATGAACTGATCCTACCAGGAAAACCTGATATGTTTATGGCGATCTGCCAAGCCAATATCCCAACGAATGGAGTGAGCCTCCTATCCCCAGCACGTCAGAGGCTTCACTGGCCGCCCTGCTTTTAAACACCAACTGACCATACAGCTGCTCTTTCACAACCATGAAGCTGGCTACGGTGACCCTCATCCTCTCCTTGTACCTTTTTACAGTGGTCTCCGCTCACTACAATGCAGGGGTCCTTTGTGAGGGAAATTTTGTGGCTGCTGTCACAAAGACCTGCTCCAAAAATGGGAAAAGGAATGTTCGTGATTTGCATTACCAAGAGGTCTCAGGTAAATGTAACCATAACCCTGTTTGGTGTAGTGGTTAATTGTGCGAACTCTTATCTGGAAGAACCGGGTTTGATTCCCCATGCCTCCACTTGCAGCTGCTGGAATGGGCTTGGGTCAGCCATAGCTCTGGTCGGAGTTGTCCTTGAAAGGGCAGCTGCTGTAAGAGCTCTCTCAAGCCCCACCTAACTCGCAGGGTGTTTGTTGTGGGGGGGGGGGAAGGTAAAGGAGATTGTGACCGCTCTGAGATTTAGAGTATAGGGTGGGATATAAATCCAATATCTTCTTCTTCTTAAGATGAAGTCTCCTTCAGAGTTATCTCTCCTGCTTAACAATGATTTTGCTGTGTGTGTGTTTTAGATATCATCTCTGGTACCATACTGATGTGATTTGTATTTTTAACCATATGCTACTATGTGGAATGGACGGCCTAACATGGTAGACAACTCCAAAATTGTGGCATCCTAGTTCTTAATGACGTTAGAGAGCCATTTGGTATAGTGGCTAAGTGTGCGGAGTCTTATCTGGGAGAAGTGGGTTGGATTCCCTACGCCTCTACTAGCAGCTGCTGGAATGGGCTTGGGTCAGCCATAGCTCTCGCAGAGTTGTCCTTGAAAGAGCAGCTTCTGGGAGAGCTCTCTCAGCCCCAGCTACCTCATAGAATGTTCGTTGCAGCAGAGGAAGGTAAAGGAGATTGTAAGCTCTGAGATTCAGAATGGAGGGTGGGGCATAAATCCAATATCATCATCATCTTCTCCTTCTTCTTCTTGGTTAAAGCCTTTCTTCCCATGTTGTACTGTCTTCCTGCACTAAAGAATTCCACTGTGGCAAGGTCCTGATAAAGTTTAGCAACTCCATAGCAGCCTCACCTGGAATTCATGAGATATCATCAAATGTTTTCTCATCTCCACTGAGTAACCTGCTGATAGACATAATTGCCAGAGAAGTTAAAGGCAGACATTAGAGGAAAGAGGACTCAGAGGAATATGCGTAAATCGCCCCTTGTGGCCAATCGCCTAAAGAGATTTCCCGCAGATCACGAAGTACCTTCATGTTTTCTTTCTGGCATCATAAGGCCCCTGCTAGATGCATGTTAAGACAGCATTCAAATAGGAAGAAGCTGCCATGCTATGCCTTTATCGGCAGTATATGTAAGAGGGGAGGATACCTCGATTGTCGGATTCATACACTACAAAGTCTTGGTTGGCATCATGCTTGGGATATTTCCCAAGATGGGGCTCCTGAATTTTTAAAGATGAAAGCTACAGAATCCTGGTCAAGTTTTGTTCCATCTGGGGGTTCTCTGGTTTATTGGCAGCCATAGTAAGATCTAAGTCTCCTGCGAGGACTGCCAAACATGTGGACTTTCTGAGGTAAAATAATCCGTCGCTAACCTGCAGAGTGCCGGATTTTTATTTTTAGATTTCACATTAGTGTGTTCCATATCATGATCTTCACCAAGATCATGTAGAAGCCTTTGATTATTTTTTTTTTTAACAACTGAAGGTATAGGGGAACAGAGCCCTGAACTATGTTGCCACCGTGTTTGGCGTTCTGCCATACACCCCATCCTGGTCAAGTTTTGATCATTTATTTCGCTCAGTCTAGGATAAGATGGAAATGCATGGCAATTTATAGTGACATCAAGTCTCACGATATTTGTGGTAACCCCGCAGGGTTTCCAAGGCGAGAGATGAAGGGAGGTGGTTTGCCATTGCCTACCTCTACCTAGCGATCCTGGACTTTCTTGGTGGATCTCCCATCCAAGTACTCACAAGGATCAACCCTGTTGAGCGTCTAAGATGTGAGAAGATCAGGCTACGCTGGGCCATCCAAGTCAGCACAAACAAGGGGGAGGTGGCAGAAAAATGTATTTTAACTTCTAAGAAAGGGAAAGCAAAGAACTCTTCCATGTGTTTTTACTTTCACTCTACCAAACAGGAGGAGAAAATCTCTTAAATTTACAGCAAGAGGATGTCAATGCAGCCAAAGGAGCCCGGCACACGAGATCAAGATTTGCCAAAAGAAAAATGCGTGTCTCCAGGCGATGCCAGAAATCAGAGGAGTGTCAGTGGCTCAAGAAGTATTGCTGCAGGGCTGGCTGCTACAAAAAAGACCTGCTAAAACTGTGTCGCGTAATGAAATAAAGTTCACCCTCTCTGATATTGATTTATCTTAAGAAAAATAAATGCCTTCATAAAGATCCATTGCGAAAGATATTCACCTCTGGTACACTGAGCATTTGTTCTAGCTTGACTGGAAAAGTCACATTTTAACATTGCACCACCTTATGTGGTTGGTTTGAGTTGCCAGATGTCCCTGGTGGAGGGCGGGGGGCTCCTCCATCAGGCCGTACCACCCAGCCACCAATCAACTGCCTGGTAGGAGGAGTCACCAGGAGATAGAGGCAGGCATGGGCCATATCACTCATATTGCACAGAAAATAGCTTCACAAAGCCAGCCAGTTTGATGTAGTGGTGAAGAGTGGCCAACTATAATCTGGAGAACCATGTTGGATTCCCCGCTTGTCCACATGCAGCCAGCTGGGTGAACTTTGGTTAGTCCCGGTGCTCTCAGATCTCTCTCAACCCTACCTACCTCACAGGGTGCCTGTTGTGGAGATAGGAAAGGAAGGAGATGGTAAACCACTCTTTGGCTTCTTCTTTAAACCAATAATGTCCAGATGACACTCTGGTATTTCGGCAAAAACTTTATGGTAGAAGCTGTTTTTACCATATAGTTTGGCCCAAATGCCAGAACATCACCTGGACATCAACAGCATGATGATATCACTTCCTATGCAACACCAGGACATGGCCAGGGCCTTCCTCATTCTCCTGCTAAGTCCCCACCCATCCCTGCCAGTTGACAAGACAACCCAACTGATGATCTACATTGATCTTATGTTTCTTGCTTCGCCCCCAGATCTGTTCTCTTCTCTCCACCCCAGTGTGTCATTACCCCTGAATTCTTGCCTGTGTTCCAGTTTCCATGTGTTCCTCAGACCGCAGCTGCCAGATTTAAGATCAAAAGAATTTTGTTGTTTGTTGCGTTCGCAACAAAAGTTCCTCACCAAAGACTCTTGAGCAAGTCTAGCAATCATGGGATAACACGACAGGTCCTAATGGATTAAAAGTTGGTCAAGGGCAGAGTACAGAGAGTCAGGAGAAAGTGGACAGTTCTCACAATGGAGGGGTGAAAGGAGTGGGGTCCCATAAGAATCAGTATTAGGACAGGTGCTATTAATTTGTTCATAAATGGTTTGGAACAGGGCTTTTTTTATAGCAGGAACTCCTTTGCATATTAAGCCACACACCCCTGATGTAGCCAATCCTCCATGAGCTTACTGGGCTCTTCTTACAGGACCTACTGTAAGCTCCAGGAGGACTGGCTACATCAGAAGGGTGTGGCCTAATATGGAAATGCATTCCTGCTGCCAGAAAATGCCCTGATTTGGAGTGAAAAGTGCGGTAGCTAAGAATGCAAGTGATGAAAACCAAGGAAGGTTGGGAAGGTCTCTCTAAACTGGATGAGTTGGAGACCACCTGGCAAATGAAATTCAGTATGAGTAGACATAAGGCAATGCATATTGGGACAACTACCCCCCCCCCTTTAAATATATGCTGATGAAGTCTGAACTGACTCAGAATGAGACTGAAAGAGATCTTGGGGTTATTGCGCAGTTCTTAATGAAAATGTCAACCAGAGCTTTCTACAGACTTGGGACTTCCTTCAGGTTTATCTATTCATTTACAAAATTTAGATCCCTGCCTATCCACCCTTATCAGGGCACCAGGTGGCTAGCAGGTTAAAAACATCTCATAAAAACACATTTTAAACCATTGACACCAAACTAGATTTGGAGAGAAATCTCCATCTCTGGCCATAGCTCCATGTTATGGGTGTATTCAGGGGTCATTTTGTAGAAAAATAGGTGGTGGAGCTCATCCAGTGATTGTTATGCAGCTGCATCTACTATTCAATGGACAAGGAGGTGGAACTCTCATAAAAGTTCAGGAGTTGTGGTCTTGTGAGCTCCCACTGAATCCAAGGCCTGGGTCTATTGATCCACATTCTATGGCTTGGTTCAGAACTACAGATAAGATTTGTGGAGGACCCCCAAGAACTTGTTGGGGTAATTTAATTCTCAACTCTCATACTATTTCCTCTTTCATTTCCTGAAGAGATGCCATGGAAGGTCACCTTCCTCCTCTCCTTTTCATGCACCAGATAACCTACCTGTTCCTCCCTCCATCTTTCCTTCCCCCTGCCAGCTTCTCCGTGGACAAAATTTGGCCAGGTTGTGGGGTGACAGCCACTGGATGAGGCAAGCGTGGTGATTGGACCAGTCCAGGTTGGGCCCAGTTCAGTGGTACCAGCAGACAGGTTGTGTTGCTCCCAGTTGGAAGTTGAGCCAAGCTACTTGTGTGATGCCCTCCAGGCTTGTAGCTACAGTCCATTTTCAGGGCTGCCTTTGAACTGTGCATGTTTTGTTTTAGAGAGCAAGAGGCTGGGGGCATGGGTGTGTCTCAGCTCACAGTTTTATTTGTGTTACATTTTTAGAGAGAGCTAACATGCAACCATGCAACACAGATGAATCGCTTCCCCCAAGGATCTTTATCAGGCTTTTTAAAAAAAAACAATACCACAATACTTAAACTTTTTGTTTAAAACATGCACGGCACACATTCAAGAGATCTGCTTTCACGCATCCGACACGGCAGCAAAGTCGTTCGCTATTGATTGGACACTTCTTATTTACGGTGGGCCTGTAGATTGCTCTGAAATTTTCATCAAGCGTAAATGCTCTTCCATGTGAACCCGCTTCATTTGGCAGAGAACCTGTTTGATAAAGTGAGAGTAAAGGCAAATTAGTTGAAGGGTTCCTGGGTTTCCTTACCCTAACCATTTTCTACACCCCCTCCCGCTTGCATCTGACCTTAAACGATAACCAAGATTTGACCAGGATTCAACTCACTCAGGTTTTATCTTTCGGTTTTGTCTGGCACATAAAAAAACCAAAGCCCCACCTGGGAAAATCACCCAGCTGAGCTTCAGGTTCGGCGGATCCTTGATCAGATCTCCTGATGTGTTTTCCTTCGGTTCAAGGCAGCTACGGGGAAGGGGCGGCAGCTAATTTGGTCACAGGAGTCACGCAGGGCTTTTTTTGGAGCAGGAACTCCTTTGCATTTTAGGCTACACATCCCTGATTGTAGCCAATCCTCCAAAAGTTTACATTAGGGCCTGTACAGAAAGCCCTGCAAGCTCTTCGAGGATTGGCTATATCAAGGGTGTGTGGCCTAATATGCAAAGGAGTTCCTGCAACAACAACAAAAAAAGCCCTGGGAGCCAGGCTGCAGGAGAGGGTACTAAACTCTAAACCCCAGTTTCTTCGAAATTTTACAAATTATTCACTGGATGGGGCTCTATATGTTTTTTTGTTTCTTTAGCAGGGCAGTGGATGGGTTCAGAGATCTATATGAATCTGGGAAACATGTTCAATCCGTTTGCCCTTCTTCTGATGAAATCAATATTGCCCTCCCTCTTGGTGGCCGTGAGATAAAAATAAAAGACTCCAGAAGGCTCCGTCCCAGATTGTCCATCTCACCTGCAGTTGTTGTTGGGTGGGGGGGGGGTTGCCACCAGATCACAACTGACTTGTGGCCACCCTGTGGGGCTTTCAAGGCAAAAGACATTCATGCAGAGGGGTTTGCCATTGCTTGTTGGGTGTCACACCTCTCATATCCTTCAGAGGCCTCCCATACAAATACTTGCCAGGATCGGCCAGGGTATAATGCCACAAAGTCCACCCCCCAAAGCATCCATGTCATCCAGGAAAACTGGTCTCTGTGGTTTGGAGATGAGCTGTAATTCCAGGGAAGTCTTCAGGTCCTTCTGAAACCTTACAAGATGGAGCTAGCCTGGGTATTCAGGTAGACCCCAACAGTTCCAGAACTGTCAGATCTCAGCCCAGAGCACTTTAGCGACCCATAAGATCTTCAAGCTCTGAGCTTTCAGAAGTCACAGAATCTGCTGAAAACTTATATCTGAAACGCTTGTTTCCAAGGTCCCGCTGGTCTCGAATCTCACTGCTCTGCTGCAAACCAACCAGGCTATGCGCTGGAAGAAACTCCAGAATTATCTGGAAACACCAGGATGCCCACAACTTTGGGCATTATTCTGATTCACTAGTAGCAAAGTCCTCACGACTGCCAGTCATGTTTTGATCTCACCTGTTCTGAGCCTTCCACGCTCAGAACTTGACTCCTAAGATCTTCTGGATCAAGATCACAATTAGTAGGGAGAAAGAGGAAGCCCCCATGTGATGCCCTAAACTAAAAAGGCAACAGAGGGTTGTCTTGACTGAGTTGGGGAACCATCAATACTGGCAAGCTTCCTCAAGGATTTTCTTAATGTGAATCTGGACCTTGAGGTTGTGTACCAGATAAGGAGAAGGAGGAGGAGGAGGAGGAGGAGGAGGAGAAGGAGAAGGAGAAGAAGAAGAAGAAGAAGAAGAAGAAGAAGAAGAAGAAGAAGAAGAAGAAGAAGAAGAAGAAGAAGAAGAAGAAGAAGAAGAAGAAGAAGAAGGAGAAGGAGAAGGGCGAGGGCAAGAAGGAGGAGGAGGAACAATAGCTTCAGGCTACACAATCTCTTCCACTTGGAGAAACAGCAGCTGTGAAGAGTGGACTCTCTAGCATCATGACCCCAGGGAGCTTATGGTTTCCAGGTCCCCGCCCCCCCCCCCCCCAGCCACCAGGAGAGGATTGTGGCATAGAGTTGTGAGACCAAGACTGGAAAACACCTGGAGACTAGGGGTGGAGTCAGGTATCTCTGCAGGGTATAATGCCACAGAGTCCACCCTCCAAAGCATCCATGTCATCCAGGGGAACTGGTCTCTGTGGTTTGGAGATGAGCTGTAATTCCAGGGAGGTCTTCAGGTCCCACCTGGAGGTTAGTATCCCTAAAAGCTCCAACCTCTGACCGCACCGTGCACTGCCTCCAAATCTCCCTTTTCCAAAAACACCAGAACTCAGGGGCATCCTATATAGCTGACAGGAGAGGCAGGAAATCTCTGAATACCAGTGCTGGGGACAACATTTGAGGAAAGATACAACCTTCATGCTTTCTTCTTGGCCCTCAAGAGTAAGTGGTTGGCCACCGTGTGTGACAAGATGCTGGACTAGATGGAATGCTAGTAGGGTTCCCAACACCACTCTGAAACATTCCTGGAGATTTTTTTAGAGTGGAACCTGGTACAGGTGGGGTTTGGGGAGGGGGCTGATGTCAGAAGAGTACAATGCCATAAAGTCCACCTTCCAAAGCAACTGTTTTCTCCAGGTGAACTGATCTCTGTAGTCTGGAGATGAGCTGTAATCCTGGGGATCCCTAACTGTAGAGTCCTATAGAGAGACTATATATAGAGAAACATATAGAGTCCTACCTGGAGGCTGGCATCCCTAACTGTAGGGCTCTTCATATATTCCTAGCCCTCCAGGAATTTCCCAACCCATATATGGACAGCAAACCTAGTGACTTGATTACCTCCCATTGGCGACTCTTGTCTGTACACAGAGCAGCTATTAAAGATCAGCAGAAAGCGATGGAGATCCATTTCATTTGTGTATCTCTATCATTGCACCCCAGAATGCCACTAAGCTGTCTCTATGGGCCTCCTTCAAATGCCAGGAAGGGTCTTGGTCTTCAAAACACATCCTACCCTGGGATTTTGATGCTCTCAAAGCATTTGCCCAGCAAGAGTGAGGCTGGTTGCTCTTACCGCATACAGAGAAATAGAACTCAGATCAAACCCATATACTTAAACTAACATTTTGTAAAACGAAGCGAAACCAAAACCTGGCACATCAGGATATATAACAATGGAGACATGGACCTGAGAAACAGTGCTCTGCCTCAGTTTACCTAAAATCCATCTGAGCATGTCGAGAAAATATTCCCCGTGTTCGTCTTCTATGCAGGTAAGTGCTAGAGCTCTTTCGTATACCTCCCTGCAAGCAAAAAAAGTCCTGAGAGGTATCTGAGCAGTGATTCCCATGATAAAGGACAGGAACAGGACAAGGGCCGCTGTAGCCGGCTTCATGGTGGTGAGAGACCAGCTCTTGGGTTGGTTTGCTGTATGGTAGGTGAGCAGTCAGAGAGGTGCCGCATGGATCTCTCTTGCCACTGAGGAGCCAAGCACAACACGTTCCCTCATTTTATGGGGCTGTGTCTCTGGCAGATCCTCAAGTACACATCAAGCTTTCTTCCTAAGATCCCTTCAGTGAGCACAAGTTCAGAAAGTGCTAAGCCACTTATTTCTTTGTTTATCTCCTTTATGCTTCTTTCTCCTCATAGGTGGGATCCAAAGCAGCTTACATTATTTTCCTCTTCTCTGTTTTATCCTCAGATAAACCCTGTGAAGTAGGTTAGGTTGAGAGAACGTGAGTGGCCCAAGGTCACCCAGTGAGCTTCCATGGCAGAGAGGGAATTCACACCTGGGTCTCCCAGATACTAGTCAGACACTCTAACCACTACACCACTCTGGCTGTTAGGGTCCGCTGTGCCCTAAAAGTTTGTATGTGTTGAAGACTGAGGTGCTGGAATGTGGAGGACTCATGAGGCTGGTATCCCTCTCACTAAGTGGTGTGTCGTGTCCCCCCCATACAACTCCAACGGTTGTTGTAAATGGAGTTCTGGAGTTCAGCTTTAAATATATGCATACAGAGCAAAGATTCAGCAAACAGAGCTTTCCTGAGGTTTCTTCTCCCCAAAATCATAGCAGTCCCTTCACCATTCCACACCATGCTGTGAGGTAATTGTTTACCTTCTGAGTTCTCCCCTTCTTTTGAGCCATTTTCCCTCAAACTTTCCTCGTCTTTCTGGAAAGATTGTACTCAATGTATATTTTGTAACCCATATATGGAAAGATACAGATTTCATCTCTGCACCCGCTTTTGATGCCACCATCTCCTCAGCTGGGTTTTAGGGGTGGAAATCTGTCAAGTCACAGCTGACTTAAGGTGACCCTGTAGGTCTTTCAAGGCAAGAGAGAAACGGGGGGAGGATGCCACTATTTGCCTCACTATAGTGACCCTGGGCTACCCTGGTGGGAAATGGGAGGTAATCAAGGTCTCCCATCCATGTACCCACCAGTTGGTTGTATATGTGTGTGCAGAAACCTTCTCCGGAAAGCTCAAGTTGTAGAATCTTTGCAATTTTTTTACATTTACATAAAACAAATTCCAGAACTCTGTTTACAACCCTAGTAGTTGTAAATGAGGGCATACAATACTCCGGATGGGAGGGATACCAACTGTATCAGTCATCCACAGTCCTCCATGTCCATTCACAGAAGCTTTAAGGGCACAGCTGACCCTAAGATCCAGAGTAGTGTGGTGGTTTGACTAGTGTCAGACTAGTATCCAGAAGACCCAGGTTTGAATTCCTTCTCTTCCACAGAAGCTGGCTGGGTGACCATCTTCTGGGCATAAAGCAGGGGTCACTGAGGAGGGTGTAAGTGACTTTGGATCACTCCTTGGGGGAAAAGGGGAAGTCTAAAGGAAATAAAGAAATTCTGAACTTGTGTTCACTGAAGGGATCTGAGGAGGAAAACGTGACGTGTCCTTCAGGATCTGCCAGAGATGCAGTCCCATAAAATGAGGAGACTTGATGTGCTTGGCTCCTCAGAGGCAAGAGAGATCCACGCAGCATTTCTCTGGTTGCTCACCTACCATACAGCAAACCAACCAAAGAGCTGGTCTCTCACCACCATGAAGCCGGCTGAAGTGACCCTCATCCTCTTTCTGGCCCTCGTCACGGGAATCGCTGCTCGCAAACCTCGCAGGACTTTTTTTGCTTGTGGGAATGCATACGAAAGAGCCGTAGGACTAACTTGTATAAAAGACTTAGATAGGAAAAGTTATCTGGGCACACTCAAATGGCTTTTAGGTAAACTTAACCAGTTTCTCCAATGAATGTCTCCACAGTTATGTCTCCTGATGTGCAAAAGAGTTTTGCTTTCTTTCCTTCTACAAAATTTTAGCTTTGGTATAGCTTTTGGTATCTCAGTTTGATCTGAGTTGTATTTCAGTCTACGCAGTGGGAGCAAGCAGCCCGACCATGCTGGGCAAGTGCTTTGGGGGGCATCAAAACCCCAGGGTAGGAAGGGTCTTGGAGACCAAGACCCTTCCTAGCATTTGTAGGCGGCCCACGGAGACAGTTTAGTGGCATATGGCGGTGCAATCATAGAGATAACACACATGGAATTGGATTTCCAGCACTTACTGATCTTGGTTGTTCCTTGTATGGCCAAGAGTTGGAAACAGGAGGTAATCAAGGCAGCAGGGTTGTTGTCTGTGGCTTGGGAAAAACCTGGAGGTTTATAAACATGTGAAGAACCCTAGAAATGGGTCCTGGGGATCCCTGGAATTACAACTCCGGACTACAGAGATCAGCTCCCCTAGTGAAAATGGATGCTTGGAGGGTGGACACTAATGGCATTATACTCTTTTGGCATCCATCCCCTCCCCAAACCTCACCTGCCCGAGGTTCTAAAAAATCTCCAGGGATTTTTCGAAGTGGAGTTGAGAACCCTACCAGCGTTCCATTTAGTTCAGCATCCAGCCACACACAGCGGCCAACCCCATATCCTGAGAACCAAGAAGAAGAAGGCAGTGAGGCTGAGGTCTTCTTCAGACATTGCCCCCAAGCACTGGTATTCACAGGTTTCCTGCTTCTGACTGTGGAGGTTCCCTTCAGTCACCATGGCTCATAGCTATCGATTGATCTGTCTTCTATTAATCTATCTAATCACCGTTTACAGTCGTCTGTGCCTGTGTCTGTTACTACATCCTGTGGCACTGAATTCCACATTTTAATCATTTGTTGAGTGATTCTGCATCTTCTGGCCATTAGCTGTATTGGATGCCCCTGGGTTCTGGCGTTTGGGGAAAGGGATATATGGGGGCATTGCCTGCAGAGGACAGAGATTGGAGATGGAGCTTTTAGCGATGCTAGTCTCCAGGTGGGACCTGGGGATCCCCTGGAATTACAGCTCATCTGCAGACTACAGAGATCAGTTCCCCTGGATGAAATGGATGCTTTGGAGGCTGGACTCTAGGGCATTATACCCTACTGGAGTCACTGTCCTCCCCTGGCTCCTCCCCCCAAAAAATCTCCAGGAATTTACCATCCTGGATCTGGTAAGTGTACTGCACTAACCCCTCCCGGTGGCCAGGGGGGACGTGGAAACCCTAAAGTTATAGGGGTCATGATGCTATATTGAGTCTGCCCTTCACAGCTCCCATTTCCTCCAGTGGAAGAGATGGCATAGCCTGGAGAAGGAGCTCCTGTCTCTTCTTTGACCCAAAACCTCAAAGCCCTTTTGGGAGCTGACTGGAACTGACGGTTCCACGTACGTTTCCCCAACGCAATCAAGAGCAGCCTCTGCTGCCTCTTTAGGCTGGGAAATAAAGTGGGAGCTCCCTCTTTCTCCCTACAAATGGTGGTCCCAATCCCCATGATCTTAGGAATCAAGTTCTGATAATGAAAAGCCCAGAACAGGTCAGATTAGGGCTGCCAAACTCCCGCTGGGGGAAGGGGATCCCCAGTCTATAGGACCACAATCCACCAGCAGGGAGGAGGCCACCGGGGGGATCCCCACCTCCTAAGAACCCCGTTGCCGTGTGCTATCCCTGGCATCATGATGTCACCCAGGGATGCTCTAGGACATGCAGAAAAACTCTATGGCACCATAGAGTTTTATCACAAATCCTAGAGCGTCCCTGGCTCAACGCTCTAGAAATCAGTAGAGGGACTTGGCGACCCTAGGTCAGATCGAAATAGGAATGGTAGTCATGAGGACTGCAACTAGCGAATCAGAATAATGCCCAAAGTTGTGGGCATCCTGTGCTTTCAGATAATTCTGGAGTTCATTTCAGTGTGCAGTCTTGTTGGTTTGCAGTAGAGCGGTGAGTTTCGAGACTAGTAGCACCTTACAGACCAACAAGATTTTTGAGATGTAAGTTTTCAGCAGGAGCTGTGATTCCTGAAAGCCCAGAGCTTGGAAATTTTGTTGGTTGTTAAGGTGCTCTGGACTGAGATCTCAGAATTCTGAAGTTGGAGTTTACCTACATTTCCTGACCTGGATAGCCCAGACAAGCCCAATCTTGAAAGTTAAGCAGGCTCGGCCCTGGCTACTCTTTGGAGGGAAGTCCTCCAAGAATACCAGAGATGTGACACACAGGCAAGCAATGGCAAACCACCTCTGAGTGTGTCTTGCCTTGAAAACCCCACAGGGTGGCCACAATTGGATGGCACTGTGGTTTGATGGCAAAAACCAAGACCTACTGCATATGAAATGGACGGTCCTTTGACTGAGCCCTCTGGGTCCTTTTATTTCTTACCTCACAGCTGCCATGAAAAAGGATGGTATTTACATGGTCAGAAATAAACAAATGGATTGAATGTGTTTCCCAGATTGATGGAGTCCTCTGAACCCATTTACTGCCCTGATAAAGAAAGGGGGGGGGGAGGGACACATAGAGCCCCATCCAGTGAATAATTGGTAACACTTTGGAGAAATTGTGTGGGAAGAGTTTTGGTACCCACTCCTGTAGCCTGACTTCCCTCAACCAATTAGCTGCTGCCCCTTTCCCAGGGATCCTTTGAAGCCAAGAAAACACATCAGGAGACTGGATGAAGGATCTGCAGAACCAACAGGGATTGTTTTAAACTCGAAACTCCTTTGCATATTCAACCACACCCCCTGATGTAGCCAATCCTCCTGGAGCTAATAGCAGGCCCTGTACTAAGAGCCCTGTAAGCTCTTGGCGGATTGGCTACATCAGGGGTGTGTCGTGTGTGGCCTAATATGCAAAGGAGTTCCTGGTACAAAAAAAGCCCTGAGAACGAGACATCACTGAAGCTCAACCCGGTGATTTTTCTTAGGTGGGGATTGTGTTTTTTAATGTGCTGGAAAAAACTGAAAGGAAAACGTGAGCAAGCTGAATCCTACTAAATCCTGATTATCGTTTGGGGTCAGATGCAAATGGGAGGGAGTGTAGGAAAGGCCCATGGGGCCCCAGGGAAGGAAACCGAGCAACACTGCAACTCATTTGCTTTTCCTCTCACTTTATCAAACAGACTCTCTGCCTGACGAAGTGGGTGTCTCCGAAACAGCATCTGTGCTAGATGAAAAGTTCAGAAATATCTTCAGGCCAGAGACAGATACCGAGTGTCCGATCTGGGCCGAAAAATCAGAAAAATGCTGCAGTGACGGCTGCAAGAAAAGAGATGTCTTGAAAGTATGCCGTGAATGTTTTGTATGAAATGTTACATTGGGTTTTTTAAAAGGCGATAAAGATCCTTGGGGAAGTGATTCATCTGTGTTGCATGGCTGCCCATCAGTTCTCTCTGAAGATGTAAAATAAAAAAGTTATCCGCTGAGACCCCAAAGCCTCTTGCTCTCTAGACGAAAAAGTGTCTCATTCAAAAGCAGCCCTGAAAATGGAGGGCTGTGCTTTGAACTGCCCTCTGCCAGTCCCATTGGCAACTCTTGTCCGTACTCAGAGCAACCATTCAAGGTCAGCAGAAGGTGATGGAGATCCATTTCATTTGTGTATCTCTATCATTGCACCCCAGAATGCCACTAAGGTGTCTCTGTGGGCCTCCTACAAATGCCAGGAAGGCTCTTGGTCTCCAAGACACTTCCTACCCTGGGATTTTGATGCCCCCAAAGCATTCGCCTAGCAGGGGCTGGACTGGTTGCTCCCACCACAGAGTCAGAAATAGAAGATCAAACCCATATACCTAAATTAACATTTTGTAAAATGAAGCAGACCTTGAATTCAGCAGGAGCTCAGAGGAGCGCAGCTCCTGAACCTTTCTGAGGGTTCCCCCTCCTCCTCCCCACCTACCTTGTCCATTGAATAGGAGGTGCAGCTGCATAACAATCCCTGGATTAGGAGAGCAACCAGCCAGCCATCCATGATGGGCTTTGCCACACCCCCAGCAGCCCCCATTAACCCCTGGAGAAGCCCACACCAACATTTTCCCAGTTCTTATGTGATTTTGGGTAGTGGGTAGCTTGCTGGCCTTTTGATTGGAGGTGTGTGGCCAAGAAGAGCCCCAGGTGAGCGAGGCCTGCTTGGGCTGGCTAGATCTCTAGGGAGCCCAAACAGGCCTCCCTTGCTCGGGGCTCTCTTTTCTTGCGTCGGGTTGCTTTTGGTTGGTGGAGGGGCTGGCATATGCTAATGAGCTATGCTAATGAGTTCCACCACCTATTTTTCTACAAAACGACCCCTGAAATGAAGCAAAACTAAAACCTTGCACATCAGGATATATAGAGACGTGCATCTGAGAAATTGTGCTCTGGTTCAGTTTACCTAAAATCCACTTGAGCATGTCGAGAAAATATTCCCCGTGTTTGTCTTCAATGCAGGTAAGTGCTAGAGCCCTTTTGTATACCTCCCTTTAAGCCAAAAAAGTCCTGAGAGATATCTGAGCAGCGATTCCCATGATGAGGTCAGGAACAGGACAAGGGCTGCTGAAGCCGGCTTTGTAAGAATATAAGAACATAAGAGAAGCCATTTTGAATCAGGCCAATGGCCCATTCAGTTCAGCAGTCTGCGTCACACAGTGGCCAAAAAAACAGATGCCATCAGGAGGTCCACCAGTCCACTAGAAGCCCTCCCCTGGTGTCCCCCAAGCACCAAGAATACAAAGCATCACTGCCCCAGACAGAGAGTCCCAACAATACGTTGTGGCTAATAGCCACTGATGGACCTCTGCTCCATATGTTTATCCAATCCCCTCTTGAAGCTGGCTATGCTTGTAGCCACCACCACCACCTGTGGCAGTGAATTCCATGTGTTAATCACCCTTTGGGTGAAGAAGGACTTCGTTTTATCAGTTCTAACCTGACTGCTCATTTGAACCTCATTTGCCACGTTGAAGCCCTCAGCAGCCCCTCATGGTAGTGAGAGAACAGCTCTTTGGTTGGTTTGCTATATGATAGGTGAGCAGTCAGAGAGGTGCTGCAATGATCTCTCTTGCCGCTGAGGAGCCAAGCACAACACATTCCCTTGTTTTATGGGCTTTTTTTGAGCAGGAACACACAGGGACGCAGTTCTGGCTGGCTTCGTGTCAGGGGGCCTGGCCTAATGTGCAAATGAGTCCCTGCTGGGCTTTTCCTACAAAAAGCCCTGTGTGAAACAATGGTGATGTTAGGGCAGTGTGGCCTAATATGAAAATGAGTTCCTGCTGGGCTTTTTCTGTGGAAAAAAAAAGAGCCCTGGTAACCTGTATATGGGAAGATACAGATTTCATCTCTGCACCCACTTTTAGAGCCATGTCTCCTAACATTTCACTGATGCCCACCATCTCCTCTGCAACCACGGCTGGGTTTTAGGGGTACAAAACTCCATCAAGTCACAACTGACTTTAGCTGACCCTGTAGGGCTTTCACGACAAGAGAGAAACAGAGGGGAGGTTTCAATTGCTTGCCTCACTATAGTGACCCTGGACTACCGTGGTGGTCTTCCATCCATGTATACACCAGTTGGTTGTATTTGTATATGCAGAGACCTTCTCTGGAAGGCTCAAGTTGCAGAATCTTTGCTATTTATAATTTTACTTAAAACAGAACTCCAGAACTCTGTTTACAACCCTAGAAGTTGTAAATGAGGACATACGATACCCCAAATGGGAGGGATACCAACGGCATACCATCTACAATCCTCCATGCCAATGCTCCATTCACACACACTTTAAGGACCCTAAGAGCCAGTGTAGTGTGGTGGTTAGACTAGTGTCAGACTAGTATCTGGAAGACTCTGGTTCGAATTCCTTCTCTTCCATGGAAGCTGGCTGGGCGACCATCTTCTGGGTATGGAGCAGGGGTCACTGGGGGTGTCGGGGGAGGTGTTTTTGGATGTCCTGCATTATGCAAGGGGTTGGGCTAGATGACCGTGGTGGTACCTTGCAACTCTATGGCTCTATAACTCTAGGACCTCTGGCCAGTCACACCCTCTCAACTTAACTTACCTCACAGGCATTGTTCCTTCTAAGCGGCAGAGTCTTGTGAGCTACTTTGTGAGCTACTGGCATTAAAATTGTGACCTGCAGCATAAATTAGTGTGCTCTGGGGTCATCCTTCCTGAGCTAAGAAAAAAATATCTTAGCTGGAGGCTAAAAATCTAGCTCACTCTAACTCAGCTTGGAGGGAGCACTGCTCACAGGGTTTCTGAGAAAATAAGATGGAGGAAAGGAGAATGATATGAGGCACTTTGGATCTCCCCTTGGGGTGAAAAGGGGAAGTCTAAAGGAAATAAAGAAATTGGTGGCTTAGCACTTTCTGGACTTGTGTTCACTGAAAGGATCTGAGGAGGAAAACTTGACGTGTCCTTGAGGATCTGCCAGAGACGCAGCCCCATAAAACGAGGAGACGTGTTGTGCTTGGCTCCTCAGAGGCAAGAGAGCTCCATGCAGCATTTCTCTGGCTGCTCACCTACCATACAGCAAACCAACCAAAGAGCTGGTCTCTCACCACCATGAAGCCGGCTGAAGTGACCCTCATCCTCTTCCTGCCCCCCATCATGGGAATCGCTGCTCGCAAACCTCAAAGGACTTTTTTTGCTTGTGGGAATGCTTATGAAAGAGCCGTAGGACTAACTTGCCTAAAAGACTTTGATGGGGAAAATTATGTCGCCATAATCAACTTAGGTAAACTTAAGCAGAGCACTCTTTCTCCAATGAATGTCTCCACAGTTATGTCTCCTGATGTGCAAATGAGTTTTGCTTTCTTTCCTTTTACAAAATGTTAGCTTTGGTATAGCTTTTGGTATCTCAGTTTGATCTGAGTTGTATTTCTGTTTACGCAGTGGGAGCAAGCAGCCCGACCATGCTGGGCAAGTGCTTTGGGGGCATCAAAATCCTAGGGTAGGAATCCAAGACCCTTCCTGGGTGGCCACAATTGTATGGCACTATGATTTGATGGCAAAAAACAACAGCAACTGCATGTGAGATGGGCAATCTTTGACCAAACCGTCTGGGTTCTTTTATTTTGACTTCACAGCTGCCATGAAAAAGGATGGTATTTATGTGGTCAAAAGAACAGCAAATGGATCGTATGTGTTTCCCTGATAGATATAGTCCTCTGAACCCATTCACTGCCCTGTTAAAGAAAGGGGGGGGACCAAATAGAGCCCCATCTAGAAGAAGGAGAAGATATTGGATTTATATCCTGCCCTATACTCTGAAACACAGAGTCTCAGAGCGGTCACAATCTCCTTTACCTCCCCCACCCTTCCCACAACAGATACCCTGTGAGGTAGGTAGAGCTAAGAGAGCTCTTACAGCAGCTGCCCTTTCAAGGACAACTCCTACGAGAGTAATGGCTGACCCGAGGCCATTTCAGCAGGTGCTAGTGAAGGAGTGGGGAATCAAACCCAGTTCTCTCAGATAAGAGTTCACATACTTAACTACTACACCAAACTGGCTCTCTAGTGAATAATTGGTAAAACTTTGGAGAAATTGGGTGGGAAGATTTTTGGTACCCACTCCTGCCACCTGACTTCCCTCAACCAATTAGCTGCTGCTCCATCCCCACGGCTCCTTTGAAGCCAAGAAATCACATCAGGAGATTGGATGAAGGATTTCCAGAACCAGAAATAACTGAAGCTCAACCAAGTGATTTTCTTAGATGGGGATTGTGGTTTGTAATGTGCTGGACAAAACTGAAACATAAGAAGAAGAAGAATTGCAGATTTATACCCCACCCTTCTCTCTGAATCAGAGACTAAGAGTGGCTTACAATCTCCTATATCTTCTCCCCTCACAACAGACACCCTGTGAGGAGGGCGGGGCTGAGAGGGCTCTCCCAGCAGCTGCCCTTTCAAGGACAACCTCTGCCAGAGCTATGGCTGACCCAAGGCCATTCCAGCAGGTGCAAGTGGAGGAGTGGGGAATCAAACCCGGTTCTCCCAGATAAGAGTCCTCACACTTAACCACTTCACCAAACTGGTTCTCGACAGAAGCAAGCTGAATCCTGGTAAAATCCTGATTATCATTTGGGGTCAGATTAGGGCTGCCAAGTCCCCTGTGGCTGCTTGTGGGGGACTCCTTGTGACGTGTGCAACACAATGACATCACCCGAAGAGATGTATCAGACTGGGCACATCGTGCAGGGGACATTTTCAGGAAATTCTGTGGGTTTTTGCAGGGATGCTCTAGCAATTTGGGGGAAACTCTATGGTACCCCAGTGCGATATGTCACTTCCAGGCACCACAAACACCATGTGGCAATGGGACTCCTTCCAGGGCGGGAATCCCCCCAGCAGCCTCCTCCCTGCCAGTGGGCTGGGGCCCGCCAAGCCGGAGGATCCCCCACTTCCCGTGGGAACTTGGGAGCCCTAAGTCAAATGGGAGGAGGTGTAAGAAATGCCCATGGGACCCCAGGGAAGGAAACCCAGGATCTCTTCAACTCATTTGCTTTCCCTCTCACTTTATCAAACAGAGTCTCTGCCTGACGAAGTGGATTCCTCTGAAACAGCATCTGTGGTAGATGAAAAGTTCAGAAATATCTTCAGGCCAGTGACAGATACCGAGTGTCCAATCTGGGCCGAAAAATCAGAAAAATGCTGCAGTGACGGCTGCAAGAAAAGAGATGTCTTGAAAGTATGCCGTGAATGTTTTGTATGAAATGTTACATTGGGTTTTTTAAAAGTGATAAAGATCCTTGGGGAAGTGATTCATCTGTGTTGCATGGCTGCCCATCAGTTCTCTCTGAAGATGTAAAATAAAAAAGCTATCCGCTGAGACCCCAAAGCCTTGGGCATTACTTAGGACCAAATCCAGGATCGCCCCACCATCTGCTCCATAGCACAGTCATTGCGAGCATCAAGAAATGCAATCTCTTTCTCTCGACCAGAACACATATTGACCCAATCAATCTGCAGGTAGTTAAAATCACCTATGACGACACAGTTTTTACATTTAGCCACTATCTTTAATCCTTCCATCATATTATAATGGACAGTTGGACTTTGAACTGCCCTCTGCCACTTCGAGAGGAGCAGAGGCTAACGGAGAACACTATTTGACAAGATGTCATGCATTCTGTACATGCCCAGGAGCACGCCTTGCCTTGATGGCTGCACTGTATGCCCTTGGGAGAACGTCACAAAATCCAAGGCTCTGAGTTGCCAAGGTGCCTAGAAATGTCCTTGTGGTGCTGGGAATTTTCCGCCTCCCACATGATCTGGATGGGCCAGGGTGCCACCATCTGGTCAGCTCTCAGAAATTAAGCAGGGTAGGCCTTGGATGGCCCAGGTTCACTACACAGAGACAGGCACTGGCCAGCCACCTCTGTTCATCGCTTGCCTTGAAAACCCTACAGAGTCCCCCGAAGTCGGCTGTGACTTGATAGCCCATTCCACCACCAGTTAGTAAGAACCCATCGTGGCAATTAGCAACAATTCATAAAATCCAGCATTTTAAATAATAATAATAATATATTCGCAGACTAACAATATCTTCCTCTGGTGTCAGAATGACACTTCCCACCACCAGCGCCTCCCAGAATCCTCAGGGGCAAGAGAAAGGGCTGGACCGAACCAGTTTTTTCCACTGGCAGAGCTTTTTTTGTAGCAGGAACTCCTTTGCATATTAGGCCACACACCCCTGATGCAGCCAGTCCTTCCTGAGCTTACAGTAGGCCCTGTACTAAGAGGTCTGTAAGTTCTTGGAGGATTGGCTACATAAGAGGGGTGTGGCCTAATATGCACTACAAAAAAAACCCTGTCCACTGGCAACAAAAGGGAGGGACGCACAGCCCAAGTTAACCTCTTTGGGGTCATGGGACATGCAAAGAAAAAAACATGAGGCATGGGGGCTGGAATAAAGAGGGCATAAACTCAGTAATGAAGCTGGTGGGATTCAAGCCAAAGCCTCTTTGTCACCCGGTGGGCTTGACCTGCTGGTCATTCCACTGCCAGCCCTAAACCACTGTGCGCTTACCATAACTAATGACAGGTAGACAACTGAATGAGCTCTCTGGACTTCTGCCAGGGCAAGACCTTGGAGACAGTAACTTGATTGTGTGTGACAATGTTGGAATCTTGCCATGCTCTGATTTACTATTGGAAAGAAATTTAGTCCCATTCGGTCTGTTTGCGCCAGACGAAGCATTTTGGGAAACGGACCGTTTACTGGTTCACCGTTGCACTAGTTTTCATCATGGGGGCAACAGTATTGGAATGCATCATCTGTTATAAGGAACTGTGTACCCAGTCACCATTGGCTCCACGCAAGCGAAAAGGAGAAGAAATAGAGCGATTGCTCTTTAAACCACCAGGAAATCTACTTTTTGCCAATGGAGTGGCACGGTGGAATGACTTTTGGTTCGAGTCCACATAGTGAATTTGCAACATTTTGTGCATGTAAATTGTTGGTGTGCTTTAGCTTTTCACGTTTACTGTGTATAGATCATTTTATTTTTTACAGTAATAAGCCGTGAGCCTAGTGCTTTTATTTATACAACGGACTGATGAGTACATGGATGGGAGACCACCAAGGCAATCCAAGGACACTGAGGCAAGCAATGGCAAACCTCCTCTGTTCCTTTCTTGCCTTGAAAGTCCTGCAGGGTCTCCTTAAGTCAGTGCTTTCCACCGCTAAAACCCTGGTGTGGTTTTGAAGGAGTTGGTGGAACCAGTAGACATGGCACAGAAAGTGGGTGCAGAGAAGAAATCCGTCTTTTCCCAGCTACAGGGCGACCAAGTACACTTTGACTACAATCTTTCCAAAAAGCCAGGGGAAATGTGAGGGGAAATGGCACAAAGGCAAGGAAGAACTGAGAAGGAGGACAATTACTTGACAACAGAGTGGGGAATGGGTGGGGAGACTACTTTGATTCGGGAGAGGAGAAACTTCTGGAAAACCCTTTTTTGCAGAATCTTTGCTAGTTATGCATTTACTTAAAACAGAACTCCAGAACTTTGTTTACAACCCTAGAAGTTACAGGGGAGGACATGAGATACCATTCCATGAGAGGGATACCAACAGCCTCAATATTAGTGGGAGGGATACCAGCTGCATCAATTCTCCACAATCCTCCACATTAGGGTCACCAGTTCTCAGGTGGTGGCAGGGGATCTCTGGTTTGGAGGCCCTCCCCCCACTTCAGGATCATCAGAAAGCGGGGGGAGGAGAGGGAAATGTCTGCTGGGCACTCCATTATTCCCTGTGGAGACCGATTCCCATAGGGTATAATGGAGAATAGATCTGGGGCTCTGGAGGGGCTGTTTTTTTTATGTAGAGGCACCAAATTTGCAGCATAGCATCCAATGTCTCTCCTCAAAACACCCTCCAAGTTTCAAAAAGATTGAACCAGAGGGTCCAATTCTATGAGCCCCAAAAGAAGGTGCCCCTATCCTTCATTATTTTCAAAAGGAGGGAAGGCATTTTAAAAAGTATGCTGTCCCTTTAAATGTGATTGCCAGAACTCCCCTTGGAGTTCAATTACGCTTGTCACAACCTTGATCTTTACTCCACCACCAAAGTCTCCTGGCTCCACCCCCAAAGTCCCCAGATATTTCTTGAATTGGACCTGGCAACCCTACTCTACATCAATCCTCCACACATACAAGCTTAAAGGGGCCCAGCTGACCCTAAGAGCCAGTGTGCGGTAGCAGTTAGAGTGTCCGACAAGTATCTGGGAGGCCCTGTTTTCGAATCCTCTCTCTGCTGTGGAAATTTGGTGGGTGACCTTAGGTCGGTCACGCCCTCTCACCTTAAGCTACCTCCCAGTGCTTCTGTGAGGATAAAAGGAAGGAAAGGAAAATTATGTATGTCATTCAGACTCCCCCCCCCCCCCCCGCTTGGGGAGAAAAGGGAAATCTAAAGGAAATAAAGAAATAGGTGGCTGAGTACATTCTGAACTTCTGTTCACTGAAGGGAGCTTAGGAGGAAAACGTGACGTGTCCTTGAGGATCTGCCAGTGCCATGGCCCCATAAAATGAGAGGACTTCTTGTGCTTGGCTCCTCAGAGGCAAGAAAGATTCACTCAGCACCTCTCGGACTGTTTGCCTTCTGTACAGCAAGGTGACCGAAGAGTAGGGTTGCCAATCCCCAGGTGGGGGCAGGGGATCCCCCGGTTTGGAGACCCTCCCCCCGCTTCAGGGTCGTCAGAAAGCGGGGGGAGGGGAGGGAAATGTCTGCTGGGAACTCTATTATTCCCTATGGAGATTTATTCCCATAGAAAATCATGGAGAATTGATCCACGGGCATCTGGGGCTCTGGGGGGGGGGCTGTTTTTTTGGAGTAGAGGCACCAAATTTTCAGTACAGCATCTAGTGCCTCTCCCCAAAATACCTTTAAAGTTTCAAAAAGATTGGACCAGGGGGTCCAATTTTATGAGCCCCCCCAAAAAGGTGCCCCTATCCTTCAGTATTTCCTATGGAAGGAAGGAATTGAAAAGGTGTGCCGTCCCTTTAAATGTGATGGCCAGAACTCCCTTTGGAGTTCAATTATGCTTGTCACAGCCTTGATCTTGGCTCCACCCCTAATGTCTCCTGGCTCCACCCCCAAAGTCCCCAGATATTTCTTGAATTGGACTTGGCAACCCTACCGAAGAGCTAGTCTCTCGCCACCATGAAGCCACCTATAGTGGGTCTTGTTCTGTTCCTATCCCTTGTCATGGGAATCGCTGCTAGCAAACCTCGCAAGACTTTTTTTGCTTGCTGGTTTGAATTTGGAAGAGCTGTAGTGCTAACATGTGCAGATGACAAATATGGGGGAAATTATCTCGAACACATCAGAGAGTTTTTAGGTAAAGTTAACCAGGGCAATGTTTCTCTGATGAATGTTTCCAAAGTTAAGTTGCCTGATGTGCAAAAGTTTTCTTTTGTTCCATTTCATTTTACAAAACGTTAGCTTAGGCATATGCTTTTGATCTGAGTCGCATTTCTGTCTACAAAGTGGGAGCCAGCAGCCTGACCATGCTGAGCAACTGCTTTGGGGCATCAAAACCCCAGAGTAGGAAGTGTCTTGGAGACCAAGACCCTTCCTGGCTTTTGAAGCAACTCAGTGGCATTTTGGGGTGCAATGATAGAGATAGGCAAATTAAATAGATTTCCATCACCTTCAGCTGATCTTGAATGGTCCTTCTGAAGATGGGCAAGAGGTGTAAATGGGAGGTAATCAAGTCAGTGGGGTTGCTGTCTATGGCTTGGGAAATTCCTGAAGGCTTATGGACATATAAGGAGCCCTAGAGATCCCAGCCTCCAGGTGGGACCTGGGGATCCCCCAGAATTACATTTTATCTCCAGACTACAGAGATCAGTTCCCCTGGAGAACATGGCAGCTCTGGAGGGTGGACTCTGCTGCATTATACTCCTCTGACATCCATCCCCTCTCCAAACTCCCCTTGCCCCAGATGCCACCAAAAAAAAAAAAAAACCTCCATGAATTTTCCAAATTGGAATTGGGAACCCTACCAGCCCCATCCCTGAAGAGCTCCATCAGTGCTCAATATACCTGGAGCAATGATGTCACCCAGAAGTGCTGTAATCACACTGGGCACATCGTGCAGGGATGCTCTAGCATTTTGGTTAAAAAATCCCAACTCTATGGCACATCCCTATGAAGGGTAGTCCTCCCACCGGCAGCCATCTAAGCCCTGTCAACCCTATGTCCCCCAGATTTATAGTCTTCTGAACCCACTCACTGCCCTGCTAAAGAAAAAAAATACCCATATAGAGCCCCATTCAGCGAATAATTGGTAAATCTTTGGAGAAATTGGGTGGGAAGTATTTGGTACTCTCTCCAGCAGTCTGACTCCCCTGACCGAATAACCTGCTGCCCCTTCCCGATGGCTGCTTTGCACCGAAGATTTGCTGAAGGACCCTCCAAACCACAAACAACTGTAGTTCAGCCAGGTGGGGCTTCTAGTTTTTTTTATGCCAGGTACACATGAAGAAACTGAATCCTGGTGAAATCCTGACTATCGTTTGGGGTCAGATGCAAGCAGGAGGGGCGTGTAAGAAATGGCCATGGCACCCAAGGGAGGGAAACCCCAAGTCTTTGACTCATTTGCTTTTCCTCTCACTTTAAAAAAAAAAAAAAAAAAGTTTTTCAGCCAGGGGAAGTGGGTTTGCATGGAAGAGGATTTACACTAGATGAAAGATTCAGAAAGAACTTCGAGCCAAAGAGTCCTCGATACGATTGTCCAGTCTGGTCCATAAAACATAATTTGTGCTGCTATGCCAACTGCACGAAACAAGAACTCGTGAAAGTGTGCCATTTGTGCTTTAGAGGAGTTTCATTGGATTTATAATATAGCAGGTTCTATGCATGGCAGAGGCTCGGAGTAAGTGATAACAAGCTCTTTAATAGGAATCACATAGTAAAAGGTTACAGTACAAGACTGGGGATGGGGCCTGCCGGCCCAACTTATATACATCTCTGGGTTCCCGCGTTAGCACATCATTGGGTCATTCAAACCGGTGGCGGCTTGTGATTGGTCTAGGGCTGCAGGGATTTGGATCCTGTAGCACTTTGTTCCCAAGTCCCCAAGCTTAGTCCGCCTGGCTCCAATGAGCCAGGACTGCAACCTCCTGCTTTTGAAAGTCCTGGACAATGAATGAGGACGGAAAGAAGAACGATGCAAGCCATTCAGACTCCCCCCCACCCTTGGCAAGAAAGGGGAAGTCTGTAAAGGAAACAAAGAAATAGGTGGCTTAGTACATTCTGAACTTCTGTTCACTGAAGGGATCTTAGGAGGAAAACTTGACGTGTACTTGAGAAACTGGTAATTCCACACCCCATAAAATGAGGGGACTTGTGCTTGGCTCCTCAGAGGCAAGAACGATCCACCCAACACCACTCTGACTGCTCACCTTCTGTACAGCAAACTGACCGAAGAGCTAGTCTCTCGCCACCATGAAGCCGGCTATAGAGGCTCTCCTTCTGCTCCTGTCCCTCGCCATGGGAATCACTGCTCACAAACCTCGCAAGACTTTTTTTGCTTGTGGGTTTGAATTTGGAAGAGCTGTAGCGCTAACATGTGTAGAAGACATATATCGGAAAAAATATCTCGTCCACGTCAAAGAGATTTTAGGTAAAGTTATCGTAATGTTTCTCTGATGGTTGTTAAGTTAAGTTGCCTGATGGGCAAAAGTTTTCTTTTGTTTCATTTCATTTTACAGAATGTTAGCTTAGGTGCATGGTTCTGATCTGAGTTACCATGCCAAGCCTTTAATGTCATAACAGTTGCAAATGAGAATACACCAAATATAAAAAATTCAAACTTGGGAGATAAAATGAAAAAGAAACCTGGATTACAAATTCACTCATACGTGGTCAGATTAAAATTTAAGCATGTCAGCCAAAAAAATTGCCACAGCCTCGCTAACCTCCCACTCAGTATAATTCAGGATATAATGACAGGGTGGCAGAATAGACAGATCTGGGGAGAAGGAAAGCTTGAAAAATAGATCTTTACAGAGATTATGATATATGGAATAATCAAGCAATACATGCTGAATTGAGTCGGGAATATTCGCTCCACAGGAACGGAGTCTATCACATAAAGGGACTTGATGATATCTCCCTTGTAAAACTTTGGAGGGAAACGCATTTCGTCTAGGCAACATAAATGCCCTGCGATGACTAGGAATGGTTGTCTGATAGATAATGAGGCATTTTGCCAGAAAAACATTGAGACCTAAGGATGCCGGGGAGCAGATATAAGGGTCTGTTGGGCATAGTTTTGTTTCCTCCAACTCCAACAATCTCAGTTGAATACATCTGAAATATGACTCATCAGCAGTGTTCCCTCTAAGCTGAGTCAGCGTGAGCTAGTTCACAGATTTTTAGCCTCCAACTCACACATTTTTGTCTTAACTCAGGAAGGATGACCCTGGAACACAATAATGTATGCAGCAGCTCACAACTTTAATGCCAGTTTTGTAGAAAAATAGGTGGTGGAGCTCATCCAGGGATTGTTATGCAGCTGCACCTACTATTCAATGGACAAGGAGGTGGAACTCTCAGAAGGAGGAGGTGGAACTCTCCGAGAGGTGCAGGAGTTGTGCTCCTGTGAGCTCCCACTGAATCCAAGGCCTGCCAGTGGCTCACAACTTTAATACCAGTAGCTCACAAAGTAGAATTTTTGTTCACAAGACTCTGCAGCTTAGAGGGAACATTGCTCATCAGATGTAAGAAAATCATCAACCGCTATCCCCAACTGGCACCAGCAATTTGAAAAGGCAACTACTTTAGATCTGACATAATTAATAGAGAGTGAATTACAATTGCAGTAGTCCTAGAAGGCATTCAGATACCTTTGCAGGCCCACTCTGGTACAAGAGAGGACGATAGCGTCATTGGCATAGAGTAATAAGGGGACCACTCGGCCTGCTAGTTTAGGTGGATGGCCATTAATAGGGTTCAAAATTTGTGCCAGGTCAGTTAAAAATAAATTTAAAGGCGCGGGGCCTGCACGCAACCTTGTTTAACCCCGTTTAACACTGGAATTTTACTAGTGCAGTCACCACTAGAAGAAAATTTCACTTGGCAAAAAGTATTGGAATGAAGTTTCCCCAAGAGAAACAGCAAACGTGGGTCCATGCCCAGGTTTCCTGTTTTAATCCATAGCTGGGCTCTGTCTATTGTATCAAATGCACTCTTCAGGTCAATGAAGGCAGCATATAATTTATTTGTCCCGGTATGCGTATATTTTTCAGCAAGGAAGGCCAGAGTGCAGCAATGGTCCATAGCTGATTTGCCTTTGGAGAATCCAATTTGTTCAGGACCCCCCCCCCTCTTTTTTTTTTTTTTTTTTTTTGTAGATTGGGATAATTATAGAATCAAGCCAAGAATCCGGGATGGAGGCATGCAAAGCAATGAAAGTTTTCTTTTGTTTCATTTCATTTTACAAAATGTTAGCTTAGGTATATGGTTTTGATCTGAGTTGTATTTCTGTCTACACAGTGGGAGCCAGCAGCACGACCATGCTGAGCAACTGCTTTGGGACATCCAAATCCCAGGGTAGGAAGTGTCTTGGAGACCAAGACCCTTCCTGGCTTTTGAAGGAAGTCCACAGAGACAGCTCAGTGGCATTTTGGGGTGCAATGATAGAGATAGACAAATGAAATGGATTCCCATCACCTTCAGCTGATCTTGAATGGTCCCTCTGGATATGCACAAGAGGTGTAAACGGGAGGCAATCAAGTCAGTGGGGTTGCTGTCTGTGGCTTGGGAAATTCCTGAAGGCTTATGGACATATAAGGAGCCCTATAGATGCCAGCCTCCAGGTGGGACCTGGGGATCCCCCAGAATTACAATTTATCTCCAGACTACAGAGATTAGTTCCCCTGGAAAACATGGCTGCTCTGGAGGGTGGACTCTGCCACATTATACTCCTCTGACATCCATCCCCTCTCCAAACCCCTTTGCCTCAGATGCCACCAAAAAAAAAAAACCTCCATGAATTTTCCAAAGTGGAATTGGGAACCCTATCAGCCCCATCTCTGAAGAGCTCCATCAGTGTTCAATATACCTGGAGCAATGATGTCACCCAGAAGTGCCGTAATCACACTGGGCACATCGTGCAGGGATGCTCTAGCATTTTGGTTAAAAAATCCCAACTCTATGGCATATACCTATGGAGGGAAGTCCCGCCACTGGCAGCCATTTAAGCCCTGTCAACCCTATGTCCCCCAGATTTATAGTCTTCTGAACCCATTCACTGCCCTGCTAAAGGAAAAAAAAACTACTCATATAGAGCCGCATCCAGTGAATAATTGGTAAATCTTTGGAGAAACTGGGCAGGAAGTGTTTGGTACCCTCTCCAGCAGTCTGACTTCCTGGACTGAATTACCTGCTGCCCTTTCCCCATGGCTGCTTTGAACCAAAGAAAAACACATCAGGAGATTTGCTGAAGGACCCTCCAAGCCACAGATAACTGAAGTTCATCCAGGTGATTTTCTTAGGTGGGGCTTGTGGCTTTTCATGAGCCAGCAGCTGAATCCTGGTGAAATCCTGATTATTGTTTTGGGGTGTGGGTGTGAGAAATGATCATGGCACCCAAGCGAGGGAAACCCTGAAGTCTTCAACTCATTTGCTTTTCCTCTCACTTTAAAAAAAAAACAGATTATCTGCCAGAGGAAGCGGGTTTATACGGAAGAGCATATACACTAGATGGAAACTTCAGAAAGATCTTTGAGCCAAAGAGTCCTCAATACGCTGATTGTCCAGTCTGGCTCAGAACACATGCATTATGCTGCAGTTTCGGCTGCACGAAACAAGAATTCGTGAAAGTGTGCCGTTTGTGCTTTACCTGAAATGTTTCATTGGAATAATTGTTTTAAAAAAACCTGATAAAGTTCCTTGGAGAAAGCGATTCCTCTGGGTTGCACACTTGTGCATTTGTTCTCTCTAAAGATGTAAAATAAAGCAGTGAGTTGAGACCCCCCCTCATTCTGTTTACTCTGAGGTTTGGTTCCAATCTTAGAAAAATAAGATGACGTATTTAGCAACACAAGTTGTCATAGGAATCACACATTCTGTATCTTTCTAGAAACGAGTTGCTTGCTTTAACTGCTGTAATGATTTGTACACTTCTTATAATATATGCTGTACTATTACAATGTTTGGTATATATATACCCCTTTTGAATTGTAACTTTGTTTGGTATATAATATCACTTAATGATTTATTCTTTTTAAAAAAAAGAAGTGCACAGTTCAAAGGACAGTTGTGCTTTAAAAATGATCTATAATAAAAAAAATTGGTATATAATAAAACTCTGGTATATCATTTGTTTGGTATATAATAAAATTTAATGAATTTGAAAAAGAAGTGCACAGTTCAAAGGACGGTTGTGTTTTGAGCTGCCCTCTGCCAGTCCCAGAGGAGCAGCGGCTCATGGAAATCACTGTTTATTTATTTAGTGCTATTTATATGTGGCAAGGTGGCACACATTCTGTACATGCCCAGGAGCACTTGATGGCTGCGCTGTACAAATCCAAAGCTCTGGGAGTGCATTCCACATTTCAGGGGCTGCCACTGAGAGGGCCCTGGTCTGTGTAGAACACAGCCTGGCCTCCCTTGGTCCGGGGATGGACAATAAATGTTGTGTCCCTGAATGCAGTGCTCTCTGGGGAACGTGTGGAGAAAGGCTGCCCCGAAGATAAGTAGGCCCCGATGCAAGAGGAGAGGAGGCCTCCATGCAAATTGCTGAACCACCTCTTTCCTCTGCCCGAGTCTGGGGTGGGGGAAAGAGCCGGCACTGGGGCTTGTCCTCGTTCCTGGGCTGTCTTCCCTACAGGGGAGGCAGCCCGGAAGCGAGGCCAACCTGCCTCTTTCCTCCGCCTGAGTTTCAGGCAGGGGAAACTGGCAGAGCTGTGCCAGCTGGCATGTGGAGAGGGGGCACCTTGTGGCACCATGTAGGCCATGCGGCGCCCGAGGTTCAGGAGCTGTGCTTTCCACTTTCCACCACTTTCCATCACTAAAACCCTGGTGTGGTTTTGAAGGAGTTGGTGGCAACCAGCAAAATATTAGCAGACATGGGTGCAGAGAAGAAACACATCTTTTCCCGTCTACAGGATGACCAAATACACTTTGGGTGTGGTCACACATGCTAAATGCACTTTCAATCCATTTCAGAAACCATTTGAAAGTGGATTTGGCGTTCCACACAGCAAAATTCAATTGGAAAGTGCCCTGAAAGTGGATTTAAAGTGCCCTTATTTAGTGTGTGTGACAATCTTCCCAATCTTTGAGGACAATCTTTCCAAACGGAAACAGAGAAAGTATAAGGGGAAATGGCACAAAGGCAAGGAAGAACTGAGAAGGAAGACAATTACTTCACAACATAGTGGGGAACGGGTGGGGAGACTACTTTGATTTGGGGGAGGTGTAAGACGAAATACCCTCAAAAGAAGTTGGGGAATTAACAGTATTATTTATTTATTTATTACGTTCAACTTATATCCCACCCTCTCCGCAAGCGGACTCAGGGCAGCTCACAACATCATGTCAATACAATCAAACCAACAAAACATATAAAACCATAATTTACATATTTCAATTTTTAAAACATACTTCAATTTTTAAAAGCCATTCTGTAGGCAACTATGGCTCAAAAGGATCTAGAATCTATATATACAGGATTCGACTTCCAGAAGTTCTTACTAAATTTAAGGAGGACACTAATTAAGTAAAACAATTATGCTTTTATTATAGGAAACGATAAAACACACATACAAGGTAATGGATACATACAACACCCATACAGACCTAATAAAAATAGAGAGACATATACAGAGGCAACACAAGGATGGACAAACAGGGTGATAAGTACTGATCATAGTCTTCGAGGAAGGCTCCAATGGCGACGAGTGAGGGAGATGAGGGAAGGGACCCTCAACTGCTCAGGTATCGGGGGCGTATCTAAACAGCAGGACTGGGGTACTGTAAGATGCACACATGCAGAATGTTGGACCAGAGATAATAAGGACTACCTGGAACCCTTAGGGGGTAGGAGGTGCAGGAGCAGATGACAGGTGGTCAGCTGGTACATGACCTCAGGAAAAGAGGAGGCTCTGAAGTGACCACAGGGGCTTGACTTGTGTGGTGGGCAGTGGCCAATCTATTCGGGGCACTTGATTGGATGCCCATATCCGGCCAATGAGCGGACCTGGCCCTGGTTACCTGATTGGTTTTCCAGGTAACAATGGGCAAGGGGGAGGCTCCAGTGTGATAGTTAGGGCAAGACATGGGTGGAGGTATTGGGTGGAGGTGATTAAACAAGCTATCCAAAGTTATCTATAAGTGACAATAGAGGGTCAAATTGATACCTAAGGTGACACCCGATTTATACAATAACTATGGCTCTGAGTGAAGCTGTTCTTCCTCTTCTTTACTCCTCTGCTGGCACCATCTTTTGTCTTGGGTTCCATTGGACAAAAGCTTAGGCAGTCTGGCAGGATCCACGCCTAAGATAAGCTTGATTGCCCTATGCAGAAGTTGAAGCAGCTGTTGGATACATGAGTCTCTTGGTTTGCTGTAATGGAGTCAGGAAAACAAGATGGATTCTGGTTGTGTTTGCCTTTGGTTTATGGAAACAGGCTGGAAACTGTTTGCCTCTACAGTTCATGACGGCGTGGCTTCTTCCACTGCAACGGCTGAGATTGTGCATGCAAGGAGCGGCCGGAGGCTCGTCTGTAGTTCTGGCTAACACCCGTCCAGAGATGTAGAATGCTGCTGCAAAGCTGAGGCTTATAGTATCCACATAAGCCTTAGAAACCGTGGGCAAAGTCCACTTCTTAGAGCAGATGTGTGCAAGTCAAAACTCCAGGCACCCTGGCAACCATACTGGTGATCACGATGCCCATGTGCATGAAAAGTAGGGGGCTTTTTCTTACAGAGGAGAAACCTTCTCTGGAAAGCCCTTTTTGCAGTATCTTTGATATTTATACATTTATTCAAAACAGAACTCCATTTACAACCTTAAAGATACCAGTCAATGAGAGGGATACCAACTGCCTTAATCCTCCACATAACTGAAGGGATATGTAATTCTGAGACAATCAACAGTCAACATTCTTTATTAGTGAGTACATCACAAAGACAACATGGCAGGGCCGGGTCCCACTTATATGTATTTACCTGGAACAACCCACTCCCCAGTCAGGTCCAATCCTGACCAGTAAAAGTTCACGCCACAGATCTTCATACACGGTTAGCATTTGTCCCTTACAGTCAGGTGACCTGTGGTTTTCCGCAGCTCATTTCAGCGTGTGTAGCCGTGCTGTGTTGGAAATTCAGGGACCAAAATGCAATACACAACAGGATACCTACTGCATCAATCCTCCACAATCCTCCACATCAATCTTTCATGCATACAAGCTTTAAGGGCCCCGCTGACCCTAAGAGCCAGTGTGCTGTACTGGTTAGAATGTCTGACAAGAATCTGGGAGCTCCAGGTTTGAATCCGTTCTCTGCCATGGAAGTTTTCTGGGTGACCTTGGGTTGGTCACACCCTCTCAACTTAACCTGCCTCACAGGGATTCTGTAAGGATAAAATGAAGGAAAGGAGAATGGTGTAAGCCATTCAGACTCCCCTAGGCTTGCCAATCCCCAGGTCCCAGCGGGGGTTCTTTCGTTTTCCCAGGCTCCTTCCTGCCCCAGTCAGCTGGCCAGCGGGGTGGGGGTAAGCCCTGCCCCCAAAGCCACCATGTGACTTTCCACCTCCAGAGGCTTCAGTCTCCGATTGGAAAGGCATCCTCTTGGGATGGTGTGTCTGTGTTACTTTGAAGAAGTTGACAGCAACTCATGAATAGAGACGCCGATCCCTAGCTTCAGAGTAGCCAGAAAGGACGGGGGGAAGGGAAATGTCTGCTGGGCACTTCATTATTCCCTGTCTGAAGATCGATTCTCTTAGGGTATGATGGAGAATTGATCTGGAGGTATCGGGGGCTCTTGGGGGGCTGTTTTTTGAGGTAGAGGCTCCAAATTTTCAGTATAGCATCTAGTGCCTCTCCCCAAATATGCCCCAAGTTTCAAAATGATTGGACCAGGGGGTCCAACTCTATGAGCCCCAAAAGAAGGTGCCCCTATTGTTCATTATTTCCTATGGAAGGAAGGCATTTTAAAAGGTGTGTTGTCCCTTTAAATGTGATGGCCAGAACTCCCTTGGAGTTCAATTATGCTTGTCACACCCTTGCTCCTGGCTCCTCTCCCAATGTCTCCTGCCTCCACCCCCAAAGTCCCCAGATATTTCTTGAATTGGACTTGGCAACGCTAGACTCCCCCTCCCTTGGCAAGAAAGCGGAAGTCTAAAGGAAATAAAGAAATAGGTGGTTTAGTACATTCTGAACTTTCTTAGGAGGAAAATTTGACGTGTCCTTGAGGATCTGCCAGTGTCCTGGCCCCATAAAATGAGAGGACTTGTTGTGGTTGGCTCCTCAGAGGCAAGAACGATCCACCCAACACCTCTCTGACTGCTCACCTTCTGTACAGCAAGCTGACCGAAGAGCTAGTCTCTCGCCACCATGAAACCAGCCGTAGTGGGTCTCGTTCTGTTCCTGTCCCTCGTCATGGGAATCACTGCTCACAAACCTCACAAGACTTTTTTTGCTTGCGGGTTTGAATTTGGAAGAGCTGTAGCGCTAACATGTGTAGAAGACACATATCGGAAAAAATATCTCATCCACCTCAAAGAGATTTTAGGTAAAGTTACCCAGAGTAATTTTCTCTGATGAATGTTTCCATGAATGCCTGATGTGCAAAAGTTTTCTTTTGTTTTCCGTTTTACAGAATGGTAGCCTAGGTATGGTTCTGATCTGAGTTGTATTTCTGTCTACACAGTGGGAGCCAGCAGCCCGACCATGCTGAGCAACTACTTTGGGGCATCAAAATCCCAGGGTAGAAAGTGTCTTGGAGCCCAAGACCCTTCCTAGCTTTTGAAGGAAGTCCACAGAGACAGCTCAGTGGCATTTCGGGGTGCAATGATAGAGATACACAAATGAAACGGGTTTCCATCACCTTCAGCTGATCTTGAATGGTCCCTCTGAATATGGACAAGAGTTGTAAACGTGAGGTAATCACGTCAATGGGGTTCCTGTCTGTGGCTTGGGAAATTCCTGAAGGCTTATGGACATATAAGGAGCCCTAGAGATCCCAGCCTCCAGTTGAAACCTGGGTTTCCCCCAGAATTACAGTTTATCTCCAGACTACAGAGATCAGTTCCCCTGGAGAACATGGCTGCTCTGGAGGGTGAACTCTGCTGCATTATACTCCTCTGACATCCATCCCCTCTCCAAACTCCAGTTGCCCCAGATTCCACCCCCCAAAAAAACAAAAACTCAATGAATTTTCTAAACTGGTGTTGGGAACTCTACCAGCCCCACTTCTGCAGAGCTCCATCAGTGCCCAATGCACCTGGAGCAATGATGTCACCTAGAATCACACTGGGCACATCGTGCATGGATGCTCTAGCATTTTGGTTAAACCCCCAATTCTATGGCACATCCCATTCATTGCCCTGGTAAAGAAAAAAAAAATACCCATATAGAGCCCTACCCAGTGAATAATTGATAAATCTCTGAAGTAATTGGGTGGGAAGTGTTTGGTACCCTCTCCAGCAGTCTGATTTCCTGGACTGAATTACCGGCTCCCCCATAGCTGCTTTGAACCAAAGAAAAACAAATCAGGAGATTTGCTGAAGGACCCGCCAAACCTGGGATCATTCGCATAATACTCAGTAACAGCTAAACAATAGAACTTACATTGATTGATGATGATGACGATACTGGATTTATACCCCACCCTTCTCCCTGAATCAGTCTCAGAGCAGCTTACAATCTTCTATATCTTCTCCCCCCACAATAGACACCCTGTGAAGTGGGTGGGGCTGAGAGAGCTCTCACAGCAGCTGCCCTTTCAAGGACAACCTCTGCCAGAGCTATGGCTGACCCAAGGCCATTCCAGCAGGTGCAAGTGGAGGAGTGGGGAATCAAACCTGGTTCTCCCAGATAAGAATCTGCGCACTTAACCACTACACCAAACTGGCTCTCGTTGAAGTGAATTGGCAGTTACCTGCCATTATTAATACAATCTATTGTTAGATCTAATAGCACCTATCATGGTTATATGATATTGTTTTACATGTTTTTATCTATGATGTATTTTATGTTTTTATGTTATGGGTTATTATTACTGGTTTTTATGACCTTTCGATCTGAGCCGCCCTAAGCCTGTTTGGGCAGGGAGGGTGGGATATAAGTTGAATAAATAGAAATAAATAGATAATAATAAATAAAACCCACAAATATCCGAAGTTCATCCAGGTGATTTTCTTGTGTTTTAACAATTTATTGATAACATATGGTTACAATGTTTAATTATAACCTTTCTATCTCTAACCCATATGATATTTTCTATCCCCCCTCCCTCCATTGCTAGACTTCCCCCGAAGTTATATATTTAAATTCAATTATAAAGGTACCCCTAACCAATCAAAGTTCAGTGTCTTTTTCTTCTCATTCATGTTAAAAAATTGTCCAATGTCTTTTTACGTTCCACTCTTGCTCTATATATCTTTTAAATTTCTTCCACTCATTTAAATTTCTTCCACTCCAAATCACAGTCTCTATCCAGGTGATTTTCTTAGACGGGGCTTGTGGTTTTTCCTGAGCCGGATAAAACGAACAGCTGAATCCTGGTGAAACCCTGATTATCATTTCGGGTCAGATGCAAGGGGGAGGGGGTGTGAGAAATGATCCTGGCGCCCAAGGGAGGGAAACCCTGAAGTCTTTGACTCATTTGCTTTTCCTCTCACTTTGAAAAAACAAAAACAAAAAACAGATTCTCTGCCAGAGGAAGCGGGTTTATATGGAAGAGCATTTACACTAGATGAAAACTTCAGAGAGCTCTTCGAGCCAAAGAGTCCTCGATACACCGATTGCCCAGTCTGGCCCGGAACGCACGGATTATGCTGCCGTGTCGGCTGCACAAAACAAGAACTCGTGAAAGTGTGCCGTTCGTGCTTTATGTGAAATGTTTCATTGGAATAATTTTTTTAAAACCTGATAAAGTTCCTCAGAGGAAACGATTCATCTGGGTTGCGCAACGGTGCATTTGTTCTCTCTAAAGAGGTAAAATAAACAAAACAGTGAGCTGAGACCCTCCTCCGTTCTGTTTACTCTGAGGGTCGGTTTCCAATTTCAGAAAAATTAGATGACATATTTAGCAACACAAGTTGTCATAGGAATCACACATTCTGTATCTAAAAACGAGTTGTTTGCTTTAACTGCTGTAATGATTTGTATACTTCTTATAATAGATGCTGTACAATTATAACGTCTGGCATATATACCCCTTTTGAATCATAACTTTGTTTAGTATATAATAAAATTTAATTAATTTGAAAAAAAAAAGAAGTGCATAGTTCAAGGAATGGTTGTGCTTTGGGAAAAGATTGGCGTATAATAATCCAATCCAAATACCTTTATCGGCATAGAAATAAAAAGTACAGCATAGCAAATTTACATGGCGTTTCAGCTATAAAAACCAGTCAGACATCAAGAAGGGGAGCTAGTCTTTTGCTCCCTGATTGTTATGGCAGCCAATTAATTTGAAAAGAAGCGCACAGTTCAAAGGACGGTTATGCTTTGGAAAAAAAGAACTGCGCAGTTCAAAGGACGGTTGTGCTTTGAGCTGCCCTCTGCCAGTCCCAGAGGAGCAGAGGCTCATGGAAATCACTATTTATTTATTTAGTGCTATTTATATGCGGCAAGATGGCACACGTTCTGTGCATGCCCAGGAGCACTTGACAGCTGCGCTGTGTGCCCTTGGGAGAACTTCACATATCCCAGGCTCCTGGTTGTCAAGGTGCTTAGAAATGTCCTCGCGGTGCCTGGCATTGCTAGTATCTCCTACATAACCTGGAGGAGCCAGGGTGGCATGATCTTGTCAGTTCTTGGAAACTAAGCAGAGTTACTCCTCCTTAGTATTTAGATGAGAGACCACCAAGGAAGTCCAGGTTCACTTATGACAGGCAACGACAAGCTGTCTCTTCCCTGGAAAACCCTACAGGGTCAGCATAAGTCTACTGTGAGTTGACAGCCCATTCCACCACCAGTTAGTAAGAGCCTGATATAGCCAGGGGTGGAATTCTAGCAGGAGCTCCTTTGCATATTAGGCCACACACCCCTGATGTAGCCAATCCTCCAAGAGCTTACAAGACTTTTTTTGTAAGCTCTTGGAGGATCGGCTACATCAGGAGGGTGTGGCCTAATATGCAAAGGAGCTCCTGCTAGAATTCCACCCCTGGTTATAGCTACTAGCAACAATCCGTAAAAGCCAGCATTAAAAAAATAATAATAATGCGGACTAACAATATCTCTCTCTGGTGTAAGAATGACTCCCAGCAATCCGCTGGGGGTGGACATAGGGCTGGATCTAACCAATTATTCCACTGGTTAAAAAGGGAGGGACAACCCCCCCCTCATTAACCAACAAAAATCTGTTTGGGGTTATGGGACCTGCAAGGAAAAAACCATGAGGAACGGGGACCAGAATAAAGAGAGCACAAGCTCAGCAAGAAATCTGTAGCTCACAAAGTAGAATTTTTGCTCACAAGACCCTGTATCTTAGAGGGAACATTGGTCGCAGCTCCGCCATTTTGTCTTGTTCTGTAGAGAGCAATAAAGTATGTTCTTATTTTGAACAGCCATGCATCGAACCCAGTATTTAACACAAACCAAAGCCAAAATGAGATTCATAACAAAGGTTATACCTCAGGGAAAACAAAGTTGCTTACATTGTTCTCCTGTTCCATTTTATACTCACCACAGCCCTGTGAAGTAGGCTTGGCTGAGGGGGTGTGGCATGCTCAAAGTTAGCCAGCAACCTGATGGAGTCAGCAACTCAGCGTGCCTGAACATTGAGGGGCACTACAAGGCTGTATAGATTTTATCTCCTTGAATATGAGGCCTCTCGTTGTCTTCACCTGAGAGCTGCCCTCTGACTCTTGCTTTCTCTCCCTTAGTCCTCTCGCCTCACATGGCCTTCCATGGATATCTATCTATCTATCTATCTATCTATCTATCTATCTATCTATCTATCTATCTATCTATCTATCTATCTATCTATCTGTCTGTCTGTCTGTCTGTCTGTCTGTCTGTCTGTCTGTCTGTCTGTCTGTCTGTCTGTCTGTCTGTCTGTCTGTCTGTCTGTCTGTCACCATTTGGTGAGATATAAAAAGAGACCAGTTTAAAATCTTTCAGTTTGTACAACCAGGCCAAAGGGGTTAAGATTCCAAGCTTCCAATGTTAAAATTCATGTTGATTTGTAAGATTTCCTGCCAGATTTTAACACACCCATAAAAAGTGTCCTAGCGATCTGCAAGTCTGAGTGGTCAGGATACCTTCTAAGTAGGGGGGAATTATCTTTAAACGAATGTCTTGATAGAGTGGACAATAGAGCAGAACATATTCTAAAGTTATCAACGTCTCTGGTGCCACAGAGACAAACCCTTTCCAATATAACTATCTTTCTGTATTGCTCCTCCATCACCAGGATCCAGGAGACATTAGGGGTGAAGCCAAGATCAAGGCTGTGACAAGCATAATTAAACTCCAAAGGGAGTTCTGGCCATCACATTTAAAGGGACGGCACACCTTTTCATTTCCTTCCTTCCTTAGGAAATAATGAAGGATAGGGGCACCTTATTTTGGGGCTCATAGAATTGGACCCCCTGGTCCAATCTTTTTGAAACTTGGAGGGTATTTTGGGGAGAGGCACTAGATGCTATACTGAAAATTTGGTGCCTCTACCCCAAAAAACAGCTTCCCCCCCGGAGCCCCAGATACCCGATCAATTCTCCATTCTTTTCTATGGGAATAAATCTCCATAGGGAATAATAGAGTTCCCAGAAGACATTTCCCTCCCCTCCCCCCGCTTTTTGACTACCCTGAAGCGGTGGGAGGGCCTCCAAACCAGGGGATCCCCTGCCCCCACCTGGGGATTGGCAACCCTAGCCCAACCCAAGGAGGCCTCACTCACCAGGGGCTTTCCTTGGCCACCACCCCCATCCCCCACAGTCAAAAGGCCAACTAGCCACCCACCACTCAAAATCACGTAAGAAGTAGAGAAAGAATGTTGTGGGCTTCTCCAGGGGTTAATGAGGGCTGCTGGGGGTGTGGCAAAGCTCCTGGTGGTTGGCTGGCTGCCTGCTCTCCTAATCCAGGGACTGTTATGCAGCTGTGCCTACTATTCAATGGACAAGGTAGGTGAGGAGGAGCGGGGGGCGGGGGGGCGGGGAGTGTCAGAAAGGTTCCGGAGCTGTGCTCCTGTGAGCTCCTGCTGAATTCAAGGGCTGAGTATCGGTTTGATATGAGTTGTAGTTCTCACTACATAGTGGAAGCAAGGAGCTCGACCACGCTGGGCAAGTGCTTTGGAGGCATCAAAATCCCAGGGTAGGAATTGCCTCGAAGGCCAAGACCCTTCCTGGTATTTGAAGGAGGCCCACAGAGACAGTTTACTGGCACTTTGGGGTGCAATGATAGAGATACACAAATGAAATGGATTTCCATCACCTTCTGCTTGTTGTGTATGTGGACTTACGTCGCTTTTAGCCACGTTCCTTGCCTGTCTCATTGGAGCCTTGAGGACAGCTTGGGGATTCAGGAACAATGGGCGGTAGGATGCAAATCCCTGCAGCCCTGCTCCAATCACGGGCCCCTTGCTGGTTTGAATGATCCAATGGCGTCCTAGCGCGGGAACCTGGTTTGAATGATCCAATAGCATCTTAGCACGGGAGTCTGGAACTGTATATAGCTGGCCCCATTAGCCCAGTAAAGCAGTCTTCTAGTTCAGCCGTTGCCATGCTGTAACTAATAAAGAGAGCTATGATCATTGCAACTGCGTCTCCTCCTTGCATTGAACCCACTATATCAGGGGTGGCCAACGGTAGTTCTCCAGATGTTTTTTTGCCTACAACTCCCATCAGCCCCAGCCATTGGCCATGCTGGCTGGGTCTGATGGGAGTTGTAGGCAAAAAAATATCTGGAGAGCTACTGTTGGTCACCCCTGAGCTATATTATAGCTGATCTTGTATGGTCATTCTGAATACAGACAGGAGTTGTAAATCAGTGTGTAATCAAGGCAGTAGGGTTGCCATCTTTTGCTTAGGAAATTCCTGGAGGCTTATGAACATATAAAGAGCCCTAGAGATGCCAGCCTAGAGATGCCAGCCCCAGAATTACAGTTTCTCTCCAGACTTCAGAGATCAGCTCCCCTGGAGAACATGGCTGCTCTGGAGGGTGGACTCTATGGCATTATAATTCTCCATCCAAAATCACATAAGAAGTGGAGAGAGGGTGGTGTGGGCTTCTCCAGGGGTTAATGAGGGCTGCTGAGTGTGTGGCAGAGATTACTATGATGGGGAACAGACCCAGGATGAAAGTCACCATAGATGGCTTCACGATGGTGAACGTTCAGCTCTTCAGCTAGTTTGAATTAAGAACAGTCAACCATCAGGTGAGGGCTGTGTGGACCTCTCTTGCCTCTGAGGTGCCGAACACACCATGCCCACTCCTTTCATGGGTTCACGGCGTTGGCAGATCTTCAAGTTCTCTTCAGGTTTTCCTCATAAGATCTGTTCAGTGAACACACATTCATGAAGTGCTTAACTCCTTAGGGACAACTGGACCCTTAAGGATAGTATCTTGGCTTTCACAAAAGCAATTACAGTAAGATGATAAGCCTATACAACTGACCATTGAGTACATGGATGGGAAATCACCAAGATCATCCAGGGTCACTATATGGAGGCAAGCAACGGCAAACCCTGTCTGTTCCTCCCTTGCCTTGAAAATCCAACAGGGATGCTTCAAGTCAGCTGTAACCTGACAGAGCTTTTTTGCCACTAAAGCCCCGCCGTGGTTGCGGAGGAGATGGTGGGCACCAGCGAAATGTTACCGGGCATGCGAGCAGCAGGTGAAGAAATGAAGAGAAAGCTTGGGTGACGAGATGAAATCCGTGTTTTCCCATCTACAGCATGACCAAAGATACTTGAGACCAAAGACCAGGGCTTGAATTCAGCAGGAGCTCAGAGGAGCACAGCTCCTGAGCCTCCAGTCAGGGTTTGCATGCAGTGGGGAGTTCTCTCCCCGCTGCACACAGATCCCGGGGCATATGCAAACAATCTATGCTACTGAATTTCTGCACCTTTTTTTCTACAAAACCACCCTTGCCAAAGACTGTCCCGGCTTTTCTGGAAAGACTGTATTCACAGTTTGAGGGGCAATGGCACAGAGGTCGAGAAGAATTGAGAAGGTAGAGAATTACTTGATAGCATTGTGCGAAATGTGTGGAGGGGGTAGAGAAGAGAAGAGATTGGATTTTATACCCCGCCTTCACTAGCCAAGGGAGTCTCGGAGCGGCTTACAATCTCCTTTCCCTTCCCCTCCCTGCAACAGACACCCGGCACTTTCTGAACTTGTGTTCCCTGCATGCATCTTGAGAGAAAAGCTTGACGTGTATTTGAAGATCTGCCAATACCACAGCCCCATAAAAGGAGGGGGGTTGTTGTGCGTGGCTCCTCAGAGGCACGAGAGAGCCACACTCTGTCTGCTCACCTTTTGTACAGCAAACCAACCGAAGAGCTAGTCTATCACCACCATGAAGCTGGCTATAGCGGCTTTTTTTCTGTTCCTGTCCCTCGTCGTGGGAATCGCTGCTCACAAACCTCGCAAGACTTCTTACGCTTGCGGAATGGATTATCCGGTAGCTGTAGCACGAACCTGTCTAAAGGATAGATATGGGGATGATTATGCCAACCGTCTCGAAAGTATTTTAGGTAAACTGAACCGGAGCACTGTTTCTCTGATGAATGCCTCCAAAGTGATGTCTCTTAATGTGCAAGGATTTTGCTTTGCTTCATTTTGCAAAATGTTACCTTTGGTATATCGGTTTGACCTGAGTTGATAGTTCACACTTTGCAGTGAGATGGAACATGGCTCCCAGATTTATATAGTCCTCTAAACCCATTCAAGAGCCCCGTGGTGCAGAGTGTTAAAGCTGCAGTACTGCAGTCCTATGCTCGGCTCATGACCTGAGTTCGATCCCCTGCAGAAGCTGGGTTTTCAGGTAGCCGGCTCGAGGTTGACTCAGCCTTCCATCCTTCCGAGGTCGGTAAAATGAGTACCCAGCATGCTGGGGGGAAAGCGTAGATGACTGGAGAAGGCAATGGCAAACCACCCCATAAAAAGTCTGCCGTGAAAACGTTGTGAAAGCAACGTCATCCCAGAATAAGAAACACTGGTGCTTGCACAGGGAACCTTTCTTTCCCCTTTCCTTAACCCATTCATTGCCTTGCTTAAAAAAAAAGAAACCTATATAGAGAGCCCTCTCCAGTGAATAATTCTTAAAACTTGGGAGAACTTGGGAGGGAAGAGTTTGGTTTTCCTGACCAAATGAGCTGCCACCCCTTCCTCACAGCTCTTTTGAAGAAAAGAAGAACACATTTGGAGAGGAGAAGAAGAAGAAGGAGGAGGAGAAGAAGGAGAAGGAGGAGGAGGAGGAGGAGGAGGAGGAGGAGGAGAAGGAGAAGGAGAAGGAGGAGAAGAAGGAGGAGAAGGAGGAGGAGAAGAAGAAGAAAAAGAAGAAAAAGAAGAAGGAGAAGAAGAAGAAGAAGAAGAAGAAGAAGAAGGGGGAGGAGGAGGAGAAGAAGAAGATGATGATATTGGATTTATATCCCACCCTCCACTCTGAATCTCAGAGTCTCAGAATGGTTCACGATCTCCTTTACCTTCCTGCCCCACAACAGACACCCTGTAAGGTAGGTGAGGCTGAAAGAGCTCTCTCAGAAGCTGTCTTTCAAGCTTATGGCTGACTCAAGGCCATTCCAGCAGCTGCAAGTGGAGGAGTGGAGAATTAAATCCAGTTCTCACAGATAAGAGGCCGCACATTTAACCCCTACACCAAATTGGCTCTCCGCTGAACCCCAAATAACTGAACCTCAGCTGGGTAATTTTCCTAAGTGGGGCTTGTGGTTTTTTATATGCTGGACAAAACAGCAAGGAAAACATGAGCAAGCTGAATCCTGATCAAATCCTGATTTTCATTGTGGGTCAGATGCAAGCGTGAGGGTGTGTGAAAAGTAGTCGTGTTGCCCAAGGGAAGGAAACCCAGGAACTAATTTGTTTTTACTCCCACTTTATAAAACAGATGCTATGCTAGATGAGATGGCAGTGGATCCATCCGAAAGGAGTAGGATGACAACAGATGACAAATTAGCTACCATCCATACGCCAGCAAAATCTAGTGATTGTCCATCCTGGGGCCGTAATCAAAAGGCCTGCTGCCGAATCGGCTGCAAGACAAGAAATCTCTTGAAGGTGTGCCGGAAATGTTTTAAATGAAATGAAATGTTAGATTGGTTTTTTTAAAAAGACAAACAAACACCTTGATAATGATCAGGGGTCATTTTGTAGAAAAAAAGGGTGGTGGAGCTCATCCAGGGATTGTTATGCCCCCACTATTCAATGGACAAGGTGGGAAGGAGGAGGTGGAGCTGCCAGAAAGGTCCAGGAGCTGTGCTCCTGTGAGCTCCCGTTGAATCCAAGGCCTGATGAATGATCCTTGGGGAAAGTGATTCATCTGTGTTGCATGATTGCACGTTAGTTCTCACAAAAGTTGTAAAATAAATAAAACGGCTAAAATCCCCAAAGCCTCTTACTTTCTAAAACAAGTGCATTGTTCAAAGGCAGCCTGGAAAATGGATGTTTGTGCTTTGAACTGCTCTCAGCCAGTCGCAGAGGAGCAGAGACCAGGGTTTTTTTTGAGCAGGAACACAGTTCCAACTGGCTCGGCGTCAAGGGGGTGTGGCCTGATATGCAAATGAGTCACTGCTGGGCTTTTCCTCCAAAAAGAAGATATTGAAGAAGATATTGGATTTATATCCCGCCCTCCACTCCGAAGAGTCTCAGAGCGGCTCACAATCTCCTTTCCCTTCCTCCCCCACAACAGACACCCTGTGAGGTGGGTGGGGCTCAGAGGGCTCTCACAGCAGCTGCCCTTTCAAGGACAACCTCTGCCAGAGCTATGGCTGACCCAAGGCCATTCCAGCAGGTGCAAGTGGAGGAGTGGGGAATCAAACCCGGTTCTCCCAGATAAGAGTCTGCACACTTAACCACTACACCAAACTGGCTGTGTGGAACAATGGTGCTGTCAGGGGGTGTGGCCTAATATGCAAATGAATCCCTGCTGGGCTTTTCCTCCAAAAAGCCCTGTGTGGAACAATGGTGCTGTCAGGGGGTGTGGCCTAATATGCAAATGAGTCCCTGCTGGGCTTTTCCTACAAAAAAGCCCAGAGTGGAACAATGGTGCTGTCAGGGGGTATGGCCTAATATGCAAATGAGTCCCTGCTGGGCTTTTCCTACAAAAAAAAAAGCCCTGGCAGAGACTTATGGAAATCACTATGTGACAAGACAGCATGCATTCATACATGCCCAGGAGCACTACCTGCCTTGATGGCTGCACTGTAAGCCCTTGGGAGAACTTCACAAATCCACGGTCCCAGGTTCCCAAGGTTCCTACAAATGTCCTTGTGGTGCCTCGCATTTCCAATAAGCTGGTATCTCCCATGTGCTCTGGATCAGCCGAGGTGACATGATCTCATCAGTTCTTGGAAGCCATGTAGGGTCAGTCCTGGTTAGTACTTAGATGGGAGACCACCAAGGAAGTCCAGGGTTGCTACTCAGAAGGTGCGGTCACACGTACCACTAGTGACGACACAGCTCCGTCTGGCTGACGGATTAAATGTGTTCGTTCAGACATGCACATCTGGCAATCGAGCGTCATCCGGGGTCATCAGGCTTGCTACAGATGAATGGCGCATTAATTTGACAGCACAGAAAGTCCGGCCCTTTTTCAAAATAGCGGCACAAGATCGGCTTTTTGTTGTTTGGACAGCTCACGCGCGATACTGCCTCTCACCTTTTAAAATTAAAAAAAAAAAGCCCCAGCAGACATGCGCATTGCCAGATCATCCGGGAATCTGAGGTGACGCTTCTGCTTCTCCAATCAGAGGGGGGGGGGGGAACGTTATCCCACTATTCAGAACAGGAAAAAATTCTTTTTTTTTCAATGTGGAGGATTTCAAGATATCATTGTCACTGCCAATTTCTAGGAAAATAATTCCTGGCAGTTCCGTGGTTTGGATCGGCAACGTTAATTCTGGAAACTTTTGCCCTTCCCTCCTGCCTCTGAAGAAAGTTTTGATTTCCCAGCTCCAAACAGTTGGGCGCATGTTCAATGGACCCCCTCTCCTCCCCGAAATCACCATCTGATTACGCATGCTCCAAGAAAGGAGTGTGATAGTATTGGATGTCTGATCACGCACAACAGAATGAATCGCATTCTTGGATGCTCATCTGAACTGCCCTGCATCGAATCAATATTCAGCAGTTCAGATTTGAGCGCTACACACACGCTTTTAATGGTACGTGTGACCGCACCCAGAGACAGGCAATGGCAAGCCTTCATCTCTCGCCTTCAAAACCCTGCGCAGGGGTGTCAAACTCATTTGCTATGAGGGCCGGATCTGATATAAATGAGACCTTGTTGGGCTGGGCCATGTCAGGTTGAGCTGGGCCATGTTGGACCAGGCCATATGGATACCAATTTAAAATTAAGTAGCAGAGATATGTATTTGTCTGTGTCAACTATGAGACCTCGTTGGGCCAGGCCATGTCAGGCTGGGCCATATGAGTATCTGCTTAAGATTAGGTAGCGGAGACATAAACTTTACAAAGGACACAGACAAACACAATTAAAGACTTTAAAAAAAAACTTAAAACATTAGCACTCATTGGCCTTAAAGGTGCTTTCTTTGTATTTCTCCCATGGGATCCAGGAAACAGGGAGAAGGAAGCTGTGGCTCTTCCCTTCCTTCCCCAGGGGACTTTGGGGGGAAGGGCCTCAGCCAATAGAAGGAAGAGATACTCGGCTCAGTAGCTCTGCTGTGCAATTGAGAGAGCCTAGAAAAACAAGCTCTGCCGTCCCCCCTTTCCTCCCCAAGGGAGGAGGCTCAGCCAGTGGAGAAAATAGAGGTTTTGCTCTGTAGCTCCTGTGCAATTGAGCAAGCCTGGAAAAGCAAGCTGTGATGCAGAAGGAAGCAAGAGAGAGGAAGAAGGAAGCAGACGACAGCCAGTTGCTTGGGGGCCTGATTCAGCCCTCAGGCCACATGTTTGACACCCCTGCCCTACAGGGTCACGTTAAGTCAGTTGTGACCCTGGCAGCACTTTCCATCACAAGTTAGTAAGAGGCCATCATAGCAAGTAGTAGCAATCCATAAAATCCATTAATAAATTAATAAATCCACATACCAACAGTATCTTCCACATACTAACAGTATCATTAATAAATTAATAAATCCACATATTAACAGTATCTTCCTCTGGTGTTGGAAGGACACTTCCCACACCCAGTACCTCCCCACAATCCACAGGGGCAGGAGAAAGGGCTGGATCTAACCCATTTTTCCACTCGTAATTAAAGGGAGTTAACCCTCTTTAGGGTCATGAGACCTGGAAGGAAGAAACCTGTAGGGAATGGAGACTGGAATAAAGAGGGCACAAACTCAGCAATAAAGGGGGTGGGATCCAACCCAGACCTTCTTTGTCACCAGACTTGTCCCACGGCTCACTCCACCCAGCCCTGAACCACACTGTGTTCTCCATACATAATGACAGGCCAACGACTGAATGAGCAGTTTTGCCTTCTGTCACTGAAGCTGCAGCAATATTGTAGGAAGCCCCCACAGCACTTTCCCAGCACGGCTGGGCTGCTGGCTCCCATCGCTTGGTTAGAAATACAACTCAGATGAAGCCTGTACCAAAGAGAACTTTTTTGTACAATGAAACAAGACTAAATCCTGGAACTCTTCAGGGTATAAGAACATAAGAGAAGCCATGTTGGAACAGGCCAATGGCCCATCCAGTCCAACACTCTGTGTCACATAAGAACATAAGAGAAGCCATGTTGGATCAGGCCTGTGGCCCATCCAGTCCAGCACTCTGTGTCACACAATGGCCAAAAAACCCCAGCTGCCATCAGGAGGTCTGTCAGTGGGGCCAGGACACTAGAAGCCCACCCCCCCCCACTGTTGCCCCTCCCAAGCACCAAGAAGACAGAGGATCACTTGCCCCAGAGTCATAAGAACATCAGAGAAGCCATGTTGGATCAGGTCAATGGCCCATCCAGTCCAACACTCTGTGTCACACAATGGCAACCCCCCCCCCCCAAAAAAAACCCAGTTGCCATCAGGAGGTCTGTCAGTGGGGCCAGGTCACTAGAAGCCCTTCCACTGTTGGCCCCCACAAGCACCAAGAATACAGAGCATCACCGCCCCAGACAGAGAGTCTATACAGAGAGTCAGGAAAACTGTACAATGCAGGAGATATAATTTGGGAGACATTCATATGAGAAATAGTGCTCTGACTATGTTTACCTAAAATCTTACCCAAGCCCGAGCAATAATCTTTCCAAGGCTTTCGGGATGTCTGCAGGACAGCCTGCAGAAACGCCTTCCCACAAAACAATTTTGTTTTCTTGGAAGTTTGCGAGCAGAGATTACCGTGATGGGGAACAGACACAGAATGAAAGCCACCATAGATGGTTTCATGGTGGTGGATGTTTAGCTCCTCAGCTGGTTTGAATTAAGAAAAGTCAACCATCAGATAAGAGCTGTATGGACCTCTCTTGCCTGTGCTGTGCCAAACACACCGTGTGCACTCCTTTCATTGGCCCATGGCGTTGGCAGATCTTCAAGTACTCTTCAAGTTTTCCTCATAAGATCAGTTCAGTGAACACACATTCATAAAGTGCTTAACTCCTTAAGGACAACTGGACCCTTAAGGATAGTATCTTGGCTTTCACAAAAGCAATTACGGTAAGTTGGTTGTTGTGTACTGGACTTTATGTTTGGTGGGAAGCTTTCACACACCTGGGCTACCGCGGGAAAGCTAGAGTCTCTGGGATATATGCCCAGATCAGGACTCTATAACGGAACCAGTTAGCAGTTCTGGCACGAAGCTTGACAGCCGTGATTTGGTATGGGGATCTGGAGGGTGGTTCTGGGACATGCATATAAGCAGGGTTGTTGCCCCGCCATTTTGTTCTGTTATGTAGTTATCAATAAAGCATGTTCCTTTTTGAACAATAATGCATCGAACCCAGTATTTTACAGTGATATACCTACACAACTGACTGTTGAGTATATGGATGGGAAACCACCGGGGTCATCCAGGGTCGCTCTATGGAGGCAAGCAACGGCAAACCCTGTCTGTCCCTCCCTTCTCTTGAAAATCCTACAGGGATGCTTTAAATCAGCTGTAACCTGACAGAGCTTTCCACCACTAAACCCCTGCCGTGGTTGTGGAGGAGATGGTGGGCACCAGTGAAATGTTACAGATGTGGCATCAAAAGTGGGTGCAAAGATGAAATCCATATTTTCCCATCTACAGGGTGACCAAATACTCTAGGAGTACAATCTTTCCAGAAAGGGAAAGTATGAGAGGAAAACAGAGGCAAGGGAGAATTGAGAAGGTAGATAATAACTTGACAACCTTACGTCAAATGTGGGTGGGGGGAAGACAGCTACATTTTTGGAGAGGAGAAACGTTCCCTGGAAGGCTCAAGTTGTGGGATCTTTGCTATTTACACTATTCTCTAAAACAGAACTCCCATTAGCTTACGAGAAAAAGATAATAATTCCTTGGTTCCCAGTAATTACGTTTTTAACTCAACAGGTGATTATTCCTAGCAATACGATGTAGCAATCACTGATTTATTTTTAAGTTGTATATATTTGGTTACCTAATTAGAATGTTTTTGTCCCTTTAAAATACAGAACTCAAGATAAGCTAATTTACTTTACTGCGAATGCGAAAACAAGTATTGACGCCTAGCCTCTTTCATTAATAATGTAATTAGCTTACAACACTCAAAGATTTGTATTGTAATGTTTGGTCTAACAATTTTCTGTTGTATTACTGTTAAAGAAAACGCAATAAAAATTATAAATGGGTGAAAAAAATAAATAAAACAGAACTCCATTTACAACCCTAAGAGCTGTATATGGAGGGAAGGTTTCTCCTCTCCAAAAATGTAGCTGTCTTCCCCCCACCCACATTCAATGCAAGGTTGTCAAGTTATTGTCTACTTTCTCAATTCTCCCTTGCCTCTGTACCGTTTTCGCCTCAAACTTTCCCTTTCTGGAAAGATTGTACTCCTAGTGTATTTGGTCACACTGACTTTAAGTCTCTAAGAACCAGTGAACCACTGAAGGGATGTTTAGGAGGAAAATTTGACGTGTCCTTGAGGATCTGCCAATGTCACGGCCCCATAAAAGAAGGGGTCTGCAGTGCTTGGCCCCTCAGAGGCAAGAGAGGTCCCTCAATGTGAGGGATACCAACCACCTCTATCCTCCACATTCCTTCGTATCAGTCCTCTGTACATACAAGCCTTAAGGGCATAGCTGACCTTAAGTCTCTAAGAACCAGTCTTGTGCAGTGGTTAGAGGCAGGGTTTTTTTTTTTTTGTAGCAGGAACTCCTTTGCATATTAGGCTACACACCCCTGATGTAGCCAGTTCTCCAAGAGCTTACAGTAGGACCTGTAAGAAGAGCCCTGCAAGCTCTTGGAGGATTGGCTACATCAGGGGTTGTGTGGCCTAATATGCAAAGGAGTTCCTGCTACAAAAAAAAAAGCCCTGGTTAAAGTATTAGACTCAGGCCTCAGATTCAGCAGGCGGTCATAGGAGTGTAGCTCCTGAACCTTTCTGAGGGTTCCCCCTTCTCCTTCCCACCTACCTTGTCCTTTGAATAGTAGGTGCAGCTGCGTAATAATCCCTGGATTAGGACAGCGGGCAGCCAGCCAGCCACCAGGGGCTTTGCCACACCCCCAGCAGCCCTCATTAACCCCTGGAGAAGCCCACGCCACCCTTTCTCTACTCCTTATGTGATTATGGGTGCCAGGTGGCTTGCTGACCTATTGACTGGTGGCCCAAGAAAGCCTCAGGGAAGCAAGGCCTGCTCTAGCCACCCAGCCCAAGCAAGCATCTCTCGCCCAGGACTCTCCTTGGGTTGCTTTTGCCTGGGGAGGGCATACGCTAATAAGTTATGCTAATGAGCTCCACCACCTATTTTTCTACAAAACGACCCCTAGTTAGACTAGTATTTGAGAGGCCAAGAATTGAATCCCCTTTCTGTCACAGAAGCTCAGTGGGTGACCTTGGGCCAGTCACGCGCTCTTAACCTAACCTACCTGACAGGGTTTGGGCGATGATAAAATGGGGGAGAGGAGAATGATGTAAGTTGCTCTGGATTCCCCCCTTGCCAAGAAAGGGAACATATAAAGGAAACAAACAAACAAACAAATAGGTGGCTTAGCACTTTCTGAACTTGTGTTCACTGAAGAGATGTTTAAGAGGAAAACTTGACGTGTCCTTGAGGATCTGCCAGAGACACGGCCCCATAAAATGAGAGGACTTGTTGTGCTTGGCCCCTCGGAGGCAAGAGAGATCCACACAGCCCTTTTTTGACTGCTCACCTTCCATACAACCAACCCACTGAAGAGACAGTCTTTCCTCGCCATGAAGCCAGCTACAATGGCCCTCGCCCTGTACCTGTCCCTCGTCATGGGAACTGCTGCTTCCAGGACTTACGTTATTTGCGGGATGGATTATCCTGTCGCTGTATCAAGAATATGTCTAAAAGGCAAACGTGGGAAAGATTATGTCATGCAATTGAAAAGGATTTTAGGTAACCAGAGCACGGGTCTCCAAAGTTATGTCTCTGGATGTGCATGGGTTTTGTTTGGTTTCGTTTTACAAAATGTTATCTTTGGCATATCGGTTTGACCTGAGATTTATTTCTCATGATGCAGTGGGATTGAACATTTCCCCCAGAATTATATAGTCCTCTGAACCAGTGTTCCCTCAAAAATGCGTTCATGTGAGCTAGCTCACAGTTTTTAAACCTCCAGCTCACACATTTTTGTCTGAGTTCACGAAAAAATGGCCGCAGAGCAAACTAATTTATGCAGTAGCTCACAACTTTACCGCCAGTAGCTCACACAGTAGAATATTTGCTCATAAGACTTCACAATTTAGAGGGAGTAAAACCCACATACAGCCCCATCCAGCAGATAATTGGTAAAACTTTGGAGAACTTGGGTGGGAAGTCTCTCCTGAAGCCTGACTTTCCTGAGTGAATTAGTTGCTGCCCCCTTCCCCATGGCTGCTTTGACGCCAAGGAAAACACATATTGAGTGATTTGATGAAGGACCTCCCAAAACAGAAGTAACTGAAGCTCAGCGGGGTGATTTTCCTACATGAGGCTTGCGGGGAGTTGTGCAGCAGACAAAACCAAAAGGTAAACACAAGCAAACTGTGGAGTATTGTGCTCAGTTTTGGGCACCACATTTTAAGAAGGATATAGGCAAGCTGGAACAAGTCCAGATGAGGGTGACAAAGATGGTGAGGGGTCTGGAGGCCAAGTCGTATGAAGAAAGGCTGAAGGAGCTGAGCATGTTTAGCCTGGAGAGGAGGCGGCTGAGAGGTGATATCATCACCATCTTCAAGTACTTGAAGGGCTATAAAGGATGGTGTGGAATTGTTTTCTGTGGCCCCAGAAGGTAGGACCAGAACCAATGGGCTGAAATTAAATCAAAAGAGTTTCCGGCTCAACATTAGGAAGAACTTCCTGACCGTTAGAGCGGTTCCTCAGTGGAACAGGCTTCCTCGGGAGGTGGTGGGCTTTCCTTCCTTGGAGGTTTTGAAGCAGAGGCTAGATGGCCATCTGACAGCGATGAAGATCCTGTGAATTTAGGGGGAGGTATTTGTGGGTTTCCTGCATCATGCAGGGGGTTGGACTAGATGACCCTGGAGGTACCTTCCAACTCTGTGATTCTGTGATAAACTGAATCCTGGTAAAATCCTGATTATCATTTTGAGTCAGATGCAAGCGGGAGAGGGTGTGAAAAATGGCCGTGGTACCCAAGGGGGCGGAAATCCAGGAACCCTTCGACTCATTTTGCTTTTGCTCTCCCTCTGTTCAACAGATGCTACGAGACAGGATGACGAGGATTCACCCAAAACAACTCAGTTGATAAGAGACAAGAAATTAGCTCAGAACCGTATGGCACTGAGATCTAGTGATTGTCCACCCTGGGTCCGTACTAGACAAGACTGCTGCGAAGAAGGCTGCAAGAAAGAAGATCTCTTGGAAGTGTGCAGTACGTGTTTTGCATGAAATGTTAGGTTGGGTTTTGTTTCGGTTTTGTTTGTTTGTTTGTTTGTTTTAAAAAAACAACCTTGATTATGATCCTTGGGGAAGGCAATTCATCTGTGTTGTGTGGCTGCACACTAGTTCTCTCCAAAGATGTAAAATAAATAAATAAAGCTGTGAGCCAAGATCTCCAAAGCCTCTTCCTTTCTAAAACTAGAAAAAGAAGAAGAAGAAGAAGAAGAAGAAGAAGAAGAAGAAGAAGAAGAAGAAGAAGAAGAAGAAGAAGAAAAACGGATTTATACCCCGCCCTTCACTACTTGAACGGGTCTCAGAGTGGTTAGTACTTGGACGGGAGATACCATCTGCCCTTGGTAGGTGCACGCTGCCCAGGGCTTTTTTTTTTGTAGCAGGAACTCCTTTGCATATTAGGCCAACACCCTTGATGTAGCCAATCCTCCAAGAGCTTACAGGGCTCTTCGTACAGGGTCTACTGTAAGCTCCAGGAGGATTGGCTACAACAGGGGTGTGTGGCCAAATATGCAAAGGAGGTCCTGCTAGAATTCCTTACAGGGCTCTTCTTACAGGGCCTACTGGAAGCTCCAGGAGGATTGGCTACATCAGGGGTGTGTGGTCTAATATGCAAAGGTGTTCCTGCTACAAAAAAAAAAAAAAGCACTGCTCAGGATACTACCTGGAGCCCACAATCTTCCTTCCCCAATGCTGAGGCCACTATAAGTTGCCCTGCAAGCTGAAATGGATGCGGGAGAGTTTCACACCACATTTTTAAGATCCTAAGCATGCCATCTGGAAAACATGGGGCATGTACCCCACTATGTTGGCAATTTTCTCACAATCTCTCATACAGTAGAACGTGATTCAAGACTAACCACACCGTCAGTCATAGGTAGTGCATGGTGGTGTTTTTGTAGCGCATATACGTGGCCTTCTGGCCCAAGTTCAGAACTTCCAACCCAACTGTTGTCAAGCATGGCTAATTCTGATCAATAACTAATGGTTTTAGGGCATGACTAAAAGCAGATCTGGGTAGGATCCCAGAGAACCAAATGTTGTTAGTTTATTATTCTTTCCTGGCTCTTCTCTTGCTTTATGACTGTTAATTAGAGGGAACAAAGCAATCAGCACCTTCCCATGAATTCTCCTCCAGGAGGATGAGCTATCTGGGCATTGCAAGGCCGAATGCCTGATAACACCCTGGGAATGTATGTAGTTTTGATATTCTATGTGTGAACGCTCCCCCTGCTTCCCCTCCCGTAGGAATCCCTTTGAAGTGTGTCTTAAAAGTTGTGTATCAATGTATCGGTTTCATTCTTCTCAAGCAACGTCTTGAGCCAAAGTATCGGTCTATCAATAAACATAGTCTTTGTATCAACTTCGACTCGTCATTGAACCCGCATGCTTGACAACTGTGGAGGCAGGGCCGGCGCTACCATTGGGCACCAGTAGGCGGCTGCCAGGAGCGCAGAACCAGGGAAAGGGCGCAGGGTTTGGGCCCTCCCACCCTCCCTTGTTTCTGAGTGGACAGAAATAGTGCACTCTGAAGTAACAGCGAGGATCCCAGTCTCCACATGTGTGCCGCCACTGCCTGCCATCACTCTGCCTCTCGTGTCACAGACACAAGAGGCAAAGCAGCAGTGGGCAGTGATGGCATGCACGTGGAGACCGGGAGCCTTGATGCCGCTGTGCTCGCCGGTGCTGGCAGCGGGGCAGGTGGGTGGGGCTGAGAGAGCTCTCCCAGAAGCTGCCCTTTCAAGGACAACTCCCGCAAGAGCTATGGCTGACCCAAGGCTATTTCAGCAGCTGCAAGTGGAGGAGTGGGGAATCAAACCCAGTTCCCCCAGATAAGAGTCTGCACATTTAACCACTACACCAAACTTATCGACAGAACCCACAACATTTGTTTAAAGCAAGTATTTTTAAAAACCGTTATTCGAATCTTTTCCACCAGCAAAACATCAGCACAACAGCGGGCTCCAGCGAGACCGGCAGAAACACTGGGATCAACACAGTCACACACACACCCCAAAGAGTAGAGGAGGAGGAAATCAATGAGGAAGAAGCCTCAGACCTTCTCAGGAATGACAGAGCCTATTCAGAAACCTTCTCTACTAAAACCTGTTCTTCTGAATGTAGGTTTCACACCTGCAGCATCTCAAGTGCTATCTGTGAAATTCTTCACAAAGTAGAATTTTTGCTCACAAGACTCCACAGCTTAGAGGGAGTATTGACTGTGAGCAGGGCTTTTTTTGTAGCAGGAACTCCTTTGCATCGTAGGCCGCCCCCCGCCCCGATGTAGCCAATCCTCCAAGAGTTTACAGGACTCTTAGTACAGGGCCAACTGTAAACTGCAGGAGGATTGGCTACATCAAGAGGGTGTGGCCTAAGATGCAAAGGAGCTCCTGCTACAAAAAAATCTCTGACAGTGAAGGAGGGAGTCCAGAAGGAGGGAGGGAGTGTTGGCTGTGATCCCATTTATTTGGGTTTCTGTCTCTCTCTTTTTTACCACCTGGAGGTTGTCAAGCGTAGATAAAAGATTAATGGTTCTGAGCGATATGTACACAATGTCCATTCTTAATAGGGCCGTGCTTGAAGGACTCTAAAGGGTTTCACAGACCATCAGCTGTTCTTTATCATATCTTTAAGTTCCCGATCAATGCATGGTAATGAAATCCGGATCTAGATAAGATCTGCTTTCTCTTTATGGGCAGGAATAAGGGAAGAGAGCTGACATCCATAAGCACACAACCACAAACCATGGTTTGTTTCTTGGTTTTCAGAGGTTTTATATGTACTAAATGGTAAGTTAAAAAGCCAGGAAGTGGAAAGGAAACAGCTGGAACCCGGCAAACTCTGTGGTCATTTTGCTTCATGCCTTATGAGAAGGTGATGTTAACTCTTGTACTCCATGAATGTCACTTGTCCCACCCAAAGTGGAAGAGATTCTGGGAGAGTTTTAAATCTGGCAAACACTTCCAGCTGATCTGAAGAAAACAGAGATCTCTTCACCTGAGGAAAAACGGCTACTCTGGAATGTGAGCCTGCTGAGTTCCCTTCTCTCCCCAAACCCCACCTTCCCTAGACGCTTCCCCCAAAATCTCTAAGAATTAGCAACCCCACTGTCTCACCCTTTCTCTAATCAAATAAGTGCCATTCTCATTCATGACAGTACTGAGGGCGGGAAGAGATTATGAAACACTCCGTCAAAGACTGCCCTTGTCCTATATAGCTTGGCGATGAGGAAAAGAAATTTTTTAAAAAAAGGAACATTGGCGGCATTGCAGTGTTCCCTCAAAGCTGAGTTAGTGTGAGTTAGCTCACAGTGTTTTAGCCTCCAGCTCACACATTTTTCTCTTAGCTCAGGAAGGATTAGGATTGCCAGGTCCAATTCAAGAAATATCTGGGGACCTTGGGGGTGGAGCCAGGAGACATGGGGGTGGAGCCAAGAGCAAAGTTGTGACAAGCACAATTGAACTCTGAAGGGAGTTCTGGCCATCACATTTCAAGGGACTCTTGCACACCTTTTAAATGCTTTCCCTCCATTGGAAATAATGAAGGATGGGGGCACCTTATTTCGGGGCTCACAGAATTGGACCCCCTGGTCCAATCTTTCTGAAACTTGGAGGGTCTTTTGAGGAGAGGCATTGTATGCTATGCTATGCTGAAAATATGGTGCCACTGTCTCAAAATACAGCCCTCCCAGGGCTCCAGATACCCACGGATCAATTCGCCATTATTTCCTATGGGAATAAGTCTCCATAGGGAATAATGGAAAAATTCTACTTTGTGAGCCACTAGGATTAAAGTTGTGAGCAAGCAATTTTGGCTTCTGCATACATTAGCTTGTTCTCTGGAGCCCTCCTGCCTGAGCTGAGACGAAAATGTGTGAGCCAGAGGCTAATAAACTGCGAGCCAGCTCACACTAACTCAGCTTAGAGGGAACACTGCTGTGTAGTGACCCTGGAGAGCCAATACCACTTGGAGTCGACAATTCTGACTTTGATGGACTGAGAGTCTGATTCAGCATAAGGCAGCTTCGTGTGTTCCGGGGCTTTCCCAACAGCCCCCTCTGACGTGTCAGTCTCCTTCTCCCACCCGGTCAGGCCTCAGATTCAGTGGGAGTTCAGAGGAGTGCAGCTCCTGAACCTTTCTGAGAGTTCCACCTCCTCCTTCTGAGAGTTGCACCTGGGGAAGGATTGCAAAGAGCCAGTTTGGTGTAGTGGTGAAGTGTGCACTCTTATCTGGGAGGACCAGATTTGATTCTCCACTCTTCCACTTCCCCACTGGATTGGCCTTGGGTCAGCCATAGCTCTGGCAGAGGTTGTCCTTGAAAGGGCAGCTGCTGTGAGAGCTCTCTCAGCCCCACCCATCTCACAGGGTGTCTGTTGTGGGGGAGGAAGATGAAGGAGATTGTGAACCGCTCTGAGACTCTGAGATTTAGAGTGGAGGGCGGGATATAAATCCAATATCATTATCATCTTGTCCATTGAATAGTATGTGCAGCTGCATAACAATCCCTGGATGAGCTCCACCACCTATTTTTCTACAAAGCGACCCGTGCAGCTGGTTCTGTGGCTGGTTCCTTTCTTAGACACCTCCTAGTGCCAGGGGGAAGTCTTTCTCTCCTGGAAGACGTTTTCTCCGCTAGTGAATGTTTTCCGTGGGTTCGGATTGTTCTGCATTTCGTATTGATTTTGATATCTCTGTACGCCTTTTTGTGCCTGTACCTTTAACAGACAGCAGGATAGAAATATTCTTAAGAAATGAAGGGGAAATGCATTGCTCATGCTTTCGTGCCATGGGATGCTTTATGATGCTTGCGCATGCAGAGATCAGTCTGAGATTTAGAATCATAGAGTTGGAAGGGACCTTCAGGATCATCTAGCCCAACCCTCTGCACAATGCAGGAAACTCACAAATGCCTCCCGCTAAATTCACAGGATCCTCACTGCTGTCGGATGGCCATGTAGCCTCTGCTGAAAAAACCTCCAAGGAAGGAGAGCCCACCTGTATTTCACACCGGAGAGCTGCTGAGGGCTGTATTGGTCTGTCAGTCACCTCTCGTGGGACTCTGATGCCTTTCTGGGATACCGTTAACCCAAAGTAGAATAAATGAATATTGGAGATGGACACACAGCCAAGCAGAGTTTTCAGTGACATTTTACTGGAAGAGGAGGGTGTATAGGAAGCAGGGGGAGGGGGCGGCAAGCATGGCCCTAGCTTCATCTCTGAAGCACCGGAAAGTGCATATCATTGGCTGCTTAGCAAGATTAACAACAGTGTGACTGTCTTGTCGTAGGAGGGACACTTTGGTGGCTGAAGGGCTTTCAGGACATTGGTGGTCCAGTCTTCCTTCTTTGTTCTCCTCCAATTCTAGACTCCTTATGAGATCCCCTTTATTTGTTCCTTTAATCACTTATTATTTAGATAGTGTATGTAATTCCCTTGTGTGTATCTCACTATTCTCTGTTCCTAGTCAGCAGCTTTCATCCTGCTCAACAGTTCTTATGTCCAAACTTAACCAGCTGGGGATAGCGGTTGATGATTTTCTTACATCTGATGAGTCATATACCTTCAGATGTATTAAACTGAGATTGTTGGAGGAAACGAAACTATGCCCAACAGACCCTTATATCTGCTCCCCAGCATCCTTAGGTCTCAATGTTTTTCATGGCAAAATGCCCCATTATCTATCAGACTTAACTATTCCTAGTCATCGCAGGGCATTTATGTTGGCTAGACAAAATACATTTCCCTCCAAAGTTTTACAGGGGAGATATCATCAGCCACTAACAGACTGGCACTTTGGGTCGACTCAGAGGCACCTCTCAGATCGACCCAAAAAAACTCTCCAGGCAGCAACATCTGTCCCTGTCCCGTACTCAACCCATCTTCTAGGCTGATCCACCTGACTCAAAAAGGCACCACTTCAAAAGTGGTGCCTTTTCGCTGGGATGCCTCTGAGGTGCCTCCCGGCCATCTGGGGAGCACCCGGGGACCCGCGGATGGGACACGAGCTTTCCTGATGCTCCCCAGGCGCCTACAGCCCGCCCCTTCCCCTGAGCGCTATCCGGAAGCTCTGGGGCGCTCTATTTCCGGCCTGCTTTATTTGGGGTGAGAAGCTCCGTGGCACAAAGTGGTCAAGCTGCAGTACTGCAGTCGGAGCCCTCTGTTCACAACCTGAGTTCGATCCCAGCAGAAGCTGGTTCAGGGAGCCGACTCCAGGTTGACTCAGGCTTCCATCCTCCCGAGGTCGGTAAAATGAGTACCCAGCTTGCTGGGGGGAAAGTGTAGGTGACTGGGGAAGGTGACTGGGCAAACCACCCTGTAAAAAAAAGTCTGCTGCGAAAATGTTGTGAAAACATCGTCACCCCAAAGTCAAAAATGGCTGGTGCTTGCATAGGGGACTACCTTTACCTTTTTATTTGGGGTGGCTTGAAGCTGCCCCAAACCAGCCATCTGATATCACCCATCGAGTCCCTTTATGCAATAGACTCTGTTCCTGTAGGGCAAATATTCCCAACTCAATTCAGCATATATTGCTTGATTGTTCCATATATCAGAATCTCCATAAAGATCTATTTTGCAAGCTTTCCTTCGCCCCAGATCTGTCTATTCTGCCACCCTGTCATTATTGACTGAATGATACTCAGTGGGAGGTTAGCGAGGCTGTAGAAAAAATTTTTGGCTGACATTCTTAAATTTAAAGCTGACCGTGTATGAATGCATTTGTAATCTTGGTTTCTTTTTTATTTTATCTCCAATGTTTTATATTCAGTGTATTCTCATTTGCAGCTGTTATGCCATTTAAGATTTTGTATGGTATTCTCTGTTTCGGTAGTTTTCCCAATAACGATATGAGTCATTCTATTTTCCACATTATATTTCTGGGAATCCTCTAACTTCCATAGCAAAATACCAGTCGGGATTGCAGACTTTGGCATACTCAGAGCTTTTTTTTTGTAGCAGGAACTCCTTTACATATTAGGCCACAAACCCCTGATGTAGAGCTTAAAGGGTTCTTAGTACAGGGCCTACTGTAAACTCCAGGAGGATGGGCTATATCAGGGGGCGTGGCCTAATATGCAAAGAAGTTCCTGCTGCAAAAAAAAAAAAGCCCTGGACATACATAGGCTCTTAATATAAATCTACCTCAGAAAATACATACATGCACCTCATACCCAAGAGGGACCCTCCAAACGTTGGCAGGCATAGACGTGTAGACCTTTCGGGTGACATCAGGCCTCGTTTTGGGCAGGAGCTCGCAGGAGCAGAGCTCCAGAACCTCTAAATTTTATTGTGCTCCTTTCTTATCCCCTCCTCCCCCCCCTCCCCAACTCGCTACTGGGCTCCATGGTTCAACCCCTCCTGCGAGAATTTTGCTGAATTCTTAAGATTTGACAAACTTTCTGATATTTTTCCCTACAAAAAAGGGGGAAATAACCAAAAAATATATATATATAAAGCAGACAGATGGAAATCTTCATCATGCCACTGTGGCCACAGAGGAGAAAGTCATTTTAAAAGGCTTATGGGAGTAAGGTTTTATTATGACCATTATAATTCAAGAAGCATTTGAAGAGAGATGCTGAGTACACCTTCTGGTGAGGTCAGGGGTGTGTGGCATAGGCAAACGAGTTGTGCAGATGTGTGGTGCTAATGAGCTCCGGCACCACCTTTTCTACAAAATAACCCCTGGGTGACATTACGAAAGGATCTTTTAGCATCTTGCCTGTTTGGCACTTAATGGAGCAGCTGGGGTCTGCGGAACAGATGGATGCTGGAACATCATTAAGGCATCGTAGAATGGCTCCGTGTGAAGTCCTCCTGAAGGTCTGGGTTAGACTGGAAAAAACAGTGAAGGAAAACAGTGTTGGAACATACGTTTTTGAGATGAGCCGCGAACGAAAGCCTAACACAATGGGGGTCATTTCATTTATTTTAAGGGATGGTGCTCAGTTGGTGTAGTGGTTTGGTGTAGTGGTTAAGTACATGGACTCTTATCTGGGAGAACCGGGTTTGATTCCCCACTCCTCCACTTGCAGCTGCTGGGATGCCCTTGGGTCAGCCATAGCTCTGGCAGAGGTTGTCCTTGAAAGGGCAGCTTCTGGGAGAGCTCTCTCAGCCCCACCTACCTCACGGGGCGTCTGTTGTGGGTTGAGGAAGGTAGAGGAGATTGTGAGCAGCGTTCCCTCTAAGCTGAGTTAGTGTGAGCTAGCGCACCATTTATTAGCCTCTGGCTCACACATATTTTGCCTTAGCTCAGAAAAATTGGCCCCAGAGTAAGCTAATTTATGCAGTAGCTCACAGCTTTAATGCCAGTGGCTCATTAAGCAGAATTTTTGCTCACAAGACTCCACAGCTTAGAGGGAGCATTGACTGAGAGCCGCTCTGAGAGTCTGAGATGCAGAGTGAAGGGCAAGATACAAATCCAATATCTTCTTCACTTACGACACGCCCTGTGCAGAACTTGCTTGGTGCATCCACTCAAGCAGCAAACACGTTCCGTGATAGTCCATATGTTCATGATAAGATCTAGCTCAGTCCATTTTGGGGGTTTACTTGCATCCCTGGTTCTTCTGGTTGAACCGGAATTTCCCAGCGGCATATTTTGGGAAGTTCGTTCGTCTGTTTCATAAAATGACAGCAAAACAGTGTATGTTTGCCTATCTCCTCTACTTCTTTTTCGTCACTGCCCTAGCAGAATGAGTTATCCCACTTTCAATGTTCCCTCTAAGTTGCAGAGTCTTCTGAGCAAAAATTCTACTTTGTGAGCTATTGACATTAAAGTTGTGAGCTACTGGCATTAGAAGTTGTGAGTAGGGTTGCCAATCCCCAGGTGGGGGCAGGGGATCCCCGGTTTGGAGGCCCTACCCCTGCTTCAGGGTCACCAGAAAGCAGGGGGAGGGGGAGGGAAATGTCTGCTGCGAACTCTATTATTCCCTATGGAGATCTATTCCCATAGAAAATCATGGAGAATTGATCTGCGGGTATCTGGGGCTTGGGGGGGGGGGTGCTGTTGAGGTAGATGCACCAAATTTTCAGTACAGCATCTAGTGCCTCTCCCAAAATATCCCCCAAGTTTCAAAACGATTGGATAAGGGGGTCAAATTCTATGAGCCCCAAAAGAAGGTGCCCCTATCCTTCATTATTTCCTATGGAAGGAAGGCATTGAAAAGGTGATGGCCCTTTAAATGTGATGGCCAGAACTCCCTTTGGAGTTCAATTATGCTTGTCACAGCCTTGATCTTGGCTCCATCCCCAAAGTCTCTGGCTCCTTTTTAAATGTCTTCCTTCCATAGGAAATAATGAAGGATAGGGGCACCTTCTTTTGGCGCTCATAGAATTGGACCCCCCTGGTCCAATCGTGTTGAAACTTGGGGGGTACTTTGGGGAGAGGCACTAGATACTATACTGAAAATTTTGTGCCTCTACCTCAAAAAACAGCTCCCCCAGAGCCCCCTAAACCTCCAGATCAATTCCCCATTATACCCTATGAGAATCGATCTCCACATCGGGAATAATGAAGTGCTCAGCAGACGTTTCCCTGCTCCCACCCTCCCGTTTCTGGCGACTCTGAAGCAGGGGATTGGCCTCTCTACTCACGAGTTGCAGCCAACTTTTTCCAGGTAACACAGACACCCCATTCCAAGAGGAAGCCTTTCCAGCCTCCGGAGGGGGGAAAAATCACATGGTGGCTTTGGGGGCAGGGTTTCCTCCCGCCGGCCAGCTGACTGGGGGCGGGAAGGAGACTTGGAAAGTGGAAGAACCCCCGCTTTGACCTGGGGATTGGCAAGCCTACCCTGATGCCCCTCCCATGCAATCTAAATTCCGCAGGGGAGGGAGGCTCAGAAATGGAAGGTGAGGGCCCCCCCAAACCATCAGGGGGCCAGGCTCATGGGCCGTTGGTTAGTTACGGACCTGGGTTTGACTGCCTTTGAGTGGGGAGGTTCCCTCCAGACACCACAGCTAGTGGCCCCTGATTGACCTATCTTGTATGAATCTGTCTAATCTCCCTTCTGAAGCTATCTGTGCCTGTGGCAGAGAACGCCACATTTTAATCACTCTCTGGGTAGAGTAGTATTTCCTTTTCTCCATCCTGAACCTACTGCCCAACCGTTTCATTGGATTCCCTCGAGTTCTAGGATTTGCGGAGGAAAAGTCCTCTCTGCCAACTCTCTCCATCCCGTGCATGATTTTATAAACCTCTATCATGTCCCTCCTCAGTCGTCTCTTTTCCACACTGAAAAGTCCCAGAGACTTCAGCCTTTCCTCACAAGGAAGGTGCTCCAACCCGCTAATCCTCTTGGTTGCCCTGCTTGACAACCCTACCAGGAGGACTTTGTGTGAGACATACAGGGAGAGTTCTGTGGTTTCCAGAGGCATGCCAGCTAAGTTCTGATCATGACCTCAGCCTCCGTGTAGGAAGACGTCAGACTTTCTTCTCACACATACACCATATTTGTTTCAGAAGGAGAAAACTGTGTTTGCGGGGGATGGGGAGGTAAAGACCCTCCTCCGCTCATACCCTGGTTGTTATCTGAATGGGCATCCACTGTGCATCTAGAGGGCACAGAGCTCCCACCACATGTCTGACACAAAGTCCTCTCACACACAGCCACATAGACTGGTCCCAATCCAAATATGGTACCTATGTGCCTTTTAGAACCATCCTACACCCACTGGGGAATGACGATATACGGTCGCCAATCTCCAGGTGGGGGCAGGAGATCCCCTGGTTTGGAGGCCCTCATTCTGCTTCAGGGTTATCAGAAAGTGGGGAGGATGACTGCTGGGCACTCCATTATTCCCAATGGAGTCCAATTCCCCCAGGGAATAATGGAAAATTTATCTGCAGGTATCTGGGGCTTTAGGTGGAGCAGTTTTTTGAGGAAGAGGCACCAAATTTGCAGCATAGTATCCGGTGCCTCTCCTCAAAACACCCTCCCCCCCCCCCAAGTTTCAAAAAGATTGGACCAGAGGGTCCAATTCTATGAGCCCCAAAAGAAGGTGCCCCTATCCTTCATTATTTCCAGTGGAGGGAAGGCATTTAAAAGATGTGCAATCCCTTTAAATCTGATGAGAAGAACTCCCTTTGGAGTTCAATTATGCTTGTCACACCTGGCTCCACCCCAATGTCTCCTGGCTCCATCCCCAAAGTCCCCGGATATTTCTTGAATTGGACTTGCTAACCCTAACACCTTACGTGGTTCTTCTCTACTCAGTTTTGGTCTCACAGCAGCCCTGTCAGATAGTTGAGGCTCAGAGAGAGAGAGATTAGCACAAGAACTAACAGCCGAGTGGCCTGATTTAGAATAAGAAGACGTGTGTCTTCTTCTGGTTAAACACACAGAACAGAGAGAAATCCTTCTGAAACAGGAGGCATAACTTCAAACGAGACTTTCTTGTTAGAAACAATGCTCCCTTAGTCCCTTCCCTCCTGCCCTTTTATACCTCAGCCCTATTGGGAATGCAAAACACAGGGGTTCTTACGCCACTCCTTTCCGCATGTAACTTCAAGGGCCCATAAAAAGTCATCTCCACAATATTTGTTTTTTTCTGGCGGGCGGTAAACAGAGTCGACCACAATAAAAGACAGGAGAATTGAGGCTGCCGCTATGGCTGTCTTCATGGTTCGGAAGGAGCCACCGCTGTTTGCGCCGAGAAATGAGGACAGCTAGGGAACAGAGGAAGGACACGTTAGCTTTTAGCATAAGAACTCCTGAGAGCATATTAAAGGAATAATATTCCCCAAGTATCACCAGTCAGAGGTATTACATATCCTCATTTACAATATTTACGGCTGCCCGTTAGGGCTACTTTTACTTCAGAAATTACACCAACAAACACACCAACATAAAAATGGTCATAGATACATAGGCAAAACAACACATTAGACAGCTAGTTGATTCTTAATTTAATTCCAACAAACCCTCCTTTATCAAACAGGAGACATTAATTTAATTCCAACTAACCTTCCTTTAACTATCCCCTAACATTCTCCAAGTTAATCCTAGTCCAGTAAAAACAATGCACGCATACCATTGGATTCCAAATTCTTTGTCCAATTTTTCTTCCCCAGAATCAGGGATCAGATTCAGCAGGAGTACACTGGAGCACAGTTCCTGAACCTTCTTTCTTTCTTTCTTTCTTTCTTTCTTTCTTTCTTTCTTTCTTTCTTTCTTTCTTTCTTTCTTTCTTTCTTTCTTTCTTTCTTTCTTTCTTTCTTTCTTTCTTTCTTTCTCTCTTTCCTCTCTTCTTTCTTTCTTTCTTTCTTTCTTTCTTTCTTTCTTTCTTTCTTTCTTTCTTTCTTTCTTTCTTTCTTTCTTTCTTTCTTTCTTTCTTTCTTTCTTTCTTTCTTTCTTTCTTTCTTTCTTTCCAGTATAAACTTCTATCAACATCCTATGTTGCCCTAAATGTACTACCTTGACTTTGGCACACAGCTAGCCTTATTTAAGACATGTTTGCCTGTTTATAACAGTTACATGCTATGCTACCTCTTCAGAGCCCTACCCCCACCATTCCAAAAAAATTCCATAGGAAGCTGTAGAAAAGAGCAGGAGTCCACTATGTCTGCTGGGAACTCTGTTATTCCCTATGGAGATTTATTCCCATAGAAAATAATGGAGAATTGATCTGCGGGTATCTGGGGCTCTGGGGGAGCTGTTTTTTGAGTTAGAGGCACCAGTTTTTCAGTATAGCATCTAGTGCCTCTCCCCAAAGTACCCCCCAAGTTTCAACACGATTGGACCAGGGGGTCCAATTCTATGAGCGCCAAAAGAAAGTGCCCCTATCCTTCATTATTTCCTATGGAAGGAAGGTATTGAAAAGGTGTGCCGTCCCTTTAAATGTGATGGCTAGAACTCCCTTTGGAGTTCAATTATGCTTGTCACAGCCTTGATCTTGGCTCCACCCCTAATGTCTCCTGGCTCCACCCCCAAAGTCCCCAGATATTTCTTAAATTGTACTTGGCAACCCTAACACTAACACAATGTGTAGCAAGAGATGAGCATTCATGAGTCACTGCTCACTCCTTCAGACAATCACGAAATACAATATAATACAAATATACACCACATAATGTAGATTCAGGTGGAGAGGTGTGTCAGTCTGAAGCAGCAGAACAAAGAACACAAGAGAAACTGTGTTGGATCAGGCCGATGGCCCATCCAGTCCAACACTCTCTGTGTCGCAGTGGCCAAAACCCAGGTGCCATTAGGAAGTCCATCAACAGGGCCAAAATTTCAGAAACCCTCCCACTGTAGCTCCCCAAACTCCAAGAATACACAGCATATACTAAGTCTGAGTCCCAAGGGACCTTTAAGACCATCAACCTTTTATTCAAGGTATAAGTTTTTGTCTGCATGCCAAAGAAAACAAAAATAGTCAAGAGACAGTGTGGAATAAGAGTTTTGGACTAGGACAGTGGTGCCCAGTCTTTTTAAGCTTGTGGGCACTTCGGAATCCCGACACAGGGTGGTGGGTGTAGCCAAAAACAAAATGGCTGCCACAGCTTACCTTCAGTCACCCGGAGAAGATCCTTGTGCTGTGGTGGCAGCTGCTGCCAAAGCAGAGATTTTAAAAGTCTCTGCAGCCATTCAAATTTGCAGTGGCCAATCAGCAATGGCTGGGCAAAAAAACAAAACCCCATCTGGCTCTGCCCACTTTCTAGAAGGACTCAGCAGGCACTAGGAAAGGTATTCTCAGGCCCCATTTGGGTGCCCACAGGCACTACGTTGGCGATCCCAGGAGGAGGATATTGGAGACCAGATTTGAATCTCCATCTTGTTGTGGAAGCTTGCTGGCTGTTCTTCAGCCAGTCAGCCCCTCCTAGGCTTCCCAACCCCCCCCCCCCCGCCCTGGTGGGGGACCCCCGAATTTGCGGCATCTTCCCCCGCTCTCAAAAAATCCGGAAGCGGGGGGAGGAGGGAGAGAACATACCTGTAGGCATCATGTTGTTGTAGAGCTTTTGATCCGTTTGTAAAATGTGTGCCCCTTTAAGGCTGAGCAGGAAACAGGAAGGGCTTCATTGGAAAGGGTCAGTAACAGTTTCCATGGTGAATGGCCCCTCCCTTTCTTTTGCTTTCGTTTTCACAGCAAGCAAAGTTCTGCAAGAAGAAGACCCAGTAAGTATTTGTGTGTGAGAGAGAGAGAGGGGGGGGGATTCCCTGGTTTGGAGTCCCTCCCCCCCTTTAGAAAGCGTGGGGGGAGGGAAATGTCTACTGAGCACTCTATTATTCCCTATGGAGAACGATTCACATAGGGAATTGATCCGTGGGTATTGGGGGCTCTAGGGTGCCTATTTCTTGAGGTAGAGGCACCAAATTTTTCATATAGCATCTAGTGCCTCTCCCCAAAATACCCCCCAAGTTTCAAAACAAAACAGAGGGTCCAATTCTATGAGCCCCAAAAGATGGTGCCCCTATCCTTAATTATTTCCTATGGAAGAAAGGCATTTAAAAAGATGTTCTGTCCCTTTAAATGTGATGGCCAGAACTCCCTTGGAGTTCAATTATGCTTGTCATATTCTTGTTCCTGGCTCCACCCCCAGTGTCTCCTGGCTCCAACCCCAAAGTCTCTTGGCTCCGCCCCCAAAGTCCCCAGATTTTTCTTTAATTGGACTTGGCAACCCTAGCCCCTTCCATGGTAAAACTACTGTATGTGGAGATTCTCCCAGGAATCCCTTTTGATATGTCAGAGAAGGGATGTCTTCTACTCTCTCTAACCTCCATGGAAAGCCGATGCTGGCTTCTCAAGAGTATAGCTTGGCTTCCAGAAGTTTTGGTGGGAGATAATCTCTGTCAGGATGATAGTTGCCAGTCCCCGGTTGGGTGGCAGAGATACAAGCAATGCTTCTGTGGATACATTAGTCTCAATTGTGCTTCTGAAAGCTAACACAAATAAAGTTACTCTAACACAAAAATATAACTGGCCTTATCAAAATATATTTATAGCAATCAGCAGAAGAGCCAAACGCCCAATGATGTGTGTGTGTGTGTGTGTGTGTGTGTGTGTGTATATATATATATTTAACAGTCCACAGAAGCAATTTCCTTTTTCTTAAGTCGATTTCATAGAAAGTGCAGATTCAGTCTGCTGTGAAACAAATCGGATGAAGGCCCACCTTAAGAATGCCAAGGGGAACGATCAAACATCAGCCTTTCCCCTTGGCATTCTTAAGGTCAGAACTCTCTAATGGAGGGCCAGTTTGATGTAGTGGTTAAGTGTGCGGACTTTTATCTGGAAGAACTGGGTGTGATTCCCCACTCCTCCACTTACAGCCTCTAGAATGGCCTTGGGTCAGCCATAGCTCTCGCAGGAGTTGTCCGTGAAAGGGCAGCTGCTGTGAAAGCCCTCTCAGCCCCACCCACCTCACAGGGTGTCTGTTGTGGGGGGAGAAGATAGAGGAGATTGTAAACTGCTCTGAATCTCTGATTCAGAGAGAAGGGCGGGGTATAAATCTGCAGTCTTCTTCTCTTCTCCTGCTGACATTTCATTTACTATAAATCTATTTTGATAAGAGCAGTTATATTTTTGTGTTAGAGTAACTTCATTTGTGTTAGGTGTCAGAAACACAATCGAGACTAATTTATACACGGAAGCATTGCTTTGTATCTCTGCCACCCTTATCTGTGTTTCACTTTGGTTGCTTAAGCCCCAGGTGGGAAGAGGGGATCCCCCGGTTTGGAGCCCCTCTCGCTACTTCAGGGTCATCAGAAAGCCGGGGGAGGGGGAATGTCTGCTGGGCACTCCATTATTCTCTCTGGAGACCGATTCCCATAGGGCATAATGGAGAATTGATCCGTGGGTATCTGGGGCTCTTGGGGAGTTTTTTGAGGTAGAGACACCAAATTTTCAGCATAGCATCCAGTGCCTTTCCCCAAAATACCTTCCAAGTTTCTCCATGAATTGTGCTGGGAAAATGAAGTCCGTTTAACGGTGTTGACTGTGGTATGCCTCTTTGAAATAGTGATCCACAAGAAACGGGATCAAAGGCTGGCATTCCTGTCCGAGGCTCACCAGAATCCATGTATAAATTCTGAAAATACTTCATTGGAATATTGGGAGGATTCCTATTAGAAATCTTGATTATCTTGAAAAATCCATTCAAGTCAGGATTGGCACAGCATTGTGAATTGTGTGAACTTTTGATATTGACGCTGAGGATAAAACCAGGAATTGCACCAGCAACTAGCACTTTAAGAGCCCCATAGATATGAACATACGAAGCTGCCTTATGGTGAATCAGACCCTCGGTCCATCAAAGTCAGTATTGTCTACTCAAACTGGCAGCGGCTCTTTAAGGTCTCAAGCTGAGGTTTTTCACACCTATTTTGCCTGGACCTTTTCAGTTGGAGATGCCGGGGATTGAACCTGGGACCTTCTGCTTACCAAGCAGATGCTCTACCACTGAGCCACCGTCCCTCCCAAATGTGGCGGGATTGAGGAAATACAGAGAACTGGTAGGAAGTGGGTTTTGAAAATTGAATGAATGTTGTTAGTATTGTGTTTGTTACGAATTGTATGGACTTGAAACTTTTGTAAACTATTATAAACCCGTGTAATTTTGTAAAAGTATAACAATTCTTGGTGAATTTCATTCATTACTCCACAGTGATAGTGCTGCCTTAATTTCCAGTTTCTGTGGAACTCTCGGGTTACTACTACCCAGGGGTAGAATTCTAGCAGGAGCTCATTTGCATATTAGTCCACACACCCCCTGATGTAGCCAATCCTCCAAGAGCTTACAAAAAACGAGCCTTGTAAGCTCTTGGAGGACTGGTTACATCAGAGGTGTGTGGCCTAATATGCAAAGGAGCTCCTGCTAGAATTCCACCCCTGCTTCTACCACCTGGAGAGTGGCAAGCCTGGTTAAAAGGATCATGGTTCTGAGCAATATGCTCCTAATAGGCTGTGCCTGAAAGACTTTAAAGTAGGTCACAGACCGTCAGCTGTTCTTTATCGTATCTTAAAGTTCCCAATCGATGCAGGGTAATGAAATGTTGATCTAGATAAGATCTGCTGTCTCTTTATGGCCAACAATAAAGGAAGAGAGTTGATATCTATAAACACACAACCATGAGGTCAGTTTGTTTCTTGGTTTGCAGATTTTTAGTTACTAAATGGTAAGTTAAAAACCAGGAAGTGGAAAGGAAACAGCTAGATCTTAGTGAGATCTGTGGGTCTTTTTGCTCAATGCCTTAGGAGGGGGTGATGTTGCACTTCATTTGTCTCGGTAACTGGACACACCCAAAGTGGAAGAGATTCAGGGGGTTATTTAAATCTGGGGAACACTTTCAGCTGATCTGAAGACAAGAGATCTGTTCACCTGCAGAAAATGGCTGCTCTGGAGTTTGAACTCCATGGCGGTATACCCTGCTGAGCCCCCTTCTCTCCTCAGACCCCACCTTAACTAGGCTTCTTCTCCAAAATCTCCAAGAACTTCTCAATTTATAATTGGCAACCTCACTGTCTCCCCCTTTCCCTAATCAAATAAGTCCCTTTTCATTTGTGGTGATTCTGATCCCCTTGTCATATATAGTTTGACCTTGAGGAAAAGAAGATTTAAAAAAAACAGAACATTGACTGCATTGTGACATCACTTCTGGAGAAAACCAGGAAGTGACCAAGGGAAATCCATAGAGTTTCCAGTGATTCCTAGATTGACCCTTTGTCGTTTCCAGTTTTTCAACAAAGGTGATGCTGTGATGCTGCCAACACTCCCACCAGTTGCCAGGTTCAGCCTGGGGGGGCGGGGGTCATACTAGAGGTGGCTGGGTCAGTGAGAGTGAAGCTCATTTCGGCCATTTTTCTGTCTATGCTGGGGCTCCAAACATCACTGTAGAGATCTAAACAAAGTCACAGTAGCAAAGCTGGGTAAAAGCATACAAGAACGAGGATTAGTCTAAATGTAATGGCTGCTGAGCTTTTGAATGGGGAAGGTTGTTTCAATCCAGCCTGAAAGGGGAAGTGAGGCAGCCTTTCCTGACTCCTGGGTCATTGGCTCACTGCTCCTCTGTGGTCTCAGTGCCTGTGGGGCTGTATTCCCCATGGGTTCTATTGATTCCTACAAGCAATAATTGTGAACAAAGGAATGCAGCTTTATTCAGCTGAACAAAAATTCCAGTGAGAATCCCTCACCCACCCAGTGAGCTTTATAAGGGGAAAAAAGTCTACTTCATGAAGCCAGGTGGTCTTTCAAGGAACAATGTTGGAGTGCAGAGCTACTCTACAGCTTCCATGCAGCTCAGAAGTCCTTCTTCACCCAAAGGGTGATTAACACATGGAATTCACTGCCACAGGAGGTGGTGGCAGCTACAAGCTTAGACAGCTTCATGAGGGAATTGGATAAGCATATGGAGCAGAGGTCCATCAGTGGCTATTAGTCACCCAAAGGGTGATTAACACATGGAATTCACTGCCACAGGAGGTGGTGGCAGCTACAAGCTTAGACAGCTTCATGAGGGGATTGGATAAACATATGGAGCAGAGGTCCATCAGTGGCTATTAGTCACAGTGTATTGTAGGAACTCTCTGTCTGGGGCAGCGATTCTCTGTATTCCTGGTGCTTGGATGGGAAACAGTGGGATGGCTTCTGGTGTCCTGGCCCTACTGATGGACCTCCTGATGGCACCTGAGTTTTTTGGCCACTGTGTGACACAGAGTGTGGGACTGGATGAGCCATTGGCCTGATCTAACATGGCTTCTCTTATGTTATGTCCTCTCTCGCTTTTTATTTTTATTTATTTATTTCAAATTTCTATCCCACTCCTCTCTGTGAAAGGGTGGCTAACAATCATTAAAACAACAAATATAAGTTACAGTATTAAAATAATAAAAGAGGTCTTCTCTTCCAAGCTGTCTTTTCTGTTCAAAGCTGTTCTCCCACTCTCCTCAAGGCTTCTTCTCCCTTCGAAGCTGCCTCTTGAAGCTGCCGTCTGCTTGTTTATCTACACCATCCTCTCATCCTAGGTGTTCTTCATCTACAGTTCTCACCACCTATCTCCTCATGTCCACAATTGTAATATCCACTACAGGGGCTAGGGTCCACAGTGACCTTAGCTATTTCAGCAACTGGTGCCTGAGGGCCCACTTCTGCCACTTCAGAGTCACCAACGGTGGGTGGTAATGGGTTCAGCCATGCAGGCATCAGCTTCAGCTGCTGCAGGCTGCTGTCCTGTGACAGCTATTCAACTTTATCCCAATTTCATTCAGCTTTATCCTCATTTTTTTCTTTGCTCACTCCAAGATTCACGATAGCCCATGTTGTCAAATAAAGTCACAATCCAGTAAAACATTCAGGCTCAAGGCATTTCCAAGCATGAGGGGGTGGAATTCTAGCAGAAGCTCCTTTGCATATTAGGCCACACACCCCTGGTGTAGCCAATCCTCCAAGAGCTTACAAGGTTCTTTTTTGTAAGCTCTTGGAGGATTGGCTACATCACGGGGGGGGGGGGTGGCCTAATATGAAAAGGATGTCCTGCTAGAATTCCACCCCTGTCTAAGGTAACCTCTTGAATCAGTCTACTGGAAAGTAGTCAACTCATTCCCTTCTACACTTACAAATTCAGGTGATGTCTCAAAATGACTTGCTATGAGAACACACCCTTAATGCACAGACCGATCTAGTCTACAGTCAGGCTTACCTTAAACCTCTGGTTCCCCCTGGATGACTCCTCCCTCCAGGGGCCATTTCATAGACAAAGAGGTGCCAGAGCTCATTAGGCACAACTCATCCCCATAACTCATTGGCATATGCCACACACCCCTGACATCACTGGAAGGGGTACTCAACTATATCAGCTCAGCATCTACCTTAAAATGCTTCTGGAATTATAATTGTCATCATAAAACCCTACTCACATCATACTTCTTAAATTACTTTCTCCTATGTGGCCACAGTGGCAGGAGGAAGATTTCCATCTCTCTGCTTTGTATGTTTTGGTTATGTCCCCATTTTTTTGTGGGGGGAAAATATTAGAAAGTTTGTCAAATCGTAGAGTTCAGCAAAATTCTCACAGGAGGGGTTGAACAATGGAGCCCAGAAGCAAGTATTTGGAAGGGGGGAGTGTAAGAAAGAAAGAAATTTAGAGGGTAAGAAAGAAAGAAATTTAGAGGTTCCGGAGCTCCGCTCTTGTGAGCTTCTGCCCAAAATGAGGCCTGCCTCCCTCCCACCGATGCTCCGGCTGGCTCCTTCATCAGCTTGCTTCCAGACTCCAGTCCTTTGTCCATACTCCAGACCAGTGCCGGATTAAACCCTGTGGAGGCTCCTAGGCAGTCGAAATCTTGGGAGCCCCCTCGCAAATGATGTCAGAGTCTGAGTGCCTGTCCCACTGAAGTCTACAGGCATGTTTTCAAAAGCCCCTTTGACAAAGCTGTCAGGGAGAGGCGGAGAGAGGCAACCTTGGCGACACCACCAGCAGTAGCCACACCAGGCAAGTCAAGCAAAGAAAAGTTCAGTTGTTGGCTGAGTGTGCAGGCCGGGAGGGCCACAAGCAGGGGGCGGAAATGGGTTGGAAGCTGGCCTGGGGCCCTTAAAGGTGTAGAGGCCCATAGGTCAGTGCCTACTTGGCCTAATTGTTAATCCGGCTCTGCCCCAGACAAGCAAGTGACCATTTTATTCCGACCACTCACCCCTGTCTGTTTTGCATCTATAGTTTCCTACCTTGCGGTTACAATTAAATTCACCCACAGAATTAAAACTCTCGAGATCTTGAGCTGATCTCCATTTCTGCTCTGCTCCTTCGCATTTATTTATTTATATTTGCAGGGGTTCGTTTTGTAGAAAAAGAGGTGCCGGAGCTTATTACCACAACTCATTTGCATATGCCACACACCCCTTGACATCACCGGAAGGTGTACTAAATTATTTCAGCTCAGCATTGATCTTAAAATAATATGCTTTTGAATTAGAATTACTGCCATCATACTTATTAAATGACTTTCCGCTATGTGGCCACAGTGATGTGATGAAGATTTCCATCTGTCTGCTTTATATGTTGTGGTTATTTTCCCATTTTTCTTTGGGGGGGGGGGGGAATATTAGAAAGTTTATCAAATCTTAGAGTTCAGCAAAATTCTCAAAGCGGGTTGAACAATAGAGCCCAGAAGCAGGTATTCTGCGGGAGAGGGATAAGAAAGAAAGAGCACAATAAAATTTAGAGGTTCCAGAGCTCTGTTCCTGTGAGCTCCTGCCCAAAATGAGGCTTGTATATTTGTATCCCTCCCTCTCCACAAAGGGCGGCTAACAAGCCAAAGATGGCATCATAAAAGTACAACAATTGAACATGAAACAATATCAATATAAGACCTATTAAACAATATTAAAACCATAGTACATAAAATTAACAAAAGGTAAAGGTAGTCCCCTGTGCTATAAAGTAAACAAAAGGTAAAGGTAGCAACAGTCGTTTTCGACTCTGGGGTAACGTTGCTTTCACAACGTTTTCACAGCAGACTTTTTTACGGGGTGGTTTGCCATTGCCTTTCCCAGTCATCTACCCTTTCCCCCCAGCAAGCTGGGGACTCATTTTTCCGACCTCGGAAGGATGGAAGGGTGAGTCCACCTGGAGCCGGCTACCTGAACCAGCTTCTGCCGGGATCGAACTCAGGTCATAAGCAGAGGGCTCCGACTACAGTACTGCAGCTTTACCACTCTGCGCTCTTGTAAAATTAACAACTTGGGTGCTATTTCCACTGATACATAGTGGAAGAGGTAGATGGCATTCCCATATGTCTTTATAATTATCCATAATTTCAGATTTGCTGATGGCCTTAGGTCCATGTCCCACAGATCTGTGATGGTAGTAATTTAAAAATAGCCAACTTCCCTTCTTCTTTGTTCTTGCACTCGAGCCTCCGTACTTGACCTTGTTTATTTGCTCCTTTCATCACTTATTCTATAGGTTTGGGTATATTTAATTCCTTTGTATGCCTCTCGCTAGTCTCTATTCCTGTATTTTTCTCAATGAAGATTCAAATCATTTTATTTTCTGCCTTTTATTTCTTGGAATTTTCCAATTTCCATCACAAAGTGACACTCTAGATTGCAGACTTTAGTAAACATAGACAGTGGTCTCCTGATACATATCTACCCTGGAACAGATATATATATATATATACATTTGACACCCAAGAGGGGCTCTCCAAATGTTGAGGGGCATGTGGGTATAGTCCACTGGGTGACATTATGAAAGGCAGGGGTGGAATTCTAGCAGGAGCTCCTTTGCATATTAGGCCGCACCCCCCCCCCCGATGTAGCCAATCCTCCAGGAGCTTACAAAAAAGAGCCTTGTAAGCTCTTGGAGAATTGGCTACATCAGGGGGTGTGGCCTCATATGCAAAGGGGCTCCTGCTAGAATTCCACCCCTGATGAAAGGACCTTTTAGCATCTTGCCTGTTTGACCTAAAATAGGGTCTGGGGAACAGACGGATATTGGAACACCATCATTGTAGAACGGCTCCATATGAGGGTCTCCAGAGGGTCTGGGTTAGTCTGGAACAAAACAGTGTTAAAACATATTATTTTGAGACAAGCCTCAAATGAAAACATAATGCAGCGGGGGCTCCTTTTATTAATTTTGTGGGATGGTGCTCATGACACTTACCACATGACCTGAGCAGAGCTTCTTTGTCGCAGCCGTTCAAGCAGCAGTCATGTTCTGCATGAGCCACTTTGGTCATGGTCTGCTGTATTATGTTCCAGTATGAGGGATGTCTTGAATTTTCATCTGCGCCGGCTGAACCTGAATTTCCCGACTGAATTTTCTCCATCCTGAACCTACTGCCCATCCGTTTCATTGGATTCCCTCGAGTTCTAGGATTTATGGAGGAAAAGTCCTCTTTGCCAACTCTCTCCGTCCCATGCATGATTTTATAAACCTCTATCATGTCCCTCCTCAGTCGTCTCTTTTCCACACTGAAAAGTCCCAGAGACTTCAGCCTTTCCTCATATGGAAGGTGCTCCACCCCGCTAATCTTCTTGGTTGCCCTGCTTGACAACCCTACCAGGAGGACTTTGTGTGAAACATACAGGAAGAGTTCTGTGGTTTCCAGAGGCATGCCAGCTGGGTTCTGATCATGACCTCAGCCTCCGTGTAGGAAGACGTCAGACTTTCTTCTCACACATACACCATATTTGTTTCAGAAGGAGAAAACTGTGTTTGCGGGGGATGGGGAGGTGACGTTCCTCCTCAGCTGATAACCTGAGGAAGAGGATGGTGGGTGAGCTACTGAGGGGGGTGGGGTGAGCGGAAGAAGAAGACGGCAGGGCAGGAAAGCTACAGAGGAGGGGAAGGGGTGGATGGGTGGAGGAAGAGGCAAAGTAAGGATTTGTGTAGGGCATGGGGAGGAGGGAGGGCCAATTTGGTGCCCCCCCCACCCTGCTGGTGCCCTAGGCCAATGCCTAGTGGGCGAGCCGAACCTGCTTAGAGGGAACACTGCCCACCACATATCTGATACAAAGTCCTCTCACACACAGGAACATAGACTGGTCCCAATCCAAATGTGGTGCCTATGTGCCTTTTAAAAACATATGCTAAACCCTCTGGGAAACAAAGGGCAGCATATGTTCTTCTCTACTCCATTTTGTTCTCACAACAACCCTGTGAGGCTCAGAGAGAGAGATTAGCACAAGAACTAACAGCCTAGTGGCCTGATTTAGGATAAGACTTGTGTCTCCTTCTAATTAAACACACAGGAACAGAGAGAAATCCTTCCAAAAAAGGAGGCGTAACGTCAAATGAGACTTTCTTGTTAGAAACAATGCTCCCTTGTCCCTTCCCCCCCTGCCCTTTTATACCTCAGCCCTATTGGGAATGCAAAACACAGAGGCTCTTACTCCAGTCCCGTCCACACGTAATGTCAAGGGCCCATAAAAAGTCTTCCCCACAATATATGGTTTTTGAATCTAGGGAGATGACCACAATAAAAGACAGGGAAAAAGCTGCTGTTATGGCTTTCTTCATGGTTCAGAGGGAGCCGCTGTTGAATCACTGATTGCCCCAAGAAATGAGGAAAGCTAGAGAATAGAGGAAGGACACGTTAGATTTCCACATAATAACTCCTGAGAGTGGTATTAAAGGTATCAAATTGATTGAGTTAATATCCCCTATTGCAAGTATCACCGATCAGAGGTATCACATATCCCCATTTACAATATCTAGGGCTGCCCATTAGGGTGAATTTTACTTCAGAAATTACATCAACCAACACATCAAGTCTATAAAACTCATTTTTAAAATGTCTGTGGATATATACGTAAATGGCACGTTAGATAGCTAGTTGAATCTTAATTTAATTCCAACTAACTGTCCTTTATCAAGCAAGCGACATTAACTATCACCTAACATTCTCCCTCAGGTCAATAGAAACACTATGGGATTCTATATTCTTTGTCCAATTTTTCTTCCCCAGAGAATTGTATGAAACCAAACAGCCATCTCTGGTAGATGGGGATATTAGATTCCCCCTTGGCCACTGCCTGGGGAGGGAAGGATAGGATTGCACAGTACCACAGTGTCCACCCTCCAAAACATCCATTTTTCTCCAGGAGAGCTGATCTCTATAGTCTGAAGCTGAGCTGGAATTGCAGAGAGAGCTCAGGGCCCACCTGGAGGTTGGCATCCCTACAGGCAGACAATCCCATTTCCAGAACTGGGCCACCGGAATCCTGGCCAAGACCAGGAGATGTTTTTCTAAATGATTCTGTTCCTTCTTAGCTGTTTCTTGAAAGTACCCAAATAAAAACACAATCCAGCATCTAGTTAATTTACTTAAAATGAGGCATATTTACCCCATGTTTTGTGGTGCCAACACAGAAGAAAATGGGGGAGGGGGGAAGAGAACCTGAAGCAAAATTGTACCTTTATTCAAGGTATAAGCTTTAGCGTGCATGCCATAGAAAATGAAGAGAGACAGTGTGGAATAGTTGTGAGAGTTTAGGACTAGGACAATGGTGCCCAACTTTTCTGAGCTTGTGGGCACCTTGGAATTCCCTCACCAGATTGTGGATGCAGCAAAAAACAAAATGGTTGCCACAGCTTACCTTCAGTCACCCAGTTAAGATCCTTGTGCTGTGGTGACAGCCGTTTCCAAATAGGAGTTTTTAAAAGTCTGTGCAGGCATTCAAATTCCCAATGAACAATCAGAAGCCCTGCTGGGCAAAAAAAAAAAAATCATTTGGCTCTGCCCACTTTCTAGAAACACTCAGCAGGCACCAGGAATGGTATGCTCAGGCACCATTTTGGCGACCCCAGAAGCAGGAGATGGGACACCCAGATTTAAATCTCCATTTTACTGTGGAAACTTGTGTGTTCTTCAGCCAGGCAACCCCTCACATGGTAGTAAAAGGCAGGGTCGGCCCTCTCACTAGGCAAATTAGGCATTTACCTAGGGTGCTGGGTTGAGAACGCACTCCCCGCGTTCACTCTCTGATTATTGGAGTCATCAGAGAGCAAGTGGGGAAGGGCACCTGGCTGGCGCACAGTCTCTGTAGTGTTCTCTGAGTGTCGCTCAGAGAATGGTACAGAGTGCACACCAGACAGATGCCCCCCCCCCCCGGTTTGTTCTTTGATGATCGGAGTCATCAGAGACCGAGTGAGGAATGGCACCCAGCCAGCACGCAGTCTCTGTAGCATTCTCTGAGCGACACTCAGAGAATGCTACAGAGACTGCATGTTGGCCAGGTGCACTTTCCCATTTGCTCTCTGATGACTCCGATCATCAGAGAGCGAACAGGGGCACCTATCCGGCTCGCACTCTCAGTGGGACGCTGCGGGCGGGGAGGCTACGAGGGTGGGGAGCGGCACGGGAAGGGGAACTGGATGGTGGTGAGGGTGGGGACGGGGAGGTGCCAAGCATGCCTGGGGCACCCCACACCGTAGGGCTGGCTGTGTAAAAGGTAAAGGTAGTCCCCTCTGCAATTACTGAGTCGTTACTGACCCATGGGGTGATGTCACATCATGTTTTCTTGGCAGACTTTTTGTTCTGGGGTGGTTTGCGATTGGCTTCCCCAGTCATCTACACTTTACCCCCAGCAAGCTGGGTATTCATTTTACCGACCTCGGAAAGATGGAAGGCTGAGTCAACCTTGAGCTGGCTACCTGAACCCAGCTTCCGCTGGGATAAAACTCAGATCATAAGCTGAGCTTGGACTGCAGGACTGCAGTTTTGCCACTCTGCACTACGGGGCTCCGGATAAAATGGAGGAATCATATTGTAAGGCAGGGAAACAAATATCTGAATGAACATTTGACTTTACTAGACTAGAAAAATAAAGATGACATGAAAATAAAGAGGACTCTGTTGGCACATGAGAGAAACTAAAAATAGTCAGGGGGTGTACAAACGGAAAGACCAGGAATGAGAAATTTAAAAAATACTCTATGTGGAGATTCTCCCAAGAATCCCTTTTGATATGTCAGAGAAGGGATGTCTTCTGTTCTTCCTACCTCCGTTGACAGCCCATGCTGGCTTCTCAAGAGTATACCTTTGCTTCCAGAAGTTTTGGTGGGAGATAATATCTGTCAGCATGATTCAATGAACTTAATTTTTGTTATTGCAAGTTCAGCTAGCACCAGGAAGCCAATGGCCTATTTTTGACCCTCCTGTTCAGAGATCTCAAACTCTTTTGTTAAAAGGATCTGACATAAACACAAACATCTGACATAAGGCCCTATATGGCCAGGGGCCGTCATATCTTTGGGACCGCCTCTCCCCATATGAGTTCCCCCCCCCCCCGGGTTTTGAGATCTGCTGCACAACATCTTCTTGTGGTCCCTGGTCCTAAGGACACCCAACTGGCTTCAATGAGGGCTAGGGCCTTTTTGCTCCAGGCCCCTACCTGGTGGAATGAGTTTTGGCTGGAGTTCCGGGCCCTTCAGGACTTATCAAAGTTTCACAGGACCTGAAAGATGGCGCTCTTCCACCAGGCTTTTAACTGATCCAGCGGGCGTCCCTTTGGTATTAACTGGTCTCCCATCACTTACGATCATGGTGACTGCTAGGCTTGCCAATCCCCAGGTCCCAGCAGGGGCCCTTCCGCTTTCCCAGACTCCTTCCCGCCCCCAGACAGCTGGCCAGCAGGGGAAAGCGCCGCCTCCAGAGGACCATGTGCCTTTGCACCTCCGGAGGCTTCAGTCTCTGATTGAAAGGCTTCCTCTTGGGATGGTGTGTCTGTGTTACTTGAAAGAAGTTGGCAGCAACTCATGAGTAGAGAGGCTAATCCCTCACTTCAGAGTCACCAGAAACAGCGGGGGGGGGGGGGAACGTCTGCTGAGCACTTCGTTATCCCCTATGTGGAGATCAATTCTCATAGGGTATAATGCGGAATTGAACTGGAGGTTTCGGGGGCTCTGAGGAAGCTGTTTTTTGAGGTAGAGGCACCAAATTTTCAGTATAGTATCTAGTGCCTCTCCCCATAGTACCCCCCCAAGTTTCAAAACGATTGGACCAGGGGGTCCCATTCTATGAGCCCCAAAAGAAGGTGCCCCTATCCTTCATTATTTCCTATGGAAGGAAGACATTTAAAAATGTGCTGTCCCTTTAAATGTGATGGCCAGAACTCCCTTGGAGTTCAATTATGCATGTCACACCCTTGTTCCTGACTCCGCCCCCAATGTCTCCTGGCTCCACCCCCAAAGTCTCCTGGCTCCACCCCCAAAGTCCCCAGATATTTCTTGGATTTGGCAACCCTAGTGACTGCACTGTGTTAATGCAGATCAGCCTATACCCTGTTGTTGGCTCGCCATCTGTGTTTGTGATGCTGTATTGCCTTTGTTTTCATACTGTTATGTTTTTATGGTGTTTTATTTTTTAATTTGCAATAGGTGTCTAAATTTCTGTTGTAAGCCACCCTGAGCCCAATTGCAGGAAAGGGCAGGATAAAAATTAAATTAGATTAGATTAGATTAATGTCACTTCACTGGGCCAGGCCATGTGCGCCATAAAATGTAACAGGAAGTACCAGAGATACAAACTTTATAAAGGTGATTTCAGATGCCGAATGGCAACAGCGGGTGAATGATAATAGCAGGCTTGATTGGATTAAGCGTGATATGCAGAGGGGTGGTAGGCATGGAGATGCCAGTGATGGTAATGAGACAGGAGGCCTAGGTCTCGATTCCATCCAGAAGGATTCCATCCAGGAGGATGCAAAAAATAAATGGGCATAAATCTGACGTTAGAAACCACAATATTCAGTTTCTGAGCTAAGAGTGGCAGTGCTCTTACAGAGAAATTCCAAAGGGAGATTTTTTTTTTAAAAAAAAGAGAATGCTGCAATTGATAATGAAGCTTGAGAGAGTGCATGCTCCATGACTGAACTGAGAGCTAGTTTTCCTGTCTCATTACCAATGTGTGCTATTATTATTTGGCATCTGAAATCATTCCACTCTCCAAGATATAAGGACCAATCTAAGTGCTCTAATTCCTAATCAGGGGCTTTTTGAAAGAAGATAAAATCCAGATAGGAATAGAGAAATCCAATCTTTTTTTTTTTTAACTTTTCAGAATAAGCCAAAGTAATTTCTTCAATGTAAACTGTGCTTGTTAGAAGAATCCACCCACCCTACCTCTGAAGAAGTGTGCTTGCGCACAAAAGTTTATGCCTGGAATAAAATGCTGTTGGTCCAAAAGCTGCCATGGGACTCCAACAACTTTCTTTCTCTCTCTCTCTCTCTTTCCTCCCCCTCCCTTCCTTTCCAAAAGAGGAGGAGCAACTCTGGAGAAGGAAGCAGATGCTGTGTGTGTGTGTGTGTGTGCAACAGAGAGAGGCTTGTCTTTGTATTTTTCACCTGTACAGAACTCTGTGTGTGATAGAGTGTGAGAGAGAGACACACAGAGAGAGGGAGCGGGAGGGAGGCAAGAGGAAGGAAGCAAAGAGCCACTGAGGGAGCTGGGCAGAAAACAAGCTACAGTGTTGCTGCAGTAGCAGCACTGGAAAAGGAAGCAGAAGTTGCTTTGGAGCTAGATTTGAGCACTGTGCTGGCCGGATCTGTCCCCACCCCTGCATGTTTGACACCCCTGCCTAGTTTTCTTTCCCAGTGAGTTTTGTCTACTCAAGGGTGCCAGAGTTCGCAATACAAAACTAAAGAGGGGAGGGAGGGCGTCTTTGTGAACACCTGGGGCCAGGAGACCCCGATTCCTTTCATTTTGGATGCTGCAGCTCTTGCGATCCTCCAGAAGCCAGGGACCAAACTGGAGGCTCCTATCTTGATTTCTCACATTTTACTGGAAGTGTATTGAGCTCAACAGAATAATGCTAATGCATTCCCCAGTTTCCCCCACCAGCTTAGAGGTAACATTGCATGTGAGGAGTCTGTTTGATATTGGACTACATACTATTACATTATGAAGAATTTGTGAAGACTTTCATGTATTCTTTACTAGGAGTTTCCTTGTCCTATCACCTGGTGGTTGGCAAGACTAGTTAAGAAGTTCATGGTTCTGAGCAATATGTACACAATGTCCATTCTTATAGGGCCCTGCTGGAAGGACTCTAAAGGGTTTCACAGACCATCAGCTGTTCTTTATCGTATCTTAAAGTTCCCAGTTGAAGCAGGGTAATGAATTGTTGATCGAGATAAGATCTGCTGTCTCTTTATGGGCAGTAATAAGAGAAGAGAGCTGATATCTATAAACACAATCTGATTACAGTTGAGAGAGTTAAAATGGGAAAGGTAAAATCCACAGGCTTAAAACAAAAAATTTTAAACTAAAAGAGGTTTATCATAGACTTATCGTTACGGAGCTGTAGAGCCGCACGTCTGCCACCCTGGATTATGGGAAAACAAAGATTTTAGTTTTCTCTAAATCTTGGAAGCAATTATCATGGTCAGTCCAGGGAAACCCTATTGAACAGATCAAAACTACCAAATATCTGGGGATTAATTTTTCCTATAATGGGAGCTGGGCAACCCATCGCAAGTGCGCTCTAACAATGGCAAGAACTAGTGCTCTGGCTATTGCCCGTCTTTTTTTTTTTATCTGAAAGGGAATCGATATGTCCCTATGGCCTTAAGAGCTTTCAATGCGAAATCTAGCCCCCAACTCTTATATGGTGCCCCCATATGGGTCAGTGCCTTTGATCACACCACTGAAGGCCTACAATCTTTCTTTTTGAGGAAAATACTGGGATTACCCAACTGTGTTCCCTATGCTGCAATTTGCATGGAAACTGGACTGTTGCTGCTGGAAACTCACGCCTGGCTTCTGACCTTTAAGTTTTGGCTGCGTCTTTTATTTAACTCTGACCAGAATTCGTTCACCTTTTTGATGCTGATGGATCATCATGCATCAAAATGGTTGACCCTGATCCAAAAGAAAATTACATCCATAGGAATCTCCTTGGATGCATTTTATCTATCCTCTGCTTCTGTGGTATTTCAATCCATTAAACGTAGACTACTAGATATCCAGTTGCAACGTCTGACTGAGGCAGCTCGGAAATCTTGCTCCCCAAGTCACCTGGGTTTATCCCAGACTCCTGGGCTTCTAGCTCCCTATTTCCTCTTTTTAACTGATCCTCACCAAAGAAGAGCATTCATGCTGGCTAGATTTAATGCATTACCATCAGCCATCCTTTTCAGAAGATACCACAGAATCCCCCACAATCTTAGACGACGCCCTTGTAGCCAAGGAGTCATCTCAACGGTCCCTCATATTCTTCTGGACTACTCTTTCTATAGCAGTCCACGAGCAAGATACCTAGATGCACTGCTCTCCGACCATCGAGGCCTTTCTGACAGTGCCAAGGTCCGCTTTTTACTCCACGGGAAACACAACTTTGTCACTACTCATGTTGCTTGCTTTTTACAGGTTGCGATCCAAATCAGAGAGGCTTTTACTTATGCATAGCCCACAGCTATTTTATGTCATTTAACTTTTGCTGGTTTTTTAAGGTTTTATTATATTTTATAGTATTACTGTTGGTTTTAAACCTTACTGTATTCTTACATTAATGCCAATAAAGGTCATCTATAAATCTATAAACACAAAACACGTACACATTGAGGTCGGTTTGTTGGTTTTCAGATGTTTTATATCAGGGGTGGCCAAACTTGTTTAATGTAAGAGCCAAATAGAATAAACATCAGAGGTTTGAGAGCCACAAGATATGAACGTCAGATGTTTGAGAGCCGGAAGGAATGCAAATAGATGGGGGGGGGGAGAGGTGGAAAGAAAGCTACTGTAACTTTAAATGCATTCTCCAAACTGCCAGCTGGCTTGGCTTGGGGAAATGATTTAAAGAGACAAGTGCTGTCAAAACTGCTGTGGTCCCCTACGAATTAAATTATACATCCATCTGAAAGCAAAAACCCCGAAGAGACTAGAAGAGTGAAATCCGTATCATACCCACCCCTTGAGTTCTATAGTCCTGAGGGAAAAGTTTTAAAAGGAAGAACTGAGGAGAAAGAGGGGCTGGGGTAGCCATAAACAGCACATAAAAGTGATCCAGTGGGACCGTGAGGCGGGTGCTGTGATAGGGGCCCTGGAAGTATTAAAGTTGATCTAAAATTACCTCAGAAGATCCAGTTACTGATGCCAGAGTGGGTAGTTTAGGGTTGCCAATCCCCAGCTGAGGGCAGGGAGTCCCCTGATTTGGAAGCCCTCCCCCCACTTCAGGGTTATTTATTTATTTATTTTGCTGATTTCTAGTCTGCCCTTTCCCAGGTCAGGCTCAGGGCGGATTACAACATAACAGAGGACTACCTGTCAGAACGGGGGTTGGCAGAAATGTCTGCTGAGCACTCCATTTTATCCTTTGAAGATCTGTCCCCAAAGGGTATAATAAAGTATTGACCTGTGAGTATCTGGGACTCTGAGGGGGCTGTTTTTTTTAGGTAGAGGCACAATTTTTTAAAAAATAGCATCTGGCACCTCTCCTCAAAAACAAAAAAAAACCTCCTACATTTCAAAGATTGAACCAGGGGTCCAATTCTATGAGCCACAAAAGGTGTCCCCATCTTCCATGATTTCCAGTGGAGGGAAGGTATTTAAAAGGAGCATAGTCCCTTTAAATGTGATGGCCAGAACTCCCTTCAGAATTCAATTGTGCTCGTCACAACCTTGCTCCCGGCTCCACCCCCAAAACCCCCAGATATTTCCAAAGTCAAACATGGCAACCCTAGGGTAGATATTCATAGGGAAATCCCCAAATTCAGTTTTATCCCTATTTAATTCTTTGCTCAGTCCAAGATTCATGATAGCACTTGTAATAAAATTAAGACAGTGCTCCAGTAAAACATTCCGCCTCATGGCATTGCCAGAAAAACAACAACAACCTGGGATTGCAGTTCATATTACAGGAAATTTTATAAAAAAAGAAAAAAACACTGTGTTATACTGGCTCACAACATTTAGTCAGACCTTTTAAAGGGTCATATAATTCTTTGGTACACATTATGAAGAAGTACCATAGTACATTATTAGAAAGAAATGTCCGTCCCATGAGCACCCGGATGTAGGCTCCTTTCATCAAAAGTCTTGTTCAGGAGTATTCGCAGTATTCAGGCCTCCAGGTTAGACTGGAACAAAACAGTGTGAAAACATACATTTTTGAGACATAAGAACATAAGAGAAGCTATGTTGGATCAGGCCAATGGCCCATCCAGGCCGACACTCTGTGTCGCACAGTGGCCAAAAATCCCCAGGTGCCATCAGGAGATCCACCAGTGGGGCTGGGACACTAGAAGCCTCGAATGAAAGCATAAGGCAGTGGGGGTTCATTTTATTTATTTTATAGGATGGCGCTCACTTCACTTACCACATGCCAAGAACACAGTTTCTTTGGTGCAGCCCTGCAAGCAGCAAGTACGTTCTGCTTTACTCCATTTGATCATGAGCTCCTTAACTTTATCCCAATATGGGATATGTTCATGTGTAATTGCAGTCTTGCTGATGGTATCTTCCTCTTCATGCTTCAAACGTTGCTGATGTAGTATGCCTGTTTCATAAAAAGATAGTAAAACAGTGTATCGTGTTTTCCTGTCTCCTCTACTTCCTTTTTTTCACTGCCCTGACAAAATTAATGAGTTATCCCACTTTCCAAATGACTGAGTGACACAGCAGTAGCCCCTGAAATGATCATAAGAACACCAGAAGAAGAAGAAGAATTGCACATTTATACCCCGCCCTTCTCCCTGGATCAGAGACTCAGAGCGGCTTACAATCTTCTATGTCTTCTCCCCCCACAACAGACACCCTGTGAGGTGGGTGGGGCTGCGAAGGCTCTCAAAGCAGCTGCCCTTTCAAGGACAACCTCTGCCAGAGCTATGGCTGACCCAAGGCCATTCCAGTAGCTGCAAGTGGAAGAGTGGGGCATCAAACCCGGTTCTCCCAGATAAGAGTCCACACACTTAACCACTACACCAAACTGGCTCTCACCAGGACAGACCTACTGGACCAACCCAGTAGCCCATCTAGGCCAGCTAGAGATGTGAAGGCCTGAAAAAAAAATCGGGAAAAAACCTCTTTTTTCATTTTTTTTCCTAAAGCCTTTTTTGTTTTGTTTTTTCTGAAAAACTGGAAAAATTGAAAGAAAAGAAAAGAAATGACTATGGAACGTTTTATTTTAACATGATAAATATTTTAAGACAAGGTTGCGGATTTAGATATTTTCTAAATCATTTCTAAAAAATATGTATGGTATATTATTCTAACTTCTGTGCCCTGAGGACAAGCAAGTCCTAGGTAGGGTTGCCAATCCCCAGGTGGGGGCAGGGGATCCCCCGGTTTGGAGAACCCCCCCCCCCGCTTCAGGGTCATCAGAAAGCGGGGGGAGGGGAGGGAAATATCTGTTGGGAACTCTATTATTCCCTATGGAGATTTATTCCCATAGAAAATCATGGAGAATTGATCTGCGGGTATCTGGGGCTCTGGGGGGGGGTTGTTTTTTGGGGTAGAGGCACCAAATTTTCAGTACAGCATCTAGTGCCTCTCCCCAAAATACCCCCCAAGTTTCAAAAAGATTGGACCAGGGGGTCCAATTCTATGAGCCCCAAAAGAAGATGCCCCTATCCTTCATTATTTCCTATGGAAGGAAGGCATTGAAAAAGTGTGCCTTCTCTCTAAATGTGATTGCCGTTCGGGAGTTCAATTATGCTTGTCTCAGCCTTGATCTTGGCTCCACCCCAATGTCTCCTGGCTCCACCTCCAAAGTCTCCTGGCTCCACCTTCAAAGTCCCCAGATATTTCTTGAATTGGACTTGGCAACCCTAGTCCTAGGCCATGCCCATTCATTGAAATTTAGTCCTACACTCCCTTCTATACCCTTCCGCCTCTTCAATTCTTTTTATGAGAATGAGTTTTTTATTTTTATTTAATACTGAGAAGAGAAAATATGAATAATTGTTACTTCTGGATTTTTACAAATTGTTTTGTGGAGGTTTTTTTGACTGTTCCACATAAACTAGTAAACAGTTCAGATTGTTGCTCCATTTGTTACAATTACAAATAAATATTATTTTTAAAGTAAATTCTGTTTGTAATAATTGTTTGGATACACAATATTCTTAATAAGCTAGTTGTGATAATTTCATGCTAAGTAAAATTGTCCATAATCATATTTTATGTTCCTAAAGTAACAGAATGACTTTCAATCTGGAAAAGAAAAAAGAAGTGCTGATGTAGCATTTTTTTCAACCCCCGCCCCCCGCCAATTTCCGTTTTTTTTTTCCAGAAAAAAAAAATGGAGAAAAACTGGGGGGGGGGGGGGGGTCTGAGCTTCAAAATGTCTGGAAATTTTACATCTCCAAACCCACCCTCCTCCTGCCCACGCAGCAGCCAACCATGTGGTCTGGAGGTCTTAACAACAGGGCATAGAGGCTGAGGCCTTCAAGTGCTTAGACCCTGCTCTTCTGAGTAGACAGTGCTGACTTTGAGAGCCTAATGGCCTAATTCAGGCTAAAGAATGTGTCTTGTTCTCGTTAAACACATGAACACAGAGAGAAATCCTTCCAAAACATAAGGTACAACTTCAAAGGAGACTTTAGTTGTTGTAGATTTTCCGGGCTGTAGGACCGTGGTCTTAGCCAAGACCTCAGAAACAGCCCGGAAAATCTACAGCTAAAAGACTCCAGCCTTGAAAGCCTTCAACAACCTATCAAAGGAGACTTTCTTGTTATTAATAATGCTCCCTGGTCCCTTCCCCCTTGCCCTGTTATACCTGAGCCCTACTGGGAATGCAAAACACCGATGCTCTTACCCCAAAGTGATTCACATGTAACTTGAAGGGCCCAGAAAAAGTCATCCGTACATAAAACTTGTTTTGAATGTAGGAATTGATCAGAGGTGGCCACAATAAAGGGCAGGAAAAATGAGGCTGCTGCTATGGCTTTCTTCATGGTTCAGAAGGAGCCACTGTTGAATCACAGTTTGAGCCAAGAAACAAGGACAGCTGAGAACAGAGGAAGCACACATTAGATTCTCCACATAATAACTCCTGAGAGTGGTATTAAAGGACTACGATGACCATAGATTTATACCCCACCCTTCTCTCTGAATCAGCGTCTCAGAGTGGCTTACAATCTCCTTTATCTTCTTCCCCCACAACAGACACCTTGTGAGGTGGGTGGGGCTTAGGCTTCCCAATCCCCAGGTCCCAGCAGGGGATTCCCCGGTTTTACAGGCTTTCCCCCACCCCCAGCCAGCTGACCGGCGGGTGAAGCTGCTGCCCCACAGCCACCCTGTACCTCTAGATCTCGGGCAGGACCTGCAAACAGGTCTAGTTTTAAAATGTGTGTGTGCCTTTAAATTGGAGCAGGACGTACTTCATGGGGAAGGGTTAGCAACAGCAGACCTGGTGAGAGTGCAGCCGCTCTGCTTGTTTTGCTTTCCTTTCGGACAAGTGAGTGTGTGTGTAAAAGAGCAGCGTAGCCCCTCTACTTTCCAGACTGCACTGTGGAAGCACCAGAGACTCCTGCTTTGTTCTACTGCTTCAGACCAACACGGCTGCCCACTTGCACCAGAGACACTTAAGCGTGTGTGTGAGTGAGTGAGAGAGAGAAAACGGGGGAAGGGGAGGGAACTCTATTATTCCCTATGGAGACTTATTCTCATGGGAAATAATGGAGAATTGATCCACGGGTATCTGGGGCTCTGGGGGGGCTGTTTTTTTAGATTGAGGCACCAGATTTGCAGCATAGCATCCAGTACCTCTCCCCAAAATACCCCCCAAGTTTCAAAAAGATTGGACCAGAGGGTCCAATTCTATGAACCCCAAAAGAAGGTGCCCCTATCCATTATTTCCTATGGAGGGAAGGGATTTAAAAGATGTGTGGTCCCTTTAAATGTGATTGCCAGAACTCCCTTGAAGTTTAATTATGCTTGTCACACCCTTGCTCCTGGCTCCGCCCCCAAAGTCTCCTGGCTCCACCCCCAAAGTCCCCAGATATTTCTTGAATTGGACTTGGCAACCCTAGTGGGGCTGAGAGAGTTCTCCCAGAAGCTGGACAACTCCTGCGAGAGCTATGGCTGAACCAAGGTCATTCTAGCAGCTGCAAGTGGAGGAGTGGGGAATCAAACCTGGTTCTCCCAGATAAGAGTCCCCACACTTAACCACTATAGTCCCCGGCTCTAGGGTGACCAGACCGTCCCGGGCGCCCGGGAATGTCCCGGTTCTGGCCCCCTATTCCCGCCTCCCAGGCTGGCTATACCGGGACCATTTAGAGGTCCCGATTTAGCCAGCCCCGGAGGCGGTGGGCCGCGGGCACCGGCGGGGAAGGCGGCGAGGGAGGGAGGGAGCGTCCCTGCGCGTGCGCAGGGACGCTCCCTCCCTCCCTCGCCGCCTTACCCGCCCGCGCGCGGGGCCCGGCGGCGGTGGCGGAGGCCGCGGAGCAGCCGGCGCTGGTCCCGGGAGGCCTTCCAGAGACTCTGGAGGGCCTCCAGCGACCAGCGCCGACCATCGAAGGCCTCTCCACGGCCGCCGCGGGTCCCTGGAGGCCCTCTAGAGGCCCGTGGAGGCAGCGGAGAGGCCCCTGCGGGTCCCTGGAGGGCCTCCAGAGGCCCGCGGAGGCAGCGGAGAGGCCCCTGCGGGTCCCTGAGGGCCTCCAGAGGCCCGCGGAGGCAGCGGAGAGGCCCCCGCGGGTCCCTGGAGGGCCTCCAGAGGCCCGTGGAGGCAGCGGAGAGGCCCCCGCGGGTCCCTGGAGGCCCTCTAGAGTCCCGCGGAGGCAGCGGAGAGGCCCCCGCGGTTCCCTGGAGGGCCTCCAGAGGCCCGTGGAGGCAACGGAGAGGCCCCCGCGGGTCCCTGGAGGCCCTCTAGAGGCCCGCGGAGGCAGCGGAGAGGCCCCCGCGGGTCCCTGGAGGGCCTCCAGAGGCCAGCGGAGGCCGCGGAGAGGCCAGCGCTGGTCTCTGGAGGCCCTCCAGAGACCAGCGCCGGCCTCTCCGCCGCCTTCCCGGCCGCCGCAGCCGCCGCCAGCAGCCCGGAGGAGAGGCCGCCACCGCCCTGGATCAAGGTAAGCCGAAAGCAGGGGGGGGGGCGGCTGGCGGGGGGGGGCGGCTGGCCTTCCTTCTTTCCTTCCCTCCCTCCTTCCTCCCTCCCTCCTTCCTTCCTTCCCTCCCTCCTCCCTTCCTTCCTTTCTTCCTTCCCTCCCTCCTCCCTTCCTTCCCTCCCTTCCTCCTCCCTTCCTTCCTTCCTTCCCTCCCTCCTCCCTTCCTTCCTTCCCTCCCTTCCCTCCCTCCTCCCTCCCTTCCTTCCCTCCCTCCCTTCCCTCCCTCCTCCCTTCCTTCCTTCCCTCCCTTCCCTCCTCCCTTCCCTCCTCCCTTCCTTCCCTCCCTTCCCTCCCTCCTCCCTTCCTTTCTTCCTTCCTTCCCTCCCTCCCTTCCCTCCCTCCTCCCTTCCTTCCTTTCTTCCTTCCTTCCCTCCCTTCCTTCCCTCCCTCCCTCCTCTCTTCCTGACTGGATGGGCCATTGGCCTGATCCAACAGGGCTTCTCTTATGGTCTTATGTGACACAGAGTGTTGGACTGGATGGGCCACTGGCCTGATCCAACAGGGCTTCTCTTATGTTCTTATGTGATGCAGAGTGTTGGACTGGATGGGCCACTGGCCTGATCCAACAGGGCTTCTCTTATGTTCTTATGTGACAATACTGACTTTGGTGGACCCAAGCACTGATTCAGTGTAAGGGAGCTTTGTGTTTGTGACTGGAGTAGACAATACTGACTTTGGTGGACCCAAGCACTGATTCAGTGTAAGGGAGCTTTGTGTTTGTGACTGGAGTAGACAATACTGACTTTGGTGGACCCAAGCACTGATTCAGTGTAAGGGAGCTTTGTGTTTGTGACTGGAGTAGACAATACTGACTTTGGTGGACCCAAGCACTGATTCAGTGTAAGGGAGCTTTGTGTTTGTGACTGGAGTAGACAATACTGACTTTGGTGGACCCAAGCACTGATTCAGTGTAAGGGAGCTTTGTGTTTGTGACTGGAGTAGACAATACTGACTTTGGTGGACCCAAGCACTGATTCAGTGTAAGGGAGCTTTGTGTTTGTGACTGGAGTAGACAATACTGACTTTGGTGGACCCAAGCACTGATTCAGTGTAAGGGAGCTTTGTGTTTGTGTCTTCTGGTGCAATTTTGTTCTCAGATCCTGTATTTACTTCATCAGTATATGGGATAAGGCACTTTCTCAACTGTGCTGCATAATGCAGCCTATTTATTTTGTCCTGTTTGCTCTGTTGGCTCTATCTGCGCCATCTTCATCACTTTCGGGGTGTGGATCCCCCAGTGGGGTGGTCTCGCGACTCCCTCCGCCGGCTGTTTCTGATAGCCCTGCGCCCCCTCTTTCATTTGATATGTGTCCCGTGCGGATGCCACCTTCCCGCCGGGAGATGCCACAAAATGAGCCCCCTTGAGGCTTATGGCGGCAGGGCTCGGGGGAAGCGAGCTAGACTGCTGTTCTTTTGAGGGGTCATAGAGTGTTTCGAGCCCGTCCCTGTGGCATCGGTCCCATCGTTGTGGGGCCCAGGGGGCCGGCGCAGCGGCACGCTGAAGCAGCCTGTCGGTCACTTCCGGGTTCCTGTCCTGCATCTCGACCTGTGTTATTAGTGACAGGCTGCTTCGGCGTGCCGCTGCGCTGGCCCCCTGGGTCCCACAACGATGGGACCGATGCCACAGGGACGGGCTCGAAACACTCTATAACCCCTCAAAAGAACAGCAGTCTAGCTCGCTTCCCCCGAGCCCTGCCGCCATAAGCCTCAAGGGGGCTCATTTTGCGGCATCTCCCAGCGGGAGGGTGGCACCTGCACGGGACACATATCAAATGAAAGAGGGGGCGCAGGGCTATCAGAAACAGCCGGCGGAGGGAGTCGGGAGACCACCCCACTGGGGGATCCACACCCCGAAAGTGATGAAGGTGGCGCAGATAGAGCCAACAGAGCAAACAGGACAAAATAAATAGGCTGCATTATGCAGCACAGTTGAGAAAGTGCCTTATCCCATATACTGATGAAGTATATACAGGATTTGAGAACAAAATTGTTTCCGGCGGTGATATTTGGGGGATTTTTGGGGACGTCACAGGAAGTGCTGTGAAGTCACTTCCTGTTTCCGGCAGTGGCATTTGGGGGAAATGATGTCATTTGGGGGAAGTGATGTCACAGGAAGTGATGTCACTTCCCGTTTCCGGCAGGTGATGCGGGGAAATGATGTCACAGGAAGTGGTGCCACTTCCTGTTTCCGGCGGTGGCATGACATCACCGGAAGTGACGTCACTTCCTGTTTCCGGCTTCGCGCGCGCACACCCCTACCTTCCCCCCCCCACCCCAGGTGTCCCTGGCTGGCCTTCAGACATTATGGTCACCCTACCCGGCTCTCTAAAGGTAGCAAATTGATTGGGTAATATCCCTCAAGTATCTCTTGTCAGAGGTATCACATGTCTCCATTTGCAATATCTAGGGCTGCCCATTAGGGCAAATTTTACTTCAGAAATTACATCAAAGAAAATACCAAGAATATAAAACACAATAAAAATGGTTGTAGATACATATGCAAAATGACATATTAGATAGCTAGTTGAATCTTAATCTAATTACACCTAACTTTCCTTTATCAAGCAGGAGACATTAGCTGTCGCCTAACATTCTCCCTCGAGTTAATCCTAGTCCAGTAAGAAAATAAATAAATCCCATGAGATTCTAAATTGTTTATCCGTTTTTTTCTTCCCTGGAAAATTAGTCTTGTTCCTGAGTTGTATGTAACCGTGGGAGATGGGGATGCCAGTTCCACATGGCAGCCGGCTGAGGAGGGAGGGATAGGGTTGCTGGATTGAAGTTGGGGAACTTCTGGTGATTCAGCAATGGAGCCCGGCGAGCTCAGGAACCTCAGTGGGGTACAGTACCACAGAGACCGCCCTCCAAAGCATCCATTTGTCTCCAGGGGTGCGGATCTCTGGAGCGGAGCTGGAATTGCAGAGGGTGCCCAGGGCACACCTGGAGGTTGGCATCCCTACAGGCAGACAATCCTGTTTCCGGAACTGGGCCACTGAAATCCTGGCCAAGACCAGGTGATGTTTTAAGAGACGATTCTGTTCCTTCTCAGCTATTTCTTGAAAGTACCCAAACAGAGACACAATCCAGCATCCTGTTCATTTACTTAAAATGAGGCATATTTCCTCCATGTTTTCTGGGGCCACCACAAAAGCAAAGGGGGGGGGGGGGTAGGGGTGGAGAACCTGAAGCAAAATTGTACTTCCAGCACAAACTTCCATCAACATCCTACGTCCCCCTAAATATACTACCTTGACTTTGGCACACAACTAGCCTAATTTAAGACATGTTTGCCTGTTTTAAACAGTTACGGCTACCACTTTAGAACATTACCCCCACCATCCTAAAAAAAATTCCAGAGAGAGCTGTAGAGAAGAGAAAGAGCACCTTTAAAGAATCACACAATTTGTGGCAAGAGATGGGCTTTCATGAGTCACTGCTCACTCCTTCAGACTGTCATGAAATACAATATAATACAAATATACATAGCATAGTGTAGATTCATAGTGTAGATTATGGTCAGGGACCTGTCTATCTACGGGTCCGCCTTTCCCCATATATCCCCCAGAGAGTACTGCGATCAGGGACAAAAAATCTGTTGTCCGCCCCTGGCCCAAAAGAAGCCAGGTTGTGTGTAACGAGATCTAGGTTTAATGCATGGGATGGAGAAAGTAGAGAAAGAAGTCCTTTTCTCCCTTTCTCACAATACAAGAACTCGTGGGCATTCGATGAAATTGCTGAGCAGACAGGTTAAAACGGATAAAAGGAAGTACTTCTTCACCCAAAGGGTGATTAACATGTGGAATTCACTGCCACAGGAGGTGGTGGCTGCCACAAGTATAGCCACCTTCAAGAGGGGTTTAGATAAAAATATGGAGCAGAGGTCCATCAGTGGCTATTAGCCACAGTGTATGTGTGTATATAACATTTTTTGCCACTGTGTGACACAGAGTGTTGGACTTGATGGGCCGTTGGCCTGATCCAACATGGCTTCTCTTATGTTCTAGGGCTTTATCGGTGGCAGCACCAGAACTTTGGAACACCCTCCCAGAAGCCATAAGGGCCCTGCGGGATTTGTCTGCGTTCCGCAGGGCCTGTAAGACCGAATTGTTTAAACAGGCTTTTGCCGTTGATTGAAAAAGGGCTGCCACCGGACATCTTATAGAATGCTGGCGATCACAGTCGAGAATTCAATACCGCCTATATTGTACTGAAACAGCGCCAGAGAATGGTTTTAAAACTGAAATAAGTCAATTATGGTTTTATATGTTTATTGGACTGATTGCATTTTATGATGTTGTGAGCTGCCCTGAGTCCGCCTGCGGAGAGGGCGGGATATAAATTGAAAGTAATAAATAAATAAATAATAGATTCAGGTGGGTAGCCTCTCAGCTGAGTTAGTGTGAGCTAGCTCACAGTTTTTTAGCCTTCAGCTCACACATTTTTGTCTTTGCTCTGGAAAAACGGTCTCAGAGCAAGCTAATTTATGCAGTAGCTCACAACTTTAATGCCAGTAGCTCAGGAAGTAGAATTTTTGTTCACAAGACTTCACAGCTTAGCTGGAGTGTTGGTGGGAAGCCGTGTTGATCTAAAGCAGCAGAACAAAGTATAAGAGCATAAGCCATGTTGGATCTGGCCAGTGGCCATTCCAGTCCACCATTCCCTCTGTCACGCAGTGGCCAAAACCCAGGTGCCATCAGCAGGGCCCAAACTCCAGAAACCCTCCTGCTGTTGCTCCCCAAGCTCCAAGATTACAGAGCATATAGAAAGTTGGAGTTCAGGAGAGCCTTCAAGACTAATAACCTTGTATTCAAGGTATAAGCTTTAGCATGCATGCCATACAAATGAATATAGTAGTGGAATAGAGTTTAGGACTAGGACAGAGGTGCCCAACGTTTCTGAGCTTGTGGGCACCTTGGAATTCCCACACCGGGTGGTGGATGCAGCAAAAAAAAAATGGCTGCCACAGCTTACCTTCAGTCACCCAGTGAAGATCCTTGTGCTGTGGTGACAGCCGCTTCCAAATAGGAGTTTTTAAAAGTCTGCGCAGCCATTCAAATTCCCAATAGCCAATCAGAAGCGTGCTAGGCAAAAAAAAAATCATTTGGCTCTGCCCACTTTCTAGAAACACTCAGCAGGCACCAGGAAAGGTAGGCTCAGGCACCATTTTGGTGACGCTAGAAGCAGGAGACGGGAGACCCAGATCTGAATCTCCATTTTGCTAGGGTGGTGAAGAAAAAGAAGTAAATTGAAACCCCCAGAATGGAGTGACCTAAAGAATATCATGAACAAGTGGACTCCCATAGAACGTATTTGCTGCTTGAGCGGCTGCTCCAAACAAATTCTGCGTTGGGCATGTGGTGAGAGAAGAAGAAGATGATGATGATGATGATGATGATGATGATGATGATGATGATGATGATGATGATGATGATGATGATGTAGAAGAAGAAGTTTATGAAGATGAAGATTATGATATTGAATTTGTGTCCTGCCCTTCACTCTCAATCTCAGAGCGGCTCACAATCAGTTTTGGCCTCACCTCCGAAACATTAGCCCCAGACCAAACTAATTTACGCAGAAGCTCACAACTTTAATGCCAATAGTTCATTAAGTAGAATTTTTGCTCACAAGACTCCACAGCTTAGAGGGAGCATTAGGGTTGCCAGGTCCAAACCAAGAAATATCTGGGGGCTTTGGGGGTTCAGCCAGGAGACACTGGGGGTGGAGCCAGGAGTAAGGTTGTGACAAGCACAATTGAACTCCAAAGGAAGTTCTCGCCATCACATTTAATGAAACCGCACATCTTTTAAAAGCCTTCCCTCCACTGGAAATAAAGAAGAATAGAGGCACCTTCTTTTGGGGCTCATAGACGTGGACCTCCTGGTGCAATCCTTTTGAAACTTGGAGGGTATTTTGGGGAGGGGCACTGGATGCTATGCTGCAAATTTGGTGCCTCTATCTAACCCCCCACCCTCCTGAGCCCCAGATATCCATGGATCAATTCTCCTGTATACCCTATGAGAATTGGTCTCCATAGGGAATACTGGAGTGCCCAGCAGACATTTCCCCACCCCGCTTTCTGAGGACCCTGAAGCAAGACGAGGGCCACCAAACTGGGGGACCCTATCCATGCACCCCCTGGAGGTTCTAATAAGCAAACACCTGGGATCCCAGGGGTAATCAATCTCCACCAGAGACTTTTCCATGGAGCTACCTGGAGCATTTGTTATAGTTTTGCAGTGCAGTTTTAACTCATGGCAGTATGGATTTGAGAGTATGCATAGTATGAATCTTGTTGTGTGTGATTTCTACTTCTACTATTGAATGTTTTCCATTGCTTACTGTGAATCTTACGATTGCATGAGAGGTGTCTGTTTGCTATTGGACTACGCACTATTACATTGTGAAGAATTTGTGAAGACTTTCATGTATTCTTTACTGGGAGTATCCTTGTCCTATCACCTGGTGGTTGGCAAGACTAGTTAAGAAGTTCATGGTTTTGAACAATATGTACACAATGTCCATTCTTAACAGGGCCCTGCTTGAAGGACTCTAAAGGGTTTCAGAGACCATCAGCTGTTCTTTATCGTATCTTAAAGTTCCCAGTTGATGCAGGGTAATGAATTGTTGATCGAGATAAGATCTGCTGTCTCTTTATGGGCAGTAATAAGGGAAGAGAGCTGATATCTATAAACACAAAACATGTACACAAAACACGTACACATTGAGGTCGGTTTGTTGGTTCAGATTAGGCTTCCCAATCCCCAGGTCCCAGCGGGGGATCCCCTAGTTTTACAGGCTTCCCCCCTCCCCCAGCCAGCTGGCCGGCGGGGGAAGCTCCACCCCCATAGCCATTATGCACCTCCAGGAACGATTCCCATAGGGAATGATGGGGAATTGATCCGCGGATGTCAGGGGCTCTGGGGAGGCTGTTTTTTGAGGTAGAGGTGCCAAATTTTCAGTATAGCATCTAGTGCCTCTCCCCAAAATACCTCCCAAGTTTCAAAAAGATTGGACCAGGGGGTCCAATTCTATGAGCCCCAAAAGAAGGTGCCCCTATCCATTATTTTCTATGGAAGGAAGGCATTCTAAAAGGTGTGCTGTCCCTTTAAATGTGATGGCCAGAACTCCCTTGGAGTTCAATTATGCTTGTCACACCCTTGCTCCTGGCTCTGCCCCCAGCGTCTCCTGGCCCCACCCCAAAGTCTCCTGGCCCCATCCCCAAAGTCTCCTGGCTCCACCCCCAAAGTCCCCAGATATTTCTTGAATTGGACTTGGCAACCCTAGTTCAGATGTTTTATCAGGGGTGGCCAAACTTGCTTAACGTAAGAGCCACATAGAATAAACATCAGAGATCTGAGAGCCGCAAGACATGAACGTCAGATGTTTGAGAGCCTGAAGAAAGGCAAATAGATGGGGGGAGGGAGGGAGAGGTGGAAAGAAAGCAACTGTAACTTTCAATGCATTTGCCAAGCCGCCAGCTTGGAGAAATGATTTAAAGAGACAAGTGCCTTCTTCAAGCTGGCTGACGAGGCAGTGGGGGCTTCAAGAGCCACACAATGTGTGAGAGAGCCACAGTTGGGCCACGTCTGTTTTATATCTTGGTTTTCAGATGCTTTATATGTACTAAATGTTAAAAAGCCAGGAAGCGAAAAGGAAAGAGCTGGGTCCTGGTAAGCTCTGTCGTAGTTTTGCTCATCGCCCTATGAGAGGGTGATGTTAACTGTTGTACATACTCCATGACTGTCACTTGTCCCACCCAAAGTGGAAGAGATTCGGGGGTTATTTAAACCTGGTTAACCCTTTCAGCTGATCTGCACACAACAGAGATCACTTAACCTGGAGGAAATGGCTGCCCTGGAGTGCCAACGCAATGGCATTACATTCTGCTGGGCTCTCTTCTGTCTACTGGGGCTCCAAACACCACTGTAGAGTTCTAAACCAAGTCAGAGTAGCAAAGTTGGGAGAAAAAATGCAAGGACAAGGATTAGCCTGAAGTAATGTAATGCAGAGTGGTAAAACTGCAGTACTGCAGTCCAAGCTTTGCTTATGACCTGAGTTTGATCCCTGCGGAAGCTGGGTTCAGGTAGCTGGCTCAAGGTTGACTCAACCTTCCATCCTTCCGAGGTCGGTGAAATGAGTCCCCACCTTGCTGTGGGGGAGGAGAGTGTAGATGACTGGGGAAGGCAATGGCAAACCACCTTGTAAAAAAGTCTGCCATGAAAACATTATAAAAGCAAGGTCACCCCAGAGTCGGAAACGACTGGTGCTTGCACAGGGGATTGCCTTTACCTTTTTAATTACTGTTGAGAAAGGGAACAGGGGAGGTTGTTTCATCCCAGTCTCCTACCAAAGAACCAGGGGGGGCTACACAGCTGGGGGCTCCAAACAGAACCTGTGGGGAAGCTGAGCACACTCTACTGTGGGGCTGAGAAGCTGATTTCCAAACTGGGGCTTCATCAAAAGCTGTGATTTCACTTCTGCTTTTAAAAACTTCAAGGTATGAGAATGCATTGCCCACTAAAAGGAAAACAGAAACTCGGGATAGCAGCAAGATTTCATCTGGCCTTAGATGAAAGGAAGGAAAGGTCCCCTGTGCAAGCACCAGTCATTTCCAACTCTGGGGTGATGTTGCTTGCACAATGTTTTCACGGCAGACATTTTTACAGGGTGGTTGGCCATTGCCTTCCCCAGTCATTGACACTTTCCCCCCAGCAAGCTGGGTACTCATTTTACCGACCTCGGAAGAATGGAAGGCTGAGTCAACCTCGAGCCGGCTACCTGAAAACCCAGCTTCCACCGGGGATCGAACTCAGGTCATGAGCAGAGCTTAGGACTGCAGTACTGCCCCACGGGGCTCTTTAACCTGTAGATAGTGGCTGTAGATAGAGACCTCTTATTGTGCAAGTGCCAAGAAAGAGAAGAAGGAAACTGTTAGCTAAGGACATTAAGCAAACACCGTTGCTCCAAAAGGGGCATGGGTCTCAAACCCTCAAGCGTGGGCTTCTACTCTGCTCACATGTACCTACTACCAGTCCATAGGTGCCTACTACAAGTGTATGTTCTCAAGTCATCTAGGGAAGATTTGCAGCACACAGTGACATTGGCTATAACCTCTATATGGGTGCCGAGGGAAGAGCCATGGCTCAGTGGTAGAGCCCTTGCTCGGCATGCAGGTCCCAGCTTCAATCTCCAATTTTTTTAAAAAAAAAAAATGAGGTAGGAGGTGATGTGAAAGTTCTCTGTGAGTGGCCCTGGAGCACCATTACCAGTTGCAGTCGACAATTCTGACTTCGATGGACTGAGAGTCTGATTCAGCAATAGGCAGTTTCACGTGTTCCGGGGCTTTTCCAACAGCCCCCTTTGACCTGTCAATCTCTTCCTCCCTCCCACCTGGTACTGTGGCTGGTTCCATTCTTAGACACCTCCTGGAAGAAATCTTTCTCTCCTGAAAGGCATTTTCTCCACTAGTTAATATTTTCTGTGGGCCCGGAATGTTCTGCATTTCATATTGATTTTGACATCTTTGGAAGCCATTTTGACGGGAAATTGGAAAGTAAGCAAAATTGGAAAGTAAGGTTTGTGTTGTTTTAATTAACTCTAAGAGTCTAGCGCGGACTCCTATATGGGAGAACCAGGTTTGATCCCCCACTCCTCCACTTGCACCTGCTGGGATGGCCTTGGGTCAGCCATAGCTCTGGCAGAGGTTGTCCTTGAAAGGGCAGCTGCTGTGAGAGCCCTCTCAGTCCCACCCACCACACAGGGTGTCTGTTGTGGGGGAGGAAGATAAAGGAGATTGTGAGACGCTCTGAGATTTGGAGTGGAGGGCGGGATATAAATCCAATATCTTCTTCTAAACAAATATGTCTTTACTTGTATGCACATCTCAATGAATATTATCATTTTCTTGTCCATTTTCATTGTTGGGCAATAATTAAATTGAGTAGGATGGGTTTATCAGCTAAGGGAACAAATGAAATATTGACAGGATCTTTTTTGAGTCTACCCTTGATTTTATACTAAATTTAGATGTTTATAGTTCTAAAGGAAGAGCCCCACGGTGCAGAGTGGTAAAGCTGCAGTGCTGCAGTCCAAACTCCCTGCTCACAACCTGAGTTCGATCCCTGCAGAAGCTGGATTCAAGTAGCCGGCTCAAGGATGATTCAGCCTTCCACCCTTCTGAGGTGAGTAAAATGAGTACCCAGCTTGCTGTTGGTGGGGGAGTGTGGGTGACTGGGGGAGGCAATGGCAAACCACGTCGTAAAAAGTCTGTCGTGAAAACGTCATGATGCGACGTCACCCCAGAGTCGAAAACAACTGGTGCTTGCACAGGGGACTACCATTACCTTTTCAAAATAATAGTTTTAAAAGGCATTTTATTTTATAATATAATTGTACTGCCTCCTATTTCCTGTTATCTGGATTTCTATGAACAAATGCCTAATAAAGGTTTCAGTAATCAGTAATCAATTCTTAAGAAAAGAAAGGGAAATGTGGAGTTCATGCTATGTGCCACGATCCCATGGCTTTTTGTCGCTTGTGCCTGCAGAGATCAGTCTGAGATTTCACACCTGGGAGCTCTGAGGGCTTTGCTGATCTGCCAGTCACTCTTGTGGGACTCTGATGTCTTTCTGGGAAGAATAGATGAATATTGGAGATGAAGAGCCAAGCAGAGTTTTCAGTGGTATTTTATGGCTAATCTTAAGATTAACAACAGTGTGAATCTCTTGCCAGATGAGGGACACTTTGGTGGCTGAAGGGCTTTCAGGACACTGGGGGCGGCTTTCCATCAGATGCCACTACAGCTGTTTAAACCATACTTAATAAAACAGCCACAGAAACAGTGACTGGTTAAATCCCTCTTCACTCCCCATGGATTCCCAATCTTATCTGGGGCTGTGACGGTAAGGTATGGGTTAACAGAAAACCAAGGAAAACTGAAGACGCACAGAGCCTGCGTCAGGTGACCTGAGGGTGGGGGCCAGAGTGCTCGGAACTCTCAGTGCGAGAGATTGACGGCTAATGGCTGAGGAGAGTCAGTTAGTGCCTGACAGAGCCGGAGAGAGTTGGTGCCTGTCAGAGTCTGAGAGAGTTGGTCTTTGAGAGAGCTGAGACAGTGGCTGAGGAGAGAAGAAAAGCTGACTGCTAGCTCTATGAAAACAGCAAGGGGCTGTGTGTAACTAAAAGGAAGAGTCACCGTGAAGACCTGAACGGTCACAGACACATACATATCTCTTAAGAGCTAGAGAGGTGGGTCTAAGAGTCTGAAGGGCTGGGAGTAGAGGCTCCAGTCGACTGGAGAGACTTGGCACATCATACCCAAGAGGCCAGCCTTGGCTAGTGTTGGAGAATGTATTATATGTGAACTGAAAACCTGAGAGACCTAAGAGAAAGGAAAAGATATATTAGAAAGCCTGAAACAACTGAGCAACTTGTTAACTGAGTGAGATACTTTATAGCCCGTGTATATATCACCCATATCCCCAGTTTAAGACTTTGTGTTTAAAATAAATAATATCTGTGGTTTACGTTAAAGTTCTCTGGTGCCTATAAGTTGGGGAAACTGTCAAAGCTGCTGTGGTCCCCTACAAATTAAATTATACATCCATCTGAAAGCAAACCCCCCGAAGAGACTAGAAGACTGAAATCCATATCATACCCACTCCTTGAGTTCTATAGTCCTGAAGGAAAAGTTTTAAAAGGAAGAACTGAGGAGAAAGAGGGGCTGGGGTAGCCATAAACAGCACATAAAAGTGATCCAGTGGGACCATGAGGCGGGTGTTGTGATAGGGGCCCTGGAAGTTGATCTAAAATTACCTCAGAAGTTGATCTAAAATTATTAAAGTTGATCTAAAATTACCTCAGAAGATCCCGTTACTGATGCCACCAGAGTGGGAAGTTTAGGGTTGCCAATCCCCAGGTGAGGGCAGGGAGTCCCCTGATTTGGAAGCCCTCCCCCCCCACTTCAGGGTTATTTATTTATTTATTTTGCGGATTTCTAGTCTGCCCTTTCCCAGGTCAGGCTCAGGGCGGATTACAACATAACAGGGGTTATGTCAGAACAGGGGTTGGCAGAAATGTCTGCTGAGCACTCCATTTTATCATTTGAAGATCTGTCCCCAAAGGGGACAATAAAGTATTGACCTGTGAGTATCTGGGACTCTGAGGGGGCTGTTTTTTTAGGTAGAGGCACAATTTTTTTAAAAAAAAAATAGCATCTGGCACCTCTCCTCAAAAACAAAAAAACCTCCTACATTTCAAAAAGATTGAACCAGGGGGTCCAATTCTATGAGCCACAAAAGAAGGTGCCCCCATCTTCCATGATTTCCAATGGAGGGAAGGTATTTAAAAAGAGCATAGCCCCTTTAAATGTGATGGCCAGAACTCCCTTCAGAATTCAATTGTGCTCGTCACAACCTTGCTCCCGGCTCCACCCCCAAAACCCCCAGATATTTCCAAAGTCAGACCTGGCAACCCTAGGGTCGATATTCATAGGGAAAGCCCCAAATTCAGTTTTATCCCTATTTAATTCTTTGCTCAGTCCAAGATTCATGATAGCACTTGTAATAACATTAAGACAGTGCTCCAGTAAAACATTCCACCTCATGGCATTGCAAGAAAAACAACAACAACCTGGGATCGCAGTTCATTACAGGAAATGTTTTTTAAAAAAGAAAAAACACTGTGTTATACTGGCTCACAACATTTAGTCAGACCTTTTAAAGGGTCATATAATTCTTTGATACACATTATGAAGAAGTACCACAGTACATTATTACAAAGAAATGTCCATCCCATGAGCACCCGGATGTAGGCTCCTTTCATCAAAAGTCTTGCTCAGGAGTATTCGCAGCATTCAGGCCTCCAGGTTAGTCTGGAACTAAACAGTGTGAAAACATATGTTTTTGAGACATAAGAACATAAGAGAAGCTATGTTGGATCAGGCCAATGGCCCATCCAGGCCGACACTCTGTGTCGCACAGTGGCCAGAAATCCCCAGGTGCCACCAGAAGATCCACCAGTGGGGCTGGGACACTAGAAGCCTCGAATGAAAGCATAAGGCAGTGAAGGTTCATTTTATTTATTTTATAGGATGGCGCTCACTTCACTTACCACATGCCAAGAACACAGTTTCTTTGGTGCAGCCCTGCAAGCAGCAAGTACGTTCTGTTTTACTCCATTTGATCATGAGGTTCTTTACTTTATCCCATTGTGGGATATGTTCATGTGTAATTGCAGTCTTGCTGATGGTATCTTCCTCTTCATGCTTCAAACGTTGCTGATGTAGTATGCCTGTTTCATAAAAAGATAGTAAAACAGTGTATCGTGTTTTCCTGTCTCCTCTACTTCCTTTTTTTCACTGCCCTGACAAAATTAATGAGTTATCCCACTTTCCAAATGACTGAGTGACACAGCAGTAGCCCCTGAAATGATCATAAGAACACCAGAAGAAGAAGAAGAAGAATTGCACATTTATACCCCGCCCCTCTCCCTGGATCAGAGACTCAGAGCAGCTTACAATCTTCTATGTCTTCTCCCCCCATAGCAGACACCCTGTGAGGTGGGTGGGGCTGAGAGAGCTCTCACAGATGCTGCCCTTTCAAGGACAACCTCTGCCAGAGCTATGGCTGACCCAAGGCCATTCCAGCAGCTGCAAGTGGAGGAGTGGGGAATCGAACCCGGTTCTCCCAGATAAGAGTCCACACACTTAGCCACTACACCAAACTGGCTCTCACCAGGAGATACCTACTGGACCAACCCAGTAGCCCATCTAGCCCAGCTAGAGATGTGAAGGCCTGGAAAAATTCCGGGGGGGAAACTCTTTTTTCCATTTTTTTTCCTAAAGCCTTTTTTGTTTTTTTCTGAAAAACTGGAAAAATTGAAATTAAAGGAAAGAAATGACTATGGAACGTTTTATTTTAACATGATGAATAAATATTTTAAGACAAGGTTGAGGATTTAGATATTTTCTAAATCATTTCTAAAAAATATGTATGGTATCATCTGATTATTGTAATTTCTGTGCCCTGAGGACAAGCAAGTCCTAGTCCATGCCCATTCATTGAAATTTAGTCCTACATTCCCTTCTATACCCTTCCCCCTCTTCAATCCTTTTTATGAGAATGAGTTTTTTACTTTTATTTAATACTGTGGAGAGAAAATATGAATAATTGTTACTTCTGGATTTTTATAAATTGTTTTGTGGAGGGTTTTTTTTTATTGTTCCACATAAACTAGTAGGGTCGCCAAGTCCAATTCAAGAAATATCTGGGGACTTTGGGGATGGAGCCAGGAGACTTTGGGGGTGGAGCCAGAAGACATTAGGGGTGGAGCAAAGATCAAGGCTGTGACAAGCATAATTGAATTCCAAAGGGAGTTCTGGCCCTCACATTTAAAGGGACGGCACACCTTTTCATTTCCTTCCTTCCATAGGAAATAATGAAGGATAGGGGCACCTTCTTTTGGGGCTCATAGAATCAGACCCCCTGGTCCAATCCTTTTGAAAATTGGGGGGTATTTTGGGGAGAGGCACTAGATGCTATACTGAAAATTTGGTGCCTCTACCCCAAAAAACAGTCCCCCCAGAGCCCCAGATACCCCTGGATCAATTCTCCTTGATTTTCTGTGGGAATAAATCTCCATAGGGAATAACAGAGTTCCCAGCAGACATTTCCCTCCCCTCCCCCCGCTTTCTGACGACCCTGAAGTGGGGGGAGGGCCTCCAAACCAGGGGATCCCCTGCCCCCATCTGGGGATTGCCAACCCTATAAACTAGTAAACAGTTCAGGAGATGGTTGCTCCATTTGTTACAATTACGAATAAATATTACTTAAAAAGTAAATTCTGTTTGTAATAATTGTTTGGATACACGATGTTCTTAATATGCTAGTTGTAATAATTTCATGCTAAGTAAAATTGTCCATAATCATATTTTATGTTCCTAAAGTAACAGAATGACTTTCAATCTGGAAAAGAAAAAAGAAGTGCTGATGTAGCATTTTTTTCAACCCCCGCCCCCGCCAATTTCAGGTTTTTTTCCGGAAAAAAAAATGGAGAAAAACTGGGGGGGGGGGGGGGGTTCTGAGCTTCAAAATTTCTGGAAATTTTACATCTCCAAACCCACCCTCCTCCTGCCCACGCAGCAGCCAACCATGTCGTCTGGAGGTCTTAACAACAGGGCATAGAGGCTGAGGCCTTCAAGTGCTTAGACCCTGCTCTTCTGAGTAGACAGTGCTGACTTTGAGAGCCTAATGGCCTAATTCAGGCTAAAGAATGTGTCTTGTTCTCGTTAAACACATGCACACAGAGAGAAATCCTTCCAAAACATAAGGTACAACTTCAAAGGAGACTTTAGTTGTTGTAGATTTTCCGGGCTGTAGAGCCGTGGTCTTGGCCAAGACCTCAGAAACAGCCCGGAAAATCTACAGCTAATGAACGCCAGCCTTGAAAGCCTTCAACAACATATGAAAGGAGACTTCCTTATTAGAAATAATGCTCCCTGGTCCCTGCCCCCTTGCCCTGTTATACCTGAGCCCTACTGGTAGGCTTCCCAACCCTCCCGCCCTGGCGGGGGACCCCAGGATTTCCACCCTTTTCCCCCGCTCTCCAAAAAAACGGAAGCGGGGGGAGAGGGGAAACGGCGCCGGGGAGCATGGCGAGCCGCCCCATCCCGGAGCGGGCGAGGCCGCCACGCCGCTGCCGCCCCCTCCCCGCCCACCGCAGCTGCTCCTCCGAGATGGGCCCAGGCTGAGCCCATCTCAGAGGAGCAGCCAAGAGGCGGCAGCAGCGCAGGCAAAACCAGAGAAGAGGAGGGCGGAGGCAGGCCAGGAGCATGGCAAGCCGCGAATCCGGGCCCTTCTAGGACCCGGACTTGCGGCTCGCCACGCCCCCGGCCCGCCTCCCCCTCCAATTCCACCCCAGAGGCGGAGCAGGCGAGGCCGCTGCGCCACTGCCACCCCCCCCCCTCGCCCCACCGCAGCTGCTCCTCCGAGATGGGCTCAGCCTGAGCCCATCTCGGAGGAGCAGCCACAGCGAGCGGAGAAGAGGCGGCAGCTGCACAGCGGCGTCGCCCGCTCCGAGACGGGGCGGCTCGCCACGCTCCCCGGTGCCGTTCCCCCTCCCTCCCCCCTAGCTCCACCCCAGTGTCTCCTGGCTCCACCCCCAACGTCCCCAGGTATTTCTGGGATTGGACTTGGCAACCCTACCTACTGGGAATGCAAAACACCGATGCTCTTACCCCAAAGTGATTCACATGTAACTTGAAGGGCCCAGAAAAAGTCATCCGTACATAAAACTTGTTTTGAATGTAGGAATTGATCAGAGGTGGCCACAATAAAGGGCAGGAAAAATGAGGCTGCTGCTATGGCTTTCTTCATGGTTCAGAAGGAGCCACTGTTGAATCACAGTTTGAGCCAAGAAACAAGGACAGCTGAGAACAGAGGAAGCACACATTAGATTCTCCACATAATAACTCCTGAGAGTGGTATTAAAGGACTACGATGACCATAGACTTATACCCCACCCTTCTCTCTGAATCAGCATCTCAGAGTGGCTTACAATCTCCTTTATCTTCTTCCCCCACAACAGACACCTTGTGAGGTGGGTGGGGCTTAGGCTTCCCAATCCCCAGGTCCCAGCGGGGGATTCCCCGGTTTTACAGGCTTTCCCCCGCCCCCAGCCAGCTGACCGGCGGGTGAAGCTGCTGCCCCACAGCCACCCTGTACCTCTAGATCTTGGGCAGGACCTGCAAACAGGTCTAGTTTTAAAATGTGTGTGTGCCTTTAAATTGGAGCAGGACGTACTTCATGGGGAAGGGTTAGCAACAGCAGACCTGGTGAGAGTGCAGCCGCTCTGCTTGTTTTGCTTTCCTTTCGGACAAGTGAGTGTGTGTGTAAAAGAGCAGCGTAGCCCCTCTACTTTCCAGACTGCGCTGTGGAGGCACCAGAGACTCCTGCTTTGTTCTACTGCTTCAGACCAACACGGCTGCCCACTTGCACCAGAGACACTTAAGCGTGTGTGTGAGTGAGAGAGAGAGAGAAAGCAGGGGGAGGGGAGGGAACTCTATTATTCCCTATGGAGACTTATTCTCATGGGAAATAATGGAGAATTGATCCATGGGTATCTGGGGCTCTGGGGGGGCTGTTTTTTGAGATTGAGGCACCAGATTTGCAGCACAGCATCCAGTACCTCTCCCCAAAATACCCCCCAAGTTTCAAAAAGATTGGACCAGAGGGTCCAATTCTATGAACCCCAAAAGAAGGTGCCCCTATCCATTATTTCCTATGGAGGGAAGGGATTTAAAAGATGTGTGGTCCCTTTAAATGTGATGGCCAGAACTCCCTTGAAGTTTAATTATGCTTGTCACACCCTTGCTCCTAGCTCCGCCCCCAAAGTCTCCTGGCTCCACGCCCAAAGTCCCCAGATATTTCTTGAATTGGATTGGCAACCCTAGTGGGGCTGAGAGAGTTCTCCCAGAAGCTGCCCTTTCAAGGACAACTCCTGCGAGAGCTATGGCTGACCCAAGGTCATTCTAGCAGGTGCGAGTGGAGGAGTGAGGAATCAAACCTGGTTCTCCCAGATAAGAGTCCCCACACTTAACCACTATAGCCACCGGCTCTCTAAAGGTAGCAAATTGATTGGGTAATATCCCTCAAGTATCTCCAGTCAGAGGTATCACATGTCTCCATTTGCAATATCTAGGGCTGCCCATTAGGGCAAATTTTACTTCAGAAATTACATCAAAAAAACATACCAAGAATATAAAACACAATAAAAATGGTTGTAGATACATATGCAAAATGACATATTAGATAGCTAGTTGAATCTTAATTTAATTCCACCTAACTTTCCTTTATCAAGCAGGAGACATTAGCTGTCGCCTAACATTCTCCCTCGAGTTAATCCTAGTCCAGTAAGAAAATAAATAAATACCATGAGATTCTAAATTGTTTATCTATTTTTTTCTTCCCTGGAAAATTAATCTTGTTCCTGAGTTGTATGTAACCGTGGTAGATGGGGATGCCAGTTCCACATGGCAGCCGGCTGAGGAGGGAGGGATAGGGTTGCTAGATTGAAGTTGGGGAACTTCTGGTGATTCAGCAATGGAGACCAGGGAGCTCAGGAACCTCAGTGGGGTACAGTACCACAGAGACCGCCCTCCAAAGCATCCATTTGTCTCCAGGGGTGCGGATCTCTGGAGCGGAGCTGGAATTGCAGAGGGTGCCCAGGGCACACCTGGAGGTTGGCATCCCTACAGGCAGACAATCCTGCTTCCGGAACTGGGTCACTGAAATCCTGGCCAAGACCAGGTGTTTTAAGAAACGGTTCTGTTCCTTCTCAGCTATTTCTCGAAAGTACCCAAACAGAGACACAATCCAGCATCCTGTTCATTTACTTAAAATGAGGCATATTTCCTCCATGTTTTCTGGGGCCACCACAAAAGCAAAGGGGGGGGGGGGGGGTAGGGGTGGAGAACCTGAAGCAAAATTGTACTTCCAGCACAAACTTCCATCAACATCCTACGTCCCCCTAAATATACTACCTTGACTTTGGCACACAACTAGCCTAATTTAAGACATGTTTGCCTGTTTTTAACAGTTACGGCTACCACTTTAGAAACGTTACCCCCACCATCCTAAAAAAATTCCAGAGAGAGCTGTAGAGAAGAGAAAGAGCACCTTTAAAGAATCACACAATTTGTGGCAAGAGATGGGCTTTCATGAGTCACTGTTCACTCCTTCAGACTGTCATGAAATACAATATAATACAAATATACATAGCATAGTGTAGATTCAGGTGGGTAGCCAGGTTCCCTCTCAGCTGAGTTAGTGTGAGCTAGCTCACAGGTTTTTAAGCTTCAGCTCACACATTTTTGTCTTTGCTCTGGAAAAACGGTCTCAGAGCAAGCTAATTTATGCACTAGCTCACAACTTTAATGCCAGTATCTCAGGAAGTAGAATTTTTGCTTACAAGACTTCACAGCTTAGCTGGAGTATTGGTGGGAAGCCGTGTTGATCTAAAGCATCAGAATATAAGAGCATAAGCCATGTTGGATCTGGCCAGTGGCCATTCCAGTCCAGCATTCCCTCTGTCACACAGTGGCCAAAACGCAGGTGCCATCAGCAGGGCCCAAACTCCAGAAACCCTCCTGCTGTTGCCCCCCATGCTCCAAGATTACAGAGCATATAGAAAGTTGGAGTTCAGGAGAGCCTTCAAGCCTAACAACCTTGTATTCAAGGTATAAGCTTTAGCATGCATGCCATACAAATGAATATAGTTGTGGAATAGAGTTTAGGACTAGGACAGTGGTGCCCAACATTTTTGAGCTTGTGGCACCTCGGAATTCCCACACCGGGTGGTGGATGCAGCAAAAAACAAAATGGCTGCCACAGCTTACCTTCAGTCACCCAGTGAAGATCCTTGTGCTGTGGTGACAGCCGCTTCCAAATAGGAGTTTTTAAAAGTCTGCGCAGCCATTCAAATTCCCAATGACCAATCAGAAGCGTGCTGGGCAAAAAAAAAAAAAATCATTTGGCTCTGCCCACTTTCTAGAAACACTCAGCAGGCCGCCCTGAGCCTGCTCCGGCGGGGAGGGCGGGATATAAATAAAATTATCTATCTATCTATCACCAGGAAAGGTAGGCTCAGGCACCATTTTGGTGACCCTAGAAGCAGGAGACGGGAGACCCAGATCTGAATCTCCATTTTGCTAGGGTGGTGAAGAAAAAGAAGTAAATTGAAACCCCCAGAATGGAGTGGCCTAAAGAATATCATGAACAAGTGGACTCCCATAGAACGTATTTGCTGCTTGAGCGGCTGCTCCAAACAAGTTCTGCGTAGGGCATGTGGTGAGAGAAGAAGAAGAAGAAGAAGAAGAAGAAGAAGAAGAAGAAGAAGAAGAAGAAGAAGAAGAAGAAGATGATGATGATGATGATGATGATGATGATGATGATGATGATGATGATGATGATGATGATGATGATGATGATATTGAATTTGTGTCCTGCCCTTCACTCTGAATCTCAGAGCGGCTCACAATCAGTTTTGGCCTCACCTCAGAAAAATTAGCCCCAGACCAAACTAATTTACACAGACGCTCACAACTTTAATGCCAGTAGTTCATTAAGTAGAATTTTTGCTCACAAGACTCCACAGCTTAGAGGGAGCATTAGGGTTGCCAGGTCCAAACCAAGAAATATCTGGGGGCTTTGGGGGTTCAGCCAGGAGACATTGGGGGTGGAGCCAGGAGTAAGGTTGTGACAAGCACAATTGAACTCCAAAGGAAGTTCTCGCCATCACATTTAATGAAACCGCACACCTTTTAAAAGCCTTCCCTCCACTAGAAATAAAGAAGAATAGAGGCACCTTCTTTTGGGGCTCATAGACGTGGACCTCCTGGTCCAATCCTTTTGAAACTTGGAGGGTATTTTGGGGAGGGGCACTGGATGCTATGCTGCAAATTTGGTGCCTCTATGTAACCCCCCCCCCTGAGCCCCAGATACCCGTGGATCAATTCTCCAGTATACCCTATGAGAATTGGTCTCCATAGGGAATACTGGAGTGCCCAGCAGACATTTCCCCACCCCGCTTTCTGAGGACCCTGAAGCAAGACGAGGGCCACCAAACTGGGGGACCCTATCCATGCACCCCCTGGAGGTTCTAATAAGCAAACACCTGGGATCCCAGGGGTAATCAATCTCCACCAGAGACTTTTCCATGGAGCTACCTGGAGCATTTGTTATAGTTTTGCAGTGCAGTTTTAACTCATGGCAGTATGGATTTGAGAGTATGCATAGTATGAATCTTGTGTGTAATTTCTACTTCTACTATTGAATGTTTTCCATTGCTTACTGTGAATCTTACGATTGCATGTGAGGTGTCTGTTTGCTATTGGACTACGCACTATTACATTGTGAAGAATTTGTGAAGACTTTCATGTATTCTTTACTGGCGGTTTCCTTATCTTACCACCTGGTGGTTGGCAAGACTAGTTAAGAAGTTCATGGTTCTGAGCAATATGTACACAATGTCCATTCTTAATAGGGCCCTGCTTGAAGGACTCTAAAGGGTTTCACAGACCATCAGCTGTTCTTTATTGTATCTTAAAGTTCCCAGTTGAAGCAGGGTAATGAATTGTTGATCGAGATAAGATCTGCTGTCTCTTTATGGGCAGTAATAAGGGAAGAGAGCTGATATCTATAAACACAAAACATGTACACAAAACACGTACACATTGAGGTCGGTTTGTTGGTTTTCAGATGTTTTATATCAGGGGTGGCCAAACTTGCTTAACGTAAGAGCCACATAGAATAAACATCAGAGGTCTGAGAGCTGCAGGTCATGAACGTCAGATGTTTGAGAGCCTGAAGAAAGGCAAATAGATGGGAGGGAGGGAGAGGTGGAAAGAAAGCAACTGTAACTTTCAATGCATTTGCCAAGCCGCCAGCTGGCTTGGCTTGGAGAAATGATTTAAAGAGACAAATGCCTTCTTCAAGCTGGCTGACGAGGCAGTGGGGGCTTCAAGAGCCACACAATGTGTGAGAGAGCCACAGTTGGGCCACGTCTGTTTTATATGTTGGTTTTCAGATGTTTTATATGTACTAAATGTTAAAAAGCCAGGAAGCGAAAAGGAAAGAGCTGGATCCTGGTAAGCTCTGTCGTAGTTTTGCTCATCGCCCTATGAGAGGGTGATGTTAACTGTTGTACATACTCCATGAATGTCACTTGTCCCACCCAAAGTGGAAGAGATTCAGGGGGTTATTTAAACCTGGTTAACCCTTTCAGCTGATCTGCACACAACAGAGATCACTTAACCTGGAGAAAATGGATGCTCTGGAGTGCCAACGCAATGGAATTATATTCTGCTGAGTTGCCTTCTCTCCCCAAGTCCCACCTTTCCTAGGCTCCTTCCTCAAACTCTCGAAGAATTTTTTCATCCTAGAGTTGGCAACCCCACTATCCCCCCCACCCCTCTTTTCTCTAATCAAATAAGTCCTGTTTCAATTCATGGCTGTTCTGGGGGTGGTGGGATATTTCGGTCAAAGATTGCCATTGCCGTATATAGCTTAACCATGAGAAAAATATCATGACATCATTTCTGGGGAAAACCAGGAAGTGGCCAAGGGAAATCCATAGAGTTTCCAGTGATTCCTAGCTCTACCTAGGGTTGCCAAGTCCAATCCAAGAAATATCTGGGGGCTTTGGGGGTGGAGCCAGGAGACATTGGGGTGGAGCCAAGATCAAGGCTGTGACAAGCATAATTGAACTCCAAAGGGAGTTCTGGCCATCACATTTAAAGGGATGGAACACCTTTTCAATTCTTTCCTTCCATAGGAAATAATGGATAGGGGCATCTTCTTTTGGGGCTCATAGAATTGGACCCCCTGGTCCAATCTTTTTGAAACTTGGGGGGTATTTTGGGGAGAGGCACTAGATGCTATACTGAAAATTCGGTGCCTCTACCCCAAAAAACATCCCCCCTGAGCCCCAGATACCTGTAGATTAATTTTTTATAATTTTCTATGGGAATAAATCTCCATAGGGAATAACAGAGTTCCCAGAAGACATTTCCCTCCCCTCCCCCCCTCTTCCTGACAACCCTGAAGCAGGGGAAGGGCCTCCAAACCGGGGGATCCCCTGACCCCACCTGGGAATTGGCAACCTTAGATCTACCCTTTGTCATTTCCAGGTTTTCCCCAAAGGTGATGTTGTGATAACATCAACACTTCCACCAGTTGGATCAGCCTGGGAGACCTACTGGGGACTGCTGGGTCAGTGAGAGTGAAGCCCATTTCGGCCATTTTTCTGTCTCCACTTGGGCTCCAAACACCACTGTAGAGATCTAAGCCAAGCCAGAGAAGCAAAGTTGGGAGAAAATATGCAAGAACAAGGATTAGCCTAAATGTAATGGCTGCTGAGCAAGTGAACGGGCAAGGTTGTTTCATCCCAGCAATCCCGTAGCTAAGAGTCAAAGAGGGAGGGGGCCACAGGGGAGCTGTAGGAGGGGGGCCATGGGGGTGAGAGCAAGAGGCTGGAGAGGCTGGGGGCCACTCCTCTCCCTCCCCGCTCCAGTGTGATTCAAATTGCATGTAAGCAAGCTCCAATTCCCCTTCTCCCTTTCCTGGAGCTCAGCCTGCAGTGATCAGCTTGAAATTCCAAAGTTCAAAAGAAGGCTGATTTGTATCTCTGCACTCCCTCCCCATTTCCCTGCTTTCCTGTGCCCTTCCCCAACCGGGAGCCGCAGGGAACACCCGCGACTTGTACACGCTGTCTGGGGGAGACATGTCCTGGCCATCCTCTTCCCTCCCTCCCCACGCTGAAAGGTCTCTAGTTGCCCTTGCAGCCTGTGCGATCTAGGGGCCTCTCCTCCCACCCACCCAAGAACTTACCATTCAGACTCATGGCAGTGGAAAACAAGGCAGCACACAGAGCCCTCAGCTCTTCATGGCGGGACTAGGAGCTGCTGGGAGCAGCGGATGGGGCTGGCTGCCCACCCACTCATCCAACTTTCATAACTTGCCCACCCACCCACCTAACTCTGCTCGAGTGTTTCAGGAGAGAGCTTGCCAGTGCCGCTGCATGCTGCATGTGCTGAGGTAATCAGGGGGAGGGGTCCCGAACAGGAAGGGGAGCCAAGGCTTGGGGAGGGGGCCCGTAAAATGCACAGGGGGGCTGGGCCCCACGGGGCGCTACGGGCCGGCATCCCAGTCTTCTGCTGAAGAACCAGGGAAGCTACACAGCTGGGTGCTCCAAACAGGACCTGTTGGAAACCTGAGCACTCTCTACTGCGGGGCTGAGAAGCTGATTCTGAACTGGGGCTTCATACAAAAACTGTGATTTCACTTCTGCTTTTAAAAACTGGCAGGTCTGAGAGAATGTGATGCCCGCCAAAGGGAAAACAGAAACTCCGGATAGCTGCAAGATTTCATCTGGCTGTAGGTAGAAGAAGAAGATATTGGATTTATATCCCGCCCTCCACTCTGAATCTCAAAGCGGCTCACAATCTCCTTTATCTTCCTCCCCCACAACAGAGACCCCGTGAGGTGGGTGGGGCTGAGAGGGCTATCCCAGCAGCTGCCCTTTCAAGGACAACCTCTGCCAGAGCTATGGCTGACCCAAGGCCATTCCAGCAGGTGCAAGTGGAGGAGTGGAGAATCAAACCCGGTTCTCCCAGATAAGAGTCCGCACACTTCACCACTACACCAAACTGGCTCTCCACTTGCACCTGCTAGCATGGCCTTGGGTCAGCCATAGCTCTGGCAGAGGTTGTCCTTGAAAGGGCAGCTGCTGTGAGAGTCCTCTGCAGCCCCGCCCACCTCACAGGGTGTCTGTTGTGGGGGAGGAAGGTAAAGGAGATTGTGAGCCACTCTGAGACTCTTCGGAGTGGAGGGCGGGACATAAATCCAATACCACCTTCTTCTTCTTTTGTGGTGCCAGTGCCAAGAAAGAGAGGAAGGCAACTGCGAGCCAAGAACATTAAGGACACACCAGTGCTCCAGATGGTCGGCGCCTCAAGCCCTCAAGGGTGGGCTTCTGCTCTGCTCCTATGTACCTACTACCTGCCGATAGGTATGTACTGCAGGTGCCATGTTCTCCTGTCATCTAGGGAAGATTTGCAGCGCAGTCACGTCAGCCATAACCTCTATATGGTGCTGAGGGAAGAACTGTGCCTCAGCGGTAGAGCACTTGCTTGGCATGCAGGTCCCAGCTTCAATATCCAGTTTAAAAATATGAGGTAAGAGGTGATGTGAAAGTCCTCTGTGAGTGACCCTGGAGCGCCAATACCAGTTGCAGTCGACAGTTCTGACTCTGATGGACAGAGGGTCTGATTCAGCAACTGGCAACTTCATGTGTTCCGGAACTTTCTCAACAGCCCCCACTGACCTGTCAATCTCCTCCTCCCTCCGACCCGGTACTGTGTCTGGCCCCTTTCTTAGATGCCTTCTAGTGCCAGTGGGAAATCTTTCTATCCTGGAAGGCATTTTCTCCACTAGTGAATGTGTTCTGTGGGTCCAGAACGGTCTGCAGTTTATATTGATTTCGACATCTTTGGAAGCCATTTTGAGCCTTTACCTTTAACAGAAGGCAGGATGTTAAAATTCCTAAGAAAAGAAGGGGGGGGGATGTAGTGTTCATGCTAGGTGCCACGATCCCATGGCTTTAGGATGCTTGTGCCTGCAGAGATCAGTCTGAGATTTCACACCTGGGAGTAGCTGAGGGCTGTGTTGATCTGCCAGTCACCTCTAGTGGGGTTCTGATGTCTTTCTGGGAAGAATAGATTACTGTTGGAGATGGACTGCCAAGCAGAGTTTTCACTGATAGTTTATTGTTAATCTTATTAACACAATTAACAACAGTGTGAATCTCTTACCGGATGAGGGACACTTTGGTGGCTGAAGGGCTTTCAGGACATTGGGGGTGACTTTCCATTAAATGCCACTGCTGCTATTTAAACCAGGGGTGTCGAACTCATTTGTTATGAGGGCCGGATTTGACATATATGAGACCTTGTCGGGCTGAGCCACGTGTATCATAAAATGTAATGCCAGGTAGTGGACATATAAACTTTATAAAGGGCACAGACACACAAGTAAAGATTTTTTTTTTTTTGCTTAAAATAAAACATGCTTAAAACATTAGCCCGCTTGCAAGATTTTGTTTTACAGTCTCGGATAAATGTCACCTCTGGCTGATGAATTATTGCATCAAAAACTGCAGGCAATGTCTGTGCTGCACCAGTCTTGAACATGTGCTGTTCAGGTGTGCGCATCTGTAAGTTGCAAACCTACTTTGATTCATTGACATTCATTACAGACATCTCATGGTCAGTGCTTTGAGCCTAAGACCCAGAGGAACATGAAGCAGCTGGGCATGGTAAGCTTTTGTGCAGACGTTGCTTCTCGTACTAGTCAAGGACGTGTGAAGGCACCATGGCACAGACTGAGGGCTATGTGCTTGTCTACTAAACTATAATTTCCCCCAGAAAAATGACTACAACTTCCCCCAAAAAAACAACTACAAGAACAGAGAGACAACCATGTACAGTGTTCAGTTCCAGCCTTCTATCTGGGAAGTCTACATTCAAGAACCCTAATTCAAGGAAAATGTGAAAGAAAAATTAAGGAAAATTTGTTGGGTAAACCTCAGGTGGAACACACTCTCAGACTAATGCTGATATTTCTCTTCTAAATACTTCACATGCTTTCCTATTGAGAAAGACTGGAGGGCATGAGTACAGTGAAAAAGAGGAGGGGAACCAAGTTGCAAGCCCAACAAAACTCTCTCTCTCTGTCTCTGTAGCAAAGCTAACAGCTCATACCTTCACTAAAACATTGCTAGTCTTAAAAGCACTCTTTGTAGCTCTCCTGGTGGTAGGGTTGCCAAGTCCAATTCAAGAAATATCTGGGGATTTTGGGGGTGCAGCCAGAAGACTTTGGGGGTGGACCCAGGAGACATTGGGGGCGGAGCCAGGAACAAGGGTGTGACAAGCATAATTGAACTCCAAGAGAGTTCTGGCCATCACATTTAAAGGGACAGCACACCTTTTTCAATGTCTTCCTCCCATAGGAAATAATGGATAGGGGCAACTTCTTTTGGGGCTCATAGAATTGGACCTCCTGATCCAATCGTTTTGAAACTTGGGGGGTACTTTGGGGAGAGGCACTAGATACTATATTGAAAATTTGGTGCCTCTACCTCAAAAAACAGCTCCCCCAGAGCCCCCGAAACCTCCAGATCAATTCCCCATTATACCCTATGAGAATTGATCTCCACATAGGGAATAATGAAGACATTTCCCTCTCCTCCCCCCTCTCCTCCCCCCCCCCCATTTCTGGCAAAACTGATGCAGGAGATTGGCCTCTCTACTCTTGAGTTGCTGCCAGATTCTTCACAGCAACACAGACACACCATCCCAAATTGAAGCCTTTCAATCAAGCCTCCGGAGGTGCAAAGGCACATGGTCTTTTGCGGGCGGGGCTCCCCCCCCCCCCCGCTAGCCAGCTGACTGGGGGCGGGAAGCACCCTGGGAAAATGGAAGAACGGCTGCTGTGATCAGGGCTGGGTGGGAAGGGAAGGGCAAGGAGAAGCTGCTGCGATCCGGGGTGGGAAGGGAAGGGAGGGGATGAGGAGAAGCATCGGGAATCGGTGGGAAGGGGCGAGGAGAAGTTTCTGGGATCGGGGCTGGATGGAAAGGGCCACCATTCCCCCCCGCTTTCCGGATTTTTGGCGAGCGAGGGAGGAGGCTCCAAATCAGGGGTCCCCCGCCCAGGCGGGGGATTTGGGAAGCCTACCTGGTGGTGGGGACTGGGCAAAGGAAGCTCTGGCTCTTTCTTTCCTTCCCCAGGGCAGGAGGAGGGGGAGGAGCCTCAGCCATTCATTAGAAGGAAGAGAGGCTTGTCTCAGTAGCTCTGCAGAGTGATTAATTGAGCCTGGCAAACTTAATCAACCAGCAGAGCTATATTGCCAGCCTCCCTCATTGGCTGAGGCTGCTCCTCCCACCTCCTCCCTTTGGGAAAAGGGAGGAGGGAGAGGGAAAGGCTGCTTTGCTACTCTGGTTTATCTGGGGAGAAACACAAAATGGCGACCGAAAAAAGCAGGCAAGGGAAAATGAAGATGACAGCCAGTTGCTGGAGGGCCTGATTGGAGCCCTCTGTGGGCCTGATCCGACCCACAGGCCGTATGTTTGACACCCCTGATTTAAACCATTCTTAATAGAACCAGTGACTGGTTAACTCCCTCTTCACTCCCCATGGATTCCCAATCTTACCTGGGGCCCTGGAAGCATTAAAGTCAATCTAAAATTACCTCAGAAGTTCCAATTACTGACACCAGAGTGGGTAGTTTAGGGTTGCCAATCCCCAGTTGAGGGCAGGGGTCCCCTGGTTTGGAAGCCCTCCCCCCACTTCAGGGTTATCAGAAGGGAGGGTGGTGGAAATGTCTGCTGAGCACTCCATTATATCCTTTGGTCCCTAAAGAGTATAACGGAGAACTGACCTGTGGGTATCTTGGGCTCTGAGAGGGCTGTTTTTTGAGGTAAAGGCACTAATGTTTTTAGCATCACATCTGGCACCTCTTCTCAAAAACAGAAACAAAAAAACCCTCCCACATTTCAAAAAGATTGAACCAGGGGGTCCAATTCTATGAGCCACAAAAGAAGGTGCCCCTATCTTCCATTATTTCCAATTGAAGGAAAGCATTTAAAAGGAGCATAGTCCCTTCAAATGTGATGGCCAGAACTCCCCCCAGAATTCAATTGTGCTTGTCACAACCTAGTTCCTGGCTCCACCCCCAGCTATTTCCTGAGTCAGACCTGGCAGCCCTAGGGTAGGTATTCATAGGGAAAGCCCCAGATTCAGTTTTATACCTATATAATTCTTTGCTCACGCAAAGATTCATAGCGTGCTAAGTTCCTGGGCAGGGTGGGGGTTCTCCTGCGCCAAAGGTACCCTCCCAACATCACTGGCACAATGACATCACTCGCAAGTGATGGCATTGTGACAACGACATTGCGCAGTGGCTACTCTAGGAGCTTCCGGGAAAACTCTATAGTTTTCCCAGATGCTCTAGCAATTTGGAAGGGAAATTCTATGGCTGGAGGCTGAGGGGGACCTGGCAACCCTAAAGATTCATGATAGCATATGTAATAAAATTGAGACAGTGCTCCAGGAAAACATTCATCCTCATGGCATTTCCAGAAAACAACAACAGGGATCACAGTTCATATTACAGGAAATTAAACAACAAACACTGAGATATACTGTCTCACAACATTTAGGAAAACCTTTTAAAGAGTCATATAATTATTTTGTACACAATATGAAGAAATACAACTGTACAATATTACAAAGTAATGTCCTTTCCATGAGCACCTGGATGTAGGCTCATTTCATCAAAAGTCTTCCTCAGGAGTATTCCCAGTATTCAGGCCTCCAGGTTAGGCTGGAACAAAACAGTGCGAAAATATGTTTTTGAGACATAAGAACATAAGAGAAGCCATGTTGGGTCAGGCCAATGGCCCATCCAGTCCAACACTCTGTGTCACATAAGAACATAAGAGAAGCCATGTTGGATCAGGCCAGTGGCCCATCCAGTCCAACACTCTGCGTCACATAAGAACATAAGAGAAGCCACGTTGGATCAGGCCAATGGCCCATCCAGTCCAACACACTGTGTCACAGTGGCCAAAAATCCCCAGGTGCCATCAGGAGGTCCACCAGTGGGGCCAGGACACTAGATGCCTTGAATGAAAGCATAAGGCAGTGGGGGTTCATTTTATTTATTTTATGGGATGGCGCTCACTTCACTTACCACATGACCTGAGCACAGTTTCTTTGGTGCAGCCATCCCGGCAGCAAATGTCTTCTGTTCGACTCCATTGCTCCCTGATTTCGATTATTTTCCACCAGTATGGGATATGATCTTCAGTTGTACTCCGGCTTTTGCTGGGTTTTTTTGCATACTCAAAACGTCGCTCATAAAGGTCCGCTATTTCATAAAACGATAGTAAAGCCGTGTATCATTTTTTCCTATCTCCTCTACTTCCTTTTCTTCACTGCCCTGACAAAATTAATGAGTTATCCCACTTTCCAACTGACTGAACGACACAGCAGTAGTCCCTGAAATGATCATAAGAACACCAGGAGAGACCTACCGGATCAACCCAGCAGCCCATCTAGCCCAGCCTCCTCCTGTTTCACACAAGGGCCAACCACATCCTCTGGAGGTCCAACAGCAGGGCATAGAGGCTGAGGCCTTCCGCTGATGTGGCCTCCCAGAAGTGGTGTTCAGAGGTTGACAGCCCCTGAATAGGGAGGTTCTCTTCAGTCACCATGGCTAGCAGCCACGGATAAACCTATCCCATATGAATCTGTCTAATCTCCTTCTGAAGCTCTCTGTGCCCGTGCCATCACTACATCCTCTGACATTTTAATCACTCTCTAGGTAAAGTAGTATTTCCTTTTCTCCTTCCTGAACCTACTGCCCACCAGGTTTCATTGGATGTCCTCGAGCTGTAGGATTTTGGGAGAGGGAGAAAAAGTTCTTTGTCAACTCTCTCCACCCCATGCCTGATTTTATGAACCTCTATCATGCCCCCCCCCCTAGGTCATCTCTCTCTAAACTGAAGAGTCCCAGTGCTCCTCTGAGTTAAGAGTTCCTCATAAGGAAGGTGCTCCAACCAGTTAAGTGTCTGGTTGTCCTGCCTGTCAACCCTACAATGAAGAGTTTGTGTGAGACATACAGGGGGAAGTCTGTGGTCCCACATGGTGACAAAGAAGCAGATACTGGATTTATATCCCGCCCTATACTCTGAACCTCAGCGTCTCAGAGCAGTCATAATCTTCTCTACATTCTCCCCACACACAACAGACACCCTGTGAGGGAGGCGGGGCTGAGAGAGCTTTTTACAGCAAAGACAGGTTGCTTACCTGTAACTGTAGATCTTCGAGTGGTCATCTGTGCATTCACACTCATGGGATAGTGCGCCTGCGCCGATCCCCGAATCGGTATCTAAAAAGCCCGGGATTTTTCCGCGCTCGGCGCCAATGGGCATGCGCAGGCGTCCCAGTGCGCATGCTCACCGGCGCCAGCGCGGGAATCCCGCCAGTTCCTTCCTGACCGCTGGAAGCTCCTTATTGGAGGGAGACCGTCAGCAGTGGGGAAGGAGGGCGGGTAGTGTGAATGCACAGATGACCACTCGAAGATCTACAGTTACAGGTAAGCAACCTGTCTATCTTCTTCGTGGTCTCTGTGCTTCACACTCATGGGAGACTAGCAAGCAAAGCATACCTGGAGGCGGGAAGACGGTCAACCTGAAGAAACAGCTTGCAGCACCGCAGCTCCCAACCGAGTCCTCTGCTGAGCATGCACGTCCAGCGCGTAGTGCTTCATGAAGGCATGCGGAGAAGACCAGGTAGCCGCCTTGCAGACATCGGAAAGGGACACACCCTTCAGGAACGCCACCGACGTGGCCATTGCCCTTGTGGAGTGTCCACGAACAGGTCCAGGTAAAGGCCTCTTTGCCAACAAATAACAAAGTTTAATCGTCTCAGTAAGCCACTTGGAAAGTCTCTGAGACGAAATCTTGGACCCTAACTTAGGGGCAGAGTAGGAGACAAAAAGCTGATTGTCCTTACGAAAACCCCGTGAACGATTCAAATAAAACAGGAGGGCACGCTTAACATCTAACGCATGCAACCTACGTTCCTCATCCGAGGAAGGGCTAGGGTAAAACGTGGGTAACCAAACTTCTAAGTTAAGGTGGAATTGGGAAACCACCTTGGGGAGAAAAGTGATGTCCGGAGCCAGGGAGACCCCTGATTCCCTAAAGGCAAGGTAGGGGTAGTCACAGCGCATCGCCGTGATCTCCCCCGCACGACGTGCTGAGGTAATGGCAACCAAAAATGCAGTCTTCCAAGACAAAAGTTGTAAGGAACATGTTGCCATAAGCTCAAAGGGACGACGAGTCAACTTGTCCAGAACCAGAGTCAAGTCCCACAACTGTGGGGGGGATCTAGAAGGGGGGTGAAGACGAAACAGTCCCTTCATGAACCTCTTGGAATGAGGGTGAGCGAAAACAGAGTAACCCTCTACTGAACCATGGAAAGCAGAGATAGCTGCCAAATAGACCTTGATGGAGGAGAATACCAGCCCCTCACCCACCAAGGCTAAAAGAAAATCAAAAATTGCCGAAAGCCCAACAGAGTCAGGCGGCGTAGGGGAGCCAGCCACAAAGTTACTAAATTTCTTCCACTTCCTCTCGTAAGAGGCACGAGTGGAAGGCTTCCTGCTGCCTTGGATGACTTACTGGACCCTGGTGGAAAAACCTAGTGGTCGATGAACCACGCTGTCAACTTCAGGTGAGGCACGTTGTGGTGGAGTATGTGCCCGCCCTGGGCCGACAACAGGTCCGGATCTGTCGGGAACTGGTAGAAGACCCCCTTCGACTGCTGGAGCAGGATCGAGAACCAGCTCTGACGGGGCCACCAAGGAGTCACCAGGATGCAACGTGGCTTCTCCTGCACTAACTTGTGGACTACCCTTGTTAGCAGAGGCAAGGGTGGGAACATGTAAAGGAACCAGCCCCCCCACTGAAGTAGGAGTCCGTCTCCCATCGAGGCTGGATCCGCACCTCCCCTGGCACAGAACAAGGGACACTTCTTGTTCTCCGCTGTGGCGAAGACATCTAGCTGTGGGTAACCCCAACGCTGGAACACGGGCTCCAGGAACCGCCATTGCAGTTCCCATTCGTGTGGGAAAGCTCCACCCCTGCTGAGAGAGTCCGCCTGTATGTTGAGGACCCCCGGCAGATGTGTGGCCTTCACAAAAATGTCCCACTGGAGGCACTCCATCCAGAGATCCATCGCCAGCGAGCACAACCTGAGAGACACTGTCCCTCCCTGTCTGTTTATATAGCACAGGGCCGTGGTATTGTCCGTAAGCAGTGCCACAGTCCTCCCCGCTAACAGTGGACGGAAAGAGCGAAGGGCAAAGTGAACCGCCAGCAGTTCTAGGTAATTTATGTGGCACCGACTCAGTTTCGGTGGCCATTGACCTCCCACACATAGATCCTCCAGGTGCGCTCCCCACCCCCACAGGGAAGCATCGGTAGCGATAGTCACAGTGGGGGTTGGAAGATGGAAGGGAGCCCCTTGGCAGATGTTGCTCTCCGATCCCCACCATTGCAGTGATTGGAGAGTCCCAGGTGGGATGGTGAACCTCTTTCGAGGTGAGTCCATGAGGGGGCGAAAATGGCGCAAGAACCATAGCTGTAGTCCCCTCATTTGTAATCTTGCGAAACGTAGCACGCTTGTCGTCGCAGCCATCAGCCCCAGCATCCGCTGGAGCTGCTGGGCCGTGCCCCACTGCCGCCTTTGAAGTAGCTGTACCAGACTGATGATGTCCTTTGCTCTCTGCGAAGGAAGGAATGCTCGGTGCTGATCTGTGTCCAGCAGAGCCCCTATGAATTGAACTGTTCTTGAAGGAGTAAGATGGGACTTCTCCAGGTTGACCTGCAACCCCAGGGTATCGAGAAGACGCAGAGTGATGGCAATGTGCGTTGTTAAACTGTCCTTCGACTTCGCCACAAGAAGCCAGTCGTCGATGTATGGGAAGACAACGACTCCCTGAAGACGAAGATGGGCAGCCACCACACTCATCAGCTTCGTGAACACCCGAGGAGTGGTAGACAGTCCAAACGGCAGGGCCCTGAACTGGAAGTGCCGAGCACCCACTGCAAACCTTAGGAAACGCCTGAACGCAGGGTGAATGCTGACATGAAAGTAGGCATCCTTGAGGTCCAGGGTCGCCATCCAGTCTCCCTGATTGATGAGAGGCAGGATAGTTTTCAGGGTAGCCATTCTGAACTTCTGGTACAGAATGAATTTGTTCAGACTCCGAAGGTCCATGATAGGCCTCAAGCCCCCGTCCCGTTTGGGGACCAGGAAGTAGCGGGAGTAGAAGCCTCCTGTCCTGGCCTCCGGCGGAACTACCTCTGTGGCTTGTTTCTGTAGGAGGTTGTTCACCTCCGCCAGCAGAGGTGGGGAAGGGGGAGTGGTAACTACCACGGACTGGTCTGGGGTCTGAACAAACTCTATTTTGTAGCCCTCTTTTACGATGGACAGCGCCCACCTGTCTGTGGAGATCAACTCCCAGGCAGGCAGGAAGGGGCGTAGGCGGATGGAAGAGCCAACAGTGGGAGCGATGACGCGTGCTTGTAGGAAGTCAAACCCCCTGCTTCTGGGGACGAGCCCCCTTAGACTTGTTGGAGGGCTGGGCCCCGTAACGGTTCCTGCCGTTACCAGAGTAGGAGGGTCGTTCAGGCTGTGTAGGCCAGGGACGCCATTGCTCAGGGGAAACCCTTTGGTAGGGTTTCTTGGTCCAGGGCTTAGGCCACTGCTTGGATCTAGAAGTTTTGGGGGTGGATTGGACGCCCAAGTTCTTGGAGGTCTTGACGCTCTTATCGAACTCTTGCAGTGCCGTGTCGGTTTTGGTGCTGAAGAGCCCGTCACCCTCAAAAGGCAGATCCTCGATAAAGGTTTTTGTGTCTTGGTGGAGTGCCGTAGACCGAAGCCAGGAGTGACGCCTAATGCAGACTGCAGAGGGGATCTGTTTGGCTGAGGCTTCCACCATGTGTTTCGCTGCAGCCAGTTGTTGTCTGACCACAGCGAGACCTTCTTTCTGCAGCTTGGTTGCAGCGGCCTTTTTGTCCTCACTTAGAGAAGAGAGGAACGGGGCAAGTTGTTCCAACACGGCATACTGATATCTAGCCATGCAGGCTGCATAGTTAGATATTTTTATGCCGAGCGCCCCAGCTGAGTAGACCTTGCGGCCCATTCCGTCGATCTTCCTCCCTTCTTTGTCCGGTGGAGAGGAGTGAACCTTCCTGGCCTTCGAGGAGGAGGAGACTACCACCGAGTTAGGGCGTGGATGGGTGAATAGAAATTCAGCCCCTGTCTCCTGGACCCTGTACATGTGGTCCAGCCTTTTAGATGACACCGGCGTCGAAGAGGGTTTGCTCCAAGGTTCCTTGACCACTTGAAGGATCACCTTGGTAACCGGTAGAGCGACCGCAGTGGACGTGTTCTTCTGCATTATATCGAACACGTTGTCGTCCACTACAGGTTCTGGCTGGGTCACGGGTAGTCGGAGGGTGGCAGCGATGCGTTTCACGAGGTCCCCATAAGACTTTAGATCCTCCGAGGGCGAAATCGGGAGATCCTCAGCCGTCTGGGAGACCGGTGAAGGCTCTAAGTCCTGGGCTTCGCCGTCCGACTCCGATGAAGAGTCTTGATGGGCGGAATGCTCTGACAGGATCGGGGTCGACTCTCGCGGTGGCAGCTGGACCGGCAGTGGTCTACGTGGAGTTTCAACCGGAACCAACTGTCGATCCGGGGGGACCGACACCAAAGCCGACGCCTTCCTGGATCGGTGCGAGACCCTCGACATGGAGGAATATTCCGATGCTCGGTCCCAGTCCTGGTAGTCCTCCGGGTACCAATGACAGGAGGCGTACCGAGAGTAGGGCGGTTGCCACCTGCGTTGCTCCCATGGTGGTATCGGGAAGCGTTGAGGTGCATGAAACGGCTCCGGTTCACATCTGTCCCGGGGTCTGAACGGGACCGACGGGACTATCGGTGCCGACAGTTCCATCTCCGAGGCCGATTCGCTAGCCGACCATCGACGGGACCCAGAAGATGACGAGCGTTGGGTCAGGTCGATCTCCTGCTCCTGCTCCGATGCCGACAGACGCTGCTGACTCACAGGGCTTCGGCGTGGAGAGGCCAAGATCTTCTTCGGCGGTTTAGGGATCGCCGACACCGGTGTATCGACCGATGGGGAAGGAGTGCGGGGTCGCTTCCGCTTCTCCTTTGATTTCGCCTTCTTAGGAGCTCGGGTCCCCGAGTCCTCTCGGTGCTTCTTAGCGGGCGTATCCACGGATCCCTCGCGGGAACGTTTTGTGGAGCCACGCTCTTCCGGGGCGTCGGTCGATTTCGGTACCGATGACTCCATCGGTCTACGAGGGCGAAGCGCCGATTCGGTGAGCGCCGCCGATAAACGAGCCGCCCGATTTTTTCTGGTCTGCTTCGAGAAGCGGAGACAATGCGGACAGGATTCAACTCGGTGCGCTTCTCCCAGGCACAACAGGCACAGGGAATGGCCGTCCGGAGGGGCGATCTTCTTCCCACAAGCACGGCAGCGCTTGAAAAACCCCCAGCGACTTTCCATAGAAAGAAGCCTCAGGAAAAAAACTACTCAAAATGATCTGAGAGAAAAACGGGGGAAAGCGGGAGCGAAGCACCCCAAGGGGCAGTTCGCCAAACAAACAAAGACCGCTTTTTTTTTTTTTACTAATACTAACTATACTATACTATACTATTAATTTAACTAACTAACTAACAACTATAAACGGGCTAACGAGAAAAAGGCAAAGCCAAGGATTCTCACCGACCGGAGAAACGGAAAGGAAAACCTCTCAGCGCAGCGGTCAGAAAGGAACTGGCGGGATTCCCGCGCTGGCGCCGGTGAGCATGCGCACTGGGACGCCTGCGCATGCCCATTGGCGCCGAGCGCGGAAAAATCCCGGGCTTTTTAGATACCGATTCGGGGATCGGCGCAGGCGCACTATCCCATGAGTGTGAAGCACAGAGACCACGAAGAAGATCTGCCCTTTCAAGGACAACTGTGAAAGCGATGGCTGACTGAAGGCCATTCCAGCAGGTGCAACTGGAGAAGTGGGGAAGGATCAAACCCAGTTCTCCCAGATAAGAGTCTGCACACTTAACCACTACACCAAACTGGCTCTCAATGCATGCCAGCTGGGTTCTGATCATGACCCCAGCATCTGTGTGGGAGGGCATATAGACAAATTCTTCTCGCACATACACCATGTTTGTTTCAGAAGATGAAAATGGTGTTCGCAGGGGAGGGGTAGCTGAAACCCCTCATACGCTGGTTGCAATCATACGCTGGTTGCAATCTGAATGGACGTCCACTGTGCATCTAAAGCACAGAGCTCCCACCACATGTCTGACACAAAGTCCTCTCACACGCGAACACTTAAACTGGCCCCAATCCAAATGGGGTACCTATGTACCTTTTAAAAACATGCCACATCCACTGGGTAACAAAGGACAGGATATGTGGTTCTTCCCTTCTCCATTTTGGTCTTACAACAACCCTGTCAGATATTTGAGGCTCAGAGAGGGAGAGAGAGAGAGTGACTAGCATAGGGTTGCCAAGTCTGTCTCATGAAATATCTGGGGACTTTGGGGGTGGAGCCAGGAGACTTTGGGGATGGAGTCGAGATTAAGAAGAAGAAGATGATTTTGGATTCATATCCCGCCCTATACTCTGAATCTCAGAGTCTCAGAACGGTCACAATCTCCTCTACCTTCCCCCCCACAACAAACACCCTGTGAGGTAGGTGGGGCTGAGAGTGCTTTTATAGCAGCTGCCCTTTCAAGGACAGCGTCTATGAAAGCTATGGCTGACCCAAGGCCATGTCACCAGGTGCAAGTGGAGGAGTGGGGAATCAAACCCGGTTCTCCCAGATAAGAGTCCACGCACTTAACCACTACAACAAACTGGCTTGCCACAAGCTGAATTCCAAAGGGAGTTCTGGCCATCACTCCTTTTAAATGCCTTCCCTCCATTTGGAATAATGAAGGAAAGGGTCACCTTCTTTTGAGGCTCACAGAATGGGACCCCCTGGTCCAATCTTTTTGAAACTTGGGGGGGGCAGGTGTTTGAGGAGAGGCGCTAGATGCTATGCTGAAAATCTGGTACCTCTATCTCAAATAACAGCCCCCCAGAGCCCCAGATACCCATGGATTGATTTTCCATTATACCCTATGAGAATCATTCTCCATAGGAAATAATGGAGTGCCCAGCAGACATTTCCCTCCCCCACCCCGTGTTCTGATGACCCTGAAGCAGGGGGAGGGCCTCCAAACTGGGGGATCCCCTGCCCCCACGTGGGGATTACAAAACTAGAGGATCTTAGCGTACAGCTGTGTAAATAAAAAAAAAACCGCCAAGACACACCATAAATTTTGAACAACAAAACAGTGTAATGTAAAGGTCAGTGTCGTCCTGACAAAGCTTGCACATAGAACTTCAAATAGACATGAGCATGTAGCAAGAAGACATTAACAGAGACCAACAAGGTTCAGAACATGTCTGTAAGATTTCCAGGTTTGAGAACCTGGAAATCTTACAGGCATGTTCTGAACCTTGTTGGTCTCCTGTGAATGTATTGTAAAGACTGGGTTCCAGTGTTAAATAAGCCTCCAAACTGAAGAAAGACGGAGGAAACGTCTTGATATCTAGAACAGACGTCTTTGGAAGGGCTTCTTTGGTCCCATGAACTAAATACTGGAATATTGTCACTCCTTGGTGATTGGAAAGACTGCTTTTGAACTGTCTTCCGTTAATGTCTTCTTGCTGCATGCTCTTGTCTATTTGAAGTTCTATGTGCAAGCTTTGTCAGGTCACCACTGACCTTTACATTACATTGCACTGTTTTGTTGTTTAAAATGTATGGTGTCTCTTAGAGGGTTTTTTATTTACCCACCACGGGACTAGCAGCCCTACTAGCACAAGAATTCTACAGGAGCAGCTCTTTTTGACCATGACGACAGCAATGAGAAGAAGAAGACCACGGATTTATATCCCACCCTTCTCTCTGAATCAGTCTCAGAGTGGCTTACAATCTCCTTTATCTTCCTCCCCCCACAATAGACACCCTGTGAGGTGGGTGAGGCTGAAAGAGCTCTCCCAGAAGTTGCCCGTTCAAGGAGAACTCTTGCGAGAGCTATGGCTGACCCAAGGCCATTCCAGCAGGTGCGAGTGGAGGAGTGGGGAATCAAACACAGTTCTCCCAGATAACCACTACACCAAACTGGCTCTTCTGTCCTACCTGACAAGATGACTTCGGAATATGAACGTCCAAGGTCACCCAGTGAGTGTCACAGCAAAGTTGAGACTTCCACCCTGGCCTCCTTGTTCTGTTAACATTCTCAGACACATTCCTCCAGCCTCCCACACAAAATGGAGGGAGAATTATCCCCCTGCTATGGGCACTGTCCGAAAAACTCAAGGATGGCTCTCCAGCTTTCATCGTGAGCACCATTTTGCAGCAGAGTGAAGAGAGATCTGCCCATTGTTTCTCCCTTCTTTCTGTGATTCCTCATGGTCTCTCAACGAGGGGCTATGGGTCAGTGGTTCAGCACCTGCTTGAAATGCAGAAGGTTCCAGGTTCAATCTCTGGAATCTCCATTTGAAAGGAACAGGTAGGAGGCAGGCCTCAGATTCAGCAGGAGCTCACAGGAGTGAGCTTTCTGAGGGTTCCTCCTCTTCCGACCCACCTATTTTGTTCATTGAATAGTAGGTGAAGCTGCATAACAATCCCCTGGATTAGGAGGGCAGCCAGCCACCAGGAGCTTTGCCACACCCCCAGCAGCCCTCATTAACCCTTGAAGAAGCCCACGCCATCCTTCCTCCATTTCTTATGCGATACATGGGTGACAAGTGGCTTTCTGGTCTTTTGACTGTGGGATGGGGGCAGCCCAGGAGAGCACCAGGCGAGCGAGGCCTGCTTGGGCTGGCTGGATCTCTAGCCAGCCCAAGCAGGTCTTGCACGCCCAGGGCTCTTTTTTCTTGCATTGGGCTTTGGGCTGGGGGGAGGGCAGCATATGCCAATTAGTTATACTAATGAGCTCCACCACCTATTTTTCTACAAAATGAGCCCTGGTAGGAGGAGATGGGAAAGATGCTGAGACCCTGGAGAGCTGCTGCTGTTCTGAGTGGAGAGAGCTAACTTTGAGGGGAGGGGTGGTGGCTCAGTGGTAGAGCATCTGCTTGGTAAGTAGAAGGTCCCAGGTTCAATCCCCGGCATCTTCAACTGAAAAGGTCCAGGCAAATAGGTGTGAAAAACCTCAGCTTGAGACCCTGGAGAGCCGCTGCCGGTCTGAGTAGACGATACTGACTTGATGGACCAAGGGTCTGATTCAGTATAAGGCAGCTTCATATGTTCATATGATAGCCTGAAGGCCCGATTCAGGAGAAAGCATGTGTCTTTTTTCTAGTCAAACGCATCCACCACAGAGAGAAGTCCTTCCACAACATAAGGTACAAGTTCAAAGGAGACTTTCTTGTTAGAAACAATGCTCCCTGGTCGCTTCCCCTTTGCCCTTTTATACCTGAGCCCTACTGGGAATGCAAAACACCAGTGTCCTTACCCCAAGCTTCTTCACATATATCGTAAAGGAGCGAGTAAAATTCGTGGTGACATAAGGTTAATATTGGCTCCTGGTTGTGAGTGGGGGCGGCTACAATAAAGGGCAGGAAAAAGGAGGCTGCTGCTATGGCTTTCCTCATCGTCCAGAAGGAGCCACTGTTGAATCACAATTTGCGCCAAGAAGCGAGGAGAGCTGAGAACAGAGGAAGCACACGTTAGCTTTTCCGCATAAGATCTCCTGACAGTTCTCTTAAAGGTTGCAAATCGATAGGGTTTATCAGGGCTTTTTTTATCAGCAGGAACTCCTTTGCATATTAGGCCACACACCCCCAAAGTAGCCAATGCTCCCGGAGCTTACAGTAGGCCCCGTAAGCTCCAGGAGGATTGGCTACATCAGGGGGCGTGGCCTAATATGCAAAGGAGTTCCTGCTACAGAAAAAAAGCCATGCGGTTAATATCCCCCAAGTATCACAAGTCAAGGTATCACGTATCCCCATTTACAATATCTCAGGCTGCCCGTTAGGGCAGGTGTGGAGGCGGTGTGGAGGAGGGGGAGAGGGGTGGGCGCCTTGAAGAAGAAGAATTGCAGATTTATACCCCGCCCTTCTCTCTGAATCAGAGACTCAGAGCAGCTGAAAATCTCCTCTATCTTCTCCCCCCACAACAGACACCCTGGGAGGTGGGTGGGGCTTAGAGAGCTCTCACAGTAGCTGCCCTTTCAAGGACAACCTCTGCCAACCTCTGAGGTCATGTGGTCTGTGACAAGGAGGCCAGCTGACCTGTGACACTGCAGTGATGTCAGAACATGTGACCGCTGATGCCACCAAAAGAGGCGGACAGGGGGAGGCTCCCAGATTAGTGGGCATGGATGGGCCTGCCTATTGAAAAACTACCCTAAACAAAGAAAAGGAGTTGGTCAGTTGGGAGACAGATTGCTATCTCATTGTAACACCAGAGCAAACACAATGGGGAATATCTACATGACAAGATGACGTCCTGGCCGGTGATCCTCTTTCGAGGCGTCATCCTTGTGTCCACCGATCTCTTCGATGGCTGGCAGGGACTGGCTTTGTCATGTGCAGGGACTGCAGCAAGCTCTATTGTCCACATTTGCATCTGCATTAGACCTCCCAATCCCCAGGTCCCAGCGGGGGATTCCCCGGTTTTACAGGATTCCCCCCCTGCCCCCAGCCAGCTGGCCGGAGGGGGGAAGCTCCTCCCCCACAGCCGCCCTGTACCTCTAGATCTTGGGCAGGACCTGCAAACAGGTCCGGTTTTAAAATGTGTGTGTGCCTTTAAATTGGAGCAGGAAGTACTTCATGGGGAAGGGTTAGCAGCAGCAGACCTTGTGAGAGTGCAGCCCCTGTTTGTTTTGCTTTCCTTTCGGACAAGTGAGTGTGTGTGTAAAGGAGCAGCGTAGCCCCTCTACTTTCCAGACCTCGCTGTGGAGGCACCAGAGACTCCTGCTTTGTTCTACTGCTTCAGATCAACAGGCTGCCCACTTGCACCAGAGACAGTGAAGTGTATGTGTGAGAGAGAGAAAACGGGGGAGGGGAGGGAACTCTATTATTCCCTATGGAAACTTTTTCTCATAGGAAATAATGGAGAATTGATCCGCAGGTATCTGGGGCTCTAGGGGGGGGGGCTGTTTTTGAGGTTGAGGCACCAGATTTGCAGCATAGCATCCAGTACCTCTCCCAAAATACCCCCCAAGTTTCAAAAAGATTGGACCAGGGGGTCCAATTCTATGAGCCCCGAAAGAAGGTGCCCCTATCCTTCATTATTTCCTATGGAGGGAAGGGATTTAAAAGATGTGTGGTCCCTTTAAATGTGATGGCCAGAACTCCCTTGAAGTTCAATTATGCTTGTCACACCCTTGCTCCTGGCTCCGCCCCAATGTCTCCTGGCTCCACCCCAAAGTCCCCAGATATTTCTTGAATTGGACTTGGCGACCCTAATCTGCATTGACCCACCTGTCTTTGCTCTGTCCTCCTGGCTGCTTGTGCAGGCCCAAGATGGAGTCTGGATTTCCCCATCCAGCATGGCTTCTGGTTAAGGGCTGCTCTTCGATGCTGTCTTCCTTCCTTGCACAGGACTGCAGTGCCATCCTGCATACCTTGGCAGCTCCTTGGGGTAGCCTGATCTGAAATCCTTCTATGCAGGACAGAACTGGCAGGGACAAGCAGGGAGGCCTCCTAGCCAAACTGTAATGTTCGCTGCTTGGCCCCACCGAGTACAATGTCCATATGGAAGCTGGCACAGTAGCCAAATGCTTCTTGTATCTCTGACACTAGGCCAGAGTTAACTCAGTCCATAAATGGTGACAGAAAGAGGGTTCGGGGAGTCTGGAACCAGGGCCAGAGTGAGTACGGTCCATTTCAAGATGGAGGAGGAGGACTGGACCTAACAGAGCAAGCATCGGTGGGGGCTGTGTGGAGGAGGGGGGTGGCGCCTTGTACTTACATTGCAAGGCAAGCCCCGGACTGCTTGCTGTGCTCCGTGCAGGTGCACTGTCCTTCTTCTCCACCAAAGGAGAGGACGGAAGGTTCCCCCTCCCACCGTCTTTTTGGAGGAAGTGGATTGCACTTTCTCTCCAAGGAATAGGTCTCTCTCCGTCCCCAAAGGAGGCAGTCTCCAAGTCTTTCCTGGAGATTTCCCCACAAATCAATTCAATTCCCTAGGGGGAGCGGACGGTGGGCTACAAGCCTAGACAACTTCAACAGAGGACTGGACAAGCATATGGAGCAGAGGTCCATCAGTGGCTATTAGCCACAGCGTATTGACTTTGGTACACAACTAGCCTTATTTAAGACATGTTTGCCTGTTTTTAACAGTTACGGGCTACCTCTTCAAAGCCCTCCCCCTGCCATCCCAAAAAAATTCCAGGGAGAGCTGTAGAGAAGAGCAAGAGTCCACTAGCACCTTTAAACAATCACACAATTTGTGGCAAGAGGTGGGCTTTCAGGAGTCACTGCTCACTCCTTCAGACAGTCATGAAATAAAATTTAATACAAATATACATAGCATAGTGTAGATCAGGGGTGGCCAAACTTGCTTAAAGTAAGAGCCACACAGAATAAACGTTAGATGTCTGAGAGCCGCAAGACATGAATAGCAGATGTTTGAGAGCTGCAAGACAGGAAGGAAGGAAGGCGAGAAGGCAAAGAGTTTGAGGGGAGGGAGGAGGGAGCAAGAAGTGGAAAGAAAGCAACTTTAATTTTAAATGCATTCTCCACACCTCCGGTTGACTTGGAGAAGTGATTTAAAGAGACTAATGGCTTCTCCAACCCGGCCAACGGGTTGGTGGGGACTTCAAGAGCTGCACAATATGTATGAACGAGCCACATGCGGCTCCCAAGCCACAGTTTGGTCACTCCTGAGTAGCCATGTTCCCTCTCAGCTGAGTTAGTGTGAGCTAGCTTACAGTTTTTAGCCTCTAGCTCACAGGTTTTTAGGCTTCAGCTCACACATTTTTGTCTTAGCTCTGGAAAAACTGTCTCAGAGCAAACCAATTTACGCAATAGCTCACAACTTTAATGCCAGTAACTCAGGAAGTAGATTTTTTGCTCACACAACCCCACAGCTTAGAGGGAGTATGGGTGGGTGGGTAGCCGTGTTGATCTGAAGTGGCAGAATAAAGAATATAAGAGCCATTGGCCATTCCAGTCCAGCACTCTCTCTGTCACATAGTGGCCAAAACCCAGGTGCCATCAGGAGGTTCATCAGCAGGGACAAAACTCCAGAAGCCCTCCCACTGTTGCCCTCTCCATCCCCAAGCTCCAAGATTAAAGAGCATATAAAAGTTGGAGTTCAGGGGACCCCTTAAGACCAACAACCTTTTATTCAAGATATAAGCTTTAGCATGCATGCCATAGACAATGAAAATAGCTGAGAGACTGTGTGAAATAGTTGTTAGAGTTTAGGACTAGGACAGTGGTGCCCAACGTTTCTGAGATTGTGGGCACCTTGGAATTCCCTCACCGGGTTGTGGATGCAGCAAAAAACCAAATGGCTGCCACAGCTTACCTTCAGTCACCCAGTGAAGATTCTTTTGCTGTGGTGACAGCCGCTTCCAAATAGGAGTTTTTTATTATGTGCAGCCATTCAAATTCCCAATGGCCAATCAGAAGCGTGCTAGGCAAAAAAAATCCCATGTGGCTCTGCCCACTTTCTAGAAACACTCAGCAGGCACCAGGAAAGGTAGGCTCAGGCACCATTTTGGCAACCCCAGAAGCAGGAGACAGGAGACCCAGATTTGAATCTCTATTTTGTTAAGGTTTTGAAGAAGCAGAGGAGACAGGCAAACATACACCGTGTTGCTATCGTTGTATGAAACAGACCAACGACCTTCCCAGAGTTTTCAGTAGGAAAATCCAGATTCAGCTAGAGCAACCAGGGTTGAAAGTAAACCGAAACCCCCAGAACGGAGTGACCTAAAGAATATCATGAACAAATGGACTTACCTAGAACATATTTGCTGCTTGAGAAGCTGCTCCTAACAAGTTCTGCATGGGGGATGTGGTGAGAGAAGAAGAAGAAGAAAATGTATTTGTATCCTGCCCTTCACTCTGAATCTCAGAGAGGCCCACAATCAATGCTCATGTCTCTATCAATTTTTGCCATAGCTCAGAAAAATTGGCCACAGAGGAAACTAATTTATGCAGTAGCTCTCAATTTTAATGCCAGCATTTCATTAAGTAGAATTTTTGCTCGCAAGACTCGACAGCTTAGAGGGAGCTTTAGAGTTGCCAGGTCCAATTCAAGAAATATCTGGGGACTTTAGGGGTGGAGCCAGGAGACTGTGGGGATGAAGCCAGGAACAAGGTTGTGACAAGCATAACTGAACTCCAAAGGGAGTTCTGGCCGTCACATTTAAAGGGACTGCATACCTTTTAAATGCCTTCCCTAATTGGAAATAACGAAGGATAGGGGCACCTTTTTTTGTGGGCTCATAGAATTGGACCCCTTGGTCCAATCTTTTTGAGACTTGGAGGGTGCTTTGAGGAGAGGCACTGGATGCTATGCTGCAAATATGGTGCCTCTACCTCAAAAAAAGGAGCCCAGATACCTGTGGATCAATTCTCCAGTATACCCTATGGGAATCAGTCTCCATAGGGAATAATGGAGTGCCCAGCAGACATTTCCCTCCCCCTCCCTGCTTTCTGATGACCCTGAAGTGGAGGAAAGACCTCCAAACCAGTAGTTTTGACTCGTGGAAGTATGGATTTGAGAGCATGTATTGCATGGATCCTGTGTGTAATTTCTACTTGTACTATTGAATGTTTTTCATTGCTTACTGTGAATTCTGGGATTGCATGTGAGCAGTGTTCCCTCTAAGATGAGTTAACATGAGCTAGCTCACAGATTTTTAGCCTCCAGCTCACACATTTTTGTCTTCGCTCAGGAAGGTTGACCCCAGAGCACACTAATATATGCAGTAGCTCATAACTTTAATGCGCACAAAGTAGAATTTTTGCTCACAAGACGCTGCAGCTTAGAGGGAACATTGCATGTGAGGAGTCTGTTTGATATTGGACTACGTACTATTACATTAGGAAGAATTTGTAAAGACTTTAATGTATTCTTTACTGGGAGTTTCCTTTACTGGGAGTTACCACCTGGTGGTTGGCAAGACTAGTTAAGAAGTTCATGGTTCTGAGCAATATGTACACAATGTCCATTTTAATAGGGCCGTGTTGGAAGGACTCTAAAGGGTTTCACAGACCATCAGCTGTTCTTTTATGGTATCTTAAAGTTCCCAGTTGAAGCAGGGTAATGAATTGTTGATCGAGATAAGATCTGCTGTCTCTTTATGGGCAGTAATAAGGGAAGAGAGCTGATATCTATAAACACAAAACATGTACACAAAACACGTACACATTGAGGTCGGTTTGTTGGTTTTCAGATATTTTATATCAGGGGTGGCCAAACTTGCTTAAGGTAAGAGCCACATAGAATAAACATCAGAATTTTGAGAGCCACAAGACATGAACGTCAGATAGGCTTCCCAACCCTCCCGCCCTGGCGGGGGACCCCAGAATTTCCAGCCTCTTCCCCCACTCCCCCAAAAAACGGAAGCGGGGGGAGAGGGGGGAAATGGCGCCAAGCAGCGTGACGAGCCGCCCCATCTCGGAGCGGCCACACTGCTGCGCAGCTGCCGCCTCTTCTCCGAGGACCCCAGCTCAAGCCAGTTCTGGGGGCCCGAGAGGCCTGCTCGGTGTGCCCCCCCCCCCCAGCTGTGGAGCGGCCTGCGGCCTTGGGTGGGGCCGGGCGAGGGCGTGAGCCGGATAGCCCACCGCAGCTGCAAGTTTTAAAAGCAGGGCAGGTAGAGGATCCCCCGGGGAAAGGACGTGCGGCTGCGCCGCCTCTTCTCCGAGAAGCCCAGCTCAAGCCAGTTCTGGGGGCCCGAGAGGCCGCACTTTTCGCCGGCCCCGGGGAACTCAAGCCACCGCCGCTGCCACCGGAGCCGGAGGAGGCGGGGGAGGAGAGCGCCAGCCTGCAGAGGAGATGGTGCAGGTAAGAGTCCTTCGGGCGCGCAGCTCGTCCCAGGAGAGCCTGCTTGGTGTGCCCCCCCCCCGGCTGTGGAGCGGCCGGTGGCCTTGGGTGGGGCCAGGCGAGGGCGTGCGGTGGACAGCCCGCAGCAGCTGCAAGTTTTAGAAGCAGGGCAGGTAGAGGATCCCCCGGGGAAAGGATGCGCGGCTGCGCCCAGGGCGCAAGGTTGGGTGATCCTGGGCGCATTTTCGGGGTTTCCTCCCAGTGGGGTGTCCCTCCCAAGCCGTACAACTTGGGGGGAGGGGGTTTGAAGCAGAGGCGCCGGTCCTCACGTGCGCTCGGCAACCCAGTACTGAATTGCAAAACCACTCAAAATTCTGTTCATTTTGTGAAAAAACAATCAATGTGAGCATACAGGATGCTTGAAAGAAAGCAGACATTGAGTGAATGGTAAGCTTCACTCCCAAACATGTTTTTTGCAAAAACAGGAGCATAATTAGTGGTTGGCTAGTTAGTTAACTATGGGTCTATATACTAGTCAATTTGCCCACTTCTTACCCAAATAGGGCTCCTGTGCTGTAAACTATCACTTTCATTAAATAATCCCTCAATCCTGAAATAGGGGGGGGGGGAATAAATCACATTATTTGCTCTCTAACCTTCATTCATAATGTTAATAATATTTCTCATCTTTTTCTTCCTAAGTTAAAAAGCACCAGCCTTTTTAGCTTTTCCTTGCAGGAAAAAAAACACACCTTCAAACACATCTCTCTCTCTCTCTCTCTCTCTCTATCTATCTATCTATCTATCTATCTATCTATCTATCTATCTATCTATCGATCCATCGATCCATCCATTGATCCATTGATCCATCCATCGATCCATCCATCCATCGATCCATCGATCCATCCATCCATCCATCCATCCATCCATCCATCCATCCATCCATCTATCCATCTATCTATCTATCTATCTATCTATCTATCTATCATCTATCTATCTATCTATCTATCTCTTGCATTCAAATTTATATTCCATTCTCCCCACTAGCAGGCTTAGGGTGGATCACTGTACCTTTTCTAATAAAAACACTGACTTTGTCCTTTTCAGTGTCAAGATGATATTTTTTTTTAGTTTTGTACTATGACCCCAAGATCTCTTTCTTGGATAGTCAAAGCTAATTTACTCTCCTTGACATCAATGTGCAGTATTTCACCCCTTGGGGACCCTATTTTGGGTGGAAAGATAGCATAGAAATGTTTTAAAAATAAAATAAATCAAATTTACAGATTAAATTCAAAGTATCATCATTCCAAAACCTCCTTAAATCTAATCTCAATTTAGGCAAAATATATACACAGAATGGAAAGCATTCGGAGTGCTAAGCAAGTAACAGTACAATCCTGAGCAGGCAGGATTCCAGCCTCCAGGTGAGGCCCGGAAATTTCCTGCTTAACAAAAGATGGTGCCCCTATCCTTCATTATTTCCTATGGAAAGACAGAATTGAAAAGGTGTGCCGTCCCTTTAAATGTGATGGCCAGAACTCCCTTTGGAGTTCAGTTATGCTTGTCACACCCTTGTTCCTGGCTCCGCCCCTAATGTCTCCTGGCTCCACCCCCAAAGTCCCCAGATATTTCTTAAATTGGACTTGGCAACCCTAACGTCAGATGTTTGAGAGCTGGAAGGAAGTCAAATAGATGAGGGGAGAGAGGTGTAAAGAAAGCAACTGTAACTTTAAATGAATTCTCCAAGCTGCCAGCTAGCTTGGCTTGGAGAAATGATTTAAAGAGACAAGTTGACTGACGGGGCAGTGGGGGCTTCAAGAGCCACACAATATGTGTGAGAGAGCTACATGTAGCTCCTGAGCCACCGTTGGGCCACGCCTGTTTTATATCTTGGTTTTCAGATGCTTTATATGTACTGAATGTTAAAAAGCCAGGAAGTGAAAAGGAAAGAGCTGGATCCTGGTAAGCTCTGTGGTAGTTTTGCTCATCACAACAACAACAACAACAACAACAAATTTTATTTGTATCCTGCCCTCCCCGCCGGAGCAGGCTCAGGGCGGCTAACAACATGGTTCAGAGTTAAATTATACAAGTAAATAAAACTACATTAAACATTATCAGCATTTAGTTAAAATCTGGTTAAGCTTTAAAATTAAATTAGTTAATTTTTAAAAGTGCTAGTGCTATGTTACTTTTTCTGATGGCGGTTTCCTTCGCAATTTCCATTTTCATCAGGGAAGGCCAGTCTGAAGAGGAAGGTCTTGCAGGCCCTGCGGAACTGTTCTAGGTCCCGCAGGGCCCGCATTTCCTCTGGAAGTTGGTTCCATAGGCTCGGGGCTATAGAGGAGAAGGCCCGGTTACGGGTGCTTTGCAGCTTCACCTCTCTCGGTCCGGGGATAGTCAGCAGGTTTTTCCCGGCTGACCTCAGTGCTCTCTGGGGTTCATATGAGGAGAGACGGTCCCTTATGAGAAGGTGATGTTAACTGCTGTACATACTCCATGAATGTCACTTGTCCCACCCAAAGTGGAAGAGATTCAGGGGGTTATTTAAACCTGGCAAACCCTTTTGGCTGATATGCACACAACAGAGATCACTTAACCTGGAGAAAATGGCTGCCCTGGAGTGTCAACGCAATGGCATTATATTCTGCTGAGCTCCCTTCTCTCCCCAAACCCTACCTTCTCTAGGCTCCTCCCTCAAAATCTCCAAGAATTTCTGGCCCTAGGGTTGGTCACCCCATTGTCTCTCCTTTTCTCTAATCAAATAGCTCCTGTTTTCAGGGCTTTTTTTGTCGCAGGTACTCCTTTGCATATTTAGGCCACACACCCCTGATGCAGCCGATCCCCCTGTCAGCTCTTGGAGGATTGGCTACCTCAGGGATGTGTGGCCTAATATGCAAAGGAGTTCCTGCGACAAAGAAAGCCCTGCCTGCTTTCATTCATGGCTGTTCTGAGGGTGGCGGGATAGCTTGTAAGACTCTGTCAGAGACTGGCGTTGTCATATATAGCTTAACCATGAAAAAAATACCATGACATCACTTTAGGCTTCCCAACCCTCCCGCCCTGGTGGGGGACCCCAGGATTTCCACCCTCTTCCCCCGCTCCCCAAAAAAACGGAAGTGGGGGGAGGGGGGAAACGGCGCCGGGGAGCATGGCGAGCCGCCCGATCCTGGAGCGGGCGAGGCCGCTGCGCCACGCCGCTGCCGCCCCCTCCACGCCCACCGCAGCTGCTCCTCCGAGATGGGCCCAGGCTGAGCCCATCTTGGAAGAGCAGCCAAGAGCAGCGCAGGCAAAACCAGAGAAGGGGAGGGCGAGGCAGGCCAGGAGCATGGCGAGCCGTGAATCCGGGCCCTTCTAGGACCCGGACTTGCGGCTCGCCACGCCCCCAGCCCGCTTCCACCCCCCCTCCGCTTCCACCCCAGAGGCGGCAGCGGGCAAGGCCGCCGCGCCACTGCCGCCTTTTTTCCGCTCGCCGTGGCTGCTCCTCCGAGATAGGCTCAGCCTGAGCCCATCTCGGAGGAGCAGCCACGGTGAGTGGAGAAGAGGCGGCAGCTGCGGGGCGGCTCGCCACGCTCCCCGGCGCTGTTTCCCCCCTCCCCCCTAGCTCCACCCCAGTGTCTCCTGGCTCCACCCCCAAAGTCCCCAGATATTTCTGGGGTTGGACTACATCACTTCTGAGGGAAACCAGGAAGTGACCAAGGGAAATCCATAGAGTTTCCAGTGATTCCTAGATCTACCCTTTTTGTGACTTCCAGGTTTCCCCCAAAAGTGAAGTTGTTACGCCGCCAACACTTCTACCAGTTGGCAGGATCAGCCTGGGAATCCTACTAAGGGCTCCTGGATCAGTGACAGTGAAGCCCATTTCGGCCATATTTCTGCCTCCGCTGGGGCTCCAAACACCATTGTAGAGATCTAAGCGAAGCCAGAGTAGCAAAGTTGGGAGAAAATATGCGAGGACAAGGATTAACCTAAATGTAATGGCTGCTGAGCAAGTGAACGGGGAAGGTTGTTTCATCCCAGTCTCCTACCAAAGAACCAGGGAAGTTACACAGCTGGATGCTCCAGACAGACCCTGTGGGAAAGCTGAGCACTCTTTGCTGTGGGGCTGAGAAGCTGATTCCAAACTGGGGCTTCATCCAAAAGCTGTGATTTCACTTCTGCTTTTAAAGACTTCAAGGTCTGAGAGAATGTGATGCCCGCCAAAGGGAAAAACAGAAACCCAGGATAGCTGCAAGGTTTCATCTGGCTGTAGATAGAGCTCTCTTATGGTGCCAGGACCTGATCTACATGTTTTTTAAGGGGGGCAATATTAAAAAAATGATACCCCCTTATGGGCCATTCTATCTTATGGTCCCATAGAATACAATGGGCTCCATACCAAATTTGGCACACACACCCTCTGTCGATGCCCGGGGCAAGCACCCCCCTCTGCCCCCCCCCTCGATCCAGTCCTGTATGGTGCAAGTGCAAAGAAAGAGAGGAAGAAAACTGTGGGACAAGGACATTAAGCAAACACTGTTGCTCCAGATGGTCAGGGTCTCCAGCCCTCAAGGATGGACTTCTACTCTGCTCCTAGGTACCTGCTGCTCTCCTGTCATCTGGGAGAATTGACCTGCGGCTTCCACTTCCAGGTTTTCTGCTCATATGAACCTACTACCTGCAGGTCCCGCTGAATCTGGGGCTTTCCCTGTGCATGCCTACCCTAGGGCTGCCAGGTCTGACTTAGGAAATATCTGCGGGTTTGGGGGGTGGAGCCAAGAGACACTGGGGTGGAGCCAGGAGGAAGGTTGTGACAAACAGAATTGATTTCTGAAGGGAGTCCTGGCCATCACATTTAAAGGGACTGTGCTCCTTTTAAATGCTTTCCCTCCACTGAAAATAATGGAAGATGGGGGCACCTTCTTTTGTGGCTCATAGAATTGGACCCCCTGGTTCAATCTTTTTGAAATGTGGGAGGGGTTTTTTTGTTTTTGAGGAGAGGTGTCAGATGCTATGCCACATACAAGTTTGGGAACTTCTGGTACTTCAGGAATGGAGCTCGTGGAGGTCAGGAACTTCAGTGGAGCACAGTACCACAGAGTCCACCCTTCAAAACTTCCGTTTTCTTCAGGGGTCCTGATCTCTATAGTCTGGAGATGAGCTGGAATTGCGGGGAATGCCCAGGGCCCACCTGGAGGTTGGCATCCCTACAGGTGGACAATCCTGTTTCCAGAACTGGGCCACTGAAATCCTGGCCACGGCCAGGAGATTTTTTTTTTTCTAAATGATTCTGTTCCTTCTTAGCTGTTTCTTGGAAGTACCCAAAGAGAAACACAATTCAGCATCCTGTTCATTTACATAAAATAAGGCATATTTTCCCCATGTTTTGGGGGCCCGATAGAGATCCTGCTCTAACACTATAGGTGCGGATAGAAAAAGATTTACACACAAGAAGACTGGAAAAGTTTCAAAAGGTGCACCGGAGGTTTGCGCAAGGAATCAGCAGAGACTAACTCCTCCTGCCGCCCCAGGCTGCTTTTATTAACAACATGATCTCACAACATTCCACTTGCTTCAGCCAATTAAGCGTCGTACTCTGGTCAGCGTGACCACAAATTACACCTGCGCGTATCACCTTTGTTATGATATGATAAGGAAACTAGCATGTTTCCTTAGCATATCATAACAAAGCTTCAATGCACAGCATTCTGTGACGCAGTTTTATTTCTCTGCTCTTAAACTGAATCCCCACAGGGGCCACCACAGAAGAGCGAACCTGAACCTAAATTGTACCTCCAGCATTCTTGCATCAACATCCTATGTCACCCTGAATGTATTACCTTGATGTTGGCACACAAGTAGCCTTATTTAATAAGACGTTTGTCTGTTTTAACAGTTATATGCAACCTCTTCAGAGTCCTACCCCCACCATTCAGAAGAAGAAGACTGTAGATTTATACCCCGCCTTTCTCTCTGAATCAGAGTCTCGGAGCGGCTTACAATATCCTTTATCTTCTTCCCCCACAACAGACACCCTGTGAGGTGGTTGGGGCTGAGAGAGCTCTCCCAGAATCTGCCCTTTGAAGGACAACTCTTGTGAAACTTATGGCTGACCCAAGGCCATTCCAGCAGGTGCAAGTGGAGGAGTGGGGAATCAAACCCAGTTCTCCCAGATAAGAGTCTGCACGCTTAACCACTACACCAAACAAAAATTCCAAGAGTACACAGCATATACAAAGTTTGAGTCCAGGGGAATCTTTAAGACCAACAACATTTTATTCAAGGCATAAGCTTTGGTATGCATGCCAAAGAAAATGAAAATAGTTGAGAGACTGTGTGGAATAGCTGTTAGAGTTTTGGACTAGGACAGTGGTGCCCAGCCTTTTTAAGCTTGTGGGGACCTTGGAATTTCCACACCCAGAGAAGATCCTTGTGCTGTGGTGACAGCCGCTTCCAAATAGGAGTTTTTAAAAGTCTGTGCAGCCATTCAAATTCCCAATGACCAATCAGGAGCCCTGCTGGGCAAAACCCTCACCTGGCTCTGCCCACTTTCTAGAAAGACTCAGCAGCCACCAGGAAAGGTATTCTCAGTCTTCTGAGTTGCCCACAGGAATCGCGTTGGTGACCCCAGGAGGAGGATATTGGAGACCAGATTTGAATCTCCATTTTGCTGTGGAAGCTTGCTGAGTGTTCTTCAGCCAATCAACCCCTCGCATGGTAGTAGTCATCCACAGGGGTGGAATTCTAGCAGGAGTTCCTTTGCATATTAGGCCACACCCCCCCTGATGTAGCCAATCCTCCGAGAGCTTACGAGGCTCTTTTTTGTAAGCTCTTGGGGGATTGGCTAACATGCCAAGAAGCTCCTGCTAGAATTCCACCCCTGGTCATCCATGTAAAATGGAGGAGGGAGGAACCCTGTTGTAAAGCAGGGCAGCCAATGTTTTAATAAATGCATGACTTTGACTAGAAAAATACATAATTCACAGGCGGAAGATGGCACATGAGAGAAACAAAACAGAAGAAAGAAAGAGCAGGAACGAGAAATTTAAAAACTACTGTATGTGATGATTCTCTGAAGAAGGTTTGCGGAGGAAATTTGTACTAAGCCCTTCGTAAGTATATGCAGGTCTAAGACCAACTTAGTTTTTATTCAGAATTTTACATTCTAAACCACTGCCTGCCAGATAATTTTACTATTCTGTCATTGGTTCTTAAATCTGTACCATTTTGCATTTTGGGCCACTGCCTACCAGCTATGTATGGCTCTGCTCACTGTGCCAGATTCCTCATCTGATGAAGTGTGCTTAGAGAGCACACAAAGGCTTACATTCCGAATAAAAACTGTTGGTCTTAAAGGTGCAATCGACTCCTGTTTTGTTCTATTACTTCAGACCAACACAGCTGCCTACTTGGATCTATTTTATATGCAGGTCTCTCAGCTAAAAGAGCATTCAAACTCAGAACCATAGAATCACAGAGTTGGAAAGGGCCATACAGGCTATCTAGTCCAGCCCCCTGCTCAATCCAGGATCAGCCTAACATCCCTGACAAGTCTTTTTCCAGCCACTGCTTAAAGACAGCCAGTGAGGGAGAGCTCTCCACCTCCCTAGGTAGCTGATTCCACTTTTGAACAACTCTTAACTGTAAAAAAAGGTTTTCCTTATAGCCAGTCAGTACCTTCCCACTCTTAATTTAAACCCAGTAGTGCAAGTCCTTTCCTCTCCTGCCAACAGGAACAGCTCCCTGCCCTCCTCTAAGTGACAGCCCTTCAGATACTTCAAGAGAGCAATCATGTCCCCGCTCAAGCTCCTCTGCTCAAGAATGAGCATTCCAAAGTCTCCCAGCCTTTCCCTGATCCTCCTTGTTGCTGTCCTCTGCACCCGCTCCATTCTGTCCACATCCTTCTTGAAGCGAGGCCTCCAGAACTGCACACAATATTCGAGGTGTGACCTGACAAATGTTGTATATAGCAGGAATAGGACATCTTGCAATTTGGATGTTATGCCTCTATTGATACACCCCCAAGATGGCATTAGCCTTTTTTGCCACTGCATCACACTGGCTGCTCATATTCCACCTGTACCCCGAGATCTTGTTCACACACACTGCTACCCAGAAGTGTATTTCCCATCCAGTATGCACATTGCTCGTTTTTGTTACCCAGATGCAGAACTCAGCACTTATTCCTTGTTGCGATCCGCCCTTGTTGTGATTCTTGAAAGTGTAAGGGGAAAACGTCGTATCAGAGTAGAAGATAAACTGTGATGATTGAGCAAGCTAAAGCTTAGATAAAGCTTTCAGCGAAACAAGAAACATACCCGTTTTGCCTGTCAGCTTTGTGCTTTTATGGGATTTGTGAGATGCTGCAGCCATCCCGTATGAATTCATGATACATTGAATTGACTGAATTTCCACACTTATTTGTTGACACACATCACATGGATTGAACAAACGAAGTTATTTGAGACACTTTTCTGTTGAAACATTTATTGAGTTGTATATCTTTACGTGCTCATTTTGCTTCAGGAGTCTGTTGCACACGGTGCTTTCGCTTGTTCTCCAGCTCCACATCCCATGTGACTCTTTCTTTTCTTGGTTGCCTATCCTGCGGTCTTGTGGCACATCTCTGATCCTCCAAGAGATCTGGAAGATGATCTACAAGCTCTCTAGTGGGGGTGTGCATTCGGTTAAGCTGAACCAAATACAACCCCAAAGAAAATTGCATTTGCCTGTATTCAGCACTGTATACAGCCAAATCAGATTATTTGGTTTGGCTGCCGAACACTGCTGAATATTTGGCAGCTATTGGGTTCCATTATACCTTATGGGCCATTGAAGGCAATGGCAAAATAGGGTATAATCTACGGGTACTGGGGGGAAGACAGTTTGAGTAAAACTTCCTCCCAGCCCCCCTAGATTATACCCTATTTTGCTATTGACTTCAATGGCCCATGGGAAACAATGGTGTGACGGGGGCACCCTCTTTGGGTGTCCCTAGATTTAGACCCCCTGGTCCAACCTTTTTGAAACTTGGGGGATCTGTGGGGAAGACACTTCTGCAGCTTTGCTGCAAATTTGGTGCCTCTCCTTCAAACCCTCTGCCCCCCCCCCCCAGCCTATTTTGTCTTTGACTTCAATGGTCCATAGGGTGTAATGGATATTCAGGAATAGCTGAATATCTCCCAAACAAGATTTGGCTAGTGAATCTAATATTTGGGGATATTCAGTGAGTATAAATATTTTGCCCCCAAATAACCCTGAATTCGAATTTTATCAGATTTGTGTGGGGTTTTGTTTTTGTGTTTGCACATCTCTACTCTCTAGAAAGTTCTTTGAGCATTCTTGGGTGCATACCATCTGGCCAGGGGGATTTGTATTCATTCAGTGCACCCAGGTGCTTCTCAACTACCTCTCTGCCCATGTTAACCAGCAGCCCAGATGCCATGCCTTGCCTATTACCATCTCTAGATTAGCCTGTTCTCTTCTTCAGGGAAAAAAAACTAAGGCAAAATAGGCATTAAGCCTTTCTGTTTTCTCTCTGTCCTCCATCAGATTTTCTCCATTTTCACCCAACAGTGGGCCCATCACCTCTTTTATTTTGCATTTGCTCTTCACGTATCTGAAGATTTTCTTGTTGTAGAAAGCCTCCCTGGCCAACTTTAACTCACTGTGAGCTTTTACCTCTCTGACGGCTCATCTACAGTGCCTGGCAATCCGCCGATACTCTCCTTTGGAGTCATGTCCCTGCCTCCATTTCTTGAACATTTCCTATTTCTCCCTTAGCACATCGCGGAATTCTCTGTTCATGCACATTGGCTTCTTGCATCCCCTACCATGTTTCCTTCTTGTTGGAATAGTGATGGCTTGAACTTGCAAGAACTCTTGTTTTAGGAGAGCCCACCCTTCGCTTCCTCCTTTCCCTTCCAACAGTCTAGCCCATGAAATGATTCTCATCAGGCCTCTGAGTTTATTAAAGTCTGCCCTACTGAAATCTAACACACACGTGTGCCTACAAGCTTCCATGATCCCCCACAGCAACAGGAATTCTAGCAGGGCATGGTCCCTTCCCCCTAAGGTCCCCACTGCCTTCACCCCATCTCCCATCTCTTGCCTGTTGGTCAATTTTAAGTCAAGTATGGTTAAGCCCCTCATAGCTTCCTCCACCATTTGATGATGGATGTTGTCCACCAGACTCAGGCCTATGGTTGAAGCCAAGGTTTCTGAGGAAAATGTTGCTTTATCTTTAGGCCTAGTCTTCAGAACATTAAATGTTAAAAAAGGGGCATTAAACATTAACAAAACAGTTCAGTTCTTCAACCAAGATTCCTTCTTTCCTCCCAAATCTCCATCTTTATATGTATCCTTATCTAGGAATCACTAAAAACGAATGGCTCAATACCAGGGGATCAAATTAATCAGAAACACCAGCAACAACTGTAGGTGAAACAGAAAGTTCAGAATAGGGATGGCCAAACTTGCTTAACATAAGAGCCACATAAATTAAACATCAGATGTTTGAGAGTCACTAGACAGGAAGGAAGAGAGGGTGGTAAGAAAGGAGGAAAGCAGGGCTTTTTTGTATAAAAAGCCCAGCAGGAACTTATTTGCATATTAGGCCACACCCCCTGATACCAAGCCAGCCAGAACTGCATTCCTGTGCGTTTCTGCTCAAAAAACAAAAACCCTGGTGGAAAGAGAGCAAATAGATTGGGGGAGAGAGAGATGGGGAAAAAAGAAACTTTAACTTAGAATGCATTCTCCATACCATCTGATTCCTTGGCTTGGAGAAGTGATCTAAAGACACAGGTGCCTTCTCCAAGCCAGCAGATGGGGTGGTAGGGGTTTCGAGAGAGACACAATATGTGTCAAAGGTAGGCTTCCCAACCCCCCTGCCCTGGCGGGGGACCCCGAATTTGCAGCGTCCTCCCCCGCTCTCCAAAAATCCGGAAGCGGGGGGGGGGGGAGAGAACATACGTGTAGGCATCATGTAGTGGTAGAGCTCCTGATCCATTTGTAAAATGTGTGCCTTTAAGGCTGCGCAGGAAACAGTAAGGGCTTCATTGGAAAGGGTCAGTAATAGTTTCCATGGAGAATGGCCCCTCCTTTTCTTTTGCTTTCGTTTTCACAGCAAGTAGAGTTCTGCAGGAAGAAGATCTAGTAAGTATTTGTGTGTGTGAGAGAGGGAGGGGGTAGGGGATTCCCTGGTTTGGAGGCCCTCCCCCCCCCTTTAGAAAGCGTGGGGTGGGGAGGGAAATGTCTACTGGGCACTCTATTATTCCCTCTGGAGAACGATTCCCATAGGGAGTAATAGGGAATTGATCCATGGGTATTGGGGGCTCTGGGGGGGCTAATTTTTTAGGTAGAGGCACCAAATTTTTAGTATAGCATCTAGTGCCTCTCCCCAAAATACCTCCCAAGTTTCAAAACGATTGGACCAGAGGGTCCAATTTTATGAGCCCCAAAAGATGGTGCCCCTATCCTTAATTATTTCCTATGGAAGAAAGGCATTTAAAAAGGTGTGCTGTCCCTTTAAATGTGATGGCCAGAACTCCCTTGGAGTTCAATTATGCTTGTCACACCCTTGTTCCTGGCTCCACCCCCAATGTCTCCTGGCTCCGCCCCCAAAGTCCCCAGATTTTTCTTTAATTGGACTTGGCAACCCTAGTCAAAGGCACAGTTTGGCCACCCCTGGGGAAGCAAAGAATGAAATGAAATCCCTCTTCTGTTTCTTGTGTCTGCAGTCTGCACATAAAAGCAACAATAGCTGAAGCCCTTGGGGGGGGCACCAGTGTTGGGAAAACCCCGCAGCAGGGCTGGTTGACCACCAGCCGGTTTAGCTCACTCCGACGCTGGAGCCAAACGCTCAGTAGACAGTTCAGCTCTGTCCACACCAGACTGAATGTACTTGACTGTGGAGAAAAGATGATTGGGCTTGTGGGGGAAAAAGGACTTTCCCCCACATGTGCTTTGCACACCTGCTTTCCTCCTTCCATCACCACTGCGGCTGCCTCCCGTCGACACGAATGCAACTTGAACATTTTACTTTTGCTGTCCAGCTCAAACCAAATCATAACACAGTGAGGCACGGATACTGCCACCAGTCGTCTTTATTCAGGGTTGGTTTTTATTATGGTTGTTGTTGTTGTTTTTTACATATAATCTGTTGCAGCAAAACAGAACAGGACCCCCTTCGAGTTACTCTGAACACATCCAGCGTATGTAACTTGTCGAGCAGCCGTAGGTGCAACAAATTTCCGACAGCGGCGTCTCCCTTTTCTGAACAACTTGTGCCCAGGACATCCAGGTATTTCTTCTGGGCTGAAGTGTTCTTGGGATACGGGACTCTTTGGCGGAGTCAAAGTTTCTCTGCTGCGAAGCTAAGTGTTCCGTAAAATAACAGTAAAGGCATGAATGGAAAAGGCCACCTTTTTTTTCTTAGCTGCAAACACAGACAGTCCATTCTCTTACAAAGCTATTTCCTCCAGGAAATCAGGAAAAACTCCAGGTTCCATCTTGAGATTGGTAACCCCAGCACACAGTCTACCGCAGGGGTGTCAAACATATGGCCCAGGGGTCCAAATCAGGCCCCAAGCAACTGTGTGTCATCTGCTTTCTTCTCCATCTCTCTTGCTTCTGTCTGCATCACAGCTTGCTTTGCAAGGCTTGCTTAATCACACAGGAGCTACAGAGCAAAACCTCTGTTTTCTCCATTGGCTGAGGCTCCTCCCTTGGGAAGAAAGGGGGGGAGGCTCCTCCCCCTCCTGGTCACCTGGGAATAGAAGGAAAGAGCTAGAACTTCCTTTGCCCAGTTCCCTGGATTCCATGAGAGAAATACAAAGAAAGCACCTTTAAGACCAACAAATGCTAATGTTTTAGAGTGGTAAAGCTGCAGTACTGCAGTCCAAGCTCTCTGCTCCCAACCTGAGTTCAATCCCGGCAGAAGCTGGGTTCAAGTAGCCGGCTTGAGTTTGACTCAGCCTTCTATCCTTCCGAGGTCAGTAAGAGGAGTACCCAGCGTGCTGGGGGAAAAGTGTGGATGACTGGGCAAGGCAATGGCAAACCACCCCGTAAAAAAGTCTGCCGTGAAAATGTCATGATGCGATGTCACCTCAGAGTCGGAAATGACTGGTGCTTGCACAGGGGACCGACTACCTTTATCTTTTTTAAAAGGTTTAAAAAAAAATCTTTAATGGTGTTTGTCTGTGTCCTTTATGAAGTTTATTCCTCTGCTACCTAATCTTAATTAGGTACACACATGGCCCAGCCCAGCCCAACAAGGTCTCATTTATGTCAGATCTGGCCCTCATAACACATGAGGTCGACCCCCCTGCCTGCATTTTGGTAGCCATGACTTGTGTGTGTAGCTGCCCCTGAGTCCTTTATCCAAGGAGCTCATGATAGCCCTTAGAGCAAGGATGTCAAACTCATTTGTTATGAGGGACAGATCTGACATAAATGAGACCCTGTCGGGCCAGGACATGTGTGCCATTAAATGTAAGGCCAGTTAGCAGAGAGAGAAACTATAAAGGACAAAGAGAAACATGATTAAAGATTTTTAAAAAAACCCTTAAAATAAAATATGCATAAAAGATCAGCACTCTTGCAATATTTTGTTTACTTAACAGTGTCTGATAACGGACACCTCTTGCTCTGAATTATTGCATTAAACACTAGAGACAATGTGCTGTAACAATCTTGAGTATGCTGCTGAGGTGTTGTTCAGGTGTGTGTTTTTAAGTTGCAAACCTACTTTTGATTTATTGACACTCATTACAGAAATCTCATGATCAATGCTTTGAGCCTAAGACCCAGGGGGAAACGTTGCTTCATGTGCTGGTCAGCCAATTGAGAAAATTGAGGTTTTGCTCTGTGTGATTGAGCAAGCCTGGCAAAGCAAGCTGAGATGCTGTCCTGCCTGGCCTGGGGGAGGACTGTGCAAGGGGGACCCCCCCCCCTATGCTCGCCAGCCGTTCCCCCCTGCCGTTGCCGCCCCGAGAGCTTCCCACACCTCTCCAAGCCCCCGCAGCGGGCCCACCGCTCACCTGGGCCAACGGAGCCCCGGCGGCGGCCCGAGCAACGGCCCACAGCCGACGGGCTCGTCTCCGGGTCCGAGGAGAGTGGCCAGAGCGAGACATCGGGGAGCAGGAGGAAGAAGCCAAGCCCAGCACCGGGCAAAGAGGAGGAGAGCCGCCTGACCCGCAGCGGCGAGAGACGCCGCACCTCATCATGCTGCAGAGGCCCAGGATGCCCATGGCACGCCCAGGCAGCCCAGCCCCGGCACGCCTCTCCTGGGTGTCCGGGGCTTTGAAGGGGGCTGGAGCCAGGGAGGGGTGGAACCCAGGAGGGGGGAAGGACTGGGACGGGAGGATAAACGGGAGGGAGGCAGGAGGTCGTGGAGGAAGCTGGCCGGTGCTTATTGAGGCTGCCTCCAAAGAGAGAGGGACAGGAGCCGCTGCACAGCCAGAAGGGGAACGGGGGCCTGTGGTGAAGTAACCTGGCTCCCACTCCTGTTTCTGAGACCTCCGGGGAACACCCACAAAGTACCCGAGGGGGGCCGCCCAGGATAGAGGGACGACGGCTGCACCGGGAGACCAGGAGGGGCGCTCGGGGTGCGACAGATGCAGAAGGAAGCAAGAGAGAGAGAAGGAAGCAGATGACAGTGAGTTGCTTGAGGGCCTGATAAGATCCCTTCGGGGGCTTTATCAGGCCCTTGGGTCATATGTTTGACATCGCTGCCTTAGAGTTGTCCCTTCTGTTGGTTTTTTTCTAACAACAAGCTGGTTAGGCCGAGAAACAGGGAAGTGCTCTAGCTCACTCTGTGAGCTTAGCAGTATTTTTCTCTCTAAGACACTTATTCAGCTATGTTAACCATCCTCAACTTTGCATGCAGTTGGTGTTTGGCGGTCAATCCTTAGACAAACAAACTGGAATAAGAGCAAAGATCCCCCCCCCCTTTTAAAGCATGTAGTAAAAATCTCGCAGAACTGAAAGTATAATGTTGAAGGAGATTCCAGATCGGAACATCTCTCATGTTAGAAACAGCATTTTAGATATTTGCGCTTTACCTGAAATCTCTCGATCATTCATAGCACGAGCATCCCTCTTCTGGGCTTTGTGACACACAGTGGCAAAGGTTTGGTCAAAAGCGCTCCCACAGAGATGTACCATTGCAAATCCGTTGCCAAAGATGGCCATAATGAGGGACAAGGCGAGCCAGCCAGCCACCTTGGCTTCCTCCATGGTTCAGAAACAGCCTGTGTAAAGGAAACAGAACAGAAAGAGCTGCAGTTAAATCACAGAAAAGGAAATAAGGCAGTCAGAGACCAGCAGCGTGAATCTCTCTTGGCTCTGAGGAAGGTACATAGAATGACCACTACTTTTATCGGATCAAGACTTTAATCAATCATAAAATCCACATCAGGTTTCCGTTTACTATCTGAAGTATCCACAAATGGAGTCATGTGGAGAATTAGTAGGCTTGCCAATCCCCAGGTCCCAGCAGGGGTTCTTCCGTTTTCCCAGGATGCTTCCCACCCCCAGTCAGCTGGCCAGCGGGGGGGAGCCCCGCCCCCAAAGCCACCATGTGACTATCCTCCTCCGGTAGGGTTGCCAAGTCCAATTCAAGAAATATCTGAGGACTTTGGGGGTGGAGCCAGGAGACATTAGGGGTGGAGCCAAGATCAAGGCTGTGACAAGCATCATTGAACTCCAAAGGGAGTTCTGGCCATCACATTTAAAGGGACGGCACACCTTTTCAATTCCTTCCTTCCATAGGAAATAATGAAGGATAGCGGCACCTTCTTTTGGGGCTCATAGAATTGGATCCCCTGGTCCAATCTTTTTGAAACTTGGGGGGGGGGTTATTTTGGGGAGAGGCACTAGATGCTATACTGAAACTTTGGTGCCTCTACCCAAAAAAACAGCCCCCCCAGAGCTCCGGATACCTGCAGATCAATTCTCCATGATTTTCTATGGGAATAAATCTCCATAGGGAATAACAGAGTTCCCAGCAGACATTTCCCTCCTCTCCCCCCGCTTTATGATGACCCTGAAGAGGGGGGAGGGTCTCCAAACTGGGGGATCCCCTGCCCCACCTGAGGATTGACAACCCTACCCTCCGGAGGTTCCAGTCTCCAATTGAAAGGCTTCCTCTTGCGATGGGGTGTCTGTATTACTTGGAAGAAGTTGGCTGCAACTCGTGAGTAGAGAGGCCAATCCCTCACTTCGGAGTCGCCAGAAATGGGGGGGAGGGGGGGGAGGAACGTCTGCTGAGCACTTCATTTTTCCCTATGTGGAGATCAATATTCATAGGGTATAATGGGGAATTGATTTGGAGGTTTCGGGGGCTCTGAGGGAGCTATTTTTTGAGGTAGAGGCACCATATTTTCAGTATAGTATCTAGTGCCTTTCCCCAAAGTACCTCCCAAGTTTCAAAACGATTGGACCAGGGGGTTCAATTCTATGAGCCTCAAAAGAAGGTGCCCCTATCCTTCATTATTTCCTATGGAAGGAAGACATTGAAAAAGGTGTGCTGTCCCTTTAAATGTGATGGCCAGAACTCCCTTGGAGTTCAATTATGCTTGTCACACCCTTGTTCCTAGCTCCGCCCACAATGTCTCCTGGCTCCACCCCCAAAGTCTTCAGATATTTCTTGAATTGGACTTGGCAACCCTAAGAATTAGTGATACTGACAAATGGGGAGCGTGCAAGGACTTGTGGGGGGGGCACTTCACTTTCTCCTATATCTCCAGCCACACACCATATCCTTCCTCTTTCCCTTCTCTTGGCAGCCCTCACTTTTTATCTGCCCCACCCCTTCAGCTATATTTACTTAATTTATGTCCCTCTGTCATGCCTGCCCCTGACTCAGCACCTGCTAGCTCAGAGCAGGCGCCTTTAACAGCCCTGGACGTAAGTCTTGAGGAGGCAAGCCGGCAGCAGGAGCCACCTGGAACTGATCAGGCCACGCTGGGCCCCAGCTCATCCCCTCCTGAATCTCCACCACCTGTTAGCCGGCTCCGTGAAAGGAGACGGCAGGAGATTAGAAACAGAAGGAGTGAAGCACGCATGCGGGGGAGAAGAGATCTAAGCCCGGCATACTAATGGGTTAACAAGCCAGCACAGTATATCTGCAATCCTGGCCCTTTGGCAAACTGTGCTGGCAACGAACGATCCTCCTGGGACGTGACCACGCTCTGCACCCTCTTGACTCCTGTGAGAACCCGCATATTTCTGACCCGGCTTGGACCTTGGACCTCGGACTCTGGACTGTGACTCTGCTCTGTGGACTTGCTTTGGTAATTTGACTTCATTCGGCTTTGCTCCCTCTGGGTACCCGACCCTCGGCATTCCTGTGTTTATGCTCTCTGTCTCATCCCTCGGCTCGGACTGATTTATGGTTTTGACTAATTGGACTGTTTAAGATAACGCCTGTGCTGCTCCCTGAAAACCTCAGCCGGCTGCAAGAGTTCTGGCTGACTGCCGGGACGTCAGCAGCCGTTGCCTACCCAAGGCTCGAGTTGTGACAGCTTGCCAGCACCCATAACTCACCAGGCTCCCCCATGACCGACCAAGCAGCAGGAGGGGCTGACCCACTGATGGGTCTCCTAGACCAGGTGCAGCAGCTGACGCAGGCTGTAATCACACTACAGCAACGAACGGCTTCCAACGCTACTGCCCTGGCCATGGCAGCAGCTCCTCGTTCCCGCTGCCCAGTGAGTGCCCCTGACAAGTTTGGAGGGAGTCTGGAAGAATTCCCTGCCTTCCTTGCTCAATGTGAACTGTATATAGAGATAAGGCAAACTGATTTTCCCACAGACAAGACCAAGGTCTGTTTCATTTTGAGCCTGCTAAAAGGGCAAGCAGCCAAATGGGCCACTCCCCTGCTGTTGGAACCATCGCCGCTGCTATCAGACTACCCACGTTTCAAGGCCCATTTTATGGCTACATATGCCAACCCAGTGCGGGCTGAGACAGCCAACCGCAAAATACGGACGTTGCAACAGGACCAAAACTCTGTCTCTCACTACACCACTGAATTCCAGTTGCTTGCTCAAGACCTGGCCTGGAATGAAGCCGCCCTAATGGACCAATATACAGAGGGACTCTCTGATGCCATCCTTGATGAACTGGCCCGCAGTGACCGACCAGCCACACTACAAGACCTGATCCTGTTGTGCCTGCGTATTGATGGGCGGCTGCAGAGTCGCCGCCAGAAACAGAAAGGGAGCCACGCTCCAGCAAGGGTCCCCACAGCTGCTCCCGCTCCAGGTACCCTATCTCTTCCTCCAGCTGCGGAACCCATGCAGCTGGGCGTCGCCCGCCCTCGCCTGACTCCCGAGGAGAAGACCCGGCGACGCAACTACAACTTGTGCCTCTATTGTGGCGAAGCCGGACATTTTGCAGGTACCTTTCCGGCCAAATTAAAGCGTCCCACAAGCTCTGCTGCCCCGGTAAAAGGCCAGCCCCAGGTCTAGTTGGAGCTTCCGGCCTGGGGCACTTCTTGAGGTCCTCCAGCTCCGTCTATCCACCACACACCCCGTTCCTGATTCCGATTCGTCTTCAGTTCCCCGTAGGTCGGTGGATTTTTGTACATGCCATGTTGGACTCAGGGGCTGCCTGCTGCTATATGGACAACCTCTTCGCCAAGGAGCATGGCATCCCCACCCGGGAAAAGAAGATCCCTACCCTGGTCGAGGCCGTAGACGGACGTCTGCTGCGCTCTGGACCCGTCATTCACGAGACTCAACCACTCGTCCTATGGGTCCAGCAACACCAAGAGAAACAAACCTTTGACCTTGCCCGCATGCCACGATTTCCCGTCATCCTAGGCCTGTCCTGGCTTCAGGCCCACAACCCTCATGTGGACTGGGTACAACGAGACCTACAATTTCCAAGTGCCCCTGCGTCACGATCCACTCTGCATCTGGGTCCGGTTCCTGTGCCTCCCGATAGTCCATCCAGCTCCTCGCTCCCCACCATTCTCCTGGGGGCCGCCATCGCACTACCCGCTCCCTACCAGGAGTTCGCAGATGTCTTTGACGAAAAGGAGGCAGACCAGCTTCCCCCACACCGGCCCTACGATTGTGCCATTGACCTGGTGTCCGGCGCCCCGTTACCAGAAGGCTGCCTATACCCCATGGCGGACCCGGAGCTGGCTGCCCTACGGGAGTACTTGGAGAAGAACTTGGCCCGAGGGTTCATTCGACCATCCACCTCACCATTGTCCTCGCCTGTCCTGTTCGTGAAAAAGAAAACCGGAGACTTGCGGCTCTGCAATGAATACCGGGCACTCAACAAAATCACCATCCGGAACTGTTACCCGCTTCCACTGATCCCGGAGCTCCTCGACCGTGTAAAAGGGGCTACCATCTTCACCAAGCTCGATCTTCGAGGGGCCCTGTGCTGCTCCCTGAAAACCTCAGCCGGCTGCAAGAGTTCTGGCTGACTGCCGGGACGCCAGCAGCCGTTGCCTACCCGAGGCTCGAGTCGTGACACCCTCCTTTCTTCCCAGTGGGGAATCAAAACTGTTTACCTTTGATTGAGATCAAGATTGAGTTTCTTGATGCTCTCAATGACTGTGCTATAGAGCAGATGGTCTCAGAACCTACCAGGGGTGGGGCAATCCTGGATTTGGTCCTAAGTAATGCCCAAGACTTGGTGAGAGATGTAAAAGTGATTGCGCCGCTTGGGAGCAGTGACCATAATGTTATTGATTTCACCATTTGTATCAATAGGGAGTTGTCCAAAAAGACCGCCACAACCATGTTTAACTTTAAAAGGGGTAAATACACTGAGATGAGGAGGCATGTGAGGAGGAAACTGAAAGGAAAGGTACATACGGTCAAAACCCTTGGGGAAGCTTGGAGACTATTTAAAACTATAACCCTAGAAGCTCAGATAAAATACATACCACAAGTTAGGAAAGGCACAAAAAGGCATAAGAAAAAGCATGCATGGTTAACAAACAAAGTAATGGAAGCTGTAAAAGGTAAGAAGGACTCTTTTAAACGGTGGAAAACCAGTCCAAGTGAGATTAGTAAAAGGGAACACAGGCTGTGGCAAATCAAATGCAAGACTGTGATCAGGCAGGCAAAAAGGGACTATGAGGAGCATATTGCAAAAAACATAAAGACCAACAATAAAAATTTCTTCAAATATATTAGAAGTAGGAAACCAGCCAGGGAGGCAGTGGGGCCCTTGGGTGACCATGGGGTAAAAGGATTACTGAAGGAGGATAGGGAAATGGCTGAAAAGCTGAATGAATTTTTTGCCTCCGTCTTCATTGTGGAAGATGAGAACTTTTTGCCCGCCCCAGAACCACTAATTTTGGAAGGGGTGTTGAAAGACCTGAGTCAGATTGAGGTGACAAAAGAGGAGGTCCTACAACTGATAGACAAATTAAAAACTAATAAGTCACCGGGTCCGGATGGCATACATCCAAGAGTTCTGAAAGAACTCAAAGTTGAACTTGTGGATCTTCTAACAAAAATCTGTAATCTTTCATTGAAATCGACCTCCGTTCCTGAGGACTGGAAGGTAGCAAATGTCACCCCCATCTTTAAAAAGAATTCCAGAGGAGATTCGGGAAATTACAGGCCAGTCAGTTTGACTTCAATACCGGGAAAGTTGGTAGAAAGCATTATCAAGGACAGAATGAGTAGGCACATTGATGGACACGGGTTATTGAGGAAGATTCAGCATGGGTTCTGTAAGGGAAGATCTTGCCTCACTAACCTGTTGCATTTCTTTGAGGGGGTGAACAAACATGTGGACAAAGGAGACCAGATAGATGTTGTTTACCTTGACTTCCAGAAAGCTTTTGATAAAGTTCCTCATCAAAGGCTCCTTAGAAAGCTTGAGAGTCATGGAGTAAAAGGACAGGTCCTCTTGTGGATCAAAAACTGGCTGAGTAATAGGAAGCAGAGAGTGAGTATAAATGGGCAGTTTTCGCAGTGGAGGACGGTAAGCAGTGGGGTGCCGCAGGGCTCGGTACTGGGTCCTATGCTCTTTAACTTGTTCATAAATGATTTAGAGTTGGGAGTGAGAAGTGAAGTGGCCAAGTTTGCGGATGACACTAAATTGTTCAGGGTGGTGAGAACCAGAGAGGATTGTGAGGAACTCCAAAGGGATCTGTTGAGGCTGGGTGAGTGGGCGTCAACGTGGCAGATGCAGTTCAATGTGGCCAAGTGCAAAGTAATGCACATTGGGGCCAAGAATCCCAGCTACAAATACAAGTTGATGGGGTGTGGACTGGCAGAGACTGACCAAGAGAGAGATCTTGGGGTTGTGGTAGATAACTCACTGAAAATGTCAAGACAGTGTGCGTTTGCAATTAAAAAGGCCAACGCCATGCTGGGAATTATTAGGAAGGGAATTGAAAACAAATCAGCCAGTATCATAATGCCCCTGTATAAATTGATGGTGTGGTCTCATTTGGAGTACTGTGTGCAGTTCTGGTCGCCGCACCTCAAAAAGGATATTATAACATTGGAGAAAGTCCAGAAAAGGTCAACTAGAATGATTAAAGGGCTGGAACACTTTCCCTATGAAGAAAGGTTGAAACGCTTGGGGCTCTTTAGCTTGGAGAAACGTCGACTGCGGGGTGACATGATAGAGGTTTACAAGATAATGCATGGGATGGAGAAAGTAGAGAAAGAAGTACTTTTCTCCCTTTCTCACAATACAAGAACTTGTGGGCATTCGATGAAATTGCTGAGCAGACAGGTTAAAACGGATAAAAGGAAATACTTCTTCACCCAAAGGGTGATTGACATGTGGAATTCACTGCCACAGGAGGTGGTGGCGGCCACAAGTATAGCCACCTTCAAGAGGGGTTTAGATAAAAATATGGAGCAGAGGTCCATCAGTAGCTATTAGCCACAGTGTGTGTGTGTGTGTGTGTGTGTATATATATATAATGTTTTGCCACTGTGTGACACAGAGTGTTGGACTGGATGGGCCATCGGCCTGATCTAACATGGCTTCTCTTATGTTCTTACCTAATTCTCCTGTCCGCCATTTTATTCTCAACCAGTGGGAGATGGAGGAGTGAGAGAGAGACGAAGGCCCAGCTGACATTGCAGCAAAGTGTCTATGTCACTTCCTATGTGACCTGGACATGACATCATCACACTGTGATGTTGAGCCGACACTCTGGTATTTGGGCAAAAACTCTATGGTAAATGTAGCTTCTACCATAGATTTTTTTTGCCCAAAGATCAGCATCACTTGATCTTGTTAACATAATGCCATCACTTCCAGGCCATTTTTGAGCAACCTGAACACCTGATTGTGGTGTGTGGATTTTTTGGGCATAAGAGTTCATGCCTTTAACCACTACACCAAACTTTGCTCCCTCCCCTCATAATATTACCTCTGGGGCACAGAAGCTTCTAAGTTTTTGAACGGGTTATTAAACATGCGTTTATGGGTACCTTGAGATCATATAAGGAAAGTTAGTGTATACTTGATGATCTGTTACCCTCTTTGAAGGCCGTGAGAGGCCCAGTAAAAGGAGCGGGCACTCAGTGAATTTTGTTCATAACCCAGAGAAGTCCACATAGCTGCCCTCTTTTCTTTGTGAAAACAGCCATTCACAGTGGCTCTTTTCGCACCATGAGGAAGGTCGAGGCAGTCTTGCTTGCCCTGTCCCTCATGACAGTTGTCTCTGCTCAAGAGGATGACGAGGATGACCCACAAACGATACTTTGTGGGCAAGATTTTTACGATGAATGTCAGAGACTCACAGAAGAATATTCCACTTCGGAAGCTCGTCGAAGTATCACAGGTAAGTACAAACTTTCAAGGCATGTGGGTTTTGTGTGTGTGTGTGTTGAAAAAGAAACGTGATGCCAAGATAAATGTGTGGACTCTTATCTGGGAGAACCAGGTTTGATTCCCCACTCTACTGGAAGCTGCTGGAATAGCCTTGGGGCAGCCATAGCTCTTGCAGAAGTTGTCCTTGAAGGACAGCTTCTGTGAGAGTCCACTCAGCCCCACCCACCTCACAGGGTGTCTGTTGTGGGGGTAGAAGATATAGGAGATTGTAAGCCGCTCTGAAGAGCCCAGTGGTGCAGAGTGGTAAAGCTGCAGTACTGCAGTCGTAAACTCTGCTCACGACCTGAGTTCGATCCTGGCGGAAGCTGGGTTTCAGGTAGCTGGCTCGAGGTTGACTCAGCCTTCCATCCTTCCGAGGTCGGTAAAATGAGTACCCAGCTTGCTGGGGGGGGGGGGGAAGCATAGATGACTGGGGAAGGCAATGGCAAACCACCCCATAAAAAGTCTGCCATGAAAACGTTGAGAAAGCAACATCACCCCAGAGTCAGAAACGACTGGTACTTGCACAGGGGATCAGGCCATGTGTGCCATAAAATGTAATGCCAGTTAGCAGGGAGATAAACTATAAAAGACACAGACAAACAGAATTAAGACTTTGTTTTTTTTAAAAAGTAAAAAATGCTTAAAAGATTAGTACTCTTGCAATATTTCATTTATTTAACTGTTTCGGATAACTGACAAGTCTTGCTTTGAATTATTGCCTCACAATCTGGAGGCAATGTCTGTGCTGTAGCAATCTTGAGTATGCTGTTCAGGTGTTGTTCAGGTGTATGTCTCGAAGTTGAAAACCTGCTTTTGATTTGACATTCATGACAGAAATCTCATGATCAACGCTTTGAGCCTAAGACCTAGGAGAAAACATGAAATGGCTGGGCATTGCGAGCTTTTGTACATAAGTTGCTTCCTGTGCTGGTCAGCCAATGGAGAAAATTGAGGCTTTGCTCTGTAACTCCTGTGCAATTGAGCAAGCCTGGCAAAGCAAGCTGTGATGCAGAAGGAAGCAAGAGAAAGAGGAGGAAGCAGATGACAGTGAGTTGCTTGCAGGTCTGATAGGAGCCCTCTGGGGGCCTGATCTGGCCCTTGGACCACACGCTTGACACCCCTGCTTTAAAGAGTCTCAGACCAGCTTACAGTCACTTTTCCCTTCCCCTTCCCACAACAGACACCTAATGAGGCAGGTGGGATTGAGAGAGTTCTGAAAGAAGTGTGACTAGTCCAACGTCACTCAGCAGTGTTCATGAGGAGGAGGAGTGGGAAATCGAACCCGATTTTTCAGGTTGAAGTCCACTACTCTTAGCCACTGCACCACACTGGCTGTCATTGATGGGCTGCCCACTTAATTCCAGCTTATTGGGCCTGCCTACTGCCTCTCCACCAGGTTTCTATGGCAACCTCAGGGTGCCACACATTTACAAGTCAGGGAGGCTTCCTATTAATTTGGGGAAGGTAGATAAAAAAAGTGTGGGTTACTCATCTTTCTGCTATCATTTTATGAACCAGACTGGCTACAGGACACCGTGAACTCCGCCGCAGGAATCCGAATCCCACGATCGAGTCAAGCCAAACGAAACTACAATCCCCCCCACAAATTCATGCCTCTTAACCTCGGACTTATGAAAGCGACTTGCTGCCGACTGGGTTGCAACAAGAGGTTTCTGCTCTATACTTGCCACTGACAAAAGGAACGAGATCCCATCCTGTTTCACGAAAGCGCGTCACGTGTTCGAAATCAGCCTGCCAATAAAAATGGCACCCAGAATCTGTCTCTGGCACGCCACGTTTTAGTTTCGCCTGCAAAATTTTATGTTTAGATTTTATGTTTAGATCCAGTCTGGGGGTGGGCCAGGCTGACCTGAACTTTTCTATTAGGTGACCCAGGTGCTGGCTCACACATTACAAAATCCCTCATGAAGCCCGTGCAAGGACTTCCTCTTTCTCACAATACCAGAATGAAATGGCTGAGCAGTCAGGTTAGAACAGATAAAAGGAAGTCCTTCTTCACCCACCCCAAGGGTGATTAACACGTGGAATTCACTGCCACAGGAGGTGGTGGTGGCTACAAGCATAGGTGGCTTCAAGAGGGGATTAGATAAACATATGGAGCAGAGGTTCATCGGTGGTTATTAGCCACAGCATATTGTTGGAACTCTCTATCTGGAGCAGTAGTGCTATGTATTCTTGGTGCTTGCGGGGGGGGGGGGGGGCACAGTGTCCTGGCCCCACTGATGGATCTCCTGATGGGTTTTTTGGCCACTGTGTGACACAGAGTTGGACTGGATAGACCATTGTCCTGATCCAACATGGCTTCTCTTATGTTCCTGTCAGATGTAGACTTGGAATTCCTTATTTGTGACACAACCCAACTTGTGTTTTAATGTATGACTTGCGATTCACCTTAACATGGCTGCTTTGGAAGGTGCATTCTTATAGCATTATACCCCAACTGAAGCCCCTCCACTCCCTAAATCCTGCCCTCCGCAGGTTCCACCCCCCAAAATCTCCAGGTGTTTCCCAACCCAAATCCGGCAACCTTACCTAGGGGTCATTTTATAGAAAAAGAGATGTCAGAGCTCATTAGCACAACACATTTGCATAACTCATTTGCATATACCGCATACCCCTGAGATCACCAGAAAGTGTACTGAATGATATCAGCTCAGCATTTACCTAAAAATGCCTCTTGAATTAGAATTGTCATAATAAAACCTTACTCCCATCATACTTTTAAATTGCTTTTTCCTATGTGGCCACAGCGGCATGATGAAGATTTGTATCTGTCTACTTTATATGTTTTGATTATTTCCCCATTTTTTGTGGAGGAAAATATTAGAAAGTTTGCCAAATCTTAAGAGTTCAACAAAATTCTCACAGGGGGTTTGAACAATGCAGCCCAGAAACAAGTTTTTTTGGGGAGGGGGGCGGGTAAGAGGAAAGGAAAGGTCCCCTGTGCAAGCACCAGTCGTTTCTGACTCTGGGGCGATGTTGCTTTCACAATGTTTTCACGGCAGACTTTTTACGGGGTGGTTTGCCATTGCCTTCCCCAGTCATCTACGCTTTCCTCCCAGCAAGCTGGGTACTCATTTTACCGACCTTGGAAGGATGGAAGGCTGACTCAACCTCGAGCCGGCTACCTGAAAACCCAGCTTCCACTGGGGATCGAACTCAGGTCGTGAGCACAGCTTAGGACTGCAGTACTGCAGCTTTAACACTCTGCACCACAGAGCACAATAAAATGTGGAGGTTCTGGAGCTCCCCTTCTGTGAGCTGCTGCCCAAAATGAGGCCTGACCCTACCTCAGTCTCTTCTCCCCATCTCACCAGCCTTTCAGGTGCTCACACCTTTTTTTGATTTGCCAGTGCTCACCTGTTCACTAACGGCCACATTTAGCATCCAAACAAGTTTCTCTTGGGAGATCCAAATGTTCTTACATCGAGATTGTATTGGAGGGGAAGATGAACTTTAACCTTCATGTGGGTTCACTAATCAAAATAAATCCACCACCCCAATACTGCTATAGCCTTTTAAAGAGATGGAACCCAACAATAAAAATCATCAAGTCTAGTTTGGCTCCCGGAGACTAAACCACTAGAGACCAGACTAGTGACGTGAGCTCTGGAACATTCTAGCAACCCTCACTGACAAAATTATAACAAGGCAATCCCAAAGGACAAGATAAACAGGGCAATTTACCAGTAAATGGGACACAAAGCAAGACAGCTACTTGCCTTTAATAGTTGGGTGAAAAAACAGGTATCTCTCAGACCTTAATGTGGCTGGCTCTTAGAGGAAATAACCTGGGAAGTCTCTCAAAGACAAAGGTACAAAATTGTAAATTTTTTATTCTACCCACATACACAAGCAGCTATGGGGAAATCTACAAGGGGAAACCACAGTGTATCAAAACCAAAACCCACTTCCTTGTCAACGAAACGCACAATCTTCAAATAGTGCCTCATGGATTGGCCTTATCCCCCACCCCTGCCTCATCAGGCATCTGGCCTTGGCAAAATATAACACAAATTTGCATCTGTCTGCTCCATATTTTCAATAATTCCCCAGAAGTAGTAAGATCCTTTTTTCTCCTTTTTTCTTTTTTTAAACCAATCCAAAAGTGGGGAGCTCATAAAAAACTCATCAAAAACTCCCAGCCAATGAAGATTTAACCACTACACTATTCCCCTTATGATCCCAGGAGAAAACTTCGTTGGGGTTGAGGAGAAACAAAGCTTAGTGCTTGGCAGGGGTCGTTTTGTAGGAAAATAGGTGGCGGAGCTCATTAGCATAACTCATTAGCCAAAAGCAACCTGATGCAAGAAAGGAGAGTCCCGGGCGGGCGAGGCCTGCTTGGATTGGCTAGAGATCCAGCCAACCCAAGCAGGCCTCGCTCTCCCGGGCTGTCCCCCCCCCCCACAGTCAAAAGGCCAGCAAGCCACCCGCCGCCCAAAATCACATAAGCAGTGGAGAAAGGGTGGTGTGGGCTTCTCCAGGGGTTAATGAGGGCTGCTGGGGGTGTGGCAAAGCCCCTGGTGGCTGGCTGGATACCCGCTCTCCTAATCCAGGGATTGTTATGCAGCTGCACCTACTATTCAATGGACAAAGACGTTCTGGAAGTGTGTTTTCAGGCTCAGAATGTTAGGATACTGTGAAGCACAAGGACTGTTCTGGTAGGTTCCAGGGAGCTCACCAGAGCATGTCACCCATCTTATAAGAACATTGTGGGCATGTTATGACTAATGAGGGCCATTCCCTTAGGACATGGAGACTTTTGTCCTTCCTCTTCTCAGGCAACTGGTCACAGCATATCCTGGTGGTGTCCAATCCTTGGAAGAGGGTTGGATCCTACCACCTTTTTCACTCAGTCTTACCGAATTCTTCTTACTACAGCTCCCGTCCTTGGAAGAGGGTTGGATCCTACCACCTTTTTCACTCAGTCTTACCGAATTCTCCTCACTTCAGCTCCCGTCCTTGGAAGAGGGTTGGATCCTACCACCTTTTTCACTCAGTCTTACCGAATTCTCACTACAGCTCCCGTCCACCCAACACAGGTTTTTGTTCATGCAGATTGTATAATCCCCAGCATAGACATTTTTGAAGGGTGTCAGAGGTGACCCTACCTTCTTCCTTTTTTCACCAGCAGAAAAAAAGGCTGGATCCAACCCATAAAACTTTCAGCTAAATGGTAAAAACAAACAAAAAAAACCCACTCCACAGCTCAAGCTTTCTGTCAAGATGGTGGATGGCAACATCCAGGTTGCTGAGATACTTATTTTTTATTTATTTATTTAGAATTTATATCCCGCCCTTCCCACGAATGGCTCAGGGCGTCCTGAGGTCCTTCTGATCTTAATGCGCAGGGACCCATTAAAGTATTCTGGGGAGTTAGGAACACAGATAGGAAGAATAGGCAGGGAACAGAGGGGAAGACAGATTTGAGAGCAGCACAGGGCCAGAGATTCCACCCTCCAAAAGCATCCGAATTCTCCAGGGCTACTGATCTCTGTAGTCTGGAGATGAGTTGTAATCCCAAGAGATCCCCAGACCCCACTTGGAGGATGGCACCCCTAAATCCTGGGGACTCTTCTAGAGGGTGGAGTCTGTGACATTATGCCCCGCTGAGGTCCCTCGCCTCCCCAAACCCGGCCTCCTGCAGTCGCCACTCCCAAAACTCCAGTCATTTTCTCATCTGGACTTTATAGCCCTACAGACAGGGAAGTCCTCCAGAGACACCAAGGCCACAGACGTTTGTTGTGTTGAAAACATTTTATTGCATTTAGAAAGGGAAAGGGGAAAGAGAAATGGGAATAAAAAATTTTTCGCTGTTCCATTTCTGAATGATACAAAAATAGATAACACATGAAAAGCAAAGTATTTCTCTATATAAATTAAGTTGCAACAAATTACTGTCTTTTGATCTGTTGATATAATCTCATTTTAACAATCAAAATTCTACTAATTCATAGTTTCATACTACTAACATGGCCTGTAAAGGACAAAGTTATACCAGAGTGTCTAACCAAGTATAGAAGGGATTCCAAAGGATCTGTTTCTTGTACTGATCTCTCCTTCGGGGGAGAGGAAAGTTTGTCCAACTCAGCTGTTTCTAATACTTTTCCAATTGGATCTTGTTTCTAATGCTCTTGTGAGAGGCAGCCCTGGATGCTCAGAGGAACTTGGGGATGTGAAAATGCTATCATATATTTAAAATAGTTCCATAAATAGTCATATTTCTGGGCATGCAGGTGTTTGGGCTGGTCCACGGCATACAATTGGCCACTGGCTCTTTCAGTTGATGGGAAATGTGGCTCCGTGGCCAACACAGCATGAGTGACACTGATGAAATGCCAGAAACACAAACAAGTTTTAACAGCAGTTTGCTTCCCTTCAGGCCTTGACGTCTGTTTCCTCTGTTTGGTGGGTTACCACAGCAGTGCCAGGTGGGAAACATTCTACCCTAGTGAAACAATCCAGAGCCCATTGTGATGGAAACTCGGAACCTAGACTGCCTTTTCCGTTGGGTGGATACAGGTTCAACTGTCAACTGACTCTTGGACTAGCATCCATCTGCTGGGAAAATTGAGAGCTCAGTTTATTCAATTCTCCAGAGCAGCAATCAGTCATTGCCTTATCTGGACTTTGTAGCCCTACAGACAGGGAAATCCTTCTCTTCGATCCAGAGAAACCAGTGGTTGTAATGGTTGAGAAAATGGTAAGGAAGATTTTGACACTCTTTATCTGCGGGTTGAAAGGCTAAGGGAGAGGGTTGCCAGCCTCCAGTTTGGGCCTGGAGATCTCCTGCTTTTACAACTGATCTCCAGCAAGCAGAGATCAGCTCCCCTGGAGAAAATGGCTACTTTGAAGGTTGGACTCTCGGGCATTGTACGATGCTGAAGCCCCTCCCCTCCCCAAACCCCACCTTCTCCTGGACCCAAAGTCTTCAGGTGTTTTCCAACACAGATCTGGTGAAGTGACTCAACTGTGGAGGAGGGAGGCATGCCCAGAAATTGCACTGGCATAGGTGAAAGGCCAGAGAGATTTGGCAGCCCAAAGGGACCAAATCCAAAATAGCTCAGCCTTGGGTGGTAAAAAAATTTTATAAACCAGTTACAAAATTAAATCTTATCTTATAAACCAATTACATAATTGGAGAGAAGCTATGTTCTACTGATCTGCTGTCTTACTGTGGATCATATTAGATACATCACAACAAATAAATTGTACAGTAAAAGTTAGTAATTTGGTGCCCTTTAAGTGTAATCAGTAGTCTGATTTTTTAAAGAATGTTTTTTTAAAGAAAAAGGCCACAAATGGCTCTGTCTTCATCTCCATACTTCCAACAGTTCACAAAAGGGCCTTTCTCTTCAAAAAGAGAACCATTTCCCTGAATTTGCTCTTAAACCATTTCCCTGAATTTGCATTGATGATTCTGATGATCTCTTCCAAGAAACATCATCTTCTGGGGAGGCATGAGGAGTAGGGTTGCCAAGTCCAATTCAAGAAATATCTGGGGACTTTGGGGGCGGAGCCAGGAGACATTGGGGGTGGAGCCAGGAGACACTGGGGCGGAGCCAGGAGCAAGGGTGTGACAAGCATAATTGAACTTCAAGGGAGTTCTGGCCATCACATTTAAAGGGACAGCACACCTTTTAGAATGCCTTCCTTCCATAGAAAATAATGAAGGATAGGGGCACCTTCTTTTGGGGCTCATAGAATTGGACCCCCTGGTCCAATCGTTTTGAAACTTGGGAGGTATTTTGGGGAGAGGCACTAGATGCTATACTGAAAATTTGGCGCCTCTACCTCAAAAAACAGCCCCCCCCCCCAGAGCCCCTGACAGCCGCGGATCAATTCCCCATCATTCCCTATGGGAATCGTTCCTGAAGGTGCATAATGGCTGTGGGGGTGGAGCTTCCCCCGCCGGCCAGCTGGCTGGGGGAGGGGGGAAGCCTGTAAAACCAGGGGATCCCCCGCTGGGACCTGGGGATTGGGAAGCCTAATGAGGAGGACAGGGAGTTGTGAGGGGAGAAGTGCAGGGGGGGCTCCCTCTCCATTCTGCCTGGATCCAGCCCACCATGGGGCCTTTTGCCTGGCATTTCAATTGCTATTCCTACCAGACGTGGGGAAGAGAATGGGGAGGAATTGTTAGGAGATGGTCTCCCAATAGGACCCCTAGTAGCTCCAAGCCAATCAAGGCATCTCACCTGCTGGTGATTCTTTCTACATGCCTGGTAAGCCAGTGGCTGTCTTAACATCTGACCTTTCAAGGGTCCTCCTTGAAAAGAAAAGAGAAATGAATGAGCTAAAACAAACAAACGAAAGGAAATGTGCCTTCTTGTGATCAAGAAGCCAACTGATGCTTCTGAGAAGGGTCATAAACCCAGCCTTCTCTGGACCCTTTGGCCTTGCAGCTGCAGCATCAGGAGGTGCGAGAGGAAGAGGTGGCCCTTCAGGGGAGCCTTCAGGAGGTGCTAGAAGGTGCCACAGAAGAGTCTTTGGTTTGTGACACCCAGGAGGAGTTTTGTCCTGTGCCGAGCGAGAGCCTGGAAGGAAACCTGGAGTGCTCAGCAAATGAGGTGAGTCTGGAAAGGAAAGACAGAAGCTGGACAGTTAATCAGAGGCACAGGTGGGCTTAGGGGAAATGTGCCTTCTTGTGATCAAGAAGCCAACTGTGATGCTTCTGAGAAGGGTCTTAAACCCAGCCTTCTCTGGACCCTTTGGCCTTGCAGCTGCAGCATCAGGAGATGCGAGAGGAAGAGGTGGCCCTTCAGGGGAGCCTTCAGGATGTGCTAGAAGGTGCCACAGAAGAGTCTTTGGTTTGTGACACCCAGGAGGAGCTTTGTCCTCTGCCGAGCGAGAGCCCGGAAGGAAACCTGGAGTGCTCAGCAAATGAGGTGAGTCTGGAAAGGAAAGACAGAAGCTGGACAGTTAATCAGAGGCACAGGTTGGCTATGGGGCTGGAGGAATGAGAGAAGGCGCAGTTAGAGGTCTATGTCCCGAGAGGGAATGTGAGGGCCACCCAGCTGCCCAGAGATTTCCCTGGGAAGCTGGATCATGAGTGTCTGTTCCCGTTGTCACCTTGTCTCCTCTGAATGGGAGGAGCTCCCCAGCCCGTGGGCAGAGAAAGCTACTCCCCCTGAGGCCAGAGTGACAACTCCTGCCACAGAACCTGGGGCCCGGGGTCACCACTTGGGGGTAAATGGACTAGATGAAAAATAAAGGAGGTGAAATACGCATTCTTGCTTCTTCGTGGAGAAGCCAGCTGTGATGAGGGTCTTAAATTAAATCAAGAACCAAAAAAGGTAAGAAATAAACGTAGCAGAGGGCCAATAGTTAAAACCTCATATATACTTGTTATAATAAAAATACACATATTAATTAAAAAAAGTTTTTTATATATATATATATATATATATATATATATATATGCCCAATGAAAGCCTTGTAACAAAATACGAATGACATATACACAATGATGATGATGATATTGGATTTATATTCCACCCTCCACTCCGAATCTCAGAGTCTTAGAGCTGCTCACAATCTCCTTTCCCTTCCTCCCCCACAACAGACACCCTGTGAGGTGGGTGGGGCTGAGAGGGCTCTCACAGCAGCTCACAGTCTCCTTTCCCTTCCTCCCCCACAGCAGACACCCTGTGAGGTGGGTGGGGCTGAGAGGGCTCTCACAGCAGCTGCCATTTCAAGGACAGAGTCTCAGAGCAGCTCACAATCTCCTTTCCCTTCCTCCCCCACAGCAGACACCCTGTGAGGTGGGTGGGGCTGAGAGGGCTCTCACAGCAGCTGCCCTTTCAAGGACAGAGTCTCAGAGCGTCTCACAATCTCCTTTCCCTTCCTCCCCCACAACAGACACCCTGTGAAGTGGGTGGGGCTGAGAGGGCTCTAAAAGCAGCTGCCCTTTCAAGAACAGAGTCTCACAGAGGCCCACAATCTCCTTTCCCTTCGTCCCCCACAACAGACACCCTGTGAGGTGGGTGGGGCTGAGAGGGCTCTAAAAGCAGCTGCCCTTTCAAGGACAGAGTCTCACAGTGGCTTACAATCTCCTTTCCCTTCCTCCCCCACACAGACACCCTGTGAGGTGGGTGGGGCTGAGCGGGCTTTCACAGCAGCTGCTCTTTCAAGGACAGAGTCTCACAGTGGCCCACAATCTCCTTTCCCTTCCTCCCCCCCCAACAGACACCCTGTGAGGTGGGTGGGGCTGAGAGGGCTCTAAAAGCAGCTGCCCTTTCAAGGACAAAGTCTCAGAGCAGCTCACAATCTTTTTTCCCTCACAATCTTTTTCTCACAATCTTTTTTTGGGATACGAGTTTAATAAAGTTGCAGAGATTTTTCTGTTAGGATTACAAATGGAAAAATTTCCAAAAGAAGACAGAACTTTAATCTGGTACTTGCTCTCAGCTGCTAGGACATTGTATGCGCAGTTGTGGAAGCAAGAAAAAATACCAGAGAAATGGGATTGGATTATAAATGTTATGTCATGGAGTGAAATGGACAAATTAACAAGAATATTAAAAGACTATGACTTAGAAGTTTTTAAGATGGAGTGGAAGAATTTCAGAAGATATGTAGAAAAAGTGTGGAAAATAAAAGGACATTGGACAATCTTTGATAATGATTAAGTTTTTAAAACAAGAATATAACTTTTGGTTTTTTAATAGTTAAGGGTACCTTTAATATTTGTGTTTTTTAAAGTAAATAACACTGGTGGGGGTCAAGTAACGGGGGGAGGGGTGGGGGGAAAGTAAGATATGGGGTAGATAAATTTTTCTTTTTTTAAGTTGTAAGATAAAGATATAGATTTGCTACCATATGTTACCAATAAAAATTGTTTATGCAAAAAAACCCCCACCAAGTTTGAGGTACAAATAGGCACATATTACAAAGAACTGTTACAAAGAACTAGCAAAGAATATAACAACATGTTGTCAAAGGATTTCATAGCCAGAGTCCATTGGTTGTTGTCGAATTTCTGGGCGGTGTGGCCGTGGTTTTGGAATTTTGAGACATGATGTTTTGCCCGTGACGTGACTGGCATCCTCAAAGGTGTAACCCAGAAAAAGAAAGCTCCCACAAGATAATGACTCAGCCCTACCCTACCTTCCTGAGTAGATACAAATTACCTGCCTACCATCTTCTTCTCAATTTGACGCAGAGAGAACTCCAGTTTTCTGGGTTACACCTCTGAGGATGCAAAACGTCGGGTCTCATAATGGCAAGACCATGGCCACACAGCCCGGGAAATCTACAACAACCATTATAACAATACTGGACCAAAAAAGGAATTTTCCAAAGAGAGATCAGTAGGCACAAGACAGGAATGTTCAAGAGACCTCTCAGGAATAAATCATGCATCCAGTGCATATGCACAGGTGGTAAAAGATGTTACTGTTGTCTGTCTTCCAGTTCTGGTCCAGAAAGTAATGCTATATTCCATTATTCAGAGCCAAGACATCGACAGAAGGCAGCAAGAGGAACAGGAAGAAGAGGAAGCCTCTCAGGATAGTCGAAATGTTGTGGAGGAAGGGGCAGTAGACGAACCTTTGCTTTCTAGTTCCCCAGAGGAGTCTTCGCCTTCGCCAGATGAACAACCCAAAGTACCCTTGGAGGTCATAGTAAATGTGGTAAGTCTTAAGAACATAAGAGAAGCCATATTGGGTCAGGCCAACAGTCCATCATTCCAACACTCTGTGTCACACAATGGCCAAAAAATCTAGGTGTCATCAGGAGGTCCATCAGTGGGGCCAGGACACCAGAAGCCCTCCCACTGCTGCATCCCCCCAAGCACCAAGAATACAGAGCATCAATGCCCCAGACAGAAAGTTCCAACAAAACGCTGTGGCTAATAGCCACTGATGGACCTCTGCTGTTTATCCAACCACCTCTTGAAGCTGTCTACGCTTGCAGCTGCCACCACCTCCTGTAGCAGTGAATTCCATGTGTTCATCACCCTTTGGGTGAAATAGGACTTATCTTCAAAGGAGAGAGAGAAGCTGGACAGATAAACAGAAAAGTTAGTTTAATAAGGGGTCGGGAGGGGAGTGGGGTGAGAGAAGAATTCAGGCAATAATCCTCTCAGTCCTGGAGATCAATAAATGAGAAACTAGAACAAGCAGATGTCTTCTCTGCTCAGACTTGTTGGAGCTCTCCCAGATTATTCCTCAGAACGTGGGGTCTCTATGGCACCAGAGTTAAATCTTGTGTGTGCAAAACATGGTGCCCTACCACTGAGCTATGGGACCTTCCAGAAACATCTGGAGCTGCTTTATGCAGAGTCAGTCTCTAGGCCTGCCTAGCTTTAGTATTGCCAACTCTAACTGGCTGCGGCTCTGCAGACCTTCACAATGTCTGCTGTTGCCTGAAATTCTTTAAATAACCTGAGACCTGCTGCATGGAAGTCTTGGCCTCTGACCATGGAGAAATGGGCCCTGCTTCCTATCAAATGGTTGCTGGGAAACCAGGTCAGCTTATGGAGTTGCCTCATGCCGAGTCAGAGAGTTGGTCCATCTGGCTCAGCATTTTCCATTGGCTCTCCAGCTGCAGGGCCAGCCCTCTCCATTAGGCATCCCTAGGCCACTACCTAGGGTGCCATCCAGGGGGGGTACTGGGCTGGGTCCTCCCCCCGCCCTCAGCGAGGGAAATGGGTGAGCACGGCACCTGCACCTCAGAGTGCATGTGCTGCCTGGCTACCGTCACTCAGCCCAGCCACCATCCCTTGTGAAAGCTTCCAGAAGCGATGGCGGACAGGCTGAACGATGGCGGCCGGGAGGCATTTGTGCTTTGAAGTGCAGGCGCTAGGCCGCACTGTTGCTGTGGTGCTCACCCTCACTGGGGGCGAGGGAGGAGGGGTGCAGGCTGTGGGGTGAGGGGTGGCAGGGTAGGACCTCGCCTTGGGTGCCAGACCCCCTGGGGATGGCCCTGATCCCCTCACAAAAAACATTCCTCTGTCACCTGAAGTGTTTTTTTGGTTTCAAATGGTGTTTCCCTTCCAGGTGACCTCTGTCTACAGCCAGGACAGTGATGGGCAGGTGACAGAGAGCCCCCAGACCCCCAGGCCAGAGTCTCCTGACGGTGACTACTTAGCACAAGAGAGCTGCTACCTCACAGACCGTGAAGACCTCCTCCAGGACTCTGGTGCTTCCACGGGCTACTTCCCTTGCTACCTCACCTACAGCAATCTCCCCCCCTACAAGTCTGAGAGCGACGATGAACTTCCAGACCCCCCGGCCAGTCCTGAGGCCAGCCTCCAAGTTGAGGGCACTTTGCAGGACAAAGCCAGCGAGAAGGAAGGAGGAGTGGAAGGCAGCCCCAGAGGGGAAGAGGCCAAGGTGAAGAAGCCCCACTCTGGCAAAGGGTCCCGGCTGCCCAGCCCGCAAGGGGCTTTGGGAATGCACAGCGAGGGAGGTGCTAGAGGCAAGCTCTAGAAAGTCTGAGGAATGGGGCCTGCTGGGAATACAGGGCCAGTGCAGAGAAGAATGCAAGATGCCTCCTGGTCACATCACACGGAAGGGTTCCAGTGCCAGACCTCTCAGGGAAGTTCTGGAGCAGGGCACAAAAATGTCGGCCCTCTTTTGTTGCTTGTGCCCAATTCCAGAGATAGATTGCTCCTGTATGCAGGAGTTCTAAATAGTTCACTATTCCATGAATTTGTTGAATTCAGGAGGCCAGTTTTTCTGTTGGTACAGCCTCCCAGCAGAAAGGACCCACGTTGGGTTGCAAATTTAGTGCCTGGCAAAAAACACCTCAGAAAAGACCCAGTTTATGTCAAATGGGGCCAGCCTTTGCTTTTATTCCAAGGGATGCTCATTTTGTGTGGGATAGACGAAGTCTGGAAGATGTCAGCTATCATGTAAAAGAGATTCTAGTCCTCATTGTGCAGAAATTTACTTATTTATAGGGTTGCCAAGTCCAATTCAAGAAATATCTGGGGACTTTGGGGGTGGAGCCAGGAGACCTTGGGGTGGAGCCAGGAGGCATTGGGGGCAGAGCCAGGAGCAAGGGTGTGACAAGCATAATTGAACTCCAAGGGCGTTCTGGTCATCACATGTAAAGGGACAGCACACCTTTTTAAAAGCTTTCCTTCCATAGGAAATAATGAAAGCTAGGGGCACCTTATTTTGGGGCTCATAGAATTGGACCTCCTGGTCCAATCATTTTGAAACTTGGGGGGTATTTTGATGACAGGCACCGGATGCTATACTGAAAATGTGGTGCCTCTAACGCAAAAACAGCCCCCCAGAGCCCCCGATATATACAGAACAATTCTCCATTATACCCTATGAGAATCGATCTCCACATAGGGAATAATGAAGTGCCTAGCAGACATTTCCCTCCCCCTCCCTGTTTCTGGGGACTCCGAAGTGAGGGACTGGCCTCTTTACTCATGAGTTGCTGCCAACTTCTTCAAAGTAACACAGACACCCCATCCCAAGAGGAAGCCTTTCTGAGCGGAGACTGAAGCCTCTGGAGGGGGAAAGGCACATGGGGGCTGTGGGGATGGGGCTTCCCCCCCCCCCTGCTGGCCAGCTGAGTGTGGGGGGGGAAGCAGCCTGGGAAAGCGGGAGAACCTCCCCCCCGCTGGGACCTGTGGATTGGCAAGCCTACTTATTTATTATATTAGGCTTTTATACTAACCTCCCCGCAAGCTTGTTAGAAAGCATCCTTAAAGTGGCCTAGCTGATCAGTGTGAAAGTACAAGGCCACATCTTTTTAGCCTGGGTGAAGGAATATTGTAGAGCTGCAAATTAATGCCTTTACATAAATAAGGAACTGCTGCCTTTGCAGTCCCAGAGTCCATAGAGTGTGAGCATCAAAGTGTGACCTGTAAGGGACAAAGCAATGGGCAAAACCAAAACCAAAGCAGGCCACTGCTGCAGTCAGCACAGCACCCCCCCCCCCCGCCTTCAAGCAGCTGCTTGCTAAAACTCCAGTTCCAAGAATCCCTCCGTTCAGAGCCCTGGCTGTGAGAATGACTTCTCTTCTTCCTGCAGAGTCCAGCAGTGGCCAATAGAGGAGAGCCAACCCCACCGGCTCCCAGCTGCCCGTCCGCCGCACCCACGTCCCGCCGGAGTGTCACCAACTTTTTTCAGTGGGTCCGCAACGTCTTTAGCCGGTCATCCCTAAGGAGTCAACAGCGCAGCCCAGCTGCAAGAGGCGAAAGGCAGCGCAAAAATATCGGCACGCGGCTGCGAGGCTGGATCAGGAAGCACCGGGGGCGAGTGCACCCCGACAACTGCTGAGGCGCAGACAGGTCACGAGCGCTCAAACTTTGTGAACGAGGACTTCCTGCTGCTTTTAAACTGTTTACTCATCATGGTTACTGCTAGTATTAGATATAATAAGGCTTTGTGAAGCATGAGTTTTGGTAAGGCTTGCTGAAGCATTAGTTATAGTAAGGCTTGCTGAAGCATTAGTTATGGAAAGGCTTGCTGAAGCATTAGATATAATAAGGCTTGCTGAAGCATTAGTTATGGTAAGGCTTGCTGAAGCATTAGATATAATAAGGCTTGCTGAAGCATTAGTTATAGTAAGGCTTGCTGAAGCATTAGTTATGGAAAGGCTTGCTGAAGCATTAGATATAATAAGGCTTGCTGAAGCATTAGTTATGGTAAGGCTTGCTGAAGCATTAGATATAATAAGGCTTGCTGAAGCATTAGTTATGGTAAGGCTTGCTGAAGCATTAGATATAATAAGGCTTGCTGAAGCATTAGATATAATAAGGCTTGCTGAAGCATTAGATATAATAAGGCTTGCTAAAGCATTAGATATAATAAGGCTTGCTGAAGCATTAGATATAATAAGGCTTTCTGAAGCATTAGTTATAGTAAGGCTTGCTGAAGTATTAGTTATGGTAAGGCTTGCTGAAGCATTAGATATAATAAGGCTTGCTGAAGCATTAGATATAATAAGGCTTGCTGAAGCATTAGATATAATAAGGCTTGCTGAAACATTAGTTATGGTAAGGCTTGCTGAAGCATTAGTTATGGTAAGGCTTGCTGAAGCATTAGATATAATAAGGCTTGCTGAAGCATTAGTTATGGTAAGGCTTGCTGAAGCATTAGTTATAGTAAGGCTTGCTGAAGCATTAGTTATGGTAAGGCTTGCTGAAGCATTAGTTATAGTAAGGCTTGCTGAAGTATTAGTTATGGTAAGGCTTGCTGAAGCATTAGATATAATAAGGCTTGCTGAAACATTAGTTATGGTAAGGCTTGCTGAAGCATTAGTTATGGTAAGGCTTGCTGAAGCATTAGTTATGGTAAGGCTTGCTGAAGCATTAGTTATAGTAAGGCTTGCTGAAGCATTAGTTATGGTAAGGCTTGCTGAAGCATTAGTTATAGTAAGGCTTGCTGAAGTATTCGTTATGGTAAGGCTTGCTGAAGCATTAGATATAATAAGGCTTGCTGAAGCATTAGTTATAGTAAGGCTTGCTGAAGCATTAGTTATGGTAAGGCTTGCTGAAGCATTAGTTATGGTAAGGCTTGCTGAAGCATTAGTTATAGTAAGGCTTGCTGAAGTATTAGTTATGGTAAGGCTGAATCCCACCACGGCACACACCCCTGTTGTAGCCAATTCTCCTGGAGCTTGCAGTAAGCCCTGTAAAAAGAGCCCTGTAAGAGCCCTGTAAGCTCTTGGAGATGTAGCATAATGTGCAAAGGAGTTCCACTTTGGTGTAGCAGTTAAGTGTGTGGACTCTTATCTGGGAGAACCGGGTTTGATTCCCCACTCCTCCACTTGCAGCTGCTGGAATGGTCTTGGGTCAGCCATAGCTTTCGTAGGAGCTGTCCTTGAAAGGGCAGTTTCTGTTAAAGCTCTCTCAGTCCCACCCACCTCACAGGGTGTCTGTTGTTGGGGGGAAGGTAAAGGAGATTGTGACCACTCTGAGACTCTGAGATGCAGAGTATAGGGCAGGGTATAAATACAATATCATCATCTTCTTCTTCTACTACTACTACTACTACAAAAGAATCCCCCCCCCCAAAAAAATCTGTTTTTATTTTAATTGTAGGTGACTTTGTCGGGATTTCAAGGCTTCTGCGATCTGGCAAGACCAGGCCTGCCGGGGCATTCAGGTCAGGACAACATGGATGTTAGCCAATATCTATTACGGGTCGGGTACCAGGGTCCCGCCCAGCCTTCTCTGGAGACCTTGCACCGTCTCTACCGTTGCCATCTCCTCTTCGTGCCCTTTGGGAGCCTGAGCATCCACTGTGGGGAGCCAATCTCCTTGGCGTTGCCCCTTCTCTGCGACAAGACAGTCCGGTGCCACCGGGATGGTTTCTGTTACGAGCTGAACGGGCTTTTCTTGTGGCTGCTGCAGACGCTGGGATATGACACCAAAGCAGTGTCCGGTCGCGTCCGGAACCCTTTCACGGGGCACTATGGCCCCCCTCTGCACCATATGGTGATTTTGGTCCAGTTGCATGGACGCTCCTTCCTCTGCGATGTCGGTTTTGGGGAAGCCTTTCTAGAGCCACTGGAGTTGAAGCCGGACTCAGAACAAGTCCAAGATGGAGGCATCTTCTGGCTCGGCAATAAGGGGGGAGTTTGGGTCTTGGAGCGCCGGGAAGTTCCTGGCAAGGAAGGGAGACCTTTGTATCAATTCACCCTTGAGAAGAAGAAGCTGGAGGATTTTGCTGACATGTGCGTTTATCACCAGACTTCGCCCAGTTCTATCTTCCCCTGCAAATCCTTCTGTTCCTTGCATCAGGAAGACGGTGGGTGCCTTACCTATATGGGATGGCGTCTCATCTCCACAATGGGGGAGAAACGTACGGAGACCCCACTGCAAAGCTCTGAGATCCCAGCCGTCCTACGTGAGAAATTTGGGATTCAGTTGGAGAGGGACTTCGAGCCAAAGGACAAAAAGATCATGCCACCTCCTGAAGAAGGCTGAGAAGGTAGAAGGGAAACGGGTCTCCGATTTGGACAACAGGCTAGAAACTGGATGATACATCATCTCTTTGCACACAGGTTTCAGTCTCTGTCAGAACTGATGTCATATCACAGGATGTTCCAGAACATTCTAACGTCAGAAAGGGGAGGGGCAGTCAATTTTGTTGTTTCATGATTCCCAAATGGTGCTTTGTCTTCCTACAGCAAGGTGGAGCTGCCTCCACGTTGTTTTAATCAAGAAGCAACTAGCGAAAGATTTGAGGATGGAGTGTGTGGAAGGCAGGGTTTGGGGAGGGGAGTGGAGTATAACACCATACACTCTAACCTCCCAAGTATGGTTGCCATGTGACTGCTGCGGATGGGAGATCTCCTACCGCCCATTGGCTCTTGCCTTCTGTCACTCCAAGTGGCCAGCAGAAGAAAGAAAAAAAAATCACCACTGGCAAGAGAGTGGCATCATGTCCAAGAAACCCTGAACATGATGCCAGTCGTATCTAGGAATTGCTGGAAATTCTATGGTTTTGCCATAGAGGTTCTGGAAATTCCTAGAGAGGTGGCACCACGCTGTCGCTGCAGGCCACCTCACATTTCTCCACCTGGTTGTCCTACTACGCCTGGCCCCCTCACTTCCAAAGCAGCCAGTTTCTCTAGAAGAACTAATTTTTGTAGTCTGGAGATCCACTGTAATTCTGGGAAGTCTCCAGGCCCCATCAGGAAGCTGGCCATCCTGTCTGTGACAATCGAGGAATTCCCCCCAATCTCTATGGTATTTACTATACAGATTGGGGAAATTCCTACAGGGTTGTGACATTACTTCCAAGTGTTCATCTGCAAGCGATGTCACAGTGACCCAGGTGCTCCCGCCAAGCCCCACCCCTCAAAAGCTCCCAGGATTGGCAGCTGCGAGCCTGGCATGGCATGAGGAGGCCGGGGTTTCAGTTCTGAATATTCCCTTGTCTTCGAGGCATCCGATGTGATATTTTGGAAAGATACCATTGCAGCAGTCTGTTTGAAAAAAAAATGCTGGTCCTTTTCCAAAGCAATTTGATCATTTTTCTAGTGCGGTTCACAGTTTTTTCGAGTTGCACTTAAAGGCCTCGATATAATCTTAAGGACCACAACAGAATATGTGAACTTGAATGCATATTGTTAATGAGTGTATGGAAAATTTATTGTGTAAAATTCATTGAATGATTATACAGGTGACTGCAAATAATATGTTTCTATTATTAGACACGTGGTGTAGTTTCTTTTTGTTTCTCCTTTGTTCATTATCATCCCATTCCCTATTTGTGGTGTGTTTAAACAAAAGCCTGTGCAAGCAGAAAACCAGCAGACCAAGGGGACAGAACTGCTAAAGTCATGACTAAAAAGTGAGTGCAGCTGTGGGTAACAAGTCCCAGGGCTTTTTTTTTTTTTTGTAGCAGGAATTTCTTTGTATATTAGGCCACCGGCCTCTGATGTAGCCAGTCCTCCAAGAGCTTACAGTAGGTCCTGTACTAAGAGCCCTGTAAGCTCCTGGAGGATTGGCTACATTAGGGGTGTGTGGCCTAATATGCAAAGGAGTTCCTGCTACAAAAAAAGTCCTAGCAACCAGGAGTGGAATTCTAGCAGGCGCTCCTTTGCATATCAGGCCACACACCCCTGATGTAGCCAATCCTCCAAGAGCTTACAAAAAAAGAGCCTTGTAAGCTGGGAGGGGGATCGGTGGGGGGCGGGTGACAAAGCAGGGAAGAGGTGCCCACATTTCTTTCTTTCGAAGGCTCCTGAACTTCTAAGTCCTGCAAGACAGGTAGGAATTCAAGATTTTTTTCATCCCTGCAGGGCAGACACACACCTCCTTATTTTTGTCTGTCTTGCAGCTATTACAGGTTCATGCGCTCTGCTGAGTTGTTCAGGGTGGTGAGAACCAGGGAGGACTGTGAGGCACTCCAGAGGGATCCGTCAAGGCTGGGCGAATGGGTGTCAACATGGCAAAGGAGGTTCAATGTGGGCAAGTGCAAAGTAATAAATACACAGTGGGGCCAAAAATCCTAACTATAAATATACATGGATGGGGTCTGAACTGCAGTAACTGTAGATAACTCCCTTGAAAACGCTGACTCAGTGTCCGACTGCAATAAAAAGGGAAAATGCAATGCTGGGGATTATTAGGAAGGCAACTGAAAACAAATCAGCCAGTATCATAATGCCCCTGTATAAATTGACGGTGTGGCCTCATTTGGAATACTGTGTACAATTCTGGTCACCGCACCTCAAAAAAGATTTCATACCATTGAGAAAAGTGCAGAAAAGGGCAACTAAAACGATTAAGGGAATGGGACGCTGTCTGTATGAAGAAAGGTTAAAGAGGTTAGGGATCTTTAGCTTGGAGAAATGACATGAGAGGTTTACAAGATTATGCATTGGATAGAGAAGATAAAGAAGTACTTTTCTCCCTTTCTCACAGTACAAGAAGTTGTGAGCAGTCAATGATATTGATGAGCAGCAGGTTTAGAACAAATAAAAAGAAATCCTTCAAGAGCAAGTAACACATGGAATTCACTGCCACAGGAGGTGGTGGCAGCTATGAGCATAGGCAGCTTCATGAGCGGATTGGATAAACATATGGGCCATCAGTGCCTATTAGCCACAAAGTATAGATGGAACATTCTGTCTGGGGCAGTGATGCTCTGTTTTCTTGGTGCTTGGGGGGCACCAGCGGATGGTTTCTGGACTTCTGGCCCCACTAGTGGACATCCTGATGATGCCTGGGTTTTGGCCACTGTGTGAAACAGAGAGTTGGACTGGATGGGCCATTGGCCTGATTCAGCACGGCTTCTCTTACATTCTTATACGTTCTTAATAGACAATGGGCATCTTTGGTTGAGAAGGTATTCCGTACTTAACTGGCCAATTGAGAAGCACACTGAACCGTTGCCTTGGGAACCTGAGGTGAAAGGTGGTGATATAAATTCAAAAAAGCAGCCCATTGCAGAATGCAAGTGGGATTCAGATGGTGCCAAACCTAAATCCATTTGGCGTGATTGAAGGAGCAGTGGAGATTTGTAAAGCAGGCACCATTTCCTTGGACTACCTTCAGGCTGCGGGAAAAGAGCATGCAGGCGTTCCAGTTTCACTGAGCTCTTCATCCTTCCGAACAGGAAAGTAGCAACACTTCATGAATTACACATGACTGGATATATTTACAACATGGTTTGTTGGTATTTTGTATTGTTTTTTGGTATTTTACCAGAAATGTCATGTGGTGAAACAAAAGTCCCTGGCTCTTCATGTCAGAACTTTGACATTGGAAGCTGAAATGGGGAGTGAGGAGAGTTCTATGGAGCTCCACGTTCGGAGAGCTTCTGAGACTCTGGTTCATGGGATAGATCTTTGGTGAGGGGGAAATGCCACCAGGCTGCAGCCAACTTAGCTCATGGAACTGGACTTTTGCCCTCCCATGGCAGCCTTTTGAGACCCTGAATTTTTTCCTGGGGGGCGGGAGGGCGGGGAACCAGCATATCCGCATGGAATCAGCACAGGGGACGGAGCAGAAGGGCAGAATCAACAGAAATCACTCCCCTCCCCCCAATTATTTCTTTGCTCCTTAAATAGAGTTAAGTCGAGCGCAGAGACAGAATACCACTGAATGTTGGGTGTAGGGGGAGGATGTCACTTTTGTGTTGTCCTTCTGAGTTCTCAGGAAGCTTCTGGTTTGCTGTTATTTGAAACAAACTGCTGGCCTACGTAGGCTTTCGGTCTTATATGTTGTCCTCTTAAATTTAATTTTGGTATGAGCATACATAAAAGATTTAGAAGCACCTGGCCTGCAAGGTTTATGAGACAGATCTTTGCTGTTGTTCATTCACACAGTCGAGTCCGACTCTTTGCGGCCCCGTGGACAAAGTCACGCCAGGCCCTCCTGTCTTCCACCATCCTCCGACGTCTGCTCAAATTCGTGTTTGTTACATCAGTAACACTGTCCAGCCATTTCATCTTTTGCCGTCCCCTTCTTCTTTTGCCTTCTGTCTTTCCCAGCATCAAGATCTTCTCCAGTGAGTGCTCCCTTCTCATTTGGTGGCCAAAGTATTTGAGCTTCAGCTTCAGCATCTGACCTTCCAGGGAACAGTCTGGGTTGATTTCCCTTACGACTGACTGATTGGATCTTCTTGCAGTCCAAGGGACTCTCAAGAGTCTTCTCCAGGGAGTGCTCCCTTCTCATTGGGTGGCCAAAGTATTTGAGCTTCAGCTGCAGCATCTGACCTTCCAGGGAACAGTCTGGGTTGATTTCCCTTATGACTGACTGATTGGATCTTCTTGCAGTCCAGGGCTCTCAAGAGTCTCCTCCAGCACTACACAGATAGATCTTAGCTGAAGTTTAAGCCAAAGGTACTTTGTGTCGGCACAGACTGAAATGTACAGTATATGGAGGGCACAAAACATTGACAACATTTGCCAAAGCCAGCAATAACCACTGGCACGGGGGCTATAAAGCAAACAGTGCAGAAGACTTTATGGCATAAAACAATTCAAGTCCATAGCTGGGAATGAAATGTTCCTTTATTTTCAAACTAATGAAGAAAAGAAACCGAAAAGACCTATTAGGTAACAAGAAGCAACGGATGGATGGTTGAATGATATTCATTTCATTTTATTTCTCCATGTTTTGCCTTCAAGTGCCCAGAAAACAGGGTGCCTTTTGTCTGTCTGAGATTTGTCTGAAAAAGGCTTCTCTTGAGCGATGAGAGATAACGATCCCTGAAAATTCCATCCAAATCGAACAGACCAAAAAGTTTCAACCAGAAATGTTGTTCTCACACTTAGTGCAAATCAAAAACAAAGGACTTATAACCAATAAATACAACCAAGCAAATGAGGCTTTGGAAACAAAAGAGGGAAACTGTCTGTCCCTATTCACAACTAGCACTACAGTAATGGATACACACATCCTATCTCCATAGCAGATTTCAAGCAGCATATGGCATTTCTAAAAGCTTCTTTGCACCGAGAGGCATCTTTTATTTCCATTTAAGGTCAACTAGTTTGGAACTCCTGCCTGGGCAGCGCTCGTAACAGTGCTTTTCAAACTTAGTTCCAGGGAAAAGGTTCCTTTGAAGCACAGCAAGGTCTCTTTAGTCAGGAGATTATTCAGGGGTGGAATTCTAGCAGGAGCTCCTTTGCATATTAGGCCACACACCCCTGATGTAGCCAATCCTCCGAGAGCTTACAAAAAAGAGCCTTGTAAGCTCCAGGAGGTCTGGCTGCATCAGCGGTGTGTGGCGTAACGTGCAAAGGAGCTCCTGCTAGAATTCCACCCCTGAGATTAGTAATGGCAGACAAGCTTGCCTGAAAGACCACTCGCCTACACCACTACCGCTCTTTCTCCACTTTGTGCCCCCTTGGAAGAACTTTCGCTACGTGGTAGGCAGACAGCACAAACACCACTAGGGGGAGATAGCAGAGTCCATGTTGAGGACACGGAAGGTCTGAATTTCAATTGTCGCCCTCTAGTTAAGTTTTCAAGGATTTGGGCAGGGCTTTTCTCTGCCCTAGACAGAGCTGATCACTGTCAGAATGCTGACCTAGATGGACCGAGGGTGTAACTCGGTATATGGAAGGTTAGAACATTCGTATGACCAGCAAACGGAACCAGGGCTTTTTTTGCAGCAGGAACTCCTCCTTTGCATATTAAGCCACACCCCGCAGATGTAGCCAGTCCTCCAAGAGCTTACAGTAGGCCCTGTACTAAGAGCCCTGTAAACTCTCGGAGGACTGGCTACATCGGGGAGGTGTGGCCTAATATGCAAAGGAGTTCCTGCTACAAAGAAAAAGGCCCCGCAGATAACGCTTCCTGCAAGCCTATTTCTACTGCCGACACATTTGATTCTTCAAAATGAAACTGCCCTGGAGCAAGCTGCTGGGGGGTTCCAGAATGAGAAGGGTTGTTTTTTTCACAAACGGGTCATGAGCGGACCAGCCTTCCTGAACGGTTTAATAAAACACTACGCATATGAAGTATGGTGGTGGAGTCACAGCCACAAAGAAAGGAAACCGCCCTCGATTCTCCCTTCTTTCATAGCCTGCGGAGAAAACGCTATTAAATCTAGGCCCCGCCCCTTTCCCCTTGCATCAGGTTAGGATGTCCCGGAGGGCAGAGGGCAAGTCGGGGAAAGCAAAATGGTAGCCGCTCTCCAGGGTCCGCTTGGGCACCACCCGCTGCCCTTCCAGCAACATGATGCTTCGCTCTGAACCGAAGACGGCGGAGACCACAAAGCCGGGCAGGGGCAACACGGCGGGGCGTCGGAGGGCCGATCCCAGCGCTTGGGTGAAATCCCTGTTGCTGGTGGTCACTGCGGAAGGAGCGACACCGTTCAGGATTCCGCTGACGCCCTCATGCTCCAGGGCATGCGCCACGATGCCAGCCAAATCCATCGCGTGGATCCAGGGGAAAGGCTGATGGCCCGACGCGATGGCTCCCCCAAGGCCGAGGCGAAAGGGCCATAACATCTGGGCGATGGCGCCGCCATCTCGGCCTAACACGACACCTGGGAACAAAATTGGGAGAGGGGGATCAGAAGAAGAAGACTGCAGATTTATGCCCCGCCCTTCTCTTTGAATCAGAGACTCAGAGCTGCTCACAATCTCCTATATCTTCTCCCCCCACAACAGACACCCTGGGAGGTGGGTGGGGCTGAGAGGGCTCTCCCAGCAGGTGCAAGTGGAGGAGTGGGGAATCAAGCCTGGTTCTCCCAGATAAGAGTCCGCACACTTAACCACTATACCAAACTGGCTCAGGAGATCAATGAGGAGCCATGAAAGATGGAAAAATGGATTTTTATTTCTCTCCTCACTAGCTGTTCCAGCTTCCCTCCTCCGCTGCCTCCTCCCGCTAGCTCTAGTTTCTGTCCACTAGGGAAGGAGGGTGGCTCCCCACATTTCTCCCCATCAGGACTGCAGCAACTGACGATACTGTTCTCTCCCCACGCAGATTGTCCTTCACAACCACCATCCTGTGAGGCAGGTTAGGCCGAGAGAGTGTAAATCACACAGCGCATTTGAACCTCAGTCGCCCTGACCTAGGGGAGAAGGAATGTTAAATGGGAGGCTCCCCTTCCTCTCCAGTGAGTCCATCACGGGGATAAGATTTGAACTAGAGCAGGGGTAGCCAACGGTAGCTCTCCAGATGTTTTTTTGCCTACAACTCCCATCAGCCCCAGCCAGCATGGCCAATAGCTGGGGCTGATGGGAGTTGTAGGCAAAAAAAAAAAAACTAGAGGCTTCCTAGATTCTTGCTCAGTCTCTGAACCACTATCCTACATCAGTGTAGGGAACAGGCAGGGGATACGCGACGACAGGTACACTTTAACCCTGACCTGGGTAAGCCAGGCAAGCCCGATTTGGGAAGCTAAGCAGGGTCAATTCTGGCAGACCACCTTGGAATACCAGCAGTCGGGAGGGCAGGGGCGGGCTCTATTCAGCCACCTCTCTGAATATCCTCCAGGCTCCCAGTAGGGGTCAGTCACCAGAGGTCGCCATGATATTCAGGTGCAGACACACACACACACACATAAAATACAAAAAGGAAAAAAATGGGTACACTTTATAACGGCCTGGAAAGTTCCCCAGTAGCTCAGTATTCACCTGCAAATCCATTAAAAAGGTAAAGGTAGTCCCCTTTGCAAGCACCAGTCGTTTCCGACTCTGGGGTGACGTTACTTTCACAACATTTTCATGGCAGATGTTTTACGGGGTGGCTTGCCATTGCCTTCCCCAGTCTTTTACGCTTCCCCCCCCCCCGTAAGCTGGGTACTCATTTGACCGACCTCGGAAGGACGGAAGGCTGAGTCAACCTTGAGCGGCGACCTGAACCCAGCTTCCACTGGGATTGAACTCAGGTCGTGAGCGGAGCTCGGCCTGCAGTACTGCAGCTTTACCACTCTGCACCAAGGGGCTCTTACAAATCCATGAGCAGGGTATATTTACAGAATTTCAGAAAGAATGTACTTATGATGTACAGGGCTCGTTTCGTAGCAGGAGCTCCTTTGCATATTAGGCCACACACCCCTGATGTAGCCAATTCTCCAAGAGCCTACAGGGCTCTTTGTACAGAGCCTTCTGTAAGCTCCTGGAGGATTGGCTACATCAGGGGTGTGACCTAATATGCAAAGCAGCTCCTGCCACAAAATGAGTCCTGATGATGCACATACGGAATTTCAGAACTATGCATGTATGGGACAGGACTGGGGAAGGTGGCCTGTGTTATGGGTTTATCCCAGGTACGACAAAAGAGGCTTGTGGACCAGAGACAGGGAGGTGTCTCACAAACCAAACGGCTTCAGATAAAACCAGAGCAAAGAGGATCCAGACCCCTCTCCCAGGTACGGCCCCCTTTAACTTGGGGCCAGCGCAAGATTCAGTGGACTCGGGGTCATCAGCCAATCAGGAGCCGCTCAGCTGCCTGCTTCCTCTGAAGAGCGTTTCCACCTCCGAGGATGTACTTGCCGGATCTCACCACCGCCTGGCGTGTGGCCTGGCCGGGGACTCGAGCCGCTGCCTCCCAGCGGGTCACCAGGCGAGAGAAGAAGTCGAAGTCCCCGCCGGGACTGTTTTCGGTGTATTTGGTGGTGTGGCTCGGCCGGTAATAGCCTTGGTGGGATAAAGGACACAGGAAGATGGTCAGTGTCTTGCTGTAGTAGAACAGACCTTCCCGTTTGCCCCTGAGGCACAGGTAATTTCTGGAAGACCCACCCGTTCTTTTAAGACTCGAGGGGAACTGTGGCTCAGTGGTAGAGTGCCTGCTTGACATGCAGAAGGTCCCAGGTTCTATCCCTGGTAAAGGTCAAGGTAGTCCGCTGTGCAAGCACCAGTCATTTCCGACTTTGGGGCGACGTTGCAATGTTTTCATGGCAGATTTTTTACGGGGTAGTTTGCCATTGCCTTCCCCAGTTATCTACGCTTTCTCCCCAGCAAGCTGGGTACTCATTTTACCGACCTCGGAAGGATGGAAGGCTGAGTCGGCTACCTGAACGCAGCTTCCGCTGGGATCGAACTCAGGTCATGAGCAGAGAGTTTGGACTGCAGTTTGGCAGCTTTACCACTCTGAGCCACGGGGCTCCTTGATAATCTCCAGTTAAAACATCTAGAAATTAAGTGATGGGACAGACCTCTGCCTGGGATTCTGGAGAGCTGCTGCCAGTCTGAGTAGACAATACTGGCTTTGGCGGACCAAGGATCTAATTCAGCATAAGGCAGTTTCATGTGTATCCCCCCCAACAGAAGGTGTAGAAAATATTGCAAGCCTACGGTCTACCTGATTAGTTTGACTCAGCCTTTCCTCTTGTCTGCTTCTTGCCCTTCATGACCACAACCTCTGTATCCTCCAGAGCTTCCTTCTCCCCTTGCCAACAGAGCAGTTCTCCTTCTCTCACCTGGCCCTTCATGAGGTTTTCTCTAAGCTCCAGGGCTTTTTCATGGGCCTCTGCTTTTCCTTTAAATCCTTCTTATGTCTACTGCATCGAGGGCTCCAGCTCCTGGGCTTTCCTTCTCTCGGCATCCCCAATTGGACAGACTCTCTTCCCATTCGGTGACCCTATCAACAATCCTCTCTTTTCTCTCCAAGGCCCCGTGTTAAGCAAACCCCCATTCAAACAGAGCCCTTTACATTGCCTACGCTATTACGTGAGGGTATCAGTCAACATTTTGATGCTGATACCTTCACCCTGCACAGGTGGAATGTTTGTGAGCATCCCGTGGCATCACAGTGGCTCGGCAATGATTGGGCGGGGGGGGGGGGCTATCAGACAGGCAAGGGATAGGCTGCAGCCAGCATTCCGCCCAGGACATCAGGGTTGTTAATGGTTCCCCCCACCCTCGCTGCATTACATGTTTAAAACTGGTTGTACTCGGGGCAAAAGAGACACTGTGCTTTCATCCAGTGGAATAAAAGATCAGCTCTGTTGGTCCATCTAGACCAGCATCCTGTTTCGCACAGCAGCCAATCAGAGGCCTCCCAAAAGCCTCCAAGGAGAAGGGCAGGGATGCCAAAGCTTCCTTTTTGTTGCTGTTTCTCCAGCGAGTGGGACTCAGAATTCCATTGCCTCTGAACACAGAAGTTCCATTTTGTCATGGAGACTTACAGCCATCCTTGGGCTTGTCTTCCACGGATCTGCCTAATTCTCTTCTAAAGCCATTTAAGTTAGCGACCAACACTAGAGTGAAGAGCCCGGTGGCGCAGAGTGTTAAAGCTGCAGTCCTGCAGTCCAAGCTCTGCTCAGGACCTGAATTCGATCCCCGGCGGAAACTGGGTTTTCACGTAGCCAGCTCAAGGTTGACTCAGCCTTCCATCCTTCCGAGGTTGGTAAAATGAGCACCCAGCTTGCTGGGGGGAAAGCATAGAGGACCGGGGAAGGCAACGGCAAACCGACCCGTAAAAAGTTTGCTGTGAAAACGTTGGGAAAGCAACGTCACCCCAGAGTCGGAAACGACTGGTGCTTGCACGGGGGACCTTTCCTTTTCCAACACCAGAGCCTGTGGAAGTGAGTTCCAAACATTTATTACGTAAGATGATGATGATGATGATGATGATATTGGATTTATATCCCGCCCTCCACTCCAAATCTCAGAGTCTCAGAGCGGCTCACAATCTCCTTTATCTTCCTCCCCCACAACAGACACCCTGTGAGGTGGGTGAGGCTGAGAGGGCTCTCACAGCAGCTGACCTTTAAAGGACAACCTCTGCAAGAGCTATGGCTGACCCAAAGCCATTCCAGCAGCTGCAAGTGGAGGAGTGGGGAATCAAACCTGTACATAAGAGAAGCCATGTTGGATCAGGCCAATGGCCCATCCAGCCCAACACTCTGTGTCACACAGTCGCCAAAAAAACAGGTACCATCAGAAGGTTCCCCAGTGGGGCCAGGACACTAGAAGCCTTCCCACTGTTGCCGCCCCCCCCAGCACCAAGAATAAAGAGCATCACTGCCCAAGACAGAGAGTTCCATCTATACCCTGTGGCTAATAGCCACTGAGTGAAAATGTTTTTCTTGCGGTCCATCAGACCATTCACATGAAACCACAGAAGCACCCACTAAGGTCTAGAAGCTGCATTATACCACAGACACTAGTTCTCTGCCAATAACAACCGATCGGGAGCAAAGCTACACTTCCGCATGGGGTTCAATACCTACGCCGGTGACCAGGACCCAGGAGCGAGGCGGGTGCTCAGCTTCTGCAATGGCTTTTGCCAAAGTCTTTGTGGTCTCAACCCGACTGGCAACCACCTCCTGGCGGAAGGATTCGCTCCACCTGCAACAAGAGAGACCATCACGGTGTCACAACCATTCTCATCCTAAAGCTGGCGTTGGCGGCATACACACTCCCAAGAGCAGCCTGCTAAGCTGTCCTCCCAGTGACAAACACAGAGAAGAACGGTTCCTAGGAAAGGTCTGTTTTGCGTTTTTTGCAGAAATTGGCAGCGCATCACAGCAGTTTGGGAACCCCCTCAAGTTTTGTAGAACAGCCTGAGGTTTTGTGGTTGTGCCCACTCCTCCACAGTGCCAACCAGTGTTCCCTTTGAGCTGAGTTAGTATGAGTTAGCTCACAGTTTCTTTTAGCCTTTGGCTCACACATTTTTGTCTTGCTTCAGGAAAAATGGCCCCAGAGCAAGCTAATTTACGCAGTAGCTCACAACTTGAATGCTAGTCGCTCACGAAGCAGTTTTTGCTCACAAGACTCCACAGCTTAGAGGGAGTATTGGTGCCAACCGTTTCTCTTGGGCACCCACCGTCTGTTGTCAGAATTCCACAAGGGGCCAGTGGCCACGGGTTCAACAAGGCCGCAGATTCCTCCAGTCCTGCCCCACTCATCACAACTAAAGTCCTTTTAGCCTTACACTAGTACAACTCTCTCTCTCTTTTTTTCTTTTTTGAAGAAAAAGAGATTTTTATTTACAAATTTTCAGTTCACAAGGAAGAACACTGTAATCTGTCACCTCAAATAATGCAGCCTTAGTGAGGATATAATTTACAATTTAAAAAAAAAAACCCAAGAAAAAGAAAGAGTAACCCATAAAATAGAGAACGAAGGAGCAGTCATACCTCATTGAAACAATAGTGGGCTGAATGATGAATTTATTTATAACGATCACAGAGCAGCAAACAATTCATAAAAGTCCAATTCATAACTGAAGCCCAATTCTTTGCACTGAAGAGCATCCAGTGAAAAGATATTCTACTGACTGATTCTACTGTAGGAATGTACAGATAACTGTCTCAATATTATATTAAGACATCCAATTAAACAAACTCAACTATTTAGAGCTCACAATTTTTGTATTCAGACCGGAGGAGCGAAAATGAGCCCAGAACATATTACAAAGAACGTATCATGATAAAAAAAACGTTTTTTGGGGGGAGAATATTATGTTTGGAGAGATATTCCACTATTTGGAACCAGAACACCGTAAATTTTTCTTGAGTACGTTCTGTCAGAGGATCAGACAGTAGAGACTCACTAGTACAACTCTTAACACGACAAGAAGAGCAGCTGGAAAGTTATATTCAACGTCTCCCTGCCATGGGGAACTCATCTGGAAGTTACGCTTCTCTGGAGACTTACCTCCGCAGGGGGTTCAGGACGTTTTCCCCAGCTAGGTTGACAGCACCTTCACAGGGGGGGAGCCCCACACGGGAAAGCTCATCCTGGGGACAGAAGGAAGAAGAGACCAGTCATTCAAACGACTCCCGCCTCACAGCTCTCCCACCCAGTCCAAATCCGTCCTTAGTTCTGCCAGAGGTGACACGGTGTAGTCGCAAGAGACCTCCACTAGGGCTGTGGATGAACTTATTCTTTATCCCAACACCTCGCTGAAACAACAGTGGACTGGAAGTGCAAGACTCTGAAGTGGGATAATTTGCTTGATAAAGTGCCTGGGTGCCATCTGGATGAAAGAATTCGTTACAGGCTGTTTCCTACGATTTGGGTTTACGAGTCACAATCAGACTCTTAACCTTTAAAGAGTGCCTGTGTGCGCTCTGTGATTTCTTTTTATGCAGACTGTTTGGATTCATTTTGTGCAGACTGTCTGAGAAAAGAGGCTATGTTAAAAGCGTCTGCGTGCACTCTTGTGTTTTTTATTGTGGTCTGTTTAAAGGCAGAGGCTTTGGAATATTAAACCGCTACAAAGGCGAGGGCAGCAGAACCTCCCTACAAGAGTTTTCAATCTACAGTCCTCCATCTGCCAACATTTCCCATGCATTCCCCCCACCCTCTGCTCTGCTGAACTATTGTCGCTCCAAAGAAATCACTGATTTGGGGGCGGGGTGGGGGGGAGGCCTCAAGAAGCCCTTTGGTGGCACGGCAGGGAAAATATGGGCTGGTGGAAGGAAAATGGGATCAATGCAGGCGTGGTCTTCAAAACTGGACAGCCTCCTGGCCAGACCCCATTCTAAAGTGCTTGGGCTGCACTATTTCAGGAAACACCATAGTCAACCAGGTCTGCAGAGAAGCGTGGCAAGGAGGAGGAGGCCCGGGAAGCGGATGAAGTCCTGCGGATGTCCTTGAATGCACCTCTCCAGCTTGGAAACCAAAGAGTGTTGTAGCCCATACACAAACTGGAAACCAAAGAGGGCAAAAATGTCCATGCAGAAGCAACCACAGACAATGAAAAATGCAATGAATGCCTGACCAAAGTGCCTGTAAAGAGCATTACAGAACTGGGGTGCCACTCTGGAAAAGGCCCTGCCATGGGGAGGAGCAATTAGATGGGGGACCGCCAAGGAACACTCTGCAGAGGAAGGCAATGGCAAACCATCTCTTACCTTGAAAACCTCCTGCTGGGATAGCCACAAGTTGGCTGAGACTTACTAAGCACCTCTTAAGGGCTCAGAACGACGTGACTGATTCCCCACCAGCCTTATGCCGCTCTCATGCTCTTCTCCGTGGGACTTCTGTCAGATTTCACATTATCTGCCCCGGGGCTGCAACTTGCTTCGCCTTTTTGGTGCAGCAAACAGAAACCGGTTTTGTAGAGGATCTTGTTTGCTGCGCGAAAGAGGCAGAGCTAGTTGCAGCCCCGGGGCAGATCGTGTGAAATCCGACAGAAGCCCCAAGGAGAAGAGGGGAGTGAGAGCGGCGTAAGGCTAGTGGGGAATCGGCCTATGATTTCCCCTCTCTCATTCATTCTGTCTCCACAACTCACTAAAGCATGTTGGGCTGAGGGACTGACAGTCCTGTTTTGGCTTGGCAGGGAAGTGAACCTGTTGCCCAGACCTCAAGCTCAACACTCTGATCCTTACGCCTCCACGGTGGCTCTCACGCACAGCAGACACTTCAGAGAACCCCCACCAAGTCCTGGGGTCATGCTTAGACTTTGTCACATACCCAGGTGATACGGTCCTTCCCAGGATGGCGGGAAACGGCGGTCACCTCATGCCCACGGCTCCTGAGTAGCTGTGTTAAAGCTCGGCCCACAAATCCGGTCCCGCCCCCTAATTCAGACATAGAAACGATCTCTTGTTAATACACGTTTTATGTTACAACACAATGCTGTTAACACAATACGGCTCTAGAAATGAGTCCAGGAGCACCTTAAAGACTAACACAATTTGTGGCAGGGGAGAACCTCTTGTTGAGGCTGAAAGAGGAGAGCACAAAAGTAGGCTTGAAACACAACATCAAAAAAACTAAGATCACGGCATCCGGCCCCATCACTCCTTGGCAAATAGAAGGGGAAGACATGGAAGCAGTGACAGACTTCACATTTCTAGGGTCCAAGATCGCTGCAGATGGTGACTGTAGCCATGAAATTAAAAGACGTTTGCTCCTTAGGAGGACAGCTATGGCAAACCTGGGCAGTATAATAAAAAGTAGAGACATCACTCTGCCAACAAAAATCCGTATAGTCAAAATGATGGTATTCCCAGTAGTAATGTATGGCTGTGAGAGCTGGACCATAAGGAAGGCCGAGCGCAGAATAGATGCTTTTGAGCTGTGGTGCTGGAGAAGAATCTTGAGAGTCCCTTGGACTGCAAGAACATCAAATCAGTCAGTCCTAAGGGAAATCAACCCTGACAGTTCCCTGGAAGGTCAGATGCTGAAGCTGAAGCTCAAATACTTTGACCACCAAATGAGAAGGGAGCAGTCCCTGGAGAAGACACTGATGCTGGGAAAGACAGAAGGCAAAAGAAGAAGAGGATGGAAAAAAGATAAGATGGCTGGACAGCGTTACGGATGTAACGGATAAAAGGAGGTACTTCTTCACCCAAAGGGTGATTAACATGTGGAATTTATGTGTGTGTGTGTGTGTATATATATATTTATTTTTGGCCACTGTGTGATACAGAGTGTTGGACTGGATGGGCCATTGGCCTGATCCAACATGGCTTCTCTTATGTTCTTAACAAAAACGAATTTGAGCAGACTTTGGAGGATGGTGGAAGACAGGAGGGCCTGGCATGACTTTGTCCATGGGGTTGCAAAGAGTCGAACTCGACTGCGTGACTGAGCAACAACAACAAAATGAGCTTTTGTGAATTTTCAGAAACACGTTCACAAATGTTCTAAGTCTTTAAAGTGCCACTGAACTCTTCCTCTTTTCTACTGCTACAGACAGTCGAACACAGCTACCTGCCTTGATCTAACACTATAGCTCTGTCCATACACTAAAGGTGCTCTGCAACCTCTGCTGTTGTCCTGTCCTGACAGTGGCTGGTGAGGCACAGCGGTGAAGTGGATTGAATGAGAATTTCCTCCTTGTCACAAACTCACTCTTGGGCTTTCGATGTGGCGCTCTTTTTCACCTCAGCCCACTATGTGTAACAAGGAGATAACACGACTGGCATACTCGAGAGGGCTGCTGGAAGGGTTCTGAGGCAATTTTGTGCAACGTGTTTGAAATTGTGAAGAGTGCTCGATAAAATGCTCTTTTTTGGTTGTGTGTGACGTTTTCTGCTCTTCCTCCAAGGAGCTCAGGCTGCTCAAGGTCATTTCCCCCCTCCTCTCCCATTTTATAAATTCCTGTGAGGTGGATTGAGCTGGCTGACAGCAACTCCCTGAGAGCTCTTCAGCAAAAGACAGGGATCTGAACCCAGGTTTTCCCAGCCCGAGGATGCAAACGTAGCTACCAGTTTCACATTTGCCCTTAGTAAAAGGGCAGAGTGGGAAAGCAGCAGTACTGCAGTCGGAGCCCTCTGCTCATGACCTGAGTTCGATCCCAGCGGAAGCTGGTCCAGGTTGACTCAGCCTTCCATCCTTCCGAGGTTGGTAAAATGAGTCCTCAGCTTGCTGGGGGGGGTGGAGTGTAGATGAGTGGGGAAGGCAATGGCAAACCACCCCATAAAAAGTCTGCCATGAAAGCATTGTGAAAGCAACGTCACCCCAGAGTCGGAAACGACTGGTGCTTGCACAGGGGACTACCTTTTAAAAGGGCTAAGAGAGACTTCAGAGGATGGTGGAAGACAGGAGGGCCTGGCGTGACTTTGTCCATGGGGTCGCAAAGAGTTGGACTCGACTGTGCGACTGAACAACAACAGCAACAAAAGGGCTCATAGTACACCCTGCACCCTGTCCTGAGTTTCTTGGAAGAAAAGCAAGGACGAACATTAAAATATATGTTATATATAAATACATGAAATTTAAATATAATAGGGAATGGAAGCAGAAGGCTGCACTGCAAAATCCACCTATTCTTCTTCCCCTTTCAACTAAAATACCAATCCATAGCTGCTGATAGGGTCCTAGTTTTATACGGCTGTTCGGTGTAGTGGTTAAGTGCGCGGACTCTTAGCTGGAAGAACCGGGTTTGATTCCCCACTCCTCCACTTGCACCTGCTGGAATGGCCTTGGGTCAGCAATAGCTCTTGCAGAGTTGTCCTTCAAAGGGCAGTTTCTGGGAGAGCTCTCTCAGCCTCACCCACCTCACAGGGTGTCTGTGTAGAGGAAGAAGATAAAGGAGACTGTAAGCCACTCTGAGACTCTGATTCAGAGAGAAGGGGGGGATATAAATCTGTGGCGGTCTTCTCCTCCTCCTCATCTGGGAGAACTGGGTTTGATTCCCCACTCCTCCACTTGCAGCTGCTCGCATGGCCTTGGGTCAGCCATAGCTCTGGCAGAGGTTGTCCTTGAAAGGGCAGCTGCTGTGAGAGTCCTCTCAGCCCCACCCACCTCACAGGTGTCTGTTGTGGGGGAGGAAGGTAAAGGAGATTGTGAGCTGTTCTGAGACTCTTGAGTGGAGGGCAGAATATAAATCCAATGTCATCTTCTTCTATGGACAATTATCATGTTTTTAGCCGATTGGCCATCAAAACCTTCATGAATTTATTCATTTGTTAATTGACATGTATATACATTTGTGGCTAGACAAAGTATTTTAATATACTGGAGCTCATGGAAAGTAATTTGCCATTTACATATTCATTTTTAAATATCCCATCTTCCACTTGGATCTAAGGCAGCTTATGAGTCACAATTAAAATATTACAACGTAAAGCCAATAAATCCCCAGAATTTTGTTTAGAAACCCTCCGAATGTATATTTTCTTTCCTATTCTAAAACTTCAAAACACAACGGCCTTAAAATAAGATAAAGTCACAGCACCACCAACTGAAGTCGGCCCTCTCTGATTACATATGCTCATCCCCAAATAAACCAACTACATCATCAACCATACAGTTCCGCTCCCTTTAACCAAGAGAACTAGGTTGGTGTAGTGGTTAGAGACAAATATTGGGACTAGGATCTCACTCTGCCGTGGTAGCTTGCTGGATGATCTCGGCCCAGACATATTCTCTTGGGCTACCTTACCTGGCAAGATTGCTTCTTAATGAAATGCATCTTCCAGTTCTTCAGAGATATGCTGATGTAAAAATATAAGGAGTGGGAATGGTTTGAGGATAACAGTGCATGAAATCTGGTACAGCAGCCACAGCACACTGTGTCATTTATCCAAGATTGTGAATGCTGTTTTGCATTACTGTATTATAGCCGATGGTGATTTTAAGGATGTTGCTTTTTTTCTGTTGACTTTTCTCTTGGTGATTGTTAGTTAGGTTCATTCGCATTTAGCGTATTATCGTTTTACGGCAACATGAACACGGTTCATGGAAAGACACCATGGCCATCAATCAAACACATCCCAACATCATCTTCTTAACTTCATACCCCGGAGAGCACCTGTGCAGTGCAATGATTAGATCCCTGGAATATGACTGGCTGCTTGGAAAGAAAACAGCATTCCCTCTCCAGGGGAGCTGTAAAGAAGATTCCCGTGGCTTAAAATTGGTTTGCCTTCTGCAGCAGTGCTGCTTAGAATTGGATCAGAGTTCAAATCCTCATTCTGTCATCATGGAAGTTGACTGGGTGGCCTGGAGAGTAGCCACTCTCAGCCTCACCTACTTCACATCGTCAAATAAAGAAGGGGGGAGATGTGCAGCATGGAGCTGCCAATCCGCAGGTGGGGGCAAGGGATCCCCCGGTTTGGAGGCCCTCCCCCTGCTTCAGGATTATCAGAAAGCGGGGGGGGGGGGGGGGAGGAAATGTTTGCTGGGCACTCCATTATTCCCTATGGAGACCCATTCCCATAGGGTATAATGGAGAACTGATCTGTGGGTATCTGGGGCTCTGGAGGGGGCCTGTATTTTGAGATAGAGGCACCAAATTTTCAGTAGTATCCAGTGCCTCTCTCCAAAATGCCCTCCAGGTTTCAAAAGGATTGGACCAAGGGGTCCAATTCTATGGGCCCCAAAATAAGGTTCCCCCATCCACTATTTCCAATGGAGGGAAGGCATTTAAAAGATGTGTGGTCCCTTTACTTGTGATGGCCAGAACTCCTTTGGAGTTCAACTATGCTTGTCACAACCTTGCTTCTGGCTCCACCCCCAAAGTCTGCAGATATTTCTTGAACTGGACTTGGCAACCCTAATGCAGCTTCAGCTGCTGCATTAAATAAATGCGCTCAAAGCGGCCCCTCCCTCCCCTGCCCATCAAAGGCCAACCCAAACTGCGGGCCCGCCTGCAACAAACACGAGCCGATGAGGCTTGCAGACTCAACCTTTCCTTGCACGCCTCCTCCTTCCATACACTCACCGATGACCACTCTCATGGCCAAGGCTGTAGACTGCGCAGGCGCAACGAGACCTTACTCCTCCTCTAAGCGCGCTAGGGGAGAGACCATAGAGGCAGAAAAAGTAACGCAGGGACTGTATCATAGAGCCAGGGGGGAAATAGAGTGTCCCCGAGCCTACACTTCCGGCAAACCGCAGAAACCCGCCATTGGCCAAGATTTTCAGGGAGCCGAGTGGGGTCGCTCTAGGCCCTGGGCATCTCTTCTCTACGGCCCTGTCGCCCTGGTGACGGAGGTTGTTTTTTTTAAAGGCGCTTCACCATAGCTTGTCAGGCCCCAGAGCGACACGAAGATGCCTCTTTTCTAAAGGACGAAGCTTGACGGAAAGCCACTCGGACCCCGCAGAGAGCCGCGGCCAAGTGCTTCTTTGCAACATTCACCCGACCCTCAAAGCAAAATAATCCCCCGTCTCGGTGTCACTCTTTCCCTTCCTTCTCTATGGTATTCCTCACGGGGGGGGGGGGGGAAATCGGTGGGTGACGTCACCGGAAGCGGCTGTGAGAGCCACAGCGGAAGTGGGGTTTGGTGCGGCTTCTGCTTGCAGCCGGCTGAGTGGAGGGGGTAAGGACTGGGGAGGGAGGCGAGGGTGGGTTGCAGCGCCGTAATTCTCCCTGCTTGTTGGGCGATGCAGAGTCATGGGGGGGGGGGGGAGGACTGCTCTGGGAGCAAGGTTCAGATCCAGCCCCCTTCACCGATTCTGCTCCCTGCCCCTCTCTCACGGGCGAGCCTCCCTGGCAGGGTTGTTGTGAGGGTAAGATAGAGGGCCGCTACCTGAGAAAGTAAGGAGCCCCGTGGCGCAGAGTGTTAAAGCTGCAGTACTGCGGTCCTAAGCTCTGCTCACGACCTGAGTTCGATCCCCGGCGGAAGCTGGGTTTTCAGATAGCTGGCTCGAGGTTGACTCAGCCTTCCATCCTTCCGAGGTCGGTAAAATGAGTACCCAGCTTGCTGGGGGGAAAGCGTAGATGGCTGGGGAAGGCAATGGCAAACCACCCTGTTAAAAGGCCATGAAAACGTTGTGAAAGGGACGTCGCCGCAGGGTTGGAAAGGACTGGCGCTTGCACCTTTACCTTTATGCCTGTGTTAGGAGCCCCATGCCGCAGAGTGGTAAGCTGCAGTACTGCAGTCCAAGCTCTGCTCACAACCTGAGGTCATTCCCGGTGGAAGCTGGGTTCAGGTAGCCAGCTCAGGTTAACTCAGTCTTCCACCTTTCCGAGATCAGTAAAATGAGTACCCAGCTTGCTGGGGGGAAAGTGTAGATGTCTGGGGAAGGCAATGACAAACCACCCCCTAAAAAGTCTGCTGTGAAAACATTGTGAAAGCAACGTCACCCCAGAGTTGGAAACGACTGGTGCTTGCACAGGGGACTACCTTTACCTTTTTACCTGAGAACATGCATACCCGTGGGAGCAAGTTTCTTTGCAGGATTTTAAGGGCATCTGGCAAGGCAGTGGCGGTGCTTGGGAGCAGTGTTCCCTCTAAGCTGAGGTCGTGTGGGCATAGGGTAGTTTTTTACCCTCCGGCTCACACATTTTTGTCTTAGCTCAGGCAGGAGGGCCCCAGAACAAGCTAATTGATGCCACAACTTTTTGCTCACAAGACTCCACAGCGTAGAGGGAACGTTGCTTGGTAGGATAGCAAATGCTTAAGGGAAGCAGATGGAAGAATAGGGGGCTGAATGGGGAACAGAGAACTCCAGAGGTGTGGGGGGGGGGCGGAATTGTGGCACCCACAGGCTGGGGATAGATGTAGAAGTTTGTGCAAGGGGAGGGTGAATCTGTAAAGGGGCTGGGCGGTTTTCTGAGAAGGAGGGGAAGAACATGGGTTGCTATTAAGAAACACTGTTAATATGCATTGACCTTTGCGATGGAGGTTATACTGATTGGAGAACGTGTACCGCTCGGAGTGTGGGGGAGCGGCTGGAGGGCTGAAGTGCTGCGGGGGACCTCGATTTGAATCCCCTGCTCTGCCAGGGAAGCTGCTGGGTGACCTTGGACCAGTCACACACTCTCAGCCTCATCTCCCTCGCAATTGGTGTGAGGGAAGTGGAGGAGAGGTGTAATGGTTACACAATGGGGACAACAATGCTTTGGGGACAGCAAAGGTGGGTTTAAATGAAATCGACATGGGACAGTGGGAGCTGACAGTCCCACCTAAGCCCTTTGGAGAGGCTGGACACCTTTGAATCGAGGAGTTCTAACTGCTCTCTGGTTTGGAGGGAGGAAGCGTGTGATTTCTCAAAGGGGGGGGGGAAGCACCCTCAGGCCCCTTCTGGCTCATCCTGGATCTGCCTGCCTGCCTCTTTTTTCCAGCAAGAGATGAGCACCCCAGGGGGGGCTGTGACCAACCGCGGACGGCGCTTCAAATGGGCCATTGAGCTGAGCGGCCCAGGCAGTGGCAGTAGGTCAGTACCTGGACTCCCTGTGTCAGCGGACCTTAGACATGGCCGCGTCCCTGGGGTGGATCTGAATTTGGCTCCAGCGCATCTCGCCTCTCTTCTTTCCCCAGGGGCCGGAGCGACCGAGGCGGTGGGCAAGGGGATGCTATGTACCCTGTAGGCTACTCAGACAAACAGGTGCCGGACACGAGCGTGCAAGAAACAGATCGTATCCTAGTGGAAAAGGTACAGCAAGAGTGACAGGGCAGGGCCGGTAGCTGGATTCCTTGGGGGACTCAGAGGGTGAGCAGAAAGAACCATCAGGAGTCTCCTGGTGGTGGTGGTGGGGGGGTGTTCAGGAAAGTGAGGCGTAAACTTGAAGCCGATTGTATCATGGAGTCAGCCCTTTTCTCCTCTCTCCTACCTTTTCAGCGCTGCTGGGACATAGCCCTGGGCCCCTTGAAGCAAATCCCCATGAATTTGTTCATCATGTATATGGCAGGCAACACAATCTCCATCTTCCCCACCATGATGGTCTGCATGATGGCGTGGAGGCCCATCCAAGCTCTCATGTCTGTCTCAGCCAGTAAGTGTATTGCCGCCTAACATCCCAGCAATCAACATCCTTAGCTCCTGCTGTCGTCTCTTCCATCTTCCCTCCGTTTTCTCCCTTATGCTTCTTGACTATGAACATAGCAGAAAACCTTATGCGTACTCTGCTCTGGGTGGTGATGGGGGAACAGTGGAAGGGCGTCTAGTGTCCTGGCCCCACTAGTGGACCTCCTGATGGCAACTGGGTTTTGGTTTTTGTGGGGAGGGTTTGGCCACTGTGACACAGAGTGTTGGACTGCATGGGCCATTGGGCTGATCCAACATGGCTTCTCTTGTGTTCTTATGTTGATAATGTACATAGCTGCAGTTTGTATAGCTCACAAGGCCTCATTCAGACAAAAAAAGCCTGGTAAAATTGTCCCTGGATTGGATCCACCACAGATGAGAGATATGGTTGAGTATTTTCCCATGAAAGAAAAGAGCAGGAATTCAGTGCACTTACAGAACCTCTCACTGTGTATTCCTGATGTCTAGGGCTTTTTTTTTGTAGCAGGAACCCCTTTGCAATATTAGGCCACACACCCATCTGATGTAGCCAATCCTCCAAGAGCTTACAAGGCTCTTTGTACAGGGGCTCCTGTAAACTCCAGGAGGATTGGCTACATCAGGGGCATGTGACCTAATATGCAAAGGAATTCCTGCTACAAAAAAAGCCCTGATGATGTCTGGTTTTATAAAGAGAACATTTGCCTGCATACAGTCCATCGTCCACAGCCTAAAATGGTCCAATCTGGGAACAGCTCCCTCATTTGCTGTTCATGTGAACAAAGGGTGTGTTTTCATGTCCTTGGGTGATCTCTTTGGTTGGGAGATGTTCAAGGGATGTGCCAAGAGCAACTGGCGCTGTATATTCATTTCCACCTGGAGCAGTATTCTTGATCAGGACTCTCAGTGTTGTTCTTGGCCCTTGCAGTTTTGCCACTTGGAACAGCAGATGAAACAAAGGAGAGCCAGCGTGGTGGAAGGCTGAGAGTGTAGGATTACTGGGAGGCTTCAACTTGGCGCTCCGCAGGGCTTCTTCAAAATCAGTCACTCGTTCTCAGGGTAACCTCCTGGGACAAGGCGGGTGTTCCATTCCTCCCCCCCAGTAGTAGTGAGCCTTTGCCCAAGCTTGCGCAGTGTGGATTGGACTGGCGGAGGGGCTGCGGTCAGAGATGCCTCTTTGCAGCTGTGCTTCCTCTGCGCTCCAGACCAGTGTTCCCTCTAAGCTGAGTTAGTGTGAGCTAGCTCGCAGCTTTTTTTAGCTTCAGGCTCACACGTTTTTGTCTTAGCTCAGGAAAAAAATGGCCCCAGAGCAAGCTAATGTTATGCAGTCGCTCACAACTTCAATGCTGGTAGCTCACAAAGTGGAATTTTTGCTCACTAGACTCCACAGCTTAGAGGGAGCATTGCTGCAGGCTGCTGCTCGTGGAAGTGGAGTCCAGTCGCTCTCTACAGGTTTCACGTGTCGCTTGACATCCCCAAGAGGTGTCAAACACGTCTTCAGCTCCGAAGGGGCCAGGGGAGGTGCTTTGCGGCTGCCAACTTGTTCTCTCCTCCCTTTTTTCCCCCCCACAGCCTTCAAACTGCTGGAGAGCTCAAGCCAGAAGTTCCTGCAGGGCCTGGTGTATTTAATCGGCAACCTCCTTGGGTTGGCTTTGGCTGTGTACAAGTGTCAGTCGATGGGGCTGCTGCCAACCCATGCCTCCGACTGGCTGGCTTTCATTGAGCCCCCCGAGGTGAGCGAGAGAAGAGTTTGGGGCTGAGATGTTAGAGAAAGAGGGGGTGGGGGTTTGACAGGCGAGGGGCATACCCACTGAAGCCTGGAGCGGGTGACTAAGGACTAGGCTCACTTGTCCTTTTCCTTTATGGAGAATCGCCGCTAGTAGACAGTTTACCAGAGCACAGGGCCGATCAGGCAAAACTTTCTGAGTCCTTTTGGAGCCTGATTGCAAGGAAATATCGCTTGGTCAAGAGGTCTGCTCAGCTTTGTGGATGACATGCCTTCCTTCTCTTCTAGCGCATGGAATTCACTGGTGGGGGTCTCGTGTTATGACCTTAACCGGTCCTTGAAGCCAGCTGCTGCTGTAGGTGTCTGGGTCACCCCCACCGAATACCGTTCTCCTTTCAACGCACTGATGGGGCCCACCAGCTTTAAGTAGGTCTGGCTCAGTCGGAGGCCAGTTGTGCAGACGGCTGCAACCACAAAAGACTGTATTTTTGCCTCCGAAGAGTGGGGAGTCAGTCCGCCATGTCCTCCCACTTCCCCGCCTGCCATTTTTTGTTGTGCTCAGAATAAAGGATTGGGAAGGGGACTCAAATTCTGCTTCGGTTTTCTTCCTTCGGAAAGGAGTGAGGGACTACCCGATACGGGTGGAAGCCCGACAGGAAAAGGGAAAGGGGCTTTGGGGCCTTTGCGGGGGGTCTTCTAGTGCTCCCTTTTTATTAATGCCAGCAGAAGTTACTCAAAATAAGCACCCCATGGTGAGGTCACAGGGCTCTTTGCACAAATATTTGCACTGCTTGGTTTTTTAAGAGTTCCGCTGTTTTTTTCCCCCCCAAGAGGCGAGGGGCCGTATGACGAAAGAACGAGGTGCGTGTTGAAAGGCGCTGCATACATACAGAAGTTGAAATGGACACATAATTAATGTGTCTGAATCTTCCCTTGTTGTTACAAATAATCCAATTATCAACATTCACAGAGTGCAGCAGTGAGCTTCCTGGGGCAAGCATGTTGTTGCTTTTTTTTAGCACCCCCCACACATTCCGGCGTATGAATCCGTTAATGATGAAAAGACTTAAGCTGTAGCATGCATGTGTAGGTTAAATGATGAACAGATTGATGATGAGATGATGATGATATTGGATTTATATCCCGCCCTCCACTCCGAAGAGTCTCAGAGCGGCTCACAATCTCCTTTACCTTCCTCCCCCCCACAACAGACACCCTGTGAGGTAGATGAAGATATTGGATTTATATCCCGCCCTCCACTCCGAAGAGTCTCAGAGCGGCTCACGATCTCCTTTACCTTCCTCCCCCACAACAGGCACCCTGTGAGGTAGATGAAGATATTGGATTTATATCCCACCCTCCACTCCGAAGAGTCTCAGAGTGGCTCACAATCTCCTTTACCTTCCTCCCTCACAACAGACACCCTGTGAGGTAGATGAAGATATTGGATTATATCCCGCCCTCCACTCCGAAGAGTCTTAGAGCGGCTCACAATCTCCTTTACCTTCCTCCCTCACAACAGACACCCTGTGAGGTAGATGAAGATATTGGATTTATATCCCGCCCTCCACTCTGAAGAGTCTCAGAGCAGCTCACCATCTCCTTTACCTTCCCCACAACAGACACCCTGTGAGGTAGATGAAGATATTGGATTTATATCCCGCCCTCCACTCTGAAGAGTCTCAGAGCGGCTCACCATCTCCTTTACCTTCCCCACAACAGACACCCTGTGAGGTAGATAAAGATATTGGATTTATATTCCGCCCTCCACTCCGAAGAGTCTCAGAGCGGCTCACAATCTCCTTTACCTTCCTCTCCCACAACAGACACCCTGTGAGGTAGATGAAGATATTGGATTTATATCCCGCCCTCCACTCCGAAGTGTCTCAGAGCGGCTCACAATCTCCTTTCCCTTCCTCCCCCACAACAGACACCCTGTGAGGTGGGTGGGGCTGAGAGGGCTCTCACAGCAGCTGCCCTTTCATGAACAACCTCTGCCAGAGCTATGGCTAACCCAAGGCCACTCCAGCAGGTGCAAGTGGAGGAGTGGGGAATCAAACCTGCTTCTCCCAGATAAGAGTCTGCACACTTAACCACTACACCAGACTGGCTCTCCCGGTTTGATCAGAAACCTTTTGCTAGCAACCACACCCCTGAAAGATAATATATATATAAAAAAGTTTTTATTTCTTACATAATTCAGGAAGCCAAAAAAAAAAAAAAATCACACCCTAAAACTTGATGCTATGTAAACAAGATCACATCCCCAATAAATTAAAAAAGCCTCTCGCGACGTAAGAGATGAGAAACGGCTGTGTGAGATTCCCTTTCAAAACGCAACTGGAGGAGAGGCCGGAGACGCATCTGTTTTAAGGCTACTCCGAGGAGAGTGGTCCCTGCGCGCTTATCGAGTCAGGGAGGTGTGGAGAATCAGATTTCCATCATTGCAGGTAGGGAGAATGACAACCGTAGGATCACCCCCACATACACACACACACACACACCCAAGTTTGGGGTGGCGGGAGGAATACTTTTTCCAAAGTTCACCATACAGTACAAGGTGAGTCCTCACAACTTGCATGCCTGTTCTAAACAAAAAGGATCACTCTTAACTATTTGGCATAGACGGAGTTCTCTCAACTGAGTGTGGGGGAGAGAAAGGATAGCAGCAGACTGCAGGGGGAAGGGAGGGTCTGTTTCCGAAAGCCCCTCGGGGTTCCCTACCCACAGGCTGCCTCCAGCCAACAGCTGCTGCGACCTTGTCAGCTCTGTCCCTCGGTTCCGTACCAGAGCCAGCCAGCGACTGCAGACAGCAAGTAGGAAAACAAAAGCTTGCCTGCCTTGGCGAGGTGAGCCTGCCGGAACCATTTGGGAAGGGACGGGGAGGGCAGCTGCATCTATTCTCCCACGGCTTTTTCGGTAGCAGGAACTCCTTTGCATCTTAGGCCACACACCCCTGATGTAGCCAATCCTCTTGGAGCTGACAGCAGGCCCTGCACGAAGAGCCATGTAAACTCTTGGAGGATTGGCTGCATAAGAGGGGTGTGGCCTAAGATGCAAAGGAGTTCCTGCTTTAAAAAAAAAAAAAGCCCTGTATGCTTCTATCCATCAGCCTGATTTAGGGGGCAAGGGGTTCCCTCCTTCCTGCACAACCAAGGAATTTGGGGTGGCAAAGTGGCCACGAGGGCCCAGAGAAGAAGCTAAATGCTGCACGCGCCCCCTCTCCCTTCAATGCTGAAGAAGGCGGAAAGACCTTGGCACTGGCCCAGAGGAGGAAACGGAAGAGTTGGAGTTGCATCTCCCTCCCTGCAGGGCTCCTGGCACTGTCGCCTTTCTCCCTCCCCGTCCCTTCCTGTGGCAGAACCACCCAAGGGCTTCCCCTCACCGAATGACCTGTTCACCTGCTCCAGAACATGGTGCCCTAAGAAAGATCACGCTGCTCAATTCTGGTCGTTGCCAGGAGAGGGCAGCAGCAACCCAAGATGGAAGAAAAGGGGGCGGACGGGAGAGCCTTCCTGAATTTGACTCCTTAGCCCCCCCCCCTCCCTTCAAAACGACATTTGCTATTCTGGGTCCTGAGTGGGGAGACAAGTCCCTATCCCCCACTCAGTAAAATCAATCCTCCCTCTCGTTCTGCCCTTCTGTTGTTCCGAGAAAGTCTCCCTTCAGGGACAGTGAGCGGACATCTCCAGCCTCCATTAGCTCCCAGCGGGGGAAAGCAGGGGTGGGGAGGGGTGGTGTACAGACAGCTGCTCTCCTTAGGAGATAAAAAGTGGCAGGTGGTGACAGGCAGGAAGCGGACGTTGCTTTGCCCCGAAGGTCCAGCCGCAGGGAGCCCTCCTGGCTCTCCCTACGAGTAGATGGTGATGACCTCGCTGCCGCCCCCTCGCACCAGCAGCACCCGCTCCAGCCCCTCCGTCAGCACCTCCAGGAACTCCATATCTGCGAGGGAGGGCAGTCAAGGAGCCTGCGCTGCCCGGGGAAGTCACGCACCCCGCCTCCAATGCCCCCCATGGCCACCACCACCGGAAAGGATACAGTTCTCATCTCCTTCAGGGTTCCGCGGCGGGCCCGGCATGTTCAGCAGCACCAGCTTAGCCTCATGGGACTTGTTGACGATGACTTCGTTCAGCTTCACGGCCGTGTGCATGCGCCGCACGTTAGACTGATCCCTGCAGAGAGGAGGGAAGGAGATGGCATCGGGACCCAGCATAGAATAAAGCTTATTTTTTGCATTACGTGGGGTTTTTAAAAAATTCCCGCCTGGCCTCCAAAAAGCTCAGGGCCTTGGGCATGGTCCTCCCTCCCTCCCTCCCACCGTTCTTCATTCTATCTTTACAGCAGCCCTGCAAGGTAGGCCAAACGGAGTGGCCAGGCACACTGCAGGGGACCTTCTCTGTCCAGAATTAGCTGTCAGCAATAGCACAGACAAACAGGGCATGCTGGGAGTCAGAAACATAAAAATGCAGGCCTTGGGTTGGATCCACTGGTCCATTGCCACAAGCAGGAGGGGGATTTGGGATGAATCATCTCATTCCACCACATGCTCTGCCCTTGTTGATCAGCTGCTGTCAAAATGCCGTCGTTGAAAGATTAACGTGTTTATTTTGGGAAAAGCTTTCATAAGCTGTGGTCATCTGAAAAGCCTCACAAAAGCCTTATGCCAAAACAAAGGTGTCCGTCTTTAAGGCAGCCCCCAGACTCTTTGTTATAGGGCAGGGCTGGCCAAACTTGCTTAATGTAAGGGCCTCGTAGAATAAATGCCAGATGCTTGAGAGAAGGAAGGAAGGCAGGCAAATAGATGTGGTAGGGAAGAAGAGTTGGAAAGAAAGCAACTTGAAACGCATTCTCTAAGCCACTGGCTGGCTTGACTTGGAGAAGTAATTTAAAGAGAGAAATATCTTCTCCAAGCTGGCCAGTGGGGCAGTGGAGATTTCAAGAGCCACAGAGTATGTGTGAAAGAGCCACACATGACTCCCGAGCAACAATTTGGCCTCCCCTATTATAGAGCAACGGAAACAGGAATTCTGTTTAAACTGGAGGAGAACGTCTGAGGATGCTCCTGATCGTTGTCTGTAGGTGGGGCAGTGCTTCCTGAAGCCCTTACGGTCGCATGTTCAGCAGGTCTTGGAAGCCCTCCAGGGCCTTGGGCTTCTGCCCGCGGGATGCCATGTACTTGTCCTTGGTCCACGTCATGTGCACTTTTTCTTGGTAAGTCTCTGTCTCCTCGTCGTCGTCCGAGCCGATGCTGGTCAAGCGCAGCATGGAGTTCCTGTCCTTCACCAACTGGGCCTGGTAGGAAAAAGGGGGTCATTGAAAGTGCAACCAGGAAGTGTTGGCAAGGCCACCCGCCCCCTCCCGCCCTGGCTCAACCCAGCTCAGCTCACCTCACGGTCCCTCTCTGTCTTAGAGAGGCGCATCTGACGCAGCATCTGGGAACGCTGCTCCATCATCAGGGTGCGCTCGTATGTGTAGGCGGAGATGTCGCTGTCATGCTAGAGAGGCAGGAGGGAAAAAAGGAACAGAGAAAGCATAAACCCTGACACACCAGATACAGCCATCTCTGACTGAGTCATGGCAATTGGGCCCAGTTTCCTTAGCTCTCAGTCTGGCAGAGATGTATGCATGTAGCAGATAGAAGATGATATTGGATTTATATCCCGCCCTATACTCTGAATCTCAGAGTGGTCACAATCTCCTTTATCTCCCTCCCCACCACACACACACAACAGACATCCTTGTGAGGTAAGTGGGGCTGAGAGAGCTCTCACAGAAGCTGCCCTTTCAAGGACAGCTCTGGGAGAGCTATGGCTGACTCAAGGCCATTCCAGCAGCTGCAAGTGGAGGAATAGGAAATCAAACCCGGCTCTTCCAGATAAGAGTCCGCATACTTAACCCCTACACCAAACTGGCTCTCCAGTTGATCTGTATGTGTCTGCCTACCAAATATGCATCAACACAAAAGGTGAGCTACACAGTAACAAGAACAGTAATCCAAAAGAACTGTGCACCACTACTGTACATAAAAATCCAAAATATTATTACAAATTAATGTACACTATAATTCTGTATGTTCAAAAAGACTGTATCATACAGATAATTCTACAAATTGTCTTCTTCAAGGGACGTTAACTCCTTCCTTATGCCCTTTGAAAAAACCAATCTGTAGAATTATCTGTATGGTACAGTCTTTTTGAACATACAGAACGGTAGTGCACATTATTTTGACCGTTGTAATATTTTGGATTTTATGTTCAGGATTGGTGCACATTTCTTTTGGAACACTCTGCCAAACATGCATAGCTACTGCCACGTCTTGGACGCTAGAGCACTACAGTCTATCTACCTGAAGACAGAAGCGTGTTCAGCAAATCAGATCCCAGCAACTGGCCCTCACAACTGCGGAGAGCAGTGACTGCTAAAGTCAGAGGCTGTGAGTGGCCCTGGGCACATCCTGTTTCATTTCCCCATTCACCAACTGATCACTCAGGCCTTTGTTTCCTGGCACCCATCCAAGACAGTGACTAAAAAAAAAAAAAAAGGCAGCTTCCTGTAGACTGTCCACCCCTTGACATTCCTCACCATTTCGACCACCTCCACCTCCGCCTCGATGCGCAAGTGGTACAGAAAGGTCGCCAAGTCCTTCTTCATCTGGATGCTGTTGTCCTCCAGCTGGGCTACAGTGAAGATGCGGATGTTGCATTTACGCCACACCTTTGGAGGGAGGAGGAGTCAGAGTCAGTGGGCCCCCAGCTGCCACCCCCCCTTTCCCTCGGATTGGCCGCCCTGCTCCCGTGCGCCGCCCACACCTTGTGTTGCTTGAGGAGGAAGGGGAGCAGCATAAGCATCCCGCCGTCGTGCACGATCCACCAGACGTCGATGTTGCCCTCGGGGAAGGGTTCCGAGTTGGTGGGGAAGAAGGTCACGTTCTTCGCCACCAGCAAGGCGAGGTGGGCCGCCGTTGTCACTCGCACGGTGCCTGCAGGGGAGCAGGATTTGAAAACCGCACAACACGGTCTCCCCACCCCCGAGACAAAGCCCCTTTGCCTCCCTTCTACCCCTCCCCGCCCTTGGGAGAGACCCTACCAATGAAGGTCTTCCACGAACGGGCATCCTCGCTCTGGCGCCAGGCGTTAGGCCAGCCCATCACCACGGTGTTGTGCTTCATACCACCCAGCCCGCATGACTGAATGAGGTGGGAGGTGCCCTCTCGCACCTTGGCAGCCACCACAATCTGGCAGAAGCCCTTCACCCGCTCCGACTCCATCAGGTGCTTGATGGTCTGAAACGACACACCCGTCAGGCTGCTGGAGGGGGAAGGCATGCTGGAGCCCACCCCCTAACTATCCTGTCCTAACCAGTTATCAAAATGAGTTTCTGGTGGGAGCTTTCTGGGACATCCATAGGACAGGAACAAAAGCTAAAATATGGTTTAACTGACCCCTGGGAAACACGGGGATTTTCATGCATTTACAAAAGGTAGCCATTCCTAAAAAACAGTCTACAGCAAGAGTGTCAAACTCATTTGTTATGAGGGCCGGATCGGAAATAAATGAGACCTTCTAAGGACAGGTCAGCTGTGCCATAAAATGTAATGCCACATAGCAGATATATATACTTTGTAAAGGACACAGACAACCACAATTAAAGATTCTTAAAACAGTAGCGCACTTGCAATATTTTCGCAGTCTCTGATAACTGACACCTTTTGCTCTGAATTATTGCATCGAAATCTGGAGGCAATGTCTGTGCTGCAGCAAGCCTTGAGTAGGCTGTTCAGGTGTGTGTCTGCAAGCTGCAAACCTACTTTTCATTTACTGACATTCATTACAGAAATCTCATGGTCAATGCTTTGAGCCTAAGACCCAGGGGAAAGCATGAAACGGCTGGGCATTGTGAGCTTTTGTTCCTGTTGCTTCAAGGGCTGGCCAGTCAATGAAGAACATACAGGCTTTGCTCTGTACCTTGACTGAACAAGCCTGGCAAAGCAAGCTGTGATGCAGAAGGAAGCAAAAGAGGGACAAGGAAGCAGGCAACAGTGAGTTGTTTGTGGGCCTAATAGGAGCCCTCTAGGGGCCTGATCCAGTCCACAGGCCACACGTTTGACACCTCTGGTCTACAGGCTCCCAGGCCCTGAAAGTGCAACCTTTGCCAGTGCCGCAGGCCAGGCTTCACTGGGCCCAGGCATACTGGAGCACACACTGAATCCCTGCCTCCTTGCAGCTTGACTGGCCACAGCCCAAGTGTCTCCTCCCAAGTTTACCTGCTCAGCAGCCAGCGCCTCACTGTAACACTCCAAGAAGTTGCCCACCATGACTGAGCCTACGATGGTGAGGCCCTTGCCAGCTTTCAGCTGGGAGGCAAAAGTGAGCAGGCGCGGATGTTTCACGTGAAGGTCCTCATCCAGCTTTAGCAGCACCAGCAGCTGTGGCCTGCGGGAGACAAGGAGGCCCACGCGCAGAGCAGTCATTAGCACAACATGTACACCCAAAAAAGGGTTCTGCTCCTTCTGCGCATCCCCCACAATGAGGCCAGCAGGGCCAAGGAGCAGACAACCTCTCCCCTACCTCCAGTTCTTGGTGTGGGGTGGCCCCTCCTCAAGGCGCAGCAGGGCAAAGCGGGCCGCGCTCAGGGACAGGCCACGGATGCCGTCCCCCCACTCCTTCTCGGCCCTGCGAGGGAAGCACAAAGCAGTCAGCCACTCCCAAGAGAAGAGAGCCATGTTCCCCGGGGCACCCTATCCCTTCCAGTAGCACTGGGTGAAGGGGAGTTGTGGGAAGGAGAAACCACAAAGGCAGAACCACCTCAAGGGAGGAAGTCAGATCCGGGGGGTCTCAGCCCTTGGCCCTCACTGCAGTCTAAGTGTGCCAGTGAAGGGAGATGCTCCAAGGCTGCACGAATGCCTTTCATCTGTGTTTTTCACAGAACAGATATGCTGGGTGGGGGAAGGGAAAGGAGTCTTGACCTCCCCTACCTGAATATTTTTTTTAAAAAAGGAACAGATCCCAAAAGCGGAGTACTACATTTAGAATATGATTCCCAGAAATCCATAAGCAACTTTGTTAATATCAGCAATGGTGCCACAGACTGTCTGAAGCAAAGAATTCCAGGGGTCTGTCAACCCTTTACTATCTAAGACTGCGCTGAGAGGGTTGGGAACCCAGAACCCCAGAAAGCTGAAGTCACTCACCCCTGGAACTCAATGTACTTGTAGATCATTCCAGCAATTACCATGGCAATGATGGCGTAATACCACGAAGAGATGAACATCAGAGCCACGCAGATGCTCATGCCCATGAAGGAAAGTGCCCTGCGAGAAGAGACAGATGTGTTCATTTGAGGACTTCCAGCAGTCCCGCCTCTTTCTATAGCCCTGTGGGCTTTTGTAAAAAAACAAGCAAGTTCTGCAATCGCACTGAATTAGCAAGACTGTATATATTGGTTCCACATCATTTATTCTGCTTCCATGAACTCAAGTATTCAAATAATTCAGATTCTGATTTTTAGTAAGTGGGATAGGAGGCAGAAACGTAAGACACAGGCATGGAGACCAAGACTAACTTTTTAGCCTGGAGGCAGACAAACTTTAAGAATGGGATGGTTGTCATCACATCACCCAGACAGAAGTCACTATACTTGTCACCAAACGTGCCAAATACATTCAGTCCTAGGATAACCAAGGGATCTAAACCCCCAAGCAAAACTTTTTGCTTCCACATTAACCCATCCCACTCTACAACGAATCCTTGGGGAGGGATGGTGGCTCAGTGGTAGAGCATCTGCTTGGGAAGCAGAAGGTCCCAGGTTCAGTCCCCGGCATCTCCAAAAAAGGGCCTAGGCAAACAGGTGTGAAAAACCTCAGCTTGAGACCCTGGAGAGCCGCTGCCAGTCTGAGAAGGCAATACTGACTTTGATGGACCGAGGGTCTGATTCAGTATAAGGCAGCTTCGTATGTTCATATGTTCACCAACCCTCCTGTACAGTTAGAGAGAGAACTCGGAAGTCTCAGTTCCCACCACTGCCACACATGCTCTACCTTCTGCTCGTATCCATCCTTCTCTCTCCCCCTCCCCCACCCCATTCCTGCTACCTTGAGGCTCTTACCAGTGATAATACCGAAAGCGTGGTCTCCAGTTGGGAGTGCGCAGTAGGGTTTGTAAGGCGCAGGCCAGGTTGACAAAGAGATAACACATCAGGAAGAACCTAGGAGAAAGGTCGAAGTCAAGGGAGGCCTGCAGTCTGCGTTCCTCTAGGGAGCCCAAACTATGAGCCGAAATAAACACGACGGCAGCCATGGATCCATCCTGTGGCCGATGACGCCATTTTATAAGCAGTTGTAGTTCTTTCAAAATTGCTGTGCGGCCCCAAATTGGATCGGGCACTTGGTGCAGAAGCCCCAAGAGCTCTTCTTCCCCACCCCAGTACCTTTGCAAGTGCAGAAACAACCTGTTTTGTTTTTTTGGGAGGGGGAGACAAGAGCACGTGGGGTCACTGCGCTGTGGAACTGATTCGGTTTGGGGCCTTGCAGTCATTAAAAAAAAACAACCCTACAACTGCTTCTCCCCCTCTTGGACGCACACCTTAATACGGCAAGGGGGCCTGTGTGCATCAGGGAAGCTGAGAGCACTGCTGTGAAGAGTTTAGACTCTGTCTCCTTCATGGACTAGTGGCCACATCAGCAAAAGAGAATGGTCAGTCCCAGTGGAGATGGGGCAGGGGAATCCTTGGGAGGTGGCTACTGAGCAGCTCTAGTAGTAGTGGCAGATCTTCCATAGACAATGGCGGCGCCACTTCAGCTAACTCTGGTTAGTACTGTGCAGAAGAAGGCAACGATAAACCACTTCTGATCATCTCAGACCTTGCAAAACAGGACACTTGGATCATTATTTCATAGGGCCGCCCTAAGTCGAAAGCAACCTGACAGCCAGGGCTTTTCTTTGAGCAGGAACGCACAGGGACACAGTTCCGGCTGGCTTGGTGTCAGGGGGTGTGGCCTAATATGCAAATGAGCCCCTGCTGGGCTTTTGCTACACAAAAAAGCCCCATCGACAGCACTTAACACACATGCACGGCTGCCATCACATTTCGTTTGGCCCCGTGATAAATTTGCCACTTACATGGAGAGGATGGGGGCCACCATGTCCAAAGAGGCAATCAGGATCCCCAGCTCTGCAATGCCTGCCGTCAGGAGCAAGGCCCAGGTGGGCTCCCCGTTGGCTTTACTGGAGCCAAAGACCTGCATGGCCGGGGTGGAGTGGGAGAAGAGAAGACAGAAAGACACCAGGCGGCCTTAGCAATTTCGTGAGTGCAAATGAAAGAGAGAGGTCACTATGGATATGCCATTTATCCCTGACCAAAGCAGAAGCTGTTGCCACCCCTACCCGCAGGAAGGGTATAATGTTGTCCTTTGCAATGGCCTGCAGCAGTCGGGGGGCGCCAGTGAGGCTCTGCAGCCCTGCCCCGCAGGTGGAGAAGAAGGAGCCGATGACGATGACCCAAGGAGAGGGCCAGGAGAGCGTCCCCACCACCAGGTTCCCGTGAACTGCGTCGCCAAACCTACCCGAGAGGAGAACAACAGAATGAGACTGCACGCGGTCAGCCGAGAAAACGTACAGTTTGCATCCAGAGTGAAATCAGATGTCTATTTATAGTGGAATAGTTGAGCAACCCATGGTTTACAGGTGCAGAATATTTAGCGAGGACCAGGGAAGCGAGGGAAGGGAAGGCGGCAAGGTGTTGCCCAGTCTCGTCAGAGGAAGGCAATGGGAAACCACCTCTGCTTCTCACTCGCCTTGGAAGCCCCTTGCTGGGGTCACCATCAGTCAGACATATGAATGTAGGCAGACAGGCCAGAAGGGCACTTTTGGCATGAGGGTGCTTCCTGGGGGAACCCCTCCCTTCCTTACATCTACAGCACTAGGAGGAATCAAAGCATCGCACTTACTTGTCTCTGAGAACAACACCTTCGATACAAGCCCCAAACAGCACCACGTTGCTGAGATCTGGTGTGTTAAGCGGTTAAGGAGCTGTGAGAAGTCAGGGTAAGAAACAGCCGTTTCCTGCACAGAAGGTGTGGGGGCTTCCATACCTGAAAGCTGTCCCTCCCCCTGCCTGCCTCCCTCTACCCTCCGGGCCCCACCCCTCTGCCGGGAAGGATACACACAAAGGAGGTGGTGAGAATGGCCAGGATGGTACCGATAGGGATGGATTTCTGGGCATCCTTCAGGTCCCCAGAACGATTCGATCCAGCCATGATCCCTGCGGAGGGGGAAAACAGAGGCGCCAAATGTGAAAGGCGCTTCGTAGTTCGAAACGGGAAAACCAAAAAAAAAATGCTTTATTACGCCTCAACTTTGATCCAGCGCCCATCAGAAAGTGTAAAAACCATTCCATCGTTAAATAGTAAGGAACTATGTTTATCTTTTACATAAGCCTTTCTGCAGCGGAACCAACACTCTGATGAGGCAACAAATGTTTGGTTTTATGATGGGAAATATGGAGGCGGAGGGAAGCTTAGAGTCGCGGCCCAAAGTGGACTAGAAGAAGAAAAAGCAAAAACAAAAAACAGGAAAAACCTCCATCCCGCTGTAGGCACAGCATTGGGCTTAAGACCAGGCAGAATCAATTTATTATTTATTTATTACGTTCAATTTATATCCCGCCCTCTCCGCAAGCGGACTCAGGGCGGCTCACAACATTATATAATACAATCAATTCCAATAAAACATATAAAACCATAATTTACTGTTCCCCAGTCTAAGAGGCTGATTAGAATCATAGAGTTGGAAGGGACCTCCAGGGTCATCTAGCCCAACCCCCTGCACAATGCGGGAATCTCATAAATACCTTCCCCCCGCACAAATTCCCAGTGACCTCTGCTCCATGCCCAAAAGGTGGCAAAAACCTCCAAGATCCCTTGCCAATCTGGCCTGGAGAAAAAAATGCTGACCAACCGCAAAGTGGCAATCAGCATTTCCCTGGGCATGTAAGAATGGGCCACAATAACTAAGCTCTGATGCTGCCCTTCCTGCCCTCCTTCTCAGGATCTGCCTAATTCACAGAATCAGCATTGCTGTCAGATGTTTAAAAGGAAGGAGAGCCCACCACCTCAAAGCCACACGACTCTGTGGGAGAGAGAAGACTTCAGTTAAGGTGAGCTATTTACCCTCCCTCCAGCCGCGATCTGGTTCTGGGGCCACATCTGAACCATGACCAGCAGTGGCCCAGCACTTACCAGTGACGGAGGGGAAAAAGATGCCCACGAGAAGGGTGAAGGAAGTGGTGATATCAGCCAGCACGTACTGCTGATTGAGGGCTCCCAACACATCTGCCGAATGTAAAGAGGCCTTCTCGAGGATCTCGCCTTTCATCAGGTAACTGCTCCACAGGTTTTCTGCAATTAGAAAAGCAGCGGAAATCAGGACAGGCGGGTTAGCAAGATACTGTGTGGAACTTCACTCAAGCTATTCCAGCAATCTCTCAACAAACAGAGCCAGTTTGGTGTAGTGGTGAAGTGTGCGGACTCTTATCTGGGAGAACCGGGTTTGATTCCCCACTCCTCCACTTGCACCTGCTAGCATGGCCTTGGGTCCGCCATAGCTCTGGCAGAGGTTGTCCTTGAAAGGGCAGCTGCTGTGAGAGCCCTCTCAGCCCCACCCACCTCACAGGGTGTCTGTTGTGGGGGAGGGAGATAAAGGAGATTGTGAGCTGCTCTGAGACTCTGTCCTTGAAAGGGCAGCTTCTGGGAGAGTCCTCTCAGCCCCACCCTCCTCACAGGGCATCTGTTGTGGGGAAGGAAGGTATAAGAGATTGTGAGCTGCTCTGAGACTCTGTCCTTGAAAGGGCAGCTGCTGTGAGAACCCTCTCAGCCCCACCCACCTCACAGGGTGTCTGTTGTGGGGGGGAGAAGATACAGGAGATTGTGAGCCGCTCTGAGACTCTGTCCTTGAAAGGGCAGCTGCTGTGAGAACCCTCTCAGCCCCACCCACCTCACAGGGTGTGTGTTGTGGGGGGAGAAGATACAGGAGATTGTGAGCCATTCTGAGTCTCTGATTTAGAGAGAAGGGCAGGGTATAAATCTGCAATTCTTCTTCTATTCATATCCCTCTTTTCTCCCCAGTCAACAGGACTGAAAATGGTTGGTATTAAATCCAAAAAAACAAATGCAGAATTCCATCAACAGAAATACAAAAAGGAAGCAAGGCACAATCCTCACTCTTGGGTCATCGAAAGTTCTGACGGACAGGAGTTCCAGAACCGATACAGAAGGGACTTCTTCACATCCTGTGCTGCCACAGAGAAGCTGTGATACAGAAAATCCACCGTGCAAAGCCATACAAACCAACTCTTAACAATATGGCTGTGTTTAAATTTTAGATTTTTATAATTTTATAATTATAGTATGTATAAATAGCTATACCATAGGGGGGGAAAATCTATACAAAAATAGCCCGACAGCATAGCAAGGATGTCAAACTCATTTGTTATGAGGGCTGGATCTGACGTAAACGAGACCTTGTCGGGCTGAGCCATGTTGGGCTGGGCCGTGTGTGTACCTAGTTAAGATCAGGCAGTAGGGATATAAACTTTATAAAAGACACAGATAAACACAATAAATGTTTTTTAAAAAGCCCCTTAAAATAAAACATACTTAAAATATTAGCACTCATTGGTCTTAAAGGTGCTTTCTTTGTATTTCTCCCATGGGATCCAGGGAACTGGACAAAGGAAGCTCTGGCTCTCTTCTTCCTTCCCCAGGGGACCAGCAGGCAGAGGAGCCTCAACCAATAAAATAGCGGTTTTGCTCTGTAGCTCTTGTGCGATTGAGCAAACCTTGCAAAGCAAGCTGAGATGCAGAAGGAAGCAAGAGAGAGGGAGAAGGAAGCAGATGACTGAGTTACTTGTGGGCCTGATAGCAGCCCTCCGAGGGCCTGATTCGGCCCTTGGACTGCATGTTTGACACCCCTGGTATAGAGTTTGTGTTTTTCAAAACCACCCTGCTATTAAAAGAGATATACAACCATGACTCCCAACAAATTCAAAAGCACATACTATCCCAGTCCAGGCACACAAGGCGTTTAGAGCTACCAGGTTTAGCGCTGGGCTTTAATTTATTATGGGCTGATTAGTAGTGGCCTTCATGACTTGCTCTTGAAACTCCAGCGGCGTGAAGAAATAGTGGCACCTGATATAAAGGTTTATAGGAGACTGTCCAGGAGTACATTGAAGAAATATTAATGAGCCCTGGATAAAGGAGTTCCTCCAAAATGGACAAGAGGTCCGACGATCCGTTGGGCTATTTCTCATTTGTGACCAATCTATGAACTTTGTGTATCTAGACTGGGGCAGTATGTGCTTTTGAATTCGTTTGGAGTCATGGTTGTACATCTCTTTAATAGCTGGGTGGTTTTGAATAATACAAATTGTATACCGTTGGGCTATTTTTGTAGGGTTTTTTTTCCCTATGGTATAGGTATTATGCATACTGTAATGATAAAAACGATAAAAATCTAAAATCTTAACACAGCCATATCGTTACAGTTGGTTTGTTGGGCTTTTCACTGTGGGTTTGGGCTTTCTTTGTTCCCCGTATTCCCGGTCTAGTTTATAAGAGAGAAGCCGTGAGCCTGGGCAGTCGGGGTTTGCATTGATCAGAGTGGGGGAGCAACAGATCATCCCTGCCCTGCTGATCGGAGCTGTCCTGAGGACATATAGGAATGTTCAAGTAAGTTCATTTATTGCAGTTAGCCATTGGCTGTTACAAGTCTACAAAAATCTCAAGGAAACTAGACGCTAATGAACATACAAAGTAAGGCAACAGGGTAGAACAGAGGCAATACGATAGCGATAACGATGGCTCTCAATCCTCTAATTCTCTGGCTGAACTAGTGTTGGAAGAGCTGTGAATTCCCCTCCAGAGAATCTTCCAAAGCGGGACCCTGTCTTGGAATCTGAGATTAGCACTTTATTAGCCTCTCTAAACCAAGGAGAGATGGTTTGGTGTAGTGATTAAGTGTGCGGGCTCTTATCTGGGAGAACCGGGTTTGATTCCCCACTCCTCCACTTGCAGCTGATGGAATAGCCTTGGGTCAGCCATAGCTCTGGCAGAGGTTGTCCTTGAAAGGGCAGCTGCTGTGAGAGCCCTCTCAGCCCCACCCACCTCACAGGGTATCTGTTGTGGGGGGAGAAGATAGAGGAGATTGTGAGCCGCTATGAGACTCTGATTCAGAGAGAAGGGCGGAGTATAAATCTGCAGTCGTCTTGTTCTTCTTCTCTGACACCTGGAAAATCACCTGGGAAAGATTTGATTCCCCCAGAGGTATACAAAGCTTTTCCGGATCGGTGGACTCCCATGTGAGTGAGAGTTTTTTCATGAATTAATGACACTGGCCTGGATCCCTACTGGATGGAAACTGGGCATTATCATCCCCATTTGCAAAAAAGGGACTAAATCTCTTCCTTCCTCAAAATTACATATGAATGGAGGCAGCCTCACAGGTATGGGGAAACCTAACGCTGCCACTGGTTGGAGGAAAAATAAAGAACTCACCAGCAATAACGCCGCTGGCCAGCCCCGGGATGCCCTGGATCACGGTGACGTTGTTGTGGTGAAAGTACTCGTCGCAGGAGGCGTTGAGGCGATCGCTGGAGTTGCAGAAGGCAGCCCAGAGGGTGGTGGTCACGGTGACGTTGTCACGCTCCTGCGTCTTGGCGCAGACGTCGATGTGGTGCTGGGAGAGGGTGCGGTTCCCCAGCATGCACACACTAAGCGAAGGGGAGATTGAAACGGTTTCAAATATATATGAGGATCCTTAGTCCCCACTGCTTAAGGACATGGGGAATTAATGGCTTTATTGTCATGGGTGCTGGGGACCCTGCGGAAGAAGCCGAGCCTGCGAAAGAAACTGTACCCCTGCCACCTGCACCAGTGCCCCTGCCTCCTGCTGGAGAAGATCCAAGCCCCCCTGCCTTGCCCTCTTGGGTGGCTCATGTGCGTGACCGCCTTCATCGGGACCTCAGGGATCGGAGGAGGGCGGCACGCTCACGAGCAAGACGCTCCCTGAGCCCTGAGTTTTAAAAGGATTCCGGCCTTTCCAGGAGTGAGGGTGCTTGAGTCTCAGCAGGATCCTGGCCGCCTCTCTGGGTTAGCAATCAGCCCAAATGGGCAACAGACAGCAGAGGGCTATATAGCTGTGGGCTTTGGGAGGAGGCTTTGTGGAAGCAACTGGTCACCTACCTGACGTTCTAGCATCCACTTCGGCTTCTGACTTTGACTCCTGGACCCCCCTGACTTTGGCATTGACTTCTGGACCCCCTGACTTTGGCTTCTGAACCTCTGACCTGCGATACCTGGACTGTGATTTGGTTTTGTTGCTTTGGACCCTCTTGTCTCATCAGCTGCAGGTCTTGAGCTGCTCCTGGACTTTGCCTGACCTGGCCCCAGCCCGTGACATTTATGAACTGGCAGAGCGGGACTTTTTTGTAGCCGGAACTCCTTTGCATATTAGGCCACACACCCCTGATGCAGCCAATCCTCCTGGAGCTTACAGTAGGCCCTGTGCTAAGAGCCATGTAAACTCCTGGAGGATTGGCTACATCAGGGGTGTGTGGCCTGATACGCAAAGGAGTTCCTGCTACAAAAAAAGCCTTGGGGCAGAGAAAGGTACAGGTCATGCTGTCGACAGAGATTCCTCAGCCCCGTAGCAGAACAAAGAACTCTGAACATCACAAAACTACATTTCCCAGCCTCCTTGAGGGGATGCTGCCACCTATGAGGCTGATCTGAAAAGAGGTAAAAGGTCATCCCTCCCCCGGGTCTCTTACGTGAAGTTGGGGGGTGCAAAGGAGGACTTTATGGCACCAGCGTAGATGGCTAGGATGGAGACGATGACGCAGGCGAGGAAGAGCGAGGCAAACTTGTTCACGTAGCGCACGCCCACGAACACCACTAGCACCATGACCGTCAGGAAGGCCGAGCCGTACACTCGCATGTTGTTCAGCATGGCCGCTGGTTCCTTCAGAGGATCCTCGCTGTGAAAGATGGCCGCCTCAGGGGCAATGTACATCTGTGAGAGAGGGAGGACGCACATCACCGCTAGGAGGAGAACCGGCTGGCACCAGCTGGATCTGAACAGGGACAAGGTTTTTGAACCCCGGGAGGTATTTGCCTAGATGTGGGCTGCCTCAGGCTGAAGCCTCGGTATCACATGGAGGCGGGCTACAACCTAGTGGCATGCAGCCTGCTTAACACAGGAAGGCACCCCCGGCTTGCATGGATCTCCAAGGTGCTCGACACTTACCAGGAAGATCTCAATGGCTCCCAGGATGTACATGGCGGCGGCAAAAGTGGTGCCCAGGTAGAAGCACAGTCCCACGGCCCCTCCAAACTCAGGCCCCAGGGCTCGTGAGATCATGAAGTAGGAGCCTCCGGCTGCAGGCGAGACAGAAAGAAGCAGCCTTAGGGGATGGAAGAACTGGGCGGGTGGGGGGGGGAGGAGAGAAGCAATCTTGCAGCTTTCATTTCCTTCCTACCCTCCCTGCAAGCCCTGCAACGGAGCAGATTAGTTACTCACCAGGCACAACCCCATTGGTGGCGATGGCACTCATGGAGATGGCGGTCAGCATGGTCTGAAAAGGAGGTGAGCAGGAACCGGGAGGGTGGGGGGGAGGATTATGGAAGAAAAATAATTTTAAAAAAGCAGAGAGCATCCTTCTTGCAATTTCTAAATCTTATCTGAACATTTCTAGTTTCATTTTCTGATCTGTTTCCCATGAAAAGCAAGCCGGTTTTACGTCTTCTCTTTATGTTGTTCCTACAGGACATTATTGTGGGCAATTCAGTTACAATGCTGGGGCAGGACGACTCCTTTCCTTCAGTGGGATGAACAACCACGCTTTCGTCAGATGGGAATGGGCAGCACAGCAAAAGACACAGATGCGATTCATCCAATTGAGCATAAGAACATAAAAGAAGCCATGTTGGATCAGGCCAGTGGCCCATCCAGTCCAACACTCTGTGTCACATAAGAACATAAGAGAAGCCATGTTGGATCAGGCCAGTGGCCCATCCAGTCCAACACTCTGTCACATAAGAACATAAGAGAAGCCACGTTGGATTGGCCAATGGCCCCTCCAGTCCAACATTCGGTGTCACATAAGAACATAAGAGAAGCCACACTGGATCAGGCCAATGGCCCCTCCAGTCCAACACTCTGAGTCACATAAGAGAAGCCATGTTGGATCAGGCCAATGGCCCATCCAGTCCAACACTCTGTGTCACACAGTAGCCAAAAAAAAAGTGCCATCAGGAGGTCCACCAGTGGGGCCAGGACACTAGAAGCCCTCCTACTGCAAACTGACATCTAGAACTGCCAGCCCTGTAACAGCTGCAAAGGGAGTGCTGCTTCTGAGTCCCAGTCGGGTACACTTGTTAAGGATATGACATGATTTTCAAGTTAGTCTTCTTCATTGTGGCCCAGGTGAGTCAGAAACTGTTGACTTCCCCTCTTCCCTCCCACAATCTTCCTCTACAGGACGTCAAAGACCAAAGTTAATACTAAGATGTGACGAGGAAGGCAGGGAAGGGGAACTCACACAGCAACAGCAGATGAGGACGATGGCAAAGGCTTGCAACACGCCAGCTGTTCCCACCACCCAGGTGAGACGCAGGAAGAGAATCACCCCAAAGATGTTCTGCAGGCAGGGGAGGTAGACGCCCATGAAGGTGCCCATCTGTGGAGTCTGCCAGGAGGACAGGAAGAGAACCAGCTGAGTTGGGGCACCAGTCTTTCTCCTCGTTCACCCTAGCTTTGCACTCCACCCTTCACTTGGCCCAAAACTCTTCAGTAAGCAAGCTCTCTGGCCACCCACCCAGCCAGAACGCCAGTCTTCATTTCAAGAGAAGCCCAATCAGGCAAACGATTGGCTCAGGCAGCTGAACTGGCCAGAACAACCGAAGAATGTTTATATTAAAATGCACACACTATGTGCTCTGTATCTATAATCACGGCTCTCAATGTTTGTTTCAGATTTTTTTTTAATGCTGAAAAGGAGCCAGAAGGTACCCAATTTGGACCCAAGCTGCACTTTGGGGAAGTGGGATGGAGGTGAACTCTCCACTCCACCCCCTCCCCAGCTCCTGTGTGAAATATCTAGCCCTGAAGCTGCAATACCTGTCTTTTCCCCTACTGGACTGGGGATAACAGTTGTTCTGCTGGACTTTCTAGCAAGAAAACTGTGGTGGCAGAGAGGGGATTCAACCTTCTCCACTCCTTTTGCTGTCTTTTTACATTACAGAAAAGGCTGGGAGAATCAATCATGGATCTTATATGTAATGGGATGGATCCAGACCATACAGATGACTCCCACCAATTACCTCTTCCTGCTGCAGACCACCACCCCCTTTATGTCATTCTTCCCCTATCCCCCAAAAGCAGCTTTTCATGGAAATCAGTGGACTGCAGTGGGGTGGCGAAGTTCCATTCTGCCACCGGGAAAATCAGTCTGGATCCAACCCAAATTGTAGTTTGGCTCCAAGGCAAGGATGGCCAAACTTGCTTAAGGTAAGACCCACATAAAATAAATGTCAGATGTTTGAGAGCCACAAGACATGAACAAATATTAGACACATGTCTTTATTAAAACTCTTAATACTTTCTTTGCATGGAAAGATGAAATGCATATGTGTGCACTTTACAACATGACCATGCTAGAAGGAAACTTAAAAAAAAATAGGCTGGGAATAACAGTCCCCATAAGACCAACATAGGGAAAAGTTAGGGAATTATTTTTGGCACCAGTGGGAGAAGGAAACACACATGTACCATATAAATCACTGACCACCATCTGCATCATTATGCATCTCTCTTTGCCTTGACGCAAGGTTAGTAAATACAGTTCCTGCATGAGCTATGAAACTAAAGGGGAACCCTGGGTCACCCTTTTTAATTCCATTCCTCCTTCCAGCGGTTCCCTTGGCTCTTGTGCTGTTTTTCCTTGCTCTAAGTCTCTGGGCAGCCTTTGTGGTTAAGGAGGAGAGCTTGCAAGCTTGCCTATTTTCTCCTCCTTCCCCGCTTCACACATGGTGGAAATAGTCATCTACCTATGGGCCAGTGCTCAGAGGCTGACTGAGGTCCCGATGTTAAGCACACTTAACATGAGAGTAAGCCTACTTATTCATATTTATATTTATCTAGGGACTGATCCGTAGAAAAAACTTATGTGTGACATATGAACATATGAAGCTGCCTTATACTGAATCAGACCCTGGGTCCATCAAAGTCAGTATTGTCTTCTCAGACTGGCAGCGGCTCTCCAGGGTCTCAAGCTGAGGTTTTTCACACCTATTTGCCTGGACCCTTTTTTGGAGATGCCGGGGATTGAACCTGGGACCTTCTGCTTCCCAAGCAGATGCTCTACCACTGAGCCACCATCCCTCCCCTAGTTTCATTGGTGAGCATGAGCTGACTGTTCCTTACCAACAGATGTTTTGTTAACTGTAACTTGGGAACAGGGCTCCTGAGAAACTATCACCAGGTTGCCATCCCAGTGTTAAACACCAGGTGCCTCCCCCTCTAGCCTCTCGTTGCTAAGAAAGAACCCCCCAGTCTTGGTCATCCAGCTCCTCACCTTCGTGGGCTTCTTCTTGCCCTGGGGGATGTTCTCGGCCTCCTCATGTTCGCGGGCCCCCTGCGTCAGGTTGGTGTAGTTGGCCATGCGGTTGAGCAGGGAGGAGACCTTGGGCCGGGTATCCATCTCTTCCTGCCAAGCAAGAGAGAGGGAGTAGCAGAAGTTACTGCGACTGGCTATGAAAAATCCCCTTAAGAAAGATACATTTTTGTTTGTTTGTTTAATTATAAATTTTATCGCCTTTTTTTGCGAATTCGAACTACAATGCTCAGTCTCCGTCCAGAGGGACACCAGTTTCATTAATCTGGGTGTAAAAAAAAAATCCTTGGCAAGCACTACTGACCACCGATCAGGAAAAGACTTAAACGATTCCAGAGGAATAAAATCCTCCCCTGGAGATTTTCCCAAGGCGAGAGAGGCAATAAGACCTTTAACCTCAAATTCGGTGACCGGTGGCCAGTCAGGTGATACAGCAAATTCAAAAGGGGATATCTGCCTCTGTGAACCATCTATCAAGGGTAAGGACAGGGGTACTCCACAGATATTGCTAAAGCACGTAAGGAGAAGAATTGCAGATTTATACCCCACCCTTCTCCCTGAATCAGAGACTCAGAGAGGTTTACAATCTCCCATATCTTCTCCCCCCACAACAGACACCCTGTGAGGTGGGTGGGGCTGAGAGGGCTCTCACAGCAGCTGCCCTTTCAAGGACAACCTCTGCCAGAGCTACGGCTGACCCAAGGCCATGCTAGCAGGTGCAAGTGGAGGAGTAGGGAATCAGACCCAGTTCTCCCAGATAAGAGTCCACGCACTTAACCACTACACCGAACTGTAACCCAGGGGTGACCAACGGTGGCTCTCTAGATTTTTTTTTTGCCTACAACTCCCATCAGCCCCAGCCATTGGCCATTCTGGCTGGGGCTGATGGGAGTTGTAGGCAAAAAAAAAACATCTGGAGAGCTACCGTTGGCCACCCCTGCTAAGCCAATCCTTTTTTGAGATTTGCACTTCAAGCTGAAGAGGGGGTATATACCAAACCGCCTCTCTCTTTGCTCTGTGACTGCCAGATCTAATTCATGCCACAAAAGTTTAGCGCGGTCTAGTTTTTGTTGTTGTTGTTGGAGGAGGTTTTTATATTTGGATCTAAAGAGTATAAAGAAAGATAAATCAGGATTCATCAGACACTACTGCGACCGCAGTGGGAGGAAGGAAGGAAGGAAGGAAGGAAGGAAGGAAGGAAGGAAGGAAGGAAGGAAGGAAGGAAGGAAGGAAGGAAGGAAGGAAGGAAGGAAGGAAGGAAGGAAGGAAGGAAGGAAGGAAGGAAGGAAGGAAGGAAGGAAGGAAGGAAGGAAGGAAGGAAGGAAGGAAGACAAGGGAAGGCAAATTAAAACAGATGAGAGAAAAGAAACAGGGCAGAGGAGGCACAGGGGAGGCATATAAAGCAGGCGGAGTGCCCTGGGAGCTATAATTGTGCTGTCTATATAAATTAGGCATAAACTCTATTGTTTCTACTACTTCTGTGGTTGAAGCAATGCAGGGACCTGAATCCTGCCTTAACCACCGGAATCCTCATTGGCCTTTGGAAATTTCAACAAAGCACTGTCTTTGCAACCATTAGGAGGAGAAACATGCTTAAAAAAAAAAAAAAGCCAGCATTTTCAGGATGCGGAATTACCTGTCCATTTTCAATCCTGCACTATTCCCAAGCTTCTGCAGAACACTCTTGGGGATAATGGAGTGATATATCACTATTGCATTACCAGATCCAGTAGTATTGTGAAGGGGTCATAGCAATAATAAAAGCAGCAAAATCCACAGGTGAGGCAGGGGTTGCCACATATAAAAACTGCCCGATGTGGGCAGAGTGTGCTTCAAGAGGAACAGAATGTTGAGAGCAATTGGTAGGGAAGGAAAAAGGGAGGGGGAAGAATTGGCCTATTTAAGCTACCGGGAGCTTCTAGAACCCTGGTGAAGGTTTGGAGGTGTGCTTGGGGGGGGGGGGAGGGGATTTCCAAATACTTTATCCTGCTCCTCCACTCTTTCCTGTAATTCCTTGAAAGCCCTCCATTTGTCCCCTCTAACAGTAGACAGTAGGCAGCAACATGAGATGGTCCACATACACAATTACTTGAAAAATCTCAACTTCAAGTACAGGCTAATGGGCTCTGAACCTGCAGAGTGAGAAGAAAAAAAAGATCCTATGGCCATAGCAGATGGCTCAATGAAAGTGTCAATCCCAGTGTGCTGCAGAGGTGGAAAAGGCAACCTCTGTGTTAGGCATTGTTAAGAAAGGGACTGAGAATAAAACTGCAATGCCCTTGTATAGATCTATGGTGTGACCTCATTTGGAATAATGTGCACAGTTTGGTTGTCGTTATATGTTCTCTGTAGATTGGTTCTTCTTTATATATGTATATGTGCGTGTGTGTGAGAGAGAGAGTGCATGTATATGTATACACACACACACACTTCCTTTCCCCCCTTCATTTTCAGGGGAGGGGTGTGCTTGTAATGCATCCTTTTTAAAAATTATGTCTCCTTTAAAATTAATAAAATTTAACAAAAAGAGTAACGGTCATCATGTCTCCAAAATGATATTGCGGGGCTTGAAAAAATGTAGAGAAAGGCAACCAAGAGGGTTAGCAGGCTGAAGCACCTTCTCTTCTGAGGAAAAGCTGCAGAAGCTGAGACTTTTCCGTTGGGAAAACAGACGACTAAAGGGGGGGGGGGCATGACAGAGGTTTATAAAGTTATGCATCAGGTGGTGAGAGTCAACAAAGATAAATTTTTCTCCCCAAATACTAGAACTCAAGGGCATCCAACGAAACTGATGCGCAGCGGATTTAGAACAGACAAAAGGAAATACTACTTTGCCCAGAGAGTGGATAAAATGTGGAATTTGCTGCCAGAGGACAAAGTGGTGGCCATAGGAATAAACAGCTTTGAAAGGGGGTTGATAGATTCAGGGAGAATAATTCTATCAATAGCTACTTGCCACGGTTACTCAGGGGAACCCTCCACTTTCCGGCACACTAAACCTCTGAATCCCAGAGTCAGGAGGCAACATCAGGGGAAGGCCTCAGCCTCCTACGTTGTTGTTGGCTCTCCAAAAGAACTGGCTGGCCACTGTGTCACTCAGGATGCGGGACTAGCTGGACTACTGGTCTGATCCAGCAGGGCTCTTTTTATGTTCTTAGGATTTCTGCATAACTGGGAGACTCCCCATGTATTAAAAAAAAATCATTCCTAAATTGTGAAAAAGGAATTCCACTCCCTTACAAAAGAATGACCCAAGGAGGACAGAACGTGCTCGTTGCCCTGAGAGTCCATTAAACATTTTTTTTTTACAGGAAAGCAAGGAATCGGCCTCCTCAAGCACTTCAGTGCTCCCTAGAGGGAGAAATCTGGATTAGGGATGAGATGAACATTCCCAGTGGTTTATCTTTCCCCCCACGATTGCTTGTGAATCCACAAATTCGCAGTTAAATTATACAAGGATGGATGGATACACGTAAGAACAAATATAGCTGAAGAGGCGGCAGGGGGGCAGGACGGCCACGGCTGCCTGCAAACAGCAATGCTCTCTCACCTCGAAGAGTGCCAAATTCTTGTCGAAGAATTCATCGCCATCTTCGTAGTTGGCGTTGTTGAGATAGGCGTGGGGATCCTTCTTGTGCCCAGGATCTGTGGCAAAAATGAGAGAACTCAGAAGGGAAGGAAAGAGGGGTCCCACTGGCAGCGAGCGCTTTTTCAGTATTTCCCCAGCGCTGACCTTCAAAGCTCTAGGGCAGGCACTCGGGGCCCTCAGAATAGCAAAGGAAACATTCCAGATCCTCCCAAGAGTGCAAACAGCTATTTGCCTACTCAGCTAGTGATAAGAACTCGCACAGGGCAACTGCTGTGCCCTCAAAGAGAGCAGGATCGGTGTTGACCACAGGGTAAGGGTGCAAAGGAAAAGTTATTTGGAAAGCGAGGCTGCTTTCATGTGCTGGCAATTCTCCATGTAGCTCTTGCTGCCGCTGCTGCAAAAGCAGAGTCATTCGTAACGGCAAGGGAGCATACATATATAGCAGTTTTCCCAGAGGTTTCCTCGCCTCCGCTCCTTGTTGGCTGCCATTTCTCCTCCAGCAGCAGCTGCTTTGGAGCCTTTAAAAAAATTAGCAAGGAAAACGATGTCCGTGTGGGTGGAACCGAAGATAATGCGCACCTACTCTTCCAGACCACCTGAAAGCATGCTTGCACTGCAGACGGGAGGCAGGAGGACAGGACTGGGGACAGGTCTAGACTGTCTGGCACCCGAGGCAAGGCTAACTTCCGGCCCCTCCCCCCCCCGCCCCCGCACTGAAAACATCACTGAGTCACACAGGGGTGCCCCATTTGGCACTCCCAGAAGGCCGGCACCTTAGGCATCGCCCTAGCCGATGCCGAATGAAGGCTGAGCGGCACACCACACTCCTACAATATTCTAATTCTGAAAAGCTGGAGTCAGTGGAAAGGGGTGGGTGGGAGAGAAGGCAGGGGACCACCTCACTCATGAAAGCTAATGGAGCTAGACAGCTCCTTACTAGCTGAGGAGTCTTTTGCATTCTGCGACATTTAGACAGTTTTGATGGAACCCTCCAGGGTAGAAAATAGATTTTTTTTAAAAAAACCCAGATTTTTACTGCTTAATGAAAAAGCTGATGAGCCGCAGGAGTCCCATTTGCACCTCAGCTCCCTGTCATGCCTTTCCCCCTGCTCAATCCCTTCCAGACACAGAGACGCAGAGATTTGCTGCCCAGCCTCCTCGGCCATGCGCTGGCCCCTGGCGTTTCTGCTCCACATGGGAGAAAAGGCTTCTCTCTCCTCCGCCCTTCCACCCCATGAGGCGGATAAGCGAGAAGACTGAGGGTGAGGCTAACAAATACTTTTCTTAATGTAAGCAAATGAGAGACACGGGCTTCGCCCCAAGCAACAAGCAGAACAATTACCGCTGAGCCCTACCCAACAAGCTCCAGGCATGGAATCCAGGCATCTGCCTAGACTGGATTTACAGCCTGCCCTGCTCCCCTCCACAACTAAAGGGCACAATAAACCACATGAGATGTCTTTTCTCATACTATCTGCATGGAACAGACTAGAACTGCGGGCAGTTATGTACAGGAATGGCACGTGGCTCAAAGATTTCCAGGTGAAGTATGGATTCCCCACTCCTCCACTTGCAGCTGCTGGAATGGTCTGGGTCAGCCATAGCTCTCACAGAGCTTGTCCTTGAAAGGGCAGCTTCTGGGAGAGCTTTCTCAGCCTCACCTTTACAATCTCCTTTACCTTCCTCCCCCACACCAGCCCTCACAGGGTGTCTGGCGTGGGGGAGGAAGGTAAAGGAGATTGTAAGCCGCTCTGAGACTCTCAGATTCAGAGTGAAGGGCCGGGTATAAATCCAATCTTCTTCTTCTAAATATTCATGCCTGTCATTTGTGCCTTGAAAGGGGAGAACGGGACACCCACTTTTGCAAAGTTTTCCTGCCTGCTTGCCTGGAGACAACCTTTATTTCTTCCAGCAAGCTGCTCTCTGGTCCCTGCCCACATATATGTTCTCAGCAGAATCACAGAATCATAAGAGTTGGAAGGGATCTCCAGGGTCATCAACCCTCTGCACAATGCAGGAAGTTCACAAATAGCTCCCACACACACACACACACACACACAAGTGACCCCCTCTGCATGCCCAGAAGATGGCAAAAAAAAAAAAAAAACCTCCAGGATCCCTGCCCAAACTGGCTTGGAGACAAATTGTGTGTAAAAAAGGGTTGCAAGAACAAACACTGATACATAGGGTTGCCAATCCCCAGGTGGGGGCAGGGGATCCCTCGGTTTGGAGACCCTCCCCCCGCTTCAGGGTCGTCAGAAAGCGGGGGGAGGGGAGGGAAATGTCTGCTGGGAACTTTATTATTCCCTATGGAGATTTATTCCCATAGAAAATCATGGAGAATTGATCTGCTGGTATCTGGGGCTCTGGGGGGGAAGTTTTTTGGAGTAGAGGCACCAAATTTTCAGTATCACATCTAGTGCCTCTCCCCAAAATACTCCCCAAGTTTCAAAAAGATTGGACCAGGGGATCCAATTCTAGGAGCCCCAAAAGAAGGTGCCCCTATCCATTATTTCCTATGGAAGGAAGGAATTGAAAAGGTGTGACGTCCCTTTAAATGTGATGGCCAGAACTCCCTTCAGAGTTCAATTATGCTTGTCACAGCCTTGATCTTGGCTCCACCCCTAATATCTCCTGGCTCCACCCCCAAAGTCTCCTGGCTCCACCCCCAAAGTCCCCAGATATTTCTTGAATTGGACTTGGCAACCTTACTGATACAACCCATCCCAGAGGGGCTTTTATTTCCTTCATTGAACAACACAAACACACAGAACCCATCACCTATCACCAGCACAGCTGTAGGCAATAAAGAAACAAACATGCACTCTCACATGTATCTTTTAACTCACACATGCTCTGTAAGCCGCCCTGAGCCTGCCTCAGTGGAGAGGGCGGGGTATAAATAAAAATTTACTTACTTACTTTAACAAAAGTTTGAGTCCAGTGGCACCTTTAAGGCCAACCATGTTTTATTCAAAGTATAAGCTTTAGTGGGCAAGCACACTTCTTCAGATTCAGGCTACCCACCTGAATCTATCTACATGCACCTCTGAGAGTCTTAATAATAGACGACAAGCACAGACACACACACACACCACAGACGTGCAAGAGACCTCTGCAATACTGTACCTAAGAGCTGATACTGTTCCCCTGTGATGGAGGTTTGACTCACATCTGAAAAATAAAAAAAAAGATGGGAAAGAAAATGAATTGCAAAATAAAGAGAAAATGAGAAAAGAGAGGGATTGACCAGGTTTCCCCGCCACCCCACCCCCATGGAACCTCACCTCAAAAATGGCTTTCCTCTTCCCCACAACCACATCAGCAAAGAAAAAAGGAACAGCATAAAAAGATAATGGACCCTTGATGCCATTCCAAAACCAAAAATAGCCGTAATGATGGAAAGAAGAGCTGAGAATATTCAGAGGTCCTTTCATGCTCCACGCCCTCTCCCTCCCAGACAGAGTCAATAATCCAACGGTACAGAGAGGATGAGTTGTTTTGCAGGCTCTAAAGAGGTGGGCTACTGGGAGAATTGGATATTGCCCTTTCATTTTTTCCCCCATAGGCACAAACTGTTGCTATGAGAGATGCAAACATATATATATATATATATACACACACAAAAAAGGTAAAAAGGTAGCTTTCACAACGTTTTCACAGCAGACTTTTGGGGGGTGGTTTGCCATTGCCTTCCCCAGTCACTACACTTTCCCCCCAGCAAGCTGGGTACTCATTTTACCGACCTTGGAAGGATGGAAGGCTGAGTCAACCTGGAGCCGGCTACCTGAACCAGCTTCCGCTGGGATCAAACTCAGGTTGTGAGCAAAGGGCTCCGACTGCAGTACTGCAGCTTGACCACTCTGCGCCACGGGGCTCCTATATATGTGTATGTATGTGTATATATATATAATTCTTCACATGGTTAACTTACATAAATCATTGCCAGACCTTGTGATGCTGGCTACTGACTAAGAAGTCTGGAGGAGGAGATGAGACAAATTCATAAAAGGCAGATCTGTTAGTGGCTTTTTGCCATGAGGTCAGAATAGAATCTCCATGATCAGAAGCAGCAAACGTCTGAACCAGGGGTGCCTAACATGGTGCTCATGAGCACCATGGCACCCACCAATACCTTTCTCAGCACCTGCCAAGTCTTTTTAGAAAGCGGGCAGGGCCAGATGGGACTTGTACCAAACCCAGCTTCTGATTGGCTGTCTCAGATTAAAACTTCTGCCTTAAATGTTAAAGAGTTACTATGACAATTATACATAATTCTGAAATTTTGCGGTCAGCTCCACCTCCCATGGCAGCCATTTTGTAGTTGCACCCACTATCCTCAGCCAGAATTCAAAGGTGCCCACAGGCTCCAAAAAGGGTGGGGACACTAGCTCCGAACATCAAATATCAGGAAGGCAAAAATGGACAAAGACTGATGCCCGCATCCTACTTGTGTTTTTCTCAGATCCATACGGCTCATCACTATGGAAAACAGGACTGTGGACTAGGCAGACCTTTGGTGTGATCCATCAGAGTAATTGTTACATACTTCATTAGTATGGTTTTGACAGCGATGTTTCTCCTTAACTGGGACAGTCAGTGATCCTGGGGACCAACAGAATAATCCCCTTCAGCTTAATTCTCCTGATGTCTTCCCGCTCAGGACTTTGCTGCACTGCCTCCATTCTCTACTGAGCTGCCTGGCCCTGGAATACAGCAAACTTCATTTTGGCAAGGCTGCCTATGACAAAAACACAAGAACCTCAGGCCTGGAAGCAGACCATCAAAACTACAGGAATTTATTATGAATTTTTAAAAAAGAAATTATACTAAGCTGCCCAAAGCTTGAGATGGCTCCCAGCAAAATAAAACAAGAACTTTCAATAGCCCAGAAACTAACATGGCGGATCCTGCCAGGGCTTTTTTGGTAGAAAGAGCCCAGCAGGAACTCATTTGCATATTGGGCTGCACCCCCTGGTGCTACCATTGTTTTGCACAGGCCTTTTTTGTGAGGGGAAAAAAAAAAGCCCAGCAGGGACTCATTTGCACATTAGACCACACCCCCTGGCGCCAAGCAAGCTGGAACCACGTTCCTCTGTGTTCCTGCTCAAAAAAAGCCCTGGATCCTACAGAATAGGTTGGCTATGTTTCTGCCTCCTGAGCCACCCCAAGCAGTAAGCAGCAGCACCTGCAGCCAACTGTGGCTCCTGAGTCATCGTCAAAGGGAGCCATGCATGGCAGTCATCTCTAAAGGTAAGCACAAGATCTCTCTTCTTCGGAAAGGGGAACAGCTTATGTAACGGATGATGTTGACAGAAAGTACATGCGACTGCTGTTGCTTCCTGTCTATCCTGGAGTAAAGTGGACGCCACAGAATCACCGGGCTAACTAGATTAAGGAGGGAAGTTTCCACAGCAACTGTACCAGGGAGGCCTTCCCTCCGTAAAGCACAAGATAACCTACCAGCATGAATTTTTTTTTCAACTCTTGTAGATTTTCCGTTTTCGACTGTTTAATTTCATCGCTTGACTACTGCTGAAAAAACCCTGGATTATTCCTAAGTGCTTAGTTAATGAAACACAGCGGCGAGCCATCAGCCTACGGAGCCGAATGACTTCTCCCCGGACGTCTTCATACAGAAGTTAAACAGTATGTGAGATTTTAAAACAAACCCAAACCCCCTGGTTCTGCGGAATGCATGGGAAGCTGAACTAACACTAATAATAAAACACCGACAGCACAACCCTATGCAGAATTCCTCCGCTCTAAGGCTAGTTGTGACTAGAATAAACTCTGCATTCGGTTGTGCTGGAGAGCGCTCCAACAACCAGGAAAAGAACAGCGCAAGCGTCAGATCCAACAGCCCTGCCAATTTTCAAGCCCCTTTAATAGAATTACATGGTACGCGATGTTAAAAAGCAGCGGAGTAGTCCAAAAATATCAAAAGAGAAGAGCTGCAACTGCCAACTTCAGACACAGTTTGTCCAACGTGAATCATAATGCCGCCTTAGTCCCATGCCAATGTTGCAAGTTTGATTTAAATTGATGAAGGATGTCCCATGCAGCTGTGACTGCAACTGATCTGCTACCACATGTTCAGCTACCTTCCCCGAAGAGAAGAACCGAGACTGGCCTAAAGCTGCCTAAAGCGTTATTTTATCTCACAGGAACAGGCAGATGACCACCTCCCTTAACCGCGAAGAGACCTCATAAAGAATTGAGAAACATAACTATTTCGCCCGGCAGGTCTCTTTGTCCCCTCAACCGGCCTGAACAAGCTAAGAGTGGCAGGTTATAGTACTGTAAAGATACAGTGCAGTAACACAGCGGTCTCACAGGATAGAGGGATTTAACAGTGAATATCTGAGGGAAAGTTACAGCAAGCGTTTTTTGTGTGTGTGTGAAACAGCTTGAGGGTGGGTTAGATGCTGACATGAAAAGTGGGGGAGAGACAAGAGGTAGGTGATTCTTTCTGGGTCAGTAGAGCATGCTGTAGGGAAGGGATAACAGACTTCCATCATATAGGATGGATGAAACAATCGGCATCTGAATGTTGCTTGAACCTCAGAGGGACAGTTTGGTAAAGCAGTTTGGGAAGTGGCATTTAACACTGACCTATTCATGTATTTTTTTTTGGGGGGGGGGATCTGTTGTAATTCACTTTCTGCTGCCATTTGCAAATCAATTTGAAATGTTTAAGGATGAAGAGGCCTGTCAGATCCACCCGCTGCTAGCTTTTATGTACCTGGTAAAGGCTTTTTTTGAAGGAGCCCCGAGACACAGAGTAGGTAAAGCTGCACTACTGCAGTCCAAGCTCTGCTCACAACCTGAGTTCGATCCCAGCGGAATCTGGGTTCAGGTAGCCGGCTCATGCTTGACTCAGCCTTCCACCCTTCCGAGGTCAGTAAAATGAGTACCCAGCTTGCTGGGGGGAAAGTGTAGATGACTGGAGAAGGCAATGGCAAACCACCCCAGAAAAAGTCTGCCAAGAAAACATTGTGAAAGCAACATCGCCCCAGAGTCGGAAACGACCGGCGCTTACACAGGGGATTACCTTTAAAGGCTTTTTTTATATCAAAGAGTCTTTTGATGATCTGTGAGTGCTGCTGAGGGCTTTACTGACCCACTGGTATTACTACACTGAGTGTGACTGCTGTCATTTTCCTTTAGCTTTCAATCCATCACTATTTACATGTTTGAGTTCAGTGGCGCCTTTAAGACCAACAAAGTTTAATTTTGGGTAAAAGCTTTCATGGGCATGCACACAGAAGCTTATACCCAGAATTAAATTTTGTTGGTCCTAAGGGTGCCACTGGACTCAAACTTTGTTCTGCTACTTCAGACCAACATGACTGCCCACCGGCAGCTATTTATATGTGTTCGTTTCACTGCAATATATTATATCCAAGTCAAGTTTTGGATTCTTTCACTCCACACAGCCTCCACTCCACTCCACCCTCTCCACTGCACACCCAACCACCTGTAGGTCGGACCCATGCCCCTCCTGGCTAATAAAAGTTGGCCGAGAGGAACTATGGATCCCCCTAAAGGAAAATGTCAACAGGTCCCTTCTGGAAGGAACCTTCCCCCAGACTCTTAAAGAGGCCGTGGTTCGCCCTCTTCTAAAAAAGTCATGTTTGGACCTGGCTCAATTGGCAAAATTACCAGCTGGTGTCTAACTTGCCATTTTTAGGCAAGATTATTGAAAGGGCTGTAGCGGTGCAGCTTCAGAGTTTTCTGGATGATGCTCAACCCACATCAATCCGGTTTTCGTCCGGGTCACGGGACAGAGACAGTTCTGGTTGCCCTCACAGATGACCTCCAGAGGCACCTGGATAGAGGTGGCTCGGCAGTGCTAGATCTGTCAGCAGCATTCGACACGATTGACCATCAGCTACTGACCTGTCACCTTGCAGATGCTGGGATTCAGGGGCTGGCCTTGAAGTGGCTTTCCTCCTTTCTCCAGGGTTGGGGACAGAGGGTGGCGAAGGAGATGAACTGTCCCGACGACACTCACTTATCTGTGGGGCGCCGCAGGGAACGGTTTTCTCTGATGTTAGTCAACATCTACATGCACCCCCTTGCCCAGATTGCCCAGAGGTATGGGCTGGGTTGTCACCAGTACGCTGATGACACCCAGCTCTATCTGTTGATGGGTAGTCAGTCTACCCCGGAAGATCTGTCCGCAGCATTGCAAGCTGTGGCAGGGTGTCTCAGGCTGAGTGGACTGAAATTAAATCCGACGAAGACGGAGGTCCTATATCTGAGCTGTCGCAGTTCAAGACCGGAGGTTTGCATAGCGACCTTCGATGGAGCTCGGCTTACGCTGGCGCCCAAGGTTAAAAGCTTAGGGGTGCTCTTGGATTCCTCTTTAACAATGGAGGCCCAGGTAGCTGCCACTGCCAAGACAGCTTTTTACCATCTGCGGATGGCAAGGCAGTTGGTTCCCTTTCTCGAACGCGACGACTTGGCGACAGTGATCCATGCTACGGTCACCTCAAGACTGGATTACTGAAATGCCCTCTACATGGGGCTGCCCTTGTCCCAAATCTGGCAACTCCAGCTAGTGCAGAATGCTGCTTCCAGGCTGTTAATGGGAGTTCCTCTATGGGAGCACATTCAGCCTGTGCTGAAAATGCTGCACTGACTACCAATAATGTACCGGATTCGTTTCAAGGTGCTAGTTATTACCTTTAAAGCCCTCTATGGCCAGGGTCCTGCATACCTTAGGGACTGCCTTTCCCTGCACATGCCCCAGCGAGCACTTCGGTCCAGCTCTCAAAACCTGCTGACAGTCCCCAGCATCAGAGAAGCGAGGCTCAAATCAACAAGAGCCAGGGCCTTTTCCGTTGCTGCCCCTAGCTGGTGGAATGAGCTGCCGGAAGAGATCAGGGCCCTGCAAGAGCTTCCACAGTTCCACAGGGCCTGCAAAATGGCACTCTTCCGCCAAGCATCTGCAGTAGCAGGATTGGCCCATAGAAACATCACCGATGGTCTACCTCTTTATGTTATCGTGATCTTAGAAGCTCTTAGAATGGCTGACCACCATTCAGATCGCCGTCTGAAACCTTGATACCAATATAAGCAGATGTTTTTAGAAATCGTTTTTATGTTTTATGTTTTTATTGTTGTTTTATTTTATTTGGTCACACAGTGTAACTGTGTGACCTCAAATTTGTGAGCCGCCCTGAGCCTGCCTCGGCAGGGAGGGCGGGATATAAATCAAATCAAATCAATTATTTTTATGTTCCCCTGCCCCTTCAAGAGCCTGGATTAGGCCCAGAACAGGGGAGGAATACTCTGTGGCAAAGCCTATGACAAAAATGCCTATTGATTAAATGGGGTGGAGGGAAACTTCTGGAGTTTTCTTCAAAGTGTAAAGGCATATGGGTCTAGAATGACTTCCATAAAGAGTCCAGGACTGTAAAGGTGTTTATTATACTTCCATAGAGCAGTTGGGATGCAAACTGAAGACCGAAGGATCTAGCTGTAGACCAGAGAGAGGAATAACGCAACAATCAAGTTTGGAAAGGAAAAGGAAAGCACACAGGGATACCAGAACAGGCAAGTCATTTGGGAGAGACAGGAGCTAGACCTGTTGATGTGAGATCATGCACAGATGCTACACTCCCAGCCTCTTCTCACTCCTGTCAGACCCCTAACCTTGGCAGATTCCCTTGCCCCATTGGCATGTTTTGGCTTCCAGCCACCTAGATTCAGCAGAAGCAGCCTTTGTCTGCTGAGCCAGTACCAGTGCACAACACTGAGCTCATTGTTCCAGTTCATTGTCTGAACGCAGGGATTCAAATCGCCTAGAATGAATGGAGATTTTTTTATAGAGATTTTAAGGGATTTGGGCATTTCCGGCCGGGAAGGGTGTATACATGACATCTTGGTTTGACCAGGAGTTTCTGTTCCAACTTGCCCTCAGCAGGCTAACAATAAGCTTGTTAGAAAACATGGCATTTCAGAGAAACAGAGGAAAGGGTTGGGTTTAAGGTTGTCATGCTAGGGGTATACAAATGCACTACTCATCCTAAGAGTGTTCAGAGAGTGGTTGTTCTTCTTTGGGTACAGTTCAGAGCTTAAGGCTTTAAATCCAGAAGCAACTTTCTGTAGCAATGTTAATGTTCACTGTTCAAGAGGCTCTCCGCGCCATTCAACACATGCATTACAAGGACTCAATAACCATGAACAAATCTAAAGCACGTATTCAATTATATTTAGTTACAGTATGTATATCCTACCGTTCTGTTTAGGAAAAGCACCCAAGATGGCTAACAATATGAAACACGGAACCTATAACATAGAGCTAGATATTGCAATACCTATGTATAGAGAGACAATTGTAATCAGTGTTGATCAAAAGAGTCAGAGAACCAGTAGGTGGTTATCGGGATTACTAATATCTGGCATAAGAGAGCAAACTGAAAATACGTGTTTACTAATGCAAATGAATTACTTTTTTTCTTTTCTTTTTGCTTGGAAAAGGTTTTTAGGGTACCCACAGGACAAGGGATAGGATCAACCAAGTCTTTCCAGACAAGTGAGAAGCAGAAGTGGTTTGCCAGTGCCTTCCTCTTCAGAGTCTTCCTTGTTGGTCTTCCATCCAATGACTGACGCAGCTTAGCTTCAGAGATTTGGCTGAGTTATACCATGCCGCCGTCTCTCCCACAGAAATTGTTAGGCTAACAAAAATATTTGCTCACCACCCTTATAAAATATTTGCTAGCTCAGGCCTCTTATCTAGGAGAACCAGGCTTGATTCCCCACTCCTCCACTTGCAACTGCTGGAATGGCCTTGGATCAGCAATAGTTCTCACAGAGCTTGTCCTTGAAAGGGCAGCTTCTGGGAGAGCTCTCTCAGCCCCATCCACCTCACAGGATGTCTGTCGTGGGGGAGAAAAATAAATGAGATTGTAAGCCGCTTGAGACTCTGATTCAGAGAGAAGGGTGGGGTATAAATCTACAGTCGTCGTCGTCTTCTCCTTCTCCTCCTCTCCTAAGAGGACCCTGACTCCACACGCTGTATGTGCTTCATTTACTCAGCTCCCATGCTCATTATTCAATTGTTATAACCTACTTACAGCTCTTGAAACAGAACTGGTTACAACTTGAGAAAAATCTCCCTCTTTCCCTGTTTCAGCCACTTTACACTTTCCTCCATCTCATATTTAACATGCTAGAACCTTTCACTCTCCCAGCAGGACAGAAAACCCCATGATCCAAGATGAGTTCCCATTCCAAAAGGTTATTCTTGACATCTGTGATAGCTGTAAGCAAGGCCAGGCCTTAAGAGAGACTTTTTGTTAATATATAGATAACTATATAATTTATCTATATATAAAATCTCTCACACCAGATCACAGCTTTCTTGGCTGGAACCCAAATCCAATCAGTTGGGCTGCTGCATGGCATGAGGTTCCACTTCCAACCCCATCCATCAATACCCAAAGCAAACACCAAAACACATACTAATCAAGGGTTCCGACACCGGCTTCTTTTCAATGCTCCTTTGCATATTGTCTGCATAGACACAGCAGACATCCAGCTATACACCTAGTAGATGTAACTGTGGTGCCTGCAAGTACTTTGCGTTTACATACTAGTTCTTCTGTATAATTGTGGGTACATATGAGTACAAGAAGACCACGTTTGGCAAATCTGAATGAATTTTTTTTTAAAGGTGAGTTCTGGGGAAATTCCAGAATTCCAGCAAAATTAGATGCATTTGCTACAGCCCTCTAGACTTCCTTTCCTCTCATGGTTACTAAAATAACCCCAGATATCTTGCTTCCAACCACACCTAGTGTCAGGCTTTGGTCCACAGAAGCCCCAGGGATAGACTCGGGAAATCTGGGTTCAGATCCCAAACTTCATGGGTGCTCCTGGACAAGTCAGTGTCTCCCAACCGCAAATGCCTATGAGTAAAATGTGAATAAAAAGGAACTGGCACTGGGTTGTTGCAATGATGAATTAGAGAAGTCTTTTATTGGGTTTGGGAGGGGGGGAACCAATCCCAAACGAATCGTTTCTATAGCCTCAATAACAGTGGGCAATGCACAGAAGAAAAATGTCTGTGTATTTATTTCATTTATAGTCCACCTGTTCTCAGTGAGCTATAAAATATAAAACTCAATCATTTCTGCTTCCCGGTTACCCAGGCCAGAGCATCTGAAGGTTCAGGCTGTGGCAGGGGGACTTTTATGAGGCACCTAACAAGAGATGGCAACAAGTGTGCACGTAGCCCTAAGGGAAACTTTCAATTACCAAACTAAAGGCCCTGCTGGCGCCCACAGCAGGAGAACGATTTTAAGATGCTAAGGGCCAGTTCCCACCCTGCAGAGATCAGGGGAGCAAAGGCTGGAATGGGCTAAAGGAGATAATGAGAAAAGAATAGAGATACAGCCATTCTGAAAATCCACTGTGCTGCCTGCCCCTTCTTCAGAGGCGAAACAGTAGCAGAGAGCCTGGACTCCTACTCCACGTAAAGGCTTTCCGTTGTAGCCAACAAGACAGACGAGAGAATCTCAGACAAACCAGACATTACTTTAGGAAGAGAAAACATACAGGTAGTGTTTTGTTAGAGAAAGACATGCAGCCAAACATCAGAGAGGGGACATGGTCATGTGGAACATACTTGTGGATGCAATACATGAAGATGCTCAGAATAGAGGAAAATGTGGACAGGAATGAAAGCCTAACTCAGGGGTCCTCAAACTTTTTAAATAGGGGGCCAGTTCACTGTCCCTCAGACTGTTGGAGGGCCGGACTGCCTTTACTGTACAAGGCCGCGGGCCGTCAGTTCTCCGTCTTCTGCATCTCTCTCCCTTCCCCACACCACACACCCCGGCCTGGAAACTCACCTCACCTCGGTATCACCTCACACTCTGTCTCTGCCGCCTCAGCCCAGTGCCGGAGGTGTGCATTGCTAACGCGAGTTTAGGTCGAACGTCACTTCCGGTCTGATTTTGCCATAACCCGGCGGGCCGCATAAACGTCCTCAGCGGGCCGCATCTGGCCCGCGGGCCATAGTTTGAGGACCCCTGGCCTAACTCATACTGAGGCCCAGTTGCTAACCAAGTGTTTCAGTGCTTAATCTATGCAAAAGGAAGGACCTAGAAAGGCACAACAGAATATCATAGAATCACAGAGTTGGAAGGGGCCTTACAGACCATCTGGTCCAACCCCCTACTCCATGCAGCATCAGCCTAAAGCATCTGATAAACAATCATCCAGCCGCATTTTGAAGACTGCTAATGAAGTGGAGCTCACCACCTTCCTAGACAGCTGGTTCCACCTCTGAACTACTCTGACTATAAAAAGAAAATGTCCCTAATATCCAGCCGGTACCTTTCTGCTTGTGTTTTGAGCCCATTACTTCGGATTCTTTCAGTAATTAATGACATCAGCTAATCCTGTCTCCTAGTTCTACTTTGCTCTGACTCCTAGATTGTACTCCCGAGACAACACAAGAATCACAACACAGCTTTTGACTACTCTAGCCTAGACTCCATTGGTCTCCTGAAGTTGAAACCAGAGCCCAGGAACCCTGCATGCCTGGGCTGCCCCACAGAATCCTGTTTGCTTCCAAGATCCCATTTGCTTCCAAGTGTAGGAAGTGAAGCTCCTAGCCTCACATGGCTTTTAATTACTCAACCGCACTTCTGTCCCACTTCAGCAGTCAGTCACCCTGCAATTCAGTTACTGTTTGACTAAAGGTCAACCCAGAGAATTCTCGCAGGGGAGCTCTAGCTGTCAACGGGTTACACAAGGCCCAGAGGTGGAAAGGATGGGAACCAAAAAGAAAAGCCACGGCATTCAGAGATGGAAAATCTGGCCGTCTAACAGAGCTAGAAACAGAAGCAGAGGCAAGTACCGGCAAAGACAGAAAGAGCCGATGAGAAACAAGGCCAGGTAAAAGCGATTAAACATTACTTCCTACCCAAACTTCTCGAGTGAAACACCACTGGGGAGGGTAAAGGGTAAGGAGGAAGAGTTGCCATATGAGGGGGGGGGGGGGGAGGAAATCTTCCAATTTAGGTCGCTCACCCGACACTGTAGTATCGCTGGGTTTCCAGATCTGCCCCGTAGCGACTCTTTTGTTCCCACCTTCATCCACTTCCCCCTCTTCATCATCTTCCACCTTGGTCACAGTGAACTGAGGCATGTTCAGGGCAAAACTTTCTCTCAGGTCAGGAAAGGAAGAACTAAAAGTGTTGGTGGATCAGGTGACCGGCAGCCCCCAGGGAAAGGGGAGGGATAGGGTGTGTGCACGTGTGTTGTGTTGACACACCTCTGCCGGTGTGTGCGTGCATGTGTCCAAGTGTAGGCAAGCCAGCAAAAGTCTTAACACGGGCGTGGAGAGGATTATCCCCTTCCCCGCCCCCCCTGCATCGCTTGCCCTCAGCACACTGGGAAAACGTGGACGCAGACTGGCAGGCGCACAGCTCGGATTTGCAGGCACCTTGTGAAATGGAGCAGGCAGATAACAGTTGCATAGAAACCTTTCATTTATGACTGTAACGCTGGAAGAGCTGGTTAGCACCTACATGACACCATTAACGTGGTTCCCTGGAAGTAAGAGAGCTGGAGGACTGGGAGGAGTTGCGAAGGTCATGTCTCCGGGGGCAGGAACCAGCCTATAATTAAGGAGACAGCCGAAGTAATTACAAATTACAAACAAAGGAATGACCAAGGCACAAGGAGTGCCTGTGGGGATAAGAAATGCGTTATGTAAAAGAACTAAAAACACTCTATAGCCATCCAGGCAATTCAACATCAGAAGACAATCTAGTCTGGGCAACGCGCCTTTTCCCAAAGCCATCATATGACTCAGAAAGCATAAGACTGCATGGTGAGAACTATCAACGGAGGGCTTTGATTCGCTATGAAACCACCCCCAGAATTTTTGGAAAATAATATGAGGCAAAAAAAAAAAAAAAAGGCTGACATGGACCTCCTGAGTTTTATTCTTGGTTTTTGAAGAATGGCAGGCAGTGGGGCAGGGAGAGCAAGGGCCAGCATTCCCATTTTCAGGTCTTCTAAAACAGAAGGATTCAGCTGGAACAGAAAATAAGTCTGGGAGCTGAGATCCATGTGCTTGACTTCTACAGTGGAGAGGGGAAAGCAGAGAAAGCAGTGAGATAAGGAACCTAAGCTTAGGCTGGAAACAGCCGCTCCTTTCTGTTTGACAAACCGTATCAGTCACGTCCCAGCCTTCCTCAAGGCCTGCGACTTCAGGAAAGGACTTCTGTTGAATCTGAACATGCACTCTCTGGTCAGACATGTATCCTTCATTTCTACATCCTCTCTTTGTTTGACACAGGGCTTTTTTTGGCAGCAGGAACTCCTTTGCATATTAGGCCATACACCCTTGATGTAGCCAATCCTCCTGGAGCTTACAGTAGGCCCTGTACTAAGAGCCCTGTAAACTTTTGGAGAATTGGCTGCATAAGAGGGGTGTGGCCTAATATGCAAAGGAGTTCCTGCTACAAAAAAAGCCCTGGCTTGACATAGATCCCAAGCCTTAGGGCTAGAAGTGCATTGCTTCTCTCTTGTACATCCTTGTTGCCACCAGATCTGATTTTAACAGAAGTATCAGTGGCCTAATATGTTCAAAGAGTGAGTGAATCCAGCAGTGAGCTGCTCTGGCTTTAAATACAGCAATCTCACCCGTGCTATTTATACCCTCAAGAGGCAGAGATTAGGACCGAGGCCATAACCAATTTAGAAGTCAGCTGAAGAAGGAAGCCACAGCCAGTGTCTCAAGTTGTTCCCGGAACAAGCTCCCCACGTGCCAGGGATCTGTGAGACTGGGACCATCTATCACGGCTGGCTTCCGGTGCCCTTTCCACATGGATGTTTGGACGTTTTGCTCCACCTTGGCTTCCTTACCTCAGCGTGGTTTGGGAAGCATCCACCAGATGTGATCTTCGGCTCGTCCTGTTTCCATGCTTTCCCCTGCTTGGCTGGAATCGCTGTCAAAGTTGGTTCAAGGTAATATTTTGAGGAAAAGTGCAGTTAAAGCACCTTTGGATGCTGGGTGCATGGGAAGGTGAGGGGTTTTTTTCTGGTGCCTTTTCCTTAGCTCAGTCCCTGTGGCAGCCACCACCACCACCACCCCCCGCCCCATACACATACCAGAGGGCATTTGTCAGGCTGTTATTTTTAAAAGTGGTAATGGATTTGGTGACAAATTGGGCCTGCGTCGGCTGGCAGGCCCTGGCTCTGCCTACCCCTCCTGGGATCCTGAAGAAGCCATTCCGCTCCACTGCCTCAGGATATTGCAACCGCCACTGTCCTTGACGTAGGCTCTAGTTAGGTGGGACAGCCTCCTAACCTCCCACCGGTGTCACTAGGAACGCCCTTCAGGGATTCCCAGGGATCTTTGGGGCTCCCTTAGAGAATTGGCAACTGGCCATTTTATCACTTTTCTCCTTCCTAGGGCTTCCCTGACCCACTGCCAGTGTTTCCAAGCTGCTGGGTGAACTATGTGGTACAGAGGGACTTCGCTCCTTCAACAATCAAAGGCTTTATTTTAAACTCAGAACTATTTACTGGCATATCAGAAGGGAATGGAAGAAGTAAAACAATGTAGATGAAAACACTTCATCTCTCTTCCTACTCTAAATCATGCCCTGTCTAGGTGGTACACAGTGCAGGCACTCTGGGGTAAGCTGGTCAAACATATACCCAAAATGGCCACCGTCTCTGGCCCAGGACCTGCCTTTGTCTGTGGCAAGCTTCAACTGACAACCACCTGGTTTCCTGCCCCCAAACTCAATCATATAAACAGCAGTTCCCACCCAGGAACTGGCTCTCCCTCATGCAGCATTCTGGGGCAGAACTCCTCTAACCTTGATGGATGTCCTATAAGGAGTTGCCCTCAGATTACTGGTAGAAGACAGGAGAGGGGGGGGGGGGAATAAGGAGATTAGGCCAAGTTTGGTGTAGTGGTTAAGTGCGTGGACTCGGAGAACTGGGTTTGATTCCCCACTCCTCCACATGCAGCTGCTGGAAGGGCCTTGGGTCAGCCATAGCTCTTGCAGAGCTGTCCTTGAAAGGGCAGCTTCTGGGAGAGCTCTCTCAGCCCCACCCACTTTACAGGGTGTCTGTTGTGGGCGAGGAAGGTAAAGGAGATTGTAAACTGCTCTGAGACTCTGAGATTTGGAGTGGTGGGCAGAGTATAAATCCAATATCTCCTTCTACTACTACTTCTCCTCCTCTAAAGTTTGATAGTCTCCTCCCATCTAACCCACAGACAGTTAAACCCACACACAAAATGGTGTTTCTCCAGACATATTGCAGTAGTTGCCAACTTTCAGTTTTTTAAAACAGTAAATCTCTGAACAATTTTGATCCAGAGTTATAAGGGGAAAGGTACTGGCTGCACATTTCACCTCATAACATCCAAATGGCAATGACTTATCTGTATAGACTTTTTAAAAAAGAAAAGAAAAAAAGCTGGGAACTACTGCATTGTTGAGATGGACTGTTACAAAGTTTTAATGCTATAGTGATGAAAAAAGTCCTAATTTTTTTTTAAGCAATGAAACGCCCTCCAGTAGTAGGAGGCAAGTGGCAGCCATGGAGGGCTGGGCCAGAAAAAGTATGGGCCAAACTTCCACGGGGATGTTTTATTGCCACTGTGAACACCTCTGCATTTGGAGCAGAAACAAGAACTACATGCAGAATCATCTCTGTGTGGAAGCAGCCCAGGATAAGCGTAGAGAGGCATACTCCCAGCTGAAGCTCAGGAGAAAAGGTGAGGCATATGGTGGACAGAGTCCATTTAGTTGGTTAAATCCAAGTAGCTTTTTCAGCTAGTAAAAAAGGAAGCAGGGGTCCTCTGTGATCACGCAAAACAAGAACAGAGACTATATTAAGGAAGAGAGTTGGGTGAGATTGAGGGGGGAAACTGGCTGGATCCTATCCAATGAGAGGAAACACACTACAACCTTCATTCCCATCCCATCCACAAACATTTTCTGCTCTTGGGCATGTTGCCAATGAAGGCATCCTGTGGAAAGAACTAAGCAGCCAACTACATGCAAAATCCTCAAAAGCAACCAGAATTATTACGTGGACCACTTGTTGAGCAAACGACATCTCAAAATTAATCATAAAATAAACAAGAAGAGAGGATTTTAAAATGTCTTGTTTAATACCATTAAATGTCAATGAGAATTTAATATGTATTGGCCCCCAGGGATGACCTAAAAACATACTGCACTTACATAATTTTTAGAAGAATACAACAGAGGAGTAGACGTGGAAGGAACAGATTGGGCTGGTGTTTCAACAACAACAAAAAAATCCCAATTTTGTCTGAGTTCAGAGTGCAAGAACAACAGCAAAGAATTCCAGCAATGCACATAAATCCACTTTCCCGTTATGCCTTTGAAAAATATGACCAGCAGATGTAGGATACAAAAAGCAGCGTGCTGTGAATGCACCTTAATTTGGATCAGGGCTCAGTACCAGAAATTAACTTTAGAATTCCAACCCAGATGGTACAAAATAGAATGCGAACTGGGATTAGAACTGTTTACTTAACAAGGTACAGTTAGGGTGGGAATTTGTCAAGCAAATCCACACACGAAAGGGACAGTGATTTTCACTGATTCCTCTTATATCAGCCCTCCAGCAACCCCTCGTGCTACTCCTAGGGGGTCCACTGCCCCCCCCCCGGGAGCAATATTGGGGGAGGGGGTATTTGGGACTGCAGGAGGAGGAAGGAGGTGAGCAAGCAGTGCTTCATGGGTGGAAATCCTACTGTCTGTGGTGAATTTTGGCAGGATCCAAGCCGTAGCCTCAGGAACACCCCTCCACAGACGTATTTGTCCGGCACCAGCTTTGTATGCCCTGAAGCACCAACTAAAATCGTTGCTCTTTGCCCAGGCATTTAATGGCATCTCACTGTTTAATCAGAGATTTCCTGGCTGTTTTATTTAGTTTTTCATTTGTATCATTGTGATAAGATTCCTTTTTACTTTAATTGTAAATCTCCTGGGCCTCTAAAGAAAGAAGGACAGCCTGACAGGTTTTGCTAGAACCTCTAGAGATACAAATCACACTGTGCATACAAAATATACAAACTGTAATAAAGATTTTCATAAGCAATACATCATGTGTCTTGATATCTATAAAATTCTATTCTATCAAACACTTAATTTCTGTCTCTATTATCAAACAATATACTACACTAGGGGGCCCCAACCCCTGGGCTGTGGACCAGTACTGGTCCGTGGCCTGTTAGCAACCGAGCCGTGAATTGTATAATTATTTCATTATATATTACAATGTAGTAGTAATAATAATAATAATACATTGGATTTATATCCTGCCCTCTGCTCCAAATTTCAGAGTCTCAGATTGACTCACAATCTCCTTTATCTTCTTTCCCCAAGACAGACATCCTGTGAGGTAGGTGGGGCTGAGAGAGCTCTCCCGGAAGCTGTTCTTTCAAGGACAACTCTGCAAAAGCTATGGCTGACCCAAGGCCATTCCAGCAGTTGCAAGTGGAGGGGTGGGGAATCAAACCTGGTTCTCCTAGATAAGAGTCTGCACACTTAACTACCACACCAAACTAATAAAAATAAAGTGCAAAATTGTATAATCCCAAAACCATCCCCCCACCCTTGGTCTGTGGAAAAATTGTCTTCCACCCGGTCCCTGGTGCCAAAAAGGTTGAGGGCCACTGCCCTACACAATATATTCCCTCTCACACGAAAAAGACTCTAGTTTAAGCTTAAATATGCAAGATCTCAATAATTTCCATATCAACAGGAGCATACACAATTCAACAGGAAAATCCAATGCAGTACACCAACTCTGATTTTGCAAGTGAAAATTCAACAGGTAAGTTCAGCAGGAGAATCCAGTGCATTGCATCAGGTAAATTAACTCCCATTCTACTAATGAGAACCACCCTTAAACAATAAGTTGACCCAGAGATTTCTACTAATAAGTACCAGTCTTGAACAATAAATTGCACCTGCCAGCAGCTTAAGAGTTTTTCTTCACAAGGTAGATTAGTCATCAATGAGAATCTGATTGAGAAGAACACAGGCTTTCTTCCTGTTTGAAATAATATCAATTGGAGGCTTATCTGTTTGAAATAATATCAATTTGTATGGCTTCTGAAAAAATAAGGGGCTACCTGAGTACCTGTTAAGGCAAAAATATAAACCAGAAGTGAAATTACTAAGGCAAAATAAAAGCTAATATAATTAAATGGAGAGAAGTCAAAGGATGAAGACGACACTGTGTTACCAGCATATAGCCTATTAAGGTTCCTGGGTGAAATATTGTGACAACTCCGTGTCAAGTTACTGTTTAAAACTGGTACTTATTAGTAGAATGGGGGTTGGTTAACCTGATGCACTGCACTGGATTCTCCTGTTGAATTTTCACTTGTAAAATCAGTTAACTTACCTAATGTACTGCATTGGATTCTCCTGTTGAATTTACCTGTTGAATTGTATATGTTGTGAATTCGGACATTCCCGTTGTTGTAGAAATTGGTGAGATATTGTATATTTAAGCTTGGAGTCTTTTTGATGTGAGATGGAATATATTGTGTAGGGTTAGGGTTATTGTTTGATAATAGAGATCTTTATTACAGTGTGTATATTTTGAACTGCAATTCAACAACAGCAAATATTTTGAATGCATGGTGTGTTTTTTATCTCTAATCTCCCAAACACTGTAACTTCCTGTATTGCCTGCTAGAACCTCTCCCAGATACTTGTACCCTGTACAACCAGAAGAGACAGAAATATCTAAATATCCCACATGCCGGACCTCTCCCCACAGAGCAGACACTAATCTGGAAGATTAACTAGCTTGTTTCTTCATCCCGAATCAAGGATTCCTAGTGATAGGCTCCAGAATACATTTAATCGATCAGTGCTGGCATGGAAATGAATCTCTTATTATTATTTATTCCTTACTGATCGTTGCCTGTATAAGCCTGGACCTAAACTTATGTCCCATAGCAGAGGAAAAGGAGACAGGTTAGCATATCACATGCAGAGGAAGAAAATACTACACAGGTCTGAACAAATGTTTCCACTGGATAAACTTTAGCTACACAAGCTTCTAACTTGTCGGGGCTCAAGAATAGCATTCTGCTTTCTAGCAGCACCAAATTAAATACCACTGTTCGAGAAACCTGCATCCAGCTAAAATTCAAATATTTCAAAAATAACCCCGTTTTGTTCTGCATTTTTTATACGATCCTTAACTGCCATGTCTGTTGAAATGGCAAACCTTGTTATACAAATACATTTCCACTCTGCCACAGGAATACTGATGTATCTCACACTGCCCTCCTGTATTTTTCAGACTACAAAACTCTCAATACCTCGTAAAGCATTTGCAGGCCATAGCAATACTTCAACTGTACTAGATTTTGAAGAAAGCAAGTGAAATTCATAGTCACTCTTTGATCTGTCTGCAATCCTAAAAATAAATTCTTCATTTGCAAGTGCTGGAACTGAACATCATCATACATCAGTCTCCAACGCGTAGTTATAAAATCTAGTAAATCAGTTCTTCCCACATATTGGGTTGGCTCCAACCAGTTCCCCCACCCCAATGTCGTCCAATTCCTCTCCCTACTACAGCCTCCATTCTACATGGCTTCTGTACGTGTAGGTCCCATGATCCCCAGCACAGAAGTTTTAGGTGGTCAAAGGGGATTCTATTTTTTTACCAGCAGAAAAGCAGATTGGATCCAAGTCGCTATGCTTTTTTCCCCTGTACTTTATTGCTATACTTAGCAAACGGAACAGAAATTTAAGCAAGATGTTTAATTTTACTAAAGAAGAAGTTCCAGTTTGGAGAACTAGCTTGGTGTAGTGGTTAAGAGCGGTGGACTTTAATCTGAAGAGCCGGGTTTGATACCCCCCTCCTCCACATGAAGCCTGATGGGTGACCTTGCGCCAGTCACAGTTCTCATCAGAGCTTTCTCATCAGCCTTCTCATCAGCCCCACTTATCTCACAGCGGATTGCAAGTCACTCCAAGACTCCTTCACTTCAGGTAGTGAAGAGTGGGGCATAAAACCAACTCTTCTACTTCTTCTTCCATCCAAGGTTAACTTCAAATTTGGACCACTTGATCAGCTTTTGCCTCATCTTATTCTCCAATGGGGCAACCTTATCTAGCATGATTAGACAATTAACAGCTAGTAATATCTAGCTTTCCGTTTTGCCATGAATATTTTTATGTTGCCTTTAAGCTCTAACTCAGCTTGTTTCCGAAGAATAGCAAGTTACTCACTAACTTTTCTACGAATTGTCTGATAACCCCGCAAAAAATTAAGTACATAGCAGTATTACACCAATTCCCTATAACTTAGACTGCTCAGACTGAACCAAAACAGCTAGCGTCTCTATACAAAGGTTAACAATCTCTAGGGCTTTGTTGTCTTGATGAAATAAAAATGCTCTGGTAATTGTATGCCTACCACCACTCTTTTATTCACCATTCAACAGTTCTTAACCTTTAATCCGCTATTGCCCAAGCATGCAACATTTTGAGTGAATCCCAAGCCACAAGTAAAAAGTTAGGAAACAGGACTCCAGACAAGTTTTTTTTTTTTAAAGTGCCAATTTCTACTTGAGCCTAATTGCCAATTTTTGGAGAACCTGTTTCTCCCTTGCCTTTGTTACTCTTACAATGCCCATTCTGTTGTGTTCTTTCTGGAAGCTCATCACACATATCTAATTAGTTTCACAGACGGAACAGTATCATTTTTGCTGGGGTTTGCCCCACACAGAAAAGCAGGCATTCTTGTTCAATTTCTGTTTGTTGTATGCCACCTTTTTAAAGCGCCTAGGGAGACATCTAGGATCTGGGATTTTCTCTTTGGGTGGGGTAGCTGTATAAAACCACTGTACTCTGCTGACTGTCAAAAGCCATTGCAAACAGCGAAAAAGGAACTACCGAAAATCCCAGGTCTACCTCTTTTGAGCTCAACGTTCCGAATGTCCCCAAAATATATACAAGACATTTGTCCTGTTAAAAACCATTTCAGCCATCATATTGACACATATCACACAGTTTGGGGAGGAGGGAAGTGTAACAATTTGCTCCATTTTAACCAGTACCTGATCCTTCTACCTTTGCTGCTACTATCTTATACCTCCACTCCAACACACATACAACATACCTTATCTCTATACAAAGGTTAACAATCTCTGCCTAGGGCTCTGTTGTCTTGATGAAATAAAAATGCTCTTGTGATTAGATGTCTACCACCACGCTTTTATTCACCATTCTTTTATTCATCATTGTACACCTTCAAAGCAACTCACGGATAACGAATTTTTACTTGTCTCGGGCCAGTAGCTACAGTGATAGAGCTTGTTGGTAGCCATGCAACTATACTATTACACTGAATTCAGAGTACCGCAGTTTAAGAAGAATGCTGAAAAATATCTAGAAGGCAAACGGTATGTGGAAAGGCTAGAAGATGTGTGAAGATTTATTTTACCCAGAGAACCAAAAACTAAGGTAGTTTTATCACTGAAGAGCCCATCCCCCCCCCCCATTACAACTGCATCCGACTCCACCACCTCTTCCATCATTTCTCCTCCCACCCACACATTTTGTCTTTGGCTGATTCATGCACGCTCTTATACATCAAATGAACTGGACAGGTGATGCTGCTTTGTGGAAGGTGACAAAACAATTAATAAAAGAAATCCAATGGTCAGGTAAACAAGGAAGGTGAAAGGACTCTGCTAATGATGGATATACCTGCATGGCAGCTTTACTACCACCCGTTCAGCTGTAAAACATGCCCACCACGCACAACAAACCCTGGTTCATAGTCCATTCTTCTGAATGTGGAGATTCCACTCAGTCACCATGGCTGGTAGCCACTGATATTGTCCTCCAGGAATCTATCTAATCACCTTGTAAAGCTGTTTATTCTGTGGCTACCACTTCATCCTCCAGCACATTTTAATCACTCTCTGGGCAAAGTATAGGCTTCCCAACCCTCCCGCCCTGGCGGGGGACCCCAGGATTTACAGCGTCTTCCCCCGCTCTCAAAAAAAACGGAAGCAGGGGGAGGGGGGAAATGGCGCCAAGGAGCATGGCGAGCCGCCCCATCTCGGAGGAACAGCTAAGGTGAACTGGAGAAGAGGCGGCAGCAGTGCAGCGGCATCGCCTGCTCCGCCTCTGAGGTAAAATCAGAGAAGGGGAGGGTGGAGGCAGGCCAGGAGTGTGGCAAGCCGCGAATCTGGGTCCTTCTAGGACCCGGACTCGCGGCTCGCCATGCTCCTGGCCTGCCTCCACCCTCCCCTTCTCTGCTTTCATCTCATAGGCGGAGCGGGCGACGCCGCTGCACTGCCGCCTCTTCTCCGCTTCACCGTAACTGCTCCTCTGAGATGGGCTCAGCCTGAGCCCATCTCAGAGGAGCAGTTACAGTGAAGCGGAGAAGAGGCGGCAGCTGTGCAGCGGCGTCGCCCGCTCCGCCTATGAGGTGAAAGCAGAGAAGGGGAGGGTGGAGGGAAGGAAGACATTTAAAAAGGTGTGCCAGTGATGCTTGTCACACCCTTGCTCCTAGCTCCACCCCAGTGTCTCCTGGCTCCACCCCCAAAGTCCCCAGAGATTTCTTGAATTGGACTTGGCAACCCTAGCAAAGTAATATTTCCTTTTGTCCGTCCTGAACCTACTGCCCCCATCAGTTTTCATTGGATCCCCTTGAGTTCTAGTATTTTGGGAGAAGAAGGGGAAACATCTCTTTGTCAACTCTCTCCACCCTTTGCATAATTTTATAAACCTTTATCATGTCCCCCTTAGTCATCTCTTTTCTAAACTGAAAAGTCTTCAACCTTTCATCGCAGGGACAGTCCTCCATCCCTCTAATTGTCTTGGTTGTCCTCCTCTGCACTTTTTCAAGCTCTGCAATGTCTTTTTTGAGACATGGGGACCAGAACTGTATTCCAAATGAGGCTGCACCATAGATTTATACAGGGCATTCCTACCTGCAAAAGACTTTTCTTAATCTAACTCAGAGGCCTTCCTCAACCTTTTTGGCACATTGGGTGGTTTGGGAATTTTGATAAAGTATAATGGGCACCACCACACTTGGATGCCATGTGAGTTTGGACTAGTCATAAAATGGCTGCTGTGGGGGAACAATTTCAAAATGTCTGAAGATTCCAAGTCTAGCATCCTCCTCCGAAGGGAGCAGATATTTCTGATGGGAGAGCACAGCAGACAAGTTTCTCACAGGCATTAAAGCGAGCAAATTAACCCTGAATGTGTTTTGAATACCTTTTGATAAGGAAGGAATACTACACCCCTTCTACATCATGGTTGGGATTGCAGGCTTTGGTGTACATCTGAGAAAGAAAGACTTAACCCAGCTCAGGGGTTCTACAGTGCATGTGAAATGAACAGATGAGGGCCGTAAGCCGGGAAAGCAAAAGAGCAGCTTGTTACAGGTTCAAAGGAGAAAAAACAGGGGGGGGGGGAATAAAGAGGGCAGAAAGCAGATTAGTATCTGGTATAAACAACAAGAGTACAGAGGAAGTTTAGCGGAACACATTATATTGTCTGAGTAATTGGTTTGGTCGCAGTCAGGTCACAGACAAATACAGCATTTAATGTATCAACCAAACAATTAAGCAGAATCCCTAGAATTCCAACTAAATACAATTTCTAGCAGTCCCACAAATGTGTGTATTTACATGCAAGGCAGACTTTTTCATGAGGAAAAGTCCTCCCCCCACTCCTTCTTTTCCAAGATGGCTTTGTCTGCTATATAGAGAATGATAACTTTTGGTACTTTGACAAGACTTCTCCAAAAACAACCCTCCCAGTTTACAGAAAATGGGAACTGTGTGTACAGGAGAAAAAGACTAAAACTAGTATGCAGACTAACATACTTTGCTTATAACCAGGCCTTGAATTCAGCAGGAGCTCACAGGAGCACAGCTCCTGAATAGGGTTGCCAAGTCCAACTCAAGAAATATCTGGGGACTTTGGAGGTGGAGCCAGGAGACTTTGGGGGTGGAGCCAAGATCAAGGCTGTGACAAGCATCATTGAACTCCAAAGGGAGTTCTGGCCATCACATTTAAAGGGACGGCACACCTTTTCAATGCCTTCCTTCCATAGGAAATAATGAAGGATAGGGGCACCTCCTTTTGGGGCTCATAGAATTGGACCCCCTGGTCCAATATTTTTGAAACTTGGGGGGTATTTTGGGGAGAGGCACTAGATGCTATACTGAAAATTTGGTGCCTCTACCCCAAAAAACCGCGCCCCCCCAGAGCCCCAGATACCCACGAATCAATTCTCCATGATTTTCTATGGGAATAAATCTCCATAGGGAATAATAGAGTTCCCAGCAGACATTTCCCTCCCCTCCCCCCGCTTTCTGCCGACCCTGAAACGGGGGGAGGGCCTCTAATTCGGGGGATCCCCTGCCCTTACCTGGGGATTGGCAACCCTACTCCTGAACCTTTCTGATGGTTCCCCTTCCTCCTCCCCACCTTGTCCACTGAATAGTAGGTGCAGCTGTATAATAATATCTGCATGAGCTCCACCACCTATTTTTCTACAAAACAACCCCTGCTAATAACACACACTCTACAAAGCCACTACAGAAATATTCAATGATGTGCTCCTTTGTTACTGTATGTATTCTAATTAAGATGTGCAAATACATAAAGCCAGGCTTTCCAATGGACTGTGGCTGAGTGGCAAGGCATATCCTTTGTACACAGAGGGTTCCAGGTTCTGGTCTCAGCTGCTCAAGTTCAAAGGCTCTCAAGTAACAGCTGCTGGGATGGGGTATCTGTATGTGATACCCTGGGGAGCTGCTACTGGTCAGAGTGAATAATACGGAGCTAAACGGATCAATGATCTAACTCGGTATAAGCTACATATTTTCAAACCTACACAGGAGAAAGCAGCCGGCCCTGACAACTGGTATCTTCAGAAAATTAAACAATCTGCATTGCGTTTGTTCCCCAGACTTATGTATATTTTAAAAAGTCAAGTGAGCTCTGGCTGTGTAAACGAAGTCTCTAGAAATGCAGGAAATACCAAGCCCTCGAAGTGTCTCTGTAGATTGTCAAAGCATACTGGAAGGGGGGTCAAGCGGGACCACAGCATATGTTCGCCTACACAGAATGTCTGGCTTCCTTTCGCACACACACACATCTTGGGGGGAGTCACTGCATCTCCCAGGAAATAAACTAGGCGAGGAGGATGGGACATAGAGTCCCTGAGGCGCTCACTGGCTTACTGGCTACATAATCTATCTCCTCTCATATTGTGAAATGTGGAGATGGGGGAAGGGAGACAAGGCTCCATTTGTAACCTCAGAGATGCTGGGTCCTAAGAGGGTTTTCAGCTAGAGAAAAATGGCAAAAATGCCGGCAGCTGTATTGGGCCATTACAAGATGAACGCTAACAGAGAAAGATGATGAATTGTGAAGTGGCCTACATTTGCAGTGCAGGTCAGCATACAATATCAGTGTGATCTGAAGAAGTAAAACTAGAAACGTCTACTATAAGTTGGTGCCTAGGAAAGAGGGGGGGGGGGGGGATGCAGCCAGATTTGCGGGGAAATTTCCAGCGCTTTGTTTTCCCATAGAAAAATGTCAACTTATACAGATTCATTGTTTCATAAAATTAATAACAGTGAATGGATGCCATTGCCGATACAATATCAGGCCAGCTTGGCAGTTTTAGAGATGTAATTAATATTTCCCAGATTACTATCCCTCGGAGATGCGTGAAACAGTACGTGTGTGTTTTACCGATTGTAAATCAGGGGTAGGTTGGGGGGTGGAATCAGGCCACCATTAGGTATCCTCCAAATAAAAACCAAGTTTTGAGCTTGATTGTCAGGTCAAAATCAAAACCAAAGGTACAACTCCTACACATATATGTACATGTATACGCATATGCATATTTTCTCACATATGATGGAAGGGAAACTCTTATGAAGCATCTAGTAAGAAATTAACAAGCAACATGATTGATGTGGTGCCTGCTGATCACCATGGAGGAGAGTTAAATTCTGCCAAAATAAGTTAACTAGACCCCCATGTCCATGGCATATCATGCACAGTCTGTGGGTGTGCTATAATTACGGTATCAATTTTTCCGCTCCACCTATTTAAGTGTAAACAACGTAAAGCAGCAGTACCAGTAAAAGACTGCAAATGCTTTCACCCTCCTGGAAGATTAACAGTGTAATCCAGTCGCTGAGTTTAGATGAGTGCAATTATGTTTGGGATGGCACTGTAGGACTCAAAAGTGCAAGGCAAAGAACTACAGAAGCCAACAGGGAGAGGAGACCTCTTATCCATTTCCGTGGCTGGCAACATGAAAGCCAGTGCTATTTTGTACTTGTTTTAAAACTGCACTAGGATTTGAGGGACATGAATCCAGACACTGTTTCTGAGTCTTGCTACTTTTAAGAATTCACATCAACCCTTATAAGTCGGAATCAAGCAAATCAGAGAAGGAAGAAGGCATGTGACTGGGATGAGTAAGTAGGAAGGACATCAGCAGGGGGATGGACAAGCACAGGCACAGAGTTAGAAAGTTAGGGTTGCCAATCCCCAGGTGGGGGCAGGGGATCCCCCGGTTTGGAGGCCCTCCCCCCCGCTTCAGGGTCATCAGAAAGCGGGGGGAGGGGAGGGAAATATCTGCTGGGAACTTTATTATTCCCTATGGAGATGTATTCCCATAGGAAATAATGGAGAATGGATCCGCGGGTGTCTGGGGCTTTGGGGGGGCTGTTTTTTGAGGTAGAGGCCCAAAATTTGCAGCGTAGCATCTGGTGCCTCTCCACAAAATACCCTCCAAGTTTCAAAAAGATTGGACAAGGGGGTCCAATTCTATGTGCCCCAAAAGAAGGTGCCCCTATCCTTCATTATTTCCTATGGAAGGAAGGCATCCCTTGGAATGTGATGGCCAGAACTCCCTTTGGAGTTCAATTATGCTTGCCACACCCTTGTTTCTGGCTCCGTCCCCAATGTCTCCTGGATCCACCCCCAAAGTCCCCAGATATTTCTTGAATTGTACTTGGCAACCCAATAGAAAGTGGAAACAGATCAATGACGTCCTCCTCTCCTGTTCTGAAAGGGGGAACCCAGCCTGACCACGCAAGATAAGAAGGACCCATGCTTTTTTAAAAAAATCACCCAGCTACCAAAACTTGCTCATCAAAAAGCAATGTAGAGAACTGTTTCTTTGAAACAACATATGTCACAGGTATGGGTGGGACTAGCTGATGCAAGAAGCTGTTTTTAAGGCCCTTCAGGATTCTGTCTAAGCTGCTGTACTCACTCCACCATCAGAAATGTTTAGCTTCTTAACTAAAACAATGCCTTATTTTAACTTTGAGTATGTCTTACAGTCTAGTGTTGGTGAACTGTATTCTCAGCAGTCATATCATTTCATGTCATACCTTTTTTCATTTGTTGTTACCTGTTTTGATAGATTGCGGATATATTTTATATATCATTATTGTATATGGTTTTGTTATATTGATTGTGAAATAAAGTTTGAAAATTTAGAAGAAGAAAAAGAAAAAAGAAATGAAGGTGAAACTGCTGCCACTGCAAGCTGCAACACAAAACACCAGAATTCTCCTGGAAAGAGTTGGGTGACCCACCACACAGCTACGTGCTGTGTAGCTCCAATCCACTCACTCAGCCTGGCTATTTGTTGCTGAAAGGAGTCACAGCTTGGGGTTTCCATATTAGCTCTCTACCTGCCTCCAGGTAAGTCACCTGGTCAGTATCCTACTGTGCCCTTCAAACACAGCAAACACAGGGTTTGGCTGCCAGCTCTACCATGGCCTGCTTCTTCTGCTTCTTGAAGCCTCTCCAGTGACTACTAGAACTCTGCAGCTCCACCTCTGACCACAACAGCATTACAGTAAGCTCAACTGAAATTCACTCGCGCTGAAATTCCATAAATCCTAATGTAATTGCCTCCGTGCTCATTTTCCATCACAATCAATGTGAAACACTCTGCCGAGTATATGGGGTACCTCCCAAATTCACAAATGTACAGGGATATTCTTAATTGCCCCTTGCTCTGGCAGTCAGTCCAAAGTAGAGCGTTACCATCTTGCAGATATAATGCATGAGAGTTGAAATGCGGGCAGGCACAGCTAATGGCTGGAGAAAAGGTGGCTGCTCTAGTGGTGAGTTTAGATACATCAGTCACTCAACAAAAATAAATCCCGCTGATACATCATCTGAGAAGGAAAAAAAATGAACATTTATGAAAATACAGTGTATAACGCAAAGCATGTGCTCCATAGAGATGCCCATTTATTTTCCACAGCTCTTGTGGCAAAGTGTTATTTATTTTAACCCTGCCTTTTGAATGGGTTTAATGCAATTTACCAATTGCAGTAAAACTGACAGAATAAAAGTCTCCAAATGTCAAAATACCAGCCAACAGAGAGTAAAAGAGTTACTAAAAAACAGCAGATGGGCTTGAAAAAAAGGCAAGAAGTCTTACAGAAAAAGCTTTGCAGGCCTTTCTAAAAGGCCGCTATGCGTGAACATAGAAAACTGGGCTGCAATAAGCCAAACCGTTGGTCTATCAAGCTCACAGCGTCTACAGCTCTGACTAGGAATGGCTTTGCGGGGTCTCAGGTAAGGGATTTCTCATTACCTGGCACCTGATCTTTTCAACTGAAGAGGCTGGGAATTGAATCTGGGACCCCCGGCATGCAAAAGCAGGTATTCTACCACAGAGTCACACCTTCCTTCCTTGATTCTGGAGGTTTTTATTACTTACCACTGGGCCCCAAATAAAGAGGGAACCTCGCATCCCACTTCCTGCAGCCTGTTCCATGAAAATCTGCTACAGTGTAGAAAAGGCACATGAATGGACTGCAGGAGTGCATGCCTAACAGGGACTGCTGAGAGACGTACAGATACAGCCAAGGACTAAAATACTAGGTTATCAACTTTTTTTTTTACAGGTGCTGTGCCCATAATATTTATATTTTTATAGCACGCCAATCAAATAATGGAAAAATCTCATCCTGTTCAATTTTCATCAAGCTGCATGCTACTGAAGGTACAAGAACAGGGTCACTAACAAAAAACCAAAAACCAGGTGCCAAGCCTAATTGGTATCACACCAGTAGTAAAACAACAGCATCAAAACACATCCAAAGAATTCTAAAACCCAATTTCCAATGGCAGGGGTCCCAACCCCCAGTCCGGTACTGGTCCGTGACCTGTTAGCAACTGGGCCGCGGAGTGAGGCAGAGACCTTTGCCTGCTCCTCATTTAAAGACCCTCAAGGGGGGGGGCAGGACGGGGTGTGGGCATGGGGGCAGTCTGTGCAGCAAAAACCCCAGCACCCCCCAGTCCGTGGAAAAATGGTCTTCCACAAAACTGGTCCCTGGTGCCAAAAAGGTTGGGGGCCACTATCCTACTGTATTCACTCCCATGAGGAGCTTTTTGCAACCAATGAACTTACTACTGTGGGTTAGTAAAGTTATAATTCCTCCTCAGGTTTTTTTCTCCCTCTAGAAGCCCGCAGGAACACTTGGAGAACATTTGGATTGCTTATGCATGAGTATATATGTGGATGGCACTCAACTGGTACATAGATGAAAGGCGTTTGATTGGGAATTTGTTGTCATTCTTTGAAGAACGAATACGCCTATGAAAGATATGGACATAGGGAGGATAAGGAAGGATGGGCAAAAACGGTTGGCCCAATTGGAAGACATTTTAAATACTGCATGTCCCTCTGAGGCTCCAGAAATACAGATATTCACACAAAAATATTCTCTTACCATCACTGACAACCTTGCAAGAGCGCCTACAACAGGTACCAGCCATGCAAAGATTTACTAGCCTACTGGCCTGCATATACTTATGTCAGCTAGCTGAGACTACAACAACGAATTGGACAAAAATCAAGATCAATTCTCTGTTTATAAACTCTCTTGTTGCCCACAGGTGATTCTTACGTGCTATAGTAGCAAGTAAGGCAAGTAGCTTATTTCCAAGGCTCGATCAATGGTCCTCTATATGGGACTTTTTGAATTTAAGATACCAATTGCATCCATTGCCTTACTATTTCTTGTGCAATACAGCATTCATTCTCTCTAATTCTCAAATTGTGACTGCATCACAGTGAACATAATTTTAGACAGAATGGAGCATGCTGTGTTTCAGTATTGGTGTACAAGAGAGAAAGATGTCTATTTGCACTTCTGTTTTTTTAGACACTAGAACAGGGGTGGCCAAACTGTGACTCGGGAACCACATGTGGCTCCCGGAGGTCAAGGAGGAATTAATGCAGGCTTACTCTCAGGTACACCAGCGGAACATTGGAACCTCAGTCAGCCTCTGAGCACCGACTCATAGAAGGGGAAAACAGACAGGTTTGCAAGCTCTTCTCCTCTCCCACAGAGGTTGCCTGAAGACCAGAGGTGTAGGGTTCTCCCTTAGTTTCATAGTTCTTGTAGGAGCTGCATTTACTAACTTTGATGTCAAGGCAAAGAAAGATGCATAATGATGCAAACGGTGGTCAATGATCTATATGGTACATGTGTGTTTCTTTCCCCCACTGGTGCCAAAAAATAATTCCCTATGCTGCTCTTACGGGGACTGCTATTCCCAGCTTTTTTTTTTTTTAAAGTCTCCTAAGCATGGCCATGTTGTAATGAGCATACATATGTATTTTATCTTTCGGTGCAAAGAAAGTATTAAAGAGTTTTAATAAAGACATATGTGTAATATTTGTTCATGTCTTGCGGCTCTTAATCATCTGACATTTATTCTATGTGGCTCTTACATTAAACAAGTTTAGCCACCCCTGCACTAGAAGATCTCAGCGTGCCTGGATTTAAAAAAACCTCTTTAAAGGTTCAGTGTCGCTATTCATATATCTCACAATGGAAGATAGGACTCTGAGTCACTGGCGACTAAGCAAAGCCCAAAATCCATTAGATAAGAGAATCCGCAGGATTAAGGGAACTGAAAATGTCCCGAGTCATTTCCCATGAGTCTTGCTCAGCATTTCCTGGCACAAGAGAAAAACTGAAGAAAAGGGATCTGAAAAAAAATCAGCAGTGCCAAGAACCTCAAGAAGAAGCCATAGCCTGGAGGCAGCATATATTTGAGAAACTAAGACAATGACCGTATTTTCCCTGCAAGAGGGATCAGGAGATGAAATGTTAAAGCCAACTTACTTTGGAAAGCTATCTCAGGAAAATCCAGACATGTCTGAAAATGCCACCACCATGCCAAAAGACCATGTCAGGGAGACATTTATCTGTCAGTCTTGTTCAAGAATCCCCTCTGTCATCCAGCTTGCATTTACCAAGTCACATAACATAGCCCTTTATCTCTGGAATGCAGCCAGGAGTCGAACTGTCAGTTCCTCAAAATCTAAACAACAACTTTCCCAAACGTTGTGCAATTCCATCGTATGCTCAAGTCCTCTCCTTAGACATCTAAACATCTGCATCCTTCATGTACAACCACATTCAAATCTACGTCTAACCTCCAGTCATTGCGTTTCCATTCTCTCCAAAACGATACAGCAAAGGCAACCTACCTTCAGCCCCATTTGTGTGGGGATTGGCTGTCTTCTCAGTAGTGGGCTCAGCTGCTTCAGTGGCCAGAGATGTGGTTGCTCTCGAAAAATCACTGACACCCTCACTGCGGCTTGTTTCGGGGACACTTTCACGGGAGCTGAAACGAACGCGGGAGCTAGAGCGGGAGCTGAGGTCGGGGCTGGTGTCAGACAGGCCCGGGATATCATCAATTTTAGTGGGGGTAACCATGAACCGGACAGAAGCCATCTTGTCAGTCGGAATGGAAGGAAACAATAATTACTTCCTTTACAATGTCACCCAGAAGTTTTCTGGTGTGCTAAGAAATCAGAAGACTACCATTTGTGAGGACACACAAGACAAGAGTGCTACCGAAGGCTCTCTTAAGAGAAAGATTCATATCTAAGCATTTATTCATGAACGGATCTGAAGCAACGTGGATTCTAGATATCCAGGTGGATTTCCCGCAAACATGATCGAAGGTGGTGACAGTCCATGATTTTGTACACCAGTATTTCACAGACAAGTGCTTCCAAGTTTACTAATGATCAGGCAAACACATCATAGTTGTATGTTCCCAGAGGTAGCCTATACATCCAAACGAAAGACAGTTGTCATCGTTATCGGCCAAAGCGCCATCCTACAAATTTCGGGCACTAATGTACGCCACTAAGAAGTTGTCTCATAGATTATGGCAAAAGCATCTGTTTATTAGGTAAATATTTTTGGCACAGCGAAATGCATAGAGGTAATTTCTTTCCACATGGGAAAATTTAAGTGCAAAGATCTTCAAAGAGCAGGAAAAGGCCAGAGGGTCTCAGATCACAATCCACCTGCTTCCAGTATACCATACAAGGAAAGCACATATCTTTGCTAGAAATTTCACTAAATATTCTTGTGCAGAAAGAGTGACGAAAGAGGTTTCAGATTTCAGAGCAAGGAAAAGAGAATTTCACAGTGTTCTGGTGCAAGAAGTTAAAAACAGATTGTGTGGTAACTCCTTGAGACGTGGCCAGTGTAAAAGCTATGCATTTTCTCCACAGATTCCTGGTCCTTTTTCAAAAGTTCTGGCGTGAGAGGATAACTGATGGGGAACAGAATGACCACCGTTCTGATGGTGCAAGAGGATTCACATTCTCTATAGGGTCCTGGAGAAATAAGAGCAAATGTATGTAACTTGGCTGTTTCACACACAAAAAAAGAAGCAGGGATGAGTCATATATACACTGAGGGCCCCCGGATGCAACACACCAGTGCCAAGAAGACCCCATACCTCGGCACACATCTGCTATTCCAAGAGGCAATGAAGGCAGGTTAGTACAATTAAGGCAGCACAGAGCAAACCCGATGCAGAAGCATTCAACCATCACGCATTATCACATAACAGAGAATGTGATTTGCTGATGTCATTAAGGGTGCAAGGGTGTGCATGTGTGGGGGGTGGGGACAGAAAGATGGTGAGCACATGGCAAAAGGCACGCAACAATTCCCCAGCACAGCACAACAGTGTCAGAAGCCACCACAAGCCAAAGCTGTGCTAGATCAAGAGCAGGGAGGCAATGTACAAAGTAGGCGCATGACCCATAAAGCCATGGACATATGAACAGAGGCTAGATGACCATCTGACAGCAAAGCTGCTATTATGCCCCGAGGGGAGAAGTACTTGTGAATTTCCTGCATTGTGCAGGGAGGGGATTGGACTAGATCAGAGGTCCCCAACCCCCAGGCTGTGGACTGGTATTGGTCCGTGGTCTGTTAGCAACCGGGCCATGAGTTGTATGATTATTTCATTATATATTACAATGTAATAATAGAAATAAAGCGCACAGTTGTATCATCCCAAAACTATCACCTCCCCCCATCCCAGTCTGTGGAAAAATTGTCTTCCACAAAACCGGTCTCTGGTGTCAAAAAGGTTGGGGACCACTGGACTAGATGACCCTGAGGATCCCTTCCAATTCTATGGTTCTGTGAAGCAATGCCGACCAAGCAAACCGTGCCGGTGATGTGCCAGAATATCCCTCTGGCTTGTGAGGGTCTGTCCTAGAAGGCCACCCACTCACACACTCTAAGAGTGGACTACCGTTAAGGAAAAGCACAAGAATTTTTGGCGACTAAACCAAAACCTATATTTGGCAGAGAAGACTAAAGGAGCGCAGGTGCGTGCGTTCCGTGTTCCACCTTGCCCAGGGAAGGGGAAGAAACTGCGCGTGCGCAGCGCTCTCATATCTCCTCACTCCCCCCCCCCCCCCCCAACTCAGCGCCGCGTTGCCCAGAAAGTAACGGGAAGGCAGTTGGGTGACCGTTAATTTGTTTACCTGAGGCGCACGCCGCGGCTGCTCCCCCGCGACGTTCTGAAGGGGGTCTCCTGCCTCCTCTCAAACTGCCTGAAGAGCGCGCGCCGCTGCCGCCACTGCAGCTGCAGCTCCCACCGCCGCCACTGCTGTGCTGCTGCTGCTACCTCAAATGCCGGTTTCTAAGTGGGAGGGGCGGGGGGAGAAAATGAGCCGAACTCTCCTTAGTTGTCCTCATGCTCCCCCTCCTCCTTGCTTTGGCACATGCGTAGAAGAAGCAAGCATTTCGCCGGCTGCTGTTGCCGGGCTTTCTGCTTCTCCAAAAAAGCCGCTGAACGGGGTGGAGGGGGCGGGGCTGTGTCAAGAAGCCCAAGAGCGGCGCAAAAAGGCTGCTGGGAGCTGTAGTTTTCTTTCAGGAGGGGAGGTAGTCTGTATTCCAAAGCAAATAATATGTATGCCAAGAAAAGAGGCAAGCATGCAAGGAAATCAAAAAAGCGAATAAATATGATAGGATGATGTGTCGACCAAGCAAAATAAGAATAATCAGGAGAGTAGTTACGACTTCTGTACAATGCCGTATTGTAACTGAGGGATGCGTTTTATCTTTCGTCGACCTCCACTGACAAATGGGGGACCATTTTTATTCACATATAGTTAATATACGCCACATGTTTTTCAATGCAGGTTTTTAAAAAAAGTTCTATTCCTCAGTCACAAGGCGCGCATAGCCCGCCTTATCCCATAAGGCAGTTTAGCAATTTTGCTAGAAACCACTCATGTCCTCCCTCCACCCCCTCCCGACTAAAGTTTAGGGTTTTTTTAATTCCATTACATCCACGGTCATAAAAATACGCATGTAGAACACAGACATCAACAACTATAAAGCAAACATCCACATTTTACAATTATTAATATTTAACATTTCAGTCAGTGTTCAAAGTGCTTTGCACACAATGCACGCGTCTTGTAGGTTTTACAACAGCCCTGTAAGGTCGGGGTGCCAACTGCCAGCCTCCAGGTGAGACTTGGGGATCCCCCTGGAATTACAGCTCAGCCCCAGATAGATCCCAGGGGGCATCCCTGCTGGTCTGAAGCAGTAGAGCAAAGCAAGAGCCAAGGGCACCTTTAAGACCAACAAAGTTTTATTCAGAATGTAGGCTTCCGTGTGCTCCAAGCACTTCATCATACGAGGAATCGGGTACAGTAAGTAGGGCTATGTATAGCTGGTAGGCAGTGGTTTAGAATGCAAAATGGTACATATTTAAGATCCAATGAGGGACGGTGGCTCAGTGGTAGAGCATCTGCTTGGGAAGCAGAAGGTCCTAGGTTCAATCCCCGGCATCTCCAAAAAAGGGTCCAGGCAAATAGGCGTGAAAAGCCTCAGCTTGAGACCCTGGAGAGCCACTGCCGGTCTGAGAAGACAATACTGACTTTGATGGACCAAGGGTCTGATTCAGTATAAGGCAGCTTCATATGTTCATATGTTCAATGACAGAACAGTAAAATTAACAAACTGAGCAAACCTTTTGATCTGAGTAGCACCAGCATGCGAAAGCAACAAAACAGTAATATGTCAAAATGTAAGAATGTCTGTCAATCACTCTATTATGTAAGCCTGGGTCAAAAAAGAGGGCATTACTTTCTCGGAAGTTTTTTCCCATCTAACTAATTTACCTTTTAATATGTAACATGGTTTGCCATTAGAAGAAAAATACATTAAAATATAGTGGGTTTAGTATATACAATGAGATAATCATCATCATCATCATCATCATCATCATCATTTAATTTATATTAAACAGCCAGTATCCCTATTTGAGTATGTCAATACAGCTAAAAGAGGAATACATTGGATAGTGATGTTCTTGTCCACCTGATTTACTATATAACGTGTAAACATCGTTCTAGTTTGAGCTCCAGACTGTAAGAAACCAGTTCCCCTGAAGAAAATTTGGAGGGTGAACACCCCATGGCATTGTACCCCACTGAGGTCCCTGTCTTCCCCAGGCTCCAACCCCAAATCTCCAGGAATTTCCCAAGCTGGAGCTGGACACCAGATCTTTTTTGGTAGGAAAAAACCCCAGCATGAACTCATTTGCATATTAGGCCACAACCCCTGACATCACCATTGTTTCGCACAGGGCTTTTTTGTAGAAAAGCCCAACAGGGATATATTTGCATAGTAGGCCACACCCCCTAATGCCGAGCCAGCCAGAACTGTGTTCCTGCTAAAAAAAAAGGCCCTGGAACACCCTATACCCGTGGCTGGGGAGAACCCCGCAACCCTAGGCAGGATGGCCCAAGCCTCTTATTGCAGAGGGGAAACTGAGAGAAAGTGGTTTCTCTGAGGCCACCTAGTGTTTTATAGGAAGAGACAAGATTGGAAATGGGATTGGCCAAAGACAAATATCCTCAAGACGCAGCATTTTGTATCTTCATGTGGAAATATCCTGGCAGAGATTCAACTTTTAACAGTTCTTGCCTTGAATTTGGCTGTTTTGCTTGAAACTGAAAGATGACTACGAGGGAAAGGGAGGGGGTGAAATGAGCATTTAAGGGCAGATGAGATATACGCAGTATTAGAAAACACACACACAAACCCCAGTCCTCTTTTGCCCATTAATCTTATTTAAAATACGTATGTTTATCTCAGTTCAAAAACACCTCAAGCAGCAAATCATAAAAATACAGTCAATCCAGGTGGAAAGGTACAATAATTTTACACATTAGCAAAGAATACAACACACTTTGAAACCTCAAAAGGAAAGAGGAAAAACATACCATGTGTTCAAAACTGGCCCAAACCACATTTCTACAAAAGATGCATATGCATTTTGCAGTAGTCAGAATGCATAAGAGAAAAAAAGGGGAGGAGTGCCTAGGAAAACAAGTTGTTATAAAATTGCTTTTATATCTAGTGCCCAAAGTCTTAGCAAGCTTTGTGTCAAGTAAAACACCATGGATAATCCAACACTGAGGCACCACCACCGAAAAGGCCCTTTTTCTGGTCAGCGCTTTAGGGTTGCCAGCCTCCACATACGGCCTGGAGATCTCCCTGAATTACATCTGACCTGGTTCCCTGGAGAAAATGGCTGCTTTGGAGGGTGGACCCTATGGCATCACATTAGGATTGCCAAATCCAATTTAAGAAATATCTGGGGACTTTGTGGGTGGAGCCAGGAGACTTTGGGGGGTGGAGCCAGGCGACATTAGGGGTGGAGCCAAGATCAAGGCTGTAACAAGCATAGTTGAACTCCAAAGGGAGTTCTGCCCATCACATTTAAAGGGACGGCACACTTTTTCAATGCCTTCCTTCCATAGGAAATAATGAAGGATAGGGGCACCTTCTTTTGGGGCTCATAGAATTGCACCCCCTGGTCCAATCTTTTTGAAACTTGGGGGGTATTTTGGGGAGAGGCATTAGATGCTATACTGAAAATTTGGTGCCTCTACCTCAAAAAACAGCCCCCCCAGAACCCCAGATACCCGCGGATCAATTCTCCATTATTTTCTATGGGAATAGATCTCCATAGGGAATAACAGAGTTCCCAGCAGACATTTCCCTCCCCTCCCCCCGCTTTCTGATGACCCTGAAGCGGGGGGAGGGCCTCCAAACTGGGGGATCCCCTGCCCCCACCTGGGGATTGGCAACCCTACATCACATACCAACTATGCTCCCGCTCCCTAAATTCCACCTTTCCCAATAATCTCTCCCCTGATATAGGGTTGCCAGCCTCAAGGTGGGGCCTGGCGATCTCCTGCTTTTACAGCTGAGCTCCAGCTGGTAAAGATCAGCTCCACTAAAGAAAATGGCTGCTTTAAAGGGTGGATTCTATGGCATTGTACAGTGCTGAGGCCCCTCCCCTCCCCAAATTCCACCCTCTCCTGGATCCACCCAGGTATTTTCCAACACAGATCTGGCAACCGTAATCTCCAGGAATGTCCCAAGCCACAGTTGGCAACTCAACTCCCCTTACCTCTGAAGGTGGGGACACACAGGGCTATAGGAAATCATAACTGCTCGGCACATTCATGTGGGATTGGCAGTCTTCCAAACCTTCGGCACTCAGACCGCTTGAGGCCCTAAAGATAAGCACCTGCCTGGCTCCCTGAAATGTGCCCTGAAATGAACTACGGCAACAGCCAGTGTTTGTGCTCTTAACACTGGAAGCCCATGTTCTGCACGCTTAAAGTGCTTTACAGCAATCAAACTTTGCATGTACCGAGTTCCTGAATGACCGCATTTTACATCAAACATACCTAGCGAGGATAGACTGCAAGGGTTCTATTACCGGCGCTTTTGTACTTATAGGGACACTGAGATGGGTCACAAGGTCATATAAAGTCACCATTTGAGGCTGGTTTTACAAAGGGTTTGCTTCTCACGCCCCTGCCCTGCTACCTCTATGCATATGTGTGCCAAGAGGAAAAACAGGGCAGGGTCACTGAGTCACTGAAGAGGATTCCTTCTTAATACAGATGGGTTCGTTCCTGGGCTTTCATTCTGTCATGCGATTACAGGAAGGTTATGTGACCTCCTGTCACATACTCCACTGATCTCATGCTGCCCTCAGCATGTTAAAGATGGCACCTAAATCCGGGACATTTGAAGATCACTGTTCTGTGTCACTACATATGACGTGAGGCTTAGTACCTAGAGCTGCCAGCGTCTGGGTGGGGCTTGGGTCTCTGGCTTTTACAACTGATCTCCAGCTGACAGAGATCAGCTCCCTTGGAGAAAACGGCTGCTTGTAAGTGTGGCCTTCAAGGCATCATACCATACTGAGGTCCCCCCCCCCTTTCCCAAACTCTGCCCTCTTCCAGATCCATCCTCAAAGTCTCCAGGTATTTTCCACCCCAGACCTGGTAACCTTATTAGTACCTCATATGAGACACTGACCACTTGGGTTGGTCACTGGGGAAAATGTGAGGCAGCATTGCCAAGCCAGCCTTGTATAATCTGGCTTGGAAGCACACACACTATGCACTAGGCTCGACTTTCAGCATGTCCTCCCAGAGAACAGCCTGTTTTGAGCATTCTCCCCTCAAGAATGTAACATTTCTCCCCTCTTTTGTGACATGGCTGCACCCGAGCCATGTCACAAACTGTTAACTTTGTGTGGTCTCCACTTCTCGCTTTCACGTCTCAAAGCTGAAACAAAAGCAGCCATCCCTTTTGTTGCCCTTTCCTTGGCTCCTCTGGCTTTTGTTGTGGTTTTAGTGGCAGGATATGAAGCAAGAGGTGTTTTAAAGAGCCAGTGCTTACCTCATATGGCCCATAAACATCCCCACCTTGAGACGGAAAGTGAAGTAACGCAACAGTCAAGTAATGGATTCCCAACGAACAAGAAACCTTAATAGTGTCCTTCAGAACCCCCGTGTCATGTCTGTTGGAACATGTGGCTAACAATCCCGCCCAGAAACCAGCTTTGGACTAGCAGCTGGCTCTCAGGTTCTGTGATCTCATATATGCCACTGAGCAGGCCTCATTTTGGGCAGGAGCTCACAGGAGCAGAGCTCTGGAAACCTCTAAATTTTATTGTGCTCTTTGTCTTAACCCTCCCCCCTAAAAAAATATTTGGTTCTGGGTTCCATTGTTCAACTCCCTTGTGAGAATTTTGCTGAACTCTAAGGTTAGACAAACTTTCTAATCTTTTCCCCCACAGAAAAAGGGAAAATGTGGCCACATAGGAGAAAGTAATTTTAAAAAGTATGCAGTAAGGTTTTATTATGACAATTATAATTCAAGAAGCATTTTAAAGTAGATGCTGAGCTGACATAATTTAGTATACCTTCCGGTGATGTCAGGGGTGTGCGACATATGCAAATGAGTTGTGCTGCGCTTCAGCACCTCTTTTTCTATGAAATGACCCCTGGTGATGTCATGGCACATGAATCCTATAAGGACCTCACTTCACCCTTATGGGCTACGTAAATGTGTCCAGCCTTTTTTTGTAGCAGGAACTCCTTTGCATATTAGGCCACACACTCCTGCTGTAGCCAATTCTCCAACAGCTTACAGGGCTCTTTTTACAGGGCCTACTGTAAGCTCCAGGAGGACTGGCTACATCAGGGGAGTGCAGCCTAATATGCAAAGCAGTTCCTGCTACAAAAAAAAAAAAGCCCTGTGACATATGTTCATCAAGTAATGTCCTGATGGTTTCTACAGTGAGTTTCTTAGAACTTTAGTGGGGTTAGAGGGAGTAATGGAGAAACAGAAGGTGGTCGTAGGTGAGAATGTAACCACACATGCAAGGGCTGTGTATGTCAGAATGCCACTTGCTTCAGGCTCATAGAGGGAGTAGCCATGTTTGTTGGTTTCTCAAAAACACCTGATTAGCTAGCCACTGTAGAAAATGGAATGCTGAAACACATGGTCATAATTTGCCTAGAGTGCCAAAAAACCCCCATGGGCCAGCCCTGGATGGCTCATCACATCAAGTAAATTTGGACTTGTGGGTCGCCATTCTGAAAAGTTTGGGAATCACAACTGTACTGTGAACAGAATATGAAACTTAATCAAAACTTAATCCTCTGCTTCTGCGGTATTTCAATTCATCAAACGTAGACTACTAGATATCCAGTTGCAACGTCTGACTGAGGCAGCTCGGAAATCTTGCTCCCCAAGTCACCTGGGTTTATCCCAGACTCCTGGGCTTCTAGCTCCCTATTTCCACTTTTTAATTGATCCTCACCAAAGAAGAGCACTCATGCTGGCTAGATTCAATGCATTACCATCGGCCATCCTTTTCGGAAGATACCACAGAGTCCCCTACAATCTTAGACGATGCCCTTGTAGACAAGGAGTCATCAAAACGGTCCCTCATGTCCTTCTGGACTGCTCTTTCTATAGCAGTCCACGAGCAAGATACCTAGATGCACTGCTCTCCGACCATCAAGGCCTTTCTGACAGTGCCAAGGTCCGTTTTTTACTCCACGGGAAACACAACTTTGTCACTACTCATGTTGCTTGCTTTTTACAGGTTGCGATCCAAATCAGAGAGGCTTTTACTCATGCATAGCCCACAGCTAGTTTATGTCATTTAACTCTTGCTGGTTTTTTAAGGTTTTATTATATTCTATAGTGTTACCGTTGGTTTTAAACTATATTGTGTTCTTATATTAATGCCAATAAAGGTCTAATGAATGAATGAATGAATGAAACTTAATAGCTTGAGTTAGGTGTTGATGCATCGTTTTTATTAAGTCTAGATCCCATCTACTTTTCCATAATTGTGCCCTGCATGTGCAATTTGAGATCCAGCAAGTTTCATGAGTCACGTGGTTGTGCAAGCCTCGCTGAGACAAAGAGGACCAGCCATTCAGTACAGAAGCAAATGTTCTCTTGGGGAGGAAAAAGTCAATATTGCAAATATCCTTCATTACATAGGTTAGTTCCTATTTTGTCCCTTTTTAAGCTGAAATCTCATTAGGGCTGCTTTGACTTTTTCTTTTTGCAAATGTAGTTTCTGAGACTGGTTTTTTGGGGGAAGGAGGGAAGGAATTAACCTTTTTCTCCCAGTGAAAAGACAGTGGAGAAAAAGCACTCCCCCTCTCCCCAAAGAACTGCTTACTCATGCCGGTAAAGACATTCCCAGCATGGGGTAGGGAATAAGAGCTGCTACAGTCAAAAAACAATAAGGAAGGAAAAGGCCAACACGTTCCCTCTTTCTCCCAACACAGCTTTCCTTCCTGATAAAACAGTCCTAGAAGCTGGATTGTTGGAATTGTATTGTTGGAACTCTGTCTGGGGCAGTGATGCTCTGTATTCTTGGTGCTTGGGGGGGCCACAGTGGGAGGGCTTCTAGTATCCTGGACCTCCTGATGGCGCCTGTTCTTTTTGACCACTGTGTGACATGGAGTGGATGGGCCATTGGTCTGATCCCACATAGCTTCTCTTATGTTCTTATTTGCAAATGGGAAAAGGTTGTTTAAAATAAACACTGAGGAAGGTGTAACAGAGCCCCAAGCGATCACTCTGCTCTGAAATGCAGGGATGCAAATTAATGTGTTTAATTTACTATCTCACAAATGGCTAGCAACTGGCTGAAAAGCACACACGGAAAGCCTTTCATGAGAGGACCTCCTGGTTGGCCAGAAAAAAAGATCTCTGCTTGAAGAACGATGGTCTCCCTCAGGGTTTGCACATACTGTAAAACAAAATAAACAAAATTCGGAAAATGTGCCAATTTCTCAGAACCTTCAAAGCATCACCCAGACTTCCTCTTCCCTGTAGCTCCAGGACACGCCACTCCATTCTCATTCTGTCAAAAACAAATGCCTGCTCCAAAGCACCATTACATTTTGTAACCCAGTGTTGCAAACCAGCTGTGTAAACACACACTCACACCGGGTGCCAAATGCGTTAACCAAACCAGCCACCCAAGATTCCATGCTCTAACACTGCTAACTTTTTTAAAAGTTAAAGTTGATCTGAAACAAATGGAGAATAAAACAACAGAGCATTCTATTTATTTGAAGCCAGAAATTTAACAGCCAATTTCAAACAGGGACGGGGGAAGGCGTTCAAACCCTCTTCGCAAAAACTGCCTTCATTTCTTCGCTCCACGGAACAAAAAAGAACAAAAAGAAAGGAAAGTAAAATACACCAGGGGTAACCTGAGTCCGACAGAGAAGCAGACCGCATAAGGGAGGCGTGGCTATTCTCTCTGCTGTGCCTTGCTTCAAGGTGATTTTGGAAGCAGCTGATCTCATCTTGACGGGCTGCAGCGGTTTCTGCTGGTGCTGGAGGGACATGGCTTATACCACCGGCCGAGACTGCTGGGTCATCAGGACGCCAAAGCGTTTCTTGATGGTGACCCTGTGGCGGGAGTACTTGTCATCTGGTGAGAAGCGGGCAGGATGAGCCGAACATGTTGGCTGGCCAAAGGGTCCTACTTTCTGCAGAGCATACAGAAAAAGACAGGATAATCTGTGAGCCAAAGCAGTCCAGACAGGACTTCTGCTCCTAGAAACAACATGTTGGAAGTCACTGTGGAAGCTCTAAAAAGTTTTGGCAGAAACCATACAATATATCAGGGGTGGCCAAACTGTGGCTCGGGAGCAACATGTGGCTCTTTCACACGTATTGTGTGGCTCTCAAACCATCCACAGCCCTGTCAGCCAGCTTGGAGAAGGCATTTCTCTCTTTAAATCACTTCTCCAAGCCAAGCCAGCCAGTGGTTTGGAGAATGCATTTAAAGTTAAAGTTGCTTTCTTTCCCCCTCCCTCTCCCACCTATTTTCCTTCCTTCTCTCAAACATCTGACATTCATGTCCTGCAGCTCTCAGACACCTGGTGTTTATTCTATGTGGCTCTTACATTAAGCAAGTTTGGCCACCCCTGCAATATATCTAGGAAAGCACCCCCCTCCTTTATATTTCACAGCGATCTTCTTTACTATAAACTGGGGGCACTCTGTCTGTTCCTACCCAGGAATTAAGACCACAGGGAGAGGTTTTCCTGAATGTTGCATCAAATAAAGAAGCTTATCTGGTGAGTACACAAGAAAGGGCCTTTTCAGTGACAGCCCCACGAGTACAGAACAACCTTCCCAGTGAAGTGCATCCAGCCTCTTCACTTTTGATCTTTAGGATGCAGCTGAAGATAAGTTTTATTCAGGACTGCAGGTGATTAGTTTCTAGCAATCCTAAATTGTGATGTTAAATTCTGAGAGTTTTTAAAAATGTATTTTATGTATTCTATTTTTATGTAGTTTATCCAGATTGTAAACTGACTTGAGCCTTGTAAGGGAAAAAAAGCAGCTAATAAATGTTTTAAATAAAGATGATGATATTGGATTTGTATCCCGCCTTCCACTCCGAATCTCAGGAGTCTGAGAGCGGCTCACAATCTCCTTTATCTTCCTCCCCCACAACAGACACCCTGTGAGGTGGGTGGGGCTGAGAGAACTCTCAGAGCCACTGCCCTTTCAAGGACAACCTCTGCCAGACCTATGGCTGACCCAAGGCCATTCCAGCAGGTGCAAATGGAGGAGTGGGGAATCAAACCCGTAAAGAAATGGATCAGTTGTTGTAGATTTTCTGGGCTGTGTGGTCATGGTCTTGGCATTGTGAGACCTTATGTTTCGCCAGTAATTGTGACTGGCATCCTCAGAGGTATAACCCAGAAAACTGGAGTCCTCTCTGGGTCAAATTGAGAAGTTGTTGACCCAGAGAGAACTCCTGTTTTTCAGGTTATACCTCTGAGGATGCCAGTCACAGTTACTGGTGAAATGTCAGGTCTCACAATGCCAAGACCATGGCCACACAACCCAGAAAATCTACAACAACCGATGGACTCCAGCTGTGAAAGCCGTTGCCAACATAAAGAAATGAATCCTTCCTGCCCTAGATTCACCGGCTTCTGACAAGTGTTTTGGATCCCCTCCTGGTGGGACAGCAAATACCTCACGGGAGCTCTGTCATCAACTTAACTCTGAGAAAAGTCAGGGAAGCAAATATCAGCCATTTCTTTCAATCCAAAGAGCACCCTTTCATAAGTTGCACAGCTTACAAGTCAGCGTTATACAGTGATTTGTTAAGTAGGCCTGTAAACCCTCCTCCCATTTCACCTGTGGCCACCCTATCAATACATGCAGACCCAATAACTGCAAGTCCATCTTCCCAAAGTCAAAACTTTTATCTGTCAGCAGGAGTTTGTTTCTTTCCTGAAGTCAGCCACAAGTTATGTTGAACTATAAATGCTGGCAACAGACCTATTTTTATTGTAATGTGACAGATATGCCCGCCCCAAAACAATACAAGACAAGGGTCACTCTCGGTGACTAATTTACAACCAACTTTCCAAAAGGAGGTGTCTCCTCCACACCAACATATTTGAGAATGACAGAATTAACACATCATTGTCTATTATAATGTTAGCACATTAAATTAAATATAACAGATCACAGCTATAGGAGGAACGTAAAGAAAACCAACCCTCCACATCCTTTAGTTTACAACTTTCCCAGCCCTTCTTTTTGACCACAGAGATCTAGCACATTTCTCTCATATATGCAAGACAACTGGAAACACATCTTAAAACTCATTTAGGAAAAAGAAAGGAGCGGGAATGATCAAGGTGACAAACTACATACCAAGATCCCACTGGGATGCCAAATACCTACAACTATTCTTTTATTAACAGGAGAAGGACAGAGGCAAATCAGCTCTGTAGCATCTAGGATTTGGGGAACGCGGGGGGAGGGGGATGCCAAATACCTGAGTACGCAGCTTTTGATTCCAGTGGTACCTTTAAGACCAAGAAACATTCATTTAAGGTATGAGCTTTCGTTTGCACGCATAAGTGTGCGTGCACACAAAAGTTCATACCTTGAACAAATGTTTCTTGGTCTTAAAAGGTACCGCCGCACTCAAAATCCGTTCTACTGCTTCAGACCAGCACAGCTGCCCACCTGGTTCTACTTGAGTCCTCAGGTATCAAGTTACGGTGAAAGCTTCTCACCTTGAGCGTGTAAACCCTGTCTCCCTGCTCGTTGAGATAGTACAGCAGGAACATTATAGCGATTTAGCCTTCTTGATTTCCCAGCTGACGATGCAGATCAGCCTCTTACAACAACCACGTACTTCGGTCCACGCAACACACGTGCACACTAACTCCTGGGCATCCTGGGAAACGAGGTTGCTAAATCCTCCAATGAGTGCACCCAAAGAAATGACGCATTGTCAATGCATTCTGGGAAATGAAGTCCGCCCTCTCCAACGTCCGTAGTGCGTTTGCCGGGGTGTTCCAGACGCGGTGCGGACATCGGAGGTGTCGGCAGTTTCCCAATGCATTCTGGGAATTGTAGTCTCTCCCCTCCAGCAATAAGTCTCACCTGTCATGCCGGGGAAATAGGGATTTCGATTAGGGTTGCCAAGTCCAATTCAAGAAATACCTGGGGACCTTGGGGGTGGAGCCAGGAGACTTTGGGGGTGGAGCCAGGAGACTTTGGGGGTGGAGCCAGGAGACATTAAAGGTGGAGCCAAGATCAAGGCTGTGACAAGCATAATTGAACTCCAAAGGGAGTTCTGGCCATCACATTTAAAGGGACGGCACACCTTTTAAATTCCAGTTTGGTGTAGTGGTTAAGTGTGCCGACTCTTATCTGGGAGAACCGGGTTTGATTCCCCACTCCTCCACTTGCACCTGCTAGCATGGCCTTGGGTCAGCCATAGCTCTGGCAGAGGTTGTCCTTGAAAGGGCAGCTGCGGTGAGAGCCCTCTCCAGCCCCACCCACCTCACAGGGTGTCTGTTGTGGGGGAGGAAGGTAAAGGAGATTGTGAGCCGCTCTGAGACTCTTTGGAGTGGAGGGCGGGATATAAATCCAATATCATCTTCTTCTTCTTCCTTCCTTCCATAGGAAATAATGAAGGATAGGGGCACCTTCTTTTGGGGCTCATAGAACTGGACCCCCTGGTCCAATCTTTTTGAAACTTGGGGGGGTATTTTGGGGAGAGGCACTAGATGCTATACTGAAAATTTGGTGCCTCTACCCCAAAAAACAGCCCCCCCCCAGAGCCCCAGATACCCACAGGTCAATTCTCCATGATTTTCTATGGGAATAAATCACTTTAGGGAATAATAGAGTTCCCAGCAGACATTTCCCTCCCCTTCCCCCGCTTTCTGACGACCCTGAAGCGGGGGGAGGGTCTCCAAACCGGGGGATCCCCTGCCCCCACCTGGGGATTGGCAACCCTAATTTCGATACCACCGGCGTTGGGTTGTCAAGTCCAATTCAAGATATATCTGGGAACTTTGGAGGTGGAGCCAGAAGACTTTGTGACAAGCACAATTGAACTCCAAAGGGAGTTCTGGCCATAGGGTTGCCAAATCCAACCCCAGAAATATCTGGGGACTTTGAGGTTGGAGCCAGGAGACTTTGGGGGTGGAGCCAGGAGACACTGGGGTGGAGCTAGGGGGGAGGGGGGGAACGGCGCCGGGGAGCGTGGGGAGCCACCCCGCCGCTGCCGCCTCTTCTCCGCTCGCCGTGGCTGCTCCTCCGAGATGGGCTCAGCCTGAGCCCATCTCGGAGGAGCAGCCACGGCGAGCGGAGAAGAGGCGGCAGCGGTGTGGCGGCCTCGCTCGCTCTGCCTCTGGGGTGGAAGCGGAGGGGGGGGTGGAGGTGGGCGGGGGGCGCGGCGAGCCGCAAGTCCGGGTCCTAGAAGGGCCCAGTTTCGCGGCTCGCCATGCTCCTGGCCTGCCTCGCCCTCCCCTGCGCTGCTGCCGCCTCTTGGCTGCTCCTCCGAGATGGGCTCAGACTGGGCCCATCTTGGAGGAGCAGCTGCGGTGGGCGGGGAGGGGGCGGCAGCGGCGCGCCGTCCAGGATCGGGCGGCTCGCCATGCTCCCCGGGGCTGTTTTCCCCCCTCCCCCCACTTCTGTTTTTTTTGGGAGCAAGGGAAGAGGGTGGAAACCCTGGGGTCCCCCGCCAGGGCGGGAAGGTTGGGAAGCCTATCTGGCCATCACATTTAAAGGAACCGCACAACTTTTCAATGTCTTCCCTCCATTGGAAATAATGAAGGATAGGGGCATCTTTTTTGGAGGCTCATAGAATTGGACCCCCTGGTAGGGTTGCCAAGTCCAACTCAAGAAATATCTGGGGACTTTGGGGGTGGAGCCAGGAGACTTTGGGGGTGGAGCCAAGATCAAGGCTGTGACAAGCATAATTGAGCTCCAAAGGGAGTTCTGGCCATCACATTTAAAGGGACTGCACACCTTTTCAATGCCTTCCTTCCATAGGAAATAATGAAGGATAGGGGCACCTTCTTTTGGGGCTCATACAAGTGGACCCCCTGGTCCAATCATTTTGAAACTTGGTGGGTATTTTGGGGAGAGGCACTAGATGCTATACTGAAAATTTGGTGCCTCTACCCCAAAAAACAGCCCCCCCCCGAGCCCCAGATAGCCGCAGATCAATTCTCCATGGTTTTCTATGGGAATAAATCTCCATAGGGAATAACAGAGTTCCCAGCAGACATTTCCCTCCCCTCACCTCGCTTTCTGATGACCCTGAAGCAGGGGGGAGGGTCTCCAAACCGGGCGATCCCCTGCCCCCACCTAGGGATTGGCAACCCTACCCCCTGGTCCAATCTTTTTGAAACTTGGAGAGCATTTTGAGGAGAGTCAACAGATGCTATGCAAAAGATTTGGTGCCTCTACCTCAAAAAACAGCCCCTCCAAAGCCCCAAATACCTCCAGATCAATTATCCATTATACCCTACGGGAATCGATCTCCATAGGGAATAATGAAGTGCCCAGCAGACATTTCCCTCACCCCCCTTTCTGATGACTCCGAAGCAGGGGATTGGCATCTCCACTCATGAGTTGCTGAACTTCCAACTTCTTCTAAGTAACGCAGAGCAACCAAAGGTTCAAATTTACCTTTCCTATGCAAACAACTTCTGAAAACCCCGCGCCGCCCCGAGCTCAATAGGGGAGGGCAGAATATAAATATAATAAAATAAAAATAAATAAAAAATAAAAAAAATAAAAGAGTGTGCAACCAAGGGAAGGTCTGGGCTGCTTTCACAGCCACTGGGAGCAGCCATGTTGTTCTGCCTGCTCCCCCCATCCCCATTCAGCCTTAAAGACACACACACCATCCCAAGAGCGGAAGCTTTTCCAAGAGGAGTCTGAAGCCTCCGGAGGTGGAAAGGCACATGGTGGTTGTGGGAGCAGAGCTTCCCCCACCAGCCAGCTGACTGAGAGTGGGAAGGAGCCTGGGGGAGAACCCCCGCTGGGACCTGGGGATTGCCAAGCCTACTTTGATGAGGCTGCGCATCTCCCAGAATTCCATGCTGGAAGCCATGACAGTTGAACAGCTCCAAACCAGTTTGAGTTTTCAGCCTTGGGGCTGGTTGGCTTTAGGCGTGGCAACCCTGCTCCTCCATCAACTGCTTGATGTCAGAGCAGACCCCACGAGTCAAGCACACCTCACAAACCACCACTGTAGTTAAGGCCTTACCAGTTGATTTTGGGCTAGATTTGTCCACGGGCGCATGGGACCACTGGCATTGTTTGGGTAGGACAGAGGTTGGAAGAGGTTTGTATCTCTGAGGTGTTCTGATGCTAGCAAACCCCTTGTTCCCGCTGAATATTCTAACAGCTAGTTAGTTGGGAATTAGGAATGCCAAATCATCAGGAGGGGGATGAGTTGGATTAGCTCTGGTTGCCAACTCCAGGTTGGGAAATTCCTGGACATCTGGGATGGAGCATTAGATCTGGGAAGGAGAGGGATTTCAGCGGGATATAATGCTATAAAGCATGGGTGATCAAATTGCGGCTCGGGAGCCACATGTGGCTCTTTCACATATAGTGTGTGGCTCTTGAGCCAGCTTGGAGGAGGCATTTGTCTCTTTTAAATCACTTCTCCAGGCCAAGCCTGCCAGTGACTTGGAGAATGTATTTAAAGCAAAAGCTGCGTTATTTCCACCTCCCCTCCCTTCTCTCTCCCCATCTATTTCCTTCCTTCCTTCCTTCCTTCCTTCCTTCCTTCCTTCCTTCCTTCCTTCCTTCCTTCCTTCCTTCCTTCCTTCCTTCCTTCCCTCCCTCCCTCTTCTCTCAACACCTGTTCATATCTTGCAACTCTCAAACATCTGACATTTATTCTATGTGGTGCTTATGTTAAACAAGTTGTCATAGAGTCCACCCTCTAAAACATCCGTTTGTCTTGGAGAACCAGTCTGTGTAGTCCGGAGATAAGTTGTAACTCCCAGAGATCTCCAGACCCCACCTGGAGGCTGATAACCCTAGCTGGTGTTTTTAAAACAGCCGCTTGATCATCATCAGATGGTTTTGACTGCGTGGAGACGAGTGTTACCACTTGCTAACCCCTTCAGATGTAGTTACTGTTATAGGCCCAAGAGCTGGGGCCAGTTGAAAAGTTGGGTGCTCGAGTTGGCGGTACCACCACAAGTGGGTGGAGCATCTCCACGCTTCTGGGGCAGGAGCAAGAATGAAATCTCACCCCGCTGCTCATTGACACAAATTGGGTGTGTGGATATTCAGGAAACAGCTGAGCAAGGCCGGGCCCTAGACTGTCTGGCACCCTGGGCAAGTCTAACTTCTGGCACCCCTTTCCCTGCACTGATAACATCACCAAGTCACATGAGGGGGGGGGGGCACCCAATTTGGCACCCCCAAAAGGCCAGCGCCCTAGGTAATCACCTAGTTTGCCTAGTGGCAGCACCGGCCCTGCATCTCAGAGCCTAAAACAGAGGTTTGTTGGGCTGGAAGGGGGAACAGATAGAATGTCAGTGTCCTTATCGGAACCTACAAGATACCTGCATTCTGGAATTGTTTTCACTCAACCTTCCCACTTACCGCTCAGTCGACAATGCCGGATCTTCTTGGAAACCAAACGACAACATTGTGACGCCACTTCCTGTCTGTCTTTCCGCTAAGGTCCGGCTAACAGGACTTTGTAGGGCACAGAGAGAGGACCGCCATTCCTCTGAGCAGCTGTCTGTGCCCGTTGAGGGCCATGGCCTCCCAAGCCCACATCCCAGGCCCCGGCCCTCCTTCCTGCCCTCCCACAGCGCCCTCCCTGCTTCTGCCTGCCTTCCCCGGGGCTGCCTTGCTAGTCACTTCGGCTGACGCTCCAGGAAGCAAGTTGATCATCAAGCTCAAAAGAGAAGGACCCATGGCAGGGGGTGCGGAGGAACTCCCCCGCACTCAGACATTCTTCCTTACCGGGATGCCTCTGGGGTGGACCGCCCCACGCCGAGACGGGCCTTCGGGGCCTGGGGTCCACACCGTGCTGGTGACTAAAGCGGTGGAGGATCTGGGGGCCAGGAAACCCAGAGCGCCAGAGACCGTCCCGCCAGCCCGAGCTCCCCCTCCCAGTGACGCCTCCTTTGCCTGTACCTCCAAAGGGGTTTATGAGAACTACCGTCGCTGGCAGCGCTACAAGGCCTTGGCTAGGCGCCACTTTCCAGCCACGCCTGATGCTGAGGCCCTCGCCTGTTTCTTCATGTGAGGATCACGGTGGTAAAGAACGTAGCTTGGGAGACGAGGGTGAGGTGTCTCCCAGGAGACAAGAGTAGGGTTGCCAAGTCCAAGTCAAGAAATATCTGGGGGCTTTGGGGGTGGAGCCAGGGCAAGGTTGGGACGAGTATAATTGAACTTCAAAGGGAGTTCTGGCCATCACATTTAAGGGGACTGCTCACCTTTTGGAAATAGTGGAGGATAGGAGCACTTTCTTTTAGGGCTCATAGACTTGGACCTCCTGGTCCAGTCATTTTGAAACTTGGAAGGTGTTTGGAGGAGAGGCATCGGATGCTGTGCTGCAAATTTGGTTTCTCAGCCTCAAAAAACAGGGGGGGGGGGGCAGAGCTTCAGATACCTGCAGATCAGTTCTCCATTATACTTATGGGAATCGGTCTCCATACAGAATAATGGAGTGGTCAGCAGCCATTTCCCCCCCCCCCACTTTCTGATGACCCTGAAGTGGGGGGAGGGCCTCCAAACCATGGATCCCCTGCCCCCACCTGGGGATTGGCAACCCTAGACAGGAGTAAGGGACATTAGGAGGCTGGCCAGCATCTAGGGTCTGGAGGTCTCCTGGAATTATAGCTGATCTTCAGAGATCAGTTCTCCTGGAGAAAATGGCTCCTCCTTTGGAGTATCAGCTGAATGGAATTATGCCCAGATGCCCCTCCCTCCCCAGGCTTTCCGCCCCCCCCCCCCCCACAAATCTCCAGGTTTTCCCCCAACCCAGAGTTGGCCATCTGCATAATGTTCAAGTGCAAACCAAATAAAATGCATATCGAATTGTTGAATGCAGGGCATTGACCTTGAGAAGACGAATGGGAGGGAGCTGGTGGCAAAGGTCTCTATGCCGAATATGGATTGGTGAGAAATTTCGTCTTTCCGGGCCTGGAGCCTGAAACGTCAGATCGCAGGAAGTTGCCTTGTGCTGAATCAGACCCTGGTCCCTTGGGGTCAATCTACTCAGATTGGCAGCTGCTCTCCAGGGTCTCAGGCAGAGGTCTTTCCCATCCCCTACTGCCTGGTCCTTTTAAAGTGGAGCTGCTGGGGATTGAACCTGGGACCTTCTCGGAGCCAAGCAGAGGCTCTACCATTGAGCCACAGCCATTCCCCAATGAAAAACCTGGGATGAAAACTGACCGTTATGGTATGACGGGGCAGGCATTCCAATTCATAGCTTCACAATCCACAAGTCATCTGATACAATCAGCAGAGCCAGCCGTAGTCTATCTGGCACCCCAGGCAAAGCTAATTTGTGGTGCCCCTGACTCCACTGGTAATGTCACCGAGTCATGTTGGAGGTGCCCAACTCAGTGCCCCAGAAAGCTGGTGCCCTAGGCAATCACCTAGTTTGCCCATGGCATGGCCATGTCAATCAGAAGAATCAAGTGGTCAGGCTCTTTCGGGATTGTACCATCACAAGCGCCGGGTGTGTATGGGGGTGGAATTTTTATTTTGAAAAAAAAAAAAAAAGAACACAGAATCCTACACATAGAAAAACAACACGTGATAGTAACTTGAGCCTTTTGCAATGGGGGCAGCAGATTTCTATGGGCAGGGAGAGTTTCTTCCACGGGGAGCATTCAGACATGTCTGCCACCTGAAATGGTACCATCCACTTGAGTCTGGTGGTTTTATTCTGAGCACATGCTGTCTAGTGACACCAGGAAATGAGACTCTTGTTTTGGAGCAGTTTGGGAGTCATAGTGGTCAGTGGACATGAGTAGAGATGAAGGCATAGGGAGTGATGTTCCTGGTGAAGGTGCATTTCAAAATCAAGACGTCCTGATGCCTCAAAACGTGATGCTCTTCTCTTACCTCTTCAGCCCCGTCCTCCGTTCATTGGCCCGTCTGCGTCCTGACATGACCCTGGAGGATGGGGTCCCCCGCGCAGTTCAGGAGTGGGAGCACAGCAGCAACTTTGAGCGCATGATCTTCTACGAAATGGCTGAAAAGTGAGAAGAGGCCGAGGGCCAATTTGGTATCGTTCCAACAGGCCCTGCCATCAGCATCTGGTTGAGCGGGGGAGAAGGCGAGGGTCTCTCTCTGTGCGTTTTCACGATCCCGTCTCTCCTTTTTCAGGTTCATGGAGTTTGAGGCAGAAGAAGAACAACAGATCCAGAAGATGAAGCTCTTGGCCAGCTGCTCCCAGTTCCAGACCCCTGTCCCCAAATCCACCAAGCTGACCCCATCCCCTGCCACTGAGTCTGGTCAACAACAAGGTAAGGCCTTCTGATCATGCCCCATGGCTGGAGAAAGCAAACCCGAATCCTCACACTCCGACACTTGGTCATCGAATTGCCAGCCTACACGTGAGGATAATGAAGAAGAGATCCATGGAAAGAAAGATAATACCAAACAAGAATATGCACTGTAAACAAATTACTAAGGGATGATTTATTTTCAAATCCTCAATCAATGTATAACAGGGGTGGCCAACAGTAGCTCTCCAGATGTTTTTTGCCTACAACTCCCATCAGCCCCAGCCAGCATGGCCAATGGCTGGGGCTGATGGGAGTTGTAGGCAAAAAAAACAACTGGAGATCTACCGTTGGCCACCTGTGATGTATAAGATCATTTCAATAAGAGCAGCTCTCTCAAATTCATTCAGTATATAGACACCAAGTACAGCTCATACTCTTTTAGGTTTGGTTTCTCTCAGTCAATTAAAGGGTGTGTGCTGTAAGAATAATTCAGGTTCATAGACCTTTGAAGTGTAGAACTCGAATCCTTGAAAAGATACTTCGATTCCACCTCCAACAGAGTCTACCAGACATTTCCAAAGTCTTCCTCAAAAAGAGGACTGAATGCCATTCTATAAATCCCTTCTTTTCAATTCAACTAGAAACTGTCACAGTATGCCACAAACACAATTTTTGGAAAAAATTCAGGGGAAACTGGAATTATTCTTATCACAAGCACTTTAATCGGCTGAGGGAAACTGGATCTAAATCAGATTACGAACTGTACTGTGTGAAAAGACCCTGAATGAATTTGAGACTTGTCAGTTGTACTTATTGAAATGATCTTATACACTGATTGCAATTGAGGTTTTGATAAGAGAACATAAGAACGTAGAAGCCATGCTAGATCAGGCCAATGGCCCATCCAGTCCAACGCTCTGTGTCACATAAGAACATAAGAGAAGCCACGTTGGATCAAGCCAATGGCCTATCCAGTCCAACGCTCCTTGTCACATAAGAACATAAGAGAAGCCACGTTGGATCAAGCCAATGGCCCATCCAGTCCAACGCTCTGTGTCACATAAAAACATAAAAGAAGCCACGTTGGATCAAGCCAATGGCCCATCCAGTCCAACGCTCTGTGTCACATAAGAACATAAGAGAAGCCACATAGGATCAGGCCAATGGCCCATCCAGTCCAACACTCTGTGTCACATAAGAACATAAGAGAAGCCATGTTGGATCAGGCCAATGGCCCATCCAGTCCAACACTCTGTGTCACACAGTGGCCAAAAAACCCAGGTGCCATCAGGAGGTCCATGAGTGGGGCTAGTACACTGATGGACCTCCTGATGGCACCTGGTCTTAGTAGTTCCTTAGTAGTTTGCTCACAGCACATATTTTTATTTGGTATTGGCCAATGGCCCATCCAGTCCAACGCTCTGTGTCACATAAGAACATAAGAGAAGCCACGTTGGATCAAGCCAATGGCCCATCCAGTCCAACGCTCTGTGTCACATAAGAACATAAGAAAAGCCACGTTGGATCAAGCCAACGGCCCATCCAGTCCAACACTCTGTGTCACATAAGAACATAAGAGAAGCCATGTTGGATCAGGCCAATGGCCCATCCAGTCCCACACTCTGTGTCACACAGTGGCCAAAAAACCCAGGTGCCATCAGGAGGTCCATGAGTGGGGCTAGTACACTGATGGACCTCCTGATGGCACCTGGTTTTTTTAGAACATTCCTTAGTAGTTTGCTCACATCACATATTTTTGTTTGGTATTGGCCTACACGTGACACAGCCGGAATCACAACTGATCTCCAGTCTACAGAGATCAGTTCCCTGAAGAAAATGGCTGCTTGGAAGGGTGAATTCTATGGCATGATACCCTGGGCAGGGCAGGGTTTGGGGAAGGGAGGGATCCCATCAGGATAATGTTATACACACCATCCTCTGAAACAGTCATTTTTCTCATGAGGAATCAAATCTCTAGTCTGGAGAGCAATTTCTTCATTTGGGAGATCTCCAGGAGGTTGGGAACTAGGGTAGCCAAGTCTGTGTTAGGGAATACCTGGAGACTTTGGGGATGGATCCAGGAGAGGGTGGGGTTTGGGGAGGGGAGGAGCCTCAGCATAAGTACAATGCCATCGTCCACCCTTCCGAGCAGCCGTTTTCTCCAGGGGAGCGCATCTCTGCCAGCTGGAGATCAGTTGTAAAAGCAGGAGATCTCCAGGCTAGGGCTGCCAAGCCCCCGGGCCGGGTGGGAGTTCTCCATTATAGACCCCATAGAGTCCACCCCCGAGATCACCGGAACGATGATGTCACTTGCGGATGACATCATCATGCTGGTGACATTGTGCGCCGGCCACTCTAGGCATTTATGGGGAAACTCGATGGTTTTCCTGGATCCTCTAGCAATATGGGAGGGGAAACTCTATGGTACAATAGTGGGGAAAAGTCCCCCACCAGAGGACGCAGGGGACTTGGCAACCCTACTCCAGGCCCTACCTGGAGACAGGCAACCCTATTGAGAACCCTAACATTTGTTGACAACAAAGGCATCTCTGTAATCATGCTGCTTTGTCCCTTGTGAGTCACCACCAACAATGAGAGGAATGCACCGTTCCAATCAATCGGCGTACAGCAAGGCAGCCTCTCTTTGGATTTATTTTGGTGTCTCTTTGTTCCGTCCAAGTTTACATCCCAAAGAAGTCAGCCTCCAAAAGCCGCCAGCCCCGCCGCCGCCAGCGGCGTCCCCCCAGCACTTCCACCCCGGGAGTGCCCAGGGAGATCCCCGCCGAGGCAGTGCACCAGTATGCTGAGATCATGGAAGGCCTGGACACCAGCTGGGAGGAAGAAGACGAGGAGAAGAAGGAGCAGGGGGGATGCAGGGACCCCCAAGGCCCGGAGGATGGGGTATTCCCAGACCCCAGCTTGCTTCAATATATTGATCGGCTGTGCAGCGATGAAGAGTTTGTTTGTAAGGTGAGAGGGGCAAACTGGGGTGTTTGCTTCGTGTCACTAGAAAGAACTTGTGCATTTGAGTCTATATAGCACATGTCAACTGGCTTGTCGTGCAGTTCCTTGGTAAAATGTATAGTTGGGCTTCCAGATCCAGGTTGGGAATAGGCTTGCGAATCCCCAGGTCCCAGTGGGGGTTCTTCCACTTTCTCAGGCTCCTTCCCACCCCCAGTCAGCTGGCTGGCGGGGGGAAGCCCCGCCTCCAGGGGACCATGTGCCTTCCCCCTCCAGAGGCTTCAGTCTCCGAATTGAAAGGCTTCCTCTTGGGATGGTGTGTCTTTGTTACTTGGAAGAAGGTTCGGGGGTTCTGGGGGAGCTGTGTTTTGAGGTAGAGGCACCAAATTTTCAGTATAGTATCTAGTGCCTCTCCCCAAAGTACCCCCCCAAGTTTCAAAATGATTGGACCAGGGGGTCCAATTCTATGAGTCCCGAAAGGTGCCCCTATCCTTCATTATTTCCTATGGAAGGAAGACATTTAAAAAGGTGTGCTGTTCCTGTAAATGTGATGGCCAGAACTCCCTTTGGAGTTAAATTATGCTTGTCACACCCTTGTTCCTGGCTCCACCCCCAATGTCTCCTGGCTCCACCCCCAAAGTCCCCAGATATTTCTTGAATTGGATTTGGCAACCCTAGTTGGGAAACGCCTTGAAATTTAGGGATGGGGCCTGGGGAGGACAAGGACCTCAGAGGGGAATGATGCCATAGTCACCCTCCAGAGCAGCCATTTTCTCCAGGGGAACTGATCTCCAGGGCTTTTTTGGGGCAGGAACACAGTTCCATATTCTGGAACCAATGCTCAACGATAGTTTACATGTTGGAGAACCGTTAATGCCGCTGTAAGGAACTGAATCACTGCATGTAAATTATCATTGAGCATTGGTTCCAGAATATGGAAGTATATTGATCAGAGGAAGCCCTGGATTGAAACACAAAATTTTTACCTGGAAATCGTGTAATCAATAATACTTCTCTTTCATCCAACGAAATAAAAATTTATTTAAAATCTTTTTAACATTCATCTTGTTTTTTTCACGGAGAGGTCCGCGTGTCAACATCGCTACATTTGAGTGGCGCGTCTTTGTGGACTTTTGTATGACGGACTTTTCTGTTTCATATTAGTTTATAAATTGTTAGTTTGTTTTCAAATCGTGTTTTTTTCAGACGTTTGCTAATAATTCTAAATGCTCTCTTGAGAGCGTGGATTAGTTTCCAGAGTAAATTTGTTCTATAGTAATGAATTAGAAGCTTGTACATATGAACATATGAAGCTGCCTTATACTGAATCAGACCCTTGGTCCATCAAAGTCAGTATTGACTACTCAGACTGGAAGTGGCTCTCCAGAGTCTCAAACTGAGGTTTTTCACACCTATTACCTGGACCCTTTTTAGTTGAAGATGCCAGGAATTGAACCTGCGACCTTCTGCTTACCAAGCAGATGCTCTACCACTGAGCCACTGTCCCTCCCCAGGTTCTTTAAGGTTCAAGTGACTTTAGTCAGTTCCAAAGAACACATTGTCTCTTGGTCTGTAATCCTCAGGTGGGGGCAGGGGATCCACCGGTTTGGAGCCCCCCCCCCCGCTTCAGGGTCATCGGAAAGTGGGGGGAGGGGAGGGAAATGTCTGCTGGGAATTCCCTATCGAGGGGAGGGAAATGTCTGTTATTCCCTACGGAGACTTATGCCCATAGAAAATAATGGAGAATTGATCCACGAGTATCTGGGACTCTGGGGGTGGGGCTGATATTTGAGGTAAAGGCACCAAAATTTCAGTATAGCATTCAGCGCCTCTCCGCAAAATACCTCCCAAGTTTCAAAAAGATTGGACCAGGGGTTCCAATTCTATGAGCCCTAAAGGAAGGTGCCCTTATCCATCATTATTTCCTTTAGAAGGAAGGCATTGAAAAGGTGTGCGGTCCCTTTAAATGTGGTGGCCAGAACTCCCTTTGGAGTTCAATGATGCTTGTCACAGCCTTGCTCCTGGCTCCACCCCCAAAGTCTCCTGGCTCCACCCCCATGTCTCCTGGCTCCACCCCCAAAGTCCCCAGGTATTTCTTGAATTGGACTTGGCATCCCTAGTCCTGGTGACTGTCAGAAGAGGAGAGGGGGGGGGGCCCTAGGCATGCTTTGCCGGGACCCCCCCTACAGCTGGAACCGGCCCCGTCTATTATGGATTGCGATCGCTCCAAATTGGGGAGATGTTTGTTTCTGTTCTTGCAGGCATAAGAGGATGCGCTGCGATGTTTTCGCTTCCTTTTTTTCGGCAGGCAGAAGCCATCATCCACCCACAATTTATAGCGGACTTACTGTCCGCGGAGAAAAGTCAAGATCCCTTGGATTTGGCAGAGGAACTGGAGGAGGAGTTGAACTTAACACCCAGCCAGGTAACACCCGTAACCCAGGACAGAAAACAACCCCACACTTTCCCTGGATGCTTGGGGAGGGGTGGGCAGGTATGAGCATGCTGTCTCCACTCCCTGCCTCCGCACACTTGCCTGGCAATTTGCCAGGGGAGACTGCATAGAGGAAGTGGCCATGCTTACATCCAGTGTCTCCTCTAAGGTGAGTTAGAAGAAGACTGCAGATTTATACCCCGCCCTTCTCTCTGAATCAGAGACTCAGAGCGGCTTACAATCTCCTCCCCCCACAACAGACACCCTGTGAGGTGGGTGGGGCTGAGAGGGCTCTCCCAGAAGCTGCCCTTTCAAGGATAACTCTTGCAAGAGCTATGGCTGACCCAAGGCCATTCCAGCAGCTGCAAGCGGAGGAGTGGGGAATCAAACTTGGTTCTCTCAGATAAGAGTCCAAAGCACTTAACCACCAGGGGTGGGGAACAGTGGCTCTCCAGATGTTTTTTGCCTACAACTCCCATCAGCCCCAGCCAGCCTGGCCAATGGGTGGGGCTGATGTGAGTTGTAGGCAAAAAACATCTGGAGAGCCACTGTTCCCCACCCTTGTGTGACTACACCGAACTGGCTCTCTTTGCATGAGCTAGTTCAGAGATTTTTATAGCCTCCAGTTCACACATTTTTAGCTCAGGAAGGATGAACCCAGAGCACACTAATTTACACAGCAGCTCACAGCTTTTATGCCAGCAGCTTACAAAGTAGAATTTTTGCTCACAAGACTCTGCAGCTTAGATGGAACATGGCTTACGCCGCCTCCCTGTGATCTGCAACACTGCCTTCTGAAGGCTGCTGATCACAGGAAGGGAGTGTTCGCACACCCACCTCCTCAGTCTATGTGGTCACCCAGAGCTGAGGGCGCCCTCCGCCCCTCCCCACCCCCTCAGCTGTTGTCTGTGCTAGGCTAGAGAATGAAACCCATGGTATGGGAACAGGGTTGCCAATCCCCAGCTGGGGGTGGGGGGATCCCCAGGATTGGAGGCCCTCCCCCTGCTTCAGGGTCATCAGAAAGTGTGTGTGTGGGGGGGAACTGTTTGCTGGGCACTCCACTATTCCCTATGGAGACCAATTATCCACTATACCCCATTAGTGTATAATGGATAATTGATCTGCAGGTATCTGGGGCCTGGGGGGCGGGGGCGGGTTGTTGTTTGAGATAGAGGCACCAAATTTGCAGCATAGCATCTGGTGCCTCTCCTCAAAGCACTCTCCAAGTTTCAAAAAGATCGAACCTGGGGGTCCAATTCTATGAGCTCCCAAAGAAGGCGCCCCTATCCTTCATTATTTCCTAATGGAGGGAAGGCAGTTAAAACATGTGTGGTCCCTTTAAATTTGATGGCCAGAACTCCCTTCAGAGTTCAGACATGCTTGTCACACCCCTGCTCCTGGCTCTACCTCCGAAGTCCGCAGGGTTTTTTTTAAAAAGTCAGACCCGGCAACCCTAGTTGGAGCCTAAGGTGCATAGGGTTTAGGGATGAGAAGGAAAGGACTCCAGCAGCATGTAAGACCATAAAGATCAACTTCAAAAGCAGCCATTTTTTCCAGGGGAACTGATCTCTGTCATCTCAGTTGCAATTCTAGGAGATCTCTAGCCACCACCTAGAGCAGGGATGGCCAAACTTGTTTAACATAAGACCCATATAGAATAAACATCAGATGTCCGAGAGCTGCAAGATATGAATGCCAGATATCTGAAATCCATGGTGGGGAGGAGGGAGAAAGGAGTAAGAAGAGCCCTGTAAGCTCCAGGCCTAAAATGCAAAGGAGTTCCTGCTACAAAAAAAGCCCTGCTTCCTTGTCTGGAATAAATTTGTAATTCCAAAGGTTGGCAACTGCAGGGCTTTTCTCTCTCTTTTAGCAGGAACCCACAGGAACGCAGTTCCGGCTGGCTTGGTGCCAGAGGGTGTGGCCTAATATGCAAATGAGTCCCTGCTGGGCTTTCCCTTTCAAAAATCTCTATGCAAAGCAATGGTGACATTAGGGGGTGTGGCCTAATATGCAAATGAGTTCCCATTGGGACTCTCCCTTAAAAAATCTCTATGCGAAACAATGGTGACATCAGGGGGTGTGGCCTAATATGCAAATGAGTTCACGTTGGGATTTTCCTGCAAAAAAATCTCCATGCGAAACAATGGTGACATCAGGGGGTGTGGCCCAATATGGAAATGAGTTCCTGCTGGCCTTTTTTTTTTCCTACCCAAAAAGCCCTGGGCAACCGTATGTATATAACCAGCTCACTACAGGCTGACGTGGCTGAGAAGGCTTTTTCTATAAAGGTCATATTTGTAGGTCCCTTTTCTTTCTGCCTCCAGGTGATAGAGAAAAGGCTTCTGGGGTTATCTGAGGAGGAGAGGGAACCCTCCGTTTGCCCCACATCCCATTCTGACTCTACCCCCTCCCAGTCTGAGGAAGAGGAGGAGGTCAGCAACAATGGTAAAGGGAAAGAGACTTTATCTCTGAGCATTCAAAGGGATCCTGCCAACACTACGAAGAGGATTTCTACTCACAAGGCTTTCAAGACAAGTCAGCTAGAAATTCCAGGATCAAGAACCGGTTCTCTGTTGGTTCCTTCCTCACACCAGCATATGGGGAAAAGAGATTTTCCACCAAAGGCTGCCAGAATTTCCTTGAGTTCCTCTCCTCACAAAGGTGGCAGCCATGACTCTCAGGAAAAGAGAGTGGTACCCACTCTGAAGAACACAGATGAAAGCAAAACTCAAAACTTAAAGAAGCAGAACCATGTTGGACTTAACCTAGTACAGGTCAAAGGAATCCCACCTCATGCCCAGTGGGAAAAAATCAGTTCCATCATAACAGAAAACAACAGCCTAGCTAAAAACAAAAGTTCACAAGAGGATATGATAGGAAAGGGAATTCAAAGACCACATGACACAGCATGTGATAGGAAAGACGGCAGGCAAGAAAAGGCCAAAGGTCAAGCAGAGATCCAAAGGACTCTAGAGCAAGTCAGCCATACTGCTCAAACACAATCCCATGAAGAAACCCAGCTAGCTTGGCAAAACTTAGAACGAGCCCACAACGCATATGGAAAACAAGAGGATGTTCAACAGGGGGAAGTCAAACATGAAAAGGGGTCTCAGGCTATCTGGGAAGGGGAGGCACATACTCCCCATGGGATTGGCTATGCTAATCAGAATATAAACAAAATGTTGTTAGGGGATCACACATCAGCAGAAAGACCTCTGCAGCCGAATGTGAATGGACGTGGAAAACATTTTGAAAAGGTCATAGGTCAGTCCCAAGACCAAGATATTAGGAGACCTGAGGACACCTCAAGTAGAGCAGAACTTGACAATCAAGGTACAGGTATGAAAATCTCAGCGGGACAACCAGATCAACCACTTTCTCCTCTTGAACGTACAAACCAAGATGGCTGCCTACAAGAGGTGCTCAGAGACCACATCCCATCTCTGGCTAGCCGGAAAGGGCTGAATCCTGCCCTTAATGCAACTCTGCCTCACGGTGGGAGCACAGCGTCCTGTGGCAAAAGCTTAGCAGGACAAGAACGTCCAATGCCAGTGTCTGCTGGACCTGGGAAGCAACCTGATGGCCAAGAAGCCATGGACAGAATGCAGAGGAAGCCACAGATTAGCTGGGAGAAAACAAAGTACCCCCCTGTCAAAATCAGCATCAGCTCAGGCAAGGTCTTGAGGTTGTATACAGGCAATTTAGCACTGTCAACATCCACTGAACAAGATGGCCAACAGCCATCTTGCCTGTCCATACTGGAAACCGATCAGCAAGTCAACTGCCCTGTCTTCTCGCCATCTGTTGAACTCAGTGGGTGCAAAGGGAATCATTTGGCTTCAAGTGATTCCATGGAGGTAAGAGTACTCCAAGGCCAACTACCAAGAATCTCTTCTGACCATCTGTCATTTCCCAATAGCTCAGAGCTAGAGTCTCCATCTCTGAGCATCCAAAAGGATCCTGGCAGCACTGGAAAGTTCCAGAAAGCTCAGTGGCCGTTCTCCGATCAGGGTGAGGCTACTCCATGGGTGGGAAGCCAACCTGGTATCAGGCAAACTCTAAACCCCATTTTGAATCCCTCAAACTGTATCATTGCAATTGAAGCTGATGGGGGCAACTGTGGTCCCAGTGGAGATCACACAACTGTACCCTCCAGTAGTAGCAAAAGAGCTGAAGTGCTTTCACCCACACTCAGCAACTGGAATGAAAACGATGAGCCGAATCAGAGATCCGAGTGTAGCCATCGGTTGCCTTCTGAAGACCAAAGTGAAGAAGCCAACTCAGGAAGTGAGGTGAGGAACCCGGATCAGGTAGCAGAAGTACAAGATTTGCTCCAGCCAGTGATCAAGGCCGGCGCTACCCTTTCGGAACATTCTGGAGGGAATGTAGAAGGCGAAGAAATGCAAGCGGAAAAGCAGGATGAAGAAGATGAAGAGTTGTCCGGTTTTTCCTCCTTGCTTGCCTCCAAGCTGAGCCTCTCGCCTCACCGTTATATGCCTCGCGCAGTGGAACAAGAGAACACAGTGCCCTCATCACACAATGAGACTGAGAAACCAGTTTCTAAGATAAGGCATTCAGTCCAGGCACAGGTGCCCCAGAAAGCCATTGTTCTGCTGAGCAGAAACTTGGGTGCCCACCCTACCATGCACCGGAGCCATAAGAGAAGGAGCAACAGTTTAGGCACACGCAGGAGCAAACGTCTTCGCAATCAATAGACAAGCCTCCAAGTGGACATGACATTTCACTTGTCTCCTAGTCCCCATTCCAGCTTTATCTTTTATGTTTCCCCTAACATTTAAAAGCTCCACCCCTCTTCAGCTGTTGGATCTCCTTGGAAGGTACCTACTGAGAGGGGTACAGACTGGTTTATGATCTGTGGAGACACGACTCCTGTGGGGTGAGAGAGGCCATTATTTTGTTCAAATTCCTTAGCACATTAAAGAGCGTTGCCAACCTCTTTGTGGAGTGAAAATCAGAGGTGTTCTCTACAGGGCAGTAGGAAACCAACTTCTTGTTCATGGCACATATAGCCTGGACTTTGAGGCAGGGTCTCCATTACTGTCCCCAGTGTCCTGAAGCAGTGTGGTACAGTGGGTAGAAGGATAAGCTGGAAACCAAACAAGATGAGACGCTGGTTGTCTTAGGTCAGAGGAACAGCTTGTGACCTAACAGCTTCATCCCATGAAGGAACAGCTGAACAGCTTCATCCCATGTTATGGCCGGTGTTCCCCCTGAGCTGTGTTAGCGTGAGTTAGCGCACAATTTTTTAGCCTCCAGCTCACACATTTTTGGCTTAGCTCAGAAAGGGTGACCCCAGAGCAAACTAATATCTGCAGTAGCTCACAACTTTAAGGCCAGTAGCTCACACCTTTGATGTCAGTAACTCACTAAGTAGAATTTTTGCTCACAAGACTCTGCAGCTGAGAGGGAACGTTGGTCATGGCCCTGATAATTAGGTCTCATGTGTGAGCTATTTAAAAGGATGGGGTGGGGGCACAACCTTGGAGCTATACGCACAGAATGGTCAAAGGATTTTGTTTGCTTTACCCTAACTGGGGAGACCTGGCTTCAAATCCTTGCTCAGCCATGAAGCAAACTAGGTGATTTTGGGCCAGTCAGTCTTTCTCAGTGTTACTTTCCTCACAGGATTATTATGAGAAAACTGAGGCAGAAAGCGGGACATTCATGCCATCCTGTACTCTTTAGAGGAAGGCCAGAATTAACAGCCTGATAGATATTGCTTTCTTCAATCTTTCCCCCCTCTAACTCAGGGAACCAACTTGGCTTTAAAAAGTATCACATATACCTTTTATTATAGAGATATAGATATTTATTTTATATATAAAATAGCACTTCTTTATATTTTACAAAACAGAAAACGGAACAAAAAGCAACAAGATCATCATCCTTCCATCCTTCCTTTCCCCTCATGAAAACAGGAAAAAAAAAGGACATCAACAAACGAACGTGAAATAAAATAAAATGATATAATTAAACATAACAAAAATAAAAAAAAAACCTTTTAAAATAAACGGAGAGAAGCCCCAATCCCCAAAGAATTTGCGGCTGTGGTTCCCCGGTTACGGTTGCCCTGAGATGGCGGTGTCTCCGCCCCCTCCCCCTGCCCAACCACCATGGCGGCACGGAGCTAGCAAGCGAGTGGGGGAGGGGTCTGCGTGGCCAAGGGTGTGGCATGGCTGTGTGTGGGGTTTTTGTCTTTGTCTTGTATACACATGGCTAAAGAGGTTTGGGCGGGTTTTTCAGTCTGCCTTGCTTTTGGGAGAGGCTGCTGCAGGGGTGCCATTAGCGTAGGCGGGTGGGGGGCCAGGCTTGGTCGGAGTGCAGGCCGCAGGGAGGCGTAAATACGTGCTGAACAGGCGGGCATAGTCAGGGTGACGGAGAGAGAAATCCTGGAACTCATCTGTGTGAGGGAAAAAGACAAAGGGTAAGAACATCAAAAGAGCCCTGCTGGATCAGTCCAGTGGTCCAGCTAGTCCAGCGTCCTGTCTCACACAGTGGCCAACCAGTGCCTCTGGAGGGCCAACAACAGGCCATAAAGACCGAGACCTTCCCCTGAAGTTGCCTCCTGGCTCTGAGACCAAGAAGCTTAATGCCCCTAAATGCAGTGGTTCCCCTCAGTCACCACGGCTAGTAGCCACTGATAGACTTAGCCTCCATGTTTCTATCTAACCCCCCCTTTCAAGCTGTCTATTCCTCTGGCCATCACTGCATCCTCCGGCAGAAGGCTGCACATTTTAATCACTCTCTGCGGTAAGTAGTATTTCCTTCAGTCAGTCCTGAATCTATTGCCTGAAAGTTTCATGGGATGCCCTTGAGTTCTAGTATTTTGAGAGAGGGAAAAATATTTCTCTTTGTTAACTCCCTCCACCCCATGCGTAATTTTATAAACCTCTGTCATGCCCCCCCCCCGGTGTCCTTTTCCTAAACTACACTGTGAGAAAAGTCCCAGACTCTTCAGCCTTTTCTCACAGGGAAGGTGCTCCAGCCCCCTAAGGCCAGGAGTGGAATTCTAGCAGGAGCTCCTTTGCATATTAGGCCACACCCCCTGATGTAGCCAATCCTCCAAGAGCTTACAAAAAAGAGCCTCGTAAGCTCTTGGAGGATTGGCTGCATCAAGGGTGTGTGGCCTGATAGGCAAAGGAGCTCCTGCTAGAATTCCACCCCTGCCCCTAAGCGTCTGGGTAGCCCTCCTCTGCACTGTCTCCATTTCTACAATGTTCTTTTGGAGATACAATAACAAGAACAGTATTCCAAATGAGGCCGCACCGCAGATCTATACAGGGGCATTACAACATCAGCCGCTGTATTCTCGATCCGTTTCCTAATAATCCGTAGTTTGCCTTTTTCACCACTGCAGCACAGAGCAGACATGTTCATTGAGCCATCCACTATGACCCCAAGATCTTTTCCCCTCTCAGACCCTCGGTCCATCAAAGTCAGTATTGTCTACTCAGACTGGCAGTGGCTCTCCAGGGTCTCAAGCTGAGGGTTTTCATGCCTATTTGTCTGGACCCTTTTTAGTTGGAGATGCCAGGGATTGAACCTGGGACCTTCTGCTTACCAAGCAGATGCTCTACTACTGAGCCACTGTCCCTCCCCTTAATATAGTTTCACCTCCTTCTAGGGTTACCTGCCAAACACCAACAACTGGTGGGAGGTTTAAGCTATGTGGCAATGCAAACAAGTGTTACGGCACTCCCATGACATCACATCCAGTGTGAACTCGGAAGTGACATCATCATGACAATAAGATACTCTAGGACCTGCTCAAACTCTATGGTAAAACCAGAGTTTCAGGTGAATCTTAGGGTGTCAAGGCAACGCAATGACATCGCTTCTTGGTTTATGTGGCAACTGATGTCACAACTTTGCTGCAATGCCTATTTCTCCCCATTTTTCCATCACTGTGCTACTGAATAGTGGCAGGCATCCAGATATGCAGGGCGGGCTCTACAGTCTCTCACTGTAGAGCCAGCCCCGGTGACCTTCCTCCCACCCACCACAATCTCATCTCTCTTCCTATCTGCATCTTATTCCCCCACTAGGTATAACGTGAAGGAAGCAATTTCATTGGGATGGCAAAGGGAAGGGAGAACCCTCACCCCCTTCCTCAGTTCCCTCTGTGTATCTTGCCTACAACTATATCGACAAGCCGCTTCTCCTTCCCTCCCCCTCTCCTTCCCTCCACGACGAAGTATTTGTGTAGACATAAGGGCCCTCACCAAGGGTGAGTCCGTCCTGGCTGTGGTCCCCGCAGAGCCGGCTATAGAGTTCCGCCCCGTCCACTCTGGGCGTGCCCAGCAATAGACGCAAAATGGCGCAGAACCCATCCTGGTGCAGTTGGCGGTCCTCCGTCTCAGTGTGCGTCTCTGAGAACAGCTGGCGACATGGGAAAGAGCGCATGATAGATGGTGGTCAGCACCAAAATGATGCAGAACATTCTCGCTCGACACAGATTAAAATTGCGATTCTATAGCGCTATGCTCCCTTTAACCCACCTACTTTGCCCAAAGAGCTCCAGGCTCCCCTCCCCCGTTTTTGTTCCCTATTCCCCTCAGACTGATACCCACAACCTTCTTTTTATTAGCTGAGTCCAAGGGTGGAATTCTAGCAGGAGCTCCTTTGCATATTAGGCCACACACCCCTGACATACTCAATCCTCCAAGAGCTTCCAAAAAAGAGCCTTGTAAGCTCTCGGAGGACTGGCTACATCAGGGGTGTGTGGCCTAATACACAAAGGAGCTCCTGCTAGAATTCCACCCCTGGGTGAGTCTATTTATTTAGATTTCTAAGCCAGCCTTCTTCCCTGTAAAACAGGGCTCAGGGCAGCGTACACCAGTAAAATACCTTTGCATATTAATTCACAGTAAAAATACAGTAATTGTCCTAATTTGATGGCACAAAAACTTCCAACTGTGCCACTGACTCATGGAGTGAGGGAAGGATATAAGAGTGCCAAGCAGATGGAAACCATCGCTGTCCTCAACCGAACTGCCTTGCAGAACATCTCTGCCTTACAGGCCCTGTGGAACTGCATGGATATTATTTGGCAGAGAGTCCCACCAGGCTGGAGCCAGGCCTCTGGTTGAGGACAGCTGGATATCTCTTGGGCCACAGACCACCAGTAAGTTCTTATCAGTTGAGTGCAAAGCCCCTTGGGGGAATATACCAGGAGAGGCGGTCCCAAAGCCATGTGGGTCCCAGACCATTAAGAGCTTTAAAGGTGAAGAAGAATTGCAGATTTATACCCTGCCCTTCTCCCTGAATCAGAGACTCAGAGCTTACAATCTCCTATGTCTTCTCCTCCCACAACAGACACCCTGTGAGGTGGGTGGGGCTGAGAGGGCTCTCACAGCAGCTGCTCTTTCAAGGACAACTCCTGAGATAGCTATGGCTGACCCAAGGCCATTCCAGCAGGTGCAAGTGGAGGAATGGGGAATCAAACCCGGTTCTCCCAGATAAGAGTCTGCACACTTAACCACTACACCAAACTGGCTCTCCAGAACCTCGAATCTGATCTGGTACTTTTGCCTCATCAAATAACCCCCTTTGAACATATGAACCTGCCTTATCCTGAGCCAAACCACTGGTCCTTCAAGGTCAGTCTTGTCCACTCAGACTGACCACAGCTTTCCAGAGTCTCAGGCTGAGGTCTTTCACATCACCTGTTACCTGAACCTTTTACCTAGAAATACCGGGGTTTGAACCTGGGCCCTTCTGTGTCTCGAGCAGATGCTCCACTCCTGACCAGCGGCTGCTTCCGCAGCCACTTTCTCACCTGCCCATGACTCTCCAACCCTTGGAGGTTAGAAAATGAATGTCAGAAGCCCTCTGAAGGTCAAGCTTCCAGTCTCCTTTATCCTGGGCAAAACAACCCCATAGTTCATGCCAACTTGTCTTTGGTTTCCATTCAATATTTGGTTATTTAGAAGAGAAGAAGAGACTGGATTTCTACCCCGCCCTTCACCTGGAGTCTCAGAATGGCTTACGATCTCCTTTTCCTTCCTCTCCCACTACAGGCGCCCTATGAGGTAGGTGGGCCGGAGAAAGCTCTGACGAGAATTGCTCTCGAGAAGAGCAGCTCTTTTAAGACACCCTGTGAGATGGGTGGGGCTGAGAGAACTCTTACAGCAACTGACCTTTCAAGGACAACTCCTGTGAAAGTTATGGCTGACCCAAGGTCACCCAGCAGCTGCATGTGGAGGAGTGGGGAATCAAACCCTGCTTACCCAGATTAGAGTCTACTGATCTTAACCACTACACCAAACTGGATCTCCAGTTTGGAGAGCCCAACAAATTAAGGCTATTTGTATACTGTACTTTTCTCCCAACATAGTCGAGACCCAAGAGGGAGGGGGTTTGACAAGGATAAACAAAATGCAAAAATGTTAACGTTAATTAAAACACATCACTAAAAACGAGGCATTTAAAAATAACTAATTAATAAATTAATTGTAAGAGTAAACCCTGCAACTATTCAAGGAAAAGGAGTGGAGATTGCAGCAGTCCGACATCAGTATTCAAAGGATCGATTCACTCCTCTTGCATTGATCCCACCTGAATTAAAATTTGACCAAGAACTCCTCCCTCTTCCAAATGTGGTTTGGTTTCACTCCATCCCATTTCATGGCTACACTGCAGCCAGGGGGCCAAATTAGGGACTCATCTATGCTCGGGATTCACTTTCCTTCCCTCTTTATTTTAAACAATGGTTAAGTGTGCAGACTCTTATCTGGGAGAACCGAGTTTGATTCCCCACTCCTCCACCTGCAACTGCTGGAATGGCTTTGGGACAGCCATAACTTTCACAGGAGTTGTCCTTGAAAGGGCAGTTGCTGTAAGGGTTCTCTCAGCCCCACCCATCTCACAGGGTGTCTGTTGTGGGAGGGAAGGTAAAGGAGATTGTGACCGCTCTGAGACTCTGAGATTCAGAGTATGGGGCAGGATATAAATCCAATATCATCATCATCTTCTTCTTTTGCAAACACCACTTCTGAGATGGGAGGAGAACAACATGCGGGCAGGGAGAGAGGAGGGACTGAAAGCTCTCCTCTCTTGCTCTCTTTACCCATTAGGAAAAGCCTCCCTCAAGCTGCTAGTTATGACATTCTGGTTCCTAGAACCGTTGTCTGCATCGTCTCCCTGCAGCTCTTGCCTTCCGTCAAGCGCACCCCCCACTTTAACCGTGTTAGCCATGGCAATTACCTCAAAGGCACGGCATGTCAGTCGCTGGGGGTTGCACTCTCCTTCTAACATTTCCAAGGCCAAGGATACTTCCCGGGCGTCTGTCTTCCCATCAGAGTCCTGGACAACAAAGCGCACGGTGGATGAAAGGGGTGATGATACAACACATCTCCTTCGTTCTTCTGACTCCCATTTCCTTAAAAATTGTAAATCTTACTTTTTGGACCAGTTCTGTGTCCGCTGCCACAGTTTATACCTTTTAACTCCCCCACAACCACCACCCCCCTTTCTATTTTATTCCTCCGCAGTGATACAAACTAATCTAGGACTACTTACTGGACACAATCCTTTCTTACATGTCCTGGAATATGCTGGTTGCTGCTTTGGGGCCAGGGGGCAATTTTTTTCCAGGAGAAGTTTGGCCAGGGATCCTGGAGGTGTTTCTTTTGCCATCTTCTGAGCATGGAGCAGGGGTCATGAGGGTGTGGTGGGGGAAGGTGTTTGTGAATTTCCTGCATTGTGCAGGGGGCTGGACTAGATGGCCCCGGAGATCCTTTCCAACTCTATAATTCTAAAATTCTACAAAAGTAATCGGATCATGTTATGTATTGTCAACTCTGGGGGCAAACGCAGCCCATTTGCGGGATTTCGCTGTCTGCAATGATCCTACAGGCAGTCCTAGCCAATCAGGGAGGCTTCACCCCCAGCCAATCAGGGATCTCTTGTCTTTCAGCAATGACTTCTGAAAAATTCAGCAATGACTTTCAGAAGCAATTTTTCTCTAGGCCAGTGTGGCCAGGGATCCTGGAGAGGTTTTTTTGCCATCTTCTCGGCGTGGATCAGGGGTCACTAAGGATGTGGAAGGAGGTATTTGTGAATTTCCTGCAATGTGCAGGGGGTTGGGCTAGATGGCCCCGGAGGTCCCTTCCAACTCTGTGACTCTAAAATTCTACACAAGCGATCAGATCTTGTTATGTGGTGTCAACCCTGAGGGCAAATGCAGCCCATTTGCGGGGTAATGCTGTCTGCAACGCTCAGACAGGCAGTCCTAGCCAATCAGGGAGGTTTCGCCCCCAGCCAATCAGGGATCTGTTGCCTTTCAGCAATGACCTGTGATGATTTCTGCAAAATGCCCGCTTCCCTTATTGTAGTTCGGCCCTCCTCAGCCCCCTGCAAGCTCCTTATTGTCCATTTTACCTGTTGGAAGTAGTTCAAGAGCCCCTCCACATTCTCGGGGCAGGCCAGCCCCAAACAACGAGCCAGCTCTGTCGGCCCTAGCTGCCCCGATGCTGGAACAGGACAGGGCTCCAGCTGGCACTTGACTCCCCCTGGCAGGCACCTGCAAGAAGAGGTCACTGAAGCCATCAGGAAGAAGAGCTCCCTTTGCCCCTTAACTCGGCTCTTTTGGGATTTCCCCCACATACCTCATTGTGATGTGCTGGGTTGTTCTCATGATGCCCAGGGCTTTCTCAGTAGCAGGAACTCCTTTGCATATTAGGTCACACACCCCTGATGTAGCCAATCCTCCTGGAGCTTGTATGGGGCCTACTGTAAGCTCCCGGAGGATTGGCTACATCAGAAGGGTGTGGCCTAATATGCAAAGGAGTTCCTGCTACAAAAAAAGCCCTGATGATGCCATTTATATTGCTTGGCTCAGAAATGGCTTTTTCAAGATGGGAGCAGAAAGAGCATTGCGGGCTACCTAGTTTGTTTCCAGGGGTAGGGGGGCCGTGTTCCCTCTAAGCTGAGTTAGTGTGAGCTAGCTCACAGTTTATGTAGTCTCTGGCTCACACATTCTTGTCTTAGCTCAGGAAAAATGGCCCTAGAACAAACTAGTTTATGCCATAGCTCACAACTTTAATGCCAGTCGCTCAGAGTAGAGTTTTTGCTCACAAGACTCCTCAGCTTAGAGGCAACATTGGTGGGTGCTGAAGCTTAGCCCTCAGCCAGCAAACGAGGCAACAGCGTGGAGCGTCTTCCTGAAGCGGCTGGCCAGGTGGCTCACAATAGAGGCCCGCTCACTTTGTTTGCAGAAGTCCCGCCCCTCCAGCGTGATGCAACAACACCCTATATGCATATGAGTGGAACCAAATTGCATCTGATGGAACACGCTTCCTCCTCCCCCCACCCCCAGTATTCTACTGACTTTCTTCTGGAGGCTTATCTGCCAATAAGATGTTAGTCCATCTTTGTCTTCCATCTCCTATTGTGTTTCCCCTTTTTCTTTACCTCTGATCCTTCTTAATCTATAATCAAGCATTTCCTCTCCCGTCTCTCACCTGGCCTTGCGAAGCACCTTGCCCAGTTCCCAGATGCGTGGCTCCAGCGCCACCCTCAGGCGTCCCACGACGGTGACTGGAAGGTTGCCCACAAACTCACAATCCGTGGCGGGAATCCCCAAGGCCCTAAAAGAGAGGGCAGCAGGGGGCCGAAAGAGGATAGCGGTGTAAAAATCATGCTTTGTGTCTTCCCACCAAACTAGGCCACTCTTCTTCCATGCCTTTTCCCATCTAAACCAGTCATGAAGCAATCTTTGCAGGCTCACAGCAGAACAGAAGCGGGGGCCTACTGATCCTGACCGTCTGTATGGGGCAGTGGCACTGTGGATAGTGGGAGGAACACTATGGAAAAGGTCAGCATGGTATGGTTTGGTGATTTTGCCCTGCTCTTTTCAGCAGGAAGGGAAACCGGCCGCAACATGTCCCTCTAATTTCTAAGATTCCCCTTCGCAATGCTCTCTGTAGTTGTCTGCCCCCCCCCACTTGCCAAAACCCTTCACCGCACCCTGTCACCACGTACGCCTCTTGGCACTCACCGGGCCATGACTTTCTGGACGTTGTTAGCGTATAGTGTAGGGTTCACCGCCTCTTCAGCGCTGGGTTGATAAACTGGGAGGAACTGAAAATTATAGGAAGAATCAAGAACAAGGAAAGGGGTCACTAAGAAGTTTGGGGACAGGCAGGGCTGTTCTTTGAGTAGGAACGCACAGGGACACCGTTCCGGCTGGTTTGTCATCAGGGGATGTGGCCTAACATGCAAATGAATTCCTGCTGGCCTGTCACAATGCTGATATCAGAGGGTGTGGCCTAATATGCAAATGAGTTCCTGCTGGGCTTTCTCTTAAAAAATCCCTGTGCGGAACAATGAATGGTGATACCAGGAGGTGTGGCCTAATATGCAAATGAGTTCCTGCTGGGCTTTCTCTACAAAAAATCCCCACACGGAACAATGAATGGCGATACCAGGAGGTGTGGCCTAATATGCAAATGAGTTCTTGCTGGGCCTTTTCTACAAAAAAGCCCTGCGTGAAAGACTGCTGCAGAGGGTGTGGCCTAATATGCAAATGAGTTCTTGCTGGGCTTTCTCTACAAAAAATCCCCGCGCGGGACAATGATTGGTGATACCAGGAGGTGTGGCCTAATATGCAAATGAGTTCTTGCTGGGCCTTTTCTACAAAAAAGCCCTGCGCAAAAGAATGCTGCAGAGGGTGTGGCCTAATATGCAAATGAGTTCCTTCTGGGTTTTTCCTTAAAAAAAAAGTTCCTGGGGATAGGGTAGAGAATTATCCCTGTTGTGATCATGGCAAGAGATAAGGAAGACACTGCAGACATCCCCACGCCCTGTGGCCCCAGATAGTAAGGCAGGAAGTGAGTGTGTACATTACGTGGCATCCAGCCACTTCTAACTTATGGTGCCCCTAGGAATTAATGACCTCTCAAATGTCCTATGCTGAACATCCGTTCAAAATCCTGCAGAATTTGATGGTTTGAGAAACTTGGGAGGTCTGAATCAGGAAGGACAACAGGAGGTCTCCACAGAGGTGCAAAATAAAAGGGGCTTGTATGTTTACCTCCACTTCCACAGTAGTGCAGAGCTGGGACGCTGTTAGCCAGATGACCTTTAATCTGAAAGCGCAAAGGGGGAGTTACGCAGCAGGCAACGTGTCAACTAGGGGGGTGAACACATCCCCGCCCAGAGATCACTCTCCCCTCTGCCTCTCCCCTTTTCAATGACTTACACCCCAGGTCCTCTCCATGCCCAAGTGGTTGAATCCTGCAAAGAGAAGAGACCTGTTATATTTATGGGGACCCCTCGGGCCACCAGTGTGGGTAGGGGGGAGTTGGTGGTTGAACACTGCCACCTTCTTAACGACTCACCACACTGTTGGGATATCTGATCAGGACCGGCTGGATGGGGACGCCAGATATAAAGGCACCTGGAAGAACAAAAGAGACAGAAATGAGTCTGAGGGTAGCTTGAGCGCCCTCAATTGTCTGTGAAGAATGTAACAACATAAGAGCCCAGCTGGATCAGACCAGAGGTCCATCTGATCCAGCAAGCTGTCTCACATAGTGGCCAACTAGTTCCTCTGGAGAGCCAACAACAAGGCACAGAAATTGAGGCCTTCATTGGAACATAAGAAGAGCCCAGCTGGATCAGACCATTGGTCCACCTAGTCCAGCATCCTGTCTCACACAGTGGCCAAACAGTTCCTCTGGAAAGCCAACAGCAGGGCAGAGAGGCCGAGGCCTTCATTAGAATTAGGGTTGCCAATCCCCAGGTGGGGGCAGGGGATCCCCTGATTTGGAGGCCCTCCCCCCGTTTCAGGGTCGTCAGAAAGTGGGGGGAGGGGAGGGAAATGTCTGCTGGGAACTCTATTATTCCCTAGGGAGATTTATTCCCATAGAAAATAATGGAGAATTGATCCGCGGGTATCTGGGGCTCTGGGGGGGGGGCTGTTTTTTGAGGTTGAAACACCAAATTTTCAGTATAGCATCTAGTGCCTCTCCCCAAAATACCCCCCAAGTTTCAAAAAGATTGGACCAGGGGGTCCAATTCTATGAGCCCCCAAAGAAGGTGCCCCTATCCATTATTTCCTATGGAAGAAAGACATTGAAAAGGTGTGCCGTCCCTTTAAATGTGATGGCCAGAACTCCCTTTGGAGTTCAATTATGCTTGTCACAGCCTTGATCTTGGCTCCACCCCTAATGTCCCCTGGCTCCACCCCCAAAGTCTCCTGGCTCCACCCCTAATGTCCCCTGGCTCCACCCCCAAAGTCTCCTGGCTCCACCCCCAAAGTCCCCAGATATTTCTTAAATTGGACTTGGGAACCCTAATTAGAACATTAGAAGAACCCAGCTGGAGTCTCCTGGCTCCACCCCCAAAGTCCCCAGATATTTCTTAAATTGGACTTGGGAACCCTAATTAGAACATTAGAAGAACCCAGCTGGATCAGACCAATGATCCATCTAGTCCAGCATCCTGTCTCACACAGTGGCCAAACAGTTCCTCTGGAGAGCCAACAGCAGGGCAGAGAGGCCGAGGCCTTCATTAGAACATCAGAAGAGCACAGCTGGATCAGACCAGAGGTCCATCTAGTCCAGCATCCTGTCTCACGCAGTGGTCAACCAAGTTCCTCCAGATGTCAAACAACAGGGCATAGAAGCTGAAGCCTTCCCCGATGTGGCCTCCTGGCAATGGGACTCAGAGGTTTTCCACCTTTGAGTGTGGCAATTCCCTTTAATCACCATGGCTAGAAGCCACTGATAGGCCTGTCCTGCGTGAATGTGTCCAACTGGCTTGGCTGATCTCAATAAATCTCAGAAGCTAAGCAAGGTTGGCACTAGGTAGGGTAGGCAGCTCTGGCTGGGAAATACCTGGATATTTTGGGAGCGGAGGCTGAGGAAGGCGGGGTTTGGGGAGGGGGAAGGACTGCAGAAGACTCTGCCATTTCCAAGCTGCCATTTTCTCCAGAGGAACTGATCTCTGTTACCTGGAGGTCATTTGTAATCCCGGGAGATCTCCAGCTCCCCCCTGAAAGCTGGCTGGTCATTATTTGGATGGGAGAGGAGCAAGGAATACCAGGGTCGTGACGTGGAAGCAGGCAATGGCAAACCACCTCTGAACACCTCTTGCCTTGAAAACCTCACAGGGCCACCATAAGGCAACTGTGGTTTGATGGCAAGTCACCCTCCCACCCCCCAGTAAGATGGAGCTCGGTGTGTATGACCTGCCCTTGTGGGTCTCCTACCTGGTTTGAACTTCAGTAAGGCCTTCTTGTTTGAGCAGGTTCCCTCTGGGAAAAACAGGACCTGGGAGCACAAAGGGGGACAGTAGGAGGCGCTGCTCAAATACCCAGCGGTCCAGTGGAGCTGACGCGAGGCTCAGCAGGTGCCCACCGGGTCTCACCTGTGGCCATTTCCCCTGGGAAGTCGCTCGTCTTTTCACTTCCTCCACCACCTTTTTGCGAGAGGCTGGGTCGTGTCGGGAGACCAGGATGGCCTGGTTGAACCTCAGCAGGGCTGCAGGGTGCGAGCGAGAAGGCGAGAGGGAAGGGGTCAAAGGTTGCATAACTCTTCTGGAGTTGTTGAACAGCGGGTTCAAAGACATGAAGAGGCCGGGTTGCAGTGATCAAAGCTCTTTATTCACGTTACAGCATGCTAACAGTTAAACTAAGACTGTGGAACTGGGCCAACGAGGCCAACTATATAAATGTCCCCCAAGCTCAGTCTTAAAGGCTCGAATGAGCCCAGCCGGAACTAACACCCACCATTAAATACAGAGTCTACGTACACAACAGGAGTCATCAACAGACATCCAGTCCAAAGCGTAGCTGGCCTGAAACGTTTCCCTTGCTCTGAAATTTTGGCAAAATTGAATAAGCATTCCCGAGCAGATCAGGTGTTTAAAATAGGGCCTTCATCCCATGAAAGAACCCTGCATCCATTCATTGCACGAGCACTAGTCAAGAGATTAAATCTGCATACAAGACAACAGTACTGAAGGAACACAGGATCCATTTATTCACTCTTAGGTGATGCATTAAATGATGCTCTTTGGGGATGCCTTAGAACAAAGTAGGAGTCAAGTGGCACCTTTAAGGCCAACAAAGTTTTATTCAGAATGTAATACTTTGTTGGTCTTAAAGGTGAAACTTGTGTTTTAACAACTTATTAATAACATATGGTTACAATATGTAATTGTCTCTTTTCTATACTAACCCATATGATATTTCAACCCCCCCTCCCTCCAGTAATCGACTTCCCTGAAGTTATAAATTTAAATCGATTATAAAGGTACCGCTAACCAATCAAAGTGCGATATTTTTCTTCTCTCATTAATACTAAAAAATTGTCCAATGTCTCTTTACATTCCACTCTTTCTCCATATATCCTTTAAATTTCTTCCACTCCTTTTTGATGTCTAAATCATAGTCTCTTAAAGTTTTAGTTAATTTGTCCATCTCACTCCACGATAAAACTTTCACAATCCAATCCCATTTCTCTGGTATTTTTCTCTGTTTCCACAGCTGCGCATACAATGTCCTAGCAGCTGAGAGCAAATACCAAATTAAAGTCCTGTCTTCCTTTGGAAATTTTTCTAATTGTAATCCAAGCAAAAAAGTCTCTGCGGTTTTCTTAAAGTCATAACCCAAAATTTTGGAGATTTCTTGTTGTACCATCTTCCAAAATTCTTTCGCTTTTTCACAAGTCCACCACAATCTTAAAGGTGAAACTTGGCTCCTATTTTGTTCTATTGCTTCAGACCAACACGGCTGCCCGCTTGGATCTATCTTTGGGGATGCATGTGAACGTCACCTCAGCAGCCATCTTGGAACAGGCATTCCCCCTTTTCTCTCTCACAAGGGAACAGCCAGTGTAGCATCGTGTTTAAGAGTGTCGGACTAGTATCTGGAAGATCCGGGGTTGAAGAGGTGCCAGAGCTCATTAGCACAACTCATTTGCATATGTCACATGTTCTCAGCCCCACCTACCTCACAGGGTGTCTGTTACGGGGAGGGGAAGGGAAGGAGATTGTATGCCACTCTGAGACTCTGAGTGGAGACCGGGGTATAAATCCAGTCTCCTCCTCCTCCTCTCTTCCTGAATACGATCTGATGCTATGATCTGGACAGGGACTGTGGCTCTGTTGAAGAACCTTTGCTTTGCATGCAGAAGGTCCACAGTTCAATCCCTGGCACCTCCAGTAAAAAAGGATCAGGCCGTAGATGATGTGAAAGACCTCTGTCTAAGAGCCTGCTACATCCTCCTTCAAATCGTTGAGCAATGGAGACTTTTGCATCATTAGGTCAGAGCAGGGGCAGAGCACCAGAAGAGCCCCAAAATGGTATTTCTTGAGGAGGGACATGGCTCAGTGGCAGAGCCTCAGCGTGACATGCAGCAGGTCCCAAGTTCAATCCCCGGCATCTCCAGATAAAAAGATCAGGTGATGGGAAAGATTTCCTCCTGGAACTCTGGATAGCCACTGATTAGACAAGACTGGTTTTGATGGTCTGATTCAGTATAAGGCAGCTTCAAGAGTTCATGCGTTCCATAAGAACATCAGAGAAGCCATGTTGGATCAGGCCAATGGCCCATCCAGTCCAACACTGTGTCACACATTGGCAAAAAAAACCCCAGGTGCCATCAGGAGGTCCATCAGTGGGGCCAGGACACTAGAAGCCCTCCCACTGTTGCCCCCCACCAAGCACCAAGAAGATAAGAGCATCACTGCCCCAGACAGAGAGTTCCATCAACACCCTGTGGGTAAGAGCCACTGATGGACCTTTGCTCCATATGTCCCAGAGGCATTTTGTCCCACACCCTCACACTCTCTTATGCTAGATTCTCTCACCTCCGATGACTGGCACGTGGAGGTTCTCCGTGCGAGAGACCACCTTGGGAAGGTCACAGGGCAGCAGAATGATGGGGTCAAAGAAAGTCGAGTGCGGAGCAGCCACCAGGATAGGCGCCTCAAGCCGCGACGCCATTTGACCCCGCACCCGTATCCGCATGAACCCCAGTAAGAAGAACATCAGGCGACTCAGCAGGTATACAGAACCATGGGAAACAGTGCTGAAAAAGAAAGCAGGAGGCAGGGAGAGGGCAAAAACCAAAGAGGGCTTAGGAGAGGTGCAGTATAGCAGGCACTATGATCATCTGAAGAGCCGAAGAATATCATACCAATGCTCCCTCTAAGCTGTGTAGTCTTGTGAGCAAAAATTCTACTTTGTGCGCTAATGGCTAATGAGAGCCAGCTTGGTGTAGTGGTTAAGTGAGCAGACTCTTATCTGGGAGAACCAGGGTTGATTCTCCATGCCTCCACTTGCACCTGCTGGAATGGCCTTGGGTCAGCCATAGCTCTTGCAGAGCTGTCCTTGAAAGGGCAGCTTCTGTGAGAGCTCTCTCAGCCTCATCTACCTCACAGGCAATGTTCCCTCTAAGCCAGAGGTGTCAAACATGCAGTTCAGGGGCCGAATCAGGCCCCAGGAGGGCTCCTATCAGGTCCCCAAGCAACTGGCTGTCATCTGCTTCCTTCTCCCTCTCTCTTACTTTTGTCTGCATCACAGTTTGCTTTGCAAGGCTTACTCAATTGCACAGGGGCTACAGAGCAAAACCTCTATTTTCACCATTGGCTGAGGCTCCTCCCTTGTGGAGGAAGGGGGGAGGGAGAACTTGCTTTGCTAGGCTCTCTCAATTGCACAGCAGAGCTACTGAGCCAAGCATCTCTTCCTCTGTTGGCTGAGGCTCCTCCCCCCCTTCCCAGGCCCCTGGGGAAGGAAGGAAAGAGCCAGAGCTTCCTTTGCCCAGTTCCCTGGATTCCTTGGGAGAAATACAAAGAAAGCGTCGTTAAGACCAGTGAGTGCTAACATTTTAAGCATGTTTTAAGTTTTTAAAAATATATGTATCTGTTTTCGTCTGTGCTCTTCATAATATTTATAGCTCTGCTACCTAATCTTAAATAGGTACACACATGGTCCGGCCCGACACGGCTCAACCCAACAAGGTCTCATTTATGTCAGATCCAGCCCTCATAACAAATGTGTTCGACACCCCTGCTCTAAGCTGTGGTGACTTGTGAGCAAAAATTCTACTTTGTGAGTGACTGGCATTCAAGTTGTGAGCGACTGGCATTCAAGTTGTGAGTGACTGCATAACTTAGTTGGCTCTGGGGCCATTTTTCCTGAGCTGAGACAAAAATGTGTGGGTAGGAAGCTAAAAAACTGTAAGATGGCTCACGCTAACTCAGCTTAGAGGGAACCCTTCTCACAGGGTGTCTGTTGTGGGGGAGGAAGGTAAAAGAGGTTGTGAGCTGCTCAGAGACTCTGAGATTCAGAGTGGAGGGTGAGATATAAATCCAAGATCTTCTTCTTAAAGTTGTGAGCTGCCACATAAATTAGTTTGCTCTGGGGCCATTTTTCCTGAGTCAAGACAAAAAATGCGTAAGCCAGATGCTAGCTCACACTCACTCAGCTTTGAGGGAACACTGCTCACGGCACAATCCTATTCAGAGTCGTTCCCCTCTAAGGCCATCGATTGCAACAGCCTCACACTGGAGCAACTCTACCAAGGACGGCACTGATAGATCTGGAAGGAACCTCAGAGGTCATCTAGATCAGCCCCGTGTTCGGGAACTGACCCCTGTCGAGCCGCCACTTACTTTCTCCATCCAGAGAAGGGTTCCTGCAGCGTCTCCTCTGGGAGCCCCACCACCTGGAGGAGGGCGAAGGGCCAAATGAGGAACAGAACGACAAAGGCCAGTGCGACACGGATCGGGGCCAGCACCGCCCCCAGCACGTAGAACTGCAAGACACACAGTGGAAGAGGCCATCACACGATGCAACTGGGTGCGCTCAGTTTCTGCGCGAGATGGCAGAGAATACGAAATTGTACAGGAACTGCTAAGAGGGCATCAAAACAGAGTTGCCACCCTCCAGGTGGTGGGCCTGGAGATAACCGTGTGAAATGGTAACTTAGGCTACAATATTAGCTAGAACACTCTCCTATTAGACATTGTTGTTGCTTATAAGAATCAATTTATATAATTAATAAAGCAAATAGTACAACTTAACATACATTAATACAAAGATTAACAATACACTTTGAACTTATATGATAGACATTCACAATATCATTTGTTGGGATAAATATATATACACATATATTCATAATGCCCCTGTATAAATCGATGGTGCGGTCTCATTTGGAATACTGTGTTCAACTCTGGTCACCGTACCTCAAAAAGGATATTATAGCATTGGAAAAAGTGCAGAAAAGGGCAACTAGAATGATTACAGGTTTGGAACACTTTCCCTATGAAGAAAGGTTAAAACGCTTGGGGCTCTTTAGCTTGGAGAAACGTCGACTGAGGGGTGACATGATAGAGGTTTACAAGATTATGCATGGGATGGAGAAAGTAGAGAAAGAAGTCCTTTTCTCCCTTTCTCACAATACAAGAACTCATGGGCATTCGATGAAATTGCTGAGCAGTTGGGTTAAAATGGATAGAAGGAAGTACTTCTTCACCCAAAGGGTGATTAACATGTGGAATTCACTGCCACAGGAGGTGGTGGCAGCTACAAACATAGCCAGTTTCGAGAGGGGGTTAGATAAAAATATGGAGCAGAGGTCCATCAGTGGCTAGTAGCCACAGTGTGTGTGTGTGTGTGTGTGTGTGTGTGTGTGTGTGTGTATTTGGCCACTGTGTGACAGAGTGTTGGACTGGATGGGCCATTGGCTTGATCCAACATGGCTTCTCTTATGTTATTATGTGACACAGAGTGTTGGACTGGATGGGCCATTGGCCTGATCCAACATGGCTTCTCTTATGTTCTTATGTTATGCAGAGTGTTGGACTGGATGGGCCATTGGCTTGATCCAACATGGCTTCTCTTATGTTCTTATATATACACACACAGAGAGTCCACTAGCAATTAAGGAATTATTGCTCTTCTTTACACTCAGAATTCAAAAGGTGCTAGCGATTCTCTCCAGAATAAAAGCAAAAGTGACACGCTAAAAATAGGCGTGTTTTGGTAATGTCCTTCATCCGACCAGTTACTTGATTATCCTGGAACTAAATATACAAATACTCACAGTGCATCACACAGATACAGATCTGAATTAAGAACAGTTGCTAAATTTGCATTTATAACTCATGATGCAACTGGGCTGGCTCAGTTTCTGTGCAAGACAGCAGAGGGTATGAAATTGTATGGAAAGTGCTAAGAGGGCATCAAAACAGAGTTGCCACCCTCCAGGTGGTACCTGGAGATCTCCTGCTATTATAATGGATCTCCATGTGACCAAGGTCAGTTCACTTGGAGAAAAAGGTATGCTTTGGAGTGTGGACTCTAGGGCAGCGTTCCCCAATTGCAGGGTCGGGACCCGGCACCGGGGCACGCAGGGCTCAATGCCGGCCCCGGGGCCTCCCGTCCCCTGCCCTCCCTGCATTGTGCCCCCTGTGGTGTTGCACCCCGCCTCCTCCTCTCTCCCTCCCTTCCCCACCGTTCCGGCTTTGTAAATCTCCCCCCCACCCCCGCCGACCATCTCCTTGGCAAGGAAAATGGAGCTGAGATCATTCAGAGCTGAGGCATACAGCCGGCATTTCGAAGGGGCCGCACCTGGAAAGGACGCGTGGCTGATTCCCCTCCAATGAAGTTGATCCCTCCCCCACTGAAGTGTGGGGGAGGGATCAGCCAGGTGCCCCTTCCAGGCGCGGCCCCTTCAAAATTCTGGCTGCATGCCTCAGCGTTGAATTATCTCAGCTCCGTTTTCCTCGCTGGGGAGGGGGAGCTTTACAAAGATGGAAATATACCAGCGGTGGGGAAGGGAGGAAGAAGGAGGCGCTTGCGCAGCGAGAGTTAGCATTTCTAAAGGTAGGTTGCTCCCATCCTGTTTTTCTTTTCTTTTCCTTTCTTTCTTCCTTTTGTCCCACCTTTCTTTCACTTCTTCCTTCCCCTTTCCTTCCTTCATATTTCTCTTCCTTTTCCCCCTCTATTTGTTTCCAACTCTCTCCCCCTCCCTCCCTCTCTTTCATTCATTCATTCTGTCAGACAGTCTTTTCCCCTGTCTTCCTCTCTCTCTCTCTTTCTGTCAATCTTTTCTCCTTCCTTCCTTCCCATTGCTAATCTGAGTAGACTTGGGGGAGGGGAGAGATGCCCTGTCATTTCATGTTTTCCCAGCACTGCCATTTCAGGTCAGTTTCTTTCTTTCTTTCTTTCTTTCTTTCTTTCTTTCTTTCTTTCTTTCTTTCTTTCTTTCTTTCTTTCTTTCTTTCTTTCTTTCTTTCTTCCTTCATCTGTCTCTCTTTCTGTCAGACTTTTCCCCTGTCTCTCTCCCTCCTTCCTTCCTTCCCTCCTTCCTTGCCATTGCTAATCTGAGTAGACCGGGGGATGGGGAGAAGCTCAAAATGCCCGGCCATTTCATGTTTTCCCAGGCTGTCATTTCATGTTTTCCCAGGATGAGAGCATTTTATATTTTTAGTTTTCTGCTGTGTGATCCTTGCTTTTTCTTCATTTTTTATTTTTAAAATTGCATTGCAAAATTCCACCATCTTCTGCTTTTCCTAAAAAATATATTGCAAGAGTTTTAGGGTTGTTTGTACATCATTTCCGGTCTCCTGGCTCCACCCCCAAATTTTAGTGGGCCATGAAGGAGAAGTGTAAAAATAACAAGGTCAAGGGGGGGAAAATTTTTGGGAAACCCTGGCATTTTACCTCCCTGAGGTCCCTCCCAGGCCCAAACACCACCCTTTTCCAGGCTCCACCCTTAAAATCTCCAGGTATTTCCCAACCCAGAGCTCACAACCAGGGCTGTTTTGTAGCAGGAGCTCCTTTGCATATTAGGCCACACACCCCTAATGTAGCCAATCCTCCAAGGACTCTTAATACAGGGCTTACTGTAAGCTCTTGGAGGATTGGCTGCATCAGGGGCGTGTGGCCTAATATGCAAAGGAGCTCCTGCTACAAAAAAGGGCCCTGCTGACAACCCTAGATCAAAACCAGCCCTCTGACATCATCTGGGGCTATTAACTTCTTGAGTGAAAGATAAAAGCGGGGGGAGCAATTATGCTTGTTCAAAGCATTAATTTGACACCTCGGGGACATTTCACCCACAACGTGAGATGAAGATGCAAGGAAAGTTCCAGGAGAAACACATGGCTTTAGACCCCTTCTGAAAACATTAATTCAATTGACAATGTTTTTTAAAAGGCTGAAATTAAAATTCCGATGGAATCCCGAGCGCAGTGTGCCATAAATGGAAACAGGAGATGGTCCCAGATTGCCGATCCGTGTTGCAGGGAAAAATTGAATTGCAGAGGCACAGGACCTCCAGCAGGGGGCAAGAAAGAGACTGAGAAGCAAAAGGGCACCCAGGCAAAACGATGAATTCCAATGTTGGAGGTCACTAAACTAACCCGAAGATGCAGGGCTTTTTTGAGGCAGGAACACACAGAACGTGGTTCTGGTGGGCTTGATGCCAGGGGGTGTGGCTCAATATGCAAATGAGTTCCTGCTGGTTTTTTCTACAAAAAAAAGCCCTGCTAAGATGTAATAGTAAAAATTACACGTGACCCTTAATCAACCCTTTATTTTATGTAACTTGAATTTCTTGTTTCATTTGAATGTTGTTGTATAAATGTAGTTCCAGAGACATAATCACAAGGTCAAAGAAGAAGACGTTTGAAACACATGAAGATAAGAAAACCTAGGAAGTGTGTTACCACGTTATTGAATCTATATATGTGGACAATCCACAGAAAAAAACCAACCTTTGATTCATTCTTCTAAGCCTACGCTTAGCTCAAGGACAGTTATCTTTGTTGGTCAAGTATACTGCAAACTTTGCATGTTGCATACAGAAGTAATTGCTGTTTAAACCTGGCAAACGTTGCATGTCTTTCTTAGAAGCATTGTTGTTAAAAAGTTGATCGTGGTGTTTTCCCTCTAAACGCCATTAACATAAAGGATCAATATATTGCAGAGTACAATTAAGCATTGATGTAATGTTTGCAGATAGTGTGCAACTCTTGTATTAAGCTGTGTCACACAAGTTGTAATCGTTCTTTGCACAGTAATTTTTCACAACCTCCTACATTTTTCTCAACCTTGGCTGTGTTTCCCTTGTTTAGTCGCCAAACCTCCAGGTAGGGCCTGGAGATCTCCCACTTTTTCAACTGATCTCCAGCTGGCAGAGATCGGCTCCCCTGGAGAAAATGGCTGCTTGGAAAGGTGGACTTTATGGCATAGCACCATGCTAAGGCTCCTCCCCTCCCCTCTCCTGGCTTCACCCCAAAGTCTCCAGGTATTTTTCAACACAGACCTGGTAACCCCAACCTCTGCCTTGAAATCACAGCCTTCCAGCAGAGTCTGTTTTTGAAGGATTTGCTAGTTAGAAACACCATAATTATCCAATAGTGTACTGGTTGGTCTCTGTGTGGGTATCAAAAGCCACAGAACGGGGCCAAGAAGCAAGGTAGGGGTTTGCATACTGTTCCCCCACAAAAAAAAAAAAAAAAAACTGGAAAAAAAACCCCACGACTACACAAATTAACCAAAAGAAAGGCAAAAACTTTTAAAATGGCCTGATGCCGACTGAGTAGGGTTGCCAATCCCCAGGTGGGGGCAGGGGTTCCCCCAGTTTGGAGACCCTCCCCCCGCTTCAGGGTCGTCAGAAAACGGGGGGAGGGGAGGGAAATGTCCGCTGGGAACTCTATTATTCCCTAGGGAGATTTATTCCCATAGAAAATCATGGCTCTGTGGGTATCTGGGGAGGCTGTTTTTTGAGGTAGAGGCACCAAATTTTCAGTATAGCATCTAGTGCCTCTCCCCAAAATACCTCCCAAGTTTCAAAAAATATTGGACCATGGGGTCCAATTCTATGAGCCCCAAAAGAAGGTGCCCCTATCTTTCTTTATTTCCTATGAAAGGAAGGCATTGAAAAGGTGTGCTGTCCCTTTAAATGTGATGGCCAGAACTCCTGGCTCCACCCCCAAAGTCCCCAGGTATTTCTTGAATTGGACTTGGCAACCCTATGACTGAATATACAGTATACAGTACAGTATAATGAAGGGGGAGATCTGGGGCTGGGGGGTTGCATTTCATAATTGCTTGTCACGAATGAGTCCCTGCAGACCTACCTCTTAGGGCTGGCCTCTTGATCAAGGCAATTATTATTCCAGTGGCTGCCTGTCACTTCGCTGCAATCAACGGTCAGATATTCCCAGCAGGCCTCGAACGCCACTGGACAGGAGGCACAGGGCTCCTTTTTAATTACATTCTGGGGCCATGAATGCTTCCCCCCTCCTATTGCAGCACTCTGGGAGAGAGTGCTCCACCTACTGGTCGACTGATGCAACTGAAAGGTATCTCACACCTGAAAGAATGAGGGCTGCCGATCCCCAGGCGCTGTAGGGGTAACCCAAAGCTCCATGGATCCAAGCCTCACACAAATCAGCAAAATTAAATCCTTAAGTGAATTTATAACATCATAAACCATAATATTCAAAGAAATATTCTACAGAAGAATATGCACTTTATGAGGACTTTCTAAGACTATCTTTTGAATGCTCCTTCGGATGCTTGCCATCCGGGGAATCCTTTTTGTGGTTTCCTTTAATAGGTTTTGCAGCTTTCTTTAAATGTATTGCACCTTGCTTTATTATATTCTGTGGCTTTCTTTGAAATTTTATGATGTTATAAATTCATTTGAGGATTTAATTATACGGATTTTCCGGAGGTTCCATGGAGATTTGGCTTTCCCCTACTCCAGGGGTGGCCAACAGTAGCTCTCCAGATGTTTTTTGCCTACAACCCCCATCAGCCCCAGCCAGCATGGCCAATGGCTGGGGCTGATGGGAGTTGTAGGCAAAAAAACAGCTGGAGAGCTACCATTGGCCACCCTTATGAACATATGAAGCTGCCTTATACTGAATCAGACCTTTGGTCCATCAAAGTCAGTATTGTCTACTCAGACTGGCAGCGGATCTCCAGGGTCTCAAGCTGAGGTTTTTCACACCTATTTGCCTGGACCCTTTTTTGGAGATGCCAGGGATTGAACCTGGGACCTTCTGCTTCCCAAGCAGATGCTCTACCACTGAGCCACCAACCCTTGCCCTACTCTATGTTATCCATGGTTTCTCTTGGGTTGCTTTTAATCCCCAGGTGGGGGCAGAGGATCCCCAGGTTTGGAAGCCCTCCCCCTGCTTCAGTGTCATCAGAAAGTGAGGAGGGGGAGGGAAATGTCTGCTGGGCACTCCATTATTCCTTGTGGAGACCAATTTCTATACAGTATAATGGAGAATTGATCTGTGAGTATCTGGGGCTTGGGGGGCTGTTTTTTGAGATAAGGGGCACCAAATTTGCAGTACAGCATCCAGTGCCTCTTCTCAAAATACCCTCCAAGTTTCAAAAAGATTGGACCAGGGGGTCCAATTCTATGAGCCCCCAAAGAAGGTGCCCCTATTTTTCATTATTTCCAATGGAGGGAAGGCAATTAAAAGGTGTGCGGTCCCTTTCAATGTGATGGCCAGAACTCCCTTTGGAGTTCATTTATGCTAGTCACAACCTTGCTTCTGGCTCCAGAGTTTCCTCTCTTAACCCCCGAAGTCCCCAGCTATTTCTTGAATTGGACCTGGCAACCCTAGGAGGAATCGCTCAGCTGTTCTCCAGCCCAGCATAACTGTCTTTTAAAAATGACTTTTGTTTGGACAGCTCCTTTACTTTGCCTCAGTCCTCTTCAAAGTTGTCATACTCTAGGTGGTGCCTGGAGATCTCCCAAAATCATAACTGAGATCCAGACGACGGTGAGCAGTTCCCCTGGAGAAAATGGCTGCTTTGCTAAAGTTGATAATTCTCTTTCGGTTTCTTTTATTTCCTTTCTTTTTACTTGAAAATACATGGTTTCCAAGATGTCCCTGGTTAAATGCTTGTTCAGGGCTGCTCACATTTATAATAACTTCCCCTAACTGTTAAAAGTTAGACTAATTAATTGCATTAGAAAAATGTCATTGCTTACAATTTTTTAAAGTGTAATTAGCATCACGATGGAAACAGCTGGTGATTAAAGTGGGTTTTATTTCTTCTCACAAAGCTGACCACAAATCTGACAATATTTATCCAGCCAGCACCAGTCCACATAATAACGCACAAAGGGATTTTGTGGCGATGGTGAAGTTGCTGATGCAAATTGACTGAACTCTCAACTCAAGTTCAGAAGGCTGAACTCAAAGAATTCCTGCCTGCTCAGTTGGCTGAAGAGCTTTCACTCCTAAGTGTCTTTGGTTACCATTGGCTGAGTTTCTACATAGCATGTGCAAATGATATAGAGAAGGAAAGGCAGAAAAACCAGCGCCTGAGCCACCAAGAGGAAGTCACTTGGGATACAAAACTCTGGGGGAGGAAGTTCCAGGAAGCGCGGGTGAGGTTGCAGCCTTCTGTGACCTCACTTCCTGTTTTTGAACAGGACATGATATCATGATGCTCTAGGGCTGGGCTGGCCAAACTGTGGCTCGGGAACCACATGTGGCTTTCTCACACATATTGTGTGGCTCTCGAGACCCCCACCGCCCCATCAGCTGACTTGGAAAAGGCATTTTTCTCTTTAAATCACTTCTCCGAGCCAAGTCAAGCCAGCTTGGAGAATGCATATAAACTTGCTTTCTTACCACCTCTCCCTCTCTCCCCCCATTTTTGCTTGCCTGCTTTCCAGCTCTCAAACATCTGATGTTCATGCCCTGCAGCTCTCAGACATCTGATGTTCATTCTGTGTGGCTCTTACGTTAAGTCAGTTTGGCCACCCCTGCTCTAGGGATTTTCATATATATCTATGGCAAAAGCTATAGAGAATTTGAACCCCTAGAGTGTCATGATGTCACTTTCTGTTCAAAAATAGGAAGTAATGGCCAGACATTAATCAATATCATTCCCCCTACTCCCCCCAGCTGCTCTATTCAATGAGAGCCAGGAATAGGGAACATCTTCATTTCATAAGAACATAAGAGAAGCCATGTTGGATCAGGCCAGTGGCCCATCCAGTCCAACACTCTGTGTCACACAGTGGCCAATATATGTGTGTGTATACACATACACACCCACATATACACACTGTGGCTAATAGCCACTGATGGACCTCTGCTTCATATTTTTATCCAATCCCCTCTTGAAGCTGGCTATGCTTGTAGCCATCAGCACCTCCTGTGGCAGTGAATTCCACATGTTAATCACCCTTTGGGTGAAGAAGTACTTCCTTTTATCCGTTCTAACCCGACTGCTCAGCAATTTCATCGAATGCCCATGAGTTCTTGTATTGTGAGAAAGGGAGAAAAGGACTTCTTTCTCTACTTTCTCCATCCCATGCATAATCTTGTAAACCTCTATCATGTCACCCCGCAGTCGACGTTTCTCCAAGCTAAAGAGCCCCAAGCGTTTTAACCTTTCTTCATAGGGAAAGTGTTCCAACCCTTTAATCATTCTAGTCACCCTTTTCTGGACTTTTTCCAATGCTATAATATCCTTTTTGAAGTGCGGTGACCAGAATTGCACACAGTATTCCGAATGAGACCGCACCATCGATTTATACAGGGGCATTATGATACTTCATTAGGGTTTGTAGAATCTTTCGGGATCAAGTGCCATGTTCTACTGGAGAAAGTTTTCCTTCCAGACGTTTCGTTCTCAGCTGCGGAGAACATCCTCAGTGGCGCTGCAGCCGGAGCAGGCGCTCAGACCTTCTTGGCTGCTGTGCATTGAGTGGGGCCAGGGCTGCTGGAGAGCTGCTATTTGTAGGCTGGAGGGGGTGTGATGAAAGGGCAGTTGGTTTGTGGATGTGCCCATTGTTTGGTGGGGCTTCCTGGAAGGGTAGTGATAAGGAAACTGGCTGTTGAATGTGACCATTGTTTTGTGTTAATTGCTGGGAAGGCTGGAAGGGGTTTGAAGATAAGGAAGATGGTTGTTGACTGTGCTGATTGTTCTGTGGAATTTGCTGGTTGTTCTGAGACTTTCTGCAATTTATAGTCTGTAGGGTGTTTTGCAGAGCTGGGTACCAAGTTTGGTGGATGAAAATGCCTTCTTCCTTTCTGTTAAAATTGTGCTGGTGTTTGTAAATCTCAATAGCTTCTCTGTTCAGGCGGGTATGATAATGTGAGACCGTAGAAAGGACTTCAGTTCTTTCAAAGTGGATGACGTGGTCTCCTTCTTGAAGTGCATGTTCAGCTACAGCTGATTTTTCTGGCTGAAACAAGCGACAGTGTCTCTTGTGTTCGGTGAGACGGGTGTTGATACTGCGTTGGGTAGTGCCAATGTAGACTGCACCACAGAAGCAGGGTATTTTGTAGACTCCAGGGGTTGATACTGGCTGATTTGTTTTCAATTCCCTTCTGAATTCAATTTCACACTGGAACCAGGTAAGAGGCAAAGCAGCTTGATACACTGGTCACCATGAAGATTCAGAGAGCTGAGCGACATGCTGCTTGATATATAGCTATAGATTTCACAGTCCGTTAGGGTTGCCAAGTCCAGTTCAAGAAATATCTGGGGATTTGGGGGTGGAGCCAGGAGTAAGGTTGTGACAAGCATAATTGAATTTCAAAGGGAGTTCTGACCATCACATTTAAAGGGACCGCACACTTTTTAAAATGCCTTCCTTCCATAGGAAATAATGAAGGATAGGGGCACTTTCTTTGGGGGCTCATAGAATTAGACCCCCTGGTCCAATCTTTTGGAAAATTGGGGGGTATTTTGGGGAGAGGCACTGGATGCTACACTGAAAATATGGTGCCTCTAACTCAAAAAACAGCCCTCCCAGAGCCCCAGATACCCGTGGGTCAATTCTCCATTATTTCCTATGGGAATAAGTCTCCATAGGATGATGGAAGTAGGCAGGGCTTTTTTTGTAGCAGGAACTCCTTTGCACATTAGGCCACACGCTCCTGATGTAGCCAATCCTCCAAGAGTTTACAGGGCTCTTGGTTCAGGGCCTACTGTAAGCTCTTGGAGGATTGGCTACATCAGGGCTGTGTGGTCTGATATGCAAAGGAGTTTCTGCTACAAAAAAAGCCCTGGAAATAGGTCTCAGTGGGGATCTTTGTCTTTTTTCTAGTAAAGTCCAGCAGGGACTTATTTGCATGTCTGGCCACACCCCCTGGCACCAAGCCAGCCAGAACTGCATTCCTGGGTGTTCCCGCTCCAAAAAAGCCCTGGGTGTCCACATCCAGGAGCCACAGAGGTGTGAAAACCTGACCTGAAATAAATACGGCCCTATGATATCAACACGGCCAGCCCTTGAGCTGCGAGCCTCCAGCAACAAATCGTCATAGCTTCGGTTTGCAAACATTCCTGCGTTAAGAGTGCCAAAAGGAATTGTTTCTAATAATACTGCCTGCTGTGACATCTGGCCGGGCTGAAGAGCTGACCTCAGGAGCAGCCAAGCACATGCGCTCTGTTGGGCCGCCAGCACTGACTGACCCAGATGAGAGCATGGGTGACAGCCTGGCATCTGGCAGGGTGCATCGTAGATTTCTTACAACCACCCTGACTGTTAGCTAATATGGCCGGCTCCCTCTGCCCTGGTAACCTGGTGAAAGATGGAGTCCCTTGCCTTCTTGGGCACAGTTCCAGAGCTACCAACAATGACATCTTATGTTCATGTTTTAAGCCTGTTCCATGCTTTAAAAACTAGTAAAAGTTCTCTCTGTCTTTACTAGGGTTTTTTTTTTTTTTTGTAGCAGGAACTCCTTTACATCTTAGACCATACCACACCCCGAGGTAGCCAATCCTCCAAGAGCTCACAGGGCTCTTAATACAAAGCCTATTGTAAGCTCCAGGAGGATTGGCTACATCAGGGGTGTGTGGCCTAATATGCAAAGGAGATCCTGCTACAAAAAAGCCCTGGTCTTTACCTTTCCCCGGGGCTTTTGTGTAGAAAAAGCCCAGCAGGAACTCATTTGCATATTAGGCCACACCCCTTGATGCGAAGCCAGCTGGGTCCGTGTTCCTGTGTGTTCCTGCTCAAAAAAAGCCCTGCCTTTCCCCACTGAGACTACATCCTCCAGTCACTAGGAACTTTTTAAAATTCTCTTTTAAAATTAAACTTAAAAAAAACAACGATACACAACAAGTGCAGTCAAATTTACAAAATCTAAACCCTTTAAATTCTTCCTCCCCCCAGACAAAAACCTACAATAACACATCTATACCATTATCCTAGGATCAGATTCAGACAGGCAAAGTTCAAGAAGTAGATATATTGTATCTACTAGGAGCCAAACTTGATATTATTTTTCATATGTTTTCAAATCTTTACCACAGCCATGCAACAGTTGCAGAGAGAGAGCGAGAGAGAAAGAAAGAGAGAGACACTAGGGGTGTGCATTTGGTTCGGCTGAACCAAACAGACCACCAAATACTCCCTGATTTGGAAGTATACAACATTGTATACTTCCGAATACAGCTCGCATGCATTACACAGGAGCCATATACGGCTCCCCGTATACTTTCGAATCACTATTCGGAAATATACGGAACTCAATGTAAAAGGCGGGAAAGGAGCTTCTGCAGCCTCAGGGAAACTGCTTGCCTCCTTTCCCGCCTTTGGAAGCCTTTTCCCACCTCTCCCATAGCCTCCCTGGGATCAAGAAGGGAGGGGGAGGGGGAGAGGAGCCCCAGCAGTCAATCTAAAGCATGCATTTGCAAAATGCATTGCAAATGCATGCTTTGCAGGGCTGTTCTGTAGCTGATGGCTGGGCTAATCCCTCAGCCATCAGCAACATTATTGTTCTTTTGTTTACTTGGGTATCCAAGTAAACACTGTTCTCTAGCCAATCACAGAGCAGTGGTATTTTTTGAAACTGCTCTGTGTAGGGCCAGAGACCCTTTTTAAGGAGTCTGCCTGGCTGGACTCCATTCCATTGCTGCTGTGTTGGTGTGAGAGAGAGATTGCGCTGCGCTGGCCCTTGGCCTCAGCTGCTGCTGCTGCTCTCTCTCAGCCTTGCCTGACCTGTCTGGAGAAGACATCTAAGGTAAGAGAAATAAAAGGACTTTTTAAGACTCAGAGTCCCTTTAGTTACCCAGATTTGGGTGGGTGGGTAGCTTATTTGGGGTTAGGGGGTTCTGCTGGGGGTGGGGGCTTGGGGTGGGGTTGCCAATTTGCCTATATCTTACTTTAGTGAGAGGACTTTTAAAAGTGCAGTGTCCTTTTACTTTTCCTGATTTGGGTGGCTTGGATTTCTTGGGGTTAGGGCGAAGGTGTTTTTTTTTTTTTGTGGTGGTGGGGGGTGTTGGTTAAGTTCCTGTATTGTTAAAAGTCAGGTTTTTTTACTTTTTAAAAAGGATTCTGCGTTTGATTTTTTGCTGCTGTATTGTGCTACTGTTGTTCCTTTTCTCTTCTGGTTCTGGTTCTTGGGGGGGGGGCGTTTGGCCTAATTTTTATTGTTAAAAAGTTCAGCTGTTGGTTTTGCATCCTGTCCTGTTGTCCCTTTTCCTGTTTCTGTTTTTTTTTGGGGGGGGGCGGGTTAAAAGTTAAGTTTCTTTCTGTCGTGTTTTGGGTTTTTTAATTACCTCTGGTTGGTGTGAGGGGGTTGGTGTGTGAGCTGTGTGGGGTGGGTCACTTTCATGTTTTTATGGAGCTATTTTTGGAGTCTGAGGGTGCTCCAGAAGTGTCGGCACATCATGGGTCACTTCTCACGCAGCAATACGGATTCGTATCTGCTGCGTGAGAAACAGACACTGACAGGCGTGCCAGGGCACCGCCTGATCAGTGGCGTCAGCACACGCTGGAACTCCACCTGTGCCATGCTGGAGCGCATGGTGGAGCAGAGAGCAGCCTTGGATGCCTTTGTCTCTGAGATGAGGGTCTTTCGGGATGAGAACCGTCTCACCCAAGAGGATTGGGTGGTCATTTCTCAGATTGTGGAGGTTCTTGGGCCCTTCAAGACCCACACAGAAATGCTCTTGTCTGATATGGCGAGCATCGCACTGGTCATCCCCATGGTTCACATGGCCCATGAGGACCTGGCCTCATTTCTAGTGTCAGCTCAAGGTCGTGCAGATGTTCTTCCAGCGGTACACGCCCTGGTTGTTAGGCTGCAGGAAGGGCTTGAGGCCCGCTTTCAGACTTTTACCCAGGATAAGGTCTACATGATGGCGACCATGTTAGACCCACACCTTAAGGGCATGATCACCAAGCGGGCCAACGAGCTCGATCACTGGTGAGACGAGCTCTGCCAGAAGGTAGAGTGCTGCAGAGTCAGGGCGGGCCCAGTGGAAGCAGCTGACCTGCCAATTCCACTGCTGATCATCCCCAACCTCCCCAGCTAGGCAGCGTTTCCCACCAGACTCACGCCGAGAAGAGTGCCAAGATGACACTCATCAGGCGGCTCATTGGCCCCTCTGGGAGCGGCCCGTCTGAGAGCAAAGACGGGTGCTGTGATGGTGAGGGACTATCTTTCAGAGTCCAATGAGTCACAGGAAACATCTCCTTTGGACTACTGGGTTGTGAAGGAGGCAGTCTGGCCGGCCCTCTCCTCTGTGACCAAGGCGTTCCTCTCATGCCCACTGATGAGCGTGCAGAGCGAGCGCCTCTTTTCATTGTCTGCCCACATCGCAATCGCCTGCAACCCTGGACAGTTGAGCAGTTGGTCTTCCTGAAGGTCAACTTGCCTCTGTTCGGCTCCCCAAACGTAGACTTGGAGAGTGAATGAAGTGAGTACCTACTTGTGCCTGCATCCTCTCTTGGCCCGCACTTGGAAGGTGGTCATTAAACGTTCTCCCACTAAACATAGACTAGAGTCCAAAGACAGCCCAAAAACTCACTCACAAATTGATTGGCGGTGCACCCCCCCATCCATCCCCAAACCAAAAGTGAATGCTGATTTAAAATCTGCAAAGCAATCCAAATTTTCCCATTCCCCATCCAAACATGTCTAATAATACTGAAAGGGCCATTGCAGCCCCCACGGTAACTGACAGCACCCACAGGCCCAGCCAGGATAATCCAGACCGTTTTCGCACACAGCTTACCACACAGTCACAATCCTGTTCCCTCCACAGCATCCAGTTGGATTTCCCACCATCTGCGCTGAAGTTACAGGAAGTGCCGCGGCTTTTGCATAGCAAACATAAACCGCTAAAACCCAGTTTATGTTTGCTATGCAAAAGCCGCGGCACTTCCTGTAACTCCGGCGCAGATGGTGGGAAATCTGACTGAACACTGTGGAGGGAACAGAATTGTGACTGCGTGGTAAGTTGTGTGCGAAAACGGTAACAGGGTTTTTTTTCCAGGGGCAGGAGGAAGAAAGAAGAATCCCCCGGAATGCCCCTGGAATGGAATCCCCCAGCCCAATCTTTTTGGGGCTTGGGGGGTTCATAGGGGAGAGTCCCCTGCAAATTTGGGGGCTCTCCCTCAAACCCCTTCCCCTCCAGGCGGCTTCCAATATACCCTATTTTGCCATTGATTTCAATGGCCCATATGGTATAATGGGGCCGTATATTCGGAAATAGCCGAATATCTCCAGTATATACGGCTATTCCGAATACCGATATTCAGAAATATATGGTATTCTAAATATTTTGGACCTGTATATTTCCGAATCCGATTAATTCCAAATATATATATATATATATTTGCACACCTTTAAGAGAGACCAGATGAGCTCAGAATGAAGTACCGGGGTGGAGGGTGGGGGTGGGGGAGTTATTTCACCAATTTTTTTTCAATTCTTGTGCACAGATGCTCCATGTGCAGGAGCAAAATCAGTGAAATAATTCCCCCTCCAGCATGGAATATGGACAGTGATTTACCAGGAACCAAATTAGGGACTGTTCCTCTTACATGGAAACAGTGGGCACATATCCCTATGTCTTCAGAGTATGCTTTTCAAGGTACAAACCATAGATGGATCATCCCCACAATGTAATTCAGATTTAAGAATGGCTAAACTGTATGCTTCCCCATCCAACATAGTACAACCCGAATCAGGCCCTCATGCACCTGGGAGCTGAGTTTTCAGTGGGGGGCTCAAAGTTAATGTCTGACTTAAAGTTCTCGTGGTGGTCACGGGGACTTTGGAACATATTGTTAGGCCTGACACTACACCTTCTCCAAGTGCGTTCTTGGGTTGTGTTGACAGAACTGGTTTGGGTGTTCCCAGGTGTGCCAGGTAGAAGAGGGGAAGCACAGAACTCCCAAGCTGCGCCTGCTGACCTGATCGAAGACTGTTCCCAGGAAAGAATATTGTGTGGTTTGGTTCTAGGTTTTTAACTAATTCATTTATAAGATTTGACAGAGGTGACAAATTTCTAACTAGTCCAACAAACACAAACTCATAATATTTCCTTAGAGTTTTGCCTAAATACGATTAATAATTCACATCCAACCAGTTTGAAGTGAAGGACTTTGGGCTGTCTCCAAAGGAGGCTTCTAAGAGAGTCAGAGAGACAGAAGAAGAAGACTGCAGCTTTATACCCCGCCCTTTTCTTTGAATCAGAGACTCAGAGCGGCTTACAATCTCCTCTATCTTCTTCTCCCACAACAGACACCCTTTGAGGTGGGTGGGGCTGAGAGAGCTCTCCCAGAAGCTGCCCTTTCAAGGACGAGCTCTGCCAGAGCCATAGCTAACCCAAGGCCATTCCAGCTGCAAGTGGAGGAGTGGGGAATCAAGCCTGGTTCTCCCAGATAAGAGTCCACACACTTAACCACTACACCAAACTAGATAGGCTAGGACACTGACTAGCCAGTTTGGCGTAATGGTTAAGTGTGTGGACTCTTATCTGGGAGAACCGGGTCTGATTCCCCACTCCTTCTCATACACCTGCTGATGTGACCTTGGGTCAGCCCCAAGTTCTCTCAAGGCTGTTCTGTTCAAGAGCAGTTCTGGGAGAGCTCTTTCAGCTCCACCTACCTCACAGGATGTCTGCTCTTAGGGAATCTCTCTTCTGTACAGTCTCCCATCTTTCCACGCTGTCCCATTCTCTTCTCCATCTTGACACCATGAGGGGAGGCCCATCCTAGTTTGTAAGGCAAGATTAGAATCCTTTCTCTTCTCTATCCTGTCTAGAATGCAGTTCTTTACAATAAGGGAGTCATATTAGTGTTGTCAAGATAAAGAGGCTCCCTGTGCATTTTGTCTTTATTGTGTTTATTTTTGTCTGTTTGTTTGTTTTCCCCCTTTTCCCTTCACCCTCCTTTTCTGGGACGTTAGTTCACCCTGTGCATTCCATGCATTCTAGAAGCTGAGCCTCTTTTGAACGTGTCAGTATGTTTTCTCTGTGTAGGGAGTTTATCTTGCAACTTTTTATGCTGATCATATTGTATTTCCTTCTTGCCCGTCTGAATCTGATCCTAGGATAATGGTAGTTTTTTGGGGGAGGGGGAATTTAAAGGGTTAAGGTTTTGTGGATATTTGACTGCACTTGTTGTATATCGTTGTTTTTTTTAAATTTTAATTTTAAAAAGAGAAGGAAACTTTGTTTCTTGTCAGCAGCCTCAAACCAGACTTGCTTTGCTGCATTGTGTGCCTTCAGCTCTCTGCTACCCATATAATCCTTCAGAAACAAGCCTGAAATCATGATTTTGACCTTTCTGGAGGAATGTAAGTTTCATTATTGAAAAAACATATTTTGTCCACCCAGTCTTGGATTTTCACAATCTCCTTCGATGTAGCATCGCCTGCGTGACTTTCCCCACTCCCTTCGTTTTATCAGGACAGCAATCCTGTAAAGAAGGTCAAGCTGAGAGGCAGTGGCTGGCTCAAAGTTGTCTGGGGGGTGGGACTGATGGCAAAGAGGGGGTTTAAGCCCCCCAGTTTAGATATTCTAATCTAGGGGTGGCCAAACTGTGGCTCAGAAGCCTCATGTGGCTCTTTCACACATACTTTGTGGCTTTGAGAGCCAGTTTGGTGTAGTGGTTAAGTGTGCGGACTCTTATCTGGGAGAACCGGGTTTGATTCCCCACTCCTCCACTTGCACCTGCTGGAAAGGCCTTGGGTTAGCCATAGCCCTGGCAGAGGTTGTCCTTGAAAGGGCAGCTGCTGTGAGAGCCCTCTCAGCCTCACAGGGTGTCTGTTGTGGGGGAGGAAGGTAAAGGAGATTGTGAGCCGCTCTGAGACTCTTCGGAGTGGAGGGCGGGATATAAATCCAATATCTTCTTCTTCTTCTTCTTAAAGCCCCCACCGTCCCATTGGCTGGCTTGGAGAACACATTTAAAGTTAAAGTTGTTTTCTTTCCATTTCTCTTTTCCTCCCTCATGTATTTGCCTTCCTTCCTTCCTCCCTCCCTCCCGTCTTGCGGCTCCCAAACAACTGCCGTTTATTCTATGCTACTCTTATATTAAACAAATTTGGCCAACTCTGCTCTAATCATTATATATATTCTGTTTCCCTAACCTGCATAATAGACCACAGGGTGAAGCTGACAAACTCTTATTAATTTTTCTTATTACCCAAACGTCTCCAATAGGTATCTTCAGGAGGCTTTCAAAGAGAACCCTGTCCTCAACCAAGAGTTCTCCTTCTAAGGCCATATTTAATATTTGCTTCCATTTCCTTCTCAAACAGTCACTGGGGAAAGGGCCGGGCCTTGCGGCTATAATTTGCCCTCTGGATGAATCATCCGAGGCTCGAAACAATGAATCAGCTTGGCTCCCGCCTTCCCAGTAAAACAATAAGGGCAATATTGTTTGATAACAGTAGGCTGTTCTTCTGGCCATTCGCAAGGGGCTCTAGAGGGAAACAATCTTGCTCCATGATCTGGTGCCCGTTGCCCTGGAATCCCAGGCCTGCGGAGAAGCCGGTCCCAGCTGCGACTCCCCTGAAGGGCCTCTCTTGTCATAAATACCCCAAAGCAGCAGCCTGGAGGCCACTGACTGCTAGTAAACCTTCACCCAGCCGGCCCCAGCCCAGAGCCTCTCCACTGTTTACAGGAGGAAGGGAAGGAGGAATCAAGCTTGAAGCCATGGCAGGGTCTGAAGATGGAGGGGCAGCAGCAAAGGGCCTCCAGGGAAGGCATTTCGGGAAAGAAGGTTCAGAACCGCTGCTGGGTGACTGGATTTAAAAAGGGGAGGAAACTGCAGCGATAAACCAGGCAGGAGAGGGGGAGGTGTTGCCAGCCTCCAGGTGCGGCCTGGAGAGCTCCCTCTTTTACAACTAATGTCCAGCAGGCAGAGATCAGCTCCCCTGGAGAAAATGGCAGCTTTGGAGGGTGGGCTCCATGGCATTGCACCGCGCTGAGGCTCCTCCCTCCCCCAAACCCCGCCCTCTCCCAGATCCACCCCCAAAGTCTCCAGGTATTTTCTAATACAGACCCGGCAACCCTATGCATGGGGGAGAAAAGATAGAGACAATAAAGGTGAAACAAATAAGGGGCAATGCTACATGGTGTTGGGAGGACCCTAACTAGAACTCCAGATGTCGCATTGGGCTCTTAAAAAATAATACAACAGCCGTGAGGGGAGAAGGTGACACGTACAGATTGGGGTCACGAGGCTAGGGAATTTCTTAAGCCCCCTACAGCTGCTATTCGAAGAAGAAGAAGACAACCAGTGTTTTAAGCTGGCTAGGTATAAAAGGCAGCTTTCCCCACCTGCTATTGGGACTTAAATCAGCTCAAGGGGACATTTTTCAAACAGGGAAACAACACAACAAGAAGAGCCCCGATCCATACAAGGCTCCCCTGCAGCTGTTTTCATACAACCACATCACACATCTGGAGCTCCAAAGTCACAGATACTTTAGCGGTACTATTTTTAAAACCGAAAGACAGAGAGAAGCTTGAGGGGAGAGCCGGGGTAGGATCCAGAACAGGAAAACGGGTTAAATACCTCCTCCCCAAGTAAGTCTGTTCTGATCCATGTTGGAGCCCTCCCCTCCCCGTTATTGCTTTAACTTTTTTTTTTTTTAATGAGAGATCTAATCATGGGTCTCTGGCATCACTGCCTGTTCCCTCCCTCTGTGGCACTCAGCACCTTGCCCGTCTGTGGGAGTCAATGCCCACACATGACTTCCGACAGGAATGCAGCTGTGGGGGAAATGCAAGGGTTCAGCCAGGAGTTTGAAATTCTTGGAGCAGCACTCAGACATATACGCAGTGAGAGGGAGAGGGAGAGGGAGGGAGGGAGAGGTAGTCACCAGCCTGTCTGTTCTTCCCTGGACAGAGTTGCCAACCTTCAGGTACAGAATACAATCCAGGAGAGGTCACTATAATGGATAACACAACAAAATATGCAAGCTAGTGACCAATTTACTAAGTATATAGAAACAGGTCCAAATGTCCAAAACATGTACATTCATGTCCCAAAGCAGTGTGGTGACAAGCCAATCGCTTAAGTACTTGTTTCCTTCCAGTCTTCATCAGACCTGGGACCAATATTGATTCGATTATATAGATTCTTTACACAATTTTCAAAAAAGAGGGACGCAGAGCATCTCCAGCAGCAATTTCGCATCGGCTACAGCTCAGTATGCGGTTTCTTGCACAAGAATCTATATAATTGAATTCTGAGAGCCAAAGCTCCCTTTGCCAGCAGGGTTGCCAGATCTGTGTTGGAAAATACCTGGAGACTTTAGGGGTGGAGCCAGGAGAGGGTGGAGTTTAGGGGGAGGGGAGGGGCCTCCACATAGATCCCACCCTTCAGAACAGCCATTTTCTTCAGGGGAGCTGATCTTTGCCAGCTGAAGATCAGTTGTAAAAGTGGGAGATCTCCAGGCCCCACCTATTTGTCAGCTTTAATGCCTGGCATTGTACATGGGAAATGCTGACTCTCAAAGGCTTACCCAAAAAATTGTATAGATTCAAGTTCAAAAAAATGAACTTGAATCTAAATGCTCTGCTGCAGACTAGCACGGTCGGCAACCCTCTGAAAATATCTGAGGAAATGAGTTGTGTGACACACAAAATCTCAACTTGAGATAAACATCATTAGTCTTTAAGGCGCCGCTGGACTTTCTATTTATTTACCAGGCTTAACATCAGCTCTGGCAGCAGGAGTTCTGTCAGGCAAAAAGTCATGAGGAAAAAGTTCATTCCCCTTTCCTTTCCCCATGGCTAAATGGACCCTCCATGACCGTAAGCAGTCTATCTTTGAATAACCATTGCTGGAGGATAGCAACAGGGAGGCATTGGCCTCCCTCCACTGTGTATAGGCCTTCTGGGGGTATCTGGCTGGCCATTTCCGACCCATCCTTCCAAGTTCCCCTTGTGTTCTTATGGGAAAAGCTAGTGTAGGATAGTAGTTAGAGAGCTGGAATAGGTCCAGGAAGATTAGGGTTGCCAATCCCCAGCTGGGGGCAAGGGATACCCCAGTTTGGAGGCTCTCCCCCCATTTCAGGGTTATCAGAAAGTGGGGGGGGGGAGAGGGAAATGTCTGCTGGGCAATCCATTATTCCCTATGGAGACCAATTCCCATAGGGTATCATGAAAAATTGATCCATGGGTATCTGGAGCTCTGAGGGGGCTGTTTTTTTTAATGTATGAGCACCAAATTTGCAGCATAGCATCCAGTGCCTCTCCTCAAAACACCCTCCAAGTTTCAAAAAGATTGGACCAAGGGGTCCAATTCTATGAGCCTCCAAAGAAGGTGCTCCTATCCATTATTTCCAGTGGAGGGAGGGCATTTAAAAGGTGTGCAGTCCCTTTAAATATGATGGCCCAAACTCCCTTTGGAGTTCAGTTACGCTTGTCACACCCTTGCTTCTGGCTCCACCCCCAAAGTCCCCAGATATTTCTTGAATTGGACCTGGCAACCCTAGTTCAAAACAAGACCCCATCCAAAGAATAACCAACAGCATAGGTGTGAGATCCTATCAATTGCGGTGAGGTCGGCACAGTGTAAAACCTACTGCAGGATGAAATGATAAGCAGGTAGGACAGGATGCGACAGGGGTATAGCCAAAGTAATTAACAAAAGGCCTGCAGGCCTGAAATATCCGCTACCTACAAGTGCCAACTCCAAGTTGGGAATTCCTGGAGATTTGGGGTTAAATCTGGGAATGGTGGGGTTTGGGGAGGGGAGGGGTAGAATGACATAGAGTTTACCCTCCAAAGCAGCCATTGTCTCCAGACAAAGGAATTTCTGTTGTCTGAAGATAAGCTGTGATTCTGGAATGTCTCCAGGTCCCGTACAGAGGCTTGTCAACTCTACTTCTCTGCCATCTTTTACATCCCAGCCTCATGAAAGATTCTAGAGAATGTCAAAGCCCGTGTTATCCTCACCAAAGATATGACATGGCTTTGCGTGGCTACTAAAGAACCGTGGAAGAAAATTAGCCTTTTGAAGCGGAGCATTATCCAAGTGACACGGTAAACCATGCAAAGTACTGTTATTTTGGTCTCAATCGGTGAGGTTGGCAACAGGCAATCATCAGAGGCCCTGGAATTAGGAATGGCCACACCACAAATAACAAAAAAAGCTTCTCCACTGTGCACTCTAGAGAGCACCGGTAGCTTTCAGCAACCTAAGCTGAATATTTTGCCTACTTTTCTTCTCTCCTTAGGAAAATGAACTGTCCTAGACACTGTCTCTAGAGCCAGGCAGACCTGGGAGGAGGAAGAAGAGGAGGAGATTGGATTTATACCCTGCCCTTCGCTATCCAAAAGAGTCTCAGAGCGGCTTACAATCTCCTTTCCCTTCCTCTTCCCACAACAGTCACCCTGTCAAGTAGGTGGGGCTGAGAGCTCTGACAGAAACTGCTCTTTCCAGAACAGATTTATGACTAACCGAAGGTCATTCCAGCAGGTGCATGTGGAGAGGTGGGGACTCAAACCTGATTCTCCCAGATAAGAGAATCCCACACACTTAACCACTACACCAAACTGGCTCGCAAGGAGGAAAAGTCTGAGATTCTGAAATGTTCTGTGTGTTTCTGAGGGAGCGGGGATTGGAGAGAGAGGGGGCAGCTGAAAGTGTTATGCATTATAGGAGAAAGAGCAGAAACGAAACAGAAAGAGGCATAGCTAGAAAAATGTAGATGGCGCAAAATTCTGTTAAACTGTCGCTATCTGTTCTTTCAAGCTTCATTAAACCAACGTGTGATTATTATGACTGTTGTTATAGCAAGCTGCCTTAAACCCTGAGAATGGCTGGATAGTTGTAATAAATAATAAATCAGCGCTCATTCCTGAGGAAGCACACCAAGTACCAGAGAGACGTGGTTTATAGAGCTGTCCTAAACTGAGTTATACCCTTCTGAGCCATTCATTTTAATTATCTTAAAAGGGCATTGCTTCATTCAGGATTGTGTTGTTAAATAAATCCTGTTTCCCGTCCACACACACCCCGTTCTCCAAAGAGCCCGGGGCAGCCTACATAAGTTCTCCCTTCCGGCACTGCATCCCCTAACCCTAACGCCAACCCTGTGAGGTAGGTTTGGCTGAGACAGACTGACTGATCCAAGGTCATCCAGGTGAGCTTTGTGACCGAGAGGGGTTCAGAGCCCCTAAAGTAAGATTATATACAAGACAGGTGTGACCATGGTAGGCGGAGGAAGAGGTTCTAGTGGAAAAGGGTAGGGAATAATAATTTTAAAAGCTGGAGGGAATTTGTGGATGAGGAGAGCTGAACTGTGCCCTCCTCCTCCTGTAATGTTGCTAGATATATTTTTATTCTGGAGAAAAAGCAGTTCAGAACAATGGAGCACAGTAAGGAATTGCAGGAGAAGCAGGAGCAGGAAGTAAACTGAGGAGGGATGAAGGGTACAAAATTCCAGGGGTCTGGGTACCCGGGGAGCTGGGCAAGGAATACTTACCATGGGGAGCAATAGTTACTACATACAGAGAAAGATTCTGTCTGTGGCCTTCCCTCATGCTCAGAGCGACCCCATTGTGAGCTAGGTGATGCCGACAGTGACTGGTCCAAGGTCACCCAGCGAGCTTCCATGACAGAGAGGGAATTTGAACTGGGGTCTCCCAAATCCTAGTATGACCCTCTAAATGCTACACCAACCTGGCTCTCCGGCATTGTTCTCTTGAGCTACTTACTCCACTCCACACACCATTTTATAAACTGGTGTCATGTCCCCCATTTTGTTGTCTTTGTTCCTCCTCTCCTATACTAAAAACTCCCCAAGCTCCTTAACTTTCTGTGTAGGGCAGCCCTTCAACCCTCTCATCAGTTTGAATGCTTTCTGTGTAAGAAGAACATAAAAACGAGTCCTGCTGGATCAGACCAGTGGTCCTTCTAGATCAGCATGAAGTGCGGCCAGTCAATTGACCTGGAGCATCAACTAAGCACAGAATTTGGCATAATGGATACGATTACTGACTACAATCTCTTAAAAGATTCCATTTTGTAGACTTCAAGCTTGGTATCCTTTCCAAGATTATGTATCAATTAAAGGAGAATATGCCTCAGTGTTAGATACTATTTATTGTATTGAAGTAAAGTAGGCTGATGGGATGGGTCAGCAATTTTTCTACAGGCCAGTTTGGCAAGGGATCCTGGAGGTTTTTACCATCTTTTGAGCATGGAGAGGGGTCACTGGGGATGTACTTGTGTGAGGGAGGCAGGGTTTTTTTTGTAGCAGGAACTCCTTTATGTATTAAGCCACACACCCCTGATGTAGCCAATCCTCCAAGAGCCAGTTTGGTGTAGTGGTTAAGTGTGTGGACTCTTATCTGGGAAAACCGGATTTGATTCCCCACTCCTCCACTTGCAGCTGCTGGGATGGCCTTGGGTCAGTCATAGCTATTGCAGCAGTTGTCCTTGGAAGGCCCGCCCACCTCACAGGGTGTCTGTTGTGGGGGGAGAAGATATAGGTGATTGTAAGCCACTCTTGAATCTCTGATTCAGAGAGAAGGTCACGGTATAAATCTGCAGTCTTCTTTTTACAGGGCTCTTAGTACAGGGCCTACTGTAAGTTCCAGGAGGACTGGCTACATCGAGGTGTGAGGCCTAATATGCAAAGGAGTCCCTGTTACAAAAAAAAGTCCTAGAGGGAGGTATTTGTGAAGTTCCTGCATTGTGCAGGTGGTTGGACTAGATCCTAGAGGTCCCTTCCGACTCTATGATTCTATGATAGTAGGCAATCTGTTTTGTGTTGTATTAGTGCCAGGGTTCTGTATTGTCTACAATGGTTACCGTTGCAAGTGGTTCGTTATTGTTTCAACAATTAAATAAATAAAAGATATACTTAATAAAAACCAAGGCACAGAAGCCCAGGACTTCCCCAACGTTGCCTCCTAGCACTGGCTGTCAGAGGTTTAGTACCTCTGAATGTGGAGGTTCCCTTTATTCACCATAGCTAGAAGCAGGGGTGGAATTCTAGCAGGAACTTCTTTGCATATTAGGCCACACAACCCTGATGTAGCCAATCCTCCCGGAGCTTAGAATAGGCCCTGTACTAAGAGCCCTGTAAGCTCCAGGAGGATTGGCTACATCCGGGGTGTGTGGCCTAATATGCAAAGGAGCTCCTGTTAGAATTCCACCCCTGGCTAGAAGCCATCGATGCATCTCTCCTCCTCCATGAACACTTCTATCCCCTTTGTAAAGCCTTCTGTGCTCACGGCCATCCCTGGGTCCACTGGAGCGAATTCTGCAATGTAATTACTCACTGAGGAAAGAAGCATTTCAAGTATCCCCTCTAGCATTACGGTACCCTCCAAAGATAGAGCACAAAACACTTCCAAGCACAGCTGCTGTGTAGATTAACACAGAAAGTATTACAGGGCTGGCTGTTTTATTTTCAATCCCTTTCCTAATAATCCTCAGCATGGCATTTACTCTTTTCACTGCCCTCGGGCGCTGAGGCGATGTTTTCATTAAGTCAGCCACACGATTCCGGGACCTCCTACCTTGCCAAGAAGCCCGATCAGACCTCATCCCTGTATAATTTTCTGGCTGAACAATTAAGGACCTATTGATGGAGGCAGGAAGGGTTGTCAGCAGTATTCCCTCTAAGCTGTGTTAGTGTGAGCTAGCTCACAGATTTTTAGCCTCCAGCTCACACATTTTTGTCTTAGCTCAGGAAGGATGACCCCCCCCCAGAGCACCCTACTTTATGCAGTAGCTCACAACTTTAACGCCAGTGGTCACAACTTTAATGCCAGCAGCTCACAAAGTAGGCTTTTTGCTTACAAGACTGCAGCTTAGAGGGAACATTGGTTGTCAGAGCTGGATAAACAATTAGGCCAAGTAGGCACTGGCCTGTGGGCCCCCATGCCTTCAGGGACCCCGGGCCGGCTCCCTCCTCCCCAGTTTCCTCCCTGCTTGCAGCCCTCCCAGCCTGCACACGCAGCCAGCAACTGAGCTGCTCTTTGCCCGAATTGCCTGGTGCGGCTGCTGCTGGCGTTGTTGCCAAGTTTGCCTCTCTCTGCCTCTCCCCTGCAGCTTTGTCAAAGGGGCTTTTAAGAAGGTGCCTGCAGGCTGCAGTAGGGTGGGTGCTCAGACTCCGAGATAATTTGCAAGGGGCCCTTAAGATTTCAACTGCCTAGGGGCCTCCACAGGGTTTAATTCGGCACTGAGTGTTTTCAAGCCACAGCCAACTTTTAGTGACTCTGTAGGGCAGGGGTGTCAAACATGCGGCCCAGGGGCCCCTATCAGGCTCCCAAGCAACTGGCTGTCACCTGCTTTCTTCTTCTCGTCTCTTGCTTCCTTCTGCATAACAGATTGCTTTGCAAGGCTTGCTCAACTGCACAGGAGCTACAGAGCAAAACCTCTATTTTCTCCATTGGCTGAGGCTCCTCCCTTTTTAAAAAAAAACCCTTTAATTGTGTTTGTGTTCTTTATAAAGTTTATACCTGTTCTACCTAATCTTAAGTAGGTACACGCATGGCCCGGCCCGACAAGGTCTCATTTATGTCAGATCCGGCCCTCATAATAAATGAGTTTGACACCCCTGCAGGATTTTCAAGATGAGAGATGAACAGAGGTGGCTTGCCATTGCCTGCCCCAGACTTCCTTGCTCATCTCCCAGCCACGTACTAATCCAAAGCTGACTCTCTGTAGCTTCCAAGCTCTGTCTCACATAGGGGCCAACAAGTCGTCTGGTGGGCCAACAACAGGGCCTAGAGTCTGAGGCCTTCCCTGAGGTAGCCTCCTGGCCAACGCTCCCTCTGAGCTGTGGAGTCTTGTGAGCCAAAATTCTACTTTGTGAGCTGTTGGCATTAAAGCTGTGAGCGACTGCGTAAACTAGTTTGCTCTGGGACAATTTTTCCTGAGCTGAGACAAAAATGTGCGAGCCGGAGGCTAAAAAACTATGAGCTAACTCAACTTAGAGGGAACACTGCTCCTGGTGGGCTGCTTCTGAACATGGAGAGAGCCTGATAAAGTGAGAATCCTTCAGGTACCGAGGGCAGGAGAGGAACTGCAGGCTTCCTTGGTCTCCCATAGCAACCCTGGACTCCCTTGGTGGTTTCCCATCCAAGTACTATTCCAGGGCCGACCCTGCTTAGCTTTCGAGATACGATGAGATTGATCTTGGCCTTCCAGATCAGGGCAAGGATCTCTCAACCAGTGTTCCCTCTAAGCTGAGTTAGTGTGAGCTAGCACACGGTTTTTTAGCCTCCGGCTGACCCATTTTTGTCTTCGCTCAGGAAAAATGGCCTCAGACCAAACTGATTTATGCTAGTAACTCACAACTTTAGTGCCAGGAGCTCACAAAGTAGAATTTTTGCTCACAAGACTCCACAGCTTAGAGGGAGTACTGCCCTCAACCTGCATCTGTATCCTCAACCTGCATCTGTATATAAAGTCTGGTGGGCCAACAACACGGCCTAGAGTCTGAGGCCTTCCCCTGAGGTAGCCTCCTGGCCAATACTCTTTGTTTACAGATTTATTTATTTATTTATTTGGGATTTATATCCCGCCCTTCCCACGGATGGCTCAGGGCGGCTCAAAGGGGTCTGAGTTCACTGACTCAAAGGGGTCTGAGTTCACTGTGGCAAACCAGGAAATATTACTGATAAATTTTAGTTTGTGATGAGAGGGTGACAGAGGTTTACAGGTCAGAGGTACGCCTGTTCTCCACTCCAAGAGCTGAAGCTAAGGCAGAAGAGAAATTTAAAGGAACCGCAATGGCCATTGGGAAATGCAGGGGAAGAGAAATCACCCCAGCCCACAGCCACAATGACTCACTCCCCAACACAGCAGGAACCCAACCGTCCTCTGAAATCTATCCAGGCACAAAACATCAGTGGGAGAATCTAGCACCAGACTGGGCGGGGAGAAGGAGACCCAGAAGTGGAACCACAGGGGTGCCTCAGGGGCTGGTGGTGAGATATAGGGTTGCCAATCCCTAGGTGGCAGCAGGGGATCCCCCAGTTTGGAGGTCCTCCCTCCACTTCAGGGTCATCAGAAAGTCGGGGGGGGGGAATGTCTGCTGGGCACTCCATTATTCCCTATGGAGACTGATTCCATCTGGTATAATGGAGAATAGATCTGTGGGTATCTGGGGCTCAGCGGGGGGGGGGGCTGCTTTTTGAAGTAGAGGCACCAAATTTGCAGCATAGCATCCAGTGCCTCTCCTCAAAACACCCTCCAAGTTTCAAAAAGAGTGAACTGAGGGGGGGGGGTCCAATTTGATGAGCCCCAAAAGAAGGTGCCCCTATCCTTCATTATTTCCAATGGAGGAAAGTCATTTAAAAGGTGTGCAGTCCCTTGAAATGTGATGGCCAGAACTCCCTTTGGAGTTCAAGTATGCTTGTCACAACCTTGCTCCTGGCTCCACCCCCAAAGTCCCCAGATATTTCTTGAACCTGACCTGGCAGCCCTCGCTAAGTTGAAAGAGAAATTGAAAGGAACCATTATGGCCATTTGGAAATGGTGGGGAAGAGAAATCATCACAGCCCACCGCAACAGTGACCCCCTCCCCAACGCAGCAGGAGCCCAACTGTCCTCTGAAACCCATCCAGGCACAAAACATCAGCGGGGAAATATAACAGCAGACTGGGGGCGGGGGAGGAAGCAGTGTTCCCTCTAGGCTGAGTTAGTGTGAGCCAACTCACTGTTTTTCAGCCTCCAGCTCACATATCTTTGTCTCAGGGAAAATGGCCCCAAAAGCAAGCCAGTTGATGCTGGAGCTCCCACCTTGAATGCCAGTCGCTCACAAAGTAGAATTTCTGCTCACAAGACTCCACAGCTTAGAGCAGAGGTGGCCAAACTTGCTTATCATAAGAGCCACATAGGAAAAAGTCAGATGTTTGAGAGCTGCGAGATGGAAGGAAGGAGAGTGTGTGTGAGAGAGAGAGAGAAAGAAAGAAAGAAAGAAAGAAAGAAAGAAAGAAAGAAAGAAAGAAAGAAAGAAAGAAAGAAAGAAAGAAAGAAAGAAAGAAAGAAAGAAAGAGGGAGGGAAGGTGGAAAGAAAGCAACTTTAAATGCATTATCCAAGCCTTGATTTAAAGATAGAAATGCCTTCTCCAAGCCAGCTGGTGGGGCTGTGGGAGTTTCAAAAGCCACACAATATGTGTGAGAGAGCCGCGTGTGGGTTCCTAGGCACGGTTTGGCCACCTCTGGCTTAGAGGGAGCCTTGGAAGGGAGAGCCAGAGTTGGAACTCCCAAGGGTGCAGCAGGGCTGGATGGTGGAATGGGATGTGCTGGGGCCAGGGAGGGATAAAAGGAGAAGGGCTTGGCTGAGGGGGCTGTGGCGTTTGCCGTCGCGAAGCAGCTCTTCCGTTGCCCGGGAGAAGCAAGTCTGGCAACTGCAGGCGCCAAAACAAGAGGCCGGGCGGCGGAAGGAGGAGGAGGAGGCCAGACGAGCCGCCGCACCGCTGCAAAGGCTCCGGCTCTCTGTTGGTGCAGCTTCACCGGCCTCTCCCGCCTCCCCTTGTTCGCACCCTCAGGCCCGTCTCTCCCGCAGGCTTCCCGGCCAACGCAGAGCCACATCCGCCCGCCCCTCTTGGCTGCAGGCCTCCGCCGCTCTCCAGGGCCCGCTCGCTTGCTTTCACTCCCCCGCCTCCAACTGCCGCAGGCACGCCTGAAGGAGAAGCCAGAGGGAGTCCCTGGCCTTAGCTCCCCCCCCCAAGATCTCCAAGTTAGGGGGCACAGCCTCTCTCTGCAAGTCTTTCATTCCTTCCCAAAGGAGAAGCTCCCCACATGGGGCGACGCGCCCCCCCCCCCCGCTTGAGGTCCCCCCCCTCCCACCTAAACCAACGCAAAACGTGCTCGGCCGGACCCCCCACCAACTCCAGACCCTACAGAAACCAAACCACTCAAGGAAGACTGCAGAATCACCCACAATACATTGCAGTCAGTATCCCCCCCCCCCCCCCAAGATCTTGTTCTCCTTTGAGCACCCCTGGCCCTAAGAGACACCCCGCCCCCCGGCAACAACCAATGTTCCCTCTTAGCTGCAGTCTGGTGAGCAAAAATCCCACTTTGGGAGCGACTGGCATTCATTCAAAGTCGTGTGCATCAATTAGATTGCTCTGGGGCCATTTTCCTGAAAAAATGTGCGAGCTGGAGGCTCCAAATCCGTGAGCTAGCTCAGGTGAACTCACCTTAAAGGGAACACCGTCCCCAACTCCCAGGCTTTCTTAGACGCCAGGCCTCGGCAGAAACAGGGCAGGCGCGGAAGAAGAAGCCCACTACTCAGCGCTCCCGCAAACATCATCATCATCATTATTATTAACATTAATTTGATTTAATTAATCGCCCTGTCCCAGTTGAGGCCGGGCTCTGGGCGATGCACATCAGATTAAAAAAGATGCATTAAAAATAAAACAGCACTTAATTTTATACAATATCACGAAGGCAGTAAAACTTCCACACACCCACACACACACCCAAATGGGGTTTTGCTAATTCTAAGCATTCTCAGCAGACTGTTGGAGCATAAAGGGGAGGAGGGGGGAACACTTCTGGAGGGGGTGGACAAAAAAAAATCCCCTCCCCCGACCCCCTTCCAAGTTTGCCCTCCTCCACGACCCTCTGAGGACGCTGTGCTTCTAAGGTCACCCCAGGGCTTCTGACGCTCCTCAACCCTCCCCAAAAGGGGACCCCTTAGAAAACCCACCCTGCAGAAAGCCCCGGGGCTGCGTCTGCCCGCAGAGGCGCCAGGCCCTACAAAGGACCCTTCCTCCAGCACCCTGAGCCTTCGCCCCTCAAGCAAGCAGCCCACCCCCCCCACCCCCCTCTTCCGCCTTCCCCAGGCGGCCTCCTCCCGAGCGCCCCCAATCCCATGCGCCCTATAAGGAACTGCTGCTTTGCTCGCGGCCCCCATTGGTAGATCAGCCCAGAGGCCTCTCTCGACCGGCCCTCGAGGGGCAGCCCTGCAAGCCTCTTCCACCACCGCAGGCCACCCCCTCCCCAAACAGGCTGCCCTCGACGCGACTCCCCTCCCCTGCAGCCAGACGACCCTGCGCCCTCTCCACCTCTCCAAAGCGCAACGCCGGCCCCTTTCTTTTCCAGACGCCCCCCCCCCGAAATCCGAGCTCCGCCCCCATCAAACCACACGAGCCCCCTTCTTCCCGTCGCCACCCTGCCAGGACACCCCCCTCCCAACCCCAGATCCCCCAGCCGCCGCAATCCTCCCCCCCCCCGCGGTCCAGTGCGCCCCGGCTGCGCCCGCCCCGTCGGCGCAGGAGTCCGCTTTGGCGCAGCTTGCTCGGCTCACCTTGACTTTCTGCAGGCGGCTCAGGCGCAGCTCGTGGACGAAGGGGTTGGGGGCGGCGGCCTCCGCCGGGCCCCCCTGGCTGGCGCCCCCCTCCATGGCCGGACCCCCCTGCGGCCAGGCTCCTCTCCTTCCAGCCTGGGACTGGCCCCCAAGGCCGGAGCCCGGGGACTGGGGGAGGAGGAGGGGGGGCGGCGGCGAGGATGGAGAGCCGGACGGGCGGCGGGCTGGCTGGAGGGACGCCCTGGCACCGGACCACGGCAGGAGGAGGGAGGGAGCCGGCCAGGATGCTGGAGAGGGAGAGGCGGGATCACAGCTTGGTCGTCACGGCGACACCCGAGCTGGAGGACGGACTTTCGCTTTGGAGGGACCGGATGGAGGAAAAGGGAGGGGGGGAAGAGAGAGAGAGAGAGAAGCATCCCTCCCTCAGTCAATCAACCCCATCCCTGCATCCCTCCAGCAGGAGCGAGAGATGCTCCAGGGAGGGTGCAGAAGAGGCAGCCAAACCCACTTGGTCTCCCTTCCCCCACCTCCCTCCGGTGGCTTTCCCTGGCACTGCAGTCCTCCTCCGGCCACCCTCCCTGCCCTTGACTCTTCACGGTGGTTTGGTGACTCAGGAGATTTCTGCTGGCTTCTCCAAGCCGCTGAGGCGAGGGGATGGACTCTGGAGGAGGGGGCGCTTTGGATGCTTTCTAGCAACTCTGCAGACAGGGAGGGAGGGAGGGAGGTAGAGCGTCTGCTTGGCAAGTAGAAGGTCCCAGGTTCAATCCCTGCATCTCCAACTAAAAGGGTGCAGGCAAGTACATATGAACATATGAAGCTGCCTTATACTGAATCAGACCCTCGGTCCATCAAAGTCAGTATTGCCTTCTCAGACTGGCAGCGGCTCTCCAGGGTCTCAACTGAGGTTTTTCACACCTATTTGCCTGGACCCTTTTTTGGAGATGCCAGGATTGAACCTGGGACCTTCTGCTTCCAAGCAGATGCTCTACCACTGAGCCACCGTCCCTCCCTTAGGCACAAAAAACCTCTCATTGAGACCCTGGAGAGCCGCTGCCAGTCTGAGTAGACAAGACTGACTTGGATGGACCGAGGGTCTGATTTTAGAGTTTATCAGATCTTAAGAGTTCAGCAGAATTCTCACAGGGGGTTGAACTATGCAACCCAAAAGCAAGTACATAAGAACATAAGAGAAGCCATGCTGGGTCAGGCCAATGGCCCATCCAGTCCAACACTCTGTGTCACACAGAGGCCAATATGTGTGTGTGTATACACACATACATATATATATATACTGTGGCTAATAGCCACTGATGGACCTCTGCTCCATATTTTTATCCAATCCCCTCTTAAAGCTGGCTATGCTTGTAGCCATCACCATCTCCTGTGGCAGTGAATTCCACATGTTAATCACCCTTTGGGTGAAGAAGTACTTCCTTTTATCCGTTTTAACCTGTCTGCTCAGCAATTTCATTGAATGCCCACGAGTTCTTGTATTGTGAGAAAGGGAGAAAAATACTTCTTTCTCTACTTTCTCCATCCCATGCATAATCTTGTAAACCTCTATCATGTCACCCCGCAGTCGACATTTCTCCAAGCTAAAGAGCCCCAAGCGTTTTAACCTTTCTTCATAGGAAAAGTGCTCCAAACCTTTAATCATTCTAGTTGCCCTTTTCTGCACTTTTTCCAATGCTATAATATCCTTTTTGAGGTGTGGTGACCAAAATTGTACACAGTATTCCAAATGAGACCGCACCATCAATTTATACAGGGGCATTATGATATTGGCTGATTTGTTTTCAATTCCCTTCCTAATAATTCCCAGCATGGTATTGGCCTTTTTTATTGCAATCGCACACTGTCTTGACATTTTCAGTGAGTTATGTACCATGACCCCAAGATCTCTCTCTTGGTCAATATTTGGAAGGGGGGGGGGTAAGAAAGAAAGAGCACAATAAAATTTAGAAATTCCAGAACTCCACTCCTGGGAGCTCCTGCCCAAAATGAGGCCTGATGCTAAGAACGTTGTTCAATAAGGCAGTATAAGGAAGCTTCATATGTTCATATATGTTCACCCCCTTACAAAGGGCACTCATGTTTCTCATGGCTGCCTCTCCTCACAATGGCCCTGCCAAGTAGGTCGGCTGTTTCAGACAGGGGCAAATATATCTGTCAAGGGGATAGAACACAGAGGTGGATGAGGTTGTAACAGAAGAGTTCCCGGAAGCTAATAATCTACAATTCACCAAGAAAAGGTGAAGCTCCACTCCCAGCTTCTGGCAGCTAAGCGAGGGTCATTTTGTAGAAAAAGAGGTGCCAAAGCTCATTAGCACAACTCCTTTGCATATGCCACATGCCCTTGACATCACTGGAAGGTGGACTAAATTATATCAGCTCAGCATCTACCTTAAATGCTTTTTGAATTATAATTGTCCTAATAAAACCATACTTCCATCATACTTTTAACATTATTTCCTCCTACGCAGTCACAGTGGCATGATGAAGATTTCCATCTGTTTGCTTTACATGTTTTGGTTATTTTCCCATATGTGTGTGTGTGTGTGGGGGGAATATTAGAAAATTTGTCAGAACTTAGAGTTCAGCAAAATTCTCACAGGGGGGTTGAACTATGAAACCCAGAAGCAAGTATTAGTATTTGAAGGGGGGAGGGGTAAGAAAGAAAGAGCACAATAAAATTTAGAGATTCCAGAGCTCCGCTCCTGTGAGCTCCTGCTCAAATGAGGCCTGATGCTAAGAACGTTGTTCAAACTTCACTTGCAGCTGCACATGAGAACTAGAAACTTGCTAGTTTAAAAAAATAAGTGGAAGCCCGGATTCACTGAGATGCTGAACAGGGTGTACCCATCACCAGTTCTTTACATTGCTTATGTTTTGTTTCAGGTTGTTTCAGATTCCTGCAATCCAACGCCTATTGTGTGGTTTTCTTGGAGGTCCCATGCCATTGACTGTATTTGACTTACACTATTCAGTTCACCTTGAGTCTAGGCGGAAAAGCAGACTATAAATAACTATAAATAACAAAGCAAGAAATAGAACAAAGCAAGAGTCAAGTGGTACCTTTTAAGACCAACGAATCAAGAAATGCCATTATTGTGCACAACTGCAAAATATTCATCACCCTAATTATAAATGCTGCTTACAGAGAGGAGATCAAAGCGGAAACTGGTGTGTGCAGTGAGTCTACGGCAGGGGTGGCATTTGAACACAAGTCTCCCAGGTTTATGCCCAGCGGCCAGATCTCTCAGGCTATATCAACAAACAAATATATGTCTTTAACCAAAAATGGACCAGCAGCTTTCTTAACCAATTTTGTTGCTTATTTTCTAAAATGGGGAGGTGACTTTTGGTTGAAAGTCCAAACTCTCTGAATTTTACTGCGGGGAGGATCAGAGACAGAATGACGTGGCTGCTTTGTAGTTGGGGAAAGGCACTCTGTATGCTGTGAGACCTTCCCCCTCCCATGCGTCTGACATTCATATTGGCCATGGGTTAGCACCCTGATGTAGGGTTGCCAATCCCCAGGTGGAGGCAGGGGATCTCCCCCCCAGTTTAGAGGCCCTCCCCCTGCTTCAGGGTCATCAGAAAGCGGCAGGGGGGGGGGGAGGAAATGTCTGCTGGGAACTCTGTTATTCCCTATGGAGATTTATTCCCATAGAAAATCATGGAGAATTGATCTGCAGGTATTTGGGGCTCTGGGGGGGGCTGTTTTTTGTGGTAGAGGCACCAAATTTTCAGTATAGCATCTAGTGCCTCTTCCCAAAATACACCCCCAAGTTTCAAAAAGATTGGACCGGGGAGTCCAATTCGTTGAGCCCCAAAAGAAGGTGCCCCTATCCTTCATTATTTCCTTTGGAAGGAAGGCATTGAAAAGGTGTGCCGTCCCTTTAAATATGATGGCCAGAACTCCCTTTGGAGTTCAATTATGCTTGTCACAGCCTTGATCTTGGCTCCACCCCAAATCTCTCCTGGCTCCACCCCCAAAGTCCCCAGATATTTCTTGAATTGGACTGGCAACCCCACCCTGACGAGAAAAAAAAAGGTAAATCTTGTGCCTCCTGCTGCTCAGCAATGCCTGTGGGTATTTTGTTCTAATGCCAGCTTTCCCTGTGGAATTATTCACCCAGCTGTAGACAGGAGAGGAGCTGTCATTCCAGGGAATCCCTGGAGGTTGGCATCCTTGGACTACACCACCCGGATGTGCTTCTTCTTTGTGTGACAGTCCCCCCTCTTGCAATCAGATTATGTGCTTCTTGGCCCACATCTGGTTTAGTCTTCTAGGCCACTCTCTACTATGGATGATTCTATGTGTTGGGGGGGGGGGGGTGCAGAGCAGACAAAACCATACTACCGTGGCTTTTTTTGCAGAAAAAGCCAAGCAGGAACTCATTTGCATATTAGGCCACACCCCCTGATGCCAAGCCAGCCGGAACTGTGTCCCTGCTCGAAAAAAGCCTTGCATACTACAGTTCCCAGGAGCCATCACAATAATGTACATGCCTGATGTACCCCCCAAGCCCCCGTGCGTGAACACTGTGAGCCAAGAGTAAGCTTGATGACAGAGATCAGTTCCCTTTGAGAAAATGGCTGCTTGGCAGGGTGGGCTCTATGGCATTGTGCCCTGCTGAGGCCCCTCCCCTCCCCAAACCATGACTTCACCAGGCTTAGGGTTGCCAAGTCTGGCGCAAGAAATATCTGGGGACTTTGGCGGTGGAGCCAGGAGCAAGGATTTGACAAGCACAATTGAAAAGGACCCCACTCCTTTTAAATGCCTTCCCTTCATTTGGAATAATGAAGGACAGGGGCACCTTCTTTTGGAGCTCATAGAATTGGACCCCCTGGTCCAATCTTTTTGAAACTTGGAGAGTTTTTTTAGGAGAGGCACCGGATGCTATGCTGCAAATTTGGTTCCTCTACCTTAAAAAACAGCCCCCCCCAAGCCTCAGATACCCACAAATTCAATTCTCCATTATACCCTATGGGAATCAGTCTCCATAGGGAATAATGGAGTGCCCAGCAGACATTTCCTTCCCCCTCCCTGCTTTCTGATGAACCTGAAGAGAGGAGAGGGCCTCCATAGCAGGGGATCCCCTGCTCTCACCTGGGGATTGGCAACCCTACCCAGGCTCCACCCCTGCCCCCCCCCCCCCAAAGATATCCAAGTATTTCCTCACCAAGCTCTGGCAGCCGTCCTCCCAGACTTAGTCCAGCCACTGTGCTGTGTTGTTAGAGTGTCCAGCTGGAGAGATCTGGGGGTTCCAATCATGTAAGCAGCATGGCAGAATCATGACTGGAACCCAAGTCTGGTTCATGGGGAATTTTGTTGGCTTACGGTGGCTCTCAGCAACTCATCCTCCCTGCAAGCAGAAAGCTAGCATAATAGGGAGAAAGATACATTCAGATCTTTTCTTGATATGCAAGGATTGCATCTTTGAGTCGGGAAATTCCTATGGAGTTTGGGTGAGAACCAGGGCTTTTTTTGTAGCAGGAACGCCTTTGCACATTAGGCCAGACACCCCTGATGTAGCCAGTCCTCCTGGAGCTTACAGTAGACCTGGTACTAAGAGCCCTGTAAGCTCTTGGAGGATTGGCTACATCAGGGGGTGTGGCCTAATATGCAAAGTGTTCCTGCTACAAAAAAAGCCCCAGTTGGAACCTCTGGGAGGGCAGGGTTTGGGAGGGACCTTAGTGGGGTATAATGCCATAGAGTGCACCCTTCAAAGTAGCCAGTTTCTCCAGAGGCACTGATCATGGCCATTTGTAATTCAGGCCCTACTTGGAGGGGGTTCCATTCTGGGATGCTGCCAGCTAAGACCCTTACTCAGGATTCTTCTACCCCCTTGTGCAGACTGGACCTCAGGTGAGGATGAGAATGCTGTATTGTCCGAGACAAAGGCTATAACAAATGTAGCAGTACAGTAGACGCAGAGAGAATGGAAGCACATTGTGGAATCGATAGGGCAATAAAACGCTGTATAAAAGGCTCCTCAGAGATCGGCTGGAGGGCTTACGAGGCCATTATGGTGTTAACATGAAGCAGGCCTCCCCTCAGAAAGAGATTGCCTGGAAGCCATTTTCCGCTTCCAGGAGGAAGAGAAACAGATAATCGGGTCATTAACTTCTACACACTCACACACAGGGGAAAAAAATGAATTTATAATGGAGCCAGCAGAGTCTGGCAACTCAGTCCTATGCCTGCTTCCTCACAGGCAACATAAGAACACCTTTCCAGCAGCACCCATATAAGCATGTGTGAACACTATGAGCCAAGAGTAAGCTTGACGACAAAGATCAGTTCCCCTTGAGAAAATGGCTGCTTGGCAGGGTGGACTCTATGGCAATGTCCCTTGCTGAGGCCCCTTCCCTCTCAAGCTCCGCCTTCCCCAGGCTCCACTCTCCCAAATTTCCAGGTATTTTCCCCACCAAAACTCCTCCCAGATCCTAGTTTGACCACTACTCAGTGTTGTTAGAGTGTTAGACTCGGGAGATCTGGGGTTCCAATCCTCATTCAACCCTGCTATCCACAGGCTTTGGGACAGCTACTCTCAGCTCAACCTACCTCACAGGATAGGTGTGAAGATAGAAGTGAAAACAGTGTTGACCTGAAGTCCTTGGAGTCAGGGCAGGATAAAATCCTAATAATGTAATATACATGGCTTAAAAAAAAAAAGCAGGAATGCACAGGAACACAGTTCCAGCTGGCTTGGCATCAGGGGGTATGGCCTAATATGCAAATGAGTTCCTGCTGGGCTTTTTCTACAAAAAGCCCAGATAATATAATATAATATAATATAATATAATATAATATAATATAATATAATATAATATAATATAATATAATATAATGGGAAAAGTCCAGAAAAGGGCAACTAGAATGATTAAAGGGTTGGAACACTTTCCCTATGAAGAAAGGTTGAAATGCTTGGGGCTCTTTAGCTTGGAGAAATGTCGACTGCGGGGTGACATGATAGAGGTTTACAAGATAATGCATGGGATGGAGAAAGTAGAGAAAGAAGTACTTTTCTCCCTTTCTCACAATACAAGAACTCGTGTATACAATACAAGAACAAGAAGCAGTCAGGTTAAAACGGAAGTACTTTTTCACCCAAAGGGTGATTAACATGTGGAATTCACTCCCACAGGAGGTGGCGGCGGCTACAAGCATAGCCAGCTTCAAGAGGGGGTTAGATAAAAATATGGAGCAGAGGTCCATCAGTGGCTATTAGCCACAGTGTGTATATATATATATGTGTGTGTGTGTGTGTATATATATATATATATATAATTTTTTTGGCCACTGTGTGACCCAGAGTGTTGGACTGGATGGGCCATTGGCCTGATCCAACATGGCTTCTCTTATGTTCTTAATATAATATAATGTAGTGTAATATACAATGTAATATAATATATAATAAAATAAAACAATAGGGAAGACCTGACATTTCCCATCATGGATGAGTACAGTTAATACGTTTTCAGCAAGCTGTGGGTAGGATGTCACGAACCCCAGGCTCTAGAGCTCTGCTGTGGTGACCTGTTGACTCACCTGCCGCACACAAAGAGCTTCAAGCGAAGCTGCAGAAGCCGGGAACCTGGCCCCTGTGGTCACTCTGTGGTCTCCTTAAAACCTCATCCCTGTTGTTGTGGCAGGGCTAACGAGAACGAAAGCTTCATCATTTACGTCAGTCGATACGCTAGCGCAGCAGGGGAGGTCAGCATATGCAAACCACATAAAAGGCAAGATAGCTGAGCTAAACACACACCCAGGCCTGTTTCCCCTTGGCCATTAGACACCTGCCTCCCCAAATAAGACAAGGCATGGCTGCTTGGGAAACATAGGAAATAGATTCAGGTGGGCAGCCGTGTTGGCCTGAAGCAGCAGAACAAGGTCCGAGCCTGTTGGCACCTTGGTTGGTCTTCAAGGTGCTACTGGACTCAAACTTTTTGACCCTCAGGAAATGCAAAGATGATCTTCAAAGAGTCAAATTACTCACGATGCAGAACATCTCTGATATGGATATCTCGTATATTGGGGAGGGACAGTGGCTCAGTGGTTGAGCATCTGCTTGGTAAGCAGAAGGTCCCAAGTTCAATCCCCGGCGTCTCCAACTAAAAAGGGTCCAGGCAAATAGGAATGAAAATCCTCAGCTTGAGACCCTGGAGAGCCACTTCCAGTCTGAGTAGAAAATACTGACTTTGATGGACCAAGATTCCGTATAAGGCAGCTTCATAGGCATAATTCTCTTTCTATAAAAAACCCCAACAATTATTAGCAATGCTATGCAGGTTCTTGGTAGTTTTGCCAACCTCCAGGTAGTGACTTGAGACCTGCCATTACAACTGACCTCTAGGGGACAGAGATCCATTCATCTGGAGAAGATGGCTGCTTTGGAAGGCAGACTCTATGGTGTTCTACCCCACTGAAGTCCCTCCGCTCTCCAAACCCCACCCTCCTCAGGGTACACCTCCAAATCTCCAAATATTTCCCAACCTGGAGCTGGCAAGTCAACTTTTTGGGTCAGCTATGCAGCGGGAAGATGAGTTGAACCCTGTTGTCCAGAAATTCTCTCAGTGGGAGGCCTCTTAAAGGTGAACATGTTTGTATTCTTGCACAGCGTTTGCAGGTAGAGTTGCCAAAAGCCTGGGGAAAAGATGTCCTGGCCCTTTAACAGAGGCTGAATGTGTGGAAATGGGCAGTCCTGGCTTTTCATAGCAGGGAGGTAAATAATATCCCATGAAGCCTCTATAAGATGGACATTTTTTGCCGCCCTCCCAACAGGTAGCTTGCTGGCTTGCTGCAGAATAGCCCTTGAACCTCCCTAAGAGACTCAGGAAAAGATCTCAAAAATATCTGCTCTTGGCATTCTTTAAAAAAAAAAAAAGCCTTTATTACATCGGATTTTCCTCAGTCAATCTCATTTCTGGGTCTCTTCCTCATTCAGTTTGCCAACTTTTAACTGGTTCCTCTTAGGGCTTTTTTTGCAGCAGGAACTCCTTTGCATATTAGGCCACACACCACTGATGTAGCCAATCCTCCCAGAGCTTCTAGGGCTCTTAGTACAGAGCCAGCTGTAAGCTCCAGGAGGATTGGCTACATCAGGGAGGTGTGGCCTAATATGCAAAGGAGTTCCTGCTACAAAAAAAAAAGCCCTGACGGGTCCCCTTTAATATCAGTTTTGAATGCAGCAACTGACTGGTGATATAATTAACCCTCCCTGCCAAGAAACACCTCAACTGAATATTAAACCTCTACTAAATGAAGGAGGGGGGTGTCTTTTAGGGTTTCCAAGTCTGGGTTAAGTTAGGAATTCCCTGGAGATTTCGGTGTGGATCCTAGGAAGGTGGGAGTTTTGGATGGGAAGGACCTCAGTGGGGTACAGTGTCCTGGAGCCCACCCTCAAAAACAGGCATGTTCTCCAGGGGGACTGATTTTGCCATCTGGACATCAATGGTAATTCCAGTTCTCCAGGCTCTGCCTGGAGGCTGGCAACCATGTTTGAGATATTTTCCTATTACTCAAAAATAGCTCTGATTAAAGAAAAGATTGACGACCCATGGTTTAGAGTAAACTTTCACAGATGAACCACAAGACTCTGGCTTGGTTCTAGGGCTAATATGCAATTAAAGGGCCGCACATTAAAAACAAAGTGTAAAAAAATCATAAATAAACATACGTATTTATTGTTGAAAGCTAAAACCATTTAAGGGCCCATCAGAAGCCTCTATCCTATGTAAAATCATAAAACCTCAATGGGAACCCACTCAACTTGACCTGACGCATTTCGACCTAAATTGGCCTTCATCAGAGGTCAGAAAGGTAAGTACACATATTGGGCGTTTTCGCACTGACCTTCAAGTGGCGCGACCACCCTCTTCACACCGGAGGATCTGCCCGGATTTCGCACAAGAAGCGCCGGCGCACCCAAAAGAGCCGGCTACTTCCGTCGCGAAACCCGCTCAAACGTTTTCCTGCTTCTTGGCAGTTTCCGTTTGAGCGGGTTTCACGACGGAAGTAGCCGGCTGTTTTGGGTGCGCCGGCGCTTCTTGTGCGAAATCCGGGCAGATCCTCCGGTGTGAAGAGGGTGGTCGCGCCACTTGAAGGTCAGTGCGAAAACGCCCATTGACTCTTAATACAGAACAGAATAAAACAATGGAACAATGCTGGACCACAAGGAAATTTAGTGACGTGACAAAGGCTTAGAGAGATTCTTGAGGCCTCTTGTTCTATAGCCTTATGTCTTAATCAAGAGCATACCTATGGCATTCATTGTTTTTTTGTAAGCCACGTGGTCCAGAATTGATCAAGTAAAACCATAAGAGTATTTCCGGAAACACCTAGAGTGGCTGCACACAATGGCAACGGTGCGATGATGTCACTTCCGGGTGATGTCATTGTAGGGTTGCCAAGTCCAATTCAAGAAATATCTGGGGACTTTGGGGGTGGAGCCAGGAGACTTTGGGGGTGGAGCCAGGACACATTAGGGGTGGAGCCAAGACCAAGGCTGTGACAAGCATAATTGAACTCCAAAGGGAGTTCTGGCCATCACATTTAAAGGGACAGCACACCTTTTCAATTCCTTCCTTCCATAGGAAATAATGAAGGATAGGGGCACCTTCTTTTGGGGCTCAACGAATTGGACCCCCTGGTCCAATCTTTTTGAAACTTGGGGGGTATTTTGGGGAGAGGCACTAGATGCTATACTGAAAATTTGGTGCTTCTACCACAAAAAACAGCCCCCCCAGAGTCCCAGATACCCGCAGATCCATTCTCCATGATTTTCTATGGGAATAAATCTTCCTAGGGAATAATAGAGTTCCCAGGAGACATTTCCCTCCCCTCCCCCCGCTTTCTGACGACCCTGAAGCGGGGGGAGGGCCTCCAAACCAGGGGATCCCCTGCCCCCACCTGGGGATTGGCAACCCTATGTCATTGTGTCGTGCGCACATGAAAATCCCCTGCTGCAGAACACGGATCTTGGCAACCCTGCTGCAGAACGCAGGGGACTTGGCGACCCTATTTGGTTCTGCTGCAACAGGACAGCACGGCGTGAAGAAAGATGGTGCACTTAGAACAAAGTTAGAGTCCAGTGGCACCTTTGAGGCCAGCCAAGCGCACACAAAAGCTCCTACCTTGAAGAAAACTTTGCTGGTCTTAGACAGGGTTGCCAGTAGGGTTGCCAATCCCCAGGTGGGGGCAGGGGATCCCCCAGTTTGGAGGATCCCCCAGTTTGGAGGCCCTCCCCCCGCTTCAGGGTAATCAGAAAGCAGGGGGAGTGGGAAACGTCTGCTGGGAACTCATGATTCCCTATGGAGGCTTATCCCCATAGCAAATAATGGAGAATTGATCCACGGGTATCTGGGGCTCTGGGGGCCCTGCTTTTTGAGGTAGAGGCACCAGATTTTCAGTATGGTATCCAGTGGCTCTCCCCAATGTACTCCCCAAGTTTCAAAAAGATTGGACCCGGGGGTCCAATTCTATGAGCCCCCAAAGAAGGTGCCCCTATCCTTCATTATTTTCTATGGAAGGAAGGTATTTAAAAGGTGTGTGGTCCCTTGAAATGTGACGGCCAGGACTCCCTTTGGAGTTCAATTATGCTTGTCACACCCTTGCTCCTGGCTCCGCCCCAATGTATCCTGGCTCCACCCCCAAAGTCTCCTGGCTCCACCCCCAAAGTCCCCAGATATTTCATGAATTGGACTTGGCAACCCTAGTTGCCAGGTCTGGGTTGGAAAATACCTGGAGACTTTGGGAGTGGATCCAGGAGAGGGCGGGGTTTGGGGAGGGGCCCTAGAGTCCACCCTTCAAAGCAGCCATTTTCTCCAGGGGAGCTGATCTCTGCCAGCAGGAGATCAGTTGTAAAAGCGGGAGATTGCCAGGCCCCACCTGGAGGCTGGCAACCCTAGTCTCAGAGGTGCCACTGGGCTCTAACTTTGGACTACTGCTTCAGATCAACACGGCTGCCCACCTGGATCTGTCTTCAGGGTGGGGCACTTAATTAGCTTTGATAAGGAGGGACACTCTGCACATGTTCAGAGGCCATTTTTTTTGAAGTCTCACAGGCTTGAGCCCTGGGTGTTGGAGACAGGCTCCTTTGTCCTAGGCAGAAGGGAGGTGTGGCATGATTCATCAGGAGTTGGACTTTGGCTCTTACGACTGGCGTGATCGGGTTTGCCTGCTGGACGAGATCCAGGTTGAAGGCTGACTTCATCTCCATCTTCCATTCAGGGCTGGGTACCTCACCTCTGACCAGGCAGTGGGTTCCTGGAGGGATCTGAAGCCAGACGGTCGAGGAGGGGAGAGTGTTTGAAGCCCGCTGGGTCATCTCTTCTCAGATCAACATAGGCCTCGCCTTTTGTTAATTCCCTCCCCATCCTGTAGGGTTGCCAGGTCCAACTCAATAAATATCTGGGGACTTTGGGGGTGGAGCCAGGAGCAAGGGAGTGACAAGCATGCCTGAACTTCGAAAGGAGTTCTGGCCGTCACATTTAAAGGGACTGCGCGCCTTTGAAAAGCCTTCCCTCCCTTTTGAAATAATGAAGGATAGGGGCACCTTCTTTGAGGGCTCATAGAATTGGACCCCCTGGTCCAGTCCTTTTGAAACTTGGAGGGTGTTTTGAGGATGCTATGCTGCAAATTCAATGTCTCTACCTCAGAAAAAAACAGTCCCCACAGAGCCCCAGATACCCACGGATCAATACTCCATTATATCCTATGGGAATTGATCTCCATAGGGTATAATGGAGCGCCCAGCAGACATTTTCTTCTCCACGCTTCTGCTTTCTGATAACCCTGAAGTGGGGGGAATGCTTCCAAACTAGGAGATCCCCTGCTCCCAAATGGAGATTTGGCAATCAAAATGAGGCTCACGGGTAGAGTAAAGATTGAAACCTTTTGGGGAACTGTAAGTATGTGAAGTGCTGGATCGGTTGGAAGTGCCTTATCATGTATTGAAGCTTGGAAAAAACCCTTCAGGTGAAAATGAGATGCAAAAGTCCTGGGAGAACCCGTTCAGCTTGTAAAAGGATTAAAATATCACCGCACCTCAAAAGAGTCTCTCGGACTGCAGTTTGCTATTCTCCTTGCATCCTGAGCTCCATCCTTTCAGTATCTACACCACAGGAGGAGTGGACAGTCAACCTAAAAAAAGAAAGCAAAACGAACTTACCTGTTGAATTGTTAGGTTTTGGGAACTGATTGTTCCCCTTCCTGTTAAAAATGCAATAATTTGCTCTGTCCTTTGTAAGTGTGTGCCTTGTTATGTACTATTCAGGAATCTGAGGTAATTTTCTAAGTGGTTGTTATTTCTTTAATAGTATTGTTTGGACATTTTATACGGAAGCATGGCTTCTCTCTTGCCTACCACCCTGTCAGATCTTCAAGGCAGGTGAAAACAAGGTTAAAATATATGAAGAGTAACAATTCATACCATAACAATGTGCAAAGGGCCTCATGTTTGAAGCAAACAGGCTTGCCAACTGGTCTTTACCCGATGGTGTTATTCACCTCCATGCTGTGAAAGGCTTCACCTGACCATTTCCACCCCCTCCCCCCTCAAGTCTCTATTTAAGGGACAGGACACCTGCCTCCTGGTCTGCTGACAACCTTATAGTCCCTCATTTTACCCCACTGATTTCTTTCAAAAATCTCACCCGTCTTGCAAAGAACTCAAGTCAGCATCACACAGGGGTGGAATTCTAGCAGGAGCTCCTTTGCATATTAGGCCAGGCACCCCTGAAGTAGCCAATCCTCCAAGAGCTTACAAAAAAGAGCCTTGTAAACCCTTGGAGGATTGGCTACATCAGGGGTGCCTGGCCTAATATGCAAAGGAGCTCCTGCTAGAATTCCACCCCTGGGATCACATGTTCACCACAACCTGGGCAGGACGTTCAGGCTGAGAGAGTGTGACCATTCTAACACCACCCAGTGAGTTCATGGCTGTATGTAGAGACTGGAAGCCAGATTTCAGATTACCTTGGCTGGTTTGTACCTGGCATTGTTCTGGACTAAGCTTCCCTTTGCTTTGCAGGAGAAAATGCAGCATGCCACTGGGGGGTTGGGGGATGGGGGTAGGGTTGCCAGATCCAGGTGGGTAAACTCCTGGAGGTTTTGGGGCTGGAGCCTGGGGAGGACAGGGACCTCAATGGGATATGATGCCATAGAGTCTGCCTTCCAAAGCATCCATTTTCTCCATTGGAACTGATCTCTTTAGTCTGGAAATGAGCTATAATTCTAGGGAATCCCCAGGTAAGGTTGCCAGGTCCAACTCCAGAAATATCTGGAAACTTTGGGGGTGGAGCCAGGAGACATTGGGGGTGGAGCCAGGAGCAAGGGTGTGACAAGCATGATTGAACTCTGAAGGGAGTTCTGGACATCATATTTAAAGGGACCATGCTCCCTTTAAAGCCAGTTTGGTGTAGTGGTTAAGTGTGAGGACTTTTTTCTGGGAGAACCAGGTTTGATTCCCCACTCCTTCACTTGCAGCTGCTGGAATGGCCTTAGGTCAGCCATAGTTCTGGCAGAGGTCGTCCTTGAAAGGGCAGCTGCTGGAATGGCCTTAGGTCTGCCACAGTTCTGGCAGAGGTCGTCCTTGAAAGGGCACCTCACAGGGTGTCTGTTGTGGGGGGGGGAAGGTAAAGGAGATTGTGAGCCGCTCTGAGACTCTTCGGAGTGGAGGGCGGGATATAAATCCAATATCTTCTTCTTCTTTTAAATACCTTCCCTTCATTTGGAAAGAATGAATGACAAGGCCACCTTCTTTTGGAGACTCATAGAATTGGACGCCCTGGTTCAAATTTTTTTTGAATGTTTTTTTTTTAGGAGAGGCACCGGATGCTATGCTGAAAATTTGGTGCCTCCACCTCAGAAAACAACCCACCTTAGAGCCCCAGATACCCACAGATCAGTTCTTCATTTTACCTTATGGGAATTGGTCTCCAGAGGGAATAATGGAGTGCCCAGCAGACATTTCCGTCTCCCCCCCGGCCCCACTTTCTGATGACCTTGAAGCAGGGAGAGGGCCTCAAATCAGGGGATCCCCTGCCCTCAACTGAGCCGTCTTCTGAGCTGGTGCCAGTTGTGTAAACATAGTATTGAGACTTTTTGAGTCTATTTGTGAATGTACTAAAGGAGTTGTTATAAATATTTGAAGGAGAAAGAGTTTGGAGTTACCTTCCATTTGGAGTGTGATTATATTGACTGGCGTTGTCTCTATTGAAGAGGGGAGTGTAGAGTTTACCTTTGCTGGAAGAAACTTCGAAGCAGGACATCAAGTTGAACCCCTGCACATCGGAACTCTACTATGAATTGCGTATTTTTGTAGAAAATATTTTGTATTATGATTGCTGGTGTGTGTATATGAATTATTATGAACTAAGGTTCACCTAAAAAAAAGCCCCGTGGCGCAGAGTGGCAAAGCTGCAGTACTGCAGTTGGGGCCCTCTGCTCACGACCTGAGTGCGATCCCAGCGGAAGCTGGTTCAGGTAGCCAACTCCAGGTTGACTCAGCCTTCCATCCTTCCGAGGTAGGTCAGATGAGTACCCAGCTTGCTGGGGGGGGGGGGGGAGTGTAGATGACTGGGGAAGGCAATGGCAAACCACCCCGTAAAAAGTCTGCCGTGAAAACATTGTGAAAGCAACGTCACCCCAGAGTCGGAAATGACTGGTGCTTGCACAGGAGACTACCTTTACCTTTATGGTTCACCTATAGAAGTTACGAATTTGTAGTACATCACAATTAGTACATTTCAGTCACTATAACCCTTTGGGTTGTTTACTGTTGCTCAACTGGGGATCTGCAGCCCTCTCCCCAGGTCCCACCTGGAGGCTGGCGTCCGTACAATCAGCAGCGAACAAAGATGCTGAGCTCGTGTGGATTATCGCTGCTTCTGGGTTTCACGATCCGGCCCGGACTGGGAAACTCTCCTCCTGATTTTCCTCTCCACCTGACCTTCTTCTTTGACCCTCTCCGATGATCTGTCCCTGGCCTGGCTTGCTGTTGCTAAGCAGAGAGCCAGCTGGGAACGAAGGTACAAGCCAGAATGTGGCATGATTCCCCCAGAGGCTTGGGTTACAGCCCAGAGAGCCTGTCACCTTGGCTGCCCCCGGGTGGGAACGGGAGCCAGGGAATCCTTGGAAACATCCGTCCCAGGCGTGCCTATCTCCTTCGAGCAGCTCCGTCAGACTCCCAGAAATATCTCTCATGCCATGACAGAAAGGTTTCTGAATGGCTCTCAGCAGGGCTTTTGGAGTAGCAGGAACTCCTTTGCATATAGGGTTGCCAATCCCCAAGTAGGGACAGGGGATCCTCTGGTTTGGAGGCCCTCCCCCCAATGTAGGGTCATCAGAAAGCGGGGGGAGGAGAGGGAAATGTCTGCTGGGCACTCCATTATTCCCTACGGAGACTGATTCCCATAGGGTATAATGGAGAATTGATCTGCGGTTATCTTGGGCTCGGGGGGGGGGGGGGAGGTTTAGATAGAGGCACCAAAACTTCACTCCCATCAGGGCTTTTTTGTGGCAGAACCTCCTTTGCATATTAGACCACACCCATATGATGTAGCCAATCCTCCGAGAGCTTATAGAGCTCTTATTACAGGGCCTCTTGTAAGCTCTTGGAGGACTGGCTACATCAAGGAGGTGTGGCCTAATATGCAAATGAGTTCCTGCTACCAAAAAAAGCCCTAACTCCCATCACACAGTAGCAGGATGAAGATTTCCATCTGTCTGCTTGATACGTTTTGGTTATTTTCCCATATTTTGGTGGGAAGAATATTAGAAAGTTCGTCAAATCTTAAGAGTTCAGCAAAATTCTCACAGGGTTTTTTTTTTTGGGGGGAGGAGGGTGTTAAGAAAGAAAGAGCACAATAAAATTTAGAAGTTCCAGAGCTCCACTCCTGTGAGCTCCTGCCCAAAATGAGGCCTGGCTGGAATAAACCTTGTTAACCACTAAGGTACCACAGAATTCCAATTTCATTTAAGTGCCTCAAGGGAACAAAGTATTTATGTGGCCTTTAACAGTGGAAATAGTGCTGATTGTGAAAGATTGGTAGGTCGTATACCAATGAACTTAGGGAACCTAGGGAAGTTTTATTGTGTTTTTCTTTAAAAAATTGTAAACTGAAATTAATTCTTTTGCTTATTTTAACCTGTTGCACACTGCCCTAAACCCTTCAGAGAAGAGAGGTCTATAAATTTAATAAATGGCAATAGTAATAATTACTATTATTTAGGAATAATTATGATAAATACTGAGGCTGCTTTGCCGAAAGGACAGGCAATAAATCAAAATTAAACAATACACCTTCATTCTCTCTACTGTTGAATTGTTTCAAATGTTAATTGACTGTTAATTAAATGTTAATTGGCAGATGAATTCTTGTAAAGCTCAAGTGGCTGGACCAGATTACTTTGGAGGAGACGGTGCTTTCGCTAAATAACCGGGTTTGACTGGTTTGCATCCTTTATCCGGTTGCCTGGTTTACAGCCTTGTCCTGTGATTGTATGTAGGTGAAGTACCATGAATACTGCAAGCACACTATCTATGTTAGCAGCCACTCTCTGGCAGAGCTTCCAAAGGTTTCTCCTAACAACCAGTGAGGACATCAGTAGTTCCTCACCCCACCCCGGAGAGAACCAAACTAGGTTTGTTGCAGGACATCCTTGCTTAGAATCTCTTGGATGTCTGAGCTGAAACCATGGTTGCCGGAAATGTTTCATCTAAGCTGCAGACTCTTGTGAGCAAAAATTCTACTTTGTGAGCTCCTGGCATTAAAGTTGTGAGGTACCGCATAAATTAGTGTGCTCTGGGGTCATCCTTGCTGAGCTAAGACAAAAATGTGTGAGCTGGAGGCTAAACATCTGTGAGCTAGCTCACGCTAACTCAGCTTAGAGGGAACAGTGGTTGCCAGCTCTGGGTTGGGAAATAACTGGAGATTTTGGGGATAGGGGATAGGATTTGGGGACAGGAGGGACCTCAGCAGGGTCTAATGCCATAAAGTCCACCCTCCAAAACAGCCATTTTCTCCAGGGGAAAGGATCTTGGTTGTCTGGAGATCAATTGTTATAGCAGGAGATCTCCAGGTGCCACCTTAGTAATGAACAGCCTCACCCCACTTTGAAGACGGAGAGAGTGCAGAAGCAAGCCCTTAATAGCCTTGGACCCAAATATCTGCACGACAGCCAGTCTGGCTTCACTCTCCGGTGACAGCTCAATTCATTCCAGTAATGCCTTCTATAGGTGCTGCCCTGCTGATGGGAAAGGTATGCAGCTTCCCATACATGGTGACTCCTGTCTTGTGGAAGAAGAAGAAATTGGATTTATATCCTGCCCTACACTCTGAATCTCAGAGTCTCAGAGTGGTCGCAATCTCCTTTACCTTCCCCCCCTACACACACACACAACAGACACCCTGTGAGGTGGGTGGGGCTGAGAGAGCCTTTTGCTTTTCCTTAGAGGGAGAAAAAGAGAAATGTTGATGAGGGCATTTGAAAACAGAGAGAAGAAATGTAGCAGGAGGGAAGGTGTTCTTAGGGTGACCATAATGTCTGAAGGCCAGCCAGGGACAACGGGGGGGGGGGGGGGAGGCAGGGGTGCGCGCGCGCGAAGCACGCGCGCCGCCGGAAACAGGAAGTGACGTCACTTCCGGTGATGTCACTTCCGGTGACGTCATGCCACCACCGGAAACAGGAAGTGGCATCACTTCCTGTGACATCATTTTCCCCGCGTCACCTGCCGGAAACGGGAAGTGACATCACTTCCTGTGACATCATTTCCCCCAAATGACATCATTTCCCCCAAATGCCACTGCCGGAAAAAGGAAGTGACTTCACAGCACTTCCTGTGACGTCCCCAAAAATCCCCCAAATATCACCGCCGGAAACAATTTTGTTCTCAAATCCTGTATATACTTCATCAGTATATGGGATAAGGCACTTTCTCAACTGTGCTGCATAATGCAGCCTATTTATTTTGTCCTGTTGGCTTTGTTGGCTCTATCTGCGCCACCTTCATCACTTTCGGGGTGTGGATCCCCCAGTGGGGTGGTCTCCCGACTCCCTCCGCTGACTGTTTCTGATAGCCCTGCGCCCCCTCTTTCATTTGATATGTGTCCCGTGCGGGTGCCACCCTCCCGCCGGGAGATGCCGCAAAATGAGCCCCCTTGAGGCTTATGGCGGCAGGGCTCGGGGGAAGCGAGCTAGACTGCTGTTCTTTTGAGGGGTTATAGAGTGTTTCGAGCCCGTCCCTGTGGCATCGGTCCCATCGTTGTGGGACCCAGGGGGCCGGCGCAGCGGCACGCCGAAGCAGCCTGTCACTAATAACACAGGTCGAGATGCAGGACAGGAACCTGGAAGTGACCGACAGGCTGCTTCAGCGTGCCGCTGCGCTGGCCCCCTGGGCCCCACAATGATGGGACCGATGCCACAGAGACGGGCTCGAAACACTCTATAACCCCTCAAAAGAACAGCAGTCTAGCTCGCTTCCCCCGAGCCCTGCCGCCATAAGCCTCAAGGGGGCTCATTTTGCGGCATCTCCCGGCGGGAGGGTGGCACCCGCACGGGACACATATCAAATGAAAGAGGGGGCGCAGGGCTATCAGAAACAGCCGGCGGAGGGAGTCGGGAGACCACTCCACTGGGGGATCCACACCCCGAAAGTGATGAAGGTGGCGCAGATAGAGCCAACAGAGCCAACAGGACAAAATAAATAGGCTGATTTATGCAGCACAGTTGAGAAAGTGCCTTATCCCATATACTGATGAAGTAAATACAGGATCTGAGAACAAAATTGCACTAGAAGACACAAACACAAAGCTCCCTTACACTGAATCAGTGCTTGGGTCCACCAAAGTCAGTATTGTCACATAAGAGAAGCCCTGTTGGATCAGGCCAGTGGCCCATCCAGTCCAACACTCTGCGTCACATAAGAACATAAGAGAAGCCCTGTTGGATCAGGCCAGTGGCCCATCCAGTCCAACACTCTGTGTCACACTTAAGAACATAAGAGAAGCCCTGTTGGATCAGGCCAGTGGCCCATCCAGTCCAACACTCTGCGTCACATAAGAACATAAGAGAAGCCCTGTTGGATCAGGCCAGTGGCCCATCCAGTCCAACACTCTGTGTCACATAAGAACATAAGAGAAGCCCTGTTGGATCAGGCCAGTGGCCCATCCAGTCCAACACTCTGCGTCACATAAGAACATAAGAGAAGCCCTGTTGGATCAGGCCAGTGGCCCATCCAGTCCAACACTCTGCGTCACATAAGAACATAAGAGAAGCCCTGTTGGATCAGGCCAGTGGCCCATCCAGTCCAACACTCTGTGTCACATAAGAACGGAAGGAAGGAAGGAAGGAAGGAAGGAAGGAAGGAAGGAAGGAAGGAAGGAAGGAAGGAAGGAAGGAAGGAAGGAAGGAAGGAAGGAAGGAAGGAAGGAAGGAAGGAGGGAGGGAAGGAAGGAAGGAAGGAAGGAAGGAGGGAAGGAAGGAAGGAGGGAGGGAAGAAAGGAAGGCCACCCCCAACCGCCAGCCCCCCCCCGCTTTCGGCCCCCTTACCTACGGCGGCGGCGAGTCCAGCGGCAGCGGCGGCAGCGGCGGCGAGTCCGGCGGCGGAGAGGCCTTTCCGATGCCCTCCCGGGCCTCCGCCAGCACGGGGGGGGGGTGGTAGAGGCCGGGGAAGCGTCGGAAAGGCCCGCGGGGGTCGCTGGAGGGCCTCCAGCGACCCCCGCGGGCCTTTCCGACGCCCTCCCGGGCGGAGGAGGACGGGGGGTGGGAGCTTCGAGCCCCGGGGAGCGTCGGAAAGGCCGGCGGGGGTCGCTGGAGGGCCTCCAGCGACCCCCGCGGGCCTTTCCGACGCTCTCCCGGGCGGAGGAGGACGGGGGGTGGGAGCTTCGAGCCCCGGGGAGCGTCGGAAAGGCCGGCGGGGGTCGCTGGAGGGCCTCCAGCGACCCCCGCGGGCCTTTCCGACGCTCTCCCGGGCGGAGGAGGACGGGGGGTGGGAGCTTCGAGCCCCGGGGAGCGTCGGAAAGGCCCGCGGGGGTCGCTGGAGGCCCTCCAGCGACCCCCGCGGGCCTTTCCGACGCCCTCCCGGGCGGAGGAGGACGGGGGGTGGGAGCTTCGAGCCCCGGGGAGCGTCGGAAAGGCCGGCGGGGGTCGCTGGAGGGCCTCCAGCGACCCCCGCGGGCCTTTCCGACGCTCTCCCGGGCGGAGGAGGACGGGGGGTGGGAGCTTCGAGCCCCGGGGAGCGTCAGAAAGGCCCGCGGGGGTCGCTGGAGGGCCTCCAGCGACCCCCGCGGGCCTTTCCGACGCTCTCCCGGGCCTCCGCCGCCGGGCCCCGTGCGCGGGCGGGGAAGGCGGCGAGGGAGGGAGGGAGCGTCCCTGCGCGTGCGCAGGGTGATCTGCGCACGCGCAGGGTCGCTCCCTCCCTCACTCGCCGCCTTCCCCGCCCGGGTGCGCGGCCCCCGGCTCTCTGGCTGGCTAAACCGGGACCTCTTAATGGTCCCGGTATACCCAGCCCGGGAGCCGGGAATTGGGGGCCAGAACCGGGAAAGTCCCGGGAGACCGGGACGGTCTGGCCACCCTAGGTGTTCTGGACAGATCTTGAAAGTTATACAGGATCAGCGGTTGGATGGGAGACCACCAAGGAAGATTCTGCAGCGGAAGATATTGGCAAATCACCTGAACTGACCCTGAAAGCCCCTTGCTGGGATTGCTGTAAATCAGTTGTGTCTTGATGGCACCCACGAACATACTTAGATTAAGGTTGCCTGAGTCAGGAAATATCTGGGGCGGAGCCAGAAGACTTTGGGGGTGGAGCCAGGAGCAAGGTTGTGATAAGCATGATTAAACTCCAAAGGGTGTTCTGGCCGTCACATTTAAAAGAACTGCACTCCTTTTAAATGACTCCATTGGAAATAATGGCGGATGGGAGCACCTTCTTTGGGGGCTCATAGAATTGGACCCCCTAGTTCAATCTTTTTGAAACTTGGGGCTTTTCTTGAAGAGAGGCATCAGATGCTATGCTGAAAATTTGGTGCTTCTTCCTCAAAAAAAACAGTCTTCCCATATCCCCAGATACCCACAGATTGATTCTCCATTATACCCCATGGAGACAAATCTCCATAAAGTATAATGGAGTACCCAGAAGACATTCCCCACCCCCTGCTGTTTTCTACTAACCCAGAAGTGAGGGGAGGGCCTCCAATCCAGGCAACCCCCTGTATCCAATTGAGAACTGGCAACCCTAGACCAGCCCACGAGGGAATGTTTATAATGCAACAGGATAGCAATCCATGTGCTATTTGTTTTTACTGCCTTGGTTTATAGTTTGTAATCCACTTTCTGTATCCTTTAGAGCATACCTAGCCTCAGGTAGTTTGTTTGCCTTGATGTCAGATTCTGTAATCTGGGTCCAGTGTTCACTGGTTGTTTTATGCTGTTTGATTTCACGGTTTCCTGTCACTGCCTGACATCTGGAAGAAGGCTTTGTTTGTTGACTGCCAGTCAACAAAACAAAGCATTCTCAGAAGTCAGGCTGTGACAGACAGGTCACCTTCTGCCTCTCCCTAAGAGGAATACTGGAAAGGGAGGAGCTGAAAAACAATTGTTGGTGCAGTTGAGAGGGAGTCTGGCTGAACGAAGGTGTGGAGAAGAGCAGCTGAAAGCTGACTGGAAAAAAATGCCAAATTGTAACGAAGAAACCCAAATAATAGTTCAAAAGTTCAATGGAAATGCAACTTTGTAGCCTCTACCTAATCTACACCAATATTATGTTCAAACCAGAAATAAAAGTTAACTCCTTGTTTGTTTAATTCCGTGGGCTGGTTGTCTCACAGAAACACACACACACACAAACTAAGATCTTGGTTTATACATATCTATGGATATGAATAAATGATGGCAGCATGTGGATATTGGAGCCGTCAACGCCAGAAACTCTGGGCAGTGTCTGAGTGGGAGGGGTGGTTTTTCTAGTGGGTTGGTGTCTGATGGTACCTCTGTGAGTGGGAGAAAGGTAGGGTTGCCAACTCTTCCCTGGAAGAGTCATGGAGATTTGAGAGCATTGCCTGTAGTGGGGAAATTTGGGAAGGATTTCACCTAGAATCAATGGTATACCATAGAGTTTTCCCTCAGACATTGCCATTTTCTCCCTGGGAACTGATCTGTGCAATCTGGAGGTCAGTTGTAATTCCAGGAGAACTCCAGACCACACCTGGAGTTGGCAATTCAGGTAGAAAGGACTGGAAGCAAGACAGGTGGTAAACTGTGAGTGCCTGAGCTACCGGGAGCCCTGAAGCTATGGGGCAGAAGGTGTGGAGAGTGGTAGGCACTCCGTGCAAGGACAAAAAGGGTCATCACACAAGATTGTTTAGTGGGGCTCAATTCCAGGAGAGTGTTTTTGGATTGCAGTTTATGATTCAGAGAGGAGGAGTTTCACCCTTTCCAGCCATGACGTTTTCTTGATGAACATCTCTCACCCTAGGCAGGTGCAGCTGTGACAAACACTATAAAAAGAATGGAGTGAATTCACCTCTATGTACTACATAAGCAAAGGTTGCCATTGAGCATTTTATAAAATGCAGGAGAGCTTAAAGATTTCCTTTGCGGTGTTCATATTAACCAGGTGAGGATTGCAGTGGAAAGGGACTCTTGCAGCTTTCGGTCTGCAAAATTTTGCTTTCCTAATCTGTGTTCTTTACTGCCCTCTAGTGCAAGTTATAATGTCATGTCTCATGAATGCTTCCAAGAGTTTTTAAACAAAATCACACTTGATGCACATTTCTTTAAGTCAAGCTTAACAATTGTGTATTCTATATTTTTCTTTCATAAATCTTGAAAAGGTCAAGATTGATTTGTGACAAGACCAAGTTGCATTCCAGAGTCTTTGAAATACATTCTGTCATTTCGTTTTTATTACAATTGAGCTGATTGATCAAATAAATAGTTGCTACATAGGATGCTGGGTGCTATGGTTGCCATTTCCAGGTTGGGAAATTCCTGGAGATTTTGGAGGCAGACCCTGGGATGGGTGGGGCCTCAGTAGGGTTGCTAAGTCCTCCACAACCTCCTCCGACATCACCAGCGCAATGACATCACCCGCAAGTGACGTTATCACGCCAGGGATGTTGCGCACCAGCTGGTCTAGGCATTTCTGGGGAAACTCTATGGTTTTCCCGGATGCTGTAGCATTTTGAGAGGGGAAAACCCTATGGTAGCTATTGTACCATAGAGTTTAACCTTCCAAATTGCTAGAGCATCCGGGAACCATATTGTACCATAGAGTTTAACCCCCCCCCCAAATTGCTAGAGTGTCTGGGAAAACCATAGAGTTTTTTCTGGAAATGCCTACAGCAGCCGGTGCACGATGTTGCTGGTGCAACGACGTCACTAGTAGGTGACGTCATTGCAATGGCGACGTCGGGGGAGGTTTCCCCTGCCGGCCCAGTGGGGGCCAATGGGTTGAGAACCTCCTGGGCGGGAGAACCCCTGCCCGGACCAGGGGCGTGGCAGCCCTAGACCTCAACAGGCATAGATCCCACTTCCCAAAGCAGGCATTTTCTCCGGATGTACTGATCTTTGTAGTCTGCATGTCAGGTGTAATTCTGGGAGATCAGACCCAATCCTAATGGGTGCCTCTCCCTCCCTTTCTCTCTCTCCTTCTCTCTCTGTCTTTGCCTGAATAGTGTCTTTGCCTGAACAGAGCCAGTTTGGTGTAGTGGTTAAGTGTGCAGAATCTTATCTGGGAGAACCGGGTTTGATTCCCCACTCCTCCACTTGCACCTGCTGGAATGGCCTTGGGTTAGATTACTACCCCCCACTACCCCCCCCCCGATAAGGTATAAAGAAGCAGGGGGAAATTATGTTTCATTTTGTTATGAGACACCTGGTGGTGCTGCGTAACAGGATGTAGCTAAACCACAGGGTCAAACAGTTATGCAGCAGGATGCTTCGCTTAGCCAAGTAGTTAAGGGCTTACATGTTATGCTTCCTATCCATTCTCTGCTTCAGAACAAAGAAACAAAGTGAGCAAAAAGTAGAAAATGAAACTTAAGGTTTAACGGCCGTAAAAGCGCCGAGGGGAGGGGGGGAGCACGGGGTGCGCACGTGTTAGAGTGAACGCGATAAGATGAATAGATTGTGAGCCTGTTGACCGATTGGTCAGCAGAGTCAGACTAGGCGGGACAAGGTAGGCTTAAATTGAGCTGTGCTGCGACACAGGCTTTGATGATTTGGGGTGAATTTACCTGCCCTGATCTTCCCGTGCTTTGCTTGCTTCTCTGACCCACATCCAGAACTCCTTTCTTTCAAATAGATTGGCCTTCTGGCCCCCATTTACTCAAGTATACATTGATGGTATCTGAAATGCTGATCACTGATAATGAAATGCCATAGACTGACTTGGTTTTTTCTCCCCAAGCTAATTCCCGAGGGAATATGGAAGTCCCAAGGGAATAGGGCCCATACCAGTAATATTGATTGTATTGGGAGCTTTCCATGATCTAAGCCCCATACAGTTTATAGTAGCTTTAGTGTTATGTGACCTTGGGCCAGTTGTGTCTTCTCAGTTTAACATCCCTCCGTTAGAAACTTCATTAGATAGCCTGAGATTGAAGGCACTTTAACATGTCCCACATGTTAAATACAGTTTGCCAGTTTGGTGTAGTGGTTAAGTGTGCGGACTCTTATCTGGGAGAACCGGGTTTGATTCCCCACTTGCACCTGCTGGAATGGCCTTGGGTCAGGCATAGCCCTGGCAAAGGTTGTCCTTGAAAGGGCAGCTGCTGTGAGAGGCCTCTCAGCCCCACCAGCTCACAGGGTGTCTGTTGTGGGGGAGGAAGATAAAGGAGATTGTGAGCCGCTCTGAGACTCTGATTCAGGGAGAAGGGCGGGGTATAAATCTGCAGTTCTTCTTCTTTTTTTTGCTTCCTTCCACCCCACCAGTAGCTGAGAGACGGATGAGTTGCATTGTGCCTCTGCAAGTGCATTTTACCTCCTTCACTATGCCTTTGGCCCTATGTTTTTTCTCCCATACTTTATACATGACAATATATAGGCTGGCAATCAATCAGCCAGTTTGGTGTAGTGGTTAAGTGTGCGGACTCTTATCTGGGAGAACCGGGTTTGATTCCCCACTCCTCCACTTGCACCTGCTAGAATGGTCTTGGGTCAGCCATAGCTCTGGCAGAGGTTGTCCTTGAAAGGGCAGCTGCTGTGAGAGCCCTCTCCAGCCCCACCCACCTCACAGAGTGTCTGTTGTGGGGGAGGAAGGTAAAGGAGATTGTGAGCCGCTCTGAGACTCTTCAGAGTGGAGGGCGGGATATAAATCCAATATCTTCTATCTTCTACTATAGGCCTAGTAAAGACCTGCAACACTGTACTGGAAGAAATGGGCTCTAGTCCACAAAAGGGAATGCTGGAATAGATTGACTTTCTAGTGCCACTAGACTCCTGTACATTTTTTTATTTCTTTTGCTGGAATTGGGGTTGGCAAGGTTGGCTTGGGGGATTCCTGGATATGCTTGGGGAGGGCAGATTATTTTTTTTGGGGGGGGGGAGCGGGGAGCTCAGTGGGGAATGTGATGCCACAAAGTTTCCCCTTTGAGGCTGGCAATCAATCAGTCAGTTTATTTGCATTTGACAGCCCGTGGGCCATACACTATAAATCAGTTAAGAATCAAACATGGCAGTATAACAAAAGTTTGCCACATCTCCATTATAGCTTTTGCAGAGGCTACTCAGAAATCATCTTGAAGCATCAAGAATGGCCAAGTACTTCAGTAGCCCATTGTCTAAGAAATCACTCTCTGGCTGTTGTGTACTTTGGACAGTAGAAAAAGGTATTGGGCAATGAATCAACTGCTGCCAAAGGAGAGTCACAGAAATGCTGGTCTGGAGGAGTCTTAAAGAAACGGCTCTTCATCTGGGCCGCTGGCAGCACATTTCAATGCGGGATCATATATGCCCACCTTAATTTTGGAATTGGCAGCATACTGAGGTAGTGAGGTGGATCAAATTGGGTCGAGTACTTAAGACTCTTGAGAGTCCCTTGGACTGCAAGAAGATAAAATCAGTCCGTCCTGAGGGAAATTAACTCTGACTGTTCCCTGCAAAGTCAGATGCTGAAGTTGCAGCTCAAATCGTTTGGCCACCAAATGAGAAGGGAGCACTCCCTGGAGACGAAAGACCCGGATGCTGGGAAAGACAGAAGGCAAAAGAAGAAGGGGATGGCAAAAGATGAGATGGCTGGACAGCGTTGCTGATGTAACTAACGTGAATCTGAGTGGACTACGGAGGATGGTGGAAGACAGGAGGGACTGGCGTGACTTGGTCCATGGGGTCGCAAAGAGTCGGACTTGACTGTGCAATTGAACAACAACTGCAAACTCCCAGAGGGAGCGGGGAGCATTTCTATGCAGCGACTTTTTGGAGAGAGTCCCAGTCCTGTTTTGGCAGCTCTTTGGAGATTGCTTGCATGTTGGCCAGAACTCCAGGCCCGGCCAGGATGTTGGTAACGCCCGCTGCAATGGACAGACAGTCCAGCAGGAAAACAACAAAGCCAGTGATGGAGCTAGTCACCATCCTGAGCCCTTTGAGACGGGGCTTAGGTTTCACCTGTAACACAGCTACACCCCTGAAAAATAAAAGATAGGGGACATTTTCAATAAGTGGTCTCACCTATGTTATAGTCCCCTGCTAAATGGGTCAGTACCAGAAGGGATTCAGGGCATTCCACCAATGGGGATTATATGCAAATTGTGATTTTGCTCCTGCTTTAGCAAGGGGGGGGGGGAATAAAATCCCAGAGATGCAGCAAGAAGGAGCTGCTAGAAGCAAGGAGCAGAGGATCACACCAAGGATTCAACTGAGCCAGCACCCTGTTTCCAGTTTGATGTAGTGGTTAAGTGCATGGACTCTTATCTGGGAAAACCGGGTTTGATTCCCCACTCCTCCACTTGCAGCTGCTGGAATGGCCTTGGGTTAGCCATAGCTATCACAGGAGTTGTCTTTGAAAGGGCAGCTGCTGTGAGAGCCCTCTCAGCCCCACCCACCTCACAGGCTGTCTGTTGGGGGCGGAGAAGATTGAGGAGATTGTAAACCGCTCTGAGTCTCTGATTCAGAGAGAAGGGCGGGGTATAAATCTGTACTCTTCTTATATTCCCTATCTACTGCAGCGGCATCACATAATTTATCTAATGTATTTTCATGCATTATGCAGGATTAGCTCGCTGGGATTATAAAGGTTATGGCAAATGTACCCCTTTAGTCACAATTAGTGAGTTATGAACCTGCGACAAAGCTGTGCACAGTGGCCGAGGGCTGCTCCCAAACAAGGAGAAATTATATCAGCTCAGCATCTACCTTACAATGCTTCTTGAATTATAATGGGTAATAATAAAATCTTACTCCCAGCATACTTTTAAAATTAATTTCTCTTATGTGGCCACAATGGCATGATGAAGATTTCCATCTGTCTGCTTTAAGACCGAGTTGTTCAAGCAGGCCTTCGATGCTTGACGAAGATGGCTGCCACCGGACATCACACAGAACGCCGGTGATCACTGTTTGGAATTCTAATGCCGCTATAATGTAGGGATTCAGCACTTTAAAATGGTTTTAATAATTTTAATTGTAATGTTTTTTTTAAACTGAAAATGTTAAATTATGGTTTCATATATTGTACTGGTTTAATTGTGTAGATACTGTGAGCCGCCCTGAGTCCGCTTGCGGAGAGGGCGGGATATAAATCAAATGTAATAAATAAATAAATAATAAATATATGTTTGGGTTCTGTTCCCACTTTTTTTTTTAAGAACATGCTGGGAAAGTGAAAGTAACTGATCTGCCAGGTAGATCATCTAAGTGACAGAAGGTGGCTGGCTGTCAGATTGCATCAGCCTGGACAATGTCAGCATGACTCAGCAGCAAGCTGATTGGTCACCTGGGTGGATGAATTGTATAAATGTCCAGAGACACTTTACTATGTGGGTTATGTATGGTGGTGTTGCAGTGGAGCATTCTGTCGGTTTGGAGAGTGGAGGTGTAAATAAATTGTATATAGTAGTTTTACCACTGCTGTGTGCAAGCCTTCATTCTTTGCATCACTAAAGACCATCCTCACTAAGCACTGGCGCATCAACAAGGGGAGCAAGAAAGAAAGAGCACAAAACAATTTAGAAGTCCCAGAGCTCCACTCCTGTGAGCTCCTGCCCAAAATGTGGCCTGAGACTAACAAATTTTATTGTAGCATAAGCTTTCGAGAAACACAGTTCTTTGTCAGATGCATGCAGGGTACCCTTGCATCTGACGAAGAGAGCTGTGTTTCTTGAAAGCTTACACTACGATAAAATGTGTTGGCCTTAAAGACAAGATAGATGATCTCTGAAGTGCTACTGGACTTGAATCTAGCTGGTATCAGCCTGCATTAATGCTACCATTCAGGGCCAATGATAATGAACTAGCTAGATTAGAATTAGGGACAATTATGAATCATGGACAATTACAACCTAACTAGTCTATAATAGTTGGCCCTGAAAGTGCAATAAATTGTAGCCTTAATACAGGATGAGAAGTCCTTGGAATGCAGAGTCGCTTCAGGATTTTCTATGCTCACACAGCTGCTTCTGACTTCACTCTCTGTTCCAGATTTTATTTTTGGTGATCATCTTCCGTATAGCAAGCTTGATCTCATTGTTCCTCAAGGTGTAGATCATGGGGTTCATCAGGGGGAAGACCACGGTGTGGAAGATGGCCACCACTTTGTCAAGGGGGAAGTCCTGGAACGGGCGGCAGTACATGTAGATGGCAGGGGCGAACATGATGAAGACGATGATGATGTGGGTGACACAGGTGGAGGCTGTCTTGCTCTTCCCCTTGGTGGAGCTGGCCCTCACCTTGGCCAGCAGGGCTCCGTAGGAGAGGAGAAGGAGGATGAAACACATCAGAGTGGCCAAGCCACTGTTGAAGAACATGACGAACTCCAAGACATAGGTGTCCGTGCAAGCCAGTTTGACGATCTGGTTGATGTCGCAGAAGAAATTGTCCAGTCTGTTGGGTCCACAGAAAGGAAGATGGATGATGGGAATGAACTGAATCAGAGAGTGCATCAGACCAAGAAGCCAAACAGCAACGATAAGGCTCCAGCAGACACCTTTGTTTATCACATTGCCATAGCGCAAAGGGTGGCAGATGGCCACGTACTGGTCAAAGGCCATGCCAATGAGGAGGAGGAACTCAGCTGCTCCCAGCCAGTGGAGGAAGAAGATCTGGACCATGCAGCCCCAGTAAGAGATGGCTTTCCGGCTGGAGTACAAGTCAGCTAACATTTTGGGCGGCGTGACAGAGCAGTAGCAGAGGTCCAGGAAGGCCAAGTTGCCAAGGAAGAAGAACATGGGGGAACTGAGGTGAGAGTTGCTCCAGATAGTCACGATGACAAGGATGTTTACAGGCAGGATGAGGGAGTCGAGGAAGAGGAAGAAGAGGAAGAGTTGGACCTCCCTCGTCTGCGAGAGGCCCAACAAGACAAACTCTTTCACCGTTGTGGTGCAGTTTCCCCCACTGCATCTGACTGAGCGCATCTCCTGCAGAACATGCAAGACTGGAATGTTTCAGTGCATTTCATGCCACAAACACACATGAACACGTGTGACACTGCTGGAATCAGACTTCTGGCCAGCTGGAGGTGCTTTCACTAAGCCATAGCCCCTCCTGAGACATAAACCCAATGTCTAACCCTCAAGTCCTCTACTGGCTTGATGGCCAAACGTCGAATGAAACCAAGTTGGAGGGGGGGGTTGGGGGGATACAATTATATAGTTCCTAATTGTCTGAGAAATTCTGGGAGAACTCCAGACTCACCTGGAGGGTGGCAACCTGTTATGTCCTACATTCAAGTCTCTCTGTACAGCACAAGGCACGCTACAGAGGCGACCAGGGGAAACCCACTGGTCCCCGGATGTAGCCCGCTAATACGCTCTGCCACTCAAGATCTGTGGCGGGAAGTTTAACTGGCCAGGATTGGACCTAGCCAGATGGAGGGTTGTTCCGGGGCATGTATATGATCGGGACCCGGCCCGCGATTCTCCCCTTGTGATGTACTCGCCAATAAAGTATGTTGCCTTCAACATATCTCGTCACTCAGTACATTACACAACCCAAGACCCAGCAGAGCCCTTCATGATGTCCTGAGATGATGATTGTGAGCCTCTAGTTCTTCAAAAAACCCACCTCCAGCCCTGTCGTGGATAGCCCAGGCAAGCCCAGTCTTGTCGGATTCAGGAAGCTAAGCAGGGTTGACTCTGGCAAGTACTTGGATGGGAGACCTCCTTGGAATACCAGCAGTCAGGAGAGCAGGGGCAGGCTCTATTCAGCCACCTCTGAATATTTTCCAGGCCTCCAGTAGGGGTCAGTTACCATGACTTCCAGACACACACACACACACACAAAATACCAAAAAGAAAGAAGAAGAAGACTGCAGATTTATACCCCACCCTTCTCTCTGAATCAGAGACTCAGAGCAGCTTACAATCTCCTATTTTGATGTAGTAGTTAAGTGCAAGGACTTGGTGTAGTGGTTAAGTGTGCGGACTCTTATCTGGGAGAACCGGGTTTGATTCCCCACTCCTCCACTTGCACCTGCTAGCATGGCCTTGGGTCAGCCATAGCTCTGGCAGAGGTTGTCCTTGAAAGGGCGGCTGCTGTGAGAGCCCTCTCAGCCCCACCCACCTCACAGGGTGTCTGTTGTGGGGGGAGAAGATATAGGAGATTGTAAGCCACTCTGAGTCTGATTCAGAGAGAAGGGCAGGGTATAAATCTGCAATTCTTCTTCTTCTTCTATATCTTCTCCTCCCTCAACAGAGGGAGGTGGGTGGGGAGGTGGGTGGGGCTGAGAGGGTTCTCACAGCAGCTGCCCTTTCAAGGACAACTTCTGCCAGAGCTATGGCTAACCCAAGCCCATTCCAGCAGCTCCAAGTGGAAGAGTGGGGAGTCAAACCCAGTTCTCCCAGATAAGAGTCCGCGCAGTTAACCACAACACCAAACTGGCTCTCCCACCTCCCAAAAACAAGTGCTCAATTTCTAAAGAAATCTTTGAACATTGTGGCTTTTCTTCTTCCAGAGGATGGTAGACTACCTATGAAAGCTCTGTGGAGAGGAGAAGCAGACACTCTGCAGAGGTACTTTTGTTGGTATTGTTGCTTTCTAAGATTTAGAGCTAAGGCTACTGATGGTAGATTGTGTCAGATAACGTGAGGAGAGCCCTGCTGGATCAGCCCAAGGATCCGAGTCAGCCAGCTTCCTGCTTCCCACGGCAGCCAACTAGATGCCCACAAAGGCCTACAAATGGAGAGAGAAGGCTACAACCAATTGTTGTTCTCCAGCCACTTGTCTTTTAAGGCACCATCCCTCTGAATACAGAGGTTCCATTTGACAATCAGAGCTAATAGCTGTTGATCAACTGTTTATTTTTTTTAAAACCATGACCACTTCCATAGGCAATGAGCTCCATAGATTAATTTTCTGTTGTGTGAAGAAGCATCTTAGTCACATACTTCTCCCCAATGGGGATACAAGAAGCTTATATTGATTCCCCTCTCCTTCCTCTTATTCTCACAGAAATGTGTTCATTCTGCTCAGGAACTGTCAGAAGAATTTTGTTCCGGATTTAAAGCAGTATCAAATTAGTCCGCACCCCAGTCGTCTCAACGCTGGACTCGAACAAGCTAACCACCATTCGCAGATGCTGACGTTTGGACAACCACTTAAAATCCGACATGCTTCCGGACTCCACTCATGCCCGTAGTGGGATTTTCTGAACGTCTGACCTCACCCAAGGCAAGACACGAATTTTGTAAAATAAATGGAGTCAAACAAACCCTGTAAAGTTGGTTCGGCTGAGACCTGACTAGGGGCCAAAGTCACCCAGCAGGTTTCCACGGTGGATCGAAGATTTGAACCCATGTCCCCCAAATGCTAGTCTGGTAATCTAACCACTACACCACACTGTTCAAGTAGTTTTTCATTCTACCTTGCAGAGTTTGGGGTGTCTGTGCGACAGGAATATTGCAGACATACCGTTTGTTGCCTTTCCCTCCCAAGGAAGGACTGGTTAGCTTGGAGCCATTTTAATTAATCAGACATATCCAGTAAGATGTGCAGTTAAGGAGGTGATGAAGGAGCCAGACTTTACAAGGTAGAGTCAGAAGGTAAGGAACAAAGACCTACACAAAAACGGACACTAGAAGACAGGAGAAGTGGACTTACCCTTCAGCACCTAGCTGGGAAAAGAGCGCCCGGGCTGTGCTAGCCCAGACTCTTCCTAAATCACCTCCGGAGTCCCATGAGAAGGCACTCAACAGGAGGCCAGACCTGCTCCATGGTTAGCCTTGGAAGCAAGCCCAACCCAACACTTGGGGAGCTTGTTAAAAAAATAATGATTAGGTTTTAAAAAAGAATAACAATAGCAAGGGAGTTTTCTAGTGGTGGCATGGAGGCATCCTCTGGGAAGAAGCAGGAGAATGAATCTGAGTCCCAATTTCATCTGCCTTTCTTGGTGGTTTCAAGACAGACCTCACTGGCAGGAGTCTGTGCTGCTATGACCTGCCCCCAGGGTTTCATGCAAGAGGCAGAATTTGAACCCAAGTCTAATTATGGGAAGGGATGGATTTGGGGGAGGGTATAGGCCTCCCCAGGGCAATATGCCGTACAGTCCACCATCCAGAGCAGCCATTTTCTCCAAGGGAACTGATCTCTGTTGTCTGGAGATCAGTTTGAATCCCAGGAGATATGCAGGCTCCATCTGGAGGTTGACAACCATATGTAAACCCAGGGCTTTTTTGGTAGAAAAATCCCAGCAGGAACTCATTTGCATTTTAGGCCACACCCCCTGGCACCAAGCCAGCTGGAACTGTGTTCCTGTGTGTTCCTGCTAATAAAGAAAGCCCTATGTGCAGGGGTGGAATTTTAGCAAGAGTTCCTTTGCAAGAGACCCCTGATGTGGCCAATCCTCCAAGAGCTTCCAGCAGACTTATGGGGACTTGACATTATTGCGCGGGGGGGGGGAGGGGTCAGTCACCAAGCTGAATGTCCTCAACCCATAGGACACATAGGCAGGGGTGGAATTCTAGCAGGAGCTCCTTTGCATATTAGGCCATACCCCCGTGATGTAGCCAATCCTCTAAGAGCTTACTCCTCCAAGTGGAGGAGTGGGGAATCAAACCCGGTTCTCCCAGATAAGAGCCCGCACACTTAACCACTACACCAACATCTTGGGAGGGGTGACGGAGCAGTAGCAAATATCCAGGAAGGCTAAGTTGGCCAAGAAGAAGTACATGAGGGGAGGCCAAATGATCCTTGCAACACTATATTGATATTTTAGTGCCATTTTAACAAATGCAGTCATGATAACAATATAAATACACACAAAAATTAAAAAGGGGGGGGTGATCTTGCTGTAATTCCACTGATGACGCCAACCTTGAAAATCCTCACTGTTTAAGGCATGTGTTGAAGAAAATAAACTGGCTCCACAACTGTGAAAATGCAGGAGTAGGGGAGGTCTGCAGAAGAACTGGGCGCTAACCAATTCCATTGTGTGTGGATCAACTGTCAAGGAAATTGATTGCCGAGGAGTAAGTGCAGAAAAGCCCAGGATTGGGCTACCCTGGGCCGTCCAGGTTGGGATGGCGTTCAACTACCGTGTGCCCTTAAAATCCTGCTAAACTGCGCTCTCCAAAATATTTGTTGAAGCATTATATTTTTAAATGTGCTCCTTTTGGGAAACGATGACATGAAACCAAACAAACAGACACCTGTTTTAAACTCCATTTCAAATGCGAAATATGATTCCAATCCAACAGCTTGTTTTCATACCATAAAAGACAAATGGTTAAAATGCAATCCAAACCAGAATGGCTTCGGGAGAATAACATAGATCTTGCTCGAACACTGTGAAGTGAGCTCCACAACAGTGCGCAGGTCACTGGGAAGTCTTCTCTACTTGCTGGAGGCCCTTGGGAGTTAGATTTGAGGCCTGCAGCACCTTAGAGACCAATGTAGATTTGGGGGGTATCAGGTTTTGAGAGTCAAAGCTCCCTTTGTCAAACAGTATCTTCATCAGTTAGTTCAGTAGATTGTACTGGACTCGATTCTAGCTGTTCTTTGGCACACAAACATAGCTCACCCCCTGAGACAGGCTTGGAAGTTGAAACACTGATGTTGAAGTCAAGAGAGAGGCCTAGGGCTGGGCAGAGATTTCGCCATCCAGGAGGTTCCCAACCCACCGGTCTGTGAGTGACATCATCACTGTGAGTGACATCATCACGCTGGAGACATCATCGCACTGGCCGCTCTAGGAGCTTCTGGGGAAATGCTATGATTTTCCTGCACGCTTTCGCAATTTGGGAGGGAAAACTCTATGGTACATTAGGTACCATAGAGTTTTACCCTCCCAAATTGCTAGAGCATCTCAGAAAACCATAGAGTTTTCCCAGAAGTTCCAAGATCAGCTGACACGCCGTCGTCACTTGCTGCGGGGGACTTGGCAACCTTAGAGAGGCAACCCTAGAGAAGCTGTACCTCAGTGGGAGAAAGCCTCAGATTTAGACCCTGACATCTTCAATGAAAGTGTCTCCAGTAGCAATTCTAGGAAAGTCCTCTGCTTAAGATGTTGGAGATGTATTGTCAGAATAAATGGACCCTCCCAGCTTAGAATGATGCACCTGTAGCGCTCTCTGCTCCTTCCCCTGGACATGACATGAGGACATAATGGAGCAATTTAGATAGGAACGAATAAGGTTGCCAGGTCCAACTCAAAAAATGCCTGGGGACTTTGGAGGGGGGAGCCAGGAGCAAGGGAGCGACAAGCACCATTGAACTCCAAAGGGAGTTCTGGCCATCACATTTAAAGGGACCGCACACCTTTTAAATGCCTTCCTTCCATAGGAAATAATGAAGAAGAAGAAGAAGAAGAAGAAGAAGAAGAAGAAGAAGAAGAAGAAGAAGAAGAAGAAGAAGAATTGCAGATTTATACCCCGCCCTTCTCTCTGAATCAGAGACTCAGAGCGGCTTACAATCTCCTGTATCTTCTCCCCCCACAACAGACATCCTGTGAGGTGGATGGGGCTGAGAGGGCTCTCACAGCAGCTGCCCTTTCAAGGACAACCTCTGCCAGAGCTAATGGTGAACTCAAGGCCAATCCAGCAGGTGCAAGTGGAGGAGTGGGGAATCAAACCTGGTTCTTCCAGATAAGAGTCCACACACTTAACCACTACACCAAACTAGGGGCACCTTCATTTGTGGCTCATAGAATTGGATCCCCTGGTCCAATCCTATTAAAATGTGAAGGGTATTTTGAGGAGAGGCACTGCATGCAATGCTGAAAATTTGGTGCCTCTACCTAAAAAAAACAGCCCCCCCCCCAGAGCCCCAGATACCCACAGATCATTTCTCCATTTTACTCTATAGGAATCAATCTCCATAGGGAATAATGGAGTGCCCAGCAGATTTCTCTCCCCCACTCCTGCTTTCTGATGACCCTGAAGTGCAGGGAGAGCCTCCAAACCAGGGGATCCCCTGCCCCCACCTGGGGATTAGAGCAAACAGGATACCACAGTGTACAGTTTGGGTAAACTAGGAAAATAGCACTGTGAAATTAACAAGCTTGGAAGCAAATGCACATAAATACTTTATATATACATTGGAACAATTTTATTTTATTTTCCTAGTTTACCCACCTGGGGATTGGCAAGCCTATATGACTTGGTAGTAGAACATCTGCTTTCTAGGCAGGTTTAATCCAAAGTATCTCCAGGTTTTCCCCCCAAAGAGCATTGGTTAGCAGATAATAGGAAAGAACTTCCTAGGAGACTTGCTGACAGTCAGAGTGTACAATATTGACCGTCCTACACCAGTAATCTGACTCAGAATAAAAGAGGCCTTACAGATGTTCAGAATTTAGGATTTTGTAAACCAAAAACCTCATAACAATGAGGAGCCACTGAGCCAGAAAGAAGAAGACTGCAGAGTTATACCCCACCCTTCTCCCTGATTCAGAGTCTCAGAGTGGTTTACAATCTTCTATATCTCCTTCCCCCACAACAGACACCCTGTGAGGTGGGCGGGGCTGAGAGGACTCTCACAGCAGCTGCCCTTTCAAGGCCAATTCCTGCGAGAGCTATGGCTGACCCAAGACCATTCCAGCAGCTGTAAGTGGAAGAGTGGGGAATCAAACCCGGTTCTCCCAGATAAGAGTCCATACACTTAACCAATGCACCAAACTGGCTCCCTCTGGTTCTCGGGTGAATGTCCTTCCTAAATCCCAACTCAAAAATATAGCTTCTGATGAACATCACAATTGGAAGTGGAACAAGTGTGTGAAGACTTCTAGTCGTTCTTTTTGTAAGTTCACAAGTCTCTTGTTCAAGGGCAGAGTATGTCAGGGCCATGATCCGTCTGTGTGGGGCCATGCCTGGAGACTGGCTGGTGGTCTCTTGGTGGAACTAGGGCTGAAGCACCATGGGGGAAAAATATTTTGTCTGTCTCTTAGAATTTACGTTAGGTCTTTTCAAGCAATAGGTCTACGTCTGCTCAACAGCCTCCTCATGGCTTGTTTGATCTCCTTGTTCCTCAAAGTGTAGATCATGGGGTTCATCAAGGGGAAGACCATAGTGTGGAATACAGCCACGACCTTGTCAAAAGGAAATTCCAAGAAAGGATGGCAATAGATGTAGACGGCAGGACCGAACATAATGACCACGATGATCATGTGGGTGATGCAAGTGGAGGCAGCTTTGCTCTTCCCTTGGCTTGAGCCTGTCCTCACCTTGACCAGTAAGATCCCATAGGAGATGATAAGAAGGATGAAGCCGATGAGGGTGGAAATGCCACTGTTCACAAACATGAAGAGCTCCAGAGCGTAGGTGTCCGTGCAAGCCAATTTGACGAGCTGGGTGATATCACAGAAGAAATTGTCCAGCTTGTTAGGGCCGCAGAAAGGGATGGGGACAATAAGGATGACTTGGACAATGGAGTGCACAAATCCTAAGAACCAGGATCCTGCCACCATGGAGCTGCAGACTGGTCTGCTCACTACACTTGAGTAATGCAAGGGGTGGCAAATGGCCATGTACCGATCGACAGCCATGGCAATGAGAAGGAAGACTTCAGATCCTCCGAGCAAATGGAGGAAGAAGAGCTGGGCCATGCAGCCCTTGTAGGAGATGGTCTTGTGGCGGGAGAAGAAGTCGGCCAGCATCTTGGGAGGGGTGACGGAGCAGTAGCAGATATCCAGGAAGGCTAAGTTGGCCAAGAAGAAGTACATGGGGGAGGCCAAGCGAGGGTCTCTCCGGATGGTCAAGATGATGAGGACATTTGCCGGCAGGACCAACGAGTAGAAGACGAGGAACAGGACAAAGAGGAGGAGCTGGACTCCTCTGGCCTGGGAGAGGCCCAGCAGTACAAACTCCTTCACCACAGACTCGTTCCCTTGCTGCATACCTGTTGTGGATCCTCCCTGCAGAAAACACATACGGCTGCAAAAAGGAGTAACTGATCTTATTGCAAAACATAATATACTTTAAATATAGTGTAGTCTAAGCTTCCCTGAGGATTAAGATAGGCCAGGGGTCTTCAGGTTTACTCGTCTGTCCCATAAGAAGAGGGGGAAAAAAATGGACTTCTGGAGGAGGAAATTTTTGTTTGTTTGTTTGTCTGTTTATTTATCAGATTTATATCCCACCCTCCCCTGACAGGCTCAGAGCTGCTAACAAGAGTTAAAAAAAACATTAACAATTAACAAACATAGAGTATTAACAATAAAATATATAATAAACATTTTCATCCATATTAACAATCATCCATCCATTCGTTAAAAGTCCAAGATGGCAAATTTCTAATTTCCATTATATTAGTTCAGTGAGATTGTTGGTGCTGTAAGGTAATAGTCCCCTCCCCCTAACAGTTGAAGGCGAGTCTGAATAACTCAGTCTTACAGAAGTGTTGGACTTCATGAAGCAGAGAAAATGTTGCCTTTTGCTGTTGGCTTAACTTATCTCATGGATTGCCAGCTCTGGTTTGGGAGATTCCTGGAGATTTGGGAGTAGAGTCTGGAGAGGACAGAGTTTGGGGAGCGGAGGGACCCAATGGGGTATAATGCCATAGAGGCCACCCTCCAAAGTAACCATTTTCTCTAAAGGAATTGATTTATGTAGTCTGGAGGTCAGTTGTGATTACAGAAGACTTCCAGTTCCAACTTGGAGGCCGACAATCCTTCTGACCTCAGGTAGTTACTGAGAATAGTAAAGTGGGATAGGCTGCTGCCAACTTCCTAAGCTCTTTGAATGTCAGGCAAGGTGGCATCTCTTGATAGATAGAATACTAGAAGCTTCAGTCCCAGGGTGGCCAAACTTGCCTTAATATAAGAACCACATAGAATAAATGACAGATGTTTGAGAGCCGGAAAGAAGGAAAGAAGAGGAGGAGGAGAAAAGGAACAAGAAAAAGATTATAATGAATTTATACCCCATCCTATACTCTGAAACTCAGAGTGGCTCACAATCTCCTCTACCTTCCTCCCCCACAACAAATACCCTGTGAGGTAGGTGGGGCTGAGAGCACTCTCCCAGAAGCTGCCCTTTCAAGGACAACTCCTACGATAGCTATGACTGACCCAAGGCCTTTCCAGCAGGTGCAAGTGGAGGAGTGGGGAAACAAACCCGGTTCTCCAAGATAAGAGTCCACACACTTAACCACTACACCAAACTGCACAAACGGAAGGGAGGGAGGAAGGAAGATGGGGGGAGGGAGAGGGAGAAAGAAAGCAACTTTAACATTAAATGCATTCTCCAAACTGCTGACTGGCTTGGTTCGGAGAAGTGATTTAAAGAGAGAAATGCCTTCTCCAAGCAGGCTGCTGTGGCGGTGGGGGCTTTGAGAGCCACACCATACGTGTGAAACAGACTCAGACAGGTGATCTGTTCTACAAAGCACCAAATGACAGCTGGCAATCCGACCTCACATCCTATGCTTATACCTGGTACAAATACAAAATTTCCTCTTCACCATTCAATGTCCAACTCCCCAGCCTACCCTGTAGAGAAAATATGGCCAGCCTGAGCAAACCTGGCTGTTGCAATGTCTTCCACAGAACTATTCACATTCCCAGGAGGCAACAATTCCTCTGATCTCATACTTATTTTTAGAAGAGCATTTGTGGTTTAGAAACTTTCCAGTTCAAAAGCCAGCGGCAGCTGACAATCTCCCTCCACTCAGCCAACATTCTCCCCCTGGTTCAAGGTGCATTTTTCAAGAACACCATTGCCCTCATCACATTTGAACAAGCCCTTGTGCTCTGACCTGGACAGCCCAGGTTAACCCAGTTTCATCAGATCTTGGAAGCTAAGCAGGGTTGGCCCTGGTTAATACTTGGGTGGGAGACCTCCAAGGAAACCCAGGGTCTCTATGCAGAGGCAGGCGATGGCAAAGCCACCTCTGAGCACCTCTTAGCTCAGAGAGACCCTGCATAGAGACCCTGGGTTTCCTTGGAGGTCTCCCACCCAAGTATTAACCAGGGCCAACCCTGCTTAGCTTCCATGATCTGAAGCTTCCAAGAGGTGCTCTTAGCTTCCAAGATCTGAAGGCCACCCGGGATCGGGCCTTCTCTGTCGTCGCTCCATTATTGTGGAACCAACTCCCCGAGGAGATGAGGGCCCTAAGATGTTTAGATGAATTTCGTAGGGCCTGTAAGACCCACCTTTTCAAGGTGGCCTTCAACTAGCGATAGAATCAGTAATAAAGCTAGGTATGCTGCTGGAAATGTTTTTATTATCTGATGTTACGAAATCTAATGTTTACAACGCCATATTGTTATGTTAATTTTAATAATTTATAACTGTTTTAACCATGTTTTTATAACGTAAACTGATGTAATGTGTATTTTATGCTGTGAGCCGCCCTGAGCCTGCTTTGGCGGGGAGGGCGGGATAGAAATAAAAAATTATTATTATTATTATTATTATTGTCTTGAAGAAGAAGACGACGACTGCAGATTTATACCCCGCCCATCTCTCTGAATCAGAGTCTCAGAGTGGCTCACAATCTCCTTTACCTTCTTCCCCCTGCGAGGTGGGTGGGGCTGAGAGCGCTCTCCCAGAAGCTACCCTTTCAAGGACAACTCCTACAAGAGCTATGGCTGACCCAAGGCCATTCCAGCAGTTGCAGGTGGAGGAGTGGGGAATCAAACCCGGTTCTCCCGGACAAGAGTCCGCACACTTAACCACTACACCAAATTGGTTCTCTTCATATCCTCATGGCTAGGACTTGGTGGAACTTTCTACCATGTGGTTTGTAGGAGAAAAGGAAATTTAAGGAACAATTATTTCTTTTAGGGAGGTGTTGATCATGGGTTGCTAAGAGCTTCTGAACTCAATGTCGATTCCCCTCCAGTGCATTCTCACACATTTCCTATGCGTGCCTATTAGAAAACCCCTGAGTTCCCATTCATTCCTTCAGCACCCCACCTGCCCGACACACAGAGACACACTTTTTGCATCCCCTCATCTTACCTGGTCCTCTGCTCATTGTCACCCACTCTACACTACCCAAGATCAGCTGACTTGGTCCATTTCTCCAGACATTTTCTCAAAAGATGGTTTTTGAGAAAATGTCTGGAGAAATGGGTGTGTAGAAGTGATGCTTGGAGAGCAAATAGTAAGATTGTTATCGGCTCGCGAAAAAGCTTTGCATAGTGGAACGTGGATCTTCTAGCTGGCAACCACGTGAAGGAAAATGACCCTTTGGAGCCAAATCCTGGATATTGACTCCTCTTTGTGGATTGAACTTTGGACCTTCTGTGGCTTTTGCTAAAGAAGAAAAAATTGAGGAGTCATACAGCAAGAACTTTATGTTGCTTTAAGAGACACTGGACTTTGGGAATTATCTGTCTGAAATTTGTTATATGTCTTTTGTATTTGTAGTGTAAATTTAATAGAAAAATTATTGTAGTGAAAATTATTATAGTTTTGTTTTTGGGCGCAGTTGTTTTTTCTAAGTTAACATGATGGCAGAACCATTAGGAGAGACTTCCTAATGATAACAGCAGCACTTTAAAAACAGAACCAATTACCTGGAGCGAGTCGAGATGTCTTTCAACAGAGATGGGACAGCTATCTGTTGGGGAGAGCTCTGGTTTTCCTGCTTGGGAAACAGGGGCCACAGATCAGTGGTAGAGCATCTGCTTTGCATGCAGAAGGACCCCGGTTGAAAGGACTAGGCAGTAGCTGATAGCAAAGACCTCTATTTGAAACCTTGGGGAGCCACTAGGTGAATCTCTAGGCAAATAGGTGTGAAAAACCTCAGCTTGAGACCCTGGAGAGCCACTGCCAGTCTGAGTGGACAAAACTGACTTTGATGGACCGAGGGTCGATTCAGTAGAAGGCAGCTTCATATGTTCATTTACACTGCTAGTCTGGGTAGACAATACATACCTTGATGGACCAGTGGTTTGATTCAGTATAAGGAAACTTGGTGCAAGTTCAATGGAGGCTGTGAAGGCCCCTTCCAGTACTTGGAATGTATGTCAGACAGAGAGGGAACGATGAGGGAATTTTGATGGTGCAACTTGCCATATAGGGCTGGGAAAAGCTGCTTTTGACCCACGATTTACAAAACACAAGTGCCCTGTTCTCTCTGGCATCTGGTGACTTAAGTAGGAGAGGCTGCAGGAGATCTCTCCCCCACCCCCGTTCATTGTGGAACTAAAGTCTTCTGAATGAGGACCAAGCAATAGCAAAACTCAATGTGGGAAGCAGAGCATTACATCCCCATTGGGTAAGGATGGGTTTGAGGAGAACCCGTCATGGAAAAGGAAAGGGACACTTAAAGAGGACCCTTTGCAGAGAGAATTTTTTAAAAAAAAATGCATTGCCAGAAAAGGACACTGTGGCTGCAATCACTCACACGAGATAATGCACTTTCAATCCACTTTCAAAGCACTTTCCAATTGGATTTTGGCAGTTCACACAAGTAAAATCCAGTTGGAAAGTGCATTGAAAGTGCATTATTTAGTGTGTGTGATCACAGCCTGTGATACATTTCTAAATCAATGTGTGCTCTTAAGGAGAAATATAATAGGTTACACAGGGTGTCAGAAAATTGTCCCCGGGTATCAGAACAGTCTTTGCTGATAATTCAAAACACTCAGATCTTGGAGAACAGGAAGATAATACTTGGTTTCAGTGAAGGTTTTAGGAAGGTTTTAATTGCCGCAGTTCAAATCACACACACTTCTAAATGCCCGGTGGACTTTAGACCATCAGTGAGAAGGGAAGAACGTGAAGCCAGTATCAGAAGATTAGAAAGACTGACCTACCCTTCAGTGCATTGGTGGGAAGAGAGAGACCCTCCACTAGCAACGACTGTTCTTGCCATCCCAACAATTAAATCACGTTGAGGGAAAGCCCTTCCGGAGGAGAATGGACTTGCTTCATTGCTGGCCCTGGTAAGAAGTCCAGACCCAGAATTTGGAGACCTTGTTAAGGAAGCTGGCAGTTGAAATTGCAAAGGGCAAACACATCCCATGGTGTTTGTGTGTGTGTGTAAAGGAACAGAATGACAACAGGTACTCTGGCTTTTCCCGGTGGAGGGTGGCATGACTCATTTGTCCGTAACATCTGCAATATGATTCCCCCCCCCCATCCTTCTAGTGAGTTCATGAGAAATCAGGAATTTGGACTCCAGCTTCTACTCTGCTATTTTCTTTTTCTTTTCTTTTCTTTCAAATTTAAAGTTTTATTTCAATACAACAACATAACAACATAAGTAACAACAAATAACAACAAATACATAAATCAACATATAAACACAACAGAAAAACTACATACACACCTCACAAAACACTCTCCCATTCACACAAGGAGTGTTCAGGGGTTTGTCAATTCAAATTCTATTATTCCAACACAAGACCTTTACTTTTGACCCAAGTATACATAGGATCCCATGCCTCTTTACATTTTTGTAGGTTACCATCATGCAATCTTGTGGACAATATATCTAATTCAGCAGCCTCTAATAGTTTGGATACGAATTCCTCCCTATTAGGTATCTTGGACATCTTCCAGTATTTTGCATATAGTATTCTTGCAATCGTAACTATATGCAGCAATAATTTTATCATTGCTTTGGGGATATTTTCTCTACAGATACTTAAAAGATATAACTCAGGTGAATGACGAATTCTTATTTTTAAATTTTTTTGAGACCATACATTAATCTGGACCCAGAATTTTTTGGCATATTCACATTGCCACCGTATGTGGAATAACAATCCCTTTTTTTCTTGCATTTCCAGCACTCATTCGAGTAATTCGGATATATATTGGCTAGTCTTTCTGGAGTGAGGTACCAATGGTACATCATCTTATATAGGTTCTCTTTGAAAACCGCTGACTTTGTTAATTTTAAATTTTGCTTCCATACTTTTTCCCACTCCACCAAATCTATGTTAAAACCAAAATCTTTTAGCCATTTTTTCCAGCTCTCTTTCACGATCTCTCCTTGCATTTTAGTTTGAAGTAACCATTCATAAGCTTTCGAGATAATTTTCTGATTGGTTTGTATTACTAAGTCAAGGTCATTTAGCTTTTTGGGGAAACCTTTTTCTTTATCGATTTGGTATCTCGGTTTCACCTGACATTTTACCCACCAATCTAATTTTACAATATCTTCTAATTTCAAGATGTTTTGATTATCTAATAAATTTTCATAATTGTACTGGTTTTCCCAGTCATACAAGTTTGGATGTGTGGAAGCCTCTATTGGAGACAACCATAATGGTGTATAAGAGTAGTTTTCCTTAATTTCCAACCAAACTCTAAACAATGACTTCCTTATTTCATGTCTTAAAAAAGAACTGGTTTTTGAAGGATTATGATACCAAATGTAATTATGCCAGCCTTCTCCTAGTCCTGCTCCTTCAAGGACTAGTAATCTTTTGTTCTCCAGCGTGAGCCATTCTTTTAGCCATGCTATACAGCAGGCCTTATAATACAAGTTCCATTCCAGTAATGCTAGTCCCCCTCTTAATTTGCTATCCTGTAATACTTTTAGCTTTATCCTGGGCTTCTTGCCCTGCCAGATGAATACCATAATCTACTCTGCTATTTTCCAGACCGCACCAGGTCTCTTGAAATAATAACAATTTCTTGCCATTTGAGGTGGATGAGAGGTGATATGATCACCATCTTCAAGTACTTAAAGGGCTGCATATAGAGGATGGTGCAGAATTGTTTTCTGTGGCCCCAGAAGGTCGGACCAGAACCAATGGGTTGAAATTATATCAGAAGAGTTTCTGGCTCGACATTAGAAAGGACTTCCTGACAGTTAGAGTGGTTCCTCAGTGGAACCATGGGAGGTGGTGGGCTCTCCTTCCTTGGAGCCATCTGGCCATCTGACAGCAATGCTGATCCTGTGAACATAGGGGGAAGTACTTGTGAATTTCCTGCATTATGCCAGTTTCCTGCTGGGTGTTGGCAATCTCCCACCCCTATTTCCTGTCAGCCTTCTGATTGCTGGTGTGAAGGGAAACAATTTTAAAAATGCCATCAGATAACAGTGTGATGTCACTTCCAAGGAAAAACCCTGAAGTCAATCCTCTTTAGGAATCAGCAAAAATGCTGTGGTTTTACAACAGAGTTCCCAGCAATTCCTAGAAAGTCATGATGCCACTTCTGGGTTTTCCCTGAAGGGATGTTACACCACTGATGATCATGATTTCTTTTTTCTTTTCTGTCATTGGTCTCTGGACTACCAGCAGGCTTGTGGCAGCCTGAACTAGGCCTGATATACAGGGCATTTTTGTACCAGGAACTCCTTTGCATATTAGGCCACACCCCCTGATGTAGCCGGTCCTCCAAGAGCTTACAGTAGGCCCTGGAATAAGAGCCCTGTAAACTCTTGGGAGGATTGGCTACATCAAGGGTATGTGGCCTAATATGCAAAGGAGTTCCTGCTACAAAAAAAAAGCCCTACTGATATATATATATATGGAAATCTCTGGCCCTGGATTTTTCACTCAAGGACCCTGATTTAAAAGTAGCATTGCTTCTCTACAGATGTGGCCTGGCATTGTCCAAGAGTTACAGCTGGTCTCCAGATTGCAGACAGATATTAATGACCACAGTAAAAAATGGCTGCTTTGGAAGCAGACTCTAAAGCATCACATCTCTGTTAACCTCTCTTCTCTCCTCAGCCTCCACCCACCCCAGGATCCACCTCCAAATCTCCAGGAATTTCACAACCCAGCATTGACAACTGTAGTGAAAGGGGATGATTACACTCAGACCATGCAAGGACCATAATGTGGTTGTGTGGAACTCTTCGAGAGCCAGTTTGATGTAGTGGTTAAGTGTGCGGACTCTTATCTTGGAGAACTGGGTCTGATTCCCCACTCCTCCACCTGCAGCTTTTGGAATGGTCTTGGGTCAGCCATAGTTCTTGCAGAGCTGTCCTTGAAAGTGCAGCTTCTGGGAGAGCTCTCAACCCCACCCACCTCACAGGGTGTCTGTTGTGGGGGAAGAAGATAAAGGAGATTGTAAGCTGCTCTGAAACTCTGATTCAGAGAGAAGGGTGGGGTATAAATCTACAGTCTTCTTCTTCTTCTTCTTCTTGACTCAAGGCTTGGAAGGTGTGTTCTCCCACAGGAACACTGACAGCATCTGGTGGAATACCTGTTGAAGCACAACAACAGAAGATATTTCTCTGCTGAAAATGGCCAAGCAGAACTCTGGTCTCCTAGCATTTACACAAGGGGTCTCTGTTTGCTCAGTATCCTCTCTCAAGGATACTGATGGCATCTGGTGGAATTTGAGGCTGAAGCACAAGTCTCTGCTGAGAATGCCCAAGCAGAACTCTGGTCACCTAGAACTGGCACTATAGCTCATCAACTCCTAGGTCTACATTTGCTCAACAGTCTCCACATGGCTTGTTTGATCTCTCTGTTCCTCAGAGTGTAGATCATGGGGTTCATCAAGGGGAAGACCACAGTGTGGAGAACAGCCATGACCTTGTCAAAAGGAAATTCCATGAACGGACGACAATAGATGTAGATGGCAGGTCCAAACATGATGACCACCATGATGATATGGGTGATACAAGTGGAGGCAGCTTTGCTCTTCCCTTGGCTCAAGCCTGTCCTCACCTTGACCAGCAGGATCCCATAGGAGACAAGGAGGAGGATGAAACAGATCAGGATGGAAATGCCACTGTTCACAAACATGAAGAGTTCCACAGTGTAGGTGTCCGTGCAAGCCAATTTGACAATCTGGGTAATGTCACAGAAGAAACTATCCACTTTGTTGGGGCCACAAAATGGGAGAGGGACAATCAAGATGACTTGGATAATGGAGTGCATGAATCCCACACACCAGGATCCCACCACCATGACGCTGCAGGTTGGTTTGCTCATTACATTTGAGTAATTCAGTGGGCGGCAAATGGCCACGTACCGATCGATGGCCATGCTAATGAGAAGGGAGATTTCAGCTCCTCCGAGAAAATGGAGGAAGAAGAGCTGGGCCATGCAGCCCTTGTAGGAGATGGTCTTGTGGCGGGAGAAGAAGTCGGCCAGCATCTTGGGAGGGGTGACGGAGCAGTAGCAGATATCCAGGAAGGCTAAGTTGGCCAAGAAGAAGTACATGGGGGCACCCAAGTGAGGGTCACTCCGGATGGTCAAGATGATGAGGACGTTTGCTGGCAAGACCAATGAGTAGAAGACGAGGAACAGGATAAAAAGGAGAAGTTGGACTTCTCTTGCCTGGGAGAGGCCCAGCAGTACAAACTCCTTCACTGCAGACTGATTCCCTTGCTGCATACCTGTTGTGGAAACACATAGAGCTTCATGTAGGAGGAAGTCAATATAGTTAATATATTTAAAGTATGGAATAGTGCAAACAGGAGGAATTCAATATAGTTTAAAATATTTAGAGTAGTACACACTTTTCTGGAGAGGGATGGTTGCATGCAATGTTCCCCCTAAGCTGCAGAGTCTTGTGAGCAAAAATTCTACTCTGTGAGCTACTGGCATTAAAGTTGTGAGATACTGCATATGTTAGTGTGCTCTGGGGTCATCCTTCCTGAGCTAAGACAAAAATTTGTGAACAGGAGGCTAAAAATCTGTGAGCTAGCTCACATTAACTCACCTTAGAGGGAACACTGGTTGCATGGTATACTGTGATCTCATCAGATCTTGGAAGCTAAGCTATTTGATAAGATATCTGGACAGGGGACCACCAAGGAAGACTCTGCAGAAGAAGGCACTGGTAAACCCCCTCTGCTTCTCACTTGCCTTCATAGCCCCTTACAGGGGTTGCCAGAATCTTTCAGCACTTATGAACATACATTTCCACAATTAATAGGATTTCCCAGGTTTTTGCTTCCCCCCCCCCTTTAGTTAATCTTTCTATACTAGTGACAGTTGCATACATAGGAGAAAGAATGCTAGACTTCAAAAGAGGAACTGTGGGTTCAAATTCTGGCTCACCCATGAAGCTGACTAGGTGTGGTCCGTCAAGCTAAATAATCTCACAGGGTCATTATGGGTGATAACAGATGGGTGGTTTAAGCCGCCCCGGGGACAGGAGGCAAGTGGCTCAAAAAACGCGCATACACAAACACACATCTGCCTGCAGTCCCCATCCCGCACACAGCCCATCCAGGGCCGAATTGAAGCCTCCTCAGAAAGGTATCACTGTCAAAGATTGTATGATTAAGTGGGCCCAAAATTTGGGACATAATATAGACTTAGAAGCCTGGGAGAAAGTTTGGAAATGTAATATAAAAATGGCTAGATCAATGGATTTAAAAGAAAATATCTATAAATTGTTCTATAGATGTTACTTAACCCCAGACAAATTAGCAAAAATGTACCAAAATATGTCAAATAAGTGTTGGAAATGTAAGACTACAACCGGAACTTTTAATCATATGTGGTGGTTGTGTAATAGAGCCAAATCTTATTGGAAGATGGTACATGATCTACTACAAAAGATTATGAAAATACAAATTAGATTTCAACCTGAGACTTTTTTTTTATTAAACATGTTACCAGAAGATTATTCCAGATAGATTAAAGCGTTTCTAATGCATGCAGTGACTGCAGCTAGAATAATTTTTGCTAAATATTGGAAAATATATGAAATACCAAGAAAAGAAAAGCTAAGCTTGTAGACCTCACAGAAATAGATATATTATCAGCTAGACTGAAAGATGCTAATCTGTGTGAAACTAAGAAAATATGGGAACCATTATATAGATGGTTACGGTATAATATATGAACTTCCAAAATAAGATAAAAATGTGATTTATGACAAGTACTGCCATGTAAAAATATATTCTTGTCTTAGTAGGAGTTTTGAGAGGTATTAATGATTAATGAATTAGAAGATACAATTGCAGAAAATGTTGCAAGATGACTGATATTGAAGATAAAGATATAAAATGAATAATGCATAAGTGGAAATATTATAAATTTTAATCCATGTATCCCACCCTTTTCCCTTCCCTCCATCCCCCCTTCCTATTTTACCTGAAAACCTAATAAATCTATTTAAAAACTGGAAAAAAAAGGTGGTGCCTAAATTCTGAGGTGGCTCTGAGATGTCTGGATGGCCGGGGAGCACCTGGGGAGCCCCCAACAGGTACATGAGCACTGTGGAAGCTCCTCCAAAACGCATGCAGCCTGTCCCTGTTCCGGGAGCAGGCCGTGTGATGCCCGGAGGCTCCGAGCCGCTCCTTTTCCAGCCGGCTTACTTCTGGGGTGGTTTGATGCCACATTGAGCTGGCCATCTGGTTTTGGCCTATGAGTAATAGAAAGGGCTAGGCCCCTGCTAATTTTCCTGAATGACTGAGGCGACGATCACACACACTCAACAATGCACTTTCGACCCAATTTCAATGCACTTTCCAACTGGATTTTGCCATTTCACACAGTAAAATCCAGTTGGAAAGTGCATTGAATGTGGATTGAAAGTGTATTATTTGGTGTGTGTGATTGCAACCTAAAGGAAGGTAACACAGCAGGTACTGTGTCTAGGGGTCCAGATGCTTTTCAGACCAGACTCGGGTATTTGCCCTGCTTGAGTACTTATCCCTACAGCTCTCTTAACCAGAGCTAACATCTCCTCTTCTGTTTCCCTTAAGTCAACTGGTAGATATTTCATTCGTGCCCTCCCTCCCTCTCTCTCTCACATACACACAGACATATTTTTTTTCTTGTTTGGAACACCCTCTGTCATTTTTCACTCCTCCATTTTATCAGCACAACAACCTTGCAAAGTAGGTTAGGCTGAGGGAGTGCAGCTGGTCCCCGGTCAGTCAGGGAGGGAACTACAAGGCTCAGTAAGAATTAGCTCCCAGGCCACCCTAGGTATACTCCAGGAATCGAAGCAACACAATATACTGGCACTTTGTTGGACATAGAAAAAACAGAGAGGGGAAAGAAACTTAACCCAAAAAGTGGAGTAAGAAACCTAAAAGGTTAATACACAATTAAAGGGCCAAACATTAAAAGCAAACAGTATAATAAATCATAACCATACATACATGTATTTATTATAGAAAGCTAAAACCATTTAGGTTTTATTACAGAAAGCTAAAGCCATTAGCCTCTATCCTTTGTACAATCATAAAACCACAATGGGAACCCACTTAACTTGACCTGACGTGTTTCGACCTAGACTGGACTTATTCAGAGGTCAGAAAAGTAAATACACATCTTGACTCATAATACAGAATACAATAAAACAACAGAACAATGTTAGACCACAAGAAAATTTAAAGATATTCTTGAGGCATTCTACAGCCTTATGTCCTAATCAAGGACACACATATTGCATCCAGTGTCTTATTGTATGCCTCACCACAGGGTCCAGAATTGATCAAGGTAAGTGTAATGTCAGAGCCTATGTGCCAAGAGTTATGTGTCACTTTGCTGGACTTCACCATCTTTTAAGTGCCAGGCTTCAAATTGTTTTGAGTCTGCCCCCAGGATATGACTTGCAACAAAGAAGCAGAGTTGGGTGGACAGTCTCCTTTACAAATGACCGGATGACGCTCATACCATGATTTACGCACGTTTCAAAGTTATTAAATGCAAATACATAACAGATTCCAGCTTCAGCATTCTTCGGGGAGAAATCAGCCAGTTCAGATGAACATTTTACTATGCCTTTCATCCTCTCAAAGCTGGTGTAAGTGTGTTTTCTGATAGCCCATCCTAGCCTTATCTTGTCAGAATTAAGAACATAAGAGAAGCCATGTTGGATCAGGCCAATGGCGCATCCAGTCCAACACTTTGTGTCACACAGTAGCCAAACTGCCCCTTGCCCCAGGTACCGTCAGGAGGTTCATCAGTGGGGCTAGGACGCTCGAAGCCCTCACACTGTGGCCCCTTCCAAGCACCAAGAATACAGAGTATCACTGCCCCATACAGAGAGTTCCAACAATACACTGTGGCTAATAGCCACTGATGGACCTCTGCTCCATATGTTTGGAAGCTAAGCTGGGCCCACCATAGTTAGTTTGGAAGCTAAACTGGGCCCACCATGGTTAGGAGACCACCACCAAGCGGGTCCAGGATCACTAGGAAAGTTGGACAATGAAGAAAGCTGACAGGAGGAAAGTTGATTCGTTTGAAATATGATGTTGGAAGTGAGTTTTATGAATACTGTGGACTGCCAAAAAGACAAAAAAAAAGTAGTTCTAGAATCAAACAATCCTGAACTCTCTCCCTAAAAGTTAAAATGTCCAAACTGAGGGTATCAAACCTTGGTTACACATGAGAAGACAAAAACACCGGAAAGGCAATAATGCTAGGAAAAGATGAAGGGAGCAGGAAAAAACGCAGTCCCAGCATGAGATGGATTGACACTATAGAGCAAGGGTGGCCAACGGTAGGTCTCCAGATGTTTTTTGCCTACAACTCCCATCAGCCACAGCCAGCATGGCCAATGGCTGGGGCTGATGGGAGTTGTAGGCAAAAAACATCTGGAGAGCTACCATTGGCCACCCCTGCTATAGAGGAAGCCACAGCTTCCAATATCTGTGCAAGGCTGTTAACAGGACAACATTTTTGGAGGACATTAAATCTTGGGGTCACCATAAGTCAAAAGTGACCTGATGGCACTTATTTAACAGAGAGAGAGAGAGGCAACGATAAACCACCTCTGCTCATCTTTTGCTTGGAAAACCCTAATGTCCTGCAGTCACCACGAGTGACTTGATGACACATGACCATTGTTTATTCTTACTACTGCTGCTGCTCCTCCTCCTCCTCCTACTAATAATAATACTATCTCAGCCACTCCAGGAACATCAGTGCTCCGTACCTAAGATATTTTTAAAATAGGCTTTTAAATTTGTGAGATGACATTTCCCATTGGAACTGAATTGGTTTTAAAGAATTTTTTTTTAAAGAAAATCACTAGCGCATGCCCCTCTTTCCAAGACTCACTCCTATAACTTGCCCGTCTTTATTTCCCGGGCTCAAGGTAGATTTTTGGGGAAACAAAGCATTGCCGATTGCTTTCAGGAGGCCAGGGGCAACGTAGGAACATGATTCTTTTCTTAATGAAATTGTGGATGGTAAGCCAAGGCAAAGTTTCTGAACTTCACAGTCACGATTCTCATTCCACTTGTACATTTCTGATGCAGGCACGTCCCAGACACTTGGACTTGGCAGCAGTGGTGGGAAGCTCTGTGAAGTGGCCACTGACTTAGGGCAAACCTGTAGGATTTTCAAGGCCAGAAGCATACAGAGGTGGTTTGCAAATTGCCCTCCTCTGCCACTGAGTAGCAACCCTGGACTTCCCATCTGTGAGCTAACTAGGGGACCTGGCAGCAGGTTTATTTTTAAAAGTTCTGTTAGGAGATCATGGATTTCCTACTGACGGTGTCAAATGTTTGGAATAAAGTGGTAGAGCAAATAAAACTTATATTCGATCTAACCATGCCAGTAGATTTTAAGTGTCTCTTATTTGATATTTGGCCTGGTAAGTTGGTGAGTAAATATTAGAAATCTTTCATCTCGACAATGTTGGAGATAGCTAAAAACTGGAAACCCCCGCGATTGAAATATGGTATGATAAGTTATGGGACCAGCAAGAAATGGGAAAGAAAATGGATAAAATGTGAGAATGTCTGCTAATCACCCTATTGGTTATAGGAAAAGGAAAGGAAAGGTCCCCTGTGCAAGCACCAGTCGTTTCCGACTCTGGGGTGACATTGCTTTCACAACGTTTTTACGGCAGACCTTTTTACGGGGTGGTTTGTCATTGCCTAGGCGGCCCCATGGCACAGAGTGGTAAAGCAGTTCAGTGGTCTGAACTCTCTGCTCATGACCTGAGTTCGATTCTGGTGGAAGCTGGATTCAGGTAGCCCCGGCCCAAGGTTGACTCAGCCTTCCATCCTTCCGAGGTCAGTAAAATGAGTACCCAGCTTGCTGGGGGGAAAGTGTAAAAGACTGGGGAAGGCAATGGCAACCCACCCCGTTAAAAAGTCTGCTGTGAAAACGTTGTGAAAGCAACGTCACCCCAGAGTTGGAAACGACTGGTGCTTGCACAGGGGACCTTTCCTTTCCTTGCCATTGCCTTCCCCAGTCATCTACACGTCCCCCCGAGCAAGCTGGATACTCATTTGACCGAACTTGGAAGGATGGAAGGCTGAGTCAACCTCAAGCCAGTTTATAAGTCTGGGCCAAAATGAGGGAGAAAGAACTCAGAAGTTTTTCCCATCCAACTAATTTACCTTTTAACATGTAACATGCATATAGTTTGCCATATAACATATGAATGTTACATGTTAAAAGGAAAAAACTTCTGAGAAAGAAATGCTTATAAACAATAGAGCAATTAGCAGACATTCCCACATTTTGACATGTTACTGTTTTATCGGTTTCGCATGCTCATGCTACCCTGATCAAAGGTTTGCTCAATTTGTTAATTTTACTATTCTGTCATTGGATTTTAATTTGTACCATTTTGCATTCTAAACCGCTGCCTACCAGCTTTATATAGCTCTGCTCACTGTACCTGATTCCTCGTCTGATGAAGCGTGCATGCACACATGAAAGCTTACATTCTGAATGAAACTTGGTTGGTCTTAAAGGTGCCATTTGACTCCTACTTTGTTCTACTGCTTCAGACCAACACGGCTGTCCACCTGGATCTTTCTAGCAGAAAAGGAAGACTGACCTACCCTTCCGTGCTCTGAGGGGAAGTGAGATCTCTCAGCCAGCTGTGACTGTTCATGGATTTCCAAGCTAAACTGTGTTGGGACAGAAAGCCCCACAATGGAAGAATGGACTTGCTCTATGGCTGGCCCTGGAAAAAAGATGAGCTCCAGCATTTGGGGACCTCATTTTCAAATGTTAGCAACCGAATCTGCCAGGAGTGAAAGCATCCCATGGGGGGGAGTGTGTGTGAGGGAATAAAATGACGCAGGATGACACTGGACTAGCTTTTCCCAGTGGAGTGTGTCATGGCTCATTCCCTCTGTGATAGGACTCTTCTGCCCCCACGTCCTTCTAGTGAGTGCACGAGGAAGCTGGGGTTTAGGGCTGCCAACCTCCAGGTGGTGTCTGGAGACCTTCAGATCTCCAAGTGACGGGAATCCATTCCACTGGAGGAAATGGCTGCCAGGGAAGGTGTTGCATTATGCCCCGCTGAAGTCCCTCCCCTCTCTAAACCACAGTCTCCTCTGTCTGCACCCCAAAAATCTCCAACTATTTCCCAACTCAGAGCTGGCAACCCTAGTGGGGTTTGAACTCCAGTTTCTACTCTGGTATCATCTAGACCACACTGATTATCTTGTAAGGATAACATTTGGTTGTCCTTCAGATCATTTCTCAGTCATGAGGTTTTTTTTTTTTTGAGCAGAAACACACAGGAAAGCAGTTCCGGCTGGCTTGGCACCAGAGGGTGTAGCCTAATATGCAAATGAGCTTCTGCTGGGCTTTTTCTACAGAAAGTCCTATGCTAAACAATGGTGATGTCAGGAGGTGTGGCCTAATATGACAATGAGTTCCTGCTGGGCTTTTTCTACAAAAAAGGCCCTGGTCATAAGTATACAATACAAAAATGTATTTATTTAGTTCAGTTAGTCCAAGGACTTCTCTGCAGTGGGGACAAAAGCAGCTTACAGAGTTCTCTGTGATTCCATTTTATCCTCTCAGTAACTCTCTGAGGTGGGTTATGCTGAGACTGCATGACTTTCCATGGCAGAGTGGGGATTCAAAGATGTCTCTCTAAGGTCCAGTCTGATACAGTTCTACATGATAGGTTTTCTCATCTGCCTATGCAGTTGTGCCGTTGTCCTTATTTGAGTAATGCAGTTGAGTCAATCACAAACCACATTTAAAGAGACCACACACCTTTTAAATGCCTTCACTCCATTGGGAAGGATAGGGGCACCTTCTTTGGGGGGGCTCACAGAACTGGACCCCCTGGTTCAATCCTTTTGAAACTTGGGGGGTCTTTTGAGGAGAGGCACTGAATGCTATGTTGCAAATTTGGTGTCTCTACTTCAACAAAACAGTGGCATAAGGGCAAAATTATATTTTGAAGTAATTGGGACACTGTAGGTATATCCCCCCCCCATTTGCTGCCATTTTGCCCCCCACTGGCCAGCTGAGCGGAGGAAGGGGAGTACTTGCAGGGTATAGAGGGTCACTCACTCCTGATGTGATGTTGGGTTGCCAGCCTTCAGGTGAGCCGGTAGCAGCAGATGAGAGCATGAGTTGATCCATGTTGTAAAGAGTAGAGCTGTGGCTCCATGTAGCGTCAGGAGAAAGAGGCTGAAGAGGTACTGATAAATGAAACTATGAGGATTCTTTTTAAAAACGGTTCCTTATTCTCTCCATATCGTCATGAGTGGAAAAGTAAGAGATTAAAAACTACACCCACATCTTTACTATGCCTATCTTGAAGAGACTGCTACTCTTAAAAGACTGTTGAGAGACTGTGTGGGGAAATTTCAAATGTTGAGTATTTTATGTTCCTTAGTTGTGTTGTATTTAGTTTGCAGTAAAAGAACGCATTTATGCACACTTTGTGTGAGAGTTTAATTGCTTCCAGTGGTTACTATATATTCCCTTGGAGAAAATGGCTGCTTTGAAGGGTGGACTCTAGGACTTTTTTTGTAGCAGGATCTCCTTTGCATATTAGGCCACACACCCCTGATGTAGCCAATCCTCCCCGAGCTTACAGTAGGCCCTGTACTAAGAGCCCTGGAAGCTCTTGGAGGATTGGCTACATCAGGGGTGTGTGGCCTAATATGCAAAGGAGTTCCTGCTACAAAAAAAGCCCAAGCGGACTCTATGGCATTGCATCATGCCGAGGCCCCTCCTTCCCAAACCCCTCCCTCTCCCAGCTCTTCCCTCAAAGTCTCCAGGTATTTTCCAACACAGACTTGCAAACCTCAGACATGAATATGGTGGATGTAGGTGGACTGTCTGGCATTACATCCCTACTGAGCTCTCCACACACTCCCAGGCTCCACCCCCAAAATTCCAGGAATGTCCCAACCCAGAGTCAGCAATTGTAACAAGAGAGTATTACTGTGCTCAGACCACACCAGGTTCTTAGTGTCATAGTGCATAGGTATTCTCAGGACTTTTTTGTAGCAGGAACTTCTTTGCATATTAGGCCACACCCATCTGATGTAGCCAATCCTCTAAGAGCTTACAGGGCTCTTCATGCAGGGCCTACTGTAAGCTCCAGGAGGATTGGCTACATCAGGGGGTGTGGCTTAATATTCAAAGGAGTTCCTCTACAAAAAAAAAAGCCCTGGGTATTCTTGATTACAGGCATGGAAGGTGTGTTCTCTATCAAGGATACTGATGGCATCTGGTGGAATTTGAGGCTGAAGCACAAGTCTCTGCTGAGAATGCCCAAGCAGAACTCTGGTCACCTAGAACTGGCACTATATCTCATCAACTCCTAGGTCTACATTTGCTCAACAGTCTCCACATGGCTTGTTTGATCTCTCTGTTCCTCAGAGTGTAGATCATGGGGTTCATCAAGGGGAAGACCACAGTGTGGAGAACAGCCATGACCTTGTCAAAAGGAAATTCCATGAACGGACGACAATAGATGTAGATGGCTGGTCCAAACATGATAACCACCATGATGATGTGGGTGATGCAAGTGGAGGCAGCTTTGCTCTTCCCTCGGCTCAAGCCTGTCCTCACCTTGACCAACAGGATCCCATAGGAGACAAGGAGGAGGATGAAACAGACCAGGATGGAAATGCCACTGTTCACAAACATGAAGAGCTCCAAGGTGTAGGTGTCCATGCAAGCCAATTTGACAATCTGAATAATGTCACAGAAGAAACTGTCTACCTTGTTGGGACCACAGAATGGAAGAGGGACAATAAAGAAGACTTGGATAATGGAGTGAAAAAATCCTAAGCACCAGGAAGCCACCACCATGACACTGCAGACTGGCCTGCTCACTACACTTGAGTAACGTAAGGGGTGGCAAATGGCCATGTACCGATCGATAGCCATGCTAATGAGAAGGAAGACTTCTGATCCTCCAAGAAAATGGAGGAAGAAGAGCTGGGCCATGCAGCCCTTGTAGGAGATGGTCTTGTGGCGGGAGAAGAAGTCGGCCAGCATCTTGGGAGGGGTGACGGAGCAGTAGCAGATATCCAGGAAGGCTAAGTTGGCCAAGAAGAAGTACATGGGGGAGGCCAAGCGAGGGTCACTCCGGATGGTCAAGATGATGAGGACATTTGCTGGGAGGACCAATGAGTAGAAGACAAGGAACAGGACAAAGAGGAGGAGCTGGACTCCTCTGGCCTGGGAGAGGCCCAGCAGTACAAACTCCTTCACTGCAGAATGATTCCCTTGCTGCATACCTGTTGTGGAAACATACCAGAGCTGGAAATAGGAGGAATACAATAGTTTTTTTAAAAAAGTACATTTCAAGTACACAATAGCGGCAAAGCAGGACTCTTACGGTTTTTGGAGCACAAACTCAATAAAATTCTTGTTTCAATTAATCGTTGGGAGCTCAATTTTGTCGATGTTTGAACTGAGAAAGAAACTAAATTGCCTTCCTTCTTGGTCTGAGTATACTCAGCTAACACACCTTTTAAACTCCCCAATGTCGTTAGCAGCTAAATTACGTCCTAAAACTGATTTTGAACGATTGGTGATGAATTTTAACCAAAACAGTAAACATACTATCTCTAAATTGTATTGCATGTTATTGTTAGATCATTTTAGACAACCGCCATCTTATGTTGTACGTTGGCATAGAGATTGTGATATGATTCTTGATGCAGACCATTGGGATTCTATATGGTCATCAGAAGCTTTTAACACCAATTCACTCAATACTTTGCAGTTAAATTTTAAAATACTTTTAAGGTGGTATTATACTCCTATACGTTTAGCACTTATTTTACCAGTAGGCTTCCCAACCCTCCCGCCCTGGCGGGGGACCCCAGGATTTCCACCCTCTTCCCCCGCTCCCCAAAAAAATGGAAGCGGGGGGAGAGGGGGGAAACGGCACCGAGCCGCCCGATCCTGGAGCCGGCGAGGCCGCCGCGCCGCTGCCACCCCCTCCCCGCCCACCGCAGTTGCTCCTCCGAGATGAGCCCAGGCTGAGCCCATCTTGGAGGAGCAGCCAAGAGGCGGCAGCAGTGCAGGGGAGGGCGAGGCAGGCCAGGAGCATGGCGAGCTGCGAATCCAGGCCCTTCTAGGACCCGGATTTGCGGCTCGCCATGCTCCGGGCCCGCCTCCACCCCCCCTCCGCTTCCATCCCAGAGGCGGAGCGGGCGAGGCCACCGCGCAGCTGCCGCCTCTTCTATGCTTGCCGTGGCTGCTCCTCCAAGATGGGCTCAGGCTGAGCCCATCTTGGAGGAGCAGCCACGGCGAGTGGAGAAGAGGCGGCAGCTGCGGGGCGGCTCGCCATGCTCCTCGGCGCCGTTTCCCCCCTCCCCCTAGCTCCACCCCAGTGTCTCCTGGCTCCACCCCCAAAGTCTCCTGGCTCCACCCCCAAAGTCCCCAGATATTTCTGGGGTTGGACTTGGCAACCCTATTTACCAGACTGTTCCCCTTTGTGTTGGAGAAGGTGTGGCCAGAAAGCTTCTTTTTTCCATTGTTGGTGGGAATGTGAGAAAGTCATAAGCTTCTGGAAATGTATTACCCAAAAGGTGTCAGAAATTACAGGTGTTCGCATTCCATATACTCCAGATTTCATATTATTGTATAACTGGTTAAATTCGAAAATTCCATCTAGGCATCGCTCATTGTTGGTAACTCTGCTGACAGCAGCGAAATCTGTCATAGCTACCACATGGAAAAGCCCTAATTATTTAAGTGTTGATCAATGGTTTTCCAAAATTTGGGGCCATATGGCCATGGAAAAAATTGCATCAGGTCTTAATTCTATAGATCCCTACATGGCCCATGAAAAGTTTATTGCAAATGGTTTCCGATAATTGAAAAGTTAGACAACGATCCTTGCTATGTAAATTCACTCTTGAAATGTGAGAGTTATAAATTTCTGTTACTAATGTAAATATGGTTAGTTTTGGGCAGGCCTTTTGGATGTAATTCGAAATATTTGATTACAATTTGTTTAGGGGGTTTTGAGGATATATGTACACATTTTTAAGAAGGATTCTTTTGACTATTTTGTATGTATACAATTTTATTTTTTTTAAAAAGTACACAATAGCTGATATTTGGGATAACATGATCTCATCAGATCATGAAAGCTAAGCAAGATTGATACTTGGAGACAACCAAGAAAGGCTGCGCTCACATGCACTAAATCATAGAATCATAGAGCTGGAAGGGATCTCCAGGGTCATCTAGTCCAATCCCCTGCACAATGCAGGAAACTCACAAATACCTTCCCCTAAATTCACAGGATCTTCATTGCTGTCAGATGGCCATCTAGCCTCTGTTCAAAAACCTCCAAGGAAGGAGTGCTCTCCCACCTCCTGAGGAAGCCTGTTCCACTGAGGAACCACTCTAACTGTCAGGAAGTTCTTCCTAACGTTGAGCCACAAACTCTTATGATTTAATTTCAACCCATTGGTTCTGGCCCTACCTTCTGGGGCCACAGAAAACATTTCCACATCACGCTCTACATATGACAGCCCTTCAAGTACTTGAAGATGGTGGTCATATCACCTCTCAGCCTCCTCCTCTCCAGGCTAAACTAAATAATGCGTTTTCAATCTACTTTCAATGTGCTTTCCAACTGGATTATACTTGTGTGAATTGGCAAAATCCAGTTGGAAAGGGCACTGAAAGTGAATTGAAAGTGCATTATTTAGTGAGTGTGATTGCAGCCAAAGACTCTGCAAAGGAAAGCATTGGTAAACCAGCTCTCCTTCTCACTTACCTTGAAAGCCTTTTGCTGGGGTTGCCATAAGCTGGCTGTGACCTCTTGGCACTAATATATATGCACTTCCAGTTTGGTGTAGCGGTTAAGTGTGTGGACTCTTATCTGGGAGAACCAGGTTTGATTCCCCACTCCTCCACTTGCAGTTGCTGGAATGGCCTTGGGTTAGCCATAACTCTCACAGAGCTGTCTTTGAAAGGGCAGTTTCTGGGAGAGCTCTCTCAGCCCCACCCACCTCACAGGGTGCCTGTTGTGTTTGGGGCGGGGGGAAGGTAAAAGAGATTGTGACCACTCTGGGATTCAGAGTATAGGGTGGGATATAAATCCAATTTCTTCTTCTTCTTCCCTGAATAATAGGATTTCCCAACTTTTTGTATTTTTTTCCTCTTAAGGCTTCTATACACACACACAAAGGAGAAAGAATGCTGGACCTCAAAAGAGGACCTTTTGGTTCAAATTCTGGCTCACCCATGAAGCTGACTAGGTATGGTCTATAAGGCTAAATTATCTCACAAGGTCATTATGAGTAATAAAAAGGGCTAGACCCCCGCTCATTTCCTTGGATGACACATGGAAGGGAACCACAACAGATACAGTGTCTAGAAGTCCAGATGCTCGTCAGACCAGACATGGGTGTTTCTCCTGCATGGCTCGTTATTGCTATAGCTCCTTCTGCCTTTTTAAATACAGCTAACATCTCTTCTGTTTCCCATAAGTCAACTGGTAGATATTTCATTCATGCTCTCCCTCACACGCACACCTTTTCAACCTGTTCAGGGCATTCTTGAACAGTTCCGCAGGGCCTGCAAAACAGCCCTCTTCCGGGTGGCATACAATTAATTGTTATCGGAATGCCTGTACACCCAAATCTCGAACACCAGATTATTTAATACTGGAATATTGAAGAATTGATCTAAGGAAGGCAGCATAGTACATACTGAAGTGAGTTTTATGTGTTTTTATGTATTTTATATGTATTTTAGGTATTTTATTGTATAATTATAATTATTAACGTATTATTAATGTATTTAAATTGATTTTGTTGGTTTTTATGTTGTAAGCCGCCCTGAGCCCACCTCGGTGGGGTAGGGCGGGATATAAATCGAATAAAATAAATAAATAAATAAATAAATAAATAAATTCTCCACTCCTCCATCTTATCATCACAACAACCTTGTGAGGTAGGGTAGGCGAAAGGAGTTCAACTGGCTGAAGATCAGCCAGGGAATTTCATGGCTAAGTAAGGATCAGCACCCAGGCCTTCCGAGGTATAGTCAGTAACCAAACGGATACACCATACTGGCACTTGGTTGGACTTCACCATCTTCTAAGAGCCAGCCTTTACATGGTTTTGAAACCAGGACATGACTTGCAATAGACAAAGAAGCAGAGTTGGGTGGGTGGTCTCTTTTATGACTTACTGAATGACAGTGTGGACTCATACCAGGATTTGTGCACATTTCTAAGTTAACAAACGCAAATACAAAACACTTTCCAGCCTCAACAGTCTTAGATGAAATATGCCAGTTCAGTTTTCACTGGTATTCAAGTCAAGGCCTTCAAAGGTGGTTCGTCATTTTCTTCCTCTGCTTAGCAACCCCAGCCTTCCTTAGTGGTCCCCAATCTGAGTACTAACCAAGGACTTGGCAATAAGGTTATTAAAATTCTCATCTGTTAGCAGATCACAGATTTCCCATTGATTCCTTTGAAGACCCATCAGGAAAGAAGGCGGTTTATGGCTCCAGGTCTTTTCCCTACCTTCCCCTACCATTATAAATGTTTATAGAAGTTTCCTGAGGCCCAAAGAGGAAGAACAAGCAGCCAGCCACCCTTTGATTATACTGGGATCCCATTCCGTATTGCTTGCATTCCAGTTGCTCTATTTACTCAGAAGCAGCTCCTACTTTCTGGATCCTGCCCCTTGAAGAGAACAGCTAGCAGTAGGTTTTTACTCAGCCTTCCATCCTTCCGAGGTTGGTAAAATGAATACCCAGCTTGCTGGGGGGGGGGGGGAAGTGTAGATCAGGGGTGGCCAACGGTAGCTCTCCAGATGTTTTTTGCCTACAACCCTCATCAGCCCCAGCCAGCATGGCCAATGGCTGGGGCTGACGGGAGTTGTAGGCAAAAAACATCAGGAGAGCTACCGTTGGCCACCCCTAGTGTAGATGACTGGGGAAGACAATGGCAAACCACCTCGTAAAAAGTCTGCCATGAAAACGTTGTGATGCGACGTCACCCTAGAGTCGGAAACAACTGGTGCTTGCACAGGGGACTACCTTTACTTTTTTCCTCCTCTACCCTAAAAAGTCTCAAAATGGCTTACAATTGCCTTCCCTTCCTCTCCCCACAGCAGTCTCCTTGTGAGGGAGGTGGGGCTGAGAGAGTTCTATGACTGGCCCGAGGTTAGTCAGCAGGCTTCATGTGGAGAAGTGGGGAATCAAACTCAGTTCTCTAGAGTCCACCATTCTTTACCACTTATACCACACTCAGTCTCAAACTGGGCCTTGCAAACCACTATATTTATTTTGTCCATCTTCCTCTCTTTTGGGAAATGCTTTGCTAAATAGCTTGGGCTATGGATTGCTAGAGAGCCACCTTAGGAGTGGATGAGGAAAAGGAAGGGGTCATTTCATAGAAGAAGTGCCAGAGCAAATTAGCACAACTAATTTGCATATACCACACACCCCTGACATCACCAGAAGATGTACTAAATTATATCCACTCAGTATCTATCTTAAAATGCTTCTTGAATTATAATGGTCATAATCAAACCCTCCTCCCATCATACTTTTAACATTGCTTTCTCCTCTGTGGCCACAGTGGCACGAGGAAGATTTCCATCCGTCTGCTTGATATGTTTTGGATATTAGAAAGTTTGTCAGATCTTTGAATTCAGCAAAATTCTCAGAGGGGTTTGAAAAATGGAGCCCCAAAGCAAGGGAGTTTTTTGAGGGGGTGGGGAGAGAAAACCGAGCACAATAAAACTTAAGAGGTTCTGGAGCTCCGCTCCTGTGAGCTCCTGCCCAAAATGAGGCATGGGAAAAGGTAAAAATAATTAAAGATACAAATGTTTGGGGTTCACTCCCTGCTCAGAACTTATAGAGATTAAATCTCCGAGTGAGGGGCATTTTGCCTCTAAGGCATGAATTCTGAGGAGCCAGGAAGGGAACAGAAGGCTGCTAAATTCTGTGCTGGAAGACAGGTATAGTACCTTCACACTGAGAAAAATGTTGCCAGCAATAAATTCCATCAGGTTTTCTAGCCTGACCAGGGCTTTGCTCTACTCAAAACCAGCATACACTTTATTTATTAGATAAATTTGTGTCCTGGTAAGAACAACTAGTTTATGTAACCAGGAACCATCCTGTTTAGAAGCACTCTACCTTTACCCATCAGACGCGGGTGATGAACAGCGGGAGTTGTCCTTCTCTTTGCCTGCAAGAAGTTCTGAAGCCACACAGGACAGCTGGCCAGGAAGTCCATCACAGAGCAAATTTTAGCAGATGCAGCTTTCCATGAAGGGTTGAGAAAAGGTGTATGATTTGTAGGTACCCAGTTTGGTGTAGTGGTTAAGCGTGCGGACTCTTATCTGGGAGAACCGGGTTTGATTCCCCACTCCTCCACTTGTAGCTGCTGGAATGGCCTTGGGTCAGCCATAGCTCTGGCAGAGGTCGTCCTTGAAAGGTCAGCTTCTGGGAGAGAGCTCTCAACCCCACCTACCTCACAGGCAGTGTTCCCTCTAAGCTGAGTTAGTCTGAGCTAGCTCACAGTTCCTTAGCCTCCAGCTCACACATTTTTGTCTTAGCTCAGGAAAAATGGTCCCAGAGCAAACTAATTTATGCAGTAGCTCACAACTTGAATGCCAGTAGCTCATTAAGCAGAATTTTTGCTCACAAGACTCCACAGCTTAGAGGGAACATTGCTCGCAGGGTGTCTGTTGTGGGGGATGAAGGTATAGGATATTGTGAGCCATTCTGAGATCCTGAGATTCAGAGTGGAGGGTGGAAAATAAACCCAATATCTTCATCTTCTTCTCTCCAGCATCTGGTCACCTGTGTGGGAGATCCTGCAGGAAATGTGCCTCTCCCTTGGACTTCCATGTGAGTGATGGGACTGAAGTCTTCTGAAGGAGACCAAGCAAGAACAAAACATCTCAGCCTGGCATGAGCAGCACCCTAGAGTAGACCCAATGAACAAGGCTTGGTTTGAGGGGGGCCAACCACTCATAATGAAGGAAAACCAGAAAGTTTAAGGGGGGATCCTTTGCAGAGAGGAAATATTCTAGAAGTTGTTGCCAGTGAAAGGCATTGTGGTATAGTTCCAAATCAATGTGTTCTGAGGAGAAAATAATAGGGAATCATGTCACATCAGAACACTTTTTCCAGTTATCCAAAACTACCTGGTGCTCGTTCAAAAGACCCATATCTCAGAGAATAGGAAGATAGTATTTGGTGTCTGTGATGGGGAAGGGCTTTAAGAGCCCCAGATTCTAATGTCACACACTTCCGTTTGCCGGGTTGACTTTAGACACCCAGTAAGAAGAAGGGAAGGCGGCGAACTTATAAGGAGATAAGAAAGACTGACCTACCTGTCAGTGCTTTGATGAGAAAAGAGAGGTCCTCAGCTATCACAAATCCCATCATGAAATTGTCTCTGGCCTTTTAGGAAAGCCCCACAACAGAACAGACATGCTTGACGGCTGGGTTGGAAGAATGCCCAGCCCAGTATTCAGGGACCTTGTTTAAAATAAAAAGTTAGCAGCAGCTGAACAGGGAGGAGGGAAGAGAGGAGAATGAACCGGCTATTCCCAGTTCAATGTAGAATGGCCCAATTACTTGAGTCACCTGTGATATGACTCCCTCCCCCTAATTCTTCTAGCAAAAAGGTGTTTTTGTTTCATGAAAAGGGGGACGGGGGGTCTGAACACTGGCTTTTGCACCAGTGTCTTCAAGAACACATCAGTAGGCTTGTCAAGTCCAGGCTGAATCTCAGAGTCTCAGAGCGGCTTACAATCTCCATTACCTTCCTCCCTCCTCCCCCTCCGCAACAGACACCCTGTGAGGTAGGTGAGGCTGAGAGAGCTCTCACAGAAGCTGCCCTTTCAAGGACAACTCTGCGAGAGTTAAGGCTGACCCAAGGCCATTCCAGCAGCTGCAAATGGAGCTGTGGGGAATCGGTTCTCCCAGATAAGAATCCGCACACTTAACCACTACACCAAACTGGCTCCTTATGGCGGAGGGGGCTCAGTGGGGTACAATGCCATCCAGTTCACACACTCAAAAGCTGCCATTTCCTCCCCGAGAACTGATTTCTGTAGTCTAGAGATGAGCTGTAATTTCAGGAGACCTCAAGATCCCACCTGGAGACTTGCCACTCTACATATTCGATTGCTTGTAATAGTAACACATGATGGCCCTTAAATGTTTGAATTATTTTTATGCATGTGTGCATGTGCGCCTGGAAGTCATGGCAATCTTTGGTGACTGACCCCCACTGGGGGGCCTGGAGGATATTCAGGGAGGTGGCTGAATAAAGCCTGACCCTGTACTCCCAGCTACATGTATTCCAAGGAGGTCTCCCATCCAAGTATTTGCCAGTCTGCCCTGCTTAGCTTCTCAGATCTGACGAGATCAGGCTTGCCTGGGCTATTCCAGGGCAGGGCAGAACACAGGGCCCTTGAAATCACTTCACAATCATATTTCAGCAGCCAGTATCATAATGCCCCTGTCTCAATCAACAATGCGGCCTCATTTGGAGCACTGTGTGCATTCTGGTCACCGCACCTCAAAAAAAGATATTAAAGCATTGGGAAAAGTCCAGAAAAGGGCAACTAGAATGATTAAAGGGTTGGAACACTTTCCTCATAAAGAAAGGTTGAAACGCTTGCGGCTCTTTAGCTTGGAGAAACGTCGACTGCGGGGTGACATGATATGCATGGGATGGAGAAAGTAGAGAAAGAAGTACTTTTCTCTCTCTCACACAATACGAGAACTCATGGACATTCAATGAAATTGCTGAGAATGGTTAGAGCAGAAAAAAGGAAGTACTTCTTCACCCAAAGGGCGATTAACACGTGAAATTTACTGCCACAGGAGGTGGCGGCGGCTGCAAGCACAGACAGCTTCAAGAGGCGATTTGATAAACATATGGAGCAGAGGTCCATCAGTGGCTATTAGTCACAGCATATTGTTGGAACTCTCTGCCTGGGCAAATGATGCTCTTGGTGCTTGGGAGGGGTGACAGTGTGAGGACTTCTAGTGTCCTGGCCCCACTGATGGATCTCCTGATGGTACTTGGGTTTTTTGGCCATTGTGTGACACAGAGTGTTAGACTGGATGGGCCATTGGCCTGATCCAACATGGCTGCCTGGCCTGAATACACACAAAACAGGCATGGACTTTAAGATCATATCCCATTGCTTTGGCAAAACAGGGCAATCTAGCTCCTTATTTAGGGTTGCCAAGTCCCTCCACCACTGTGGTGGGGGACTTCTCACATGTGTGTTTTGCACACACGTGGCATGATAATGTTAGATGGAGGTGACATTGTGAGCCGCCCTGAGCCACTTCGGTGGGAAGGGCAGGATATAAATCAAAATATAAATAAATAAACATCATCACACCGGGCACATTGCATGGGGGATGCTCTAGGAATCGTGATAAAACTCTATGGTACCTAGAGTGTCCCCAGTGCATTGCATCCAGCGTGACATCACTTCTGGGTGATGTCATCATGCTGTGCAGCAACAGGGTTCCTTGGGGTGGGCATTCCCCGGGCAGCCTCTTCCCTGCCAGCAGGTTGAGGCTCCCCAAACCAGAGGATCCCCCGCCCCTGGCAGGAGCATGGTAGCCCTATCATTATTCCATACATTCCTGAGACGTTTCATATTATATTTATTAACTAACATCAAATATCTATAAACAAATTTTAGGTTTTATCTTCTGCATTAGGGTCTCCTGGAGCAGAGTGGACTCTGAAACACTTAATGCCTCAGGGTCATATTTAAATACCAGTAGATGTTGCAATTGTAAATACTGCCATTCAACAGACATTGCCAAGTCACATCTAGACCTCAGGTGAGAAAATGAGAAACATTCATCATCACAGTCTACCAATGGGTCCCGTGTAAAAAATCTCTCTATAAGTGCAAACCTTCCATTTTAAAAAAATCTTCCCGATTTTTAGGTCTGGGTTAATATAGCATGTGGAAATGGATCAAATGGATATTGTTGTGACTTTATGCACCATTGTTGTCTAGCTGCAGAAACTTCAGGAGGAATGGGATTCACTCTACCAGTTGCAGAGGCATTCCACTTAGAGAGGGACATCAGACTCTTTTGGGCTGTATTAACAGAAATACAGTGTCCAGATCATGCGAAGTGATGGTATTGCTTTACTCTGCTCTGGTAAGACCTCACTTGGAGTATTGTGTTCAGATTTGGGCACCACATTTTAAAGATATAGCGGGGTGGCCAACGGTAGCTCTCCAGATGTTTTTTGCCTACAACTCCCATCAGCCCCAGCCATTGGCCATGCTGGCTGGGGCTGATGGGAGCTGTAGGCAAAAAACATCTGGAGAGCTACCGTTGGCCACCCCTGAGATATAGACATGCTGGAACGGTCCAGAGGAGGGCAATGAAGATGGTGAGAGGTCTGGAGATCAAGTCCTATGAAGAAAGGTTGAAGGAGCTGGGCATGTTTAACTTGGAGAGGAGGCGGCTGAGGGGTGACATGACCACTATATTCAAGTACTTGAAGGGCTGTAATATTGAGGATGGTATGGAATTATTTTCTGTGGCCCCAGAAGGTAGGACCAGAACCAGTGGGTTGAAATTAAATCAGAAGAGTTTCCGGCTCAACATTAAGAAGAACTTCCTGACCGTTAGAGCGGTTCCTCAGTGGAACAGGCTTCCTCAGGAGATGGTGGGCTCTCCTTCCTTGGAAGTTTTTAAACAGAGGCTAGATGGCCATCTGACAGCAGTGCAGATCCTGTGACTTTAAGGGGAAGTGTTTGTAAATTTCCTGCATTGTGCAGGGGGTTGGACTAGATGACCCTGGAGGTCCCTTCCAACTCTATGATTCTAAGAAATCTCCAAAAGAGTTCAAGACAGACAGAGGCTTTACTGTTCTTCCAGGGCTAAGCTCTGCTGCAAGGCTGAGCAAGACGTCAGGCCAATTCCATTGCACAATACATAATCACAGCTGGCCTTTGCCATTCAGCACATGCCAAGGACTGCAATGCCCAGTATATAAGCAGAAGATCTAAACAGGAGGGCAGTACTGGAGCAAATCTTTTCCTCCTTAGCTGGAAAGCCATGCTGGACTTCATATGACCTGTTGTCCTGGCTGTGTATTTCTCATGAGGCCCTCAGCTGTGCAGTGTCCATGTTAGACAACTGGCAGCTGTGATGTCAGTTGAAGGCCTGGCCCACCTGGAAATCTGTTCCTCTGGTGTCGAGAGGACATCACCCTTCCTGCTGGAATAGTAGGAACCTGAGCAGAGACCTGCATGGAATGTCTGGCCAGCAACTTCCCCGTGGCAGATTTCATTTCTTTGCTCTTTGGAGTATAGACAGCTGGGTTTAGCAATGGGGTGATGGTGATGGAGAAGACTGAGAATGCTTTATCATTTGCGAACCTGGTGAATGGATGCAGGTAAATAAATATACAGGGCCCAAAGTACATGGTGACCACAATGAGGTGAGAAGTGCAGGTGGAGATGGCCTTGGAATTCCCTTCAGAAAGAGCTCTGGAACGGATTGCTGAGAGAATGAGTCCATAGGAGATGAACAAAGTAATGAACCCAACCAGAGAGATGATACCACTGTTGGTCACCATCATGATCTCCAGGGGATAGACGTCAACACAGGCCAACTTGATGACCAAGGGGATGTCACAGAAGAAGCTGTCCAGATGGTTGGGCCCACAGAAGGGGACATTAATGGTGAAGCTCAACTGCACACTGGTGTGGAGGAGCCCTCCAGCCCAGGAGGCCAGCAAAAGCCCCACACAATGGCGTTGACTCATGAGTGAGGCATAGTGGGGCGGATGGCAGATGGCCATATAGCAGTCATAGGCCATAGTCATGAGTAGGATCATCTCACTGCCTCCAAACAGGTGGAGGAAGAAGATCTGTGCCATGCAGCCTTGAAAGGAGATGGTCTGATGCTTAACTAGGAAGTCAAAGAGGGCCCAGGGGATGGCAAAGGAGGACATGAGGAGGTCCAGGAAAGCCATGTGACCCAGAAGAAAGAACATGGGTGAACTGAGAAGATGTTGATTCTGGGAAATTGCCAAGATGATGAGAAGGTTGATGAAGAGTGTGGCCACATAGAGGACAACGAAGAACACAAATAAGAGGAGGTGGGCTTCCCAAGATGGGGAGAGGCCAAGGAGGACAAACTCAGTCACTGTGGTCCTGTTTCCCCACGCCATTCACTTCTTACCTCTCACTGAGAAAACTGGGGAAAGAAGAAAAAAATAGTAACGAATGACACAGGCTTAGGGTCCAACCACACATGGAAGTGCTTTTGCTTTGCCCAATTTGCTATCACCATTACCAATAATGTTGGCCTTCACCTTTCACATTGTGGCATGTTTGGGAGCTGTAGGATGCCAGGGGCAGAGCCAGCTCTGCCTAGAAGGCAGGTCAGCTAGAGAGATGGATTTGCAAAAGCAAAGTGTAAATCGGCGAGCAGATGTTACTCCAGTATTTCTGCACTTCTGCCCATTCTCTGTATCCAAACACCACCCTGAACCTCAAAGCACCAACTGTAATTTTTATGTTTTATTGTTTTGTGTTATTAGATGCTTCTGTTTTATCATTGATGTTTTTATATTGCCAACTGGCCTGTGAGCCACCCTGAGCCTGCCTTTGGCGGGGAGGGCTGGATGTAAATCTAATAACATAAATAAATAAAATAAAGCCATCTCCAGATGCTGTCAGCCTTGGAAGTAAATGCGGGCACAGATGTCTCCTCCTATGGAATTTCCTGTCCCATTCTTCTCATCTCTGAGCCACCATCCAGCACAGAATGCAACTCTTGCCCTAGAGCAGGGGTGGCCAATGATAGCTCTCCAGATGTTTTTTGCCTACAACTCCCATCAGCCCCAGCCAGCATGGCCAATGGCTGGGGCTGATGGGAGCTGTAGGCCATACCATACCAAACCTTTAATGGCATAATAGATTCAGATAAAAATACACGGAATATAAAAATTTAAACATTGGAGATAAAATCAAAATGAAACCGAGCTTACAGATGCATTCAAACATGGTCAGAATTAAATTTAAGGATGTCAGCCAGAAATTTTGGCACAGCCTCACTAACCACCCCCTCAGTATCACTCAGTAGATAATAACAGGGTGGTAGAATAGACAAATCAGGGGGAAAAGAAAGCTTGCCAAATAAATCTTTGTGGAGGTTATGGTATTGAGTCAGGAGTATTCGCTCCACAGGAGCAAAGTCTGTCGGCTAAAGGGACTCGCTGATATCTCCCTTGTAAAACTTTGGAGGGAAACGCGTTTAGTCTAGCCAACATAAATGCCCTGCGATGACTTGGAGTGGTTAAGTCTGATAGATAATTGGGCTTTTTGCCACAGAAAGCATAGAGTCCTAAGGAAGCTGGAGAGCAAATATAAGGGTCAGTTGGCTGTAATTTCATTTCCTCCAATTCCCACAGTCTCAATTTAATACATCTGAAGAGTTGTAGGCAAAAAACATCTGGAGAGCTACTGTTGGCCACCCCTGCCCTATACCCATGGTAGGCAACACCCACCACCACAGTGGATTACACCTTCCTAGTCAAGTCCTGATAGTGAGAGTTGGTGCTGCCTAATTTGAGAGGTACATCCAAGGTCTGTGCCATTGGGTCTACTCCAGCACCCCTTCAATAAAGTACTAAGAACTAAATGCGTATAAGTTACAACAGGACAAATGCTAATGGAGGAGGAGGAGGAGCAGCAGCAGCAGAAGAAGCAAAAGCAGAAGAAGCAGCAGCAGAAGAAGAAGAAGTAAAAGCAGAAGCAGAAGCAGAAAAAGCAGCAGAAGAAGATTTGGTTTTATACCCTTTGAAGTGGCTTACAATTCCTTTCTTTCCCCACAGCAGGCACTCTGTGAGCTAGGTGGGGCTGAGAGAGCTCTGAGAGAACTTTGACTGGCCCAAGGTCACCCAACAGGGTTCATGTGGAAAAGTGGGGGAATCAAACCAACTTCTCCAGATTAGAGTCCACCGCTCTTAACCACTACACCATACTAGCTCTCAGAGAACCCCTTCCAAAGTATCTGACTGGAAACTGCTGGAAGGCAGAAAGATAAATTAGATAGCCACAACCTAACCCAACACTGGATGTCAAGTTTCTCTTTTTATTATGATCCTTCTGAGTATAAAACATTCACTCTCACCACAGCACTTCCTACCTGGAGCTGTATGTGGGCTGAAATGCGTATCAGAGCATCTCAAACTTCAGCTGATGTTCATCTGATATCTTATTTGTTCCAAAGTGAAGGATCCTATCTAGTGCCAATCTAGTGAGTGAATATTCAGGGTTATTAATTCGTTTATTTCCCTTAAACTACATATCAAACAATGTAATGCTTTCATCATGTCAATATTCCACGTACCTAAATATATCATGAAGATAGTTTTGGAGGGTAGCCTTGTTGGTCTGCAAGGGAAGCAGTATATTTGAGTCCAGTAGCACATCAGAGACCCATAAGAATTTCAGGGTATGAGCATCTGAGAACCTAACAATGGAAGATTTTATTCTCAGAAGCATATACCCTGAAACACTTGTTAATTTCTAAGGTGATCCTGGACTTGAATGAAACGGTTAAATATGCCATAGTACAGAGGTGGCCAAACTTGCTTAACCTAAGAGCCACATAGAATAAACATCAGATGCTTGAGAGCCACAAGACATGAATGCCGGATGTCTGAGAGCTGCAAGATAGGAAGGAGGGAAGGCAGACAGGCAAATAGATGGGGAAACTGAGAGGTGGAAAGAAAGCAACTTTAACTTTAAATGCATTCTCCAAGCGGCCAGTTGGCTTGGCTTGGCAAAGTGAATTAAAGAGACAAATGCCTTCTCCAAGCCAGCCGACGGGGTGACAGGGGCTTTGAGAGCCACACAATATGTGTGAAAGAGCCACATGTGGCTCCTAAGCCACAGTTTGGTCACCCCTGCCATAGTATTTGGGGAGAGAGGAATGGAGGAGGCTGTGTTTTGACCCAAGTCCTGGGTGGGCTGCAGCTCTGCTTATTTTATTGCATAAGTTTCATAAGTAGATTTTATCTGGATCTCTCAAATGCAACATTTGGTAACTTAAATCTTGGCACATCCGCATATTGATTTGTAGGCATTTTCTCAACTCACTTACCATGTCTGTTGGCAAGTGTTAAAGTGCTCTTTGGGGAGGGATGGTGGCTCAGTGGTAGAGCAACTGCTTGGTAAGCAGAAGGTCCCAAGTTCAGTCCCTGGCATCTCCAACTAAAAAGGGTCCAGGCAAGTAGGCGTGAAAAACCTCAGCTTGAAACCCTGGAGAGCCTCTGCCAGTCTGAGTAGACAATACTGACTTTGATGCACCGAGGGTCTGATTCACCATAAGGCAGCTTCATATGTTTATATGTTCCTTCCAGTCAGAGCATACTTAGGATGTTCTGCTACCATTTCCCCAATTGCATCTCAAGATGCTGATCAAGTGAAGAAGAAGAAGATGATATTGGATTTATATCCCACCCTTCACTCTGAATCTCAGAGCTGCTTATAACCTCCTTTACCTTCTTCCCCCACAACAGACACCTTGTGAGGTGGGTAAGGCTGAGAGAGCTCTCCCTGCAGTTGCCCTTTCAAGGACAACTCCTATGAAAGCTATGGCTGACCCAAGGCCATTCCAGCAGCTGCAAGTGCAGGAATGGTGTGGGTGGACGAACAGCCACATAATCTAGAACAATTCCTTAAGTATCCTTGAGTATGTCCAGCAGTGACCCAACTGCTCCAAATTTCATATCCTCCCACAGGAATGCCATATGGGATAGCCTTGTGGGACGATACATCCAGGGATGGAAAGGAAAGATAGGTAGTTTGATAGAAAACAGAGAGATCTTCTCGGGAGAGACTACAGATTGTCATACTTCTCACAATCCCTTTTAAAAAATGAGATCTGTTTGGAAATAGGAGAAATGAACTACCTCCTGTTTGCTTGTTGGCAAAATTTAAGACGCAACCGGATTCTTACCCACCTGTTAAACCTCAAAAGGAGCTCTGAGACCAGGTTCTTCTGAAGTCCACCTTAGCATCAATATTAAAGGATTGCATCTGGACACATCTTCTATATAGAAGTGTGATGTGGAGGACATATATCTGCTCAGAATGCAGGCTGAAGGGAGATGAGAACCAATCATAGGGAAAAGACGTGGGTACAAATAACAGTTCACTGTTTTGGGAAGGGGTGGTACGCATGGGTGTTTTATGAGCATGCATAGAAAGAAATCCGTCATTTATGTAATTAGGAGGAAAGGACCAAGAAAAGCATTCCTTAGAGAGCACACAAAAGCTTACGTTCCGAATAAAACTTGGTTGGTCTTAAAGGTTCTTCCCCTCATAGTTATAGTCTCTTTGGATCTTCTTCATCAGCTGTAGAAGCTGCCATAGTAAGGGCCACAGCACACGTAGAAAAAGATACCCAACTGCCAGCTTTCTCAAGGGACCTCATTAAAAAGTTAAAACTGATTCTTACCATCAATGCACACAACCTCTGGGGGCAGTAGAGAGGCAGAAAGCAAGCAAGCCTTGATCCAGATTCCTGTCTGGTACAAACTGATCCACAGAATTAGCAAAATAAAGGTTGTCTAAAGATACTTTCAGAGATGGGCTGGCAGAAGAAGAGGGATCTGGTTGATCTGACATCTACAAGATCAGCCACTGTGCTGATCTTCATGCAAAGAGGCCATAACTGGGAGAGTAGCCAGTTCCTCAAGTCCTTCTCCCAGTTAATCACCGCATCTCAAGTTATCTTTCCCTTCATTCATATCTACTTTAGTAAACCACTTTTGAATCTGCCATTCAACAAAATTTTTAATTGAATTTTTACTAGCACTATCAATTTCTTTATGGTTTGATAATATCTGGAAATTTTTTGTTATGGAAAAGATTTTGTACCATAATCAATATAGAGGAATTGCTGACTTTCCAGCGATTTGGCTGCCCTTGTTAAATTATATGATTTTAATGGGGAATGTTCCAAGTCGTGTATCCCATAGATCTGCTGCAATTGTAATCTGATTATTATCTTAGTCACTTATCTTACAATTCTGTGTTTCGGTTCGTGCTTACCCATAATGTGTTTATTTGATTGGAGAATGTATTTATTGTATTACAATTTTAAAAAAATGGCATTAAAAAAAGTCATGACGGACTTATGGTGACCCCATGGGGTTTTCAAGTCAAAAGATTAACAGATGTGGTTTGACCTTGTCTTCTTCTGTGTAGCAACCCTGGCCTTCCTTAGTTGTCTCCTATCCAAGTAGTAACCAGAGGTGACCCTGCTTAGATTCTGAGAGCTGATGATGCTGGGCCATTCAGGTCATCCTACTGAACATCGTGACCCAAGCAGAAATTCAAACCCAGTTCTCCCATATTCAAATCTAGCACTCTAATCCCAACAACACACTAGGGTTATCCCATACCAAACGTTTTGGTTTCACCTAACAAGGGATTTCAAGTCATGGTGCCCACTGGCAATAGTAAAAAAAATTGGCAAGATATACAAATGAGATGGTTTGTCATTTGGAACCTGGAATGGCTTAGCTTGGGAGGTTAAATGTTATCAAAGACATATAAAAGGAGAATATAATTTTCTAAGAAAGTACAACAGCTTTTTAAAAGTCCTGTCTACTTAATTCAGCTGAAAAGCACACAACTTACATTTTACGGTGCGGAAACCAAAATTAAAATGTGTATTTAAAAACATGGGAATTTATAGGATCTATTGTGAACTTCACATCCGGTGTCCAATTAACAAGCAGTAGGTAAGACTGTTTATTAAGACTGCTATTCTTTGTATCATTTTATGCCAGAAAGTTAAGGATACCGTACCAGTTTAAAATTATGTGTGTACTCTTTGGTTGTTAAGTTGCAACCAACTTATGGTGACCACAGCAAGGGGCTTTCAAGGTGAGTGAGAAGCAGAAGTGATTTGCCTTCATCTGCAGAGCCTTCCTTGAGGGCCTCCCATCAATGTAGTGGCACTGCTTAGCTTCCAAGATCTGACAAGACTTAGCTTCCAAGATCCCATGCTGCCTTCCCTCCAATCTAAAATTACACAGCTAAGTTCACAAGACTTCTCAATGCATCTACATTATTCCATAAGTCTTTGAACTGGTGGAGCCATACCTGATGGAAACCGAGTCCACGAAAATAAAACAGTAACAACCATGATATTTTTGCTGAGTTCAAGCTGATGGTACAACCCATGCACTCTCCGGTAAATAAGCAGCAGATCGAAACAAGAGGGCAATCAGGGGATGTTTTGTAGAAAAAAAGGTGCAAGAGATCAGTAGCATATCTCATGCGCATATGCCCTGAGATCTGTGTGCAGCAGGGAGAGAACTCCCCGCAGCATGCAGACCCTGGCTGGAGGTTCAGAAGCTGTGCTCCTGTGAGCTCCTGCTGAATTCAAGCCCTGAGGGCAACAATGGAGAAAACCTTTCCCTCATAACTGGGACATCGTGCTGGACTTCATCTCAATGGCACCCCTGGCTGTGTGTTTCTCATCAGCGTCTAAGCCATAAAAGCTTGGGAGGTTAAATGTTATCAAAGACATATAAAAGAAGAATATAATTTTCTAAGAAAGTACAACAGCTTTTTAAAAGTCTTTGAACTGGTGGAGCCATACCTGATGGAAACCGAGTCCACGAAAATAAAACAGTAACAACCATGATATTTTTGCTGAGTTCAAGCTGATGGTACAACCCATGCACTCTCCGGTAAATAAGCAGCAGTATACATTATGCAATTGGTAACTGTGATGCTGAATGAACACCTGGCCCACCCTTACGGCTGCTTCTCTTGCATCTCCAAGAGGTGACCACTGCTGCTGAAATGACTGGAATCTGACTGGAAACCTTCGCAGAATATCTTCCCAACAACTTCCCCATGGCAGATTTCATCTCCTTGTTTTTCAAAGCATAGATGGCTGGGTTGAGCAAGGGAGTGATAGCTGTGTAGAAGACGGACAACACTTTATCAATTGTGAAGCGGGTCTTTGGACGCAGGTAAATAAATACACAAGGCCCAAAGTACATGGTGACCACGATGAGGTGAGAAGTGCACGTGGAGATGGCCTTGGAAGTCCCTTCAGAAGGAGCTCTGGAATGGATGGCTGAGAGAATGAGTCCATAGGAGACGAACAAAGTGATGAACCCAACCACTGAGAGGATACCACTGTTGGTCACCATCATGATCTCCAGGAGATAGATGTCAGTGCAGGCCAACTTGATGACCAAGGGGATGTCACAGAAGAAGCTGTCCAGGTGGTTGGGTCCACAGAAGGAGACATTAATGGTGAAAGCCAACTGCACACTGGTGTGGAGGAGCCCTCCAGCCCAGGAGGCCAGCACAAGCCCCACACAATGGCATTGACTCATGAGTGAGGCATAGTGGAGTGGATGGCAGATGGCCACATAGCGGTCGTAGGCCATAGCCATGAGAAGAAACATCTCAGTGCCTCCAAACAGATGGAGGAGGAAGATCTGGGCCATGCAGCCTTGGAAGGAGATGGTCTGACGTTGGGTGAGGAAGTCAAAGAGGGCTCTGGGTGTGGCGAAGGAGGACAGGAAGAGGTCCAGGAAGGCCAAGTGACCCAGCAAAATGAACATGGGTGAACGGAGAAGATGGCGGTCCTGGGAAATGGCCAGTAAAATAAGAAGGTTGCTAAAGAGGGTGGCTGTGTAGAGGAAAAGGAAGAGCATAAATAAGAGGAGACGGGCTTCCCAGGATGAGGAGAATCCAAGGAGGACAAACTCAGTCACCACAGTCTTGTTTCCCCACGCCATTCGCTTCTTGACTATCTCTGAGAAGACTGGGGAAAGAGAAAGGAAATGGTCATGAGCCACATCCACCCCAATTCCTTGCAGCTTTGGTTGAGTGTTACTTCCTTGTAGATGCTGCTCCCACCCAAAATTTTATCTTCAGAAGCAACATAATTCATTTCTTCAAGAAATTGTTCATCACCCAGAATACACTTCTCTGTCCTTAGAAATACCTGGGCATTTCCTAATAAATCCTGCAAATAGAATAGAACTAAATTGAACAATTTCCCCCCCTGCTGAGCCTCAGCCTTGTCTTGAAGCTGCCATGTAATAAGATTTATTAGAATACAGTGTATATGAAGCAGTTGGAACTATGAAAGCTAGAGTCAAGGAAGAAGCTGATGCAGATTTTGAGAATCAAATTCTTACCTGACAATGCTCTGACTCTCAAAAGCTGATACCCCCAAAATTGTGTTGGTCTCTGAGATACTATTCAAATCCCGCTGTTCTACTGCAGGCCAACTTTGAACAGTAAAACCCAATTCTAGATATTATGCTGCAAGCTCTGGCCATCAATGGCTTCATTAGAGTGTTGGAGGCAGCTTTCTGGTTTAAAAAAAATTAAAAATTGAATTTGTTTGAGGAACTGGTTTGGAGTTGTGTGGAAGAATTCCCCGGGTGAACCTGTCCCAGGCACTTTCCTTCAGCTGAAGGGTTGTGAAGGCTGTTCCACATCCACATGAAGTTGCATTACATTGAAGCGGACCATTGGTACATGAAGCACAGTATTGTCTGCTCAGACCATCGGCGGCTTTTCAGGGTTTCAGGCAAAGGTCTTTCCCCTCTGAACATATGAACATATGAAGCTGCCTTATACTGAATCAGACCCTTGGTCCATCAAAGTCAGTATTGTCTTCTCAGACTGGCAGTGGCTCTCCAGGGTCTCAAGCTGAGGTTTTCACACCTATTTGCCTGGACCCTTTTTTGGAGATGCCGGGGATTGAACCTAGGACCTTCTGCTTCCCAAGCAGATGCTCTGCCACTGAGCCACCGTCCCTCCCCATCACCTATTGCTAGATCTTATAATCTGAAGATGATGGGGACTGAACCTGGGACCCTGTGCATGCCAAATAGATACTGACAGCCAGCCTGGTGTAGTGGTTAAGTGTGTGGACTCTTATCTGAGACGACTGGGTTTGATTCCCCACTCCTCCACTTGCAGCTGCTGGAATGGCCTTGGGTCAGCCACAGCTCTCATAGGATTTGTCCTTGAAAGGGCAGCTTCTGTGAGCGCTCTCTCAGCTCACAGGGTGTCTGTTGTGGGGGAGGAAGGTAAAGGAGATTGTGAGCTGCTCTGAGATTCTGAGAGTCAGAGTAGAGGGCAGGATATAAATTCAATATCTTCTTCTTCTACTATACCACTGAGTCACAACTGCTCCCCCTATTATTTGAAACGCTCTGACAAGAGTAAAGCTATCCCCTCCCAATCTGTTGCAATTCCACGCTCCTTGATCCTAATGACTTTCATCTCAAAATGGGGTTCAAACAGAGGATATATGATGATGCGCTGTCACAATATGCGGAGCATTCTCCACAGTATCCTTGGCTTGGTATGCCATTGTTCCATCTGCCTAAAAGGACCCCATCCTGGCATAGAAACACCACAAGAAATGGCCAACCGTACCCAAGGAATGTGAAGGCCTAGGTAAGGTTGAAAAGGTAGAAAAGAACAGGAAGGTCCAGGTAAGGTTGCAAATCCCTGCAGAAAAGTGCTGCAGAGATTCTTCAACATGCCCTCTGAACTGTTGCAGAGATGTGACAGTAGGCAGGGCCAGTTCCAGGCCCAGGGCCCCTGTCCCCTTCTGCACCTGTATCAAGTCCCCCATACATGTCCTTCTTCCCTTTGCCCTACCTTACCTGCCTCTCACCTGCCTGTGGGTCCTTCACCTGCCCCACTTGTGAGCTTTCCCACTGCTGTTCCTCCAGTAGCACTGGGCAGTAAGTGCAGCTGGGAGCACAGTGGAGTGCTAACATATGAGTGAGTGTTAAAGCTGTCTTTGAGTAGAATCATAAAGTTGGAAGGGACTTCCAGGGTCATCTAGTCCAACCCCCTGAAAAATGCAGGAAATTTACAGATGCCTTCCCCTAAATCCACAGGATCTTCATTGCCATCAGACAGCCATCAAGCCTCTGTTTAAAAGCCTCCAAGGAAGGAGAGCCCACCACCTCCCAAGGAAAACTGTTCCACAGAGAAACCGCTCTGACAGTCAGGAAGTTCTTCCTCATGTTGAGCTGGAAACTCTTCTGATTTAATTTCAACCCCTTGGTTCTGGTCCTACCTTCTGAGGCCACAGGAAACAATTCTACACCATCCTGTATAGGACAGCCCTTTGAGAACTTGAAGATGGGAATGAACTATCTTCTGCCTGCTTGTTGAACAGGAAGTTTAAAGTACTCTCAATTAGATTCCCACCCACCTGCAAAGTTTCAACAGAAGCTCCTTGGGCTCTGCTGGACCAGCTTCTTCTGAAGGCATCGGCACAGAACTGTTCTAGCAAGATGTGTCTCCGTGATGCCAGTGGTGAAGGGAGGAGCTATATCTACAGAGTGCAGGTTACAAGCAGGTGACAGCCAATCAGAGGGAAAGGAGTCAGTGGGAGAAGAACTTAATTCTTTTGGGAGGCACACTATTAGCTGGCACTTTGCTCTTAAGGGAAAGGATTCCAGGGCAAGTTTTACTCAGTTACCCTTAAGGCAGGGCCGGATCTAGGGGGGCGGAGAGGGATGCTTGCCCCGGGCGCCGACGGAGGCGGGGTGTGTGCCAAATTGGGTATGGAGTCCATTGTATTCTATGGGACCATAAGATAGAATGGCCCATAAGGGGGCGCCATTTTTTAATTTTGCTGCCTCTCAAAAAACATGTAGATCAGGTCCTGCCTTAAGGGATTGCTTTCTGGTCTGGTTTGCTGAGTAAACAGTGTCTGTGCAGTGGATAAAATGCAAGCGGTAAGAATCCTCTCCCCCCCCCACCCCGCGAATGAGTGATGCCACATTTCCCACACTTCCACAACCTGGGGAGACTGCAGCCTTTTAGAACTTGCAGGTGTCTTTGGAATCCTGACACAGAATGGCAGGCAGAACCACAAAATGGCTGCCAAAGGAGGTGGAGCCAACCACAAAATGGCTGCCACTGGGGGGGTGGAGTCTACCACTAAAGGGCTGTCATAGGTGGTGACGCTATGAGTAAAGTTATATTTAACTCTAGTAGTAACTCTTCAACATTTCAGGCAGGAGACCTGTTTAAACAAAATGCCTTTTAAAATGAACATACAGTTTTAAAATATTATCTTGCATAGACACGCAGCTTACCTGCAGGGACACAATGAAGATCCTCATGATAGGGTGGAAGCTGCTCTCTAGGTACATATCCAAAACAGACCTGTATATGCCGGAAGTCTAGTCCCCTGATCACTTGTGTCAATCAGTGACTGTATCTTTCCTTTAGGGTTGCCAGGTCCAATTCAATAAATATTTGGAGACTTTGGGGGTGGAGCCAGGAGATATTGGGGTGGAGCCAGGAGCAAGGTTGCGATAAGCACAACTGAACTCCAAAGGGAGTTCTGGCCATCACATTTAAAGGGACTGCAAACCTTTTAAGTGCCTTTACCTCAAAAAACAGGCCCTTCAGAGCCCCAGATACCCCCCCCCCCGATTAATTCTCCATTATACCCTACGGGAATTGGTCTCCATAGGGAATAATGGAAGTGCCCAGAAGTCATTTTCCCGCTCCACTTTCTGAGGACCCTGAAGCAGGGGGAGGGCCTCCAAACTGGGGGGGGGGGGGGGTTCCTGCCCCCACCTGGGGATTGGCAACCCAACTTTCCTTTCCCCTACCTCTGCTGTTTTGGCAATGGAGGGGGGTGGGTAAACTCATTAATGGCCTTGGTAGGATCCAGACTAGCTTGCCAACTTCCAGTAATTTCCCCCTTCTTGCTGCCTACCCGCCCTCTACTCATATGATTCCTCAGGGTCTTGTATCCCTGAGGAGCAGCATTTTGCAGAGACCAGTGGGCTGCAGCTGGAGGAGAGAGGCAGGTGAAAGACAACTAATTGGGCCATAATGCAAACAGCTGGAACTGATGATATCTCAATCGGCCAGATAGAGGGTGGAATACTGCAACAAGTGAGGCCAGACTCAGAGTACTATAGGCGTCTGCTGCCTCACTCAAAAGCCTGGGGGAACGTTGCTATCTGTGGCCACAAGATGGCCATGTATGGATGCACTGTCTCAATGAAGCGTACGCACAGAGAACCAAGCATCCAGGCCTAGACACTCAGAGTTGATTCTGATTGAATCCACCAGCAGAAAACTCCTGTTCAAAAGTGCTCTTGTAAAGTCAGGAGCAACTCTGGGGTGAAACCACTTTCAGTGGCAATTCAAGAAAACGAGTGTAAATGACTTAAGAAAAAGCAAAGCAATGAAACACCCTTGGTTCCATGTCCATGACCCTAACAGGTCTTCTCGGATTTGCTGCTACCATTTGAATTTTACTGTTTTAATGTTTTTCAGGTTGTCAGGTCTCTGTTGGAAAATATCTGGAGACTTTGGGGGTGGAGCTAGGAGGGGAAAGGGAGGGGCCTTGGCATGGTGCAATGCCAGAGAGTCCACCCTTCAAAGCATCCACGTCCTCCAGGGGAGCTGATCTCTGCCAGCTGGAGATCAGTTATATAAGCGGGGGATCTCCAGGCCACACCTGGAGGCTGGCAACCCTAATTACTGACTTTGTTTGTTGTGATCTACCCTGAGCTTGCTTTGGGGAGGGCAGAATAGAAATCCAAAAAAATGAATAAATAAATCTCCAGAAAACAATTGTGTGATTTGGGCCTTTCCACAATGGATTTTACAGGCATTTTACTCCTCTCTTATTCATCTGGGGGATTGTTCCACACACATGCCTATGAAATACTCTTCCATTCCTAAAAGTTAGAGTTTCTCTAATCTGTGCTCTGGAAGCTGTAGGGCTGCCAACCTCCAGATAGGACCTGGAGGTCTCTCAAAATTTCAAGACTATAGAAATATGTTCCCCTGGAGAAAAATGGTTGATATGGAGTGGGGACATTATGGCATTTTACCCTACTGAGGTCCCTCCCACTCCCCAGGCTGCTCCCACAAATCTCTAGGAATTTTCCACCCTTGAGTTGGCATCTCTAAGACAAGCAGAGGTATCCTTCCCTCATCTTCCTCAAGGGACCTCATTAAAAACATCACACTTGGCATCCCAAGCCACCACTGCCGACGACCTCTGGGGCAAACAGGAGACAGAGAGATGGAAGGCCTTGATCTGGACCCAAATCCAGAAGGAAACAAGCCCCAGACAAAGCAAGAGAGATGCTGCTGCAAGCCCCTCCAGGGAGAAGGGCTTTGGGAGTCCACGTGAAATGGAGACCTGCCAATCCAAAAGGACGTATCAGAACCACAGCTGAGTCCTTCAATCAGCTGTGCCAGTCAGCAGCACCACTGCTTCAAAATCCCTTCCTTTTTTTCATTTCTAGTTTGCAAATCCAAATCAGCCACAGGGGGAATCTGTCACAGAGAGACCAAAGTTGTAAAACAATAAATACAACTCTTGCATGGCAGATGCTTAATAGAAATGGCACAGAGTCAATTACAAGTTCCCTGCTCTTTTCTCACTGGGCACATTCACCTTATGAACTCTTCTTTGCCTGATAGATGATGCCAAAGGTTGTTTGGAGGATTATCCTGAACCGACATCTAAGGTTTCTATTTGCAAGGAACTTCAGGGTGTCTCATCATCACTTTCCTTGCATCCAAAACTGATAAACATGGTCACTTATTTGCACATTTTAGCTTGCATCACCAACCCAAAAGCACCTCAAGAAATCATATCTTACATTCAGAATCACATCAGAATATGGGAGACATACTGATTAGGCATATAGTTTCTCTGTATTAGAGTTCATTTTTCATGTGTACTTCCAGCTGGATTACTGATGATGATGATATTAGATTTATATTCCGCCCTATACTCTGAATCTCAGAGTCTCAAAGGTCCCAATCTCCTTTACCTTCCTCCCCCACAACAGACACCCTGTAAGGTGGATGGGGCTGAGAGAGCTTTGACAGCAGCTGCCCTTTCAATAACAACTCTTACGAGAGTTATGGTTGACCCAAGGCCATTCCAGCAGCGGCAAGTGGAGGAGTGGGGAATCGAACCCTGTTCTCCCAGATAAGAGTCGGCACACTTAATTTCTACACGAAACTGGCTCCTACACCAAACTGGCTCCTTTGAAACTAGCTTCTTGACAAAATGTTGGGACAGCAGGCAGCACGTCAGAGGGGCCATTAATCTTGCTGCTGGAGCTGCTAAATAGCATTTTTGATTCCTGGCAAGAGGATATTTCAGAAGGCAAAAAGAAGGCAAGAAGAGGACAAAGGAATGTGCCATCTAGAATCTGCAAGCGGAGGTCTTCTGGAAGCATTGGCTTGAACTTCTGGTTGCATTTGGCTTGAACTTGGAAACCAAAGGTCTTCTGGACACATGCGTGTTTTAAAAGAACTGTATACCCCGTATCAAACTGTAGAATGCAATTGTGAAAAATGCAAGAGAGACATTTTCACATCAGCTCAAGTAACCCAAGGGGGACTTATCCAATCACATAGGGACAGGTCATCAGGTCAGGCACCTGATGGACCAATTATAACTGTTTTGTATAATTTTGGGCGATGTCATGTTAAGTATAACATTCCTCAAAGAACTGTTGGTGCCTGAGGGTCTTTATCCCTCTGGTCAGTTTTCTTTAATTAATTAATTAAGTGTGGGGGAGTTAATTAACTCCTTTGCATATTAGGCCACACACCCCTGATGTAGACAATTAATTGATCAGTTTTCATTTTTTTCACAGGACGCCAAGTGTGCTCTGAATTGGGCAGCGGAGCATGTTTGGCTCACAGGTTGTGTGCAACAAAACTGAGTGTTGTTGTTGTTGGGCTGATTTTCAGACTAGGCACCAAAGTGGTGCTTCCAGGGCCTTTTTTTGTAGCAGGAACTCCTTTGCATATTAGCCACACACCCCTGATGTAGCCAATCCTCCAAGAGCTTACAGGGCTCTTTGTACAGGGCCTACTGTAAGCTCCGGGAGGATTGGCTACATCAGGGAGGCATGGGCTAATATGCAAAGGAGTTCCTGTTACAAAAAAAGCCCTGGGTGCTTCACTTGCTCACCAACATCACAACTCTTCAGTCCCATCCAAAGTAGGTTAGAACCTGGGTACAGCAGTATAGGACCAGTTCTGCACAGACTAGAACCCACCAAGGTGAACACAAGCTGCCATGTTCTGTGGCCTGCCACATGTATCGCATATAGACCGCTTCCACTTTTACCAGTCAATAGTTTTATGGAGGCTTCATTGGGGCATCATAGATGGCCAATAGCGCATATTGAGTTCAGTGGCCCACAAATTGTGCTCTGTTTGCGTAGTTGTCACAGTACCAGGCTCCTAGAGAAATGGGCATTCTTGATGGCTTCTCAGCCTCAATTATCCTTCTGTCAAATGGGAAAGCAGGGCGGGGCTTGTTGCTTGTGGGCTTGTAAAAGCATGTGCATAAAGCACAACTCAAGTTGACCTGAAAAAACCGTACATGTGTCAGGCTAAAACCGTATTCACACATTTTTTGTAGCCACAAGTTGTGTCTGAGTACATAACGAACTAGCATTCTGAGGCTGTAGAAAAGAGCAAGCGCCCAGTCATACCTTAAAGACAAGCAACATCTATGGCAGGGACTGAACTTTCATGAGTCACTGCTCAGTTCTTCCCCCTCTCTCCCCCATCCCACCCAACACCGTCATCATACTAACTTCTTGAGAGCCCTTGGGTGGGAAGACATTCTAAGGATATGCTACATAAGTAAAAACTCGCCCAATGTTCTTCTTTCTCAGCATACAGATAGGACAAAGGGAACATTAACTCATAAAAGTTCATACCCTGAACATCTTGTTGGTCTCTACTGTGCTCAACTCTAGATGTGCTACTGCAGTTCAACAGACGTTGTCTGACAAAGTGTGCACACACACAAAAGCTCACACCCAAAATAAAACTTTGTCTTTCTTAAAGGTGCCACTGGATTCTCACTTTGTTCTGTGGCTTCAGACCAACATGGCTGCCCACCTGAATGACCCTTACCATGCAGATCAGGAGAATAGCTCTACAGATGTCTTTTGCAAGTTCAATAGTATACATATGGAAATGGACAGAACAGCCATTTTGAAGACAGGAGATTTGCCCACCTATCCAACTCCTTTGGCTGCCACGTGGGAGATGGTGGAAATGCTTAGAAGAAGAAGACTGTAGATTTATACCCCGCTCTTCACTCGGTAAAATGAGTACCCAGCTTGCTGGGGGGAAAGTGTGGATGACTGGGGAAGGCAATGGCAAACCACCCCGTAAAAAGTCTGCCATGAAAACGTTGTGAAAGCAACGTCACCTCAGAGTCGGAAATGACTGGTGCTTGCACAGGGGACTTTTCCTTTCCTTCACTCTGAATCAGAATCTCAGAGCAGCTTACAATCTCTTCTATCTTCTTTCCCCACAACAGACACCCTGTGAGGTGAGTGGGACTGAGAGGGCTCTCCCAGAAGCTGCCCTTTCAAGGACAACCTCTGCAAGAGCTATGGCTGACTCAAGGCCATTCCAGCAGCTGCAAGTGGAGGAGTGAGGAATCAAACCCGTTTCTCCCAGATAAGAGTCCACGCACTTAACCACTACACCAAACTGGCATAATTACCTTTTATTGGTTATGTGTTTCAGTTTAAAAAGGTGATGTGGTGACGTTTGCATAGATCATAAGTGACCATACCTTTCCTGCAATGGCTTGTTTGGACCTAAATAATACAACATTATCCCTTCTTGGGTCTGTATTTATTACTACGACATTTTTTAAAATATAGCTCACAGCGGCCCCGTGGCACAGTGGTAAAGCAGCAGTACTGCAGTACTGTGGTCTGAACTCTCTGTTCACGATCTGAGTTCGATTCCGGCGGAAGCTGGATTCAGGTTGCCGGCCCAAGGTTGACTCAGCCTTCCATCCTTCCGAGGTCGGTCAAATGAGTACCCGGCTTGCTGGGGGGAAAGTGTAAAAAGACCGGGGAAGGCAACGGCAAACCACCCCGTAAAAAAGTCTGCCGTGAAAACGTTGTGAAAGCAACGTTACCCCAGAGTCGGAAACGACTGGTGCTTGCACAGGGGACTTTTCCTTTCCATAAGATAGATTGGAAGAGGAAAGACCTCCTTCTCATGACAGGTTATTACCAATATTTTTCATCATTACGAGCGTGTGGATTCTAGAGTGTAGACAGTTGCGTGAATACAGAAGATGCGGTTCAAGAGACTTGGACCGATTTCACACTAGGGCTTGTTCCGGGTGGAAAGCCTTTTTGCTCCCAGGGCTTTCTCTCCGTTTTCACACAAGTTGCCCCAGAGCTGCAAGTTGATGCACCGCTATTCCGCAGCAAGTGAGATCCTCTGACAAGCAGTTTCTGCTTGCTATGGAAAAGTGGTACATCAACTTGCAGCTCCGCAGCAGCTTATGCGGAAATTGAGAGAAACCCTGGGGGCAAAAGGGCTCTCTACCCGGAACAAGCCCTAGTGCAAAATCGGTCTTGATGATTTTGGCACATTACTATAGAAATGCTACAGCACTGCTATATGATGAATCTAATACACCAATCTAGATAACCTGGGTATCTTTTCCCTAGTGTATATATTAATTTCTTTCAAGTACTTGAGGAGATATGGTTGATACAATATCGAGCCCTAATATTAATGAATTAAATTGCTACATAATTACTTTTCGGATACTTCAATGTTAGCACACAATCCAAGAAAGTAAAAAGAAAAAAAAATCAATACATCGACCTTTATGTCACAGTATTGTTTTTTAATTCACTTGTCCCTTCCAACTTTATTTTTCTTTAGCAGTCTGAACATAGCAGCTTTGATCTCCTTGTTCCTCAAGGTGTAGATCATGGGGTTCATCAAAGGAAAGACCACAGTGTGGAAAAAGGCCACCACCTTGTCCAATGGGAAGTCTTGGAAAGGGCGGCAATAGATATAGATGGCCGGGCCAAACATAATGAAGACGATGATGATGTGGGTGATGCACGTGGATGCGGCTTTGTTCTTCCCTTGGACCGAACCTGTCCTCACTTTGACCAGCAAGGCCCCGTAGAAGATGAGGAGAATGATAAAGCATGTGGCGGTGACCAGGCCACTATTGATAAACATGGCAAACTCCAAGGTGTAGGTGTTGGTGCACGCCAACTTGATGATCTGGGTGATGTCACAGAAGAAGTTGTCCAGTTCGTTTGGACCGCAGAAAGGGAGTGGGATGATGAGAATCATTTGGATCATAGAGTGCATGAAGCCTTCAGCCCATGAGCCAATCACTAGCACCCAGCAAACGACTCTGGTCATTGTCGTGGCATAATGCAGTGGGTGGCAAATGGCTACATATCGGTCAACCGCCATGGCAACAAGCAAGCAAATCTCAGCTGCACCTAGGAAGTGGATGAAAAAAATTTGCGCCAAGCAGCCTTGATAGGAGATGGTTTTCTGGCGAGTGAAGAGGTTGGCCATCATCTTTGGAGGGGTGACAATGCTATAGCAGATGTCCATAAAGGCCAGGCTGGACAAGAAGAAAAACATGGGGGACCCTAGGCGGAGGTCACTCCGAATTGTCACAATGATAAGGATATTCCCTGGTAGAATGATGACATAGAAGAGTAATAAGAGGGCACAGAGGAACAACTGTAATTCCCAGTTCTTTGCTAATCCTTGGAGAACAAACTCTGTCACCACTGTGCGATTCCCACGTTCCATCCTTACAATGAATAGCTATGTAGTGGGGTTATTATTGATATGGCTACTATTGTTAATATTATTTACAGAAACATATATTAGGGAGGGGATACAGAAATAGTGTTTGGGATGTATATCAAAACACAACTAAAACGTTCATGCCTCCTCTTTGCATATACACCTTGTTATACTACTGCCATTGAGTAGGTTAGCTATGGATGGTCCAGAAATTTGTTTATTTATTTTATTAAATTTATATCCTGCCCTCCCTTATTGGGCTCAGGGTGGCTAACAACAGTTGAAATACATAATGTTAAAATAAATTACAGGAAAATCGTTAAAATTCATTGTACACATACAATACATTTGCAGTTTTAATACTAAAATCCAAGATGGCGTCAGTATTATTAGTTCCTATTTAGAGCTGCATACAGTAATGTTGTCAAAGACTGTTTAGCGCACTATATTTATACTGGGATGGGTTTAGGTATCAGTGCTGTGATAAAGTGGTCACTTCCCTGTTAGTTGTTAAAAGTTAGTTTAAACGGTTCTGTTTTGCAGGCCTTACAGAATTGTGGCAAGTGAAATGATCTTTCTCCCCAGATTTTTGGAGTTCTGAATTACCTGCTCCAATTTCCAAAACGGGAACCTGTGCCCAACACTGGCTCTTAATTTTTCGTTGCACCCAGCTTTTCTGGTATGGGAGATGATGGCAGGATGAGTGGTCTCTGGTTCATCTAGGAGGCAAGATGAAGACATAGGTCAGCTGGCTGGTTTTCATTTATTTTTCTTTAGCAGTCTGAACATAGCAGCTTTGATCTCCTTGTTCCTCAAGGTGTAGATCATGGGGTTCATCAAAGGAAAGACCACAGTGTGGAAAAAGGCCACCACCTTGTCCAATGGGAAATCTTGGAAAGGGCGGCAATAGATATAGATGGCCGGACCAAACACAATGATGATGTGTGTGATGCATGTGGATGCGGCTTTGTTCTTCCCTTGGACTGAACCTTTGTTCTATCACTTCAGACCAACATGGATGCCCACCTGGATCACTCTCCCTTGTCGCCTGTAATCAAATTGTTGCTGGTGTTTGTCTCTTATTGATTGGCCTTTCTTATGACAAATACTGTTTTGTTCCATCCAGTAAAGCCCACTGCATGCATTCAGGACTGCCTCTCCCCATATGTGCCCCAGAGAGCACTACGTTTGGATCCCAAAATCTTCTTAAGATCCCCGGACTGAAAGAAGGTCAACTGTCCACCACTAGAGCCAGAGCGTTTTCAACAATAGCCCCCGCTCTGTGGAATGCCCTCCCTGAAAACATCAGGGCCCTGCAGGACCTGCCACAGTTTCGCCGGGCCTGCAAGACCAAACTATTTAAACTTGCCTTCAACGGTTAAGGGGAGGTCGCTAATTCCCCACAGCACTGACAATCTCATTGGACAAATACAGATAATCAGACATGCATCTTGGATTTTTATGGCTGGAACATGTATGTTTATTGTATATTCTGGGTTTTTAAAAAAATATTCTATGTGGTTTTGAGCTGTTGTTAGCCACCCTGAGCCCGTTAGGGGAAGGCGGGATATAAATTTGATAAAATAAAAATAAATAAAATTTGATAAATTTATTTATTTATATTTAATTCCATTTATATCCCACCCTCCCCGCCGAGGTGGGCTCAGGGCGGCTTACGTGGTCATGCACATACATGAGTAAACATAATGATAGGGCATAAAAGCCATAAAAACCATAAAACAGTTTAAAAACATAGAATAATTGACATTTCGGTGCAATGATCTTAAGTTTCAGATTAATGATTCTCTGTAAACTGAACTCTAGTCCACAAAAACTCGTGTGTTAAATAAGTTGCTTCCAACTTACAGTGACTCTATGAATCAGGGGTGGACAAACTGTGGCTTGGGAGCCACTTGTGGTCCTTTCATACATATTGTGTGGCTCTTGAAGCCCTCACCATGCTGTTGGCCAGATTGGAGAAGTCATTTGTCTCTTTAAATCACTTCTCCAAGTCAATGCAGAGAATGCATTTAAAGTTAAATTTGCTTTCTTTCCACCTCCCCATCTATTCTTTCCCTCTCTCTCTCTCTTCCTGTCTTGTGACTCTCAAACATCTGACGTTTATTCTATGTGGCTCTTATGTTAAGGAAGTTTGGCCACCCCTGCTATGAATTAATGACCTCCAAACCCCCCCTCTCATTAACAGCCTTGCTCAGGTCTTGCAAACTGAGGGCCACAGCTTGTTTTATGGAGTCAATCCATCTCACGTCGGGTCGTTTTCTTTTCCTGCTGCCCTCCACTGCTGCCCTCCACAAAAGCTTTTGCCAGACTAAAAGAATTTCAACTGTCACAAGACTTCCTGTTTAATTTTGCTGCAACAGACTAACATCTCTGGAATTATGTTCAGGGGAAGGGGTTCATGCATATTAACGGCCTTTTTAAATTGCTTCCTCAATTTCACACTAAAGACAGAAGACAATGTAGTTGTTTACAAGGTGTTAGAAAACACAGACCAGCCTTGGCATCTAGAGATCATCAGGGTGCAATAAGGGGATTCAATGTCTTTCCTTTATCAATGGGGCATTTCCCACTTCTGCCTCTGAAGCAGTAGCCAAAGGGAAGGAAGCTGCCCAATCCACACCTCTATGGCTTTCTAATGCCTGAATGGCTGGAGTAGGAACTGCAGAAGACCAGTGGAAGAAGAAGAGTAGGTTTCTATACCCCGCTCTTCTCTGTTTTCTGCACCCAAGAGTTCACCAGGGAACAGAAATGAGTTGCTCTGGAAGGCTGATCTTTGTGAAATATCCTGAGAATTATTCAGATAGATGATTTGATAGATAGTTCAACTTACTCTGGGGCAAACATTTATGCAAAGCTCTGGCCAGCAGGGAAGAAGAGACTTGTGTGGATCTGTTGAGAAGGTTCTTCTAGCAAAATGTTGAAGGATGGCCAAGGAGATCAGTTGGAGGAGAGAAGAGGAAAGTCATTCACCACTGTTTCCTTCCAAATGACTGGCTGTTCTTCAAGGGAAAAGAAGGCTTCCAGATCATCATAGCTGTGCTGCTGCAGGCCCTAGGAGAGCCTGGAGTGAGAAGGTGTATTTAAGGACACACAAACTTCTGGTGTGTTGCTCCTGTCAGTCCCCAAGGACCTTATTAAAAAGTTAGCACCAAACTAATATTCCATACCACTTCTGCAAGCAGCACAAGATAGACAATCTCTTTTTGCACTTCTGAGTCCTTCAGGGCACGTTCAGATCTCTGCGAATAGTGAGCAATATGGATGACTCTCTTTATCATGCCTATTTTGTGAGCCCCTCCAAGTTTCAAAAAGATTGGACCAGGGAGTCCAATTCTAAGAGCCCCAAAAGAAGGTGCCCCTATCCTTCATTATTTCCAATGGAGAGAAGGCATTTAAAAGGTGTGCAGTCCCTTTAAATGTGATGGCCAGAACTCCCTTCAGAGTTCAGTTATGCTTATCACAACCTTGCTCCTGACTCCACCCCCAGTGTCTCCTGGCTCCACCCCCAAAGTCCCCAGATATTTCTTGAATTGGACTTGGGAACCCTACTTAGGCATGTTGGCTAAGTGGAATCTCCATGTTCAGAGGCAGATATTCTTCTGCAGTTGGTACTGAAAGTCTGAGTAGGACTGTTTGTTAGGCCAGGGACTTGGTTTCCAGGCCCCACTCAGTCAGGTGTTCTCTCTTAACCTAACCTACTTTCAGTGGTTGCCATGACAATAAAATGGAGGGAAGCACACCAACCCTAGGTTCTATCAGGAAAGACAAAGATGATTTTTGTAAAATGGGACACAATGTGCATCTGTTGATTTGGGTTTGTTTGTTTTTTGTGAGGTGAAAGCTGCCGTTTAGTCCTTCTTGTTTGGAAGTTTACCCCTACTGGCACTTGGGAACAAATTTCTCACAATGGTTAGAAATAAAAATGGCGGGAAGAGAAGGGTAAGCTCTGGAGAAAAGGCGCTATCAACACAGTGCTTGTATTTCTCTCTGTGTCTGTGCATATTTAGACATTTACTTAGCATACCCGGATAGAAAAATGCTAACAAATGTTTCAAGAGTGGAACCACTAACATTGACTTCAAAATATTTAATTCAAGTTTACAGTTCTACAAATCTATATTTTCATTTTTTCCCAGTCATCTTAAAATAGTTTCATTCTTAAAATTTTGGTCAAAATCCATAACCATAAGATATTATAAGGGCCTTAACAATCCATCCCTTCCATACACAGAATAAGTGTTCTGCCTTCACACACGTACACCTGAAATTCTCAGTGAGGCTCGATAGCAAGAAGTCTTCCACGGCTGCATTTTCTGGACCTCAAATCACACACAGGATCCCATGGAGTGCCACTTACATGAGCAGTGCAAAATGGCAGTGCAGGTTTTTCTGCAATTGCAATATTACACCAAATTGAGACCACCTCTGGATCACTTCCAAGCAGAGATGCCCTCCTTTGGGGTATTAGCCGAGAACAGAATGAATTTCTGTGATGTAGTCTATCCTAGATTTCGAAAGTTTTAGTAGTTTTAAAGAGTAAGGGATGGGGAATAGAAGGGAATAGAACATGGAGTTTATAAGTCAATCATATTCTGCATAAAAGTACTTTCAAAGAAAAGATACAAGTCTGCATCAGCTATTCTTTCTTAAAATACACAGAGTGTCACATATTATCTCATTACTTCACATCAACCATATTTTAACATTTTATATTATAGATCTTTCTGTTAATACATCTGTTATATTTGACATTTCCAATAAAGGCAATCTTGAAATATAAGGTACAGAAAAAGGGAGATATAAGTTCACACCAGAGAAACTTAAGAGTCTTGAGTATCCAACCAAGTATCAAATTTCAACCAATATTTTCTTACTTCTTCCTTAGATTTCCCAGCTAATAATTGGGATAAGTAGTCCAGTTCTGCTGTTTCCAGAATTTTTCCCACCAAGTCCATTCTTGTAGAAGTTTCCATCTCTGTGCCAAAAGAATTCTGGCTGCTGTATTGAAATGTACCAACAAATGTCTCACTTCCTTGGAATAATACTCTGGAAATATGTTCTGGTTTGAATTGGATCTGAGTCTTCACGGTTTTCTGTAATAGTTCGTGAACCATTACCCAATAGTCCTTCACCCTCTCACATGTTCACCACATATGGTAAAAAGAACCCACCAGTTTTGCAGATTTCCAACATTTATTAGACATATTAGGATATATCTTGCATAACTTCTGTGGAGTCATGTATCAAATTTTCTTTAAAAGCTACGGACCTGGTTAATTTAATATTGAATTTCCACAATCTCTCCCATTCTTCTAACATAATATTATGACCCAACTTTTTTGCCCATTGGACCATACAGTCTTTTACGATTTCATCTTGTGTCTTCATCTGTAATAGATATGCATATAATTTAGAAATTAACTTTTCTTGAGGTCCTAAACATTTTTTGTCAAATGGGTATTGTTCTGCATTAAAACCAATCTTATCTTTACTATACCTAGATTCAACCTGCATTCTCAGCAAACCAATTCATTTTAATGTCCATACTTTCTAATTCTTCTCTGGTTTTCAGTTGATTATCTTTTCCCAACAGGGCATCATACCTATAACTCTGATTAGGTTTTAAAAGATTTGGATGGGCAAATGCTTCCACTGGAGATATCCATCTTGGAATTTTCTGGTAGATTCTTGTTTTAACCATGATACAAAGATTTCTGAAACCAATGATTCTTGAAGTTGGAATGACCTTCAAGTCTTTGGTACCATAAGTATGCATGCCAACCCAGAGTGAGATCATGTCGCTCGAGCAACATTTGCCTCTTGGCGTTCAGTAATATCCAGTCTCTTACCCACAAAAGTACAGAACCTTTATAGTACAATTGCCAATCTGGAAGACCCAAACCAGCTCTCAGTTTAGAGTCTTGCAATGTTTTCAGTTTAATTCTTGGTTTTATGCCTTACCAAATATATTTAGATACCATCTTGTTCAATTGTTAAAGAACCCACTGTTTAAGAATACTGGAATAGTTTGGAATAAAAATAGTAACTTTGGTAAAACATTCATCTTTATTAAGGCTATTCTGCCCATTAAGGAGAGATTCAGATCATGCCATTTTTCCAAGTCTTACCCCGACGTGCATTGGCTGCCAGACTATTCTGTCCTATCCCTGAGTCTGCTTTAACTTCACTACAAGGGGTAAGGAAGAAATGTGGACCAGCAGTGACCATGCCTTTGAAGAAGCATCGGTCTTGCCTCTTTAAAAAGTCTGTCTTTTTTTAGGGCTTCTGATTCTCCATCATTACAGGAATTAAGCAGCAAAACCAGAGAGCCAATGAACAAGTGTTGTGAACGGTCTCAGTATTTTTCTTAAGTATGCAAGTCAGTGATATCACAACCTGCATGTCATGGCCTTCTCATCAGACAGCTGGCTCCAATACACAAAAAGCTTTGACAAGAAGAACAGCTGGTTAGTATTTGAGGTTTATTATGTAAACTGACAGAAATAGCGTCAGGAACATCATTGTTACTGTCAGATTAAGTTGTTTTAATTAAGTACCGACTGGTTTTTAAACAATGTTAATTTAAAGTTTTATATTTATTGTACTGTGTCTCTATGCATTGTTGTTAGCCGCCCTGAGCCTGCTTTGCGGGGGAGGGCGGGATATAAATAAAATTTTATTATTATTATTATTATTATTAAGGTGCAAGGTTGCTATTTCCTACTATACACTAACACAGCTGCTCCTTTGGAATCCTCTTATCAGGGCTTTTCTTGTAGCAGGAACTCTTTCGCATATTAGGCCACACCCCTCTGATGTACCAAGTCCTCCAAGAGCTTACAGGGCTCTTCTTACAGGGCCTACTGTAAGCTCCAGGAGGATTGGCTACATCAGGGGTGTGTGGCCTCATATGCAAAGGAGTTCCTGCTATCAAAAAACCCCTGCCTCTTATTATCACCTCTGTATTCAATACTGTGGGGGTATCTCCACAATCGCATGCAGAATATTCCTAACAAAATGGCTTGTGGGACTGATTGGAAGCATCTACATTGCATAGTTTTGCTGTGTGATTCGATTACAAACCATCTTCTTTACAAGGAGTGCTAGGAATAGCCTCCACATTTCCCATGAGTGGAGGATTGCATAAGAATAACATTATTAAAGTCAATATGCCTCTAGTCTTTCCCCAGTCTTAAAGACAAGCTTCTAAATTTGCTACAGCTACAGGGCTATTCCACCACACCACTGTACAGTCTAGATATCTGTTGGGTTTTGCTTTATCCTCTTGTATATCTTCATTCCTTCAGAATAGGGAGGAAAATCTTACCTTGCCCTAACATTACATAACTGTCAATTTACTACACAAAGTTTGAGTCCAGTGGCACTTTTAAGATCAACAAAGTTTAATTCTGGGTATAAGTTTTCATGTGCACGAACATGAATGGTTATACCTCTACTTTGTTGGTCTTAAAAGTGCCTCTGGACTCAAACTTTATTCTATTGCATCAGACTAACACAGCTACCTACTTGAATTTACTGCACAGTTACTTCAGAGTTCCTACAATTATTACTATATGATTTTTTTTTCAAAAAAAAAAGGAATAAACCAATAAGCCAACACTTGCATTGTTTTCATTTAAGCCTTATAACATTGTACTTGTTTAGCAGTCTCATCACAGCAACTTTGACCTCTTTGTTCCTCAAGGTGTAGATCATGGGATTCATCAAGGGAAAGACCACAGTGTGGAAGAAACCCACCAACTTGTCAAAGGGGAAGTCCTGGAATGGATGACAGTAAATGTAAATGGCAGGACCTAACATGACGAAGATGATGATGATGTGGGTGATGCAGGTGGAAGCAGCTTTGCTCTTCCCTTGGCCGGAGACCATCTTCACCTTGATGAGCAGGGCACTGTAGGAGATGAGGAGGAGGATGAAGCACATGGTGGTGACCAGGCCACTGTTGATAAACATGAGGTACTCCAAGGAGTAGATGTTGGCGCAGGCTAACCTGATGATCTGGGTAACGTCGCAGAAGAAGTTGTCCACTTCATTTGGGCCACAGAAAGGGAGCGGGAGGATGACACTCATCTGGATCATAGTGTGTATGAACCCTCCACCCCATGCGCATAATACCATCACCCAGCAAACTGCTCTGGTCACCATGGTGGCATAATGTAAAGGGTGGCAAATAGCCACATACCGGTCAACGGCCATGGCTATAATAAGATACACCTCAGCCCCACCCAGGAAGTGGATGAAAAAAATCTGAGCCATGCAGCCTTGGTAGGAGATGGTCTTCTGACGAGTGAAGAGGTTGGCCATCATCTTTGGAGGAATAACCATGCTGTAGCAGATGTCCATTAAAGCCAGATTGGCCAAGAAGAAAAACATGGGGGACCCTAGCTGGGGATCACACCGAATTGTTATGATGATAAGGATATTCCCAGGCAAAATGATGATATAAAAGAGTAGAAGCAGAGCAGAGGTGAACAGCTGCAGCTCCCAGTTCCGTGCCAATCCCTGGAGAATGAACTCTTTTACAACAGTCTGATTCTCATGTTCCATCTCACAAGATGGTCGCTCTGCAAAAATAATACATAGGGCTGTAAAATAGGAAAGGAGCTACAGAATTTCTATATTGATACATCTTGATATAAATCCAATGAAAGGATAGCTGGGTCTACTCTGAGCTGGATTGGGACCCCCTGATAAGAGAGTCACCATTATTTGTCAAAATGACAATCAAAAGAAACTGCTCAAGTGAAGCAGCCGCCTCAAATTTGTCAAAGAACATAAGAGAAGCTATGTTGGATCAGACTAATGTCACACAGTGGCCAAAAAACCAGGTGCCATCAGGAGTTCATTCAGTGGGACCAGGACACAGTGGCTAAGAGACCCCCAATTTCAATTACATACGGACGTCATAATCACCCATTTGGTTGCCAGGATGTCTGGAGATTCAACTCACACACAACTGCTATGAGACGTGGGTTTTATATACCAGTTTATAAGAGACTTATGTGAGTACTAACAGCCTCAACATTACAACAGCACTCTATATTTCCGGAAGAATGCTAGCCAGAAGTACAGATGGATTTCCAGCTGCTCTGTGCATACACCATCCTGGCCGTTGCAGTGGAAGAAGTCGTGCCGCCAGGAACTGTCTGGGCAAGCGGTTTTCAGCATCAATCATAAAAGCCATGTTGGTAAGCTAACACCACCAGCAACCATCTTCCTGAAGCACTAGACTCCATGACAAAAAGTCCAGAAAAGGGCAACTAGAATGATTAAAGGGCTGGAACACTTTCCCTATGAAGAAAGGTTGAAACGCTTGGGACTCTTTAGCTTGGAGAAACGTCGACTGCGGGGTGACATGATAGAGGTTTACAAGATAATGCATGGGATGGAGAAAGCAGAGAAAGAAGTACTTTTCTCCCTTTCTCACAATACAAGAACTCATGGGCATTCGATGAAATTGCTGAGCAGACAGGTTAAAGCGGATAAAAGGAAGTACTTTTTCACCCAAAGGGTGATTAACCTGAGGAATTCACTGCCACAGGAGGTGGTGGCAGCCACAAGCATAGCCACCTTCAAGAGGAGTTTAGAGAAAAATATGGAGCAGAGGTCCATCAGTGGCTATTAGCCACAGTGTGTGTGTGTGTGTGTATGTGTGTGTGTGTATATATATATATATATATATATATATATAAATTTTTTTGGCCACTGTGTAACACAGTGTGTTGGACTGGATGGGCCATTGGCCTTATCTAACATGGTTTCTCTTATGTTCTTATGACAGTGAGGCAAGAGGCTCACGTACTCAACGGTTAGTACTTTTGCATAAGGCAATCAAGTCCATCTTAAGCATAAATCCTGCCAGGCTGCTTGAAGCTTTGATCGACAGAACCCAAGACAATAGATGGCACCAAGATGGAAATAAAGAAGAGGAAGAACATCTTCACCTAGAGCCAGAGTTCTTTGTATAGAGCGAGTGTCACCTTAGGTAACAATTTGCCCCCCCTATTGTTTCCTTTAGATATATGTAGATAGCTTGCTAATCACTTCAACCTCAACACCCTCTCCCATTCTGTGCCCTAATGGTCACCCTGGAGCTTCCCCTTTTTGCCCATTGTTACCTGGAAACCCAATCAGGTAACCAGGGCCAGGCCCACCCATTGGCCAGGTATGGACATCCAATCTGGAACCCCTAATAAACTGGCCACTGGCCACCGCACAAGACCAGCCTTTATGGTCACTGCGGAGCCTCCCCTTTTTCTGAGGTCATGTACCAGCTGACCACCTGTCACCTGACCCCTGTACCTCCTACCCCCTGAGGGTTCAAGGTAGTCCTTATAACCTCTGACCCATCTCCCCACATGTGTGCAGCTGACAGTACCCCATACCCCACTGTTAGATACGCCCCCGATTCCGGATCAGTTGAGGGTCCATCCCTCATCTCCTTTTTGTCGCCATTGGAGCCTTCCTTGAAGACTAATTATTACCCTGTTTGTCAATCCTTTTATGTACCCCTGTCTATTTCTCTTATTTTCATTAGGACTGTATGTGTGTTGTGTGATTTTATATCCTTGTATGTTTGCTTTATTCCATAATAAACCTTTTTATATTATATTATATTGTCTTGTTATTGGGTAAGTTCCAAAGCAGACACCTTCTCTATAAACAAGTTTTTGATCTTGCTAAAAGGCAGATTGCCCTCCACTATAAATTCCCCAAAATCCTATTTTTAGGGCTATTTGCTTAACAACACTAGAAGCCCTCCCACTATTCCTCCCCCACCACACACACACACAAGCACCAAAAATACAGAGCATCACTTGCCCCAGACAGTGAGTTCCATCAATATGCTGCGGCTAACAGCCACTGATGGATCTCTGCTCCATAGGTTTATCCAATCCCCTCTTGAAGCTGTCTATGTTTGTAGCTGCCACCACATCCTGTGGCAGTGAATTCCATTGGTTATTCACCCTTTGGGTGAAGAAGTACCTCCTTTTATCCATTCTAACCGGAGTGCTCAGCAATTTCATTGAATTTGATTGTGCTTGCTTCATACTGTTTGCTAGGTCCTCAGTCACTGATTTAACGTTACGAAAGTCAATTCGTGTATTGCAGAACGACTGAGATTCTGAAAGATTTGAGTCCAGTAACACCCTAGAGAAGAACATGTGTTTCAGCTCAAAGCTCCCTTTGTGAATGGAGATCTCTGAGACTGATTTCACATTATGCTTGTTCTGGGGTGGAGAGCCCTTTTGCTACCAGGGCTTTGCTCCGTTTTCACACAAGTTGCCCCAGAGGAGCAAGTTGGCACGCCGCTATTCCGCAGCAAGCGGGATACGCTGACAAGTGGTTTCCACTTGCTGCAGAATAGCGGCATGACAAATCGTAGCTCTGGGGCAGCTTGTGTGAAAATGGAGCGAAGTCCCGGTAGCAAAAGGGCTCTCCATCCCAGAACAAGCGTAGTGCGAAATCGGTCTGAGTCTTTTTATCTCAGTCAAAGGGGAGCTGCAAAGAATGCCGTTTAACAGATCCTATGGGATAATGCATACTGTAGTCAGCCTGATTAGAGCAGAGAGAAAATGCTCAGGGGCAGAAAAAGAGGAAACACAACAAGATAAGAATCCTCTGCAAGATAAGGACCCTCTGTCCCTCTTTGGCCTGGTGGGTCCCTTGTTCAGAACTTGTGAATGAACTCAGGTTCTCTTCTGCAAGTTTGCTTCCATTACTCGATACCGGAATGCTGCAAACAGTGTTCCCTCTCCGCTGAGTTAGTGTGAGCCAGCTCACGGTTTTTTAGCCTGTGGCTCACACATTTTTGTCGTAGCTCAGGAAAAATGCCCCCAAAGCAAACTCATTGACGCAGCAGCTCACAATTTTAACGACAGGAGCTCACAAATTAGAATTTTTGCTCACAAGACTCCACAGCTTAGAGGGAGTGTTGGTTGCAAGCTGCCATTGTTCGTGGCTTTTTTTTTTTCTGGTCTTGCCTATATGTATTATTTTTTTGGTTGGCATTTATCATAACAGGTGCATGAGACGCCGCCTCGGTATTGATGGACATCTCTCTCTTTTTGCCATCAAGTCACAGCTGACTTACATGGACCCCCATAAGGTTTTCAAGGCAAAAGACCTCCAAAGGCTGCTTCCTATTGCCTTCCTCTGCATCGCAATCTTGGACTCTTTGGAAGGTCTCCCATCTAAGCACTAAGTAGGGCTGACCCCATGTAGCCCCTGAAATCTGACAAGGTCAAGCTAGCCTGGGCCACCCAGGCCAAGGCACACATGCCTGTGGTGGTGAAAATTGCCCACAAGTCACAGCCAATTGGGGGTTTTCAAGGCAGGTGACCTTCAGAGGTGGCTTACCGTTGCCTGCCTCTGTGCAGTGACCCTGAACTTCCTTGGCAGCCTCCCACCCCAATTTCCATCAGGGCTGATCCTGTTTAACTTCTGAGATCTGATGAGGCTCATCTGGACATCTAAACTCTTTAAAACGTGGATGTGACTGAAAAGTAAGCTTATGCCAAGGATTTTAGTTGGGTTTGAATTGTATCGTACAGGGTGACATCATAAAGAGTGCAAAGTTCCTGGTAACACTGGAGGTCTCCCAAAGAGGAAAACAGAAAATGTTAGTGTTGGGAGGAGTTCAGCCTTGGTGGTTATGCATCCCCCAACATTGCCTGGGATAATTTGCAGGCTCCATCTCTGAGCCTGATTAACATATCTCAGGGATCTCAGTGTAGATGCAGCACTGAATTGGTACACAACAGCTTCAGATGCACGAACGTAGTTTTTGGAGCCAGCCTGAAAACAGGAAGGAGACTGAGAGAGAGTGGACTGAGCAAACCATGTGAAGGGAAAGGTGAAGAACACAAGAAAAGCCCTGCTGGATCAGACCAATGGTCCACCTAGTCCAGCATCCCATCTCACACAGTGGCCAACCAGTTCCTCTGGACGGCCAACAACAGGGCATAGAGGTTGAGCCTTTTGGCTCTGGGATTCAAAGGATTAGTACGTCTGCATGTGGAGGTTCCCCTCAGTCACTATGGCTAGTAGCCATTGACAGACTTATTCTCCATGATTCTGACTCACCCCCTTTTAAAACTGTTTTAAATTCCTGAGGCCATCACTACATCCTCTGGCAGCAAAATCTACAACTCTGTGAAGAGTAGTATTTCCCTTCTGTTCTTCCCAGGTTCTCCTAGCAAGGGGGAAGAGACTAGGGAAGATCAGTGGAGGAGGAAGGAGAGGGAAGAGAAAAAGAGGCCAGGGGAGAGGGGCAACAGTCACTTACCTGTTGTAGCCTTCAAATGACTGGCAGAGCCTTCTAGCAAAAGAAGACCTCTTGAGCTTCCTTGCTATATTGCCTCTGGCCCTTGGAGAGCCTGGGGTGAGGACCCAGAGGTCCCTGGTGATCAGCTCCTTCTATCAATCTCCAAGGCTCTTATTAAAAAGTTTGCATAAAACTAATTTTCCATTCCTCTTCAACTTTAAGGTTTTGATGAACAACATGGGATGAGCAAACCCATTTTGCATTTGATTTCCTGTGTGCTTGTGGGAGAGTCCTCTCCAACTCCATCCCAGATGCTGGGGACATCAAGGAGGGAGGTTTCTATCCTGGAGGGTCTGGCAGAGAAAGAAGGTCAAGCTACCTCCAGCTCCATGGAATGTATTATTTTTAATTGTAACTTGGTTGGATTTTAACTTGGTTATATTATTATTGCAAGGTCACATCTTTATTTTATTTTGAGAGATAATGAGACATGTTCAGTCTCCAGTATCTCCAGTTAAAAAACCAGGCAGTAGGTGATGTGAACAGACCTCTGCTTGAGACTGTGGAGAGCCGCTGCCAGTCTGAGTAGACAATACTGACCTTGAGAGACCAAGGGTGTGATTCAGCATAAGGCAGCTTCATGTGTTCAATAACAACGCATGAACAAGGTCCCATCCAACTGGCAATTCTGTAGTCAATATGATGGTGTCACAGTGTCATGTAGCCAGCAGATTTGTCTACATGCTGCTCCTTCAAAGTCCATTCAGAGTGAGGACAGTGCTTCATGCCCTCACACTGAGTGGGAGATAAGTCCATTGAGTGAGGGCAGTGCTTCATGCCCGCACACCGAGTAGGACACAAGTCCATTCAAAGTGAGGGCAATGCTTTATGCCAACACACTGAGTTGTCAGATTTATATATGTGATAACACCATGGCACCAATAGCAGAACCTATATACATTTGCCTTTTTCAGTGTCCCCAAAAGACAACTGCCTGGCATGCCTATCCTGCCCCTGACGCCACAGGATGTCCCTGAGTGTGTGTGATGTTTTGAGGCAATGGACAAAACAGAAAACATTCTGTAGACAGTCACTATCTCTCCAAAAATCTAGGAAATCTAGGAAATGATTGTGTGACTTGGGCCTAACTATGCTGGATTTTTTACAAATGTTTTACTCATCTCTTCTCCTTCATCTAGAGAGGGGTCAATCCCGCCCCCCAGTCAAAATATTCTCTGGTTCCTCCCAATTGTAGTTTCTCCGCCCTGTGCCCTGGAATTTGTCCTGCTATAGAGAAGTTCCAGGCAGCTGAGGCAGAGACACCCTCCTGCCATCTGTCTTCCTCAGGGGACCTCATTAAGAACCCAGGGTTCAGCGCTCAGTGCAGACAACCAGTCAGTGCAGACGACCTCTGGAGGCAGACAGGAGACAGAGAGAGGGAAGGCCTCGAGCTGGACCCAAATCCAGAAGGAAGCGATCCCCAGACGAAGCAAGAGAGATGCTACTTCACTTCAGGGCCCCTCCAGGCAGAGGGGTTTGGAAGCATCAGTGGAATGGCTTTGGCACCCTTGCTAGCAACATGGGGATTGGGATGGATGCAGGGCTTTTTTTTGAGCAGGAATGCACAGGAACGCAGTTCCGGCTAGCTTAGTGTCAGGGGGTGTGGCCTAATATGCAAATGAGTTCCTGCTGGGCCTTTTCTACAAAAAAAGCCCTGGATGGATGATCCCACACACAGAGCTGTCCATCCAAAAGGGTGAAATCAGAGCTGTAGCTCTGTTCCCCCAGCCAGCTGTGCCAATCACCACCCCTGCTTCAAAGTCTCTTTCCCTTTTTTTTTTTTTCATTTCTAGTTTGCAAATCCAAATCGACCACAGGGGGAAATCTGCCACTAAGAGACCAATGTCTGTAAAACAAGAAATACATCTCTTACATGGCAAATGCTTAGTCGAAATGGCACAGAGTCAAGTACAAGTTCCCTTCTCTTTTCTCCTTAGACACATTCCCCTTATGGACCCTTCTCCTCCTGAGGGACAAGCATCACTGAAGGCTGTTTCAGCAGCTGCTGATTTTGAAGTATTATCCTAACCAGGGTTTTTTTTAGCAGGAACACACAGAAACACAGTTCTGACTGGCTTGGCATCAAGGGTGTGGCCTAATATGCAAATGAGTTCCTGCTGGACTTTTCTACAAAAAGCCCCATCTGAAACCATGGTGACAGCAGTGGGTGTGGCCTAATATGTAAATGAGTTCCTGCTGGGCTTTTCCTACAAAAAGAAGCCCTGTAAACCAACAGCTAAGGTTTCTATTTGCAAGGAAAGCCAGGCTGTTGGGTCACATTCCATGCAGCCCAGCTGAGAGTTGTTGTCGTTGGGCTGATTTTCAGCTGTTATTGTTGTTGTTGTTCAATTACACAGTCGAGTCTGACTCTTTGTGACCCCATGGACCAAGTCATGCCAGGCCCTTTTGTCTTCCACCATCCTCCAAAGTCCATTCAAATTCATGTTAGTTACATCAGTAATGCTGTCCAGTCATCTCCTCTTTTGCCGTCCCCTTTTTCTTTTGCCTTCTGTCTTTCCCAGCATCAGCATCTTCTCCAGGGAGTGCTCCCTTCTCATTTGGTGGTCAAAGTATTTGAGCTTCAGCTTCAGCATCTGACCTTCCAGTGAACAGTCTGGGTTGATTTCCCTTAGGACTGACTGATTTGATCTTCTTGCAGTCCAAGGGACTCTCAAGATTCTTCTCGAGCATCACATCTCAAAAGCATCTATTCTTCTGCGCTCGGCCTTCCTTGTCCAGCTCTCACATCCATACATTACTACTGGGGATACCATCGCTTTGACTATAAGGACTTTTGTTGGCATGGTGATGTCTCTACATTTTTTTTTTTTAAACCTTGATTTTCAGACCCAACACCAAATCTATGCTTTGTTTCCTCACCAATATCACAACCCTTCAATCCTATCCCAAGTGGGGTGGAACTTGGAGACAGTCATGTAGGACTAGTTGGCACAGACTAAGACATACCAAGATGAACTAATTGCCATGTTCTGTGGCCTGTCAGATACACATCACCCTCATTTGTGTCATATCTGGGGGAACCAGGTTCAATTCCCCACTCCTCCACTTGCAGCTGCTGGAATGGCCTTGAGTAAGCCATAGCTCTCGCAAAGTTGTCCTTGAAAGGGCAGCTTCTGTGAGAGCTCTCTCAGCCCCATCTACCGCACAGGGTGTCTGTTGTGGGGGTGGGGAGGTAAAGGAGATTGTAAGCCACTCTGAGACTCTGAGGGTGGTTTCACAAAGGAGATTTGCCCCTCCCAACCCCCATCCCCCATTCGGATTAAAAGTGCATGATCACACCAGCACATCTGTCCTCCGAGCTGCACCCATACCCACCCTGTCTCCAGATGTCTCCTATCCGCATCAAAAAGCTACCTGGATTTTCCCGGTACCATATCCCTGAATTGGACGTAGGTCACATAATCGGCTGCTGTTTAAATGCTCTGGGGCGACTCATAAGCGGAAGAGCTGTGTGATCGCGCCAAGCTGTTTCCAGCAAAGTCAGGGGTTTCCCCTCCAACTCCTCTCAGATGTGCACTTGTGCACTTCTCCGATTAAGTGCACACATAGGGGCCTTTTTTTTTTAAAGACAACCCTTTAAACCATAGATTTCTGGATGAATCCTAGAGCAGTGTGCCAACATGATGAAAACCACTTCCCAGCTTTGCACTGGGAATAATGTTGCATATCGGTGTGACACTAAAGAGCTCCTCCTATTTTTTCCACTGTTGAGTAGTGATGGAGAATGAGGCCTAGGTCATAAGGCTGCCAATCCCCAGTTGGGGGCAGGAGATCTCTCAGTTTGGAGGCCCTCCCCCCACTTCAGGGTCATCAGAAAGCAGGGTGGGGGGAGGGAAATGTCTGCTGGGCACTCCATGATTCCCTTTGGAGACCAATTCCCTTAGGGTATAATGGATAATTGATCTGTGGATATCTGGGGCTCTGAGGGGCTGTTTTTTGAGTTTGAGGCACCAGAGTTTCAGCATAGTATCCAATGCTTCTCCCCAAAATACTCCTCAAGTTTCAAAAAAATTGGACCAGGGGATCCAATTCTATGAGCTCCCCTCCCCCCAAAAAGTGCCCCTATCCTTCATTCTCTGGAGCACTCCCTAGAGAAGATCCTGATGCTTGGAAAGACAGAAGGCAAAAGAAGAAGGGGATGGCAAAAGATGAGATGGCTGGACAGTATTACTGATGTAACAAACACGAATTTGAGCAGACTTCGGAGGATGGTAGAAGACAGGAGGGCCTGGGGTGACTTTGTCCACGAGGTTGCAAAGAGTCAGACTCAACTGTGCGACTGAACAATAACAAAATCCTTCATTATTTCCAATGGAAGAAAGGGATTAAAAAGGTGTGTGGTCCCTTTAAATGTGATGGCCAGAACTCCCTTTGGAGTTCAACTGTGCTTGTCACAACCTTGCTTCTGGCTCCAGCCCTAAAGTCCCCAGATATTTCTAGAATTGGACTTGGCAACCCTATTGAGGACCTGAAAATGGGAAAGAAATATGTAAGAACATGTCCACTGCTATTCCTTGTCAGCACAGAAACCTGGGATTGGTTAGATCATGACAGGACTCCTCTGCCAGTAGAATGGCACTTGTAGTTCAAACCATGCTCAAGATTCCCATGGAACCTCAGTCACCAAAGTCTTCTGTGCAGACCAGCAGGACAGCTTTAGAAATGTGTTTTGCAAGCCCAACATGTCAGATGTGGGCAGAATAGCTATTCTGCAGACAGGTGATCAGTACACCTGTTCACTTCTTTGACTGCTTCATGTGGAAGATGGTAGAAATGTTCGGCCTAATGACTTTACTTTATACCATTTTTCTTCTTCAGTTTAACAAGGCAACATTTGCATGAGTGAAAAGTATGATTCTAGCATGCCTAGCTTGGTCAACATAGGGGCACATTATAGGGTTACCAAGTCCAATTCAAGAAATATCTGGGAACTTTGGGGGTGGAGCCAGGAGACTTTGGGAGTGGAGCCAGGAGACACTGGGGCGGAGCCAGGAGCAAGGGTGTGACAAGCATAACTGAACTCCGAAGGGAGTTCTGGCCATCACATTTAAAGGGACGGCACACCTTTTCAATTCCTTCCTTCCGTAGGAAATAATGAAGGATAGGGGCACCTTCTTTTGGGGCGCGGCCGAAGGGGGCTCGGAGCCCAGCCCAGCCCAGATGCCCCCTCCTCTCCGCGGGAGCCACCGGAGGGGGGGGAGCAAGGCCAAAAGCGGCCAGCCCGGCCAGCCAGCCTGCCGCCCCACAGTGCCCCGCCGCCCCTGCCACTCACCGGGCCATGTTCTCTCTGGCGGCACCACGACGCACACTGCCCACATCCCCTCCACCCTAGCCCCAGGCCAGCTGCTGCTGCCAGTCATTGGCCGCCCGCCCGCTCAGCCCCTCGGGGGGCCAGCCCAGCCCAGCCAGGCAGCATAGCAGCTGGCTTCAGAAAGTAGCATAGCAACTTCAGAAAGGGGGTGGCCAGGTCAGCCGCTGAAGGGGGCTTGGAGCCCAGCCCGGCCCAGACACCCCCTCCTCCCCGTGGGAACCGCTGAAGGGGGGGGAGCAAGGCCAAAAGCGACCAGAGGGCGGCCAGCCCGGGACAATCGCTGCGGTCCCGCCGCCCCTGCCACTTACCGGGCCACGCTCCTTGGCACCGTTTCCCCCTCCCCCCGCTTCCGTTTTTTTGGGGAGCGGGGGAAGAGGCTGGAAATCCTGGGGTCCCCCGCCAGGGCGGGAGGGTTGGGAAACCTAGCACATTATCAGCTTCTGGTGCTATACTTAATGCTATGGGCAGGGGTTGTTTTTTTAGAAAGATAGGTGGTGGAGCTCATTAGCATAACTCATTAGTATATGCCACCACCACCCCAACAGCCCAAAGCAACCTGAAGCAAGAAAGGAGAGCCCCGGGTGAGTAAGGTCTGCTTGGACTGGCTAAAGATTCAGCTAGCCCAAGCAGGCCTCACTCACCTGAGGCTCTCCTTGGCTGCCCCCCCAGGTCAAAAGGCCAGCCCAAAATCACATAAGAAGGGCTGGCTGCCTACTCTTCAAATCCAGGGATTGTTATGCAGCTGCACCTACTATTCAATGGACAAAATAGGTGAGAGGGAGGAGAGGGAACCCTCAGAAAGGTTCAGGAGCTGAGCTCCTGTGAGATCCTGCTGAATTCAAGGCCTGGCTATGGAGCTTCTTCACAGATTACACATGAAAGTTCCTAACAAAATGGCTCATAGGATTGAACGGAACAGCATTAACTTTCCTGTTGTATTGTGTGAGTTTACTATAAATACTCTTCATTGTTAGGAGCTTGTGGGGTATATTCTATATCTCTGCTTACATTGGTAAAGATTTAAGGCAAGTTGTGTTGAATAAAGAGAAGTGAAGTACAGGTGATTTAAGAACTCACCATCCTTGATAATGGATGACTTAGCAAGTTACCACAGAGAAACTACAGCATTGCAATCTCATTAGTCTAACAGACGACTTTGGATCATTTGGATTTCTTTTCCCCCATTATATAGGTTAAATTCTTCCAAGTCCTTATGAGTTGAAGGCATGTGATTGATCTATCTAGCCCTAAAGTTCTATGAAATAAAAAGTTACTACAGAATTATTTATAATTTACTTCAGTACTAAACAGTCCACAAAATTATACAATAAACCAAACCATCATAATATATTACTGCCTCTGATTTTATTTTCACTTGTTCCTCCTAAGTTTATATTTCCTGAGCATTCTGAACATAGCAACTTTGACCTCCTTGTTCCTCAAGGTGTAGATCATGGGATTCATCAAGGGAAAGACCACAGTGTGGAAGAATCCCACCAACTTGTCAAAGGGGAAGTCCCAGAAAGGATGACAGTAAATGTAAATGGCAGGACAGAACATGATGAAGACGATGATAATGTGGGTGACGCAAGTGGAGGCAGCTTTGCTCTTCCCTTGGCTGGAGCCCATCTTCACCTTGATAAGCAGGGCACCATAGGAGATGAGGAGGAGAATGAAGCACGCGGTGGTGACCAGGCCACTGTTAATAAACATGGCATACTCCAAGGAGTAGGTGTTGATACAGGCTAACCTGATAATCTGGGTAACATCACAGAAGAAGTTATCCAATTCATTTGGACCACAGAACGGAAGTTGGAGGATGAGAGCAATCTGGATCATAGAGTGTATGAAGCCTCCACACCATGCACATAATACCAACACCCAGCAGACGGCTCTGGTCACCATGGTTGCATAGTGTAAAGGGTGGCAGATGGCCACATACCGGTCAATAGCCATAGCTATGAGTAGGAAAAACTCAGCCCCGCCCAGGAAATGGATGAAAAACATCTGAGCCATGCAGCCTTGATAGGAGATAGTTTTTTGTTCATTGAAGAGGTTGGCCATCATGTTTGGAGGGGTAACAGCGCTGTAGCAAATATCCATGATGGCCAAATTGGCCAAGAAGAAAAACATGGGGGACTCTAAGTGGACATCAGTCCTAATTGTTACAATGATGAGGATATTCCCAGGTAAGATGATGACATATAATATTAGGAGGAGAGCAGACATGAACAGCTGCAGTTCCCAGTTCCATGCTAATGCCCGGAGAACGAACTCGTTTACCACAGTGAAATTCTTGTGTTCCATCTTGGACTGAGTAGCCTTGCAACTAAATAATACCAGAGCTGTAAAGTATTAAGAAATCTTTTCTTCTCTGTTGACACATCGTTATATAGCCAATGAAAGGATAAATAACCCAGAAAAGAGTGATTGAATGGTGTCAGCTTAGATTGATGGTTTAAGATGGGGGTGTCAAACATGCAGCCCGTGGGATGGATCAGGCCTCCAGAGGGGTCCTATCAGGCCCACGAGTACATTAAAAGTAGGTTTGCAACTTATGGATACAAACATGAACAACACCTGAACAGCATACTCAGGATTGCTATAGCACAGAAACAGTCTCCAGTTTTTGATGCAGTAATTCAGAACAAGAGGTGCCACTTATCACAGACCATTAAATAAACAAAATATTGCAAGAGTGCTAATGGCCCGGCCCAACAAGGTCTCAATTATGTCAGTCTGACCCTCATAACAAATTATGTCAGATCTGGCCCTCGTAACAAATGAGTGTGGCACCCCTGGTTTAAGATATCTCTGGACCAACTAAGCTTACCTTTGTTGGTGGAAAAGTCCATGAAGTCCACCTGACTTATAGCAACCCCATGGGTTTTTCAAGACAAGAGACAGACGTGGTGGCTTGCCATTGCTTGCCTCTGCCTGGCAGCCCTGGACTTCTTTGGCGGTTTCCCATCCAAATACTAACCAGGACCAACCCTGCTTAGTTTCTGAGATCTGACAAGATTGGGCTACCCTGAGCAGTCAAGAACAGGCTGGATTTATCGCTATCATTTACGAAATGTTTCATACCTAGTGGCTGAAGTCGGGACCTCTTTGTGTGAACTAGTTTTGATATTCCAGAACGTCAGCTTCTGCAAAGGCTCTTTAAAGGTGGTCCGTTCACCCCAAATCATAGGCCTGACTATGAATCCAGAATTGAACCTAGATTTATGGAATGGAATAGAAAACATGAATCACACATAGTGGTTACATTTCACAGTACATAATAGATCTACTTGAATTATAACTCATCGCTAGGCCACACAAACCAGTTCCCATGGAAAAAATGGATGCTTTAGAGGGTGGATGCTACAGCACTGAAGCCCGTCCCATCCCTAAACCTCACCTTCCACAGGCTTCAGATCTCCAGGAATTTCTCAACCCATAGTTGGCAACCGTATTCCAGGACCATGAGCTTGGCAACCAACTCTTAAGAGAAGCCGAGCACAGAAAGTTTGCTATATTCAGTTTTTGAAATGCTTATCGCAAGCACAGACAGATCAGTCAAGGAATTATGAAAGGGAAATACAGATTAGAAATAAAGGCAAAGTTTATTTTCTAACTAACTAAAAAACTGGCAAAGATGCTCTGGTCTTTATGCCTTCCCTGCAAGGTAGGCCAAGCATCCTACAGCCCTTAGCCAAAGCTGATGAAGGTCCCTTTCTGGATGGTCCTTAGGATTGCCAGGTCCAATTCAAGAAATATTCAGGGACTTTGGGGGTGGAGCCAGGAGAAACTGAGGATGGAGCCAAGAGCAAGGTTGTGACAAGCATAATTGAATTCTAAAGGGAGTTTGGGCATTTAAGGGACTGCACACCTTTTAAATGCCCTCCCTCCATTGGAAATAATGAAGGATAGGGGCACCTTCTTTGGGGGCTCATAGCGTTGGACTCCTTGGTCCAATCTTTTTGGAACTTGGAGGGTGCTTTGAGGAGAGGCACCAGATGCTATGCTGCACATTTGGTGCCTCTACCTCAAAAAACAGCCCCCACAACAGCCCCAAATACCCATGGATCAATTCTCCATTATACCCTATGGGAATCGGGGAGGGCCTCCAAACCAGGGGATCCCCTGCCCCCACCTAGGCATTGGCAACCCTACCAGTCCTTATTTCAGAGGCTCAGCAGGAAGGAGGACGTTAATCTTTGACCAGTTAGAAAGTGAGGGGCTTATGCAAATGTCCTCCCCCCACCCCAGAAAAAGATCCAAGGCAGTGAACTATGTCATCCAGCACTTTGAGACTGTGCACAGGCCAAGGAGCAGGCTGCAGAAGAGGTGCAGGGGCTGAGAAAGTCTGTTGGGCTTGTGCACCAGATGGGAAAATCTCATCAAGTATAGAGAGGTTTTCCAAGCCCCAGATCCCAAGAACTACCTGTCAGGCAGGCTATTTAGACAACATTTTGGGGGTCAGATCCATGAAATTTAAGTGACTCGAGCCAGGTCCTTACATGGAAGAAATCTCAAAAGAGGACTGCTTTTCTTCTATGGTTGTCAACTTGCAGGTAGGGCCTGGGGATCTCCTGGGATCACCAGACTTCAGAGATCAGTTCTTCTGGAGAAAACGGTTTCTTTGGATGATGGCCTCTCAGTCATCAAACGCCTGCTGAGTATTCCTCCCCTCCCCTCCCCAAACCCTTCCCTCCCCCAGCTCCACCCCCAAATCTCCAGAAATTTCTCAACACAAAGCTGGCAACCCTACTGACACCGAACCAGAGGACTGCAATTAGAAGTTAAAACAATCCTGGGGAAAATGTACCAGATTAATCTCATGTGCATCTGGGATCAGATTGAAAAGTGAAGCCCAACAGATCAAAGGACACAGGATTGCAAGGTCCTGCGTGTTCATCTCCATTTCCCTCACATAGGTGTTTTTTAGAAATGAAATATTTATACACAAGGCTTTTTTTGTAGAAAGAGCCCAGCAGGAACTAATTTGCATATTAGGTCACACCCCTGGTGTCACCATTGTTTCACACAGGGCTTTTTTGAAGGAAAAGTCCAGCAGGAACTTATTTGCATAATAAGCCACACCCTCTGGTGCCAAGCCAGCCGGAACTGCGTTCCTGTGCGTTCATGCTCAGAAAAAGTCATGTTTATACAGAAGAAGAAGATGATGATGAAATTGGAGCTATATCCGGCCCTCCACTTTGAATCTCAGAGTGGCTCACACTCTCCTCTACCCTCCTCCCCCACAACAGACACCCTGTGAGGTAGGTGGGGCTGAGAGAGGTCTCACAGAGTGAGCTCTTTCAAGGACAACTCCTTGAAAGCTATGGCTGATCCAAGGCCATTCCAGCAACTGCAAGTGGAGGAGTGGGGAATCAAACCTGGCTCTCCCAGATAAGAGGCTGCACAATTAACCACTGCATCAAACTGGCTCTCAAACTTATTAAGTAATTGCAAGGGCTCTGCGGCAGAATCCATTTTAGCTGGTGTAACAACTCCTCCCCTTTCTTGAAAACTAACAGTTTTGTGGAACCACACGAACTACAGCACAAAACCAGATGTATTGTGGCATCGATAACTGCTGAATAAAGGCCTGCCCAATCAGGATTTAACAATAAATTGAATTGCATTAGCAATCTTTCCTCAATGATGTTGCAACTTTAATCATTACATTAAAATTGTAAAAGGGGAGTTGAGAAACGAAGCATCTTAGAACATACTTTCTTTTTGTGTAATGTATTATATAATATGAATGTCCTCGATCAATGTAATATTCTTACAAAATTATTTCCATTTCAATGCCCTATTATCCCCTCTTTTCCTGTTCGCTTATTAGTTCTCAAAATTAAAAAAAAAATTCTAAAAAGACTAACATTTTTTTCCTCTAGCAGGACTTGCATATACAGTATTCCTAAGCATTTGCTCTCCACCACCAGACAGGCTCTAAACCCAAAGGTGGGCTCTCAAAAGGTGAATTGAGACTGCAGGATTTGTTAGGAGCAGGTCTCTGCTTCTTCTCAGTGTTACAGCTCACAAAAATCAAGGGTGAGTGGGATTAGTTGGTGAATGGGGGTGATAGGAAGCATTTCGAAAACTGAAGGAAGCATTTTGAATACGAAAAGTCTCTGAAAAGGCTAAGCGTTATTGAGTTGGACACATATGAACACGTAAAGCCACCTTACACTGAAACAGAACTTCTGTCCATCAAAGTCAGTATTGTCAATTCAGACTGGCAGCAGAATCCTGCCTGATAGATTTTTTTGTTCATTTGTTTTTAGTGAAGAGGTTTTTGTTCTGACTTTGAAAGTTTCAGAGGGTAGCTGTGTTCGTCGGTAGAAGAACAGCTAGACTTGAGACCAGTATCACCTCAGAGACCAAGACGGGTTTTTTTTTTAGTATATGCTTTTGAGAATCAAGGTTCCCCTCCTCGGATACAAGTTGAAGAGAGCTCAGACTCTCAGAACCTTATACCCCAAAATCTTGTTGGTTTCTAAGGTGCTTTCTGGACTCGAATCTAGTTGACTTTAAAAGGAATCATTGGACGATTCACAAAACTGTGGAGGAGCCCCTCCACAGCCTATTTTTTTTCTCACCCCTTAAATACAACATCTATACTTTAAAAAAATCAAGAAACATTCCTTTATGAGGATGCAGGTTCAGATTCTTACAAGTGGTTTTGCATTGAGCAGTTAAAGGCCTCACCACCCCTCTTGCTCTACTCACTCACTGGGTCTGAAGTTGCCTCCATGAATGCCTCTCCCCAGCCCTTCACATCGCGAAGCCCCAAGTTTTCTGGCATCCAGGTCTTGGACTCCCAAAATAAAACCAAACGGGCAAGTCAAGCTGTGAAAGATGATTCTTGATTTCTTGCTCTGGATGTTGGTAAGGGAAACTGGAGCTGATGGCAATAAGGGGGTGGAAATCTTGGTGGCCCAGAGGGAGTTATTCCACCCCCCCTCCAAACTTGTTGCTTTGACATTACCCAGGTTGCAAAGACAGAACACTCGGAGAACTAAGTTTCAAAACTTCATCAAATCACTCTCCCCACCACCCCCAAAAGACAACAGTCATTAGTTTTCCTTTGGGGAGGAGGAACGTGAAAGAGCGGGATCATTTGTCTCAGTTACTTGCTTGTTCATGTGGTTTAACAAAAAATTCAAGAAAGTTCTGAACAGAATTAAGAGGGCAGGGGGGAACCTCACAGTCCTAAGGAAGGTATTCACTATCTGACAGGGCGTTTTTTGTAGAAAAAGCCCAGCAGGGACTCATTGGCATATTAGGCCACACACCCCTGACACCAAGCCAGCCGGAACTGCGTTCCTGCTCAAAAAAAGCCCTGTCACCTATTAAGAAATGATGAAGGGTGATACGCTGTATCAATATATGTTATTTTTTAAAACAGATTTCTGGTATATTCGTAAGAACATAAAAGAAGCCATGTTAGATCAGGCCAATGGCCCATCCAGTCCAACACTCTGTGTCACCCAGTGGCAAAAATTTATATATATATATATATATATATATATATATATATATATATACACACACACACACAAACTGTGACTAATAGCCACTGATGGATCTCTGCTCCATATTTTTATCTAAACCCCTCTTGAAGGTGGCTATGCTTGTGGCCGCCACCACCTCCTGTGGCAGTGAATTCCACATGTTAATCACCCTTTGGGTGAAGAAGTACTTCCTTTTATCCGTTTTAACCTGTCTGCTCAGCAATTTCATCGAATGCCCACGAGTTCTTGTATTGTAAGAAAGGGAGAAAAGTACTTCTTTCTCTACTTTCTCCATCCCATGCATTATCTTGTAGATAACCAACAGATATGAAAATGTCCCTTTGGTGACTGCCCAGATGTTGTATGCTGTTTTGTATATTATTAAAAATCTCTATTTTTTTTAAATAAAGGATGAAGGGTATGGATTTACCCAGGGCAGTTGACACTCCCTCCCACTACGGGTCTCCACACAAAGACTCCTTTTGTGCCCCACACCTCACACCAGCCCAATCCAATCCAGAAACAGACAAAATGCAAACCACATGCCTTGCCCAGCTCTGGGGACACCTGAGGTAACCATGGAGGATGGAGGAGCTGTGTTGCCCTAGGACCCCATTCTGAGTTGTTCTGAATTCAGCTCTCCATTTCCCAGTAGCTTAATTTTAAAAATAAAAGGAGGTGGGGCGCAAGTTGATCTGCAAGCCTACATCCTACATCCTTCCATTTCAAGAAGTGTGGTCATTCTACAGTGGTGAGCAAAAGGAAATCTGTTTAGGCTCAGGGGCCTTCAGCAAGCAGCTCACTTTCCCCATTATTTAAAGTATTCAGGGTTCTTTTTTAAAGCAGGAATGTAGTTCCAGCTGGTCTGGTGTCAGGGGCTGTGGTCTAATATGCAAATGAGTTCCTGTTGGGCTTTTTCTACAAAAAAGCCCTGTGTGGAATAATGGTGACATCAGGGGGTGTGGCCTAATATGAAAATAAGTTCCTGCTGGGCTTTTTCTACAAAAAATCCCCTGAAAGTCTGCATAATCATGGCCAAAGCCCTGACCTGGATAGCCCATGCTAGCCTGATCTCATCCAGGACTCAAGTGTGGGTCCTCACATCACCCGCTGCGGGATTTTTCTCAACTGATAATGCTGAAGATTGAACCTGGGACCTTCTGAATGCCAATCAGATGCTCTGCCTGTGAGCTGCAGCCTCACCCAAATGCTACTTCTGGGGTGCGGCCACACCTCACATTAAAAGCGGGTGTGTAGCGCTCAAATTTGAACCGTTGAATATTGATTCGATGCAGGGCTGTTCAGACGAGCATCCAAGAATGCGACTCATTCTGTTGTTGAGCGATCACACTTCCAAAACTATCACGCTCTTTTCTTGGAGCATGCGTGATCAGATGTTGATTTCTGGGAGGGGGGGGGTCCATTGAACATGCGCCCAACTGTTTGGAGGTGGGAAATCAAACAATGCTTCAGAGGCAGGGGAGAAGGGGGGAAATTTCCGGAATTAACATTGCGGTTTCAAACCAGGGAACTGCCAGGAATTAATTTCCTAGAAATTGGCAGTGACGATGATATCTGGAAATCCTCCACATTGAAAAAAAAAAATTTTTTCCCCTGTTCTGAAGAGTGGGATAACATTCCCCTCCCCCTCCGATCCTGTGTTGATTGGAGAAGCAGAAGCGTCACCTCAGATTCCCAGATGATCTGGCAATGAGCATGTCTGCTGCGGCTTTTTTTTTTTTTAAAGGGTGGGAGTGGCGGTAAACATTCCAAGGGGCAGTATCGTGCGTGAGCTGTCCAAACAGGAAAAAGCCGATTTTGTGCCGCTGTTTTGAAAAAGGGCTGGACTTTCTGCGCTGTCAAATTAATGTGGCGCTGATCCGCAGCAAGTCGGAATGACCCTGGATGATGCTCGATTGCCAGATGTGGATGTCTGAACAAACACATTTAATCCGTCAGCGAGACAGAGCTGTGTCGCCACTAATGGTACGTCTGGCTGCACCCCCGGTTCTGGTTAGATAAGAAATGATTTTTCTGGAGCTTGGTGTTTGTTCTCATGAGCTTTTTCCTCCTTAGTTATCCTCACACACATTCAAGACATACAATTTTTTTGTTGTGAATGCCTTTAACTCAAAAGCAAACATTGTTAGAACCAGCCAAAATGTTGTCCTCCTGGTTAATTTTATTATTCTCCATACTGTGGTAAAGAACTGGAAGGGGCAATTTTTTCTGAGCTTGGCTGCTGACTGTCATGAGCCCTGACGAGGAGGAGCTGGAAGGATTAACAGACCTGGAAGAGTTGCCAGCCAGTTCCTCAGCTGAACAAACAGCAGCTGGCCCATCAATCAGTCTCCAGGCACCAGTGTCAACTGTTGACCATCAATCTCCTCCAAGCTTTCCTCCTCCCATCTCATGAGTTTGAAGCAGGCTCCGGAAAGAACTTTCCGAGTGAAAACATGAGGCACGCCAATGCTTCAGATCTCTCAGCCTTGAGTTCTAGCAGAGTCACTGTCACCCAGGGAGCAGGCTGATTGAGACTCCCATATAGCTCCCACCCAGGACCTGGTAACCTTGTGGAAGCAACAAGTCTATTCTCTGGCTTGCATCCACGCTCCTTCCTGATCCTGACCTGCTTGATTTCCTTGGCACCCTGACCTTTTGGCTTTTGGCCATTGACTTCTGATTCCGGTTTGTGATTCTGCATTGGTGACTTGGCTCCTGCTTGACTTCCTGGACTTTGACCTTGGACTGGCTTTGGACTCCTGCCTGCCTGTGCCCTGAGAACGTCACACTGACAGACATGAAGAGAATTCTGTAATACTTCAACAAGAACTGGACAATTGATTCTGGGTTTTATTGCTGGACATTCAAAAAACATAAAGAGTTTGGACTTCATACTACTGAATGTTTACATCATACAGAAGCTGAGATTTCCACAGCTACGGACTATGAAATATGACAGGAATTGGAGAATCTTGTTTAGATGCCTTTGATTTCTACAAAGGAAGTAAGACTGATTAAAAGTTTAATAAATAAATATAATTATTGAAGAATATCTCCACCGTCTTCTCATTACAAGTCCTTATCTCACCAAGAAAGAAATTGTGACAAAGTACACAAGAAATAAGTTATAATCAGTTTTACAATGAAAAACAATTATAGCAAATTGACATTTCTTCATAATTCTTTTGTCATCTTCTATTTTTACAAATGGGAATCCAGCTGATGCAGTCAAAATACCACCATAGATAATTTAACCAATAAAAACTATCACACCCAAGATAGTTGGATTTTTGTTTCACAGCATGAATAAGAACTGAAGAATGATTAACAGTACCTCCTACTGACATCTTTGTTACCCAAACCAATTGTGTTTGTTAACTCTTGGTCATTGGAGTTCACTGCTGAGTTGGTCCTAAAATGAAGAATCCAAGATGGCTGCCATTCTTTCAGCCTTAGTTTTTCTTACAGAGGAAGTACCTATGGACCACTTTCTTCATGGCCGTGGTGATCTCCTTGTTCCTCAGAGTGTAAATAATGGGGTTCAGGAGGGGGAAGATGATTGTGTGAAAAACAGAGACTATCTTGTCAGGGGCATATTCATCAAAGGGCCGGGCATAGATGTAGATGGCAGGGCCAAACATGAAAATGACTATGGTGATGTGAGAATAGCAAGTGGACAAAGCCTTGCTGGCCAATTCGCCAGAGTTCTTCTTCAGCACAGTGAGCAAAAAGGCATAGGAAACCAAGAGGGCCACAAAGCAGACCACAGAAATGAGGCCACTGCTAAAGATCATCACCAACTCCTCAGCAAAGGTGTTGGCACAGGTGATCCTCAACACTTGGGTGATGTCGCAGAAGTAGTTGTCCAGCTCGTTGGGCCCACAGAACGGGAGTCGAAGAATCAACACGACTTGGATGGTGGAATGGACAAAGCCCCCCAACCAAGAAAACAGCACCAGGATGATGCACAGACGACGGGGCATCATGTTTGTATAGTGCAGGGGTCGGCATATGGCGGCATAGCGGTCATAAGCCATGACAGTGAGCAGGAACATCTCAGAGGCCCCCACAAAATGGAGGAAGAAGAGCTGAGCGATGCATCCCCAGAAGGAAATTATCTTGCGTTCAGCAAAGAAGTCAACCAGCATCTTGGGAGCGGTGATGGAAGAGTACCAGATGTCCAAGAAAGCGAGATTGGCCAACAGGAAGTACATGGGTGAGCTGAGATGGGGTTCACTGCGGATGGTGATGATGATTAGGATGTTGCTGGGCAAGACAATCAGGTAGAAAGTGAGGAAAACGGCAAAGAGGAAGAGCTGGACTCCACGCTGATGGGACAGTCCTGTCAGGATGAATTCTGTCACTTCACTGCTGTTTCTCATCCCTTCAGGGTGTCTGGGAAGGGGAGGTGATTCTACCATCATAACTACGGCCACTCCACTACCATTCTCCATTCTGTGGAGATCTGAGCAGGGGGCACCTGGATAGGAAAGGAAGGCTGAGAGAAAGAAGAGAGGAATGATGGGAAAGAGGAGATCAGGAATTCTCTTTGTCATCAGATTAACAGTGAGAATAGTGACCCTGAGCCAGGCACATCCATTTACTCATCTAGACTTGCTTATCCATCCTGTAATAGAAAAACAAGATCGTTTCAGGGGATAGCCATGCTGATTTGCAATAGAATAATTAAATCTGGTGCTTTCACATATGCTAAATAATGCAGCTTCAATCCACTTCAGTGATCACCGGCAAGTGGATTTTGCCATTTCATATGGTAAACTCCAGTTGCAAAGTGCATTGAGAGTGGATTGAAAGTGCATTATTTAACATGTGTGAAGCTGGAAAGGGCCGTCCAGTCCAACTCAATGCAGGATCGGCCTAGAGCAGGGGTGGCCAAACTTGCTTAACATAAGAGCCACACAGAAGAAACATCAGATGTTTGAGACAAGGAAGGAAGGTAGAATGAAAGCAACTTTAATTTTAAATGCATTTTCCAAGCTGCCAGCTGGCTTGGCTTGGGAAAGTGGTTTAAAGAGAGAAATGCCTTCTCCAAGCTGGCCAATGGGGCAGTGGGGGGCTTCGAGAGTCACACAATAGGTGTGATAGAGCCACATGTGGGCAGCTCCCGAGCCACAGGAAAAGGCTGGCCTAGAGCATCCTTGACAACTGTTCATTCATTCAGCTGCTGCTTGAAGATGGCTGGGAAAGGGGAACTCATCATCCTTCTAGACGGCTGACTCCACTGCTGACCTACTCTTAGGGCGTTTTCGCACTTACCTTACGGCGGAGCGACGTCCCTCTTCACCGCGCAGCGTTTGCATAGATTTCGCACTAATTGCTCCGCAGAACCCGGAAGAGCCGCAAAGTCCCGCGGCTTTTGCGTCACAAATGTAAACTGGTTTTTGGCGGTTTACATTTGCGACGCAAAAGCCGCGGGACTTTGCGGCTCTTCCAGGTTCTGCGGAGCAATTAGTGCGAAATCCACGCAGACGCTGCGCGGTGAAGAGGGACGTCGCTCCGGCGTAAGGTAAGTGCGAAAACGCCCTTACTGTTAAAAAAAAAAAATCCTAATATCCAGCCGGCAACTTTCTGCCCATAATTTAAGTTCATTGTTGAAAGTCCCGTCCTCTACTGCTAGCAGGAACAGCTCCCTGCCTTCCTCTAAGGGTGTTTTTACATTCAGTTTGATCCAGAGTTTTAGATTCTTCAAATCGCCTGCCACCGTTCTGCTTTAATTATTTTCCTTTTACATTTTTGGATTTGCTGCGTTCATTTTTGCATAGCCAAACTTCTATATTTCCTGCTGAAAGCATTTCAATTTTTTTGGGGGGGAGGTGTCTCTTATCAGAGGGCAGCCAGAATACCAGTGCTTTGTTAAATGTATACGATAGCTTGGAGATGGTGTCAACACTGCAAAAACAATACACATGTAAATTGCAAGATGAGGCAAGCAATGATATGTAAAAATTTCAAGTGCTGTCAGTTCTCACGCAAATTACTGCACCTTGTGGTGGCTTTTGGAGGAGTCTTTTAAAACGCATGAAAACTTTTACAATACAAGTTTGAAACGCTTGTAGAGAAATGACCGGATCAAAACTAGTTTTGAGAAAACATTGCAGCAGCAGCACCAGAACTCATCTCTCCTAAACAAATGTAGGTGCAAAACAGTTGTGAGAACGTTAGGTAATGTAAAAGGTGAGTTTCCAATGCGGTGATAGTGAGTCCAAACTGTCAGTGTAAAAACACCCTAAGTGCCAGTGACAGCCTTTCAAAGACTTAAGAGTAATCCTAACCCACCCCCACACACACACACTTCCTCTTCTCCAGAATGAATGTCACCAGTTCCCTCAGTCTTTCCTCATAAGGCTTCATCTCCAAGTGGAACAGATTGATTCAAATTCAGCAGCTCCTTAAAGACCAGTGAGATTCTGGGTGTCTGAATTTTCAAGAGTCAAGGCTCCTTTCGTTGTATCTGATTAAGGGACAGACTCAGAAAATGTTGTTGGTCCCTTAAAGTGCTCCTCAATTTGAATCTAGCAGTTCCAGAAAAACAAGAGAGAACCATGAAGACGAGAGGGCAAAACAGAGAGGAAAGCAGAAGGGGGGGGGGGGGGAGAGGCATCTTCTAACTTGATTTTGATTTCCCCAAAAATCTTCATCTCATAATATTGTCCTAAACAGGGGTGGCATTCTATCAGGAGCTCCTTTGCATATTAGTCCACACATCCCTGAGGTAGCCAATCCTCTAAGAGCTTGTAAGGCTCTTTTTAATGCAAAATATGCAAAGGAGTTCCTGCTAGAATTCCACCCCTGATCCTAAACTAAATATTCTCATTTATGGATACCGTTAGGCTTAGGTGGAGTATTTCCCATCACTGCTTCTCTACGGCAGCAAAAGCTGCACATGGTGGGTTAGTTTCTATAGGATACAAGACTATTATAGGTGCAGATCTGTGCATAAAAAGGGAGTAGCAGAATCTTTAGACTTCTCAATATATATGCTATTGTTGGGAAAGCATGAGATGAAGATGATGAGATGGAAACAGAGAAGCAAGAAAAGCAGCATACAGGCATCCATGGTGTGGCCGTCAAATAGATTTTGAGGATAGCTGAAAAATTAGCCAGCGGGTTGAAGCCAGTTTGCTTTTTTCTGGAGGTAGGAATGGGACAAACAGAAGAATTAATGTATACACACAGCCTTTGGGAAGGCACAGTTACCTTATGGAATTCACTGCCCCAAGATGTGGGGATTGCCTCTACCTTAGGCGGCTTTTCTTTTGTATTGATTTATATCCCGTTGTTCTTCCCAACAGGGAGCCAAGGAAGAAGAAGAAGATGACCGTAGTTTTATACCCCACCCTTCTCTCTGAATCAGAGTCTCAGAGGGCCTTACAATCTTCTTTAGCTTCCTCTCCCACAACAGACACCCTGTGAAGTGGGTGGGGCTGAGAGAGCTCTCACAGCAGCTGCCCTTTCAAGGACAACTCTTGTGAGAGCTATGGCTGACCCAAGGCCATTCCAGCAGCTGCAAGTGGAGAGGTGGGGAATCAAACCTGGCTTTCCCAGATAAGAGTCTGCGCACTTAACCACTACAGCAAACTGGCTGGAAGTTTACAAAACTTCCACCTCCATTTTATCCTCCCAACAATGCTCTGAGGTAGATTATGATGTCAAAGAGAGTCAGAGAGCCGCCCTGAGTCTGTTTCAGCGGGGAGGGCGGGATATAAATTTTAAAAATATATATTATTATTATGAGAGAGAGAGACTAATTCAAGATCAACCCACAAGCTTTTATGGCAAAATGGGGATTCAGACCGGAGAATCCTAATCTGACACTCTAAGAATTACACCAGACTGGGCTGGGCAATTTCATGGAAGGCAAACCACCTCTTGAAAACCCTCTGGGGTTACCATAGATCAGCTGCAACTCGACAGTACTTTAGACCCAGTTTTGTGTAATGATTAAAAGCAATGCGCTGTAATCTGGAGAACAGGGTCAGATTCCCTCCTCCTCCACCTGCAGCTGCTGGGTGACCTTGGCTCAGTCACAGTTCTCTCAGAGATGTTGTCTCGAGCTCTCTCCACCCCACCTATCTCACAAGGTGCCTGTTGTGGGGAGAGGAAGGGAAGGAGATTGTAAACTGCTCTGAGACTCCGAGTAAAGGGAAGGTATAAATCCAATCTCCTCCTCTTAAACACACTCTAATGATTTAGAGCTTAATTAATTCCTACAATTCACTGGTTTTCTTCCTGAAAAGCTTTCTATGGGAAAATATGGCCTGCCCATAAAGAAACAACCTGCTTACATCATTCATGTTCTTTACCCAAGATTGACTTACTCTCTCTAAATAGGCTGAAACATGAAGAAACGTTCTTAGACACAAAACTATTTTGGAAAATGGCACAGCTATTTTGGAAAATGGGTGAAATGGGATCACACCACAAAATCTTTCCAATTTGCCTATAAATTACAGAACATTTTAAATCAGTGTTGGCCTCCCTTTATTATTACTTTTTTGTTTTGTTTTTTTAAAAACCTGTTATTATTTATGTGATATATTTCCATCACAATTAAAGTATTTATCTTGTACAAACAAATCATGTCTCTAGCTGTCCATCTTGAAACACACACATCATTTTTGTAAAGTTATTGGAGGACATCATTTTTTGATATACTTCAATCAGAATGATTGCAATACTGACAGCCTTTACTCACAGCTTGCTCACACTTTACTCTTACAATACTCACTCTTTAGCCAAACATTTTTTTTTGTTCTTCCTTAGGTAAAGTTTCTGCTACTGAATAAATGCATTAAATTACAAGTTATAAAATTATCCTAGGAAGAGACTGTAGAAGCACAGCACAAATTGTGCTGTAGAAAGAGAGCGCTGAAAACAAAAGAGAAATATTATAGTCTGCGATGAAAGGGACACCTTGAAAAAGCAAACATCTTGGAAGTCTTTCTAGGGCATTTCTATCTCAGAACTTATGTTACTGACTGTGGACTAGCAAGGTTTGTGTCAACACCTACCAGCTACAGGGAGGTTGTGGAGAGGAATTGACCTCCCTCCTGCAAAGGGTTTCTTCTGCCCAGCAGAACATCTTCTTGGGAACATATAACTCAGTCTACAAGAGAGAAGCATCTTAAGGGGCTCAGAAGTTCTGGAGCAGGCAGGCCCAAGAGAGCTTCAGAGACAGACAGGCGGCACACACCTGACCCAAGGGGAGTTATTAAAAGTGCAACTTGGGGTTCCCATGAGACTGCAGAACAGAGAACTTTTTGTTGGCAAAGTGTAGCTATGCAGTAACGTAGAGCATAAGCTGCTTCAAGAATAAAGTCAGCTTATTAAGAAGAGAACAAACAAAGAGAACAAGAAGAGGAGACAGAAGTCTTGCTGTCTTACTAGCTAGGAAAGAGTCAGTAAACTGTTCTCAGTTTACTGAGAGCTCCTTCCTTCCTTCCTTCCTTCCTTCCTTCCTTCCTTCCTTCCTTCCTTCCTTCCTTCCTTCCTTCCTTCCTTCCTTCCTTCCTTCCTTCCTTCCTTCCTTCCTTCCTTTTGTTACTTGACCAATCATGTAACACATTTGCACATTAAAAATTCAAGGCGTATAATAAACCAGATTTTAAAAATTTAAAATTAAGATCTAATTACAGTATAGCTTCCAGGACCTAAAAATCACCAAACAGAATCTAGCTGCTTTATGAGTAATCTCGGCATTACAGGGTTGTCAAGTCTTCGTTGGAAAATCCCTGGAGACTTTGGGGGTGGATTCTGGAGAGGGCAGGGCTTGGGGAGGGGAGGGGCCTCAGCCTGGTACAAGGCCACAGAGTCCACCCTTCAAAGCAGCCATTTTCTGCAGGGCAGCTGATCTCTAATAGCTGGAGATCAGTTGTGAATGTGGGAGATATCCAGTAGGGTTGCCAATCCCCAGGTGGGGGCAGGGGATCCCTGGGTTGGAGGCCTTCCTTCCGCTTCAGGGTAATCAGAAAGTGGTGGGGAGGGAGGAGGGAAATGTCTGCTGGGCACTTCATTATTCCCATGGAGACCGATTCCCATAGTGTACAATGAAGAATTTATCTGCGGATATCAGAGGCTCAGAGGGGGCTGTTTTTTGAGGTAGAAGCACCAAATTGTCAGGATCGATGCCTCTCCTCAAAAGACCCTCCAAGTTTAAAAAAAATTGGACCGGGGGGTCCAGTTCTATGAGCCCCAAAAGAAGGTGCCCCCCTCCTTCATTATTTCCAGTGGAGGGAAGGCATTTTAAAGGCGTGCGATCCCTTTGGAGTTCAATTATGCTTTTCACACCCTTGCTCCTGGCTCCACCCCCAAAGTCTTCTGGCTCCACCCCCGAAGTCCCCAAATATTTCTTGAATTGGACTTGGCAACCCTAACCTGGAGGCTACCAACCCTATGAGAAGATAATCAAGTTTGACTTTTTCAGTGAGACTCGAGATTTTGACTAACAATCTCATCACGTGCTTCCTTACAGTATGGGCAGCTAACAAAAAAAGAGCTTTATGGTTTCAACCTCTCTTAGCAGACAGGGATCTTAGCAGGGGCAGGAAGGAACCCTAACTGAGCCAGCCAGGAGACGATTTGAAAATAGTAGGAAGGCCTACTCGATACTAACTAATTGTCCTTTCTGCTGCCCCCTGTAGGGCATTCTTGTCATTTTCTATATGCAACGTAAACATTGAGTATTCCAAAACTTTTTGCCTTTATCATCTAACAGTTATAACAACTGTGAGGGTTTTAGGAAACCCAAAGTTGCACCCCTGCAAAAGAAAACATGGCCATAGGGGTACGCTCTAGAGCAAAAAGGTTGAGACGGGAAACGCTGTTCACACCCAGCTCTGCCTTTCAATGGGGTGAAAGGGTCTCCTTCAGGCAGAAGATTTTGGCGGGGTGAAGGGGAAATGCTGTGGTCCCTAGTCTGTAGAAGTCTCTCTTTTGTCCAGCCAAAGACCAACTTTGGCATACTCTGAGGTGGAGCATCTACTAAGGCCCATTGTTGTTGATGTCCCCCACACACTCACTGATTAGAGCTCCACCCTCCATGCGCCCCCCTGCAACAAGCGCTACCCAGGAACACTGGGGAAAGGGCTGCAGGCAATTGTGAGCACGAGTGAGAATGGCAGTAAAGGTGGAGTAAAGGTGGACAATTGAAACCTGCCCATTCCCAAGTGGAGATCAAAAGCAGCTTCCAACATCATTCTGCCCTCCTCCATCTTATCCTTACAAGAACCCTGTGAACTAAATTAGGATGAGCGAAAGAGTGACTGGCGCAAGGGCACCCACCAAGCTTCCATGCTGGAGATCTCATCCTTGAATCTCCCCAGTCCCATTCCAATGTGCTAGTCACTACACCACACTAGCTCTCATCATGAATTTAAGCAAGAACCTAGCTCGGGGTGTCAAACATGCAGCCTAAGGGCAGAATCAGGCCCCTGGAGGGTTCCTATCAGGCCCCTGAGCAACTGGCTGTCATCTGCTTCATTCTCCCTCCCTTTCGCTTCCTTCTGCATCACAGCTTGCTTTGCCAGGCTTGCTCAATCGCACAGCAGAGCTACTGAGCCAAGCCTCTCTTCCTTCTATTGGCTGAGGATCCTTCCTCTCCTCGTCCCCTGGGGAAGGAAGGAAAGAGCCAGTTTGGTGTGGAGAACAAGTTTGGTGTAGTGGTGTAGTGCGGACTCTTTTCCGAGAGAACCGGGTTTGATCCCCCACTCCTCCACCTGCACCTGCTGAAATGGCCTTGGGTTAGCCATAGCTCTGGCAGAGGTTGTCCTTGAAAGGGCAGCTGCTGTGAGAGCCCTCTCAGCTCCACCCACCTACAGGGTGTCTGTTGTGGGGGGGGAGAAGATATAGGAGATCGTAAGCCACTCTGAGTCTCTGATGCAGAGAGAAGGGCGGGGTATAAATCTGCAATTCTTCTTCTTCCTTTGCCCAGTTCCCTGGATTGCACAGGAAGGATACAAAGAAAGCACCATTAAGACCAACAAGTGCTCATGTTTTAAGCATGTTTTATTTTAAGTTTTTAAAAAAATCTTTGTGTTTTTTTTCTGTGTCCTTTATAAAATTTATATCTCTGCTACCTGGCATGACATTTTATGACACCCACGGCTTGACCCAACGTCTCATTTATGTCAGATCCGGCCTGCATAACAGGTGAGTTCAACAGCCCTGATCTAGCTTGTCGCCGGGTAGAAAGGACTTAATTTCTGCTTCCTTCCTTTGAGCTTCTCCAGGGCGCTTTTGAAATCTTTGTTCCTCAGTGTGTAAATGAAAGGGTTCAGGACAGGCGTGATGAGAGTGTAGAGAACAGCAACGGCTTTATCCATTGGGAAGCTACGAAAGGGACGGGCATAAATATAGATGCAGGGCCCAAAAATCAGGGTCACCACAGTGATGTGAGAGGCACAAGTAGAAACAGCCTTGCTCCGCCCTGGTGCAGAACCTGCTCTCAGCTTGGCTAGTAGGATGGAGTACGATACCAGTAGCACCACAAAGCACATCAAGGTCACCAGGCCATTGTTGGACACCATAAGCAGCTCCACCACAAATGTGTTGGTACAAGCCAGTTTGACCACCTGGGGGACATCGCAGTAGAAATTATCCAAAATGTTGGGACCGCAAAAGGGCAGCTGGACAATGATGGCCACTTGAACGATGGAGTGGACAAAGCCACCCACCCAAGAGGCCCATACCAGCCCACCAAAGATGGTCCCGTTCATGATGGCCATGTAGCGCAAGGGGTAGAAGATGGCGACGTAGCGATCGTAGGCCATGATGGTCAAGAGAAAGATCTTGATGCCTCCGACAAAGTGGAAGAAGAAGATCTGGGAAACGCAGCCTCCGTAGGTGATGGTATTCGTCTTCTTTAGGGAGCCTACCAGCATCTTGGGAGCTGTGATAGTGGAATAGCAGAAATCCAGGAAAGAGAGGTTTCCCAGCAGGTAGTACATAGGAGTGTGGAGGCTGGGTTCCAAAACCGCTAGGCTTACAATCAAAAGATTGCCTGTCACGGTGACGGCATACACGGTTAAGAAGATAGCAAACAGCAGAAGCTTCATCTCTTGATTGGTGGCCAGCCCCAGAAGGATAAACTCTGTCACTGTGGTGTGGTTCTTCCCTTCCATCTGGTCAGCTCAGCCTCTACTGATGGACACTGGGGAGGGAGGAGAGAACAGAGGTTAAAGGAAAATGCATTGCTGTGTGCATGTGAGTGTTAAAGAGGCCATTTTTTAAAAAAAAAATCATGTGACAGAAAAGTCTTACAAGCCCCATTCCCTCTTTAGTCCAGGATCAGTAAAGCCGCACTGCTGTCTCATGGCTCCACCTGCTGAGGCAATGCTTTCCTTTACTCCTCGAAGTTATCAGTGACTCTCTGAGAAGGAAGGAGGATGGAAGGGAGGGTGGGAGGGAGGGAAAGAAGGAAGGAAGGACTGATCTACACTCACTGATCATATATTCACTGTGGCCACTGATTCAATATGAAGTGTAATGGTTTAGGACTGCACTGGTATTAGAGATGTAGCTGAGCAGAGGATCAGACTGAAGTAGACACACATCTTTCCCCAGAATTAAAACAGAATAATTGTGGGGTAGTAGTCTCCTGTAAATACTTTGTTTCTTATGAAAACTTACTTATGAATGTTCCTTAGGAATATGCAAGACCTTCTTGGTGGTAGCACCAAAATGATGGAATTCTTTCTTCCCTGAAATTTGCCTGAAGTCTTCCTTGATTGTTTTTAGGCACCAGGTGAAAATGTGGTTATTTCATTTGGGCTTTGACTGAATAATTGGTCTGAGCCCTGATTTTATTTGTCTTTAATCACTTGCCTTGGAAGCCCTATTTTTTTTTGGGGGGGGGGAGGGTAGCCCTGACTTGGTGGCATTTAACAACACAGAGAATTCCCTCCTCCCTTCTCAACCAGGAGAAAAGTCGGTTGAATCAAACCCATTATATATTTGTGGCAAATGTAGATTCTGGTACATTTTGCTGGATTTCATTATGACCCTGGAAATACTGGGCAAAAGTTGGGTGTCTTCATTGTTCGTTTGGGCTTCCAAGGAAGCTCCCCTCCCCTACCCAACTCCTCTTTAACATTCTCTGGGATCACAAAGCAGCTGTTGGATTGCATGTAAAGGCTCCCTGGACCTAATCTTCAAAGCACAGTTTGGACCTCAGAATCCGTGATCCTGTTGAGGGGATCTGTTTATCTAAGGAGGCTTCCTGGTTTCCCTCTGAAGACGCAGTCTGTTCTATACAACGCTGCTCCTTGTAATGGGAAATGCAAGGCAAAGTGAATTTGAATGCATGCAGAGTCCGCCAGTTTGGTGTAGTGGTTAAGTGTGCGGACTCTTATCCAGGAGAAGAGTTTGATTCCCCACTCCTCCACTTGCACCTGCTGGCATGGCCTTGGGTTAGCCATAGCTCTGGCAGAGGTTGTCCTTGAAAGGGCAGCTGCTGTGAGAGCCTTCTCAGCCCCACCCACCTCACAGGGTGTCTGTTGTGGGGGGAGAAGATAGAGGAGATTGTAAGCCGCTCTGAGTCTCTGATTCAGAGAGAAGGGCAGGGTATAAATCTGCAGTCTTCTTCTTCTTAACCATTATGTCAAACTGCATGAAAAGTACAAGTGTGTGTGTGCATGTGCTAATAATAACTGTACTTTCTAACCATGACTGACTTTTTCTTTTTGTGGTCATTCCTTTTAAGGTTCTGGACCCATTCAAATTTAATCTCATGCTATTTAACCAGTTAAGAGGTCCGTGGCACAGAGTGTTAAAGCTGCAGTACTGCAGTCCTAAGCTCTGCTCATGACTTGAGTTCGATCCCCGGTGGAAGCTGAGTTTTCAGGTAGCCGGCTCGAGGTTGACTCAGCCTTCCATCCTTCCGAGGTCGGTAAAATGAGTACCCAGCTTGCTGGGGGGGGGGGAGCGTAGATGACTGGAGAAGGCAATGGCAAACCACCCCGTAAAAAAGTCTGCCGTGAAAACGTTGTGAAAGCAACGTCACCCCAGAGTCGGAAACGACTGGTGCTTGCACAGGGGACCTTTCCTTTTTCCATTTAGACAGTTAATCTGTTGAAAGGCAGATTTCAGCAGTAGAAACCTAGTATGTTCATTGCTCCCAGTGGCAACTAAGAGACCAATTCTTAGCAGGTCAACTCAGAATCCTATTACAGCCTAGGCAATGGGGTTGATTCCCAGGAAAATATTGTCAGGGTTGCATTGCAAGCTTTATACACAGGTACCAAAGCAAGGGTCATTTTGTAGAAAAAGAGGCGCTGGGTTTCATTAGGCACAACTCATTTGCAGAACTCATTTACATATACCACACACTGGAAGGTATACTAAATATCAGCCCAGCATGGACCTGAAAATGCTTCTGGAATTATAATTGTCATAATAAAACTTTACTTCCATCCAATGCTCCCTCTAAGCTGTGGAGTCTTGTGAGCAAAAATTCTACTTTGTGAGCTGCTGGCATGGAAGTTGAGAGCTGCTGCATCAATCAGTGTGCTCTGGGGCCATTTTCCCTGCGCTAAGACCAAAATGTGTGAGCCAGAGGCTAACAGACTGTGAGCTGGCTCACATTCATTCAGCTTAGAGGGAACACTAATGGAGTCCCATCATACTTTTAAAAATGATTTTCTCCTATGTGGCTACAACGGCATGATGAACATTTCCAACTGTCTGCGTTAGATGTTTTGGTTATTTTCACATTTTTTTTTGGTGGGGAAAAAATATTAGAAAGTTTGTCATCTCTTAGAGCTCATCAAAATTCTCACAAGGGGGGGGGGCTGAACAATCGAGACCAGAAGCAATTATTTGGGAGAGGGGGGGGGATAAGAAAGAGCACAGTAAAATTTAGAGGTTCTGGAGCTGCACTCCTGCGAGCTCATGCCCAAAATGAGGCCTGCACCAAAGTGACATAAAGATATGTCAGCGCCATGCCAGGATCAGTGATGCACAGACATTCAAAGGGTTAGGATTTCTCTTTCATCTGATTACCATCTAGACCAGGGGTCCTCAAACTTTTTAAATAGGGGGCCAGTTCAGTGTCCCTCAGACTGTTGGAGGGCCGGACTGTTGTGGTGGCTGCCGTTACTGTACAAGGCCGCGGGCCATCAGTTCTCCGTTTTCTGCATCTCAATCCCTTCCCCACACCACACACCCCAGCGTGGGAACTCACCTCACCTTGGTATCGCCTCACACTCTGTCTCTGCCGCCTCAGCCCAGTGCCAGAAGTGTGCATTGCTAACGCGAGTTTAGGTCAAACGTCACTTCCGGTCTGATTTTGCCATAACCCGGCGGGCCGCATAAACGTCCTCAGCGGGCCACATCTGGCCCGCGGGCCGTAGTTTGAGGACCCCTGATCTAGACGGACAGACAAGACATGCAGCTCATATAGCTTTACATGGTGCTCAGGAGGAAAAAGTTCTCTGTCTAGAGCATCGTTTTGTTGAAACCTTTACAACAGTTTTGCAAGGTAGGCCAGTATTATTCCTCCAATATTTCAGATAGTTGAGACTGAGATAAGGAGGTTTGCCTAACGTCGCCTACGGGCAAGATGTGAATGGGAGTCCTCACAGACCCCAGCTCCTTTTCTTAGCCATGGTATTATGTCTACTACTTCGGTTCTGTCCCCCCTGCCTCTCCTCTCAGTCTGTCCATCATCCAGTTATCTTTTTGCCTTTCAAAAGAGACACAGAACATCTGCACTCCTTTCCATTTGGAACTCTGTATGTGAGAAACAGCAGTTCTGATTCTATAACTTAGTAGCTTTGATTAATTTCAACCTTACCGTTTGCAAATGTCCATTTCCTTACTTCAAGGGTTCGGTTTTACACAGTCTGCTGGGCTCCTCATGATTCTCCAGATGTCTTTTATTCATATTTACTAAGTAAGAATGCAGATTCAGTTTCTGCTACCATCTTGGTTAGAATAATTCGTGTTGAGTGACCCTGAGTAGGAGTTCTTGTTGAAGAACGCAAGGAGATCTTGCTGAAGAACACTAAATCCGATCAAGGTCCTCCACACTGACCTTTTGAGGGCAAGAGCATCAGCAACTAAAAAGGTCTATCAGAAACTGTCCAGTGGGTCATTCCGAGACTTTCTGCCTTCTGGCTTCCACAGTTCTTGTGGGTTTCAGTCTAACTTACACAGCCTAATAGAGAATCACAAAGCTACCCGATTTCCCAAGGTTTCATCCAGTCCAGCACAAAACAGAATCCATCAGGTGTATGTTCTGCTGTGGACCATCAGAGGCAGAGAAAGAGCAGGCACAAGGAACAATGTTCAGCAGATGGATTAGATGTTCAGGAGGAGTTGATGATGTGATGTTCAGAGGTTTTGCTGAGAAGAGAATTATTAAAATGTGACTCTCAGCTGCTCTTTTGTAGCCTGGAAGTGGGAGTGAGAATTCACATAAGGGTCCTCCAGGGAACAGAGAAGGAAAGTTTACTTTCTTGCATAGAAGGCAAGACATATTTGGATGATAGGAAGTGGTGGAGTCAAGGCTGCAAACTATTTTCAAACTTAAATCCAAGCGGGCAGCTGTGTTGGTCTGAAGCAGCTGAACAAAGCAGGAGTCAAGTGGCACCTTTAAGACCAACCAATTTTTATTTAGAACGTAAGCTCTCATGTGCTCTTAAGCACACTTCATCAGACAAGGAATCCAGCACAGTGAGCAAAGCCATACATAGCTGAGCAGAGCCATACATAGCTGGGAGGCAGTGGCCCAGAATGCAACATGGTACAGATTTAAGAACCAATGACAGTGAAGTAAAATTATCTGGTAGGTAGTGGTTTAGAATGTAAAATGGTACAATGACAGAATAGCAAAATTAACAAATTGAGCAAACCTTTGCTCTGAGTAGCATGAGCATGCGAAAGCAACAAAACAGTAGTATGTCAAAATGTGAGATTCTCTGTCAATGACAATGGGAGATGGGTTCAATATATGTAATGGGATAAGCAACCAAAGTCCCTGTTTGAGTGTGTCAATACAGCTGAAAGAGAAATACATTGGATAGTGATATTCTTGTCTACCTAATTACTTTTTAACATGTCAACATCATCCCAAGCAAAGAACTCTGGGAGTTTCAGCTCTGTAAAAACAGAGAATGGCTCATTATCAACAACAACAATAGCCATTACAAAATCTTCCCGCTACTACAGTTCCCAGGGCTCACTGCCTGAGGCCTCAGCTATTTATCTTATTTATTTATTTCTGTTGATTTATACCCTGCTCTTCCGACGAATGGCTCTGATTTTATTCTGGGTGAGATGTCTCATTTGACTGAATCCATTTAATCCGATGGCCTTTGCAGAAAAGGGGGGAGACAAACCATGTCAAAATGATGTAGCAAGACCAAAGACCATGCCCAAAGCAACCTTTTTTTCCAGCAAGGCTTTGTGTGTAAAAACTCGATATACATAAATAAAGTTGCCAGCCTCCAGGTAGGGCCTGGAGATCTCCTGGAATTACAACTGATCTCCAGCAGAAACGAGCAAGAAAAGTAGCACCTTCAGAATCCAGAGAGTGCCCCGGCAAAGGCATGTTCTAACTGCCCAGTATGGCACTACCAGCATTCTTGCTCCCCCCTCGAAGTCAGCTCTCCCCGGTAGATTTCCCTGGGAGTAGGCATCAGGGCTGGCCTTACCACTAGGCAAACTAGGCAATTACCTAGGGTGCCAGCCTTCTGGGGGCTCTGAATTAGGTGCCCCTGCTCACCTGTTGGTGCATGGTCATGCCTCCAGGTTCAGGCTTCTGAGATGGGCTGCCTACAAAGGTTGTGAAAGGAGACACCTTAGCCAGACAATGTGGGCTTTGCTCTCCCTCTTGGGAATAAGTGTCAAGTCCTCCATCAGCAGAATTAAGGCCTCTCTTTGTACCTCTCCCCCCCACCCCAAGTGCAATGCTGAGTGCTCTAAAAGTGCAAGGCGGAGAATGCTGAGACACAGTCCTGTGCCATGCACCAGACCTACCGAATGCTGGGCAGCAGGGCTTTTTTGAGCAGGAATCACTTTGCATATTAGGCCACACCCCTGCTGATGTAGCCAATCCTCCTGGAGCTTACAGTAGGCCCTGTACTAAGAGCTCTGTAAGCTCTTAGAGGATTGGCTACATCAGTAAGGTTGCCAAGTACAATTCAAGGAATATCTGGGAACTTTGGGGGTAGAGGCTGGAGGCTTTGGGGGTGAAGCCAGGAGCGAAGGTGCAGCAAGCATAATTGAACCCCAAAGGGAGTTCTGGCCATCATGTTTAAAGGGGCTGCACACCTTTTAAATAAATGCCTTCCTTCCATTAGAAATAATGAAGGATAGGGGCACCTTCTTTTGGGGCTCATAGAATTGGACTCCCTTTTCCAATCCTTTTGAAATTTGGAGGGTATGTTGGGGAGAGGGACTGGATGCCATGCTGAAAATTTGGTTCCTTTATCTCTGGGTGCCCCCCAGAGCCGCAGATACCCATGGATCAATTCTCCATTATACCCTATGGGAATCAGTCTCCATAAAGAATAATGGAGTGCCCAGCAGACATTTCTCTCCCCCCTCCCGGCTTTCTGATGACCCTGAAGTTGGGGGGAGGAGGGCCTCCAAACTGGGAAATCCCCTGCCCCCACCTGGAAATTGGCAACCTTATTGGATGGGAGACCACCCAGGAAAACTGTGCAGAGGCAGGCAGGGACAAACCACCTCTGCTTTTAATCAATTTTCTTTTTAAACCCTATGAAGTCCCTATAAGTTGGCTGCAACTGGATGGCAATAAATAATAATAAATAATTTTTAATAATAATTAATAACAACAACAATGAATTTGGGGAGGATCATTCTCAACATTCATTTCAGCTCCAAATTAAAAAAATATATATCTTGGGAGATTATTTTTAAGGTAGCTTTAAAATCCAGTTCGAAATAAACAAGATCCACTAGGACCTGGTATTCAGTGGTGACGCCCCAAGGGAAAAGTCATCTAGTTGCATTGGCTCCACGTGGATTGTGACAAGCCCTTTTGGTGCTGACATATTTCCAAAAGCTCCTTAGAATATTTTAATCACTCTCCAGTGGTACCATGCTGGAGGTGATGGTCCTCCAGAGATCAAAGACCTTCCTTACCAAGGTTCAGAAAAGGCCTGGGGGCAGCTCAGAGAAGATGAGAAAATCACACACACCTGCGATGCAGAGCTCTCATCCGAACTGATGCAAAGGGAAGTTCCAGGGATGACTTCATCTCTTCTTCAAGGGCTGGAAGCAAAAGGAGGGAGACTTCCTCAGGAGTCCCCACCTGGGCACCTCTGATTTCCTGGCACACAGAGAGCTCCTTTACTATGGTTGGTAGTAACAACATACACTTGTGTTTAGGTGTGTAGTTAAGTCACATAGAATGGGGGGGCTGGTGGAAAATGTGTGTGTGTGAAGTGCGATCAAGTCACAGTCGGCTTCTGATGACCCCAGCAAGTAGCTTGCCAGGTGAGTGCGTAGCAGAAGTGGCCTGCTATCGTTTTCCTTTGCAGAGTCTTCCCTGGTGGTCCCCCATCCAAGTACTGGCCCTGCTTAGCTTCCAAGATTTGATCAGGCTACACTAAGCTGCCTTCCCCCATGCTGGGAAATACATCTACATAATTTTTAAAATGCTGACACCTCCATGCTTACTCAGAGATAAGTGTCATGAATTTCATCCAAATCTTCAATGAAAAACAAGCACTTGGGTTACATGTATCGTCTTCCCTGAGTGAGGGCAGAGAATGTAAGCGCCAGGGATGCTGGTGCTGATTTCAGCCACTAACTGTACTGAACCTTCCAGGACTGCAACGAAAATTCCACGGCACTGGACCAAGGGATTCCAACTTCTGGTCTTAGTTCCATTCAGTTTAGTTTTCAGGTTCTGTTGGGTAGTTTTAGAGCTGAATGGGACTCTGATCAGGGATGATTTTAAAAAGCCCTCTGTTGCAAGTCAAAAACTAGGATATCAAGGAGCAGGTAATAGGAAAGCCTGAACTATGATGGATTCAGGTGAGTAGCTGTGTTGGTCTGAAGCAACAGAGCAAAGTTTGGGTCTAGTGGCACCTTTAAGACCACCTATGTTTTATTCATGAGATCAGCTTTCATGTGCATGCACACTTCATCAGATACATTGAAACAAGACTTCCTCAACCATTACATACAGATAGAGAAGGAGTGGGGGATTATCAATGATGATTATTATATTCAGGGAGCTTTTTGTGTAGGAGGAGATTTTAAAAGATGATTCCCCACCGACAGGGTCTGAAGTGGCGCACAATCTTTTCTAACACCTCAGCCTTTCAGTTTATATTAGCCCAGGATTTCATAGGCAATCCACGGCTTGTTATTTCAGAACATCAGTCCCCCAAAAGCTTGAATTTTGGGACATGTCCAAAAGATATGTTTGAAAATGTGATCTATTGGCATAGCAACTTCCTTCTAGGTTTTTTCAATTTTTATTTCTAAGGACCAGCAGTCTAAGCTATCCAATACAGGAAATCCATAGCCAGGGCATCTCTGATAGATAGCTGTCCTGTTTCCTCTGCCCCTAGATAATTGGACCCACTGTTGAACCCTGTTGTTATTTCTCCTTATAGTCAACTGAAATTCACCCTCCTGTTTCTTAAATCCCTTAGATCCAGTCTTGCTCCTTGAATTTACATAGAAGAATCTTTCACCCCATTCCTTGTGTCTACCTACCGCTTAGCTAAAGAATGCCAGCTAGCCTTTAGTTTCACTTTTCTGATTTTTCTTTGTTTTAAACAATTTATTGATAACATATAGTTACAGTATCTAATTATATTCTTGCTATCTCTAACCCATATGATATTTTCAATCCCCCCTCCCTCCGTTACTAGACTCCCGCTGAGGTTATATATTTAAATTCAATTATAAAGGTACCCTTAACCAATCAAAGTTCAATGTCTTTCTTTTCCCACATTCGTATTAAAAAATTGTCCAATGTCTTTTTACATTCCACTCTTGCTCTATATATCCTCTAAATTTCTTCCACTCCTTTTTAAACACATCCAAATCATAGTCTCTTAAAGTTCTTGTTAATTTATCCATCTCACTTCATGATAAAGCTTTCACGATCCAGTCCCATTTTCCTGGTATTTTTTCTTTCTTCCACAACTGCACATACAATGTCCTAGCAGCTGAGAGCAAATACCAAATTAAAGTCCTATCTTCTTTTGGAAATTTTTCCATTTGTAGTCCTAGCAGAAAAGTCTCTGCAACCACTTTTCTGATTTTTCAAAGTGTTTCCTTTCTCACTGCCTTTTAGAAATGAATGCACGGCAGGCTGTTTGCTGCAAGAAGTTAACATAAAGGCAAAATGTAGGAGGTGGGTTGGGACACAATCCTAACAGGAGACAGCAGTAAAATACAGGTTCAAGCTTGTGATTTTGTTGAGGGCACGAGGATGAATCACAAATTTGGCCAGAATCCAAACTGTCCTCTTGGGGAAAACCCATTCAGCCAGAGGAAGGTTCTGTGTTACCTGTTCCCACCATTCACATGTCCAGAGGCAAGCAGAGATATGGACATGTTACCTGGATGGAGAGAAAGCAGATGAGCTTGGAAAGGTTCACAGTCAGGAAACCTGAGAACAGCTAAGCCAGAAACAGAAAGGTTTCCTCTCAGTTGAGAGATCCTTGGGGGAAAGTAAAGGGATGGGTCAAGGGGAAAAGGAGATGGGGAAACAAAACAAGCCAGTGTGAGGATACAGGCTGAAAAAGACATTGCTGAGGAATTCCAAGAACAGAATACAAAAATATGCCCGAGGAGAACATGGTGCCTAGTCCACCCTAGAAGCGTTCAGTGCCAGGAAACAGGTAGCCAGGGCTTGGTAGAAGCCTTACCCTCTCTGAGCTTGAGGTATGATCAAGAGGGCAACAAGGCTCCATATCCTATCTGGGGTTAGTGCTTTAAAGATACAGTAGGTGAACTGGGGTTATGAGATGTAATTAAACAAAACCTTCTTAGCTCTTGAGACACCCAGCCACAACCCAAACAACAAGCCTGGATGTAACATATGTTGGGATCAGCATGTTGGGAGTGTATGTCACTGAGAGATAAATAATTTAATAAAGGGAGCTTTACAGACACTAACTGGGTCACTCTGTAATAAAAACGAACAGATTAGTCAAGGCAGATATTGATAAGGGCACGCCCAAACCAAGAACAGTGTGTGAATTCTGCTGCTGGTCTTGGGAGGGCCTTCAAGTGCTGATGAGTAGCATCTTAATGAGAATAACCTGGAACCTCTGGGGCAGAACTGGTGCCCAGATCCACAGGGTTGCTGTTGTTTTTTTCCTTTTGGAAGGACATCTATAGAAAACAAGACAGACAACAAGTGTGTCCCCTCCTCTCCTCCAGCTTCATTACAATATGGCAGGGGTGGCCAATGGTAGCTCTCCACATGTTTTTTGCCTACAACTCATCCGCCTAAACTTGCAGGCCGAGCGGTCCCCTTATTACTTTATGCCGATGACACTACCATCCTCTCTTGTACAAGAGTGGGCCTGCAAAGGTATTTGAATGCCTTTTATGACTACTGTAATTGTAATTCACTTACTATCAATTACACCAAATCTAAAGTAGTTGTCTTTTCAAACTGCTGGCGCCCACAGAGATGGTTTATTGGCAATTCAACAATCGAGCAAACAAAAAAATTTAAATACTTGGGGATCACTTTTAACCACAAGTTAAGCTGGGTTTCACATCGTAACAACACCGTCAACTTGGCTAAATGTTCAGCTGCTCAAATTAAACAGTTTTTCTTTGCAAGGGGCAACCAATTAGTTCCAGCAGCTATTAAAGTGTTCAAAGCCAAAACGCTTGCCCAAATCCTCTATGGTATCCCTATTTGGATCTCAGCTTTTACCAGGAAAGTGGAGGGCATTCAAGCCTCATTCTTTAGACAAATTCTTGGTTTGCCAAAATGTGTGTCCTACTTTGCTCTCTGCTCTGAAGTGGGTCAGTCTTTGGTGGAGACAAAAGCCTGGATTGCAGTGTTTAAATTCTGGCTCAAAATTCATTTTAGAACAGATCCCAACAGCCTTCTTGATTGTATGAAAAGAGACCCATATATTTCATCCTGGACAGCAGTGCTTCTGTCTAAACTCAATCAATTGGGGTTAGAGGTAGATGATTTTTCTACCGCTGATGAGTCATATATCTTCAGATGTATTAAACTGAGACTATGGGAATCGGAGGATACGAAATTACGGCCAACTGACCCTTATATTTGCTCTCCGGCTTCCTTAGGTCTTTATGCTTTTTGTGGCAAAATGCCCAATTATCTATCAGACCTAACCACTCCAAGTCATCGCAGGGCGTTTATGTTGGCTAGACTAAACGCGTTTCCCTCCAAAGTTTTACAAGGGAGATATCAGCGAGTCCCTTTAGCCGACAGACTTTGCTCCTGTGGAGCAAATACCCCTGACTCAATCCAGCATATATTGCTTGATTGTTCTTTATAACATAACCTCCGTAAAGATTTATTTGGCAAGCTTTCTTTTTCTCCAGATTTGTCCATTCTGCCACCCTGTTATTATTTATTGAGTGATACAGAGGGGGTGGTTAGTGAGGCTGTGGCAAAATTTCTGGCTGACATCCTTAAATTTAATTCTGACCATGTTTGAATGCATCTGTAAGCTCGGTTTTATCTTGATTTTATCTCCAATGTTTAAATTTTTATATTCTGCGTATTTTTATCTGAATCTATTATGCCATTAAAGGTTTGGTATGGTATGGCCTACAACTCCCATCAGCCCCAGCCATTGGCCATGCTGGCTGGGGCTGATGTGAGTTGTAGGCAAAAAACATCTGGAGAGCTACCGTTGGCCACCCCTGCAATATGGTGCTGTTTTAACTTGAAAGAGAACCATGGAATGTCTTAAGGCTCACAAGCAAGCTGCAAGGAGCAAAAGGACACTGACCAAGCAGGGCACATTCTAAAAAGGCTGTGAGTGTTCATGTGTGTATGCAACAGAGTTAAGGAAACTGCCTTTGTGGAATAACCCTACTGCAAGAAACAGGACATGCCAACACGTATCTCGTACCAAAATGAAGTCAAGGTGGAGAAGATGATAATTCTGAAAAAGGAAAAAAGAGAGCGTACCCTCTTAGGCCTTGATCTGCTTGCAACAGAAATGTACAGCTAGCAGCATTTGGGAGGTGCAAACAGCTAATGAAGTTTGGCTGTAGTTTGGCTGAGGAATGGGCCCAGCGAGGAAACAGATGAGGGTCCATATATTGGCTGACTGACCTTCCCAGCTGACTGGCCACATCTCCCTCATGCTGCTTGGACTAGGATGTTGGAAGAAGGCCCCAACACTGATGGAGAATGAGGAAACTTAGCCCATTCAAAGTGGCCTGGGTGGGGTGGGGGTAGGTGGTGTTAATGGTGTGGCTGCTCTTCAGCCTGGCCTTCTCCCCCACCAGCCAACCTCCACTCCCACTTTGTTTCCATACTCAGCTGGCCCATGGCAGTCCCAAAGGCTGGATTGAGGGCTTCACCAATGAGGAATTCCAAGGAGAAGACCAGCCTGCCATTTTTGCCTCTTCCTGCTTCCTTTGCTAAGGCTGGAGAAAAATGCCAAGGAGAGTTAAGAGGTCAGTGGTGATTTTACATTCCAAGACAGGGCAAAACTGAACAATGGTTCTTCATGGTTGTTTGGGCTTCCAAGGAAGCACCCCTCCCCAACTCCTCTTTAACATTCTCATTTGCATATTAAGCCACACCCCAATGCTAAGGCAGCTGGAACAGTGTTCCTGTGCGTTCCTGCTCAAAAAAAGCCGTGGTTCTTGATATGGTGTCCCTTTCTCCCCCCCCCCCCCCCCCAGGTCCCAGGCTCGCCATGAATGGATCCATCATTTCCGAGTTCATTTTGCTGGGATTTTCCTGCTCTCGCACTTTCCAGCTCACCCTGTTGACCTGGGTCTTGGCCTGCTATGCCACTGTCCTGTTGGGCAACTTCCTCATTATGGTGACCGTCCGCGCAGAACGCCACCTCCTCCGTTCCCCCATGTATTTCTTCCTGTCCAATCTTTCTTTTATTGATATGTCCTTGGGTTCGGTGGCTGGGCCTAAGATGATAGCCAATCTGGTGATCTGCGGCCATGCCATTTCCTATGGGGGCTGCATGGCCCAGCTCTTCTTCCTCCATTTCTTCGGCGGTGCAGAGATGCTCCTCCTCACCGTCATGGCCTACGACCGCTACGTGGCCATCTGCCACCCTTTGAGGTACATGGCCATCATGGACCGGCAGCGCTGTTTCAAGCTCCTTATGGTTTGCTGGGCAGGAGGCCTCCTTCATTCCACAATCCAAATGGTGGTGGTTGCCCAGCTACCATTCTGTGGGCCCAACATGCTGGACAATTTCTACTGTGACATTCCACAGGTCATCCGGTTGGCCTGTACAGAGACCTCCATCATTGATTTACTCATGGTGGCCAACAGCAGCCTCCTCTCCCTGCCCTGTTTCTTAATCTTGCTGATCTCCTATGCTGTGATCTTGGCCACCCTAAAAGGACGCTTCAGGAAAGGGGGTGGGAAGGCTCTCTCCACCTGCAGCTCCCACCTTATTGTAGTCAGCCTCATCTATGTGCCGTGCATCTTTGTGTATCTCAAGCCTTTCTCCAGTTCCTGGGTGGACAAAATAGCCTCCATGTTCTACACAGTTGTCACACCTGCCCTCAACCCAATTGTCTACACCTTGAGGAACCAAGAAGTGATAGATGCTATGGGGAAGCTGAGGAACAGGTGTATATTGTTTCCTCTTCGAGTAAAGGGATAACATGCATGAATTGGCTTTTGCTGGAATTTGCTGGAGAGCCATTTTGGTGTAGTAGTTAAATGCATGGACTCTTATCTGGGAGAACCGGGTTTGATTCCCCACTCCTCCATATACACTTGCTGATGTGACCTTGGGTCAGCCACAAGTTTTCTCAGAGCTGTTCTGCTCAAGAGCAGTTCTGGGAGAGCTCTCTCAGCCCCACCTACCTCACAGGGTGTCTGTTGTGGGGAGGGGAAGGGAAAGGAGATTGTAAACCACTCTGAGACTCTAATGGCTAGTGAAGGGTGGGGTATAAATCCAATCTCTTCTTCTTCTTCCTTGAGAAACTTTGGCAAATGCTTATTTCAGATACATTTACATAGCTCAGTGATGGGGTATCTGCTTTGTATGTGGAGGTTCTGACCCCCAGCATCTCCAGTTGAAAGAACCAGGTAATGAAAGACCCTGAGACCATGGAAGATTGCTGCCAGTCTGAGTAAACAATACTGACCTAGATAGGCCAATGTCTAACTCAGTATAAGGTAGCTTTGTATGTTTATATGTACCTCTTACATTTTCAGAATTCAAGAAGGAAGGCATCAGTGAGGGTCATGTGTTTGTTTGACCCTTGCTTACAGATGTGAGTTGGACCACAGCTCAGTGCCACAGCATGTGCAGAAAGTTGTACATAGGGCCTTTTTTTGTAGCAGGAACTCCTTCGCATATTAAGCCACACCCCTGTTGCAGCCAATCCACCAAGAGCTTACAGGGCTCTTCTTACAGGGCCTACTGTAAGCTCCAGGAGGACCAGCTACATCAGGGTTGTGTGGCCTAATATGCAAAGGAGTTCCTGCTACCAAAAAAGCCCTGGTTGTACAATAGATCTCCACTATTTCCTTTTTTTAAAAAAAGAGGGGGATCCCAAATAGTAGGGCTGGGAAAGACCCGTGTCTAAAGCTTTGGAGAGCTGCAGCCAATCAAACTAGACAAGTCTGGGCTAGCAATGGGCTGTGTCAGTGTGAGGTCATTTCCTATGTCCATATAATCAGTCAGTTTTTTGTGTTCTTCCCATTGTCTGTGATGGCCAGAGGTGGGGGATGGAAGAATCCATCTGAACCTTTTAAATCAAGCACGGAATTCCCTTTCTATGGGACTCTGCATTAGATAGATAGACAGACAGACAGACAGACAGACAGACAGACAGACAGACAGACAGACAGACAGACAGACAGACAGACAGACAGACAGACAGACAGACAGACAGACAGACAGACAGATAGATAGATAGATAGATAGATAGATAGATAGATAGATAGATAGATAGATAGATAGATAGATAGATAGATAATTTTATTTATATCCCGCCCTCCCCGCCGGAGCAGGCTCAGGGCGGCTAACAACATCATTCAGTTATACAAAAAACAAAGTTACATTTAACATTAAAATTCTGATAAATTTAAAATTAATTAATTAATTAAGTGATAAAAGTGCTAATGCTATTTGTTCTTTTATGATGGCGGTAATCATTAGCAATTACTTTCTTCGTCAGCGAAAGCCAGTCGGAAGAGGAAGGTCTTGCAGGCCCTGCGGAACTGTTCAAGGTCCCGCAGGGCCCGCATTTCCTCTGGAAGTTGGTTCCATAGGTTCGGGGCTACAGAGGAGAAGGCCCGATTGCGGGTGCATTGCAGCTTCACCTCTCTCGGTCCGGGGGTGGTCAACAAGTTTTTTCCAGCTGACCTCAGTGCTCTCTGCGGTTCATATGGGGAAGGACGGTCCATAAGGTAGACAGGTCCTCGACCATATAGGGCTTTAAAGGTAATGACCAGCACTTTGTAACGAACCCGGTATATAACTGGCAGCCAGTGCAGCTCGCGCAGTCCAGGCTGTATGTGCTCCCATTTAGGGAGCCCCAGCAACAGTCTGGCCGCTGCATTCTGCACCAGCTGCAGCTTCCGGGTTCGGTACAGAGGCAGCCCCATGTAGAGGGCATTACAGTAATCCAGTCTCGAGGTGACCGTTGCGTGAAGTACTGTTGCCAGATCTTGGCGCTCTAGGAAGTGAGCCAGCTGCCTTGCCCGCCTCAGGTGGAAAAAGGCTGACTTGGCAGTGGCTGCAATCTGGGCCTCCATTGATAATGAAGGCTCCAGTAGAACTCCCAGACTCCTAACCCGGTGCGCCACTTTCAGTGGTGCCCCGTCGAAGACCGGAAGAGGTATTTCCCTTTCCCGGGCGCCCCGACCCAGGCAAAGGACTTCTGTCTTCGCTGGATTCAGTTTCAGCCCGCTCCCCCTCAACCACGTTGCCATATCCTGCAAGGCCCGGTCTAAATTCTCAGGGACGCAGTCAGGCCGGCCGTCCATCAGCAGATAGAGTTGGGTGTCATCTGCATATTGATGGCACCCAAGTCCATATCTCCTGGCAATCTGGGCAAGAGGGCGCATATAGATATTGAATAACATTGGTGAGAGAACTGCCCCCTGAGGCACTCCACAATCCAGTGTGCGCCTCCGGGACCACTCGCCACCAATTGCCACCCTTTGTCCCCGATCCTCGAGGAAGGAGGAGAGCCATTGTAAGGCAGACCCCCTCACCCCTATATCGGCGAGGCGGCGGGTCAGTAGCTGATGGTCGACCATGTCGAACGCGGCCGACAGATCTAACAACATCAGCACCGCCACACTGCCCCGATCCAGGTGCCGTTGGAGATCATCTACCAGGGCGACCAGTACTGTCTCCGTCCCATAACCCGGGCGAAAGCCGGACTGGCAAGGGTCTAGGATGGAAGCGTCATCCAGAAAGCTCTGCAACTGCGACGCCACTGCCCTCTCTATTATTTTACCTAAAAACGGTAAATTAGAGACCGGTCGGTAGTTTGCCAATTCGGCCGGATCTGCTGTACTTTTTTTCAAGAGGGGTCGGACCAAGGCCCCTTTCAGGGGTGATGGAAAGCGCCCCTCTGAGAGGGATCTATTTATAATGTCCCGTAGAGGACATTCAAGCTCCCTCAGGCAGGATTTAGTTAGCCAGGAGGGGCATGGGTCCAGGTCGCAAGTTGTAGGGCGCACAGAGGAGAGAATTCCGTCAACTTCCTCCAGGCTGAGCGGGTCGAAATGATCCAGAGTTAAATCAGAAGACAGGCATAGGGCCTCGGGCTCATGTACTGTATCTAAGGTGATGGGCAGGTCCTGGCGGAACAACGTGATTTTGTCTGCAAAAAATTTCGCAAAAGCCTCACAGCCTATTTCTAATTCTCTAACGTTTGGTCTGCCCTGGGGCAGTGTAGTTAAATGTCCAATTATTTTAAACAATTGTGCCGGGCGCGAATTTGCAGACGCAATCTTGGCTGCGAAGTACTTCTTCTTCACGGCCTTGACTGCCATCTCATATGACCTCATAAACGTTCTGTAGGATGTTCTCGCCGCTTCACCACGAGTGCGCCGCCACTGCCTCTCTAGTCGCCGGAGTCCTTGTTTCAACCGGCGTAGCTCCAGGGTATACCAAGGAGCCAGCCTTGAACGAGGGCGCAGAGGACGTCGGGGTGCGATCTCATTGATTGCCCCAGATAGCCGGTCTTGCCAGGCATCAACCAGGGCATCAAGGGAATCGCAAGGGGGCCAAGGATCCCAAAGAGCCGTTTGGAACTGTTCCGGGTCCATCAGGCTCTGCGGGTGAGCCAAAATAGGCTCTCCACCCTTACAGGGTTGTGGTAGCGTCTCCATACGAGCCTTGAGGGCTAAGTGATCCGACCATGGTATCGCCTCCGTTGCGATTTCGTTCACTTTAATCCCAGCCGCAAAGGTCAGATCTAATGTGTGCCCAGCCTGATGTGTGGGAGTCGTAACAAATTGGGAGAGTCCCAGTGTCGCCATGGAAGACACTAGGTCCATCGCCTGAGTGGAAGCCGCGTCATCGGCGTGGACATTGAAGTCACCCAGGACCAGAAGCCCTGGGTACTCCAACGCCCAGCCGGACACCGCCTCCATCAGGGATGGTAAGGCGCTGGCCGGTGCGTTAGGCGGACGGTACACCAGCCAGATCGCCAACCTCTCCCCGACATCTAACGCAAGGCCGACACATTCAACACCGTCGATCTTTGGGGCCGGGAGGGCCCGGAAGGAGTAAGCCTCCCATATGAATACCGCCCCCCCCCCGCCCCCCCAATCCGCGACTGGTGGAAGACCGAGTAACCCGGGGGAGTCATCTGGGAGAGTGCCATTGTCTCTCCCTCTTGAACCCAGGTCTTGGTCACGCAAGCCAGGTCTGCATCCTGCCGAAGCAGGAAGTCCCTAATGGTCTCGATCTTATTATTTATAGACCTGGCGTTGCATAACACCAGTGTCGGACGCGGGCAATTTCTCTTGGCCCCCCTTCTTGTCACCGTTGGGATGGGAAGTAGACTAGAAGGGGGCTGAGCACTGTTTTGTCTCTGTCTCCTTCTCTCATATCTCCGTCCATTCCCACCGTCATATCTTCCCCTCCCCAGGAGCACTGGAATCCCCTGACCAGTCATCCCAAGCCTATTCTTTGATGGTTATATTAAGTTCGGCTGACTAGTTTACATGCACAGCACAGATCCCCGGCCCACCCCTGTCCTCAGTTCCCAATTGTCTAGTTCACCAAAATCTTTCCTAATTGATTAGTAAATAAAGAATTCTTACTTAGCACAGTACTAAAACCTAATTCTTAAAATTTTTAAAGTGCTAACATGAATAAATAATCAATTAATTAATTAATCCTATATGCATTTAAATACATAAAATACACAATAATAATCCGATTTCTAATCAATTTAAAATTTCTAATCCAATTTCTAATCAATTTAAAATTAATTCATTGTTAATAATTCTAATAGGTGACCAATAGTTAATTAGGCAACAAAGATGAAATTAAGGAGGTGAGGTAGGGTTGTCGGTGCGGGTGCTAGCAGAGAGAGCTGTGAGATGTGCCCGACACTGAGCTCCAGGAAAGAAATCAGCCAGACACCTGCAGCTAGTGCCAAAGTAGTGTATTTACAGTATATACAACTCGTGCTCACTAGTGCAGTCCAATATATTAATCACAGGAACAAAATGCTTTGCCAGCACGTCCACTCTCAAAGAGAGACCTGTGCATTACAGACACAGTCCACTTATAGTTCAGTCAGCCAATCCTGGCAGTCCACTCTCATGCTGACTCAGCAGGTTCCTTCACTTGTCTTCAGCCGGCTCAAACCAGCCTGTTGATAAGGTCACTGTGACCTAGCCTGCCGGCTAGATCACCAGCTGTCATTACAGAGCTGTCAACCTGGGTTAAGATAGATTCCTTAACCAACAAGGGTGTAGTTCTTAAAGTGCTGTTAGTTGGTGTAAAAATTTTTAGAAACGAATGTCCAGGTTTTAGGCGTCTTCGGCGCTTTGTGGCGGCTTTAAAGTGCAGGTGCTGTTTTCTGGTATAGAGACAGTTTTTGGGTGCTGTTCTTAGTATAATTTTTTGAAGCATGGATGGAAGAGCTTCTTGGCTGATGGCCCTGCCTCGGGTGAGGGGGGTGTGGGGGCGGAAGAATACGGGAGCGGGGGGGGGGGCTAGAGGGGAGCAAGGAGGAAGAGCAAGAAGAAGAAAGGGGGGGCGAGGACAGAGACCGGGGTGTCCACCGAGACCTACGTCCCGGGGCAGTCCATTCCTCCGCTCGCTCACACCCTCTCAGCTCCGTCACCCTCCACAGCTACCCCACTCACTCGACTCACCCCTCTCCCTCCTCGTTGTGTCAGTTCCGCACCCCAGTCCTCTTGCGAAGGGCTGCTCCAGCTGTTCGCCTATGGCCGCACCCACTCCTTCCCAATCTCGGCGTCGCCGGCGGTAGCGATGTTTTCAGCAGCTCGGAACAGCCACGCTCCTTTCCTGCACTCAGTAGAACCAAGCAAGCAGAAGCCCCGCCATGACCTCCGTCGGCTCCACATTCCGTTCTCTTTGCGCCTCTGCGTTCTCCTCACCGGCACCGGCTCAGTCCTTCCCGGTTTCCGCTGGACGCCAGCCCACGGCTGTGTCCCGGCCCTGTCTCAGTGGACCCCTGCAGCCCGCCGCTCACGCCTCCAACTCCGCCAACAGCCGACAGCCGCCGCCTGGACCTCGGTTCTATGGTGATTTGTTGTTTTTAGTTCGCTCGTTGTTGTTGTTAGTAGTTGCTATAGTTATAACAGCTATTGTAACAGCTGTTATAGTTAAGTTGTTATCAGTCTGCGGGAGCCCTAGCACAAGGCTTCTACCGCCGCCATTACAATCTAAGTATTGTGTATAGGCATTATGAAAATGAATTTGGGGTGACTTTGGAAGGTTGAGGGTTCAATGGGCATCATGTTTCACAAGAGTATGCATGAGATGGAGAAAGTAGAGAAAGAAGTACTTTTCACCCTTTCTCACAATACAAGAACTCGCTGGCACTCAATGAAATTGCTGAGCAGTCAGGTTAAAATGGATAAAAGTAAGTACTTCTTCACCCAAAGGGTGATTTAACATGTGGAATTCACTGCCACAGGAGGTGGTGGCGGCTGCAAGCATAGCCAGCTTTAAGAGGGAATTGGATAAAAATATGGAGCAGAGGTCCATCAGTGGCTATTAGCCATAGTATATATATATATATATATATATATATATATATATATATATATATATATATATATATATATATATATATATATATGTGTGTGTGTGTGTGTGTGTGTGTGTGTGTATGTATGTATGTATATGTGTGTGTGTGTATACACACATATATTGGCCACTGTGTGACACAGAGTGTTGGACTGGATGGGCCATTGGCCTAATCCAGCACGGCTTCTCTTATGTTCTTATGGTGATTCCTTTAGATGGATGTTGAGCTTGCAAATTTGCAAGATTTTTTAATACTGTTCTATTTTTTTAAAGTTAATATTTTATTTTCCAATGTTATTATACTGCTTTTAGAGTTCTGACAGCCTAAATAAACAAAACTCAAAATGCATTCTTCTTTTCTTTCTTTCTTTTTAAAATAATCCATGTAATTCAAAACTATCTTTCCTCCTCGGCTTATTTATTTATTTATTTTAGAATTTATATCCCGCCCTTCCCACAAGTGGCTCAGGGCGGCTTCCAACAATAAATCCGACACAAAAATTAAACAATATTTAAACATGTAAGGAATTAAACATTTAAAAACAGATAAAACCTTAAAAATTAATAAATATTCCAAATATATAAAAGAAATCTGGCAACTTGCATTAAATTCTCAAGCTAGGTGTAAGCTAGCCGGAAGAGGGTCGTCTTACAGGCCCTGCGGAACTGAACAAGGTCCCGCAGGGCCCTCACCTACTCCGGCAGCTGATTCCACCATGTAGGGGCCATAACAGAGAAGGCCCTTTCTCTGGTGGATTTCAAGCGGGCTTCTTTTGGCCCAGGGATAGTAAGGAGATTTTGTGTTCCCGACCTCAGTACTCTCTGGGGAACATGTGGGGAAAGACGGTCCTCCAGATAGACAGGTCCCCAGCCATATAGGGCTTTAAAGGTGATAACCAGCACCTTGTACCAGACTCGGTATATCACTGGGAGCCAGTGCAGGGTCCGGAGACCTGGCTGAATGTGTCCCCACTTTGGGAGACCCAGTAACAGCCGGGCCGCGGCATTCTGCACCAGCTGCAATTTCCGAGTTTGGGACAGGGGCAGCCCCATGTAGAGGGCATTACAGTAGTCCAACCTCGAGGTGACCGTAGCATGGATCACTGTTGCTAGGTCGTCGCGCTCCAGGAAGGGGGGCAACTGCCTTGCCCGCCTAAGGTGAAAAAACGCAGACTTGGCAGCGGCTGCTATCTGAGCCTCCATCTTTAAGGAAGGCTCCAATAGCACCCCCAAGCTCCTGACCCTGTCCGCCGCTATCAGCGGCGCACCGTCAAAGACTGCTAGGGGGATTCCCCCTCCCGGGCCACGGCGACCCAGGCAAAGGACCTCTGTCTTCGCAGGATTAAGCTTCAGCCCGCTCAGTCTGAGCCACTCAGCCACGGCATGTAATGCCCGATCTAGATTTTCCGGGACGCAGGTTGGCTGGCCGTCCATCAATAGATAGAGCTGGGTGTCATCAGCGTACTGGTGACACCCTAGCCCATACCTTCGGGCAATCTGGGCAAGAGGCCGCATATAGATGTTAAATAACATCGGGGAGAGAACCGCCCTTGGGGCACACCACAATCGAGTGTGCACCTCCGGGATAGCTCCCCCCCAACTGCGACCCTTTGTCCCCAACCTTCCAGGAAAGAGGAAAGCCACTGTAAGGCCAACCCCTGAATCCCCGCGTCGGCGAGGCGACCCTTCAGTAGCCGATGGTCGACCGTGTTGAACGCAGCCGACAGGTCTAACAGCATCAGCACTGCCGAGCCACCCCGATCCAGATGCCGTTGAAGGTCATCTACTAGGGCAACCAGCACCGTCTCCATCCCATGTCCCGGGCAAAAGCCAGACTGAAAAAAAGAACATTGTGAAAGAAGCAGAACATTGCCAAGAAAGCACATGCTGTGTATCTGACTTCCCCTAGACCTGCACATAAATAGAATTTTCTGGGCCATAGACTTGATCTTACTGCATTGGGAAGGGATGGTGGCTCAGTGTTGGTAGAGCATCTGCTTGGTATGCAGAAGGTCCCAGGTTCAATTACTGGCATTTCCAACTAAAAAAGGGCCAGGCAAATAGGCATGAAAAACCTCAGCTTGAGACCCTGGAGAGCCGCTGCCAGTCTGAGTAGACAAGACTGACTTTGAGGGACCGAGGGTCTGATTCAGTAAAAGGCAGCTTCATATGTTCATAGTCCAGGAAGCCACAACTAGTCAATTTCACTGAAGTCAATCCACTGTTACCAGGAGTCAAGACGGTAGTTGGATTTTACCACCACATCGAGAGGAGGAGCAGTTATGTTTGTTTAGTGATCTGCTGTATTTATTTCTGTCAGTCTATATGATCCTTATTCTGCCTTCCCTCGCAGTGGCTACCCTCATCCATTTAACCTTCCAAACTAGAAGCAGACAAGGCTGAGTAAAAACAACTAGTCTAAGGGAGCTTAGTGGCTGAGCAAGGATATGAGAGTGGCTCAACTTTGTCCTCATTCAGTGCTCTAACCCCAGGCTGGCTGTTTTCCAAAAAGCCATGCAAATAGAAAACTAGCACCTCAGGGGATCAGAAACATTGTCCTTGATGTGCTGGTTTTCTCCTTGTGGGGATATATACTCGAAGAGTGTTGGGGGAAAGAGTATTATATGGCCGAGGACCCACCTACCTGAGGGACCGTCTTTCCCCATACGAACCCCAGAGAGCACTGAGGTCAGTCGGGAAAAATCTGATGACCATCCCCGGGCCGAAGGAGATTAAACATCAGAGCACCAGAGTACGGGCATTCTCGAGTGCGGCTCCTACTCTGTGGAACCGACTCCCCGAGGAGGTGCGGGCCCTGCGGAACCTTGAGCAGTTCCGCAGGGCCTGCAAGACCGTCCTTTTTAAACTGGCACATCCGGACTGTTAGGAAGATCAAGAATTAAGGAGCCGCCAATGCGGTCTGAAGATTCACACCGCAGAATAATTATATCATTGAACTGGTTTTTAATGTTAGTAGTTTTATTGTTGATGTTTTATATTGTTGGATTTAAATGTTTTTATAATATCACTGTATGTTTTGTAATATGCTGTTAGCCGCCCTGAGCCCGCTAAGGTGGGGAGGGCGGGATAGAAATAAAATTTATTATTATTATTATTATTATTATTATTATTATTATTATTATTATTATTATTATTATTATATCTTGAGAGCCAATGTGGTGTAGATATCAACTGTGTCAGACTCCTGGGAAATCAAATCCCAGGATCAAATCCCCACTCTTCTATGGAAGCCTACTGGGTGACCTTGGGCCAGTCAACACCCTCTCAGCCTAACCTACCTCACAGGATTGTTGTAAGGTTAAAATGGAGGATGCATAAAATGCATAATTTCATAGACCTCTATCAACAGGTTTTGTGGTTGTGGTTCAAGGGTTATAGAAAGTACTGAACATGTTCTCCTGAATTGTACATTTTACTGTGATATTTGTGCCATTTACTTAGCTCCTCTTCTTCAGAATCATGAGGGACAATCTGATGGTGGTAAGACTCTCTTCCTATTGTCCTCTCATAACCCTGAGATTATTGAGACTGTGGCTAAACATCTGTGCTGTGCTTCTAAGAGGAGAGGAATGTCTCAAATGTTGGGGTAAAATATGTTTTCTCCCTTGCTGATTGTGCACATCTATGCTGTTATGCCAATAAAAGTGGTGGTGGTGGTGGTGGTTGTTCTATCATGTCTCCCCTTGCTCTCCTTTTTTTCTAAGCTAAGCAGCTCTAAATATTTTAACTGGTCTTCATAGGACAGTTACTCTAGCCCCTGATCATTTTAGTTGCTCCTGTCTGCACTGTTTCAGGCTCTGTAATACCTTTTTCAGGTGTGGTGACCAGAACTGTAGACAGTATTCCAAGTGTGGCCTTACCATAGTTTCGTATATGGCACTAACCTCTGCTGGCATAGGCCTTTCTTTCTGAGAAAGAAAATTCCCTTCCTCCCTGATGACGCATGGGCCTTTGCAAAGATCCCTTGCCACGTAAAACAAGTTCAGAACCCCTTTGGATTGATATAATCCCCATTTGAGACAGAACAGCAGCTGGTGCTCTCCAAGGTCCTGAAACCCTTGTGAACACAAGACAAACAGCCGTAGGCTTTGTTTGCCAAGGCTGGGATCCACGAGCATTTGATGCAGAAGTCATATAAAGTGGAACAGCAAGGTTTGCCCCCTCTTGGCTTCAAGAGAAGCTGAGGGGAACTAGGTGGGGAAGAGGATGAAGTGTCCAAGCGAACTCAATTCTCATCTCTGCACAGAGAACCTATTCACACAAGCTATCTGTTTTCATTTTTTCTCAAGGATAACTGGATCACAGCCTGCCTATATTTCTCCTTTTGCTGATCTGGATTTTTTTTCCTCTCCTTTTCCCACTTTTGCTTGACTTTTCTGAAAGATCCTAAAGCCTGAATGATGCAGGGTTGTCTTGGAAGGGCATTTCAGTAGCCTGAGATTCAAGGTACCAGTCAAGAATCAGCTTTATATTGACTAGAACAGTTACTTCTATGAATGGCTCTTTAATCTCCATTCCCCCTAGCACTGTATTCCTTTTTCTTGCAAATTTCCTAGTTATTTTAAGATCAAAATCTGCAACAATTAGTCATGATTCAGATCAGTGTAGATGAAATTGCTGTAGCAAGCATTTCTAAAAGCCGAGCCACTTTTCAGTGAGCACCCCGTGTGAAGTACAACCAAGTCAAAACTGAATATAAAACACCACAATTAATTAAAATTGTTAAAACAAAGAAGTCAATCAGCAAAGGACAGCAAGATATCATTTGCTCACTAGTAACTCCTTAAAATCCAGAAATCACTTAAAAAATAGTTTTAATCCGCCTCTGAAAGTCTACCAGTTAGAAGATGCCAGGCGGGAAGGCATGTTATTCTTCTGCCAGTTGCTGTGAAATACCCACATTTCATAAGAATTTCAGCCTAGGCACAGAATTCAGCTCCTGGATAAACTTTTCCTTAAAAACAAAAGCAAGTCTCTTGTCCTTACGGTTATGGAGAGATTTGAAATGCTTACTGAAATCTCAGGAGCTGCAGTTGGAAAGGATGTAGCCGGGGTGCGATGCTTCTGTACTCTGCCCTGCCTCCTCTCCTTTATAATTAGGTGAACCATAAAAGTAGCTCAATAAAAACTGTGTGAAATGAAATTGCCTGATCTATACAGCTCGTTAACACAGGAGGTGGGTTCCCCCAGAAACATTTACTTGTAGAAAGAAACATGGGAGAGCAGATTGGAGCGAGCTCTACAATTTAACAGAATAAAATGAAGGAGAAAACTCTTGGATTCCATTCACAGCTCCCCGAGGTTAAAGTAGCATAAGGATGTAATATTGTCAAGTTGCAACTGATATGGCAACCCCTCAAGGGGCTTTCAAGGCAAGCAATAAGCAGAGGTGGTTTGCCTTCTTCCACATAGCAATGCTGGTCTTCCTTGGTGGCCTCCCATGCAAGTACGGTGGCTCAGTGGTAGAGCATCTGCTTGGTAAGCAGAAGGTCCCAGGTTCAATCCCCGGCATCTCCAACTACAAAGGGTGCAGGCAAGCAGGCATGAAAAACCTCAGCTTGAGACCTTGGAGAGCCGCTGCCAGTCTGAGTAGACAATACTGACTTTGATGGACGCAGGATCTGATTCACTATAAGGCAGCTTCATATGTTCATATGTACTCATGATGGCCAACCCTGTATAGCTTCCAAGTTCCGGCAACCTGGACTCATCTGGGCTCTTCAGACTGTTGAATGTAGAACGTAGTATACTAGGATAGAAGAGCAGGCCTGAGGGAAAATTAAACACTATCCCTACTCTTTTTCTCCTGCCAGAACCAGCCATCATCATGAATGGATCCGCCATTTCAGAGTTCATTCTGCTGGGCTTCTCCTGCTCCGGCATTTCTCACTTCTTCCTTTCCTCTTTGGTCTTGGTCTGCTGCATCACCATTCTTCTGGGCAACTTCCTGATCATGGTGACGGTGCGATCCGAGCCCCGGCTCCTCCACTGCCCCATGTATTTCTTCCTAGCCAACCTGTCTCTCCTAGATGTGTCCTTGGGTTCAGTGGCTGCTCCAAAGTTAGCAGTTGACTTGTTAAACTGCGGCCACACCATTTCCTATGGGGGTTGCATGGCCCAGCTTTTCTTCCTCCACTTCTTTGGGGGTGCTGAGATGCTCCTCCTCACGCTCATGGCCTACGACCGCTACGTGGCCATCTGCCACCCACTGAGGTACATGGCCATCATGGACCGGCAACTCTGCTTCAGGCTCCTCCTGCTTTGCTGGGCAGGAGGCCTCCTTCATTCCACCATTCAGATGGTGGCAGTTGCCCAGTTACCATTCTGTGGGCCCAACGTGCTGGACAATTTCTACTGTGACATCCCACAAATGATCGCACTAGCTTGTACGGAGACTTCCGCTGTTGAGATTCTCATGGTGGTCAATAGCAGCCTGTTAACTCTGCCCTGTTTCCTGGCCTTGTTGGTTTCCTATGCCACAATCTTGGTCGCCTTCTGTGGCCGCTTTGGGAAGGCAGGCAGGAAGGCTTTTTCCACTTGCATCTCCCACTTGATGGTGGTCAGCCTCTTCTACGTGCCTTGTGTCTTTGTGTACCTGAAGCCCTCCTCCAGCTCCCAGGTGGACAAGATAGCCTCCGTGTTCTACATGGTGGGCACCCCTGCCCTCAATCCCCTTATCTATGCTCTGAGGAACCAAGAGATTAAGGAGGCCATGGGGAAATGGAAGAGCAAGCAAAAACTATTCCCGATTGCTGCAAATAGAGTACATGTGTGACATTTCTTCCAATGTCAAAATTGTTGTTCGTATGGATGGCAGCCACCAGGTGGGGCCTAGGGATCCCAAGAATTACAGCTCATTTCCAGACTACAAAAATCAGTTCCTCTGGGGGAAAAGGCTACTTTGGAGGGTGGACTCTATGGCACTGTGCCTCACTGAAGTCCTTGTCCTCCCTGAGTTCAATCCCCAAATCTCCAGGAGTTTGCCAACCTGAATCAGGCAATCCTAGGAGATTTCTAAGTTCATGGACAAGATGCCAGAGCCCTTTAAGCATCTTGAATGTACTGTCCATATATTTGGCAAGTGAGTTCAGTAGCATCAGACTGAATGGCTTCCATGGATGAAAACTTTGTTTCCACTGAGTGTGTGATGGACATGAATACGACAGTCAGAAATTGCTGGCCCTCACCACAAGAGCCAGAGCAGTATAGCCGTTAGAGAGCTGGAGCTAGGAAATCTGGGCTCACTATACTGAATGATTTTGGACCCGTTGCTTTTGTTTAGCCTTACCTATCTTGCAGGACTATGGTGAGGATAAAACGGAGAAAGAACAAAGCATGCGGCTCCAGGCTACTTGAAGGGAAGCCAGGATAAAATATATATTAGCAGTTGTGGTACATAAATGTCTGTAAAAAAAAGAATGTTGGACATCAGATTTTGGGTCTGTTGTTGTTCATTTAATTTATAAACCACTCTCCCTTGAAGACTCAAAGCGGTGTACCCCATTAAGTACATAACTATAATCCTGTTTTATACATAATCTTCTCTTGAATGAAGGACAAGGACTTCAGAGGCAGTTTGGTGTAGTGGTTAAGTGTGCGGACTCTGATCTGGGAGAATTGGATTTGATTCCCCACTCCTCCACTTGCAGCTCCTGGAATGACGTTGGGTCAGCCATAGCTCTGGCAGGAGTTGTTCTTGAAAGGGCAGCTTCTGTGAGAGCTCTCTCAGCCCCACCTACCTCACAGGGTGTCTGTTGTGGGAGGGGGAGGTAGAGGAGATTGTAACCGCTCTGAGATGCTGAGATTCAGAGTATATGGTGGGATATAAATCCAACATCTTCTTCTCTTATGTTCCCTCACAACAAAGTCAAAGAACTTTCTATCTATATAATGGTGCTTCAAGTGCATATGGCTATGAACAGGAGGCCGTTCTTGATGCAGGTTCCGCAACATAAAAGTTACAAAGATATTATTCACTTGTGGAATTCAGTTCCCAAAGACGTGGGACAACTTGGGCACCCTTGTGGGGAAAGGTCAACTGTAGCTATGAAACCTCAATATTCAGAGCGGGTTACCTCAAATTGCAAGATTCTGGGATGTAAGAAGGGCTTGTCCTCAACACCCTCCCCAAATGAAGACACAAGACCACCATACATGAGTTTAATTGGTTTATTTAAACAGATGGTTTACATCAGAAGCTATTAGCCAAATTAACGACACAATGTGCTAGGTAGCCTACTGCTAATGGCAATCTTCCCCTTCCCTAGCCTGCTGCACACACAATGAAAGATCTGGTTGATGCTGCTCAGCACCAAGGTTGTTCCAGCCTGTCCCACTGTACAATGAATGATGGTCTGTTACACAAATGGACCATTATTGTGTGATGCCTCAAGGTGATCTCTGATTCACCCTACCTATAATGAGCATCTTATCCTATTCTCACCATCCTAATTATGGTCTAACCATTCCAAGGACCAAGCTAATTTATCCCAACCTCCCTTAGATAGGTGAGGGGCTGTTGCTTTGCATGCAAAAGGTTCCAGGTTCAATCCCTAGCACCTCCAATTAAAAGGACCAAGTAGTAGATCATGTGACCCTGAAAAACCAATCTGAGTACACATTTCTGACCCCGATGGCCCAGCTATCTTCTTAAATGTAAGGCAGCTTGTGTGTGTTCATTTGTGACAACACGAAGCAGGTGAGAAGCAGTTTCCTAAATTCCCAATTCTTTGGGGGAATTTTGGGTCTTCATTTTTTGTTTTTGAAATCTGGCTTTTTATGTGTATGATAAATCTCCTTCATTAATTTCAAAGTCATATAATTAAGCCCAAGGCTCTGGCCAAACATGTTTAAAACAATTCTTCCCCAGAGTTCCCTCAAAGTGTTTGGGAATCAGATTCCAGCGGCAAGAACCCCAAAGGCTGATGGGCATTTTTCATAGGGAACGAACAGAGCTCGGGAAAGATTTGTAGCACTGAGAAAGAGCACACAACAAAAAGCTCCTGGTCCAGTTTCACTGGTTACTTCACTGGCTTCTGTGCCATAATATGGACATAGAACTCAACTGAGTGATTCAAATTTAAATAAATGCAAAAGTCAGTTCTTCTGATATACGTGAGGTCCAAATAAGCCAAAAGTAGGCTGTGGGGTGGGTGGTGGTGAAAACATTTTAGAAAGGATTTGAGCCAAAACCAAACTTTGGCCTGAACATAAATCTGAAGCACCTCATGGGAGGAGACAGCAGGTCTTTTTTGTAGCAGGAACTCCTTTGCATATTAGGCCACACCCCCATGATGTAGCCAATCTTCCTGGAGCTTACAGTAGGCCCCATACTAAGAGCCCTGCAAGCTCCAGGAGGACTGGCTCCATCACGGGGGTGTGGCCTAATATGCAAAGGAGTTCCTGCTACATAAAAAGCTCTGCGAGACAGCATCCTTTGGGGTTTATCTGGTTCCAGTTGAGAAAACTGGTCTGAAGCTGGATAAAAACCAAACGTTACATCATTAAAACTCAACATAATTTGGGCAGAGGACAAGAACAACACACTAAACTGTAGCAGCCCCAAGAAAGATTAGCCCGCCACTGCAAAAGCACTCGAGAGCAATTCCACTTTAAGTAATATCCATTGAATTAAAAGATTTGAGCCTGGTAGCACCTGACCAGCAAGATGTTCAGCGTAGAGGCTTTTGAGAATCAGAGTTTTGACTCTTAGAATCATAAAGTTGGAAGGGACCTCCAGGGTCATCTAGTCCAACCCCCTGCACAATGTAGGAAACTCACAAACACCTCCCCCTAAATTTACAGGATCCTCATTGCTGTCAGATGGCCATCCAGCCTCTGTTTAAAAACCTTCAAGGAAGGAGAGCCCACCACCTCCCGAGGAAGCCTGTTCCACTGAGGAACCGAAAGCGTTTGTCCTGGAAATCTTGTAGTTATTTATGGTGCTACTTGCTGTTCTACTGCAGACCAAGAAGGCTATCCACCTGAAAGTATCTTCAGTGGGATAAGGTGTGTGATAGGAGGCGACCCAAAAGATGGATCTTTGTCTCCAGTGATGCTCAAGTATAAATGGAAGGTGAATACAGCTTAGAAAATTCACACTAGCTTCATAATCTTCTTTTCAGATGGGTCACTCCAACACCAAACCTACATGTTCATTATGTTACTGCCAGCTTTGGGGGGATCGTGTGCAAAAAAAGCCCCCAAAGGTCTTCTCCCCTTCTCTGTCCACCAACAGCCTCCAACTTACAGCATTCTTCCTACCCACCTACTTTCATGCCCTGCCTCTGAATTCTTCCTCTGCTTGTCGGAGCGGGAGTAGCAGAGTGAGGGAGATGACTTGCCCGACACAGGGCTTCAGGAAAGAAAATCAGGCAGACACGTGCAACTAGTGCCAAAAGGTGTATTAACATATATACACGACAAGTGCTCTCTTGTGCAGTCTATACAATATCACCTCCACGGACAAAGTGCTTCGCCTAACCACCATCTCACAGGGAGAGACCTGTGTGATGCACACACAGATCATATATAGTCCAAGCAGCCAATCCTGGCCGTGCTGACTCAGCAGATTGCATCACTTGGCTTCTGCCGGCTCAAGCCGGTCTGCTGATCAGGTCACTGTGACCTAGCCTGGCAGCTAGATCACCAGCTGTCATACTGTAGCTGTCGGACTGGGTTTATGTAGATTCTTGCTCCAACACACCTCCTAATCTATTTAAACCCAGTGCACCAAAACACTTTACACAGTTTACATACATGTCCACCAGCAACATTACAGTTCATATTTACGTAGCTCGGAACCCTTTCCGGAATTCGTTCAGGAACTCATCATGATTGTAAAACACATCATCGTGTTCCTGTTCAGCCAGCTCTTTCAGACGCTTGGCTTCAGCCTCCTTCTCCCTTGCCTCGCACTCTGCCACCCAGGCTTTCCATTTCTTAGCCTTTTCTTTTAACATTTCCTCAAATCCGGGTGGGTCTGGATTGACAGTCAGAGTGACATAGGGACACTTGTACCTAGCGGGACGTTGGCCTTTGGTGGACCTGGCAGACACCCGTGGCCCTGTGCTTGGACCAGCTTTGTCTTCTTCGGGTTGCTCTGTTCCCACCTCCTGGGCTGGTTGCTCTGCCCCTGTAATTGGGTGTTGAACCTCCTGACTCTCACACTTTACCTCCAGTTCCTGCATTTGAGGCTCTGCCTCCTGACTCTGCTCGTCAGGCTCTGTGCCAGCATTCGGCTCACCTTCTCCAGCCCCACTGGGTGCCACCTCCTGGGCTGGAGTTCTGGGCTGCGCTCCAACATCGTTATCGCTACTTGGCAGCAGGACAAATTGTTTCTGCAAGGAGTGCAACCTTGGCCAGCTGCTTTCTTCATTGAACTGGGCACTCTTACTAAGTGTTATCTTGCTTTTGCTATTGCAGAAACGATAACACCTGGCCCTTGGCTTGTAGCCCAGAAAAATTAGGCTCTCTGCCCGGACATCCCCCTCCCCGCTACTCGTGGAGTGGATGCCAACCCGAGCCCGTGACCCAAAGACTTTTGAAGAACTCAAATCTGGGGTCTTGTTCAACAGTAACCTGTAAGGCACATTTTTCACAGTATTACACCAAACCCTATTTTGTAAAAAAACAGCTGCATGTATGGTTTCTGCCCAATAGGTCATTGGCAGTTGTGCATCCTCTAACATGCAATACATCACATTCTGCAATACAGCCCCATGCCCATTTTCTCGGGGCGTTGCCGGGTTCGTCAGACGGTGGGCAATGCCCTTGTTCTCCAGCCAACGTTTCATCTGGTTAGATAAGAATTCCCCCCCTCTGTCGGTTTGTACAGCTAGGAGATTAACCCCTAATTGTCTCTCCACTGCTTTGACCCACTTGGTGAATGTCTTATACACCTCAGACTTATGCACCATGGTGAAAACCCACGCGTACCTCGTGTGGTCGTCGGTGGCCACCAAGCAGTATCTCCTCCCCGACAGACTCTTTGGCAATGGGCCAATAACGTCTAAATGGACTAGTTCCAGGGCTCGTGTGCTTTCCCTTGAGCTTTCTTTAGCAACAGCACACGCCTTGCTTTTGGTCTTCTTGCAGACCTGGCAATCCAAGTAACATTTGCAAGGATTTACTTTCCAACTAGGCACAAGCTCCAGGGTTTTCTTTAACGCCCTAAATCCGCAGTGCCCAAGTCTCCTATGGAGCAAATGTATACAATTATTGTGCACAGGCTCATTCGACACCTGAGCCACCTGGGCACAATCACTCTGGACCACATACAGTTTACCTTCCCTCTTTCCTGTCACAAGCAACTTTCCCCCACCTCCCAGGATTTTGCAGCAGGTTTTCTCAAATCTCACCTGGTATCCCTGGTCAAACAGTGTGCTAACACTCAACAGGTTAGACTGCAGTGAGGGTACATACAACACATTTTGCAACATACATTTCAGTGCAGGAAATTCCACATTGCCGGAGCAAACAGAATTGGCAGTGGTCCCATCAGCCAATCTCACATACTTATGCTCAGGACTGTCAATGTTTTTCAACAACTCCTTCTCGCAGCAGAGATGGCTCGTTGCCCCGGAGTCTAAAATCCAAGCAGACCCTGTGCTCTCTACTGCAGACGTGACCAGCCGGGTTGCTTCCTCACACGGGCTGGCGGTCCTCCGCTCTCGCCGCACACGCCCCCGCCTCTTCTCCCTCTCAGGGCAAGCTCGGAGCAGGTGCTGCGACGACCCGCATCCATAGCAGCGACGGACTGCAAACGCAGTCGGCTCCACTTCCTCCACCTTCGGACGCCTGCCAGCAGCAAAAGCTGGCTCATTCTTGGCTGTCTTCCCGGACACACCGATAACAGCACGCTGCCCGGCCGACACCCCCGGACAGCTCACGGCCGCAATTCTCTCTTGGAAGTCAAGCAGGTGGGCACAGACGTATTCCATGGTCAGGGTCGCTACGTCCACCGTCTCCAGAGAAGTTATCAGGGGAGTGTACTCAGGTGGCAACGACGACAGCAAAATGTACACTCTGTCGTCTGGAGCTACAGTCTTGCCTCTTGCCTCCAGCTCAACGAAACAGTCCGTTAGCCGTTTGATGTGATCTTTCACACACCCTCCAGCCGGCATAACGGTGCGGAACATCCTCCTTGTCAAGGCCACGAGGGAACCAGCAGTGGTGCTAACATGCACCGCACTCAACGCGTCCCAGGCAGCCTTGGGAGTGTCCTTCCCTCGCACATAAACCAGCTGGTCATCTCCTATAGACAGCACTATGTTGGCCAGTGCCTTATCCGATAACACAGTCTCGGCAGGAGATAAGTCAGCAGGGGGGTTACTCACGAACAGCCATTGCCCTTCACGCTTGAGGTAGTGTTGCATTCTCAGGCTCCACACCGCGTAGTTGGCTGAGGTGAGCTTCTCAACGGCTACTCCAAGCTGTTGCTGAGCCATCGTGCCGACTCCTCCTCACGGCCGGCTGCCGACGTCCCTCTGGCTCTCAAACAGAGAACGGTGGTGCTTCTGTGTCCTTCACCGGCGTTCCTCGCCTCCGGCTCTTTCCAAACTCACAGTCAGCTCAACTCTCAACTCTCTCCTCCGCGCAGCGGAAGCGCCCTGGGCCCATAACCCTGTCGGAGCGGGAGTAGCAGAGTGAGGGAGATGACTTGCCCGACACAGGGCTTCAGGAAAGAAAATCAGGCAGACACGTGCAACTAGTGCCAAAAGGTGTATTAACATATATACACGACAAGTGCTCTCTTGTGCAGTCTATACAATATCACCTCCACGGACAAAGTGCTTCGCCTAACCACCATCTCACAGGGAGAGACCTGTGTGATGCACACACAGATCATATATAGTCCAAGCAGCCAATCCTGGCCGTGCTGACTCAGCAGATTGCATCACTTGGCTTCTGCCGGCTCAAGCCGGTCTGCTGATCAGGTCACTGTGACCTAGCCTGGCAGCTAGATCACCAGCTGTCATACTGTAGCTGTCGGACTGGGTTTATGTAGATTCTTGCTCCAACACTGCTTACTAAGGACATCAGTGAAGCCGTGTTGGATCAGGCCAATGGCCCATGCAGTCCAACGGTCTGTGTCACATGATGGCCAAAAAACCAGGTGCCATCAGGAGGTCCATTAGTGGGGCCAAGATACTAGAAGCCCTCCCATTGTTGCCCCCCAGCACCAAAAATACAGAGCATCACTTGCCCCAGACAGAGAGTTCCACCAGTAGCCACTGATGGACCTCTGCTCCATATGTTGATCCAATCCCCTCTTGAAGCTGTCTATGCATGTAGCTGCCATCACCTCCTGTGGCAGTGAATTCCATGTGTTAATCACAACCCCTCCCACTGTGCCTGTTCACAGCTGCCCGGAGTCCCTTTTCCCAATGGTGCAAAGCAATGCATGACTAGGATTGCCACCGCTGTGGCTGCCCAACGCATAACCCCATGTGCCATTTGTGTGACCTTCTCCAACAGCACTGGGAAGTACATGCAGCCAAGAGCAGGGGAAATCTAAGTGGATGGGGAAATGTGTACTGATAGGCAGGTCTCAAATTCAGCAGGAGTTCACAGAAGCACAGCTCCTGAACCTTTCTGACGGTTCTCCCTCATCCTCCCTGCCTACCGACCTTGTCCATTGAATAGTAGGTGCAGCTGCATAACAATCCCTGGATGAGGAGAGCGGGTAGCCAACCAGCCACCTGGGGCTTTGCCACGCCCCCAGCAGCCCTCATTAACCCCTGGAGAAGCCTGCACAACCCTTTCTCCACTTCTTATGTGATTTTGGGCAGCGGGTGGCTTGCTGATCCTTTGACTGAGGGGGGCAACCCACAAGAGTCCCAGGTGAGTGAGGCCTGCTTTGGCTGCCTGAATTTCTAGCCAGCCCAAGCAGACCTTGCTAACTTGGGGCTCTCCTTTCTTGCATTGGGTTGCTTTTGGCCGGGGGGCATTTGCTAATGAGTTATGCCTATAAGCTCTGCCACATATTTCTCTACAAAACAGAATTCCATGGGTGATTAACATGTGGAATTCACTGCCACAGGAGGTGGTGGCGGCCACAAGCATAGCCACCTTCAAGAGGGGTTTAGATAAAAATATGGAGCAGAGGTCCATCACTGGCTATTAGCCACAGTGTGTGTGTGTGTATATATATATATATATGCTTTTGCCACTGTGTGACACAGAGTGTTGGACTGGATGGGCCATTGGCCTGATCTAACATGGCTTCTCTTATGTTCTAAAACGACCCCTGCCAATAGGTGGCAATGCAGACATGTGAGCAGGGAGTTGGCAGCAGTGGGCCCTGCTAGAGGTTCTGGACCCTGGAAGCTTCCCTACTTCGGAATATGGTGGCATTGGAGATATCAGGTGAATCAGCTCGACTTATGCACATTTACGGAAGTTTTGTTGAAGTCATCCTAACCAGAAAGTCTCTCCAGGCTGTAACCCCTTATCCACATTTTCCATTCAGAGCAGGAGGAAATAATTATCTGAATGGGGATCTGGGAAGAGCTTCTGCGACTCCCTTTTCCCCTAAGGCTCAAGGACAAGACAATGAAATAGTCCAGGGCTTGCAGTAAAGAAAAAGTGCGAAAATAGAACCCGCTCCCTTATCAAAGAGACTGCTGGGATTTTCACTGTCGCAAGCAGAGAAGGGTAAGAGTTCCTGCCAGCCTCTCCAGAAATAGCTTTTGGGGTTGACCTGGCACCATGAATGAAGATGGTCTTGAGCTATGGGTTGCTCAGTTAGAGAGATTTTGTAAGATATGTTGAGACTGTATTCCAGGAGATCCCTGCTTTCCTGCTCTGTTTCTGAGGTCCCCAGACGAATCTAGCTGCCTACAGACAGAAAAAAAGTCTTCATATAAAGAAGCTGCCTTATACTGAATCAGACCGTTGGACCACCAAAGTCAGTACTATTTATTCAGGCTAACAGCAGCTCTCCAGGGTCCCAGGCAGAGGTCTTTCACATAGCCTACTGCCAGATGTTTTAACTGGAGATGCTGGGGATTGAATCTGGGATCTCCTGCGTGACAAGCAGATGCTTTACTACTGAACCACAGTTCTTCCACAAGACCTAGTGAGTCCCATACTGACAACGATGGGAGTGGGGGAGGTAGCTTTTCTTTATTAGTGTATTTGCTCTGGTTTCTGCATTTCTTATGAAACCTCAAAAGACCAACAAACTTGCAGGACCTCTTAGGACAGACCAACGCTGCCTCACAACCCAAGAATTCAGCAATGAGCTTGGTTGAACAGGGGACAGAAGGTGAGTCTTCAACTCTGTATCTGTCCAGCTTGAGGAGGCTCTTAGGTATAAAGCACACCTGTTTCAAGAGATATGAAACTGAATATTCCAACTTTTATGGAGAGAGTCACTCTAAAGAAGCTGCTGGGGGCTTCCGTTCCCATCAGAGCAGCAGTGTTGAGGCAGGACTGCTTATCTTTTCTTTCTGATGCTATTTGCTTGATTTCAATTAAATCCTCAGTTAGCTCCACAAGAGGTCACCCATACCAAACCTTTAATAGCATAACAGTTGCAAATCAGAATACACAAGATATAAAACATTTAAATATTGAAGATAAAATCAAAAAGAAACTGAAATGCCCTGCGATGACTTGGAATGGTTAAGTCTGATAGATAATGGGGCATTTTGCCACAGAAAACATTGAGACCCAAGGATGCTGGGGAGGAGCTACAAGAGGAAAGTAAGCATGGTACAAGTTATCTGTATTTATTTTGGCTGTTTGGGTGGGGAATTAAGAAAGGGAATGAAAAGGTGGAAGTTTTAAACCCTTCCCATAGATGAATTTATGGAAGCCACTATACCCACTTTAAGAAATGAGAGTTGGGCTGTCCAGTCATAGTTGGTCTGCATCACACCTGGATAGAGAGGGATCTCAGGCAGCTGGAAATGAGTCTGAGGCTTTCTTGTGGGCAGCAAAGCATCAAGAGATGCATCAGCTACTGAGGGAGGTGGTGAGCTCCCCCTCACCGGCAGTCTTTTAGCAGTGGCTGGATGAACAGTTGTTGGGGATGCTCTAGGCTGATCCTGCATTGAGCAGGGGGTTGAACTAGACAGGCTGTGGGGCCTTCCAAGTCTATGATTCTAGGATTTTATGATCTTTTTTCCTTAGTGAGCAGCTCATCAGATTCCAGAATCTATCTATCTATCTATCTATCTATCTATCTATCTATCTATCTATCTATCTATCTATCTATCTATCTATCTATCTATCTATCTATCTATCTATCTATCTATCTATCTATCTGTCTATCTGTCTGTCTGTCTGTCTGTCTGTCTGTCTGTCTGTCTGTCTGTCTGTCTGTCTGTCTGTCTGTCTGTCTGTCATAAAATATTTCTATGAAATCATTCCAACCAAATAGGGTCCGCAAGGCAGTGAACATCAAAAAAATTAAACTGTTAAAGTGGCATTTAAAACATTCAAGCCATTCCAATTTGTGTCTACTCAATTCCTATATGAGCCATCTCCTTGCAGCCCTACATGCTCTGCCTTGAGTTTCACAAGGGAAGAAAACAGAGATTTCACTGTATGTTTAAAAGCAGCTGCTTTGGTGAGGCTATAGATTGGGGACTGGTGGTTAGTACCACCAATTTTCTGGTGGTGGAAAAGGCTGTCAAGTCATAGCTGACTTACGGTGACCCTGTCGAGTTTTCATGGCACGAGATGAACAGAGGTGGCTTGCCATTGCCTGCCCCTGTGTAGCAACCCTGGGCTTCCTTGGTGGTCTCCCATCCAAGTACTAACCAGGGCCAACCCTCTGTAGCTTCCAAGCTCTGATGAGCCAGGCTAGGCTGAGCTATTCTGGTCAGAGAGGAGATTTCCTCAGAGCTCACTATATGGGATTGTTTAAACTGATATCATGGCAGTGTTTTCAACATTGCCCTGACTGAAGGTCAGATTCCTGTTTTGAAAAAGACCTCTGGAGATCCAGTTGCAAAACACAGCCTGAGATTTGTAGCAAGAAGTTAAGGATGAGTATCATTCCTCATACAGAATTTAGGACAGCCGAAGATTGATTTTCTCTTTTTCATCTATACTGTGTTCTAAGGAACCTATCATCAGGAGTATAAGACAAAGGTTGGTGGAAGGCAGACCACAGTCTGCTCTTGGGTCATTGGTCTACCCAGTACCGGGGTTCTTCTGAAACATGCTAGCTAGATGAATCTTGGACTAAACCAGCAATCTATTTCTTACAGTACAATACTAAGTAAACTTTCCTAGGAGTAAATTCTGCTGAGTAGGATTCTGAGTAGACCTGCTTGGGATTGCATTCTGCCCTGAGCCTGCTTTGGCGGGGAGGGTGGAATATAAATCCAATCCAATCCAATCCATTATTATGCGAGAGTGTAAACTCTCCGGTTCATTTAACAGAGATAAATTGTGCCTTAACTACTAACCAATCATGGGCAGGCAATTTGGTTTTCCATCCTTGTCTATCAAGTCTTTGGAAATAATTTCTTTCCTTAATCCTTTCTTCTTTCTTTCTTGTCCCATTGAGTAGAAACAGAACATCTCATTCCGCAGTCCACCATCTAGGGAAGAGTTATGGCTCAATGGTGGAGAATCTGTTTTGCATGTCCCAGGCTCAATCCTTCTTAGTTAATAAAAAGGATCTGGCAGAAGGTAATGTGAAAGACATCTGCCTGAGACCCTGAAGAACCAACATAGTCAGAATAGACAATACTGCCTTTGATTAACCAATTCTTTGACTCAGAATGTCTTTAAAGAAAGAAATTTTGATTAAAGCTCATTTCAATAGCATCTATGGCCTCATAATGTCATAAAATAAGCTTTGTGAACTTTGTTCTCCAGTGTCTAAGTATTCCGAATGCCCTATGGCTGTTGTGTTGCCCTTGAACGGCTAGTCAGACCACCACAGTCCTCTAACCGTCTTCTCTTTTCTAGGTTCTGTCATCTTCATGAATGACTCCACTGTAACTGAGTTCATCTTCCATGGTATCTCCTGCTCCCATACCATCTGGATCCTTCTCTTCATCCTGATCATGGTCTGCTATGCCACCATTTTGTGTGGCAACCTTCTCATCATGGTAACCGTGAACACAGAGCCCCGCCTCCATCGATCCCCCATGTACTTCTTCCTGGCCAGTTTGTCCATCATTGATGCTGCCCTAGGGTGCTTGGCTATCCCTAAGATGATGGCTGACCTTGTGACCTGTGGCAGGACCATTTCATTTGGGGGCTGCATGGCCCAGTTCTTCTTTCTCCACTTTTTGGGTGGTTCAGAAATGTTGCTCCTCACACTCATGGCTTACGATCGCTACGTGGCCATCTGCCAACCGCTGACTTACATGGCCACAATGAACCGCCCACGCTGTGTCAGGTTACTCGCTCTGTGCTGGGTTGGAGGCTTCATTCATTCATCGACCCAGTTGGTTCTGATCCTCCGGCTTCCATTTTGTGGCCCAAACGAGCTGGACAGTTTTAACTGTGATGTTCCGCAGCTGGTCAGACTCGCTTGTGCTGATGCCTATGTTACAGAACTCCTCATGGTGGCCAACAGTGGTCTGCTCTCCCTGGTCTCCTTCCTCATCTTGCTAGTCTCCTATGGTGTAATCATCGCAACTCTTAAGGGCCATTTCAAGGAAAGGGGAGGGAAGGCCCTGTCCACCTGCAGCTCTCACTTGATGGTGGTCAGCCTATTTTTTGTCCCCTGCCTCTTTGTGTATCTCATACCATTCTCCAGCTCCAGGGTGGACAAGATGGCTTCCATATTCTACACAGTCATCACACCTGCCCTCAATCCAATCATATATACTCTAAGGAATCATGAAATGAAGGAGGCTATGGGGCGGTTGAAGAACAAGTGGATTTTCTCCTGTCTTTGTGTGAAGGGAGAACAAAAGGGATGAATCAAAGTGACTTGTACCATATCCCAAGTTTTACCTAACTAATGTCCAATTGGTCATGGGGCTGAAGGCCACAAGTTGGTTTTCAGTAGAATCTTTGTAGGGTATATTTATAAGCTGAATACCATCAGCAAAGTGCTTGTTTGAAAAATAACAGAGTGGGGAGAGGCGGAGGGAGTGAGGGAGCAAGGATGACAGGGAGAGGGAGAAAGGGGGGAAATGTCTTCCAGGCCTGGTGTTAAAAAGTTGTACAAATAGTAGTACTTCTAAACACCACTAGCTATGTACCACGTGGTATCTGTTTGCAGTCAATCGTGTTTTTTTGAAGAAATAGTCTTTTTATCAGGGCAACAAAATAAAAATGACACAAAATTAACTAGTGTATATGGAGGGGCAATAGGTCAGGAGTAGAGCCTCTGCCTGGCATGTAGAAGGTCCCAGGTTCAATCCCCAGCATCTCCAGTTAAGGAACAGGCAGTAGGTGATGCACAAGACCTCTGTCTTCTTGAGACTCTGGAGAGCTACTGCCTGACTGATTTCAGTATAAGACAGCTTCATGTGTCCATAAAATGTAACTTGGTTTTTAATCATCATCACCGTCGTCATTGTCATCATCATCATCACCATCAATTGTCTCAGTCAGATATTCAAGATCTCGATGGGTGGAGACCCCAATCGCCAAATGGCTACTTAAAAGTCGGAGTGTACTGTCACTCCTCTGATCAAAACTCAGATATTGAGATGGACGAGGAGATAAAGGAGGTAACTGAAGGAAGGATATTGCAATACTGGGTGACTTGAACTGCATTCAGATTGAGTGGGCAAGCATGCTCAGGTTAGAATTTCCAGTCCATGCCTGACAACCAGCAGGATTGGGGTGGGGGGCAGGGACATGAGGGAGTGCTCTGTATCATATGCACACACCCAAGATACTGGACATCTTTTTCTGGATTGGTAACTACAATCCCCCTAAAGCCCTCCTGGATTCCTGCTCCTTCCTATATTTTTATTACTCTGTGTGTTTGCCCTCCAGTGTGTATTTATTTCCATATGTGTGCATTATTTTGTTACTTCCTCTTTCAATAAAACAGCCTTTTCATGGTTAAGCAACTGCCTGGTTTATTTCTAAGAGTTTCCCTAAGGAAAAGATCCCCATAAACTCTGATGGGAGGGTGTTGCTAGATTACCTTCTTGCAAGTTCTGTCTCCTTGCTAATTCCCCCAACAAAAATAGGAGGCAGCCCATTTTGGGAAACGCATAGCATTTGGAGTAACAAGGTGGACTGTAGGTTCTCCACACAAACATTTCTCAAGGCTGAGGGTTTTCAACTTATTTATGGTTCTGCTTTGAAAGCACCAAGAGGAGATTGGATAAACATATGGAGCAGAGGTCTATCAGTGGCTATTAGCCACTGTATGTTTTGATGGAACTCTCTGTCTGAGGCAGTGATGCTCTGTATTCTTGGTGCTGGGGTGGGGGGGCGCAATACTGGGAGGGCTTCTAGTTCCATGGCTTCACTGATGGATCTCCCTTTTTTTTGTCAAAACAATTTTTATTGATAACATATGGTAACAATATCCATTTAAATCCTCTCTTTCTCTATCCCATATGTTATTTTCTAATCCCCCCTCCCTCCATTACTTGACTCCCACCAAAGTTATATACTTAAAATTAACTATTAAGGGTACCCTTAACTGTAAAAGCTTAAAACCATATTCTACCTTTTTCTAATACTTAATCATTATTAGAAAATTGTCCAATGTCTTTTTACATTCCATTCTTTTTCTACATAACATCTAAACTTCTTCCACTCCTTTCTATACACTTCCAAATCATAGTCTCTTAAGATTCTTGTTAGTTTGTCCATTTCACTGCATGATAAAACTTTAACAATCCAATCCCATTTTTCTGGTATTTTTTCCTGCTTCCATAACTGCGCATATAATGTTCTAGACGCTGAAAGCCAGTACCAGATCAAAGTTCTGTCTTCTTTTGGAAATTTTTCCATTTGTAATCCCAACAGAGAAGTCTCTGCTACTTTCTTCAACTCATATCCCAAGATCTTATATTTCTTGTTGTATCATCTGCCAAAACTTTTTCGCCCTTTCACACGTCCACCACATATGATAGAAAGAACCTTCGTGTTTTTTATATTTCCAACATCTATCCGACACCTTTTTGCTCATTTTTGCCAATTTTTAGGAGTCATATACCACCTATACATCATCTTAAAACAATTCTCTTTAATACTCTGACATATTGATATTTTCATAGAGTTCTTCCAAAGATATTCCCATGTGTCCATCTGTATTTCCTTATTTACATTGATTGCCCATTTAATCATTTGGGATTTTACTACCTCTTCTTTTGTAGACCATTTCAGCAATAACTTATAAATTTTCAAAATTAATTTTTCATTATCTCCAAGCAAAACCTTTTCCATTTCTGTTTATTCACGTCTATTTCCTTCAGTTTTAATATCATTCCCCATCAGACTTTTTATTTGTTGCATTTGAAACCAATCATATTTGTTATTCAGCTCTTCAGCAGATTTCAGTTCTATTTTGCCACTTTGTATTTTTAATAACTGATTATACGACAACCCTCTCTCTTCATCAGTTTCAGCCGTTATTTTTATTACTTCCGCTGGCACTATCCATAATGGCTTTCTTTCATCACCATATTTCTTGTACTTTATCTATGTATTTAGCAAATTATTTCTAATATAATGGTGAGAAAAAAGACCATCCATCTTTTTCTTCCCATAATACATATAAGCATGCCAGCCGAATTTATTTCCATGAGCTTCCAGCATTAAAAGTTTTTTATTTGACAGCATCACCCAATCCTTTATCCATACTAAACAAACTGCATCATGATATAGTCTTAGATCTGGAAACTGAAATCCTCCTCTTTCTTTAGCATCTGTTAAAATTTTCATCTTGATCCTTGGTTTTTTCCCAGCCCATACAAATTCTGAAATCTTTCTTTGCCATTTATTAAATTGTTTACTATCTTTCACAATCGGAATAGTTTGAAACAAGTACATTACTCTTGGCAAAATATTCATCTTAATTGCAGCTATCCTGCCCAACAATGACAAATTAAGTTTATTCCATTCAACATGTCTTCATCCATCTTATGCCATAACTTTTCATAGTTGTTTTTAAACAAATCAATATTCTTCATTGTTATCTCCAAGCCCAAATACTTAACTTTAGAGGCACACCCGTCCATCTCTGCAACTCCTTATGTTTCTTTGGTTGCATATTTTTGCATAAAAATTTCGATTTTTCTTTACTAATGTAAAGTCCTGCCAGTTCTCCATATTCTTTTCTCTTAGCCAGCAAGAAAGGTATTACTTGTATAGGATTTTCAGTTATAAACACAATGTCAACAGCAAATGCTTTATATTTGTAAGAAAATCCTCTAACTTTTCAACCCTTCTACTTCTTTATCATCTTGTATTTGCCTTAACAAAATTTCAAGAGTCATAAACAGCAATGGTGAGAGCGGACATCCTTGTCTTGTGCCTTTACAAACCATCATGTCATTCATCTCTCGGCTTGGCTTCGCGAACGAAGATTTAAGAAGGGTGCAATAGTCCACGTTTGCTGCAGGCTCGCTGGTGGCTGACAAGACCAATGTGGGACAGGCAGGTCCGGCCACAGCGGCTGCAGGGAAAAGTCTGATTTAGGGTTGGTCCTGTAGCAGTGCGATTCTTCCTCAATCTCCTTTTGTCCTCAAGACCAGCTATGCGTGCGTTCTCAAAGGAAGAGACAGCCTGGTGGATGGTGTGCCTCCATGCTTTGCGATCTGAGGCTAGGTCAGACCACTGGTGATGGTTGATGTGACAGGTGCTAAGGGATTTCTTCAAGGAGTCCTTGTACCTCTTCTTTGGTGCCCCTCTATTTCGATGGCCGGTGGAGAGTTCGCCATACAGGGCAATCTTGGGAAGGCGGTGGTTTTCCATCCTAGAAATATGCCCTGCCCAGCGCAGCTGCGTCTTCAACAGCAGTGCCTCGATGCTGGTAACCTCCGCCCTCTTGAGGACTTCAGTGTTGGTCACAAAGTCACTCCAGTGGATGTTGAGGATGGTGCGAAGGCAGCGCTGATGAAAGCGCTCAAGGAGTCGCAGGTGATGACGGTATAAAACCCACGATTCGGAGCCGTAGATGAGGGTTGTCATCACAACCGCTTTGTAAACATTGATCTTTGTGCCTTTTTTCAGATGCTTGTTGCTCCACACTCTTTTGTGCAGTCGGCCAAAGGCACGGTTTGCCTTTGCCAGCCTGTTGTCAATCTCCTTGTCGATCTTGGCATCTGAGGAGATGATGCACCCCAGGTAGCTGAACTGCTGGACTGTCTTCAGAACTGATTCACCCACAGTGATGCAGGGAGGGTGATAATCTTCCTGGGGTGCAGGCTGGTGGAGAACTTCTGTCTTCTTCAGACTAACTTCTAGGCCGAATAGCTTGGTAGCCTCTGCAAAGCAGGACGTCATATGCTGCAGAGCTGATGCCGAGTGGGAGACGAGTGCAGCATCATCAGCAAACAGTAGCTCTCGGATGAGTTTTTCCATTGTCTTGGAGTGTGCCTTTAGTCGCCTCAGGTTGAACAGGCTGCCATCGGTGCGATAGCGGATGTATACACCATCGTCATCATTTAGATCTACTGCGGCTCTTTGAAGCATCATGCTAAAGAAGATCGTAAAGAGAGTTGGCGCGAGAACGCAGCCTTGCTTTACACCTGTGCCTATTGGGAAGGGCTCCGAGAGGTCGTTGCAGTGTCTGACTTGGCCTCGCTGGTCTTCGTGTAGCTGGATGATCATGCTGAGGAACCTTGGGGGACATCCTAAACGTTCCAAGATTTGCCACAGGCCTTTCCTGCTAACGGTATCGAAAGCTTTGGTAAGGTCGACAAAAGTCACATACAGAGCCTTGTTCTGTTCCCTGCATTTCTCTTGGAGCTGCCTGAGAACAAATACCATGTCAGTGGTGCTCCTGTTAGCTCTGAAGCCGCACTGGCTCTCTGGGAGGAGTTCTTCTGCAATGGTGGGCACCAGTCTGTTCAGGAGTATTCTGGCAAGGATTTTGCCTGCGATGGAGAGCAGGGTTATCCCCCGGTAGTTGGAGCAGTCTGACTTTTCCCCTTTGTTCTTGTATAGGGTGATGATGATTGCATCGCGAAAGTCCTGTGGTAATTTGCCTTGTTCCCAGCAGGTGACAAGTACTTTGTGAAGTGAGCTATGTAGTACTGTGCCCCCATGCTTCCAGATCTCTGGTGGAATTCCATCAACTCCCGCTGCCTTGCCACTTTTCAGTTGCTTGATGGCTTTAACAGTCTCTTCTAGGGTGGGGATCTCATCCAACTCTGTTTTCACCGGTTGAGGTGGGGTGAGGTGGATTGCTGAATCTTGAACTACGCGGTTGGCACTGAAGAGAACCTGAAAATACTCCGACCACCGGTTCAGTATGGATGCCTTGTCTGTGAGGAGCACTTGGCCGTCTGCACTATGCAAGGGACTCTGAGCCTGATATGATGGACCATATACTGCCTTCAGGGCTTCGTAGAACCCTCTTAAATCACCAGTGTCTGCACACAGCTGGGTTCTCTCTGCAAGCTTGGTCCACCACTCGTTCTGAATGTCTCGAAGCTTGCGCTGGAGGTTGCTACATGCAGCGCGAAAGGTTGCTTTTTTCCCAGGACAGGAGGGCTGAGCAAGATGTGCTTGGTAGGCAGATCTCTTTTTTGCCAGTAATTCTTGGATCTCTTGATTGTTCTCATCAAACCAGTCCTTGTTCTTCCTTGTGGAGAACCCGAGGACTTCTTCAGAGATCTGCAGGACGGTAGTTTTTAGGTGTTCCCAGAGTGCTTCTGGAGAAGGGTCTGTGGGGCAACTGGGGTCCTCAATTCTTGACTGGAGTTTTGCCTGGAAGGCAGCTTTAACTTCGGCTGACTGGAGGCTGCCAACCTGAAACTTCCTCCGAGGGATACCTCCTCTCCTGGGTGTGGGTTTAAAGTGAAGACGGAGATTGCAGCGTACAAGACGATGATCCGTATGACATTCTGCGCTGGGCATTACTCGGGTGTGTAAGACATCTCGAAGGTCTCTCTGGTGCACCAGAATGTAGTCAATAAGGTGCCAATGCTTGGACCGTGGGTGCATCCAGGTTGTCTTCAGACTGTTCTTCTGCTGGAAGATAGTGTTGGTGATGGTGAGCTGGTGCTCCATGCAGAATTCTAGCAGGAGGCGCCCGTTGTCATTGCAGTTGCCAATGCCGTGTTTGCCAAGTACTCCTTTCCAGGCTTCCGAGTCTTTACCTACTCTGGCATTGAAGTCGCCAAGGATGATCACCTTGTCCTCTGTAGGGGTCTTCCGTACGAGGTTGCGTAGATCAGCATAGAACTTGTTCTTTTCTGCAGGATCTGCTTGAAGGGTTGGGCCATACACACTGAAGAGTGTTGCATGCTGCTTGTTTTGAAGTGGGAGGCGCATGGACATGATGCGATCTGAGTGACCTGTTGGCAGGTTTTCGAGTTTGGAGGCAATGGAGTTCCTGATCATGAAGCCAACGCCAGAAAGGCGGCTCTCAGCCTTTGACTTACCCGACCAGTAGAGGGTATAGCCAGCACCGTGTTCTTGAAGACTACCTTCCTCAGGGAAACGGACCTCACTGAGAGCTGCTATGTCGATATTCAACCTGAGAAGTTCGTGGGCAACTAGAGCAGAGCGTCGTTCAGGGCGACCACTGCCTACTGTGTCAAGCATGGTTCTGATGTTCCAACACGCAAGCTTTAGTCTTTGCACACTTTGTGAGGCAGGTGCATGCCTTTTCTTTGTTGTTATTTTTCGACCGCAAGTAAGGATGCCCGTTGACCGCGGCTAGCCAACTGGGGTGGGGGAGACGAGCTTTGTTTAGGCCACCTTTTCTAGGCCCCTCTCCGTGTGGAGCAAGCAGTGCTGTCCCTAGATAAGGCTGCTTGGTCGTTCAGGGTGCTGCCGAAAAATGCTTTCGTCTCCGGGTTAGCATCAGGCGACCAATACCCTGAACCGCCTACATGCAGGATCGGGACTGCGGCTTCCAGTGGCACCTTCCACCTGCCGTTTCGCCCCTTGCCCATCGCTGCAGGACTTGATGCGTTGTGGGTTGTGTGTGTGGATATGCCCTTCAGGCCTGCGCAGAGGAATTTTTTAGGTGAAGCGCAGTGTGCGCGGTACTGGCTCCACCCTTTCACCTGGGGGTCATCTGCCATGGCCCAGTAAGCCGGGACGCCGGCAGCGAGTCCTCCAGGTGGTAGGTGTTACATTAACGAGCTCTATCTGCCCGGGTTTGATGTTAGAGTTTTCCTTCTCTTAGGCTGGCGAGGTTGGTGGGCCCAGCCTGCCCATCCGGTTATACCGCCGGACATTCGGTCGCACCATGACGTAGCAAACTCTGTGAAAACGGGGGGGACCAGCGAGAAGGTGTTGCTACGGATGCAGTAATGCAGGAGAGGCCATTGCAGTGACCATCTGCCAGGCATAGCCAGACAGTGACCACGCGGCGTTCACTACACCGGGAGAGGAGAGGCTATGTATTGCGCATGCACTTTCCCTGGGGGGGGGTAGGATTCCCAGAGGGAGCCCACCCCCCACCCCACCCCCATGTCATTCATAAGGTCAGCATTTATACACAAGTTTGCACGTTGTTCCATATATATCGCTTTTATCATTCTTATAAAGTGTTCTTCAAGTTTTATCTTTTCCATTACTGCAAACATAAAGTCCCAGTTCAAATTATCAAAGGCTTTCTCTGCAACCACAAAGAATAATGCCTCCTCCTTTTCTGGATGTTTTTCAGAGTATTCTACAATATTTACAACTATTCTTATATTGTCTCTTATTTGCCTTTTAGGTAGAAATCCTGCTTGATCTTCCTTTATAAAATTAATCAAATATTGTTTAAGTCGTTCTGCCAAGATTCTTGTATATATCTTATAATCATTATTTAATAATGAAATTGGTCTGTAATTCTTTACATTCATGACATCTCTATCTTCTTTAGGAATCAACAAAATTACAGCTTCTTTCCAGGAATTTGGAATTTTCCCTTTTATTCTTATAGTATTCATCAATTTTTGCAATCTTGGTACAATTTCTTCTTTAAAAGTTTTATAAAATTTAGCTGTATATCCATCTGGCCCAGGAGCCTTTCCTACTTTCATTGCATTAATTGCTGCTTCAATTTCATTTTTTTCAATTGGATCATTCAGAATCTTTTTCATATATTCAGTCAAGGGTGCTATTTTAACATTTAGTAAATACTCTCCAATCTTTTCTTTTTTTGTTTTCACACCTTTGAATAGATTTGCATAATACTTAAAAAATTCCCTTTTTATTTCTTCTTGATCCACTATCTCTCTTCCATTAGCCACAATTTTATTAATAATTTTACTTTCTTTCTTTTTCTTCAGTTGCCACGCTAAATACTTTCCAGGTTTATTCGCATTTTCAAACGATTTCTGTTGTTGATTTTTCAAATTCCATTCCACTTCTTTATTCAACAAATGTCTCATTTGGGTTTGTAATATAGTAATTTCCCTTATAATTTTCTTTTTCCTTGGTCTTTTTATCAGTTCCCCTTCTTTTTTCTTTATCTCATTCTGGATGTCCAATCTCTGTTTTTCCTTCTTTTTTTTGTCCTTATTATTTAATGTAATTAATATCCCTCTCATTACCGCTTTATAAGTGTCCCAAATCATCTGGAATTCTATATCATCAGTGTCATTTATTTGGAAGAAAGCTTTGGTTTCTTTTTCTAGAAATGTCACAGTATCTTTATCTTGTAACAAATCCTTGTTTATTCTCCATCTTCTTGTTTTCCTTTGCAATATTGTAGCCCAAAATATTGGATTATGATCTGAACATATCTTTGGTAGAATCGCTACTATTCTAGTTATGTGGCTCAACTCTTTAGAGCCCCATAACATGTCAATTCTGGAGGAAGTATTATGTCTTGCTGAAAAGAAAGTATAGTCTCTTACTTCAGGGTTAAATTTTCTCCAAATATCTTCCAAACTTTCTTGCTTAACCAACTCAAAAAAAGATTTTGGTAGTTTCCTTTCCTTGTTATTACTCTTTTGGCCAGACCTATCTATATTGTTCTGTATTGTTCCATTAAAATCACCCATCACCAAGATCTGGTCATAAGACACTTCATCCAGCTGTCAAATATTGCGCCATTTGGTGCATATAATCCTAATAACAATGTTTTCTTTGCATTAATCATTATTTCCACTGCCACATATCTTCCATCTTTGTCTTTAAATATCAATTTTGGCTCTAATTGTTCCTTAATATAAAAAATCACACCCCTTTTCTTTTGCTCCGCCAATGAAAAAAATGCCAGCCCTAATTGTTTATTCCATAAAAATGTGTAGTCCTTTGTTGTATATGAACTTCCTGTAGACAAATTATATTACACTTTTGCTTTTTAATCCAATGAAATGTTGCTTTTCTTTTTTTTGTGGTAAATTTAGTCCATTTACATTCCAAGATAATAATTTGTAATCCATCATGGTGCAAAGTCTTTATTTTCTTCAAAAAAGCTACACATCTCATGCTCATTCCTGATTGTAATCCTTCTTCCACGTAGCTCGAAGCTCAGACTTTCAGGAATTATCCGTCTGTATCTCGTTCCCTTAGCACGTAGCTTCTCTGTCAATTTCTTATATTTCTTCCTGTCATTTATTACTTGTCTTGGCAGCTCTTTCATTATTCTAACTCTGCTCCCTTCCACTATCAAAGTCTATTGGAAATTTTTGTTCAAAATTTTCTCTACCATGTCTTTTGTCATTAATTTTATGACTATGTCTCTTGGCAAGCCTTTGTCTTTTGCATATGGTGAGTTAACTCTGTACATACTATCAAACATGATTCTAACCCTTTCAGGATCTTCCTCCTAAAAATCAGCAAATATTTTCACCACATATTCCATTAAATCAGTTCCCTCCCCTTCAGGTACTCCTCTCAGACGCACTTGAGTTTCCATTAATCTGCAGTCATGTATTGTTACCTTCTCTTGCAACTTTAATAAGGTGGAAGCATGTACGTTAACTTTCTCCTCAACATCCTGGACTTTGTCACCACCACCACTTCATTTTTGAAATCTTCCATTTCCTTTTTAAGATCTCCAATATCTTTTTAAAGTTCTTTTTTGCAAGATGTTAACATCTTCTCAACACCTGTCATAATCCTAGCTTCCATAGCATCTAATTGGTCTTGCATTTTTTCCAAAGAAAGAGCTCTTGCACAAGTTGGTTTTTGTTCTGACATAAAAAAAACCTACAAAAAATTTAAAATCTCCAAATCAAAAATCAAACACCAAATCCAATAGCTTAGGGCTTGCCCTTTAAAATGAGACTAATTTAGCCGTCCTCCGACCTTTCGGGGCTTAAATATTGATTTTTAACAATTTTTAGCAGTTTTTTTTCTTCAAAATGGCGATTGCAATTTCTCTATGAATAAAATTCCTAGTGTAGGCTTTCTTCTTGCTCCTCTCCCTTATCTTACTGCTTCCTGTTGCGCTAGGCCCCAAATCTCGTTCTCAATGGTATCCAAATCTCACAGTCTTTGTTAGTCTCACTTTGGTCCTTACTTCCTGCTTCTCTAGGCCCCAGTTCTTGTTCTCAGTGTTCTCCAAGTCTCGTGATCTTTGAGATGCTTACTATGTTGATTGCAGAGAGTGCAGAGCTGTGATGCCAATGCTTTCGTCAGTCACCACAGGTATTTCAAACAATTCTTTTCTTTCACAATTTCTAGCAAAGTCTTTAATTTAACAAAGTCCAAATTTCAATCTTTCTTTTCTTCACTTTCTCGTCTTTCTAGTTCACTCCTTCCCACCTTCCAAAGTTATTTAAATTAGCTTAAAAGAGTCCCAGAGCGAGAGATTATAATCAGTGCCTCTCCACTGCTATGCAGCTTAACTTCGGTCTTCCCCAGTATCAGATGTTTATCATTTCCAAAAGAGATTGGGATCTTGTCAAGTTTAAGCCAATTGAATGGCTCTATAAACCTCTGTAGATGATGAAAACGCCACTCTTCTTCAGTGGTCCTCAAAGCCTCTAAGGAGTCTCCTCCGAGACCCCCATCAGCCGAAGTTAACCCCCTCTGAGTTGCTGTGCGTATCCTGGACAAATCTCTACCTGAGAAATGTAGGCAGAAAGCCAAAGAAAGGCTTTTTACTACTCTGAACAGAGACTTAAGTTTCCCCCTATTCAGGGGACGTCAGCTCAGCTTGATTCCCAGACCGGAAGCCCCCACTGATGGATCTCCTGATGGCACCTGATTTATTTGGCCATTGTGTGACACAGAGTGTTGGAATGGATGGGCCAGCTTGGTGTAGTGATTAAGTGCACAGATTTTTATCTAGGAGAACCGGGTTTGATTCTCACTCCTCCACTTGCAGGTGCTGGAATGGCCTTGGGTGAGCCATTGCTCTCACAGGAGTTGTCCTTGAAAGGACAGCTGCTGTAAGAGCTCTCTCAGTCTCACTTACCTCACAGGGTGTCTGTTGTAGGGTGGGGTGGGGAGGTAAAGGAGACTGTGACTGCTCTGAGATTCAGAGTATAGGGTGGGATATAAATCCAATATCTTCTTCTTCTCATTGCCTGACCCACCATGGCTTCTCTCATGTTCACCAGCCCATTTGGAAAGGAAGATCCAGTAGTCTTGATGCTTTCATGACTGCTCCTGCCCCAGTGCTGCTGATGTCATAACTGACCGATCAGCATCACTGCTGTGTGATCTGGGAGGGGAAACAGAAACAAAGCATTTCACAGGAAATAACCAGCAAGTCCTAGAAAATCAAATGAATAAACATGGCCAGATTGTCAGGATGAGCTGAAAGAACTGGGCAAAAAGACTCTTAACCCAGGGTCGGATTATGTGAGTTACCTGAGTAATGTCATTGGCAGGAGTATGTGGAAGCCAGAATGTTTGTTTCTTTTGTTCGGCCCTTGCTTATACCCATGTTAGTTTCTCAAAAAGGCCATGTAGTCCAATCCTTGGCTCAAGACAGGAAATCCAAATTCAGGATCTGCTTGAAGACTTCTTTTGTTTTCTTTCATGTTGCAAAGAGTCTATCAAATTACAGCTACATTCTAGCCCAGTTCGCAGGCTACAGCAAACACACATACAATCCTTGTACTCTGGACACTTGATTTTTCTTTATAGATATGTTCAGTAATTCTCATGTGATGCTCAATGCACACATGGCTGAATGTGTGCTTGAAATTCCACATTTATCCAGCGACTGGACCTCATTTTAATTCATAAAGTGAATGCACATTGGCTCTTTCTTGTAAGCAGATGCACTTGTGTTCGCTATAACATGTAAAGAGGGCTTTTATTGGTTTAATGTCTGTGTAGGGATGATATAGTGACTGCTGGCATACCTAGTTGACTTATAGGATCAGTGTCCCCAACACTGAGTTTGGCTTAACTCTGGCCTAATTTCACTAGGTAGACTAAGGACACTTCTGCACTTCAGCGGGGTCTTTTCTCCCAGATCCTGTTGGGATGCCTTTGGGAGCCTTCACAGATGAATTTGCACAGGTAAGGCAAGTACAGCACAAAGCCAAGCACTTCTAAAAACCAATTTCCTTTTCCGATGCAGATGAGCTACAATTGCAGGAATGGCTGGTGGATCTCGCTTTGCACAGATCCATAAACATTCAGGCCATGACAGGGTCCTGCCAAACATACCCCTAAAGTTAAGGGAGTTCTGCTGCTCACCCCGTTCTGTCATCCCAACTGTTCAGCAGGAATCTTCAGCAGGAGACGTGCAGTCTGCAAGCCCTGCTTGCTGGATGAGCCATGAGAAAGTGTGCTAATAGTGAAATCCTATAGAGAATTAAACCCTTCTAAGTCCATTGAAGTCAATTGGCTTAGGAGGACAGAAACCTGTTTAGGATTTCTCTGTTAGGCATATCCCACTCCCAGGGTTGGGCTACAAGACAAAACAGAGCAGGACTTTTTTGAATCAAATATGCAGGAGAAGTATTCCAGGTCTTGCATCTTAGGAGGCAGGTGGGACTGAGAGAGCTGGGAGAACTGTGGCTGATCCAAAGTCACTCAGCTGACTTCATGTGGAGGAGAAGTAGGGAGTCAGACCTGGTTCTCCAGACTAGTGGCTGCCACTCTTAACCACCACACCACACTGACTCCCTCTTAAACAGAATTAAGGCAGGCTCAGGGCGGCTTACATCAAAGTCATAGCGTGCTATGATCACAGGCATAAAACAATAAAACCACTTAAATATATGTTAAAACGCATAGATTAAAACAATATACAGTTTGGTGCTAACACATTAGAAATTCCTCATAGTTCCAGGATGGCAATTATGGTAGGTTGAAGGCCTGCCAGAAGAGGATGGTCTTACAGGACTTGGGGAACTGGACGAGGTCCCACAAGGCCCTAACCTCTTCCAGCAGTTGATTCCACCAGGACGGGGCTGCCACTGAAAAGGCCCAATCCCCGGTGGTCACTAATCTCGCCTCCCTCAGCTTGGGGATCACTAGAAGATGTTGGGATCCAGATCTTAATACCCTCTGGTGAACGTGTGGGGACAGACAGTCCCTCAGGTAAACGGGTCCTCGGCCATACAGGACTTTAAAAGTAATAACTAGCACCTTGTAATGAATCTGATACACTATTGTTAGCCAGTGCAGTTCCTGCAGTGCTGGCTGTATGTGCTCCCACTTGGACAGCCCCAATAGCAGCCTAGCAGCCGCATACTGCACCAGCTGGAGTTTCCGGGTTCACAACAAAGGCAGCCCCAAATAGAGGGCATTATAGTAGTCCAATCTCGAGGTGACCACTTCATGGATCACAGTTGCTAGTTCGCAACGGTCGAGGAAGGGAATCAACTGTTTTGTCCACCTCAGATGGTGGCCTTGGGTTACCAGATTTTTCCCGCTACTATCACGCTGCACATTTGGAGGTATTAGTAAGATTTTTACTTGACACCAATTCCAGAAATTGGATAGCAGTCTACAAACATTTTAAATCCTCACTGGACTTAGCTGATATTGTATGGCAGGATAGCCACCATAGACATCCAGAAGTGGCATATAATCCATTTCTAAAAGCTTTGTTGCATCCTGGGGCAAAATTTCCTCAAAACTTCTACACATCTCCATGACGGATAATGCGTGGTAGCAGAGCAGTGTGCTATTAGGCTGATAAGAATGGTAACACAGATAAGAAGAGACTTCACACTGGTTCTACTAAAACTACCAGTGTATTTACAGATAAGTGCAGTATAATTACAATCCAGAGCTCCAAAGTGCTATGCCAGACAATCATCAATTCAGAGAGAGAAAGTAACCTTACTAGTTAGCACTTTTATAGCTCAGTCCACCAATCAGAAAATATGCTGACTCAGTGTGACTACAGGCAATTACCGGGCATTGCATCAGCCAGTCCTGTGATCACAGTCACATGACCTCATCACTCTGACAGTAGATGACAGCAGATGATCTAAGATGCAGTAACTTCTAAGCTACATAGTTACTGACACTCCAGATACACATCTTTTGTGATACAAGAGTGGTTCTTTGAAGGCCTAACTGCAACTTTTCAAAGCCATTACCATACCAAAGCAGCCCTGAGAAAGATTGGCCCTCCACTGCAAAAGCACTAGAGAGCAATTCCAGCAGGGCTTTTTTTGTACTAGGAACTCCTTTGCATATTAGGCCACACACCCTTGATAAAGCCAATCCACCCAGAGTTTACAGGGCTCTTAGTACAGGGCCTACTGTGAGCTCCCGGAGAATTGGCTGCATCAGGGGTGTGTGGCCTAATATGCAAAGGAGTTCCTGCTATGTAAAACACCCTGCGAGACAGCAACCTTTTGTGTTTATCTGGTTCCAGTTGAGAAAACTGGCCTGAAGCTGGACAAAAACCAAATGTTACCTCATTAAAACCCAACAAAATTTGAACAGAGGACAACAACATACTAAACTGAAGCAGCCCCAAGAAAGATTAGCCCTCCACTGCAAAAGCACTCAAGAGCAATTCCACTTTAAATAATATCCATTGAATTATAAGATTTGAGCCTGGTAGCATCTGAAAGACCAACAAGATGATCAGGGTTGAGGCTTTTGAGAGTCAAAGAGTTTTGACTCTTGAAAGCTTATGTCCTGAAAATCTTGTAGTTCTTTAGGGTGCTACTTGCTGTCCTACAGCAGACCAAGAAGGCTATCCACCTGAAAGTATCTCCGGTGGGATAAGGCGTGTGATAGGAGGCGACCCAAAAGATGGATCCTTGTCTCCAATGATGCTCAAGTATAAATGGAAGGTGAAGATCTCAGAGAGGCCTGAGAGCAGCAGCACAGAGCAGAGCAGCTCTGACAAGCTGAGACAGCTGGAGAAGTTGCTGAGAATTTCTGAGTTTTGAAAGACTTCATACTGAGGCTTGTGTGACTGCTGAAAAGGCTGAGTTGTGATAGCTGGGGAACTGCTGTATGTTTGGGTGAGTGGGCTAAAGGTGAAAGTGATTGAGAGTGATTGTTGATGATTGCTTAGGAGTGGTCTGCTCCACCCTCTTTGCATTTCAAGCTGCGCCTTGCCAAAGGCGCGAGCCTTTGGCACGAGCCGAAGGGCGAGAGCTAAAGGGCTCTTGGCCTGTGGCTCTTTGCCTAGGGGCTTCCTAAGGACCAGGACCCCAGATCCCTGATTTTCTTGTTCTCCCAATAAGGTAAGTTGACCTTCCAGAAGGGGAGCCACGTAAACAACAGCATTTAATATATATATAAATATATATATATATCATGAAGGTAGAATGCCAGCAGGGGGGTGGGGGCTTTCCAGTGTTTTGCACTGAGTGTCACATGTACCACTATCTGCCCACAGGACAGAAGTCTTGGGTGTGTGCTCGATGTAAGGAGCTCCTAGTCTTCAGGGAACGAGTTCGTATCCTTGAGGCCGAGGTAACTGCCCTGGAGAAGCAGAGACGGTCAGTTAGGCAATTGGGGAAGACTCTCGGGGGCATATTAGATGAGCCCCACTCTGAATGTGGCAGCCCCATTGCTGCCAGAGAGCGTGAGGGTGGAAAGGGAACAGGGCACCATGCTGAGGATAAGGGGAATGCGCCCTCAGAAGGGACCTCTTCTTCGGTTGGTGAGCGGGTATCCTTTCGCGCCAAGGAACCATCCCTGGGCAGGGGGAGAGGGGGGGTCTTGGTAGTTGGTGATTCGATCCTTAGGCAAGTAGACAGCTGGCTGGAAAAACCGCGTATTGACAGTATGGTGACTTGCCTGCCTGGTGCGAAGGTAGCGGACATTACGCGTGTAGTAGATAGGCTGATAGACAGTGCTGGGGAGGAGCCTGTGGTCGTGGTGCATGTTGGCACCAACGATGTGGGGAAATGCAGTCATGAGGTCCTGGAGGAGAAATTTAGGCTGCTAGGTGGGAGACTTAAGGCCAGGAGCTCCAAGGTGGCCTTCTCGGAAGTGCTACCTGTTCCACGTGCAGGGCAGGAGAGACAGGCGCAAATTAGAAGTCTCAATGTGTGGATGAGATGATGGTGTAAGGAAGAAGGGTTTAAGTTTGTTAGGCACTGGGATGCTTTCTGGAACAAGCAGGAGCTGTACAAAAGAGACGGTCTCCACTTGTCTCCGGATGGAACCAGGCTGCTGGCGCTTAAAATCAAAAAGGTGGCAGAGCAGTTTTTAAACTAAATCTTGGGGGAAAGCCGACAGGAGATGGAATGTCTCTGGTTCGGGAGGACTCGTCTCAAAGAGATGAAGGGTTGGCTTCTATTTTTCTACCGGGTAACGGATCAGAGTTGTCCACTGTGATGGTGACAAACAGTATGGACTGTCTGCCAGAGTCTTGAGGCGGCAGGAGAAAGGTGGCAGGCCTAGCTTGCCTGGGAAATTATAAATGTTTGTATGCAAATGCTAGAAGTGTCCGAAGTAAAATTGGTGAATTGGAATGTTTAGTGTTGGGAGAAAACATAGACATTGTGGGAATTTCGGAAACTTGGTGGAATGAGGAGAATTAGTGGGACACGGTGATTCCTGGATATAAATTATATCGGAAGGATAGGGAGGGAAGGGTTGGAGGTGGGGTGGAGGTGAGGATATACGGTCCAGTAAGACTGAGGTCAGAGAATTAGATTCCCTTTTAGAAATGCTTTGGGTTGAAATAGAGGGCCCAAAAGGAAATTTAACTATAGGAGTTTGCTAACGTCCACCAAATCAAAAGATGGAGGACGATTATAATATGATGGAAGTATTAAAGATAGCGGCTAAACGTAAAACTGTCGTAATAGGTGATTTTAACTACCCGCAGATTGATTGGGTCAATATGTGTTCTGGTCGAGAGAAAGAGATTGAGTTTCTTGATGCTCTCAATGACTGTGCTATGGAGCAGATGGTCTCAGAACCTACCAGGGGTGGGGCGATCCTGGAACTGGTCCTAAGTAATGCCAAAGACTTGGTGCAAGATGTAAAAGTGATTGCACCGCTTGGGAACAGTGACCATAATGTTATTGATTTCACTGTTTGTATAAATAGGGAGTTGCCCAAAAAGACCACCACAACCACATTTAACTTTAAAAGGGGTAAATTCTCTGAGATGAGGAGGCATGTGAGGAGGAAACTGAAAGGAAAGGTAAACGCAGTCAAAACCCTTGGGGAAGCTTGGAGGCTATTTAAAACTATAATCCTAGAAGCTCAGATAAAATACATACCACAAGTTAGGAAAGGCAAAAACAGGTATAAGAAGAGGCCAGCATGGTTAACAAACAAAGCAATGGAAGCTATAAAAGGTAAGAAGGACTCCTTTAAGCGGTGGAAAACCAGTCCAAGTGAGATTAGTAAAAGGGAACACAGGCAGTGGCAAATCAAATGCAAGACTGTGATCAGGAAGGCAAAAAGGGACTATGAGGAGCATATTGCAAAAAACATAAAGACCAACAATAAAAATTTCTTCAAATATATTAGAAGTAGGAAACCAGCCAGGGAAGCAGTGGGGCCCTTGGATGACCATGGGGTAAAAGGATTACTGAAGGAGGATGGGGAAATGGCTGAGAAGCTGAATGCATTTTTTGCCTCTGTCTTCACCGTGGAAGATGAGAAGTGTTTGCCCGCCCCAGAACCACTAATATTGGAAGGGGTGTTGAAAGACCTGAGTCAGATTGAGGTGACAAAAGAGGAGGTCCTACAACTAATACACAAATTAAAAACTAATAAGTCACCGGGTCCGGATGGCATACATCCGAGAGTTCTGAAAGAACTCAAAGTTGAACTTGTGGATCTTCTAACAAAAATCTGTAATCTTTCATTGAAATCTGCCTCTGTTCCTGAGGACTGGAAGGTAGCAAATGTCACCCCCATCTTTAAAAAGGGTTCCAGAGGAGACCCGGGAAATTACAGGCCAGTCAGTCTGACTTCAATACCGGGAAAGTTGGTAGAAACCATTATCAAGGACAGAATGAGTAGGCACATTGATGAACACGGGTTATTGAGGAAGACTCAGCATGGGTTCTGTAGGGGAAGATCTTGCCTCACTAACCTGTCACATTTCTTTGAAGGGGTGAACAAACATGTGGACAAAGGAGACCCGATAGATGTTGTTTACCTTGACTTCCAGAAAGCTTTTGATAAAGTTCCTCATCAAAGGCTCCTTAGAAAGCTTGAGAGTCGTGGAGTAAAAGGACAGGTCCTCTTGTGGATCAAAAACTGGCTGAGTAATAGGAAGCAGAGCGTGAGTATAAATGGGCAGTCTTCGCAGTGGAGGACGGTAAGCAGTGGGGTGCTGCAGGGCTCGGTACTGGGTCCCATGCTCTTTAACTTGTTCATAAATGATTTAGAGTTGGGAGTGAGCAGTGAAGTGGCCAAATTTGCAGATGACACTAAATTGTTCAGGGTGATGAGAACCAGAGAGGATTGTGAGGAACTCCAAAGGGATCTGTTGAGGCTGGGTGAGTGGGCGTCAATGTGGCAGATGCAGTTCAATGTGGCCAAGTGCAAAGTAATGCACATTGGGGCCAAGAATCCCAGCTACAAATACAAGTTGATGGGGTGTGAACTGGCAGAGACTGACCATGAGAGAGATCTTGGGGCCATGGTAGATAATTCACTGAAAATGTCCAGACGGTGTGCGTTTGCAATAAAAAAGGCCAACGCCATGCTGGGAATTATTAGGAAGGGAATTGAAATCAGCCAGTATCATAATGCCCCTGTATAAATTGATGGTGCGGTCTCATTTGGAGTACTGTGTGCAGTTCTGGTCGCCGCACCTCAAAAAGGTTATTATAGCATTGGAGAAAGTTCAGGAAAGGGCAACTAGAATGATTAAAGGGCTGGAACACCTTCCCTATGAAGAAAGGTTGAAACGCTTAGGGCTCTTTAGCTTAGAGAAACGTCGACTGAGGGGTGACATGATAGAGGTTTACAAGATAATGCATGGGATGGAGAAAGTAGAGAAAGAAGTACTTTTCTCCCTTTCTCACAATACAAGAACTCGTGGGCATTCGATGAAATTGCTGAGCAGACAGGTTAAAACGGATAAAAGGAAGTACTTCTTCACCCAAAGGGTGATTAACATGTGGAATTCACTGCCACAGGAGGTGGTGGCGGCCACAAGCATGTCCACCTTCAAGAGGGGGTTAGATAAAAATATGGAGCAGAGGTCCATCAGTGGCTATTAGCCACAGTGTGTGTGTGTGTGTGTGTGTGTATATATATATATATATATATATATATATATATATATATATATATATATTTGGCCGCTGTGTGACACAGAATGTTGGACTGGATGGGCCTTTGGCCTGATCTAACATGGCTTCTCTTATGTTCTTATGTTAATACAGCTTAGAAAATTCACACTAGCTTCATAATCTTCTTTTCAGATGGGTCACTCCAACACCAAACGTACACGTTCCTCCTTTATGTTACTTCCAGCTTTGAGGGGATCAAGAGCAGAAAGGGCCAAGGGTCCACTCCCCTCCTCTGTCCACCACCAGCCTCCAACTTACAGTATTCATCCTACCCACCTACTTTTGTGCCCTGCCTCTGAATCCTTCCTCTGCTTACTAAGAACATAAGAGAAGCCATGATGAATCAGGCCACTGGCCCATCCAGTCCAACACTCTGTAGCACACAATGGCCAAAAAACCAGCTGCCATCAGGAGGTCCACCAGTGGGGCCAGGACACTAGAAGATCTCCCACTGTTGCCTCCCCAAGCACCCAGGATACAGAGCATCATTTGCCCTGTAAAGAGAGTTCCATCTATACCTTGTAGCAAATAGCCCCGATGGACTTCTGGTCCATATGTCGATCCAATCCCCTCTTGGAGCTGTCTATGCATGTAGCTGCCACCACCTCCTGTGGCAGTGAATTCCATGTGTTAATCACAACCCCTCCCACTCTGCATGTTCACAGCTGCCTGAAGTCCCTATTCCCAAAGGTGCAAAGCAATGCATGACTAGGAGTGCCACCGTTGTGGCTGCCCAAAGCATCACCACCATGTGCCATTTGCTCAACCTTCTCCAACAGCACTGGGAAGTACATGCAGTCAAGAGCAGTGGTAGAGGACAGCACCTAAGTGGATGGCGAAACGTGCACTGATAGGTGGCAATGTAAATATGTGAACAGAGAGTTGGGAGCAGTGGGCCCTGCTAGAAGTTCTGGGCCCAGGAAGCTTCCCTACTTCGGAATATGATGGCATTGGAGATATCAGGTGAATCAACTCTACTTATGTACATGTGTGGAAGTTCTGTTGAAGTCATCCTAACCAGAAAGTCTCTCCAGGCTGTAACCCCTTATCCATATTTTCCATTTAGACCAGGAGGAAATAATTACCCGAATGGGAATCTGGGAACAGCTTCTGTGACTCCCTTTTCCCCTAAGGCTAAGTGACAAGACAATGAAATAGTCCAGGGCTTGCAGTAAAGAAAAAGTGTGAAAATAGAACCCACTCCCTTATCAAAGAGACTGCTGGGATTTTCACTGTCGCAAGCAGAGAAGGGTAAGAGTTCCTGCCAGCCTCTCCAGAAATAGCTTTGGGGTTGACCTGGCACCATGAATGAAGACGGTCTTGAGCTATGGGTTGCTCAGTTAGAGAGATTTCATAAAATATGTTGAGACTGCCTTCATGCTCTGTTTCTGAGGTCCCCAGAGAAATCTAGCTGCCAACAGACAGAAAAAAAGTCTTCATCAAAAGAAGCTGCCTTATATTGAATCAGACCGTTGGACCACCAAAGTCAGTACTATTTACTCAGGCTAACAGCAGCTCTCCAGGGTCCCAGGCAGAGGTCTTTTACATAGCTTACTGCCAGATGTTTTAACTGGAGATGCTGGGGATTGAATCTGGGACCTCCTGTGTGACAAACAGATGTTCGACCACTGAGCCACAGTTCTTCCATAAGACCTAGCAAGTCCCATACTGACAACGATGGGAGTGGGGGAGGTAGCATTTCTCTATTAGTGTATTTGTTCTAGTTTCTGCATTTCTTACAAATGCAAGTTAATTCTCTGATTGCCCGGTGCTCACATTATCTCAACAACCAGCACTCTACTCTCAATGTGACAGGAGATTTTTTTTTTTGGCCATGTTTTCTCTTTTTGCTCTTTATTCTCCTCTCCCTTTGCATTAACTTTCATAAAATCATAGAGCTGGAAGGGACCTCCAGGGTCATCTAATCCAAGCCCCTGCACAATGCAGGAAACTCACAAATAGCTCCCCCTAATTTCACAGGATCCTCATTGCTGTCAGATGGCTGTCTCAGGCATCTCTCCTCCTCCTTGCAGTGCAACCTCAAGACACCAACAGACTTGCAGGACCTCTTAGGACAGACCAACGCTGCCTCACAACCCAAGAATTCAGCAATGAGCTTGGTTGAACAGGGGACAGAAGGTGAGTCTTCAACTCTGTATCTGTCCAGCTTGAGGAGGCTCTTAGGTATAAAGCACACCTGTTTCAAGAGATATGAAACTGAATATTCCAAGTTTTATGGAGAGAGTCACTCTAAAGAAGCTTCTGGGGGCTTCCGTTCCCATCAGAGTGGCAGTGTTCAGGCAGAACTGGTTATCTTTTCCTTCTGATGCTATTTGCTCGATTTCAATGAAGTCCTCAGTTAGCTCCACAAGAGGACACCCATACCAAACCTTAAATAGCATAACGGTTGCAAATCAGAATACACAGGATATAAAACATTTAAATATTGGAGATAAAATCAAAAAGAAACTGAGATTACGAATGCATTCTTGCATGGTCAGATTTATATTTAAGGATGTTAGCCCAAAAATCTTGCCACAGCCTCACTAACCTCCTACTCAGTATCATTCAGTCAATAATGACAATGTGGCAGAAGAGACAGATCTGGGGAGAAGGAAAGCTTGCAAAATAGATCTTTATGGAGATTATGATATATGGAATAATCAAGCAATACATGCTGAATTGGGAATACATGCTGAATTGGGAATATTCGCTCCACAAGAACAGAGTCTGTCACATAAAGGGACTCGATGATATCTCCCCTATAAAACTTTGGAGGGAAACGCATTTCGTCTAGCCAACATAAATGCCCTGTGATGACTTGGAATGCTTAAGTCTGATAGATAATGGGTCATTTTGCCACAGAGAACATTGAGACCTAAGGATGCTGGGGAGCAGACACAAGAAGAAAGTAAGCATGGTACAGGTTATCTGTATTTATTTTGGCTGTTTGGGTGGGGAATTAAGAAAGGGAATTAAAAGGTGGAAGTTTTAAACCCTTCCCAGAGATGAACTTATGGAAGCCTCCACACCCACTTTAAGAAATGAGAGTTGGGCTGTCCAGTCGTAGTTGGTCTGCATCACACCTGGATAGAGAGGGATCTCAGGCAGCTGGAGATGAGTCTGAGGCTTTCTTGTGGGCAGCAAAGCATCAAGAGATGCATCAGCTACTGAGGAAGGTGGTGAGCTCCCCCTCACTGGCAGTCTTTTAGCAGTGGCTGGATGAACAGTTGTTGGGGATGCTCCCAGCTGATCCTGCATTGAGCAGGGGGTTGAACTAGACAGGCTGTTTAGGGCCTTCCAACTCTATGATTCTAGGATTTTGTGATCATTTTTCCTTAGTGAGGAGCTCTTCAGATTCCAGAATCTATCTATCTATCTATCTATCTATCTATCTATCTATCTATCTATCTATCTATCTATCTATCTATCTATCTATCTGTCTGTCTGTCTGTCTGTCTGTCTGTCTGTCTGTCTGTCTGTCTGTCTGTCATCTAACTATCAATCTCTCTCTGTGTTTGTTTAAGACATTTCTATGAAATCTTTCCAACCAAATAGGGTCCCCAAGGCAGTGAACATTCAAAAATTCAAACTGTTAAAGTGGCATTTAAAGCATTCAAGTCATTCCAATTTGTGTCTACACAATTCCTATCTGAGCCATCTCCTTGCAGTCCTATATGCTCTGCCTTGAGTTTCACAAGGGAAGAAATCAGAGATTCCACTGTATGTTTAAAAGCAGCTGCTTTGGTGAGGCTATAGATTGGGGACTGGTGGTTAGTACCACCAATTTTCTGGTGGTGGAAAGGGCTGTCAAGTCATAACTGACTGACAGTGACCCTGTAGAGTTTTCATGGCACAAGATGAACAGAGGTGGCTTGCCATTGCCTGCCTCTGTGTAGCAACCCTGGGTTTCCTTGGTGGTCTCCCATCCAAGTACTAACCAGGGCCAACCCTCTGTAGCTTCTACGCTCTGATGAGCCAGGCTAGGCTGAGCTATTCTGGTCAGAGAGGAGATTTCCTAAGAGCCCCAATATAGGGGATTGTTTAAATTGAAAGACTGGGGAAGGCAGTGGCAAACCGCCCCATAAAAAGTCTGCCATGAAACCGTTGTGAAAACAACATCACCCCAGAGTCAGAAACGACTGGTGCTTGCACAGGGGACCTTTCCTTTCCTTAAGCTGATACCATGGCAGTATTTTCAACATTGCCTTACTGACGGCCACATTTCTGTTTTGAAAAAGACCTCTGGAGATCCAGTTGCAAAACACAACCTGAGATTAGTAGAGAGAAGTTAAGGATGAATGTCATTCCTCATACAGAATTTAGGCTAGCCAAATATTTATTTTCTCTTTTTCACCTATGCTGTGTTCTGAGTCACCTGCTCTAATCAGGAGTATGAAACAAAGGTTGGTGGAAGGTAGACCACAGTCTACTCTTGGGTCATTGGTCTACCCAGCACTGAAATTCTTCTGAAACATGCTGAGCTAGATGAATCTTGGTCTAAACCAGCCATCTATTTCTTACAGTGCAATGCTAAGTACACTTTCCTAGGTGTAAGCTCCACTGAGAAGAACTCTGAGTAGACCTGCTTAGGATTGCATTCTTATGCAAGAGTGCAAACTCCCAGGTTCTTTTAACACAGATGAATCATGTTTTAACAATTAACCAGTCTTGGACAGGCAGTTTGGTTTTTCACCCTTGTCTATCGAGTCTTTGGAAGTCATTTCTTTCCTTAATTCTTCCTTCCTTCCTTAGAGAGCCAGTTTGGTGTAGTGGTTAAGTGTGCGGACTCATATCTGGAAGAACCGGGTTTGATTCCCCACTCCTCCACTTGCAGCTGCTGGAATGGCCTGGGGTCAGCCATAGCTCTGGCAGAGGTTGTCCTTGAAAGGGCACCTGCTGGGAGAGCCCTCTCAGCCCACCCTCCTCACAGGGTGTCTTTTGTGAGGGAAGGAGATATAGGAGATTGTGAGCCACTCTGAGATTCAGCGTGGAGGGTGGGATATTAATCCAATTTCTCCTTCCTTCCTTCCTTCCTTCCTTCCTTCCTTCCTTCCTTCCTTCCTTCCTTCCTTCCTTCCTTCCTTCCTTCCTTTCTTTCTTTCTTTCTTTCTTTCTTTCTTTCTTTCTTTCTTTCTTTCTTTCTTTCTTTCTTTCTTTCTTTTCCCATTGAGTGGAAAATACCAACGTAAGAGAATATCTCATTCCACAGTCCACCGTCTAGGGAAGAGTTATGACTCAGTGGTGGAGAATCTGCTTTGAATGCAGAAGGTCCCAGGTTCAATCCTCCTTAGTTAATAAAAAAGATCTGGTAGTAAGTAACGTGAAAGACCTTTGCCTAAGACCCTGGAGAGCCAACGCCAGTCAGAATAGAAAATCCTGGCTTTGATTAAGCAACATTTTGACTCAGAATGTCTTTAAAGAAAGATATTTTGATTAAAGCTCATTTCTATAGCATCTATGGCCTCATAGTGTCATAAAATTGACAAGTTCCTACTTTTCCTTCAATAAAGATGAATCTCCGTATGTTTGGATAAGTATTAATTGTAAGGCAGGATACATAAGCACTGACTTGCAGTCAGTGTCGAAAGTGACACACAACAGCACAGGTTCAGGTAATATACTCTTGTAATGGTCGTTAGAAGCACACCTGACTTATGGGTGTGAAGACAGTCCAAATTCAGTGGCTATAGGCTATATGAGCATTTTCGCACTGACCTTTTACTGGCGCGACCACCCTCTTCACACCGGAGGATCTGCACGGATTTCGCACAAGAAGCGCCGGCGCACCCAAAAGAGCCAGCAACTTCCGTCGCAAAAGCCGCTCAAACGTTTTCCTGCTTCTTGGCAGTTTCCGTTTGAGCGGGTTTCGCGACGGAAGTTGCCGGCTCTTTTGGGTGCGCCGGCGCTTCTTGTGCGAAATCCGCGCAGATCCTCCGGTGTGAAGAGGGTGGTTGCGCCAGTAAAAGGTCAGTGCGAAAATGCTCATACACATTCACTACCAAGCGTTCTACAAACATCCCAGGGAGGGAGTTACGACCTTGGTACCAAGTAGATTCCCAGCTCCTAGAAGGCAAGCAAGTTAAGTTTCATTTCTGCAGCAGACTAAGCATTCTACCCATACATTCCACAGAATAGAAATACAGGTAACAGCAAGAAACTTGACAAAAATAAACTTTGTGAATTTTGTTCTCCAGTGTCTAAGTATTCCAATGCCTGATGGCTGTTGTGTTGCCCTTGAATGGCTAGTCAGACCACCGCAGTCCTCTAAGCATCTTCTCTTCTCTAGGTTCTGTCATCTTCATGAATGGCTCCACTGTAACTGAGTTCATCTTCCAGGGTATCTCCTGCTCCCATCCAATCTGGCTCCCTCTCTTCATCCTGATGTTGGTCTGTTATACCACCATTTTGTTTGGGAACCTTCTCATCATGGTAACTGTGAACACAGAGCCCCACCTCCATCAATCCCCCATGTACTTCTTCCTGGCCAGTTTGTCCATCATTGATGCTGCTTTGGGGTGCGTGGCTACCCCTAAGATGATGGGCGACCTCATAGCCTGTGGCAGGACCATTTCATTTGGGGGCTGCATGGCCCAGTTCTTCTTCCTCCACTTTTTGGGTGGTTCAGAAATGTTGCTCCTCACACTCATGGCTTACGATCGCTACGTGGCCATCTGCCAACCACTGACTTACATGACCACAATGGACCGCCCACGCTGTGTCAGGCTACTCACTCTGTGCTGGGTTGGAGGCTTCATCCATTCATCGACCCAGTTGTTTCTGATCCTCCGGCTTCCATTTTGTGGCCCAAATGAGCTGGACAGTTTCTACTGTGATGTTCCACAGCTGGTCAGACTTGCTTGTGCTGATGCCTATGTTACAGAGCTCCTCATGGTGGCCAACAGTGGCCTCCTCTCCCTGGTCTCCTTCCTCATCTTGCTAGTCTCCTATGGTGTAATCATCACAACTCTTAAGGGCCATTTCAAAGAAAGGGGAGGGAAGGCCCTGTCCACCTGCAGCTCTCACTTGATGGTGGTCAGCCTAATTTTTGTCCCCTGCCTCTTTGTGTATCTCATACCATTCTCCAGCTCCAGGTTGGACAAGATGGCTTCCATATTCTACACAGTCGTCACACCTGCCCTCAATCCTATCATATATACTCTAAGGAATCATGAAATGAAGGAGGCTATGGGGCGGTTGAGAAACAAGTGCATTTTCTCCTGTTTTTGTGTGAAGGAAGAACAAAACTGAGCTGTTTTTCAGATGAATTAAAGTGACTTGTACCATATCCCAAACTTTACCTAACATCCAATTGGTCATGGCGCTGAAGGCCACAAGTTGGTTTTCAATAGAAACTTTATAGGGCATATTTATAAGCTGAACACCATCACCAAAGTTTTTGTTTGAAAAATAACAGAGAGAGAAGGAGAGAAAGGGGGGTGAGAGGGAGAGAGTAGGGAGGGAAAGAGGGAGGGAGGGAAAGAGGAGGGAAAATGTCTTCCATGTTGAGTGTTAAAAAGTTGCACAAATACTAGTACATCTATGCACCACTAACTATGTATCACATGGTATCTGTTTGTAGTCAGTCATGTGGTTTTGAAGAGACAAGCTTTTTATCAAGACAAAAAAATAAAAATGACATATGAATTAACTAGTGTATAGGGAGGGTCCTTGGGTCAGAGGTAGTGCCTCTGTCTGGCATGTAGAAGGTCCAGGGTTCAATTCCCAGCATCCCCAGTTAAGGACCAGGCAATAGGTGATGTCAAGACCTTTGTCTGACTGAGACTCTCTGGAGAGCCACTGCCAGTCTGAGTAGACAATTTTGGCTGATTTCAGTATAAGAAGAAGAAGAATTGCAGATTTATACCCCACCCTTCTCTCTGAATAAGAGACTCAGAGTGGCTTACAATCTCCCATATCTTCTCTCCCCACAACAGACGCCCTGTGAGGAGGGTGGGGCTGAGAGGGCTCTCACAGCAGATGCCCTTTCAAGGACAACCTCTGCCAGAGCTATAGCTGACCCAAGGCCATTCCAGCAGGTGCAAGTGGAGGAGTGGGGAATCAAACCTGGTTCTCCCAGATAAGAGTCCACACACTTAACCACTACACCAAACTGGCTCTGGTTTAAGGCAGTTTTGTGTCCATAAATTTAAAGCAGCTTTGTGTCCATAAATTGTAGCCTGGTTTTTAATCATCATCATCATCATCATCATCATCAATTGTCTCAATCAAATATTCAAGATCTCTATGGGTGGAGATCCCAATTGCCAAATGGCTACCTAAAAGTCAGAGTGTAATGTCACTCCTCTGATCAAAACCAGGACCCAGATATTGAAATGGACAGAGAGATAAAAGAGGTAAATGAAGGGAAGGATATTGTAGTACTGGGTGACTTCAGCTGCATTCAGATTGAGTGGGCAAACATGCTCAAGTTAGAATTGGCAGTTCATGCCTAACAACCAGCAGGTTTTGGGGGTGGGGTGGGGACGTGGGGGAGTGCTCTGTATCTGGACATCTTGCTCTTTTCCTCAGATCTTGCCTCTTCTGGATGGTAACTAAAATTCCCCTAAAACCCTCCTGAATTCCTGCTCCTTCCTATATTTGTATTAATCTGTATGTTTGCCCTCGGATGTGCATTTATTTCTGTATGTGTGCATTATTTTTTATTTCCTCTTTCAATAAAACAGCCTTTTCATGGTTAAGCAACTGCCTGGTTTATTTCTGAAAGTTTCTCTAAGGAAAAGATCCCTGTAAACTCTGACAGGAGGATGTTGCTAGATTACTCTCTTGCAAGTTCTGTCTCCTTGCTAATTCCCCCAACAAAAACAGAAGATAGTCCCTTTTGGACAACACATAGCATTTGGGATAACAAGGTGGATTGTGGGTTCTCTGCCACAAACATTTCTCAAGGCTGAGGGTCTTCATCTTATTTATGGTTCTGCTTTGAGAGCACCAAGAGAGGATTGGATAAACATATAGAGCAGAGGTCTATCAGTGGGTATTAGCCACTGTGTGTATTGATGGAACTCTCTGTCTTGGACAGTGATGCTCTGTATTCTCAGTGCTTGGGGAGGGGCAACAGGGGGAGGGCCTCTAGTGCCATGGCCCCACTGACGGATCTCCTGATGGCACCTGATGTATTTTGCCACTGTGTGACACAGTGTAGTAGGAACTCTTTTGCATATTAGACTACACACCCCTGATGTAGCCAATCTTCCTAGAGCTTACAGTAGGCCCTATACTAAGAGCCCTGTAAGCTCTTGGAGGATTGGCTACATCAGGGATGTGTGGCCTAATATGCAAAGAAGTTCCTGTTGCAAAAAAGCCCCAATAACTAGGGATTTATGCCTAAAAAGGGAGATGGGTATTTTTTGATCCAGATATTGGGGAGGGCATTCTGGTTATTTTAGACACAAATACCAATTTGGTATCTGGATATGGGAATTTTTTTAGGATCCTTAAACTTTTTGAATCCATTGTTCCCTAGGAAAAAATATTTCTGAAAAGTTGAAGGAGCTGTGTTTTGAGAAGATGACACTAAATTTGCAGTGGGCTATTAGAGCCTGATTGTGGAATCATGAGGTTGCTATATGTAACTAAGATTTTGAATGATCTAAATTTGAATGTGTTAATTTTAGAGTCCTTGACTGCTTTTAACTTATATGTTGCTGCAATTACAATGGCCAATGACTTTACGCAATACATTTTTGCTGAAATACTACTACATTTTCAATGGGGTTAGTGTTACCTGTCCCCTAAAGTTTCCCCAAGTTTTAAGGAAAGTGAACCAATTGATCAAATTCTATGGGCCCATAAATAAAGTGCCCCAGCCATCTTCATTGTTTCCATGGTCTCCCCTTAAAGGAGCTTTTTCCAAGGCAAAGAATAGCCAAACACCCAAATGCAAGCAACCACTGACCAAAAGTCTCCCAATGCAAACAGAACCAAGCAGCCAAAGAGAATCAACATCAAACCAGGATGTCCCAGTAGAGATACAAGCCAATGTTAGCAAGCCCAATATAGGCAATGTCAAACCAGAGATGTCCCAGTAGAGATACAAGCCAATGTTAGCAAGCCCAATATAGGCAATGTCAAACCAGAGAATCCAAGCCGAACAAAATTTTTCAGATATATATATATTTTACTGACTGTATCCGAGGACAAATCTCTAGACATAACTGACCAAGCAGCAAGTTCACCAGATGTGTATAAGGAAGTTCAGATCTTGTAAGTTACTAGTTCTCCAATAGGCAATTGATCTCTAAGGAATACTTGTTTTCTGGAAAATAGAATTACTCTCTATAGACAACTTCCCAAAGGCCATTTGTTTTTTAGATGCAGTCTTCATAGCAATCCTTTAAAAACACAATCTATTCTTGATGCAGAACTGATCCTTCCTCTGTAAGGCCAACATGCCTAAAGTCCACCTACACATTATAATCTTGCCTCTGTGCGCTACAAAGAAGATGACACTGGAACCCAGATTTTGATACAAGGGGTAGTACATACGACACACAGGCACGCCCAAAAAGCCATCATTGTGTCAACATCAAGTCCCTGGTTAGTTGGAGCAGCTGTCTGAGAACTACTAAGGTATAGCAATTCAGCTTATTAACACTGTAAAAGATGGGAAATAAAGAGTAGAGGTGGAAAGGGGGGGCTATTCTATTTATTTATTTATTTATTTATTATTTTCAATTTATAGTCCACCCTTTCCCAAATGGGCTCTGAGCGGGTAACAACAGTCAACTGAACCAACAAGCCCAACAGAACCAACATCGAACCAGGATATCCCAGAGACACAAGTCAACTGTGCTTCATTACACTTTTCTGAAGGAGAAGGACTGAATAGTTGGTTGCTACTTAAACTGATGCCTGTAGAAGGAAAATCAATATCTGTTGGACGACTTCTGGCTAATTTTTGGTGGGCCGTCTATTGGTTTTTGCATAGAATTCTAGATAAAGGGGGCTTCAGGGTGGTCTAGTGAGGGCTCTTCCCTCCAGTACAACTGCACACTCTAGAGGCCTCGACGTAGTTGTTCTACAAGAATCCTGAGACAATGAACAGATAGGATTGCTTAGTAAATTTAAAACTGAGCAGATCAGCAAGAAAACAAAGACAAGTTCATACAAGATTGAAGCCAGGCCACTTCTGCTCTAAAACCTTTCCTTCTTAGTAATGATATTTGATTTTTTAAAAACTATAACCATATTCAGGAACTGGATTCTTCTTCCTCCTCTTAATTTCGACATACCAGTAGCTGACTACGAGCAGGAATCCTGGCCTCAGGAACACCAGCATGCTCTGAGCTGCAGAATAACTGATTGTCCATTGATAATTGCTTTATCTGCTCCAAGATTTGGATGGAAGAGCTTTGCTTTTCCATTGAACAATGATGCAGAATGGTCCTGTACAGGAGATGAACAATGGGACCGTACGGGAGTTCATTCTGCTGGGCTTCAGGGTCGGACAACAGGGACGCCTGCTCCTTTTCGTCTTCTTTGTGGTCGTCTATGCCCTCACTTTGGCTGAGAACTTCATTATCATCCTGATAGTCATTCAAGACTCTCACCTTGCCCGTCTTCCCATGTACATCCTGTTGAGCAACTTCTCCTGGCTAGAGATGTGTTACGTGAGCGCTACAGTGCCACGGATGCTCTTTGACCTGGCATCATCCCACAAGGTCATCTCCTTCCATGCCTGCTTCCTCCAGTTCTACAGCTTCTTCTCCCTTGGCAATACCGAATTCTTCTTCCTCTCAGCCATGGCCTTAGACCGCTATTTAGCCATCTGTCACCCGCTGCAGTACCCAAAAATTATGTCTCAAGAGGCCTGCTACAAATTGGTGTCTGCTTGCTGGATCTTTGGTTTCTCGTGGTACATAGCACCAATCTTCTTGATCTCCAGGTTATCCTTCTGTGGCCCCAACATTATTGACCACTTTGTGTGTGATCCAGGCCCCATCTTGGCCTTGGCTTGCCCGCCGCTAGGTTATGTGCCTCTCCTCTTCAACATCTTTGTCTCCTCCATTGTTCTGGCCACCTTTCTGTTCATTGTAGTCTCATATGCATTTGTAAGCATCAACCTGGTAAAAAGATCTAGCCAAAGCAGCTGTGTGAAGGGCTTCTCCACGGTCTCTTCCCACCTCGCTGTGGTGACCCTTTTCTATGGCTCTGTGGTGGCGATGTACGTCAAACCAAACAGAGAAGATCATGCAGAGATTACTAAGGTCGTGACTCTCTTCTACTCTGCAGTCACCCCTCTGCTTAACCCCCTGATCTACTGCCTTAGGAATGAGCAGGTGAAGGAGGCATTGGCCAGACTCTTGCAAAGGAAGAGGATGAAGCAGGCAGGATAGTGGAGAGAATCAGGACAGCAATTAACTTAAATATACATGCTGATCTATTTACTAGTTTGGTGTAGTGGTTAAGTGTGCAGATCTTATCTGGGAGAGCCAGGTTTGATTCTCCACTTTTCCACTTGCAGCTGTTGGGTTGGCCTTGGGTCAGGCATAGCTCTCACAGGAGTTGTCCTTGAAAGGGCAGCTTCTGCAAGAGCTCTCTCAGCCCCACTCACCGCACAGGGTGTCTGTTATGGGAGAGGAAGGTAAAGGAGATTATGACCACTCTGAGACTCTGGTCATTTTCGCACTCACCTTAATCAGCAGCGACGACCCTCTTCACCGCGCAGGATCTGCGCGGATTTCGCACTAATTGCCGTGGAGCACCCAGAAGAGCCGGAAAGTCCCGGCGCTTTTGCGGCGCAAACGGAAACTGGTGAAGAGGGTCGTCGCTGCTGATTAAGGTGAGTGCAAAAATGACCTCTGAGATTCAGAGTGGAGGGCAGGATACAAATCCAATGTATCCTTCTGTGGCCCCAACATTATTGACCACTTTGTGTCTTCTTCTTCTATTTGGGAACAACTGCTGCCACACCTAGTGGGGGTTAGACCTCCTGGTGCATTTTGTAAACTTGGATTATTTCTTTGTATTTTATAATCTCTAGTAGGGCCATGTCATATTACAATTAAGGGTTTTTTAAGATTTAAATTTTATTTTAATAAAGTAAATACATTCTCCAAACAGATAGACATGTTATGGGTAATAGCAATACCAAATAAAGAATTGTAAAATAAGTGATTAAGAGAATAATCAGATTACAATTGCAGCAAATCAACGGGATATACATGGCTTGGAACTTTGTCCATTAAAACCATATCATTTAAAAAGGGTAACTAAATTGCTGGAAACTCAGAATTACACTCAGCAATTCCTCTATATTGATTATAGTACAAAAACTTTTCCATAACAAAAAATCTCCAGATATTATCAAACCATATAGAAATTGATGGTGGTGGTTTACATTTCCACTAGGTGCTATAGCAGCTTGTGCCACCGCTAGTAAAAATGAAATCACTTCTAATAATAAAAAGGTAAAAGTAGTCCCCTGTGCAAGCACCAGTCGTTTCAGACTCTGGAGTGATGTCGCATCACAATGTTTTCACGGCAGACTTTTTATGGGTTGGTTTGCCATTGCCTTCCCCAGTCATCTCCACTCCCCCCCGCCTCGCAAGCTGGGTACTCATTTTACCGACCTCGGAAGGATGGAAGGCTGAGTCAACCTTGAGCCACTACCTGAAGCTTCTAATAGTAAGAATGTCTTTAAGCAATGCCCAGGAAGACCAGCTTTACCTGAGTCAGTGGGAAGGGGCTAATCTGAGCTTATTTTCCTGCTGTAAGCTTTTGTGTGCCTGAACGCTTCTTCAGATACAATGGAATGGGAATTACCAGTGCATACATCTGCCCATCAATCTCCAATGTTGGCGTATTTATTTCCTTCACTAGGTTTTCACCCAGAATTAAACCCAAACAAGTGGTATCTGTGTGAACTAAACTTGTTATTACTGATTGGTCCTTGAATCTGTTAAGCATCTTCATTACACTGTATGCTAATTTACTACTCTCACCCTCTACCTATATGGGCTTGCAATGTCCATACAGTTGAAGAAATGAACACACCGTGAACGATTTTTTAAAATTTATTTTTATTTACTTTAACTTTATATGCTGCCCACTCCGCAAGTGGACTCTGGGCGATTCACAATCATGATAAAACAATGTGTATGCAATTATAAAAGAATAAAACACATATAAACAATTTAAAACTATATTATTAGGTGCTATAAAAAGGTTTCATAGCAAAGGCGGCTTCTCCATATCTCAGTTCTCTGTTCCTTATATTATATCAGTGGTCTTACAGTGACATAATAATGGCAGCCTCCTCCCAGTGGGAAGGACACTAGAAGCCCTCCCACTGTTGCCCCCTGCCCCCCCCACTCCAGCACCAAGCACCAAATATACAAAGCATCACTGCCCCAGATAGAGAGTTCCAACAATATGCTGTGGTTAATAGCACTGATGGACCTCTCCTCCATAAATTTATCCAATTCCCTCTTGAAGCTGTCTATGCTTGTAGTGGCCACCACCTCCTGTGGCAGTGAATTCAATCTGACTCAGGTCTTTCAACACCCCTCCCAAAATCAGCAGTTCTGGAGTGGGCAAACCCTTCTCATCTTCCACATTGAAGACAGAGGCAAAAAATGTATTCAGCTTCTCAGCCATTTCCCTATCCTCCTTCAGTAATCCTTTTACCTCTTGGTTCCCCAGTCACCTTGCCCCCTCTCTTTTTCCATAATCCAAATAGGGCAGCACCCTACATACTGGGAGACATCTTTGTGCAACCCTGGCCACCAAAATTGTCTCTGAATGAGATGAAGTGTTTTCACAGACCCAAAATGCCCCCCCCCCCCCAATTTGCTGTCATGAGATTGCCCCAGTATTTTTCTCAGAATATTGAGGGGGATGTACAATTTGCCATCTTTGTAAAAATATCTGTCCGGATGCTTCTCCAGTTGCAACCCCCTTTCCTTTTGTCTTTTCCTCCCTTCTCTAGCTCTGCCTGTATTCTCTGCAATAGGTCAGCAGAGGGCTGGGGAGGAGTTAAGTGCTGACAAGCCCCCTGGCTGAGAGTGACAACACTCCCTCCCAACTGCGCAGGTGTGAACATAGAGTCAATAATCTTCTCCCTCTTGCTTTCGTGTTGAGGGAGGCAGCAGAGGGCATCAGCCAAGAAGTTTGGTTTGCCAGGGAGGTGCTTGAGGGTGAAACAAAACTTAGAAAAGAACCCCACCCATCGTACTTGCTTAGTAGATAGTAGATAGTTTTTGTGGGGCCTTCCAGGAAGTGACGCCAGGTCTCCAAAGCGAATTTAATGGCAGATGCCTCTTTGTTCCAGACAGAACGATTGTATTCAGTGGCTTTATTTTTTTTTAAATATAAGCACAGGGATGGAGTCGCCCATCTTCCCCCTCTTGGGGGAGCACCCCCTCTCAGGCAACATCACTGGCATCACACTGGACCACGATTTTTTTTTTCTTTCCTCAGGATGCATTAGGATGGCCTCGAATGTGAACAAACTCTTGTGCAGAACCACATAATGTTTTAAACTATGTGCATATGCACACATGCAACTAATGCACATAGAAGTGGCAAAAAAAGAACTGCATGGTGCCGTTGTGTGGATGGCAGAAAACGGCTTCACCACAGATTGCAGTATGGCAGCCTGATCGATAATATCCGGAACAAAGATATTCGGAACAGAACCAGATCAGTTTAACACGGACTCAACACGTTGTGTGAACAGGGCCTTAGTAATTCTTTGGTTAGTGGGAAGGGGTAGGCATTCATCATCAACAAGGGTCATTTCATAGCAGGAGCTCCTTTGTATTTTCGGCCACACCCCTGATGTAGCCAATCCTCCAAGAGCTTACAGGGCTCTTTTTTGAAAGCTCTTGGAGGATTGGCTACATCAGGGTTGTGTGACCTGATATGCAACAGAACTCCTGCTACAAAATGGCCCATGGTCATACTGCGTTTATGCCTCAATAATCCGTACAGTCTCGGACTTCCGACGTGGATGAATTTAGGTTTGTCTATATGAATTTTTGAAGCTCAGCTCTCCTGTCTATTCATTGAGTAGAGTTTAGCTTTTGGAAGTCACTCCCCCTCTATGAGCTCAATAGCACAGTCTGTTGATCAATGAGGGGGGAGCTCATCCACTTCCTTCTGTTCAAATACCCTTTTCAAGTCTCTGTATGCACGAGGGATCAACTCCACTTCCTCCCTGGTGAGGCATGGTCTCTGGAATGTGGAAGGAGACCAACTGCCTTATCTGCCTAAGGTGATAAAAGGCTGACTTACAGTGGCCACCACTTGGGCCTCCATTGTCAATGAAGGCTCCAGGAGTAACCCCAGATTCTTAACCTCAGACTCTGGCACCAATGGCGTCCCATAGAAGGTCAATAGGGGGACCTCTCTTCCCAGACCGCCACAACCCAGGTGGAGGACCTCTGTCTTCACTGGATTAAATTTCATTTGACTCTGCCTGAACCAATTCACCATGGCTTACAATGCCAGTTCCAAATTTTCTGGGGTGCAGTTAGATTGGCCACCCATCAATAGACAGAGCTTTTTTATTTCTTATTTGATGTTTCTTAGGCAGCAAACAGTAGAAAACAGAAAAAAAGTGGTCACATTCAGTGAAACTAGGGCTGAAAAGCTGAATCCTGCCCAACTAATACTTCAGCAGAAGTCAAATAATTCCATTCCTGCTACTTGGAGACCTCATTACATGGAAAAAACAAACATGTAAATTACTACTTCTCTCCACTGAGGCAATTAGTTTATGAGGAGATTTTGTTTTGATAGGAAGAAAAGGGACTACACACTGTAAATGAATCCCCAAGATCTGTTCATTTCCTGAAGGAAAACTTGTACAAATCTTTTAAGAATGGATTCATACTCCACAGAGAACCCACAACCAAGCTTCCTATCTTCACCCCATACCACCATCTCCGCCACCAGAACCAGTTTGAGTCCTGGATATTTGCCTGTGCGCTACTGAGGTATCTTGAAGCAAATAGAGATTGAGAAGTCCTTCTATAAGCCTAGATTTGATAACAGTCTTTAAAGAAGAAGACTGGTCTGAAAGATTTTGGGCTTTTTGTTCTTGCTTCCCATTAACACAGTTGTTTGATTCAGACAAATATATAGTGTTGTTTTTTCAGTTATATAACTAGACATCCAAATAAAGGGAGGGCAGAAGGAAGGACACCATCTGCCCATCTATCAATTTCTTATGCACTGCATGTTATCTGATAGATGATTCAGTTTTGGCAAATAAGTTTCAAAACAAGAGGACTTCACTGTGATCCACTAAGACATATGTTTAAATTAGGTTGCATATTTCCTACTGACTTATCCATGGCCATCTTCACAAACAGCGGTCCTTAGTTGAGTATCAGCAGCATCTTCTTCCTGGAAGACAACTCATCTTGTCAAAAGGTAATTTTACAAAAGCAGGGATCATATGGAATCTATTGATCTATTGACTTCATTTCGACCCCATCTTTCTTCCCAGTGAGGACTCAAAGTAGCTTACAACATTTTCTTCATCTCCATTTCATCTTTGCAACAACCCTGTCAGGTAGATCTCGCTGAGAGGGTGTGATTGGCCCAAGTTCACCCAGTAAACATCCATGGCAGAGAGGGGTTTTGAATTTGCGTCTCTCAGATCCTGGCCTGACTCTCAAACTACTCCACCACCCTGGCTCTCAATATTTTGGAAGTCTCTTTGGTGGTTGTCATTTAGTTGCACAGTCGAGTCCAACTCTTTGCGACCCCAAGGACAAAGTCACGCCAGGCCCTCCTGTCTTCCACCATCTTCCGAAGTCTGCTCAAATTCGTGTTTGTTACATCAGTAACACTATCCAGTCATCTCATCTTTTGCCATCCCCTTCTTCTTTTGTCTTTTGTCTTTCCCAGCATCAGGATCTTCTCCAGGGAGTGCTCCCTTCTCATTTGGTGGCCAAAGTATTTGAGCTTCAGCTTCAGCATCTGACCTTCCAGTGAACAGTCTGGGTTGATTTCCCTTAGGTCTGACTGATTTGATCTTCTTGCAGTCCAAGGGACTCTCAAGAGTCTTCTCCAGCACCACAGCTCAAAAGCATCTGTTCTTCTGCACTTGGCCTTCTTTATGGTCCAGCTCTCCAGCTTGCGTCTCTCAGATCCTGGCCTGACTCTCAAACTACTCCACTACCCTGGCTCTCAATATTTTGGAAGTCTCTTTGGTTGTTGTTTAGTTGCACAGTCGTTTAGTCTGCACTCGGCCTTCCTTATGGTTCAGCTCTCACAGCCATACATTACTACTGGGAATACCATCGCTTTAACGATACGGACTTTTGTTGGCAGGGTGATGTCTCTACTTTTTATTATACTGCCCAGGTTCACCATAGCTGTCCTCCCAAGGAGCAAACATCTTTTAATTTCATGGCTACAGTCACCATCTGCAGTGATCTTGGATCCCAGAAATGTGAAGTCTGTCACTACTTCCATGTCTTCCCCTTCTATTTGCCAAGGTTTGATGGGGCCGGATGCCATGATCTTAGTTTTTTTGATGTTGAGTTTCAAGCCTTCTTTTGTGCTCTCCTCTTTCACCCTCAACAAGAGGTTCTTTAGGTCCTTCTCATCTTCTGCCATTAGAGTAGTGTCATCTGCATATCTGAGGTTGTTGATGTTTTTCCCAGCAATCTTAATTCCGGCTTGTGCTTCTTCCAGGCCAGCATTTTGCATGATGTACTCTGCATATAAATTAAATAAGCAGGGTGACAATATACATCCTTGTCGAACTCTTTGTCCTATTCTCTTTGGTAAGCATGCCTTAAATCAGGGATGTTGCCACAGGCAATTCCTATGCAAACTCAAAAAAAAAATGATAATTGGGACTTCAGTGAAGGAGATCTGTAAGAAGAAAGGTGAAGCCAGTTAAGTCTGCTTCCAACTCTTTGTTTCCTGTAGCTTTTCACTTCCCCCTTGAGTGTTTTTCCTCTCTGTTCAACTCTTGTAAAGTGTTTTCCCCCCTCTTTTTCTGAATTGTAGGTGAGGATTTCCTCCTCAAGCTTTTCTCCTCTCTAAAATGCTTCCTTAAATCCAGACTGCAGTGTTACTGTGAGGGGAAAGCAGTAGTATTGAGTTCTCAGGTATGAGAAGAATTCACACAGTTTTGGGTGTGGGTTGCACTCTCTCCACATATCTGCCTAGCCACATCAGCTTAACTCTTGAGGGATAATGATTTCTCTCTGACCAATTTTGCACTCACCCTACACGGCTCTCCTGTTCATCTGCAAAGTGTGGCTTCCTTCCGATTTCCCACTGTCTGCCCTGCGGCTGCAGCAAGGATCGCCGTTTTAGCACAGCAAACAGAAACTGGTTTTTAGCGGTTTCTGTTTGCTGCACGAAAACACCAATCCTTGCTGCAGCCCCAGGGCAGATAGTGGGAAATCAGAAGAAAGCCACGCTGAGAAGACGAGTGTGAGAGCGGTGTAAGGTGAGTGCGAAATTGGTCTCTGTGTGCACACCTGACCAGCCATAACTGTATTATCATAACCCTACTTGGGGAGACACCTGAAGAAGAGAGATTGAAAGTTCTGGCTGAGGCAAAGAAGCCAAATAGTGATACAATCATTTGAGAGCTAGTGTGGCATAGCCATTAGATGACTGGACTAGGATCCAGGAGACCCCAGGTTTGAATCCCCACTCTTCCATGGAAGCTCACTGGTGACCTTGAGCCAGTCATACAATTTCAGCTTATCCTACTTTATAAGGTATTTGTGAGGATAAAATGGAGGAGAGAAAAGGAGAAAGCTGTGTTTGGTCCCAATGGGAAAAACAGCAGGGCACGCATGAAATAATTAAAATGAAGGGGGTGAACAAACATGTGGACAAAGGAGACCTGATAGATATTGTTTACCTTGACTTCCAGAAAGCTTTTGATAAAGTTCCTCATCAAAGACTCCTTAATAAGCTCGAGAGTCATGGAGTAAAAGGACAGGTCCTCTTGTGGATCAAAAACTGGCTAATTAATAAGAAGCAGAGCGTGAGTATAAATGGGCAGTCTTCCCAGTGGAGGATGGTAAGCAGTGGAGTGCCGCAGGGCTCAGTACTGGTCCCATTCTCTTTAACTTGTTCATAAATGATTTGGAGTTGAGAGTAAGCAGTGAAGTGGCCAAGTTTGCAGATGACACTAAATTGTTCAGGGTGGTGAGAACCAGAGAGGATTGTGAGGAACTCCAAAGGGATCTGTTGAGGCTGGGTGAGTGGGCGTCAATGTGGCAGATGAGATTCAATGTGGCCAAGTGCAAAGTAATGCACATTGGGGCCAAGAATTCCAGCTACAAATACAAGTTGATGGGGTGTGAACTGGCAGAGATTGACCAAGAGAGGGATCTTGGGGTCGTGGTAGATAACTCACTGAAAATGTCAAGACAGTGTGCGATTGCAATAAAAAAGGACAATGCCATGCTGGGAATTATTAGGAAGGGAATTGAAAACAAATCAGCCAGTATCATAATGCCCCTGTATAACTCGATGGTGAGGTCTCATTTGGAATACTGTGTGCAATTCTGGTCACTGCACCTCAAAAAAGGATATTATAGCATTGGAAAAAGTGCAGAAAAGGGCAACTAGAATGATTAAAGGTTTGGAACACTTTCCCTATAAAGAAAGGTTAAAACGCTTGGAGCTCTTTAGCTTGGAGAAACGTCGACTGCTGGGTGACATGATAAAGGCTTACAAGATTATGCATGGGATGGAGAAGGTAGAGAAAGACATGCGGAGTGACATGATAGAGGTTTACAAGATTATATATGGGATGGAGAAGGTAGAGAAAGAAGTACTTTTCTCCCTTTCTCACAATACAAGAACTCGTGGGCATTCGATGAAATTGCTGAGCAGTCGGGTTAGAATGGATAAAAGGAGGTACTTCTTCACCCAAAGGGTGATTAACATGTGGAATTCACTGCCACCGGAGGTGGTAGCAGCTACAGACATAGCCAGATTCAAAAGGGGCTTAGATAAAAATATGGAGCAGAGGTCCATCAGTGGCTATTAGCCACAGTGTGTATTTATGGCCACTGTGTGACACAGAGTGTTGGATTGGATGGGCCATTGGCCTGATCGAACATTGCTTCTTTATGTTCTTATGTTCTTAATGCCTAATATGTCTTTGTTATTCCATTTATATATATATTTGTTTATATCTGGTAAAATATATCAAAAGAGAAATTGCAACCTAAGTAGTCTTACGCTTAAGCAGGGAGGGTGTGTGTGTGCTTCATCAGGTAAAAAATGAAAATACATTTGCATGTTTTTAGGTGAGGTTGTGTGTCCTCTTTTTATCTTTACAATGGATTGGTTTTCCATTATTTGAATTGATGCCAGACCAGCATCCATGAGCAGGGGAGAGGTAGTGGCCAGGGGAGGGCAGATTCCTGGATGTATTTAAGCATCACTGATTATGGTGCTTTGCAGAATTTAAAAGCCCCCTCCCCAAGGAACTTACAATATACAATCTGGAACAAGGGAGACATCCGAGAGAGGCAGAGATGGAGATGAACAGAGAAAAATGTGAGTTCCAAATGCCTTGCTTTGGATTCTGGAAACTGTGTTTCGTGTAACAGCTCGGAAACTTATTGCTCCGGAACGTCAAAACACAATGTGCTGGAAGATTCGCCTGAAGGATCCTCTTTAGGAGGACAGGCAGAGAGGAAAATAATATTTGCTTCTTCTATGTGATGATTAGGGTTGCCAATCCCCAGGTGGGGGCAGAGGATCCCTCAATTTGGAGGCCCTCCCCCCGCTTCAGGGTCATCAGAAGGCAGGGGGTGTGCCCAGCAGAGATCCCACCCCCTGCCTTCTGATGACCCTGAAGCGGGGGGAGGGCCTCCAAATTGAGGGATCCTCTGCCCCCACCTGGGGATTGGCAACCCTAATCATCACATAGAAGAAGCAAATATTATTTTCCTCTCTGCCTGTCCTCCTAAAGAGGATCCTTCAGGCGAATCTTCCAGCACATTGTGTTTTGACGTTCCGGAGCAATAAGTTTCCGAGCTGTTACACGAAACACAGTTTCCAGAATCCAAAGCAAGGCATTTGGAACTCACATTTTTCTCTGTTCATCTCCATCTCTGCCTCTCTCGGATGTCTCCCTTGTTCCAGATTGTATATTGTAAGTTCCTTGGGGAGGGGGCTTTTAAATTCTGCAAAGCACCATAATCAGTGATGCTTAAATACATCCAGGAATCTGCCCTCCCCTGGCCACTACCTCTCCCCTGCTCATGGATGCTGGTCTGGCATCAATTCAAATAATGGAAAACCAATCCATTGTAAAGATAAAAAGAGGACACACAACCTCACCTAAAAACATGCAAATGTATTTTCATTTTTTACCTGATGAAGCACACACACACCCTCCCTGCTTAAGCGTAAGACTACTTAGGTTGCAATTTCTCTTTTGATATATTTTACCAGATATAAACAAATATATATATAAATGGAATAACAAAGACATATTAGGCATTAAGAACATAAGAACATAAAGAAGCAATGTTCGATCAGGCCAATGGCCCATCCAATCCAACACTCTGTGTCACACAGTGGCCATAAATACACACTGTGGCTAATAGCCACTGATGGACCTCTGCTCCATATTTTTATCTAAGCCCCTTTTGAATCTGGCTATGTCTGTAGCTGCTACCACCTCCGGTGGCAGTGAATTCCACATGTTAATCACCCTTTGGGTGAAGAAGTACCTCCTTTTATCCATTCTAACCCGACTGCTCAGCAATTTCATCGAATGCCCACGAGTTCTTGTATTGTGAGAAAGGGAGAAAAGTACTTCTTTCTCTACCTTCTCCATCCCATATATAATCTTGTAAACCTCTATCATGTCACTCCGCATGTCTTTCTCTACCTTCTCCATCCCATGCATAATCTTGTAAGCCTTTATCATGTCACCCAGCAGTCGACGTTTCTCCAAGCTAAAGAGCTCCAAGCGTTTTAACCTTTCTTTATAGGGAAAGTGTTCCAAACCTTTAATCATTCTAGTTGCCCTTTTCTGCACTTTTTCCAATGCTATAATATCCTTTTTTGAGGTGCAGTGACCAGAATTGCACACAGTATTCCAAATGAGACCTCACCATCGAGTTATACAGGGGCATTATGATACTGGCTGATTTGTTTTCAATTCCCTTCCTAATAATTCCCAGCATGGCATTGTCCTTTTTTATTGCAATCGCACACTGTCTTGACATTTTCAGTGAGTTATCTACCACGACCCCAAGATCCCTCTCTTGGTCAATCTCTGCCAGTTCACACCCCATCAACTTGTATTTGTAGCTGGAATTCTTGGCCCCAATGTGCATTACTTTGCACTTGGCCACATTGAATCTCATCTGCCACATTGACGCCCACTCACCCAGCCTCAACAGATCCCTTTGGAGTTCCTCACAATCCTCTCTGGTTCTCACCACCCTGAACAATTTAGTGTCATCTGCAAACTTGGCCACTTCACTGCTTACTCTCAACTCCAAATCATTTATGAACAAGTTAAAGAGAATGGGACCCAGTACTGAGCCCTGCGGCACTCCACTGCTTACCATCCTCCACTGGGAAGACTGCCCATTTATACTCACGCTCTGCTTCTTATTAATTAGCCAGTTTTTGATCCACAAGAGGACCTGTCCTTTTACTCCATGACTCTCGAGCTTATTAAGGAGTCTTTGATGAGGAACTTTATCAAAAGCTTTCTGGAAGTCAAGGTAAACAATATCTATCAGGTCTCCTTTGTCCACATGTTTGTTCACCCCCTTCATTTTAATTATTTCATGCGTGCCCTGCTGTTTTTCCCATTGGGACCAAACACAGCTTTCTCCTTTTCTCTCCTCCATTTTATCCTCACAAATACCTTATAAAGTAGGATAAGCTGAAATTGTATGACTGGCTCAAGGTCACCAGTGAGCTTCCATGGAAGAGTGGGGATTCAAACCTGGGGTCTCCTGGATCCTAGTCCAGTCATCTAATGGCTATGCCACACTAGCTCTCAAATGATTGTATCACTATTTGGCTTCTTTGCCTCAGCCAGAACTTTCAATCTCTCTTCTTCAGGTGTCTCCCCAAGTAGGGTTATGATAATACAGTTATGGCTGGTCAGGTGTGCACACAGAGACCAATTTCGCACTCACCTTACACCGCTCTCACACTCGTCTTCTCAGCGTGGCTTTCTTCTGATTTCCCACTATCTGCCCTGGGGCTGCAGCAAGGATTGGTGTTTTCGTGCAGCAAACAGAAACCGCTAAAAACCAGTTTCTGTTTGCTGTGCTAAAACGGCGATCCTTGCTGCAGCCGCAGGGCAGACAGTGGGAAATCGGAAGGAAGCCACACTTTGCAGATGAACAGGAGAGCCGTGTAGGGTGAGTGCAAAATTGGTCAGAGAGAAATCATTATCCCTCAAGAGTTAAGCTGATGTGGCTAGGCAGATATGTGGAGAGAGTGCAACCCACACCCAAAACTGTGTGAATTCTTCTCATACCTGAGAACTCAATACTACTGCTTTCCCCTCACAGTAACACTGCAGTCTGGATTTAAGGAAGCATTTTAGAGAGGAGAAAAGCTTGAGGAGGAAATCCTCACCTACAATTCAGAAAAAGAGGGGGAAAACACTTTACAAGAGTTGAACAGAGAGGAAAAACACTCAAGGGGGAAGTGAAAAGCTACAGGAAACAAAGAGTTGGAAGCAGACTTAACTGGCTTCACCTTTCTTCTTACAGATCTCCTTCACTGAAGTCCCAATTATCATTTTTTTTTTGAGTTTGCATAGGAATTGCCTGTGGCAACATCCCTGATTTAAGGCATGCTTACCAAAGAGAATAGGACAAAGAGTTCGACAAGGATGTATATTGTCACCCTGCTTATTTAATTTATATGCAGAGTACATCATGCAAAATGCTGGCCTGGAAGAAGCACAAGCCGGAATTAAGATTGCTGGGAAAAACATCAACAACCTCAGATATGCAGATGACACTACTCTAATGGCAGAAGATGAGAAGGACCTAAAGAACCTCTTGTTGAGGGTGAAAGAGGAGAGCACAAAAGAAGGCTTGAAACTCAACATCAAAAAAACTAAGATCATGGCATCCGGCCCCATCAAACCTGGCAAATAGAAGGGGAAGACATGGAAGTAGTGACAGACTTCACATTTCTGGGATCCAAGATCACTGCAGATGGTGACTGTAGCCATGAAATTAAAAGATGTTTGCTCCTTGGGAGGACAGCTATGGTGAACCTGGGCAGTATAATAAAAAGTAGAGACATCACCCTGCCAACAAAAGTCCGTATCGTTAAAGCGATGGTATTCCCAGTAGTAATGTATGGCTGTGAGAGCTGAACCATAAGGAAGGCCGAGTGCAGACTAAACGACTGTGCAACTAAACAACAACCAAAGAGACTTCCAAAATATTGAGAGCCAGGGTAGTGGAGTAGTTTGAGAGTCAGGCCAGGATCTGAGAGACGCAAGCTGTGAGAGCTGACCATAAAGAAGGCCAAGTGCAGAAGAACAGATGCTTTTGAGCTGTGGTGCTGGAGAAGACTCTTGAGAGTCCCTTGGACTGCAAGAAGATCAAATCAGTCAGACCAAAGGGAAATTAACCCAGACTGTTCCCTGGAAGGTCAGATGCTGAAGCTGAAGCTCAAATACTTTGGCCATCAAATGAGAAGGGAGCACTCCCTGGAGAAGATCCTGATGTTGGGAAAGACAAAAGGCAAAAGAAGAAGGGGATGGCAAAAGATAAGATGACTGGATAGTGTTACTGATGTAACAAACACGAATTTGAGCAGACTTCGGAAGATGGTGGAAGACAGGAGGGCCTGGCGTGACTTTGTCCTTGGGGTCGCAAAGAGTTGGACTCTACTGTGCAACTAAACGACAACCACCAAAGAGACTTCCAAAATATTGAGAGCCAGGGTGGTGGAGTAGTTTGAGAGTCAGGCAGGATCTGAGAGACGCAAATTCAAAACCCCACTCTGCCATGGATGTTTACTGGGTGAACTTGGGCCAATCACACCCTCTCAGCGAGATCTACCTGATAGATTGCTGCAAAGATGAAATGGAGATGAAGAAAATGTTGTAAGCTACTTTGAGTCCTCACTGGGAAGAAAGATGGGGTCAAAATGAAGTCAATAGATCAATAGATACCATCTGATCCCTGCTTTTGTAAAATTATCTTTTGTCAAGATGAGTTGTCTTCCAGGAAGAAGATGCTGCTGATACTCAACTAAGGACCGCTGTTTGTGAAGATGGCCATGGATAAGTCAGTAGGAAATATGCAACCTAATTTAAACATATGCCTTAGTGGATCACAGTGAAGTTTTCTTGTTTTGAAACTTATTTGCCAAAACTGAATCATCTATCAGATAATATGCAGTGCATAAGAAATTGATAGATGGGCAGATGGTGTCCTTCCTTCTGCCCTCCCTTTATTTGGATGTCTAGTTATATAACTGAAAAAAACAACACTATACATTTGTCTGAATCAAACACCTGTGTTAATGGAAGCAGGAACAAAAAGCCCAAAATCTTTCAGACCAGTCTTCTTCTTTGAAGACTGTTATCAAATCTAGGCTTATAGAAGGGCTTCTCAATCTCTATTTGCTTCAAGATACCTCAGTAGCGCACAGGCAAATATCCAGGACTCAAACTGGTTCTGGTGGCAGAGATGGTGGTATGGGGTGAAGATAGGAAGCTTGGTTGTGGTTCTCTGTGGAGTATGAACCCATTCTTAAAAGATTTGTACAAGTTTTCCTTCAGGAAATGAACAGATCTTGGGATTCATTTACAGTGTGTAGTCCCTTTTCTTCCTATCAAAACAAAATCTCCTCATAAACTAATTGCCTCAGTGGAGAGAAGTAGTAATTTACATGTTTGTTTTTTCCATGTAATGAGGTCTCCAAGTAGCGGGAATGGAATTATTTGACATCTCTCTCAACAGA